>NC_140589.1:317818550-320218550 GCF_964204655.1 Triturus cristatus | reverse complement strand
TTAGTACCATGTTTCTGTCTGCTGGGAGCATTGTTTGGATGAGGGAGGATGCAGGGTTCACAACTTTGACAAGTATGTTTCTGTTTTATACAGGATGTGTACTCCTATAAGGAAGTGGGAGTTTCCTTAAACCGGATATTTACTGTCAATCCTAAAGGAGAACTCATTCAAGAACACGCAAAGACCAACATCTCATCGTGAGTAAACGGTTTATCCTCAAAGAAATGGCACTACACTCTTGGGTAAACTGAAAGGTGTGAGCAGTAGGCAGTAGAGGCTGTATGCTGAGGGGTAGAGTGTCTTCAGGTTACAGGACAGTAGCCATATGTGCACGCCGTATAAATGTCGAATGTCAACAACAATAACAAAAAATTAGTTGTGCAAGAAATAGCAGAGCTGAGTAGGAGCAAGCAGATTTCACATTAAAAGTCCTAGAAAAGAACTGCATTGTGTTCTGTTACCTAAAGTTGTATTTGGCTTCCGCAAATTTTGTATTTACTGATTTATAGATGTTAGGCAACAGCCTTAAAATGCTGGTTTTCTTCACAGGTTTAACATAATATGAACCTACTCTGAGCACAACTCAAGAGTAGACTCAAGTCCCTCCCCTATTTTTAGAGAGGGTGATGCTACTACCCCCCAGCCCGAGCCAAAGTCATAATATCACCTTGTGACCCTCCACCAAAGCTGCTTGTATGTGCAATCTCTTTGCTGTTCCATACATGTACTATGTGGCCTCAAAGTGTGTCTGACCCCCTCCCTCAATGCCTCAGACAGGGCTGAGTGTCCCCTTTATTTCTGAGAAGGGCACAGGAAGGAATTATCGATAGAGCTTTTACCTGCAATTGGAACGTACTACTAGTCAGACTACTTAACAAGCTGGGAATGTCTTCTGTGGTCATACTTGCTAGTAACATCTACACCACTAAATTTTTTTTTCAAGAAATATGCACTTTATATAGAAGCAAGGCTTTAGGACTGAGCTGCACCTAGAGGCATGGGCAACACTCACATAAGGCATAAAGCATAAGGCAAGTAAAGGCAGTAACCTGAGGGTGCCACATGACTGCAAACGGCTCAGAAAATGGCCATTTGTCTGTGCAGGCACGGTGTTTCAGTTCTTAAAATGCTATTTTTCCGGGAGCACTAAATCCAGCCACTTACTGGTAAACTGGTCTTTCTCATGGAAAAGAATTCTATTATGAGCTTAAAGTGCTTGTTATTCTAGTTTTAGTTTTAGTGTCTTGCAGGGCTCCTAAATTGCTGTTCAGCTGCGCTCACTTTTCTTTCAGATACGATTTCATACTTGATATTTCATGCAAATGATTGTGTTTCTTTTCTCCAAGACGCCTGCAATTAGACTCCTTCTCCTTCTATTTCAGAAGGTATTGTGTGAGGCAAAGTGCCCGTGTTTAACTAACCATTTAAGTATAGACTGCCACTCAATGCCATCATTCCACAATACAGTTGTTAGGGCCAGCAGTGGTTGGCCCAACATGCCCTTCTCTCAATATTCCTATTTTTAGTAACTAGGCACAGTGCTTTGAGGGTCGTGAGGACAGGTGTAAACTGCCTTTAAACTAGTGTACAGAGTGACATCATTTTTACACCTTCTTGACCAGAGGGACTGAGCTACCACACAGGCCAAGGCACTGCTGATCGGGCTAGGCACTCAGCTTCCATTGGCCATAATCACTGCATTGTTACCACATGATTCTTCTCAATATTCCTGGTCATCTCATCAGGTGATTAAACCATCCTATCCTGTATTTGTACCAGTGGTGGCTGGTGAAATCTGAAAGTGCGAAGGCGTAAAAGTTTGGGATGAGTGCCCTGTTGCGAGCGAGCTTAGGAAGCGAGCCCGAACGCCATAGAAGGGTTTCGGGGGGGGGGGGGGTCCTCCCCCAGGGACGTTTTATAAAAAGAGTAGACAAATGGTGCCTTTTCAAGCAAATTTGCGAAAGCAAAGATAATAAAGCAATTGTTAAAGTTGTAGTTATGACATCAAGAAAGAGACTTCATATGATAATGATGTAAGTAGCTGCTTATTCAGTAAAACCAGAGAACTGAATGACAGACAGCAGACACACTGCATTAAACCCTATACTGAAGCCATTATTGGACTACAGCCTTTAATGTTCTTACAGAAACAAATATTTCAGCTCACCCATATGTCTGTTCCCTCACTACCTTCAATTTAACGTTTATGTTTAGAAAGGAATAATCTATCAACAAAAAGGCAGCGGCCGGAATAACAAGGCAAGGTGTCGCCCACTATTAGTGTTTTGGCATTTCAGCTCTCATGCTAAACATTCAGTCAGAAAAAAAAATGTATTTAGTGCGAGTTTTCAGATAGCTGCCGCATTCGGCAGCCACAGAAGCAAAGAAATAAAATGACTCTTAGATCCATTTTCAAAGAGCACGTTTTTGATCGCAATAGTCAGAACTTAATATCCACTTCTCTTTCAAAATGAAGCCTGCAATCTCACGAGAGCTTACTGAGCACATGCAGTAAACTGGCTCTGCATGCGCAGCTTTTACACTGTGTATGCACAAAGGAGACTTGGTCAGTGTTTATCTGAGTGATCCATAACAAGGCTGTTCTCACAGAGATACCGCTTCTCCCCTTTTTTTCATTGACTCTTACTTTCTTTGAACCTATGTCAGTGTAGGCACAGGAATAGAACCGTCAGAGACCTAGGCACAAGAAGGGCCCCATGAACACACACACACATGAAAACTCACACCCGTGCACTTTATAGAGCCAGATGACATAGCCCTGTCGACAATCACGCCCACCAGGGGCGTAGCTACCACTGGTGCAACACGTGCAGTGGTACCAGAGCTCTGCAGTGCCCAATGAACCCTGATGATCACTGTATTTTACTACCCCAACAGCAGTCAAATGGGTAATTTTTTCTATTTGGACGAGGGCAGGGCCCATGATATTATATCCTTGCTATAAGACTGACAAACACCACTGGTATATGCCCGTGTACTTTAAAGAGCCAGGTTAAGTAGCCTTGTTCTCGCCAATAATACTCACATCAGTGAGTTCTATGATATACTTCGATAGAGGGATTAAAATTAAAGGTCGATTTTAGCTCTCTCTGGCCTTCTCTGTTGAAAGCTTCTTGCCTAACAGTTGCATTCACTTGAGGCATATAAAAGATTGCACATTGCTTTACCACACAGTCTGTAACACCTGCACTAGAGAAATTAAATAATGGCAAATAAAGGATTTTCTGCAAGTCCTGCAAACTGTAAGAAACTGAACAGCATAAATGGATTCAATTTCACAGAAGTGTGATAACTGTGCCCTTATGGGTGACCACCCATGATGCACAGTGTTGAGCACTTGATGCACTGGGTCATGCTACACAGATAACTAGAGATAGGAAAAATATACCAGTCTCCAGTTCAATCCAAGTGCGAGCTCACATGCAACTGATACTATACTGAGACCGGCTGTGGTCGGGTGTCTGTGCATCCCAAAGCTCTTGTTAGGTATAGAAACAATTATTTCACAGAAACGTAAAACGTATCTGATCTATTTTTCAACATCACAATTTTTAAGGAATATAAACAAAATCATGCAAATGTAATCAATAAAATAATAGATTTGTTATACAAATTACAAACAGTGCAATAGGCTGGACCAATCTCTATAACTCTAAGCAAGTCATTTAAAATTAGAAATCTGTTAATAAAATCTAATCACTATAGAAACAAAATAAAGCATGGCCACTTACTTCGAAGTCATCCTGCAGTCTGCACTGAACTACAAGCAGTTTTCTCGAGATACACTAGTGCCATGTTTAATTAATAAAGGCATTAAAATGAGATTCTTATTTCTACGACCATCGCAACTACGAAAACAAATCTGACAAATATTTGTTTAGGAGACGTATGCCAGGACACATACAAACAACAAACACTCACATATGCTCACATACACTCCGACACATTAACATAAGCATGCTCTGACTCATTCACACAACATAGAAACTTACTTGGTGTAGTCTTCAGCGTACTGTTTCCTCTGCACCTCGATTCGAAACTTTCACATCAAACAAACAAGGCGCCAGAGTGAGGCTCACACCCATATCCCCAATCAGAAGCTCAGACTGGATGGAAGGCTGTCTTTTTTCCCTATATCGTGGCTTCTGATGGGGCAATAGGGCGCTTGACTGACAGGCCCCAACTCACCATTATCTGACGTGCTACACTGCCTAACGCATGTCAGATATGTATTGCATCTGTGAAAGGACAGTCTGTAACAGCCCTCGCCTGACACGTGCACTACAGCCCTGGGGAGCCCTCTTCTGGTGCAGGGTGATGTTGCAGCTTTTACATGTAAGTAAATGATCAGTGAGATTATTTTGTTACATATAAAGGCTGTAATATTTTAACAAATGAGTTGCAAGTGACACGTGATGGGGGGATCAACATTCTTTTGGCCCCTATAGAGCAGCCGCCCCTCATTTGTTCTTATCTGGAACAGATATTGTTTAGAATTGCAGTGAATCTTAAGAAAGGATTTCTTCTGAAGGTGAAAACACAGCCATAATAATTTTTCATTTGTAGACTGCAGTTGATACACCTTTAAAGTATTTTTTGTCTAGTATGTGCAAGCAGTAAGTGCACCAAAAGGATGTATGCCACCACCTCAACCCCATGACAGTGAGTACCACTACTTGGACTTGTTATTGCATTGACATTACCATCCCCTGTCCTTGTTTAAGTGGGGCACATTTACTAACTGGGCCTAGCTTGAACCAAGTCATGGTAACAGCATGCTGAGGTAATGGCCTTGGTTGATGCACTGGTGAGCTTAGTGTTGTGGTAAACACTTGGGTTTGAGGTGATGAGGGGCCCCCACTAAACAGGTTACTTATTGAAATGGACCAACCCAAAGCAGGTAGTGAGGAAGCTAGTTTATTTATGAATATTGCCTCCCTTAAATTGGTGATGTCCTTTATTGGTTGTCTGCCCGCCTGCTGCTCAGGAATCTTTATTTCTCCCACTCCTTTCTATTGGCCAGTGATCTCTCTGCCCCACTGAGAGCTATGGCTCCTGAAGAATAAATTATGTATTTTAAATTATTATACATTCAATAACTTACTCACTGAGTAAGGACACCACATGTAGTATTTATTGTGCTGTCTGCTGAAACTAAGACTGGTCATTTACATTGCCAGTTTGACACTGTCAAAGAATTCAACAGTTCGGAGACTGCCTAAAAAGGTTTAGACGTATTCCTACTTTTAGAATACTTTTGTTAAGCTTCAATTAAAATCAGAGATTAAACTCTGGATAAGAAAGTTTTTCTAGCCATTGATACTTTTCCCACCCCAGCGCTGATTATTTTAGTAGAGCTTGTGTTTGTGAGGCATTTGATTTCCTCTTGGGTACATGTCCACACCACTAGGCTGCATGCATAACAGTTTTGGCGTTCGAATTCAGCTGATGAAAACATTAGTATAACACTGAATAGGACATATAGACCTTTTGCTGCAAACTTACATGTCAAGGGCCTGCCTAAAGTCTAAATAGGAATTATAAAATGGACAAAACACGAGGCTACAGGTGAATGTACAAGGATACCTTAGAATTCTCCATAGGCTTTGATTGTGGGGTCCTGAGTGCTGTAGTAGTCTTGGTGGGATGGGTTGGTCAGCTGAGCATCACAGTATTTACGTATGCAATTATTTGAGGGTTTTTTTGAGATAAGTTACTAAGGAGAGTCACTGTTCCAGAGATAAGAGTTGGCGAGTGGTCGGGTAGGTGCAAGAATCTGTGCCTTCAGATGAAACTATTGTGACTGCAAGCACCCTCGCTATGACTTATGGAGCACTCTGCCTATATGAATAGATAGAGCCACTATTTGGGTCCACTCAGCACTATTTTATCCAATAAGGCCACCGCATAACCTATCTTCCCCATCACCTCAATCACTCCCCTATGGGCCTGAAGAAGCGTGAAGGATCTCCTCCTGAGACCACACTACAGCGTGAAACATGTCGACCCTTTCCCCTTTTTAAACAAACACTGCAGTCGTGTGGCTACTGAGGGTCATAACTACCCTCGAGTAGCAAACAACCTTTTAGTCTTTTAAACCATGACAGAGGGATACTCCTTATTAAATTAGTCTACCTTAGATACCCTCTAGTCATTTTTAGTTCTCAATATTCACGTAACACTGCACACAGACCCACACACACCTTACGGCTAGATCACAAAAAAGATCTCCGACAGAGTGACCCTTCGGGGGACCCGTAGGGCATTGCAACGCCGGCACGACAAAGAGCACCTCCCCATGATGAAGCATGACATCCTTCGGGATGTGTGAGGGCATCAAGTGAAAGTCTTACCGACTCCCTTCCATTTCTCTAAAACAACTCTTTTCCTGACTCTTATCTCAGGAACAGTGACTCTCCCTAGTGACTTATCCACTATTCAGGAACACGAGCCCCCTTCTCAGTTAGTGTTTTCTTTTAGTGCAGCTACTGCAATTTACAGGTCGGTCAGAAGCAGAATGTGTTCATTGTTCAAAGCTACCATACCAGCTCAGCCTGGGTAGCAGCATGTAGGAAAGCAGCAGTGCTTCATTGCTTGTGTGTCTATGTAAGATGCAAGAACTCACTGGAAGAAGTTGTCACTTGCTAAAATTACGTTAATTATATCTGCTTCAGCAGAGTCTTTGGTGCCTCCTATTTTCTAAAGGAAACCAGTCATAGAGAGAAAGTAAGGCTCCCTTTACATACCCATGCTTGGATACTGCTAGTGGTTAGTTTAAAACACAAAATCGTACTCTGTAATAAAAGCTATGCCTCACTTATTCAGTGCATACTAGGTATATTTTAAAACTTGTCTACAGTGCCAGACAAGGTCTTTCAGGGCCCAAATTGTACAACTGGGTCCCTTTTAGAAATAGAAATTACTGGGCTTACCAGCCCAGTGAGGAACCTGCCTATTGCATGGATCACCTAGTTCTCCGGCTGGGAAGATATCGCTGTGCACTTTACACCGATCCACAACATCTTTCACAGGAGGGGCCAACAGCTTTAACAGTCACCCTCTGGCACACGACCCTGCGAAAACTGGGATGGGAAAAGAAGATTATGCAGGCCACGCCTTTATGGGAGGCTGAACTTCTAGGCACCATGGCAAAAAGGCAGGGATTCGATAAATGGGACTTGATAGGGATCTCTACTGTGGGGGACTTGTGTACAGCCAGAGGGGTGATCCATTACAAAAACATATGAATTAGCCCCCTCAGAGACCTTCCACTATTTAAAAATTCAACATGCCCTCCAGGCAGTGCTGCCCCTCGATGAAATCCCACCAGAATCATCTCCACTGAAGGACAGACTGCTGAAGGAACACCTCTCCAACAAGGCGATTTCACTCACATACCGTGAACTTATAAATAACACCCCATCCACTCCCTCCCAACTTTGAAAACGCTGGGAAATAGATTTGGAAGAATTGCAAGACTAAGCCAGGGCAGAAGCCCTGGCTTCACCGAGGAAGATCGCTATAAGACTACAGTTCCAACTAGTGCAACTAAAAATTCTCCACAGAGTTTATGTCTCCTGCACTATAAGGGTAAAAATGAACAAACAGATAGACGCACAGTGTCTCGGGAACTGTGGCCAAGTAGGAACTTTCTTCCATATATTGTGGGAATGCCCGGATGTCCAATTCTACTGGAGAGCTGTCCTGACATCGATTAACGAGTATAAACACGACATTATCGGCTAAAATGTGTCTCCGGAACATCTGGGACGCCACAGATTTGTCACGGACCGACCAAACCTGGGTTGCACTGGGATGATGGTAGCCAAACATAATATTGCACAGAAATGGGGGGTGGCGATGATTCCATATATTAATGACTGGAAGAAGGATTTGGGTTCGTGCAGTATAGCGGAGATGCTGTTTATGAAAATGGGGGCTGTCCCAGGAAGTGGGAGAAGATCTGGGTCAGATGGAACACATAGAGAGGGAACCCTTGCACTGCCCCAACAAAAGGGGCGTCGGTCTCTGTGTCACAGAACCATGCTACATGACTGGGTTGTGAGTGTTGAATGTACTACCATGTTTCACTCGAGGCTGACAATTCTTTATGTTAAAAATAACTACCTTGTTAATGTATGTATACCAATTGAAGAACACTGAGTTAAGTAGGAAGAAAATACTCGATGTTGACCTGTGTGCTTTACCCGCTAACTGTAATGCAACAAACATACGTTATGTGGTGAGAAACCTTTTGTTAATAAAAAGAAACTATAGAAAAAAAAGAAATCGAAGAGGAGTTACTTCAATGACACTATCAGTAATAATGATATTGGCAAGGCCTCTTCAGCCTCTCACCAACCCCACGTTCGGGAAACAACCTTTACAACGCAGTCATTACATCGCACTACAGCTACAACGCAGTCATTACATCACAACATCCTTTACAGCACGTCACTACAACGCATGACACTACAATGCATGTCACTACAACACAGGCATTACATCGCATGTCATTACAACGCATACCATTACACCGCATAGTACCCCTACACTATCCAACACTTACTCTACTGTTGCACCCCCTGGAGTTAAAATAGTAATTTTTACCCCTACACTATCCAACACTTACCCTACTGTTGCACCCCCTGGAGTTAGAATAGTAATTTTCACCCCTACACTATCCAACACTTACCTTAAATGCAATGTAATGGTATGCGTTGTAATGGTATGCGTTGTAAAGGTATAATGCGATGTTTTGGAATGCGTTGTAAATGTAGGTTTAAACAGTTTTGTAGTGGCATGCGATGTAAATGTATGCGTTGTAAAGGATGTTGCGATGTAAAAATTGCGTTGCAAAGGCATGCATCGTAAATGTATGCGTTGTAACGTCATACAGTCCCACGTTCGCAATCCCACTTAGACATGATAGCTCACTCACGGCGATCACTCACTTAGTGGCACATCAGTATTCTTACTCACAGTCCAGGAAAGTGCCCCTGCAAGTATAATGCTGCTGCACACAGAAAAACATAATTAGAGGGATCATTGCTCATGGTTATTGTAAGTGTAAGTAACGTTCTGATCTGTTGGTGGTGGAGAAAGGGAATGAATACATAATGCGCATTATGTAAGATCCCATTGAATTGTGGACAGAGGTTTTCACAACAGAGTGGAACCAACTGGGTCATTTGCTGACAGGTGTTAACAGGGCAGTCATAAGAAATTACAAATAGACCACTTGCCCATCTCCACATCCCTCACCTCATTTAGAATGAGGACTTCCTTTCAGACATCATTCCCGCCAGCTGCCTTTATGTCTGGCACCGCCAGTGAATCTATTGAGGTCTGGGACCAAGCACTTCTAAGCGTCTCCCACTTGCTCCGTTTCTGAGAGACTGTCTCCAACTTTGCACGACATGACACCTAGACTCGCATAGGCGCCGGAGGTTCTTCATGCCGCTGCAGGGTAATAGACCGCCTGCCATATTATACTCGCTAAGCAGCTCCCACAATGCATGTGGGAGCGCTTTCATGGGGAAAATGTCTGTCACAGCAGCAGACAACGCTGAGTCTGAAAGCTCTACAGCTACACCATTGTAGTGGTGGCACTGTGAAAAATATTTCGTAGGGCCACATAATTTTTACTGTGCCCCTGTTTATGGCCGATATTGGTTTAAAACTGAAGATGGTTCCGTCTTAAGGCAAGGCTTTGTGATTTTCTGTAACCTTCAGAAATAGCGCATTACCCTTCCCTTGTCTGCCCTGAAGGTGTAGACTATATTGGTAATAAACAGGAATTTGCCCCTTCTTTCTCACTCAAGAGATTCCTTTGGCCGCCATTAAGGGTCAGGACCAGACCTGGTCCCTGCAGCCCCCCGTTAACATATAACGCAGAGACTGTAGTTGACAGTACTAACTTCTTTGCAATCTTGGAATAACAACAGATTGAGAAAAAAACAATAAGGATCTGAATTCATGGCGTAGTTTGCTTGCAGGTCCTTGATGCTGATAAGTAGATCCCTGTGCTGTATTAAGAGGCCTGCAACTTATGAACTGGAAGTAACCGAATGACCTCAGCACCAAAAGCATTAGCCCACTTACCTCTCTAAATAAAATCATGCATGTTCCATGATGTGCAGGCACATTAAGCCTCTCTGCTGCTTTATGAGCAAACTGTGACTGGACAAAACACTCCCATTACTGTGTTAACCACTAGGGTTATCTTACTGCCATTATAATCCCTTCAAAATTACTTGGCACACAGTGATCTATGCAGCCAGTGTCTTAACCCTGTAAGATATTTTAAAATGCAGAATAATTTTGGCCAATTAAGTAATCTAGAACAGATTTACTGTCCCATATGTCCTTGTTGTCCATTTCTTTGCAAACCTTTTTCTTTTTCTCTGTCAGACCCTGATTTTCAAGCTATGTCCCTCTACCGCCATTCCTCTGCCACACTTTGACTCCGAATTTAAGGGTTCGAGGCATGTGGGCTGCTGAATTCATATCTGTGCATAGATCGCCGCCTAGTGTTGGGTCCGGATGTTTGCACGTTGTTGTCCTGGAAGAGTCTTCGAAGTGTCCTTGGATAGGTGACTCCTCCCCTGGACTACAGTGCGCATGGGCATCCTCTCCATCCTCAGATTGTTTTTTTCCGCCATTGGGTTCGGATGTGCTATCTTAGCTCAAGTTAGGAAAAAATTTTGTCGAGGCCACAAGGCCTTTAGTTCGCGTCGGTACTGTTTATCGATCGGTTTTCGATACTCTCTGTTAGTTTACTAACTTTCAGCACCGACTTTGTTCGCATTTACCTGCCCATCAACTACTTCGACGATGGAATCGAGGACGCCATTCAAAAGGTGTCCGGTATGTAATGCGAAGTACCCACACATCGACGTCCATCCGGTGTGCAACAAATGCCTTTCGCCGGACCACGACGAGTCGACATGTATGGCCTGTGCCCGGTTCCGTTCAAAGAAGACTCTGCGGAATCGTCGAGCGGCGAGGCTCGAAGCGCAGCACGCGGCACCGGCCCCAGCTGACATCTTCGACGACGCGGACGACGTCGAAGAAGTAGAAGTCTTACCCTCCAGTCCCGTTTCCGACCAAGAACCCGGATCGGACGAGGCCGACGAGTCACTCTTCCACAGAGGTGAAGACGACACCGAGGTAGGAGACGACGAGGAGGCCTTAGGGGCCGAAGAGAGTAGCTCCGATGATGAACAAGGCCTACCTGTTCAAACCGAGAATTCACCAGTGCCACAGACTATGGCTCCGGTCGAGGGATCGCCTTCGGGCCTTACCCGAGACCTATCACGCAGTCCTTCGGCCCCGCCCTCGGGCCCGGCCTCGGACGTTCAGCGGCAGCCATTACCGCTTAAGCCAGCTGGTTTCCCTTCCACGAAACCGAAACCGAAAGCTGCTCAGGTTCCTACGAAACCGAAACTGAAAGTGGCGCTAGTCGGATCGAGGCCTTCAACACCTTCGACGCCGGCGCACCGTGTCGGCACCGACCGCACCAAGGGGGACTTCGGTGCCGAACTCGAGACGGGCGACATGGGAGTCGACAAACGGAAGAAGGCCATCGGCGCCGAAAAACCTGCTCGGTTACCGGCGTCGACGCCACCGACACCGAGGGCCATCCCGCCTGCTACGCCTCGCAGCACTCCCTCGACGACACCGAAACCTCACGTGTCGAAGACGTCGACGGTGATCTCCGCACCTCGGCTCGATGCACCACGGGCGCAGAAGATATCTGCAGCCGCCTCGACGACCCTGGCGGGGGCCACGACCTCTAAGGCGCCCCGAGTACGGCCTGGCGCAATGCCAGGCTGCAAAACCAAGGCTGCCCTCCAGGACCAGTCGGGTTCGATCGATCCAGCGGTTTCGTCGGTGCCGACCAGCATTACCTTCGGCTTGCCTCCATCCACAATCCCGAAGGCGTTTCAACTCAGGACACAGGCCACCAAAACTGCGGTTACGCCTGTCGAGCCGTCTCCGTCACGCGTCATCGACGCCGACACTGGCAGGATGATTCTCCACGACCGAAGGATAACTTCGGAACCGCCATTGGAACCTTTCAGGATCCCGCTAAAGAGGAAGCTGCCTGTGGACACAGAACCTCTCCTGTATGAACCCTTTCATTCACCCTACCAGGATCCACACCGGGCCTCCCCCACACGCTCCGACACGGATGCATTGGAGGACTACATGGGTGAACAAGTCCCCTACCATGTGGACACGGACCCTGATGACCAGCAGGACCCTGACCAAACTTGGGGCGACCCTGCAGACCCCAGTGCACCTCTTGATGCACAGGACCCACAACTATATGGGGCAAAAACGTCACCCACAGAGGATACTGCGGCGTTCAACGCTCTGATTGAACGGGCGGCGAACAACCATGATGTACAGCTTCACTCTGATATCATCGAAGATGACTTTCTAATGGACACCTTTGCATCCTCAGAAAGACATGTAAAGACTCTGCCAATGTTGAAGGGGGTCCTTAAGCCAGCCACTGACATTTTCAGGGAACCCACCAGGGCACGAGTGATAAACCCCAGGATCGATAAGAAATACAGATCAGCACCTGGGGATCCTACTTACATCAGAGGACAATTACCACTCGACTCCATCGTTGTGGCGAATGCCCGCAAGAGGGCACACTCGCAGACAACGGGTGACGCTCCTCCCCCGGACAAGGAGTCCAAGGTGCTGGAGACCTCCGGCAAGCGAGTTGCCGCACAAGCTGCAAGCATATGGCGCATAGCTAACACTCAAGCGCTCCTCGCTCGCTACGATAGGGCGCACTATGACACAATGGAGCAACTCCTTCAACACCTCCCTGACCCCTACAAAGAAGGTGCAGAAATCCTTATCAGAGAGGGACAGCTACTCACAAATGCTGCCATCAAATGTGCACTAGACGCTGCTGACACGGCTGCCAGGGCCATCAACACTAGCGTCATCCTACGACGTCACGCCTGGCTACGTATCTCAGGATTCAAGCCTGAGGTACAAAACAATATCCTTAATCAGCCCGTCAACCCCGACTTTTTGTTCGGGCCTGAGGTTGACGCCACCCTCGAGAAGATAAAAAAGGACACGGACACTGCAAAGTCCATGGGCGCCCTACAAACTCAGTCCTTTCGGAGCGGCTCCTTTCGTCGCCCCGGAAACAAGGGAGCAGGCAGAGGACAGGGGTCACAACAAACATATAACAAGGGTAATGCGCAGACCACCTACGATAAGAACACCCGAGGTGGCTATCGTGGCTCCAGTACCAAGGGCAGAGGACGTGGCTACGGCAACACCAGGTCCTCCCCCAAGAACAAGCAGTGACGCCCTCTCCCTTCCTCCCGACCACATAACACCTGTCGGGGGAAGGCTACAACGGTTCCTGTCCACGTGGAACTCCATCACCACGGACAGGTGGGTCAAAGATATTATAAAATACGGTTACTGTCTGGAGTTAACTTCCACTCCACCCACAATACCACCAAGAAACCGTCCTATGTCCTCAGAGCACTTGACGCTCTTACAGCAAGAGGTAGAAAGTATGCTTCTAAAAGGCGCTATCGAGGTCGTACCCGTCCACGAGCGGGGCACGGGGGTTTACTCCCTCTACTTCTTAATTCCAAAAAAGGACGGGTCGCTCAGGCCTATATTAGACCTGAGACCCCTGAACCAGTACATTCTTTCGGAGCACTTTCACATGCTCACTCTACAGCAAGTCCTTCCGCTTCTCCAGCAGGGAGACTTCCTAGCATCACTGGACCTCAAGGATGCGTATTTTCACATACCCATCCACCCCTCACACAAAAAATACCTCAGGTTCACTGTTCAGGGGCAGCACTATCAGTTCAAAGTCCTTCCCTTCGGCGTGACAACAGCGCCCAGGGTTTTCACAAAGTGCCTAGCTACGGTGGCGGCACATTTACGGAGACAGCACATACACGTCTACCCCTACCTAGACGACTGGCTCGTTCAAGCGAGATCGGCCCAGCAATGTGCAAGCCACGTGTCCCGTACCATTCACCTTCTTCACAGTCTGGGATTCTCACTAAATTACCCAAAGTCTCATCTCCAGCCCGCACACGTACAACAGTACCTAGGTGCGACTATAGACACTCTGGCGGCCACAGCTCAGCCAAATTTAGTGAGGATCAACGGCATACAAGCGCTGATCTCCAAGTTCAGACCCAACCACTCGCTTCCAGCGCGAGTGTTTATGCAGTTGATAGGCATGATGGCCTCCTGCATCTTCATAGTCCCGCACGCGAGATTACATATGCGCCCACTTCAGGAGTGCCTAGCACGTCAGTGGAATCAGGCTCAAGGACAGTTGAAAGACCTAGTGTTGGTGAGCGGTCGGGCATACAACTCTCTGCATTGGTGGAATCCACAAAACCTTTGCAAGGGCCGACCGTTCCAAGAGCCTGTTCCACAAATAGTACTGACAGCGGACGCGTCTCTCCAGGGTTGGGGAGCTCATGTACTCCACTACACAGTGTAGGGACTATGGACGACACAACAGAAGAAGATGCACATCAACCTTCTGGAACTGATGGCAATCTTCCTGGCCATGAAGGCTTTCAAAGTACATCTGTGCAACAAGGTCGTGTTGATCCGGACGGACAACATGACCGCAATGTACTACATACAGAAGCAGGGAGGGACACACTCTCCACAGTTGTCTCATCTGGCTCAGAGCATGTGGAAGTGGGCCATTCAGAGGAACATGTTCCTCATGGCGGAACACCTCCCCGGCAAGGACAACCAGATGGCGGATCTGCTCAGCAGACACAGCCACCAGATGCACGAGTGGGAGTTACACCCATCGGTACTCCAACCGTACTTCCAGCAGTGGGGTCACCCAGAAATAGACCTATTCGCGACAAGCGAAAACGCAAAATGCCAAAGCTTCGCCGCCAGATTCCCACACCCGCAGTCGCAGGGCAATGCGATATGGATGAACTGGTCCGGCAAATTTGCGTACGCTTTTCCTCCAGCACCGTTGATACCGCTGGTGGCTCGCAAACTCCGACAACACTCCCTGACACTCGTCCTAGTTGCTCCCACGTGGGCACGCCAGCCGTGGTACACCACCTTCCTCGAACTTTCCGTGGTACCGCATCAAAGGCTGCGGATCAAACCCGCGCATTTGACGCAGAACCATGGAGAGGTTCAGCACCCAGATCCGCAACAGCTGAACCTGGCGATCTGGCTCCTGAAGTCCTAGAGTTTGGCTATCTCAATCTGCCACCTGACTGTATGGACATCATCAAGGAGGCCAGGAGACCCACTACAAGAGCTTGCTATGCAGCCAAATGGAAACGGTTCGTCATTTATTGCGGTAATAATGACATTAACCCGCTGGACGCATCCATCCACAACATCATATGTTACCTCTTACACCTATACCGATGCAATCTGGCGTACACCTCTATACGGGTCCATTTGACCGCAATATCAGCCTATCTGCAAACCAGGCAGCACCTCTCTCTCTTCAGAGTGCCTGCCATCAAAGCATTCTTGGAAGGACTCAAACGAGTCATTCCACCTAGTCACCCACCGGCTCCAATGTGGAACCTCAACTTGGTCCTCACACGCCTGATGGGTCCACCCTTTGAACCTCTACACTCATGCGAGATTCAATTCCTTACCTGGAAAGTAGCCTTCCTGGTAGCGATCACTTCCCTAAGAAGAGTTAGTGAACTCCAGGCACTAACCGTTCAAGAGCCATTTATTCAGGTTCACGCCAACAGGGTCGTACTACGTACCAACCCCAAATTCATGCCCAAGGTAATATCGCAGTTCCACATGAACCAGACTATTGAACTGCCCGTTTTCTTCCAAAACCCACAAACTGTTGCAGAGAGGGCATTACATACACTAGATGTACGGAGGGCCCTCATGTACTACATCGACAGGACTAAACCCTTCAGGAAGACAAAACAACTGTTCGTTGCCTTTGCCCCACACCACAAAGGTAACGCCATCTCCAAAGCAGGGATAGCCAGATGGATAGTTAAGTGTATTCAAATCTGTTATCAAAAGGCAAAACGCACATTAACTATTCCACCACGAGCCCACTCAACACGCAAGTTGGGGGCTTCCATGGCCTTCCTAGGAAACATTCCCCTGCATGATATATGCAGAGCAGCCACATGGTCCACTACACACACATTTACAAAACACTATTGCGTAGATGTGCAGTCAAAACAGCAGGCAGCTGTAGGACAGGCTGTTCTCAAAACACTTTTTCAGACCGCTGCAGCTGGCACGGGTAGCCGCCGCCAATAGAGGGCACTGCTATGTATTCTATGCACAGATATGAATTCAGCAGCCCACATGCCTCGAACTGAATATGCTACTTACCAGTATGCATCTGTTCTTGGCATGTAGGGCTGCTGACATTCATATCGCCCTCCCTCCTCCCCGGCGCCTGTCGCAGCTGCAGCTCTCAGAATTATTGCAAGCATGGTCATCACTTTCTGTATCTACTCCATCACTGCCACAATGGCGAAAAACAATCTGAGGATGGAGAGGATGCCCATGCGCACTGTAGTCCAGGGGAGGAGTCACCTATCCAAGGACACTTCGAAGACTCTTCCAGGACAACAACGTGCAAACATCCGGACCCAACACTAGGCGGCGATCTATGCACAGATATGAATGTCAGCAGCCCTACATGCCAAGAACAGATGCATACTGGTAAGTAGCATATTCATTTCCAGGAGAAAAGGTTTTCCAATTCTAGCATTGTAAACAACTGTGCACTCATAAATGTGCTACATACAAATTGTAGGTTTTTTGAAATCTATAACCTGTTAAATGACGAAGTTAACATATACATTTCTTCTCTAGGATTAATTGAACATATTTTCAAAAGTAATACCAGTGCTTAATTTGTACCTGTGTTTTCCAATGCTCATCAGCAACATTCATATCTAAACGCTGGCACATATTTTTCAGAGTCCACCACATGGTGCACTATATTATTAGAAGAGCACTTCAGTGGAGAGTTTAACTGTTCAATATTATTTTAAAAAAATGATAAAGATAGGATGTCCCGGCCATCCATACAGTTTGTACTGTATGTCGATAGTAGCACAGGAGCTGTGGGTGGAGTCAACTGCAGTGGACGTCTGTGAAATACCTTGGACGTTGGCAATACTTATTTTCTAGGCACTGTGAGTATTACTATACACCAGGGCCCAAGTGAAGTATTTTAGATCTCACCATATTTTTAATTAAGTTAATGGAATCTTCGTTAAAACACTTCTCCAGTGATTTCCCTAATAATCATTACCAGACTAAATATTTTCTGATTCAAACCAACTATGGTCCTGCAGCTATATAACTCCTGCATGCACTATGTTTGCCAAAGACTCCATAGCAATGCTCCCCACCACAAGCGTTTTGGTGACTAGGCCCCTAAACTGTAACTTCTGGTGTACTGTTTATTTTGTTTCCTGAATTCAAGGCTTATGTGAGGTGTCCAAGACACAGATTTGTGCCGCGCCCTTTGGAGGTCCCTGAATAGGAGTACTATTTGCTCCAGGAAGATTCTTATTCGTCGGATCCATCTTCACATAGAACCAGATTGTACTTGTGGGTGTTTGCTGGGGGTGTCTTGCTGGTGTTTATTTCTCTTTCACAGCAGAGCCAGTGTGCCTCTTTGGTTCTAGTCATGGTGCCCTTCTTCTGTCCCTACAGGTACGTGAGACTCTGTGAAGTGGTCGACCACGTGTTCCCGTTCCTTAATAGAAGCCGTTCCTCGGGCTTCCCATGCTCCGACAACTTCAGCCAGTTTACCTACTGGAGGGAGCCTCTGCCACCCTTCGAGAACCCCGATATCCACCCAGACTCTACTTAAGGGCACTTAAGGATGCTAGGACCATCGTCGAAGGACTCTGTCACCCAAAGACGCAGGAGATACTGCTGTGCCTCTCCGCTGCCACAGTGAAGCTCACCAGCTGACTTTGTTTTTATACCATGAAGTTATTTATTTATTGACAGCATCTCGAAGCACATTAATCAAGTCGAGTAATACACTGGTTTGGCAATGGAAGGAGAAGCTTGAACATGGTGGTATCTCAAGGACTATGTTCTGTCATGGGAATCGCCTCAGTCAGCAGGATTGTGACATAAATGTGTGTCTAAGAATATTTAAAAAGTATGGTACTGTTAACATTTATTTTACAGTGATCACGCTAACCTTCTTCTGGTGCTTTTAAAAATGTAAAGTGGAAGGACATAAAGTGAGTGATTAACTGCAGTGATAAAGCACTTAAGGTGCCCCTGGGGACACGTTCAGGCACTTAGTAGTAATAGTATTACTAGTTTCATAAGCTTTGTTTATTCTCAGAAGGCCATGTCACCTAAAGGGTTTCTTTTTCTTGCAGCGACTGAGTTTGGAGCTTGGTTACTTGTTCATAGACTCAGCTTTTTACTGAGATGCCATATGATGCCAGACGTCTCACTTCACTATTCTGTGCCTCATTTAATGAGTGTGTAACTGGCATCTAGTCACAATGCTCTTCTTGTGTTTTGCACAAAATGTGAAAAAATGATTCACTCAAAGAGCTCTTAGGGAGGCTTTCAAATAAGGTGGATGCAAAGATGTCAGATGGTCGTGTGGTGCATTGCTAGGTTTCCCTTTTAAACATTTTCCCATTTGGTGAGAATTTCTGGGCTGCGTGTAGTGACTCTACGAGTCACACATATAATGCAACAAGAGAGCTCGAGTTTTTAGATTTCCATACTACGAGTGACTAGATGCCGGCCAGCTGGAAGTAAGATGGGAGTTCTATTGGCGTGTAGGATTGATGCAGTTTAAGCCGATGCCTCATGATGGAGTAAGCCACGCAACTACTAGGCCTTTTTGTAAGGAGAAAAACGACAGCTTAGCAAAGGATTTTTAAAAGGAGGAAAGTTATGGGTAAGTGGGCAAGGTGCTTCTGAGTCTTGAGTTAAACT
This sequence comes from Triturus cristatus, assembly GCF_964204655.1. Taxonomy (NCBI): domain Eukaryota; kingdom Metazoa; phylum Chordata; class Amphibia; order Caudata; family Salamandridae; genus Triturus; species Triturus cristatus. The sequence continues at coordinate 320,199,539 of NC_140589.1, read as the reverse complement.
CATTGAGAAATTGAGGTGCGATTTTATTTTAGGTAATTTTTTTATATTGTGCTTCAATCTAAGCCATGGGATATGGATTGTGGTACTCTGGAGAGGCATTTCCCCCACTTGAAACTATGTACAAATTATAATAACAGGGAGTCGCACTACTTCAAAAGCGTTTTCACATCTTGTTCAGAACTTCCCGGTCTAAGATGACCGCTCATGTGAGGTCATTTAGGGGTCATCACACTGTATGTTGAACTCAGTCTGTCTTCTATTACTAGTCTAGAATGGCAGCTCCCCTAAGACCCCATGGGGCCATTTTATAGTTAGTATATTTTACTCAGCCTGACATCCAGTCTGAGTCTAAACTGGCTGCTCTTGTGAGGAGGTTTGGGTTTCATCACAATGTCAGTATGTTGGACTCCGTCTGACATGTAAAATATGTTGTTCACCCATTATTTCTTTCTATTTTTACATGCTGTTTCATTGTGTGACTTAGCCTATGAAAGCCCCATCACTAGAAGTGATCATGTGAAGTGCTTTATTTGAACTTACTGGTGACAATGACTGTTGATAGGGTTGTATGCAAGGTGGACTGTCGCCACTGACTTTTCTGAAGAAGACAGTGTTCTTTCTACCTGTACTCTCCGCTGTGAGGCAGTGTGTTGCTGAGAGTATTAAAATAGAATATTTTAATTTAAGAGAATATTTTTGTATCATCATTTCATCGCTGTTAGTGTTATTTATATTACTTTGCTATATGCCTTTGACGCTTGCAGCTTAGAGCTGCATTGTCTGCATATAAACCTTATCTATTTTGCCACCAGCCTGTGGTTTGACATGATGCCTTTAATCAAATCACCATTTTGTGTTCACGGCCCAGGGACGGGAAGGAATCCTGCTGCCTTATGCATCCGAAACTAGCAGAGCAACTCATTTCTATGGTGGAAATTCCATTTGATGCCTTCCAAATGGCTTTTCCTGGATCCAGTTGCAGCATATTTATTTCTGGACCTTGAACTATATATGTGTAACAGAAAACAAACAGAAAATGTACAAGTTAAGAAATATAGCAACCTAAGCCAATAGACAATGCCAATAACTAGTTCCATGTTTCAAGAGGAACCATTTGGAATGTTCTCCATGGTAGATGATTAGATCAGATGTCTAACAACCAGCAACTATATCCCAAAGAAACATTTTCAGTCAGGTCATTTGGAATTTTCCACCAATGTGTGTAACTCAAAAGCAGCCAAAAATGATGACAGTCAGTGAAAAAACACTACCTTGACAGCCTTTGGGATTGGAAGACTTTGTGTGTTTAGCACTGTGAAGTGGGTGTGATTGATGAAATCATGTATTCAGCTTTTGCATTAGCTGAACATGTTTGGCTAAATTTGTGTGTCAATTGTTTGCCACATGGAATCTTTGGTTTGTTGTTGCCCTTGTCACTGTGCTTTTGTTTTCTCCGCTATATTCTTCATTTTAAGAAGTACTTTGCCAGTGGCAGGAACAACTAAATAGAGCTGTTTGATCAATTGTTTTCTTTCTGTGAAAGAAGTTCTGTACTTCCTGCTTACGTAGTAATGCCAAAAGGAGCACTTTTTGCTATTGTGATTTGTGTGTTTGTCCGCGTCATTGATTTTGAAACAAAATACAAAATTGTATGCATGCAGTTACATCTATGAATATAGTCCAGATTGGGAATCTCCCAGAGTGGTTGGAAGACATTGTGATTTGCTATTTGAGACATTCTCAACATTACTCACATTTTCAATAACATATCAGTAGCACCATTTGCAAAAGACAGCTTCTATGTGTTTATTGACATTACTTTAAAAAACACTTTTTGACTTTTTTCATCTTTAACAGCAATCATGATTCTCAGTTATTATATACAATGAAAATATTTGGCTATTGTTATTGTGCAGACAGCAGCGGTTTTATAAACTATGTTTCATGGGAATTATGTCATACTCATCAATAGTTTTTTGTGATTAAAGAGAATGATGAAAGTGAGTTCTGTACTATCAACCAATAGAATGGATGCCAAGAACACAAGTATTTTACCGTTATGTTCTACTCAGTGGGGGCTTTTTGTTTAATCAGCACTAAAAAAAATTTAATCAATAAGCCAGACAGTTTGTGCAGTGAGCTCTATATTCAAATTATTTTCTTTCACTATGCCAAAGACAACCAAGAAAAAACGCTTTTTGTAGGGAATCTGAGTTTTGTGGGTAAAAACACGGTGCAGGAAGACCCTCATGATAACTACATTTATTATCCTTATCCAGACGACATTATAATTTGTGATCATTTCTTATCTCCAACCAGGAGGGAAAGCAGAGTTTTGAGTGTGGAAGTCACACTCCAAAAAGCTTAAAAGTGGCAATGGCTTGGGAGAGGGACCCCCTTCTCATCTCCCAAAAATGTATAACTGTTCTGGCCCCAAATCAGTGGCGGCTACTCCAACATCTTAAGGCTGCTGTTTGCCACTAAGACTAACGTCACCATACCAAGAGTACCACATAAATAAAAGGAGCAAAGGGCCTAGTCCAGATGCTTGCTATGAAGAAGTCTCTGGATCCCCAACAATTCTTTCTCAAAACAAATCTTCAGCAAATGTCACCCATATTAATCATGTTACTGTTATAGAAGAAAAAGCACACATTTACATAGGAGACCTCCAGTATGTATATTTTGACATCCAGATTAACCCAACGCCCTGATGATTTAAGTGATTTAGAGCATCAGATGAACACTTTATTTGAAAGTGATGCAATTCTAGCTATGCTCCCTCCCTGAACTTCACATGGGCAACGTGGAAAAAGCAGTTCCATTTGTAACAAAGGTCATCCAATTTCTAGGAGTAGAAATGAGTTCCTGCTGGACAATAGCAAGCCCAGTGAAGCAGAGTCCGTGCAATTTACAGACCCTTCTCAGGTTGAGTAAGTACATCTTTAGTCATTGCACAGCTTTATTAGACCTAATATTGACTTTCAGCAGCCTAATACTAAAATTTTCTTTGCACATGAGAAACTTGCAACATGAAGTACAAGAGCCATGTACTCAGACAAGTCAGATTGCTTTGAGTCTCATTTATACAACCACTTTTGTACCTAAGTGACAACTGATGAACTACAAGCAAGATTTACGAATGAATTTTTTTTTACTTTGTACGTGGAAATGTATAAAATTTACTCACACATAAAATTACACCAGGTTGGTGTAAATATATGTGCAAGTAAATTCCCTCATCACAGAAAGTTGTTGGTGTTTCAGGGGAAGGTACTTGCAAAAGTTAGTTAACATTCACAAACCTTTGCTTGTGGACAGTTATAAAACATTTGCAGTTAGTTTCCCACCTACAAACAATCACAATATTTTTGTTGGGGTGGAAGGAAAAGAGTTTTTCCATGGGAAAATGCCCCCCATGGAGAAGAACGTTAGCAAATGCACTGTTTCCTTTTGATTGTGTGACACATATGAATATACCTGAGAAGTTGTAAAAGTCACAGCTTCCCAGTACTCTAAAAAATTCTTTGTGAATTGTAATAACTTGAGAAATTTGCTCTTAAGACACGAATAATCCTAAGTGAGCAAAATTCTGACTTTGAGGCTTTGTCACATGCCATTGAGGCAAGCCTTGAAGGTATGAACATCCACATGGAGCATAAATAGATATCTACCTTTCACTAGTCCAGAGGTGCATGTTTTTGTTATGGACACATGGTGGCTTAATGCGCAGTAAGGAGGAGACCTAAAACTCGAACATCTTGGCCAGTCAAGTGGTTGCATGGACTTTAGTTGGCAGGCAGGCATTTCATTGTTATTTTCCACCAGAAATTGCAAGGAAAAAGAAGTGTGAGTCTTTCTATATTTGGCATTGGCCCACGCACTTAGATCCTCTGATTTTTCAAATGGAGGACCTAATGTAATTCCTCTTAGTGATAGCAATATCGGATCTTGAGCATGCATCAATGTATGTATTAAGCAGTGGTAGCAAGATAAAATACAAGAGTGGCTGGACAGCCTCATTCATATGAACTAAATTGTTCCATTTCCAGTTTTTTCCAGAACCAAGAAGTAACTGCAAAATACATTGAATGCCAAAACAGCTTTCCAAAAGTCTTTTGTGTCTTTTGTGATTGTAATGAAGGACAGATGATTTGTAAACGAGGCCAACGGGTGACAGGCTTCGTAAGATTCTGCTATCAGTATGCAGAGTTACTTCCTGTTCAAAAAGGTCACAACAAGATATGACGGCAGCGTTTGTCAAAGCTTGCCTTTAGGAGCCATGTAAGGCTACAGCATGGAAAAGTTTTCAGACTTTTATGAAACAGTGCTGCTACACTGATGCACATTTAACATTTGGCTAGATAATAATGGGAAACGGCAAATACTACGACCGTCGAACAATGCATTGTCTTAGCAACGCGGGCGGAATCACGAATGCGTCTGAACCACGCATTACATTTACAACGCAAGTCATTACAACGATAAGCGTTAGGTCAAGCGGCATTGGATGCTTTCCCTACTGTTACGGTGACTGGAGTTGGAATAGTAAATTATACTATTCCAAAGTCCAACACCCTTTAATGCAAGTCGTTGTAACGACTTGCATTGTAAATGGAATGCTTGGTTCAGACACATTCGTTGTTCCGCCAACGTTGTTAAGGAAAGCGTGGAAAATGAATGCGTGGTTGTGTCATACAACCAATAATAATGAGGAATCTGCTAATTGAGAATACCGCCTCACACTCCTTCCCATGTCATTTATTGTCAAATATTGCATGATAATATTAAACATTAAAGCCGCCACAAATTTGGGCCAGAGTATTTACATTTTTGGGAGATGAGAAGAATGACCCTCTCGCAAGCCGTAACCACCTTTATTCTTTTTTGGAGTGCGGCTTTCTCTCCCGGTTGTAGTTAAGAAATGATCACAAATAATAATGTATTCTGAAAGACATGCAAATCTTTTAAACATTATACACTGAATAATAAAAATGTACCGACCTGTAAGTGTAGTTCTCCAGCTTTGGCATTTTTTTTAATCGAACGATTTATATTCCTTTCTCTTAAGGAAATCCAGTTCTCATAATTTGTACGATGCACAAAAGAATATAACATAAGCTCTGTTAGAGAACACACAGCAGATGTGTACTCCCTGGTGGGGTTCCAAAAAGCAGTATAAAGGAAGAAAAGCTGTGCAAATTTAGTGTGTTCAGCAGTTGTGCTCTGTGCAGAACAGTAGAAGTAAAAAGAGTTTCCACAGATTCCCAGCCTGATAGTTAGACATATTAAAAAATTAATATTTTACATATTACCAACAAGTAAATAATTATTTTCATGTTACAATAAATAAAACCATATAATAAAGAATTTAACAGATTACCAAGCATTTTGATTTTATAATGTAATTCAAATATGTTTATATTACTTGTAAAAATGAAAATCTAGGCTTGTCATTGGTTGATGCACTTAATTTGTGGAATTTGTTTTTTCCCCCCCCATAAACCATATGAATGTATGTTGATATCCACTATCCCAGGCATACTTGCTTGTTGTGGAGCAGAAATATACATACCTCATACCCATGCACAATACCACATCTACATGTGCAGAGCTAATCTTTTAAATATTTGTTTTTTCTAAAGTGTTTATTTTATTTAACCTGGGAGGTTTTCCCACCTGTCATGCTGTCTCACAGTATCGAATAAGTGGTTGTTATGGGAGGTATCCATACATCCGAGAAGGCTATATTGTTTACACTGTGGCGTATATGTTTCGAATATGGTATGTGGCAATGCTTATAAAGAAGAAATGAAAAAGTGCTATATATTCTAATAAACAGGTATTGCTGGAAATAAAGTGTCAGAGGTTCTTTTCTTTCATAGATGGATTACCTCCTCATCCATCTTCCATGCTTTGTGGGGAGGTGTTCTGCTTCCCGAGGAAGGGCACAGATATAGTTGAGAAGAAGGATTTTCTTTACCTATCTCTTGGTGTGTGCATATATGTATATTATGTATGTGGTTGTGTGTATATATATTACCTACTGGCAGTCGCCAGTAGGTAGTTATAGTTAGGACCTATTTTCCATAGGAAATCTGCAACATTCTATTTGGAATAACGTTGGCGCCGATTGACGAATCTTCGTGAAATTTTGCAAACTTCTGGCCAGCTCCGGTCTGCTCCTATCTTGAAAATTTCACGGTGAATCGTCAAGCAGGGGGCGAGAAAAAAGGGGGGTCCCAAAACGGGTTTTCCCCATGCATTTTCCCATAGGACCTGTTGATGCAGCTACAGCCCGAACTGCTGAACGGAATTACACCAAATTTGGCAAAGAGGTAGTCCTAAGTTCAGACTCGTGCCTTTTGCTTAAATGGTGTAAATAAGTTCAGTAGTTCCTGAGAAAATTAGAGTTAAAAAGATAGATATAGCTGGGCGGAGCCTAACCACACATCTCATCGTGAGATCTGATTGGCTGCCAGTACTTCATCCAAGAAGTGTTGGCAGTCATCTTGGGACCAATATACATGATAGCACCTTAATAAAAAGCATTGCAGTTAATAGAAGGTTTTAAGACTTTAGTTACATTATAAATCATTTGTTGATGGTACCATACTCATTTTAGGAATTGTGGTGTGTTCTAAGGTGATTTTTGTGAAAAAGCCTTCTGCTGTGATATCATGAATCGTGTTTGAGAGAAAACTATTTTCTCATGCTTTTCCCACAGAGGTTTGGAAGTCTGACATTCTCAGTAAAACATGTACATCCAACAAGGGCAGAGACTGTCAGTTGATTCCTTTGTGTTCTACTGCAGCTTCCCAGAGTGTTCTAAAGAACAACTAGAGCACTAACAGTCCTACTTATGACAAACGTATTGCACACCTGAAGCCATCTTGATTGGAATAAAGTGGTAACTCTTAAAACATTTAATTTAAAAAGAAACAAAATGAGGGCACATTTTGAGTGACTTCTCAAATCCTCTTCTATTTCATATAAAAATTCTGACATGCAGACTGAAACATGCACTTTCAATACCAGCAGCAGACTTCCCTGGTGAGCAGTAGCTTTACTACAGTGATCTAATAAGCAACTAGAGTGCTAAAAGAGCCCAAATGTAGCCCAAATATCACCCAGATGTAGCCCAAGTATAGCCCAATGACAGAATGTCCCAGAGTGTTCTAACGAACAACTAGAGCGCTAACAGTCTTACTTATGACAAAAATATGGCACACCTGAAGCTATCTTGAGTGGAATAAAGTGGTAACACTTACAACATTTAATTTACAAAGGAACAAAATGAGGGGTTTCATTTTGCCGTAGAAATTATGATTAGTGCTACAGAAAGAAAACTTAGGGCACATTTTGACTTCTCAAATCCTCTTCTATGTCATAAATAAAATTCTGATATGCAGACTGAAACATGCACTTTGAATACCAGCAGCAGACTTCCCTGGTGAGCAGTAGCTTTACTACAGTGATCTAATGAGCAACTAGATTGTTAACATTCAGAATTTATGGCAAATGTGTAACACATCTGAATGCCTTCGTGATGGAACCAAAGTAAAAAACTGAAAGTATTTCCTACTGAGGAGACTGCAGTAAATGAGGAAATTAGGAAACTTCATAACAAATAAATCTCCCAAGATGGCCACCAGAGACAGAAGAGCCCAAATGTAGCCCAAATATCACCCAGATGTAGCCCAAGTATAGCCCAATGACAGAATGTCCCAGAGTGTTCTTAAGAACAACTAGAGCGCTTACTGTCTTACTTATGACAAAAGTATGGCACACCTGAAGCCATCTTGATTGGAATAAACTGGTAACACTTAAAACATTTCATTTAAAAAGAAACACAATGAGGGGGTTCATTTTGCCATAGAAATTATGATTAGTGCCGAAGAAAGAAAAATTAGGGCACATTTTGAGTGACTTCTCAAATCCTCTTCTATTTCATAAAAAAATTCTGTTATGCAGACTGAAACATACACTTTTAATACCAGCAGCAGACTTCCGTGGTGAGCAGTAGCTTTACTAAAGTGATCTAATGAGCAACTAGAGTGCTAACATTCAGAATTTATGGCAAATGTGTGACATATCTGAATACCTTCTTGATGGAATCAAAGTAAATAACTGAAAGCATTTCCTACTGAGGAGACTGCAGTAAATGAGAAATTAGGAAACTTCATAACAAATAAATCTCCCAAGATGGCCACCAGAGACAAAAGAGCCCAAATGCAGCACAAATATCACCCAGATGTAGCCCACATGTAGCCCAATGACAGAAGTGTGCAAAACACTTATTTTTTGTGTATTTGCAGTTTTATATAGTGTAGACTTGTCAGGTATTGGAGTACTTTACATGAGCATTGGTTGCATCACACAAGATCAAATTCATTTTGGTTGTAGACATGGGGAGATTAAGTGATTTGACCAGAATCACAGAATGTTGAGCTGAAACAGAAACTCCAACCTGGTTCCCCAGTTGCAAAGTCTGCACATCCTCTCCCCTAAGTGCAACATTTAATCAAGTGGTCAACTGGATAAAAAAACATAAAGATTACAAATAATTTAAAAGTGCTTTGTCGCTATTTGAAAACTCAGAAAATATGTCCTCATTTTAGTTTTTTAGAGCACTAACCATAATTTTGATGCAAATAAGACCCTCTCATATATGTAATTTCTAAAGGAAATGCTCTAGGTATTACAGTTTTGAATACATCAAAATGACGTCAGGCGTTCCACACTTTTGTAATAAATATAGAATGTTAGCAATCTAGTTGTTCATTGGGATACTGTTGAGAGGTAGAGGCCAGGGGCACGGAAAATTGAAGGCAGGTAGGAGAGTGCAGAGGCAATAATTTGACCACACTGGGCAGGCAGGAAGGGCAGTGGCAGCACAACAGACTATGGAGGGCAGTGGAAAGGGGGGCAGGGGCAACAAACCAACAATACAGGACTGGCAAGAGAGGCTGTGGCAATATAATAGACCATTGTGGGCAGAAGGAAGAGGCAGTGGTAGTACAACCGTACATGCCAATAGACTCGTTTCAGCCAGGAAACGTCCAATGTTTTTAAGCTCAAATGGGCTTTATTTGATCTGTCTCCTGTCTACAATCTCCTCTTTTTCAATGTAACACAAAGGGGAAAATAAATACCCCAGTTTTTTTTCAAAATCTCCCTCTTACCAAGTTCAAAATGTTCGCAAGTATGGTATATTGGATCATGGTAGGCAGGAGCAATTGGGGTAGGGACATGAACTCGGATAACAGATGACAGGAGGGACATGGAGAGGTGCACCAAACTGACCCTACAGGTCAGACATCGGGGTTTGCAGCAGCACAATACACCACACAGGGCATACGGGATGGGAGTGCAGCACAACAATCCATAGAAAGCAATAGGGAGGGGACAGGACCATGCACATGGACAACAGAGAACAGAGGAGAAAGAGGCAATGGTAGCTAGCTGACCATAATGGACAGACAGGAGAGAAAGCTGCAGCATAACAGACCGTAAAGGGCAGGAGGGACGGATCAGGGGCATTACAATGGAACAGACAAGCCAGGAGGGAGGGAGTAGGGGTCTGCACATGGAAACAGAGGGCTGGGGGCAAGGGGGCAGGGCAGGAGCAGCAAGATAGCCATGGAGGTCAGGCAGGATGGGCACTAGAAGCAAGACACACCATGAAGAGCAACAGTGAGACTGTGATGGCATACACACAGACCATGGAGGGAAGGTGGGAGGGGGTCAGGGGCAGCTAACTGACCACACAGGGAAGGTGGGAGGGGCCATGGCAGCACAGAAGACCATGCATGGCAAGTGGGAGGGTTAGTGGCAGCACAATGGCTATGATGGGCAAGAAGGAGGGTGCAGGGGCATGCACAAAGGACGATGGAGGATAGAAGGGGAGGGTCAGGACCTGTGCACAGACAAGAAAGTTCAGGGGAAGGGGCCTCACAACAAACCGCACGGGGCAGGCAGGAGGAGCAGTTGCAGCACAACAGACCAGGGAGGGCAGAAGGGTGTGGCAGTACAATGGACCATGTGGACAGGAGGAAGAGGAGAGGGGCATGGCATGTGGACAGGCAGGGTGGAGGTGGCAGGGACAGGTTACAGTCATCTGACAATGCTAGGGAGGTGGGAGGGGAGTGGCAGCTCAACAGAACACTCAGAGTAGATAGGAGTGGCAGGTCCATGGAACATGGTGGGCAAAAAGGATGGAGCAGGGGCATGCACAAAGACATCGGAGGGCAGGGAGAAGGAGAATAGGGGCAGCAAGCTAAGCACAGAGTTTAAGCAGGAGGTCAATGATGGGACATAGAATTGGGCAATGGAGGGCAGGAGGAGTGGACTGGTACACCATACTAAATTGAGGGCAGTGGCAGCACATCAGACCATGCATGGCAGGAGGGAGGAGGCTAGTCCATGGATTCACACAACAGAGGATATGGAGGAGGGGGATGGGGCAGCAAGCTAACTGTTCAGAGAAGGCGGGTATTAGGAACTTTATTGTTTTTAAAACGTGTGTCTGTGCGAACTACTTAAAATATGAACAAGTATGCAGCATAATCTCACTTTTATTCAGAAAGAAGAGGACGTTTGTGACTGTGACTCCGGGCTCACTTGGCAGAAACACCCCCTGACCCTCCACCCCCTATCGCTAAATGTAATGCCCATGAAAAGGGTAGGTGAACACAGTGTTATATAGAACATAGTCCTGAGAGCACGATTGAAAATGAAAACTAGATATAGTGTATGGTATAAACTATGCACCAAAAAGTGTGATATAAGATGAACCGGGCGTGAAATATAATATGCAATACATTGTGCGCAATGACAGATTCATTGGAGAGCACGAGATAGCACAGGCACTAGCGCGTGCTATGCGATATGCGCCTTGGAGTGTAATATGCACAGGGCAGTGTTGTGTAACCTAACTAGTCTCTAAAGTTGTAATATAAAATATGTGCTGGGGAGTGTAACATTGCATATGCACTGTGACAAAGATATGGATCCCAGATTGTAATATGTATGCATAGCACTGTGCGTTATAACATCGAGGAAGGCACGTTAGATGGGGCAATATAACCCGTGCGAAGACAAGTGTGGCATGACATATTCACGGGGTGGTGTTACAGTGCACATGGGCTAGAGAGTGTCATGGCATATGCACTAGCTAGTGGAATACAACACAGAGGTGTGTGGCACTCAGCAGGCAATGGTGGGTGTAACACAGCATTGGGCTCTGCCAGGAGCGCGCTGTGACTCTCAAGTGATGTTCGGCCCCTTTCCAGAGAGTAAAATAAAAAGTATTACACATCCGGCAGTGGATGTGTGTTTTATTAATCGTGAGGGGGGTTTCTTGCATAGTTTTGGTCGAATTTTTGTCGAATCCCCTTTGAATGGCTTGGTGTGCATGTGTATTAAATGTGCCCGTCAATAGCTACCCATGTTTGTATAAATAAACGACAAGGGTGTCTACCGGGATTAGGCACGGTAGGGCATCAGACATGTCAGAGCTTCACTAGTGGTGTAAATACATTCCACGTGGATTCATTGTATGCATAGTTGCCTTTTAATGAATATCACGCAAATCGTCATGGTGATAGGTACGTACGGTTTGTCCAGCATGTCCTAGGTGTGTCTATCAATATATTTTTTTTTTAAATAATAAAAAACAGTGGCCGGCCCCGGGGGATTGGGGTCAAAAAAATATAATTAGGAGACAGGCCCTGGGGGATGGGGTCATCAGGGCCAATAAATTAGAATAAGAAGGGGAACCACACAGCCCCCCTTCTTAAAAAATTAAAACAAATAAAAGACTGGCATCGTGCCGGAGGCGACGCCCCCTCCTTGCAGCACTCTGCAAACGCGCCCCCTGGTGAGTTGCAAGTTGGGGAATTATTTCCTCTTAAATACTGAGGATCCCTGAGGGCCAACTAGCCCAACAGGCATCTCCAGTATGCGCCAGGGAGCTGCGCTGCAGACAGGTGTTCTGAGGCCAAGCCCCTTTTTACACCTCTCTGCAACGCAGCTCTGTGGTGCTTACTGGAGGTACCTAGTGGTCTAGTTTGACCCTAGGGACCCTTAGGATTCAAGGGGACTTAATCTCTCAACTTAGAACAGCCACAGGGCGCGTTTACACAGTGGTGAAGGGAGGGGACGGGGCCTGAGGTGACGTGTGCAAACACGCACTATGGCACGTTTTAAATTGGGGATATAATTTCCCTTCAATACTGAGGGCCTCTGGGGGCTAACTAGCCCACCAAGTGCTTCCAGTAAGCGCCACTGAGCTGCATTGCAGAGAGGTGGTCCAGGCCGTGCGACTTTTTACACCTCTCTGCAACACAGCTCTGTGGCACTTACTGGAGGTACCTAGTGGGCTAGTTGGACCCTAGGGACCCTCAGGATTCAAATGAACTTAATCTCCCAACTAAAAACGGACACAGGGTGTGTTTACACAGTGGTGAAAGGAGGGGACGGGGCCTGAGTTAACGTGTGCAAAAATGCCCTGTGGCCTGTTTTAAGAGGTAGTTTTAATCCCCCTGCCCTATTATATACTAGGGGCTTACAGAGGAGGTCATGCTAATCACAGGGGGACCCCAACGCATAATGTTCCCTAGTGTATGTAGGTGTTTTCACTGTATTCTAAGTGTCTTTTAACATAGCACTGGCTCTAGGACTGGTTAGTCAGACTCAGTTACCACCAGTATCCATCTGAAAAAGTTGAGGGTACAGGATGATTTTGCAACAAGGCTTCTTTCTGCTCTTCTTTTTGTTCTTTCTGCACGTTATCCTTCTTCCTGCACTTTTCTTCGTCTTTGAGGACTTCTGTTGCTTCTTTCTGCACTTCTTTTTTTTCTTTCTGTGCATTTTTTCTTCTTTCTTCACATGTCCTATCTCTGTAGGCATAGTTAGAAATTAGCATTTAAAAAACCTTTGAAATTCACAGAAAAAACTTTAGGTTTCAGGCACGTTATAGTTGGGAATTAGCATTTAAAAAACCTCAGAAATTCACTGAAAAAACCATAGGTTTCAGGGGTGTTATAGTTAGCTGGACTTTTCACTTGTACAAAACCATTGAAATTCCCCCGTTATAGTTAGTTCAGCTAACTATAACTGGCGCGCCCGCAATGCACTGCTGATGACGTCACATATTACATCACTCATGACATGGTCAGTGACATCACTCATGACATCTTAAATGACATCACTGATGACATCACTGATGACATCATCCTTGTGATAGAGTGGCAGACCTCCTCTCACCCTAATATAACCTTTGATACACACATTCAAAAATAGAGACTACAATTTTCAAAACAATGGACATACCAATACCAGTTACAACAACCTCTTCAGTAATTCTAAGATCCACATACACATCCACTCATTCACCAACAGTCATATACAGTCACTCATACATGTACTCACTCATCCTATGTACTCATACACCTATACATCCTGTTACACAATGCCACTCATCCATAGAGTTACTCACACACATAGTCACTCATGCTAATAAAGAATCAAACATACATTTACTTGCATATACAGTTATACACACACCACCACACTTACTTCTACGGAAACTTACACATACTTAGTCTTTAAAACAATCACTTATAGAAACGCATACTTATTCATACAGGAACTCTTTCAATCTCTCACTCTCACATATACTCACTTATATACACCAATAGTCACATATACTAGTTTAAAACATATGTAGTTACTCATAAAGACACTATTGAGACAGTCATTCACTCACTAACACACCCATACACACACTCATCCACCCATACAGTCCTGCACACATGCTGTCTTCAACACATACAAACAGTGAGTCACTCATTCATGCAACTATGCACTACGTAATACCCCCCACCGAACCATGCAGACACTCAGACTGATCCTCAAAAAACCAACTAATAACCTATATAGACACCCATGTAGCTACTCACCAACCCATGCAGCCACTTATACACAAAGTGAGAGACTGATACAGATATTTACATATTTAAACATTACTCACTAAGCCATGTATTCACTATGATACACTTAATCAGTCAGTTACACAATCAATTTTTCAAAAACAAATCATCCATTTAGACACTTATATACCCATTTATTCTTCCATCGACCTTGAGATATACATATATAAAACATATTTAATTTTCAGAAAAACCCACATTCACTGGATGATGTCATCAGTGATGTCATCAGTGATGTCATTTGAGATGTCATCAGTGATGTCATGAGTGATGTCACTGACCATCTCATGAGTGATGTAATATGTGACGTCATCAGCAGTGCATTGCGGGCGCGCCAGTTATAGTTAGCTGAACTAACTATAACGGGGGAATTTCAATGGTTTTGTACAAGTGAAAAGTCCAGCTAACTATAACACCCCTGAAACCTATGGTTTTTTCAGTGAATATATATATATATATATACATATTATGTATGTGTGTGTGATAAATGTATATATATATATATATATATATATATTAAGTTCGACCCACCTCCATGAGACCAGGTACCCAATGGATATGGTTGGGAAGACGATATACGTGTATTCACACACACACACACACATACATATATATGCAAAAAAAGAAGCAGAGAACTCTGGGTAGTTCTCAAGTTTAGGTGGAAAGCAGCTCCTGTATGGAGCACTCTCAACACCTGCGACACTCAAAATTTGCTCACCTTAAATGTCTGCTTTTCTATCAAACTTTTTAAGAACAGGAAGAGCACAGTGCTATCCACCCGGAGATAGAAAGGGACTAAGTCTTTTGCCATTTCGACAGCAAAGTCTTTAAGCATAGGTTTAGAACAGTGCTTTCCATGCCGACCTATGAACTAGCTAAAGCCTTTTACCGCTCCAGGCACAGTATTACAGCTTTGGATTATTAAAATACTATCCAAGCTAACCTGAAAGGATAATGCGAAGTTACATCGCATGTGCTACAATGCATGCGATTACAGCGCGGTTGTTACAACGACCGCGTTGTTACAATGCAAGCCATTACATCGCAAGTCATTTCTTCGACTTGCTGTAGGGGGTGCGCTGGACTTAGGAATAGTATAATTTACTATTCCAACTTCAGCGTGTGCAACAGTAGGGAAGGTGTTGGAATAGTAAATTATACTATTCCTTAGTTTAGCGCGTCCCCTGCAGCAAGTCGTAGAAACCACTTGCGATGTAATGGCTTCTGTTGTAACAACGCGGTCATTGTCACAACCGTGTTTACATCGCATGCGTTGTAGCGCATGCGATGTAAACACTGCTTCCCGAATAAAAGCAACCCGACACGTGTTTCGCTCTCATTAGAGCTCTTTTGAGAGTCTAACTGATGACTTATACTGGGTGCTCCCTTGTGTCTGGCTAAAGCTATACCTCTTTGAACAGCTCTAAGGAGCTTACTTTCTCGGCGTGGATGGCACTGTGCTAATCCTTCGCTTAAAAAGTTTGATAGAAAAGCAGAAATATGAGGTGAGCAAATTTAGTGTTGCTGGTGTTGAGAGTGCTCCATACTGGAGCTGCTTTCCACCTAAACCATCTGTCTTCTCCTTACCAAATGTGTTTCCTGTCCCTTCCCCTTCCTTTATAACTCCCTCCCTACCTGCAGCATCACCTTGTAAAAGCTGATAGAAACAAGTCCCGGCTTGAAGGTGTTCTGAGACGGTGAGAAGGTCTGGATGGCGGCAGGAGGACTGGGACAATGAAGACTACTATGGAAGATTACCGGTAATAAATCTGGACATTTTCAATGCCCTGCTTCGCCACCCAACCCTTTCCAAGCCACCGGGGCCAGTCCGAGGTTTCACATTAATTCAAGGAGCTCCGCTGACGGGAGAGGCCTGGGAGCAGAGCATAATCAATGCACAACACCGTTTCCGCGAGAGAGCATGCAATAACCGCTTGTACACTTCACTCCCGTTGATGGGTTAAAGAAATGTGTCTCAGGTCATCAAAGCTCGGCAGCAACTGCGCCGTGATGTATGCTGATTGCCAGAGCCATTTGCTGCACAGTTTCCATGAAGTATTAATCAATTGTTCCTGAGAGCGGATGGAACGCGTCCGAGCCCGCCTTCATGGTCAGCAAAAACAGCCTAATCCGTTTTGAGAATCCACCAACACAGCACCGGGGTAAAACACAGGGGGAAGGAAGATTTGAATATTGTGAAAATTAGCCGTTCTGAAATTCGATTTATTTACTTCCGTTTGCAATCTGGATTAGGCGTGGATAAAATGTTCAGTGACTTGTTTTATGGTGATTTTTGACGACCTTTAATTAGATGGGGGAGGAGTAGGAGTGTAGATTTATTTTGTTTTATTAATTTTGCATTTTTATACTGCGCAAATATTACCCAAAGGTGGCAGGGCGCTTTATAGTAGACATATCTTCTTACATGGATAGTTACAGCGGGTTCAAGAATGACCAAACATAGTTACATAAGGCTATAGAATTACAAAATGGTACATTAATATAGAAAAAAGAAAGCAAGCTATACAGTTGATATCCAAAACAGTGAAACATTTGTAAGCAGCTGAAGAAGAGGTAGTGTAGTGTTGTGAGTGAGTGAAAATGTTCTCAATGGAGGGGAATTGGCTGCAATGTCTTAACTGAAGAATTTCTGAAGGAGGAGGGCTTTCAGTTCCGTTTTGAAGGTCGCCAACAAGGTGGTCGTGTGAAGGTTTGGAGCTAGAGATATCCCAGTAAAATATCTTAACAGCCAGCAACAGGCTTACAATACATGCCGCGGGGTTTATAAGGTTGGAAAAGTGCGGTTGATGTGCATTTTTTTCAAATAATATTTACCAATGAATACAGGCTAAAAACATTTCCTACACACAAATAACAATCAGAGATAATGGGATAACCCTGTGTCTCTCAGAACCAGGGTATATGTAATATAATCTACAGTATGTTCTGTTGGGTAATACAATCACTTAGTAACAATAGGAATTAATCCCACACGAATGCACTGTGGTAACTTGTTTAACATACCATTGTTTGTCAATTATTTGGACATTGAATGCGAATCAAAACACACCACACAAAAATCTTTCTCAAAATATAGGTATATATTTTTCATTTTATGTTTTTGGATTAATCATTCATATTGTGTATGGCTGTCACATATATAAATCATAAACCAAACAACACGAAATAAGTGACTTAAGTGAACCATGTGACATAAAGTGCAACACTGTTTTATACCAACACATAAAATTCATTAAAAAAACATAAACAGTACATATAAATAAATGTATATCCTTTTTATGTACACAAAGTTTAGCAGCCACCCACTCTGTCCATTAGTATTGATTCTAGGGTGATGTGACTAAGGACGTGGACCGATTAAGGTAGCGTCTTCAGTGCAGAGATACTGGCTATTAGTGGCGGAAGCAGAGGCGCAGAGGACCGGTCCCAACATTGCTGAGAGATTTCAACATGGCAGAATGACACGAAACCGCATACGGCAGGCGGGCGGGCGGGCGGGCGGATCCTAGTTAATCTGGATGGTTCACTCTAATGGACTGAGAACCCGTTGAGTCACAGAACACCTACTCACCATTGGACGCTGTTCCGGAAACCCAAAGTGATGGACTCCCCTCAGGGACTGGAACTGGTACATGCTGAGAGGCAGCCCGATTCTTCGATCTGAATGCATAATTAGCCAACTCAGTATTGCTGGTACAAGGTGGAGGGGGGGCTTTCGTTGACTGAGAAAGTCACTGTTGGCTCTAAATTATTCCTTCTTATTTCTTGGTCGCATTGCACAGGGCAATAGATATGAATTTTGTATTCATTATTTAGTGTGAATTGCAGATAGGGATTATAGCTTCCCGAGCTGGGGAGGTCTGAGACCAGACAGCCATACATTTCTGAGCTCTGTTCTGAGGCTAGGCATAGACGGTGGTATGGGAGTCACAGTCAGTTGTTCTACCATTTGGACTTTCACTATACTTTCTACTTGTTAGCGAGTTTCTGGTGAAGGGAGGGAGGGGCTGGGATACTTCACTGAGGCGGGCTTATGACCCTCCTGACCGTACGTTGTGGTTGAGGGTGCAGTTTTTTAACACATTTTGTTGCCATGGCGTCTCTTTCAATGGCAGTATGGTTTGCAGTTGGGTAGGGGAGGGATTTCCACAGTTATGAGGTGTTATGTACAGGCGTGGAGGACTCCACTCAAGCATCAGGAAGGGGGCAGCCCTTTGGGGTGGGTGCGCAGATGACATAGGAACCAAATATAGATTTTTGACCTGGATTGTCAGAGGGCTGAAGAACCCACAGAAACACAATAGGGTCAATTTCTTAAGATATATAGGATGGCTGTTGCATTTTTGCAGGAAACACACACATGGGGAGATAGTATCGCCAAGCCGATAAAGCGTTGAAGGGGACAGATGTTAGCCACCTCCTACTCAGGATATGCCCTGGGAGTTTTGATATTGTTGGTCCCAGGTGTCCATTTAAGCCCACTTAGGTTCTTAGGGATAAAGAGGGGGTCTACGCTATCTTAGTGGGGATGCTAGACGCTCATGACATATGTCTGGTCAACATGTATGCACCGAACACGGATGATGGGAATTTTCGGGATTAGTGGTGAAAGCACTACAGGTGCCCTCGGACACTGAGGTCATGCTGACAGGCAATCTCATTTGTGTGGTGGATAGGGTTATGGATAGGTCTCCTCCCTGCGAGGTAGTCAACCCCTGTGCTACTGAGACCCTGTTTCAGTTATGGGATAGTCTGCAGTTGATGGACATCTGGCGTCAGCACCATCCCAATACACAAGAGTTTTCCTGCTACACCCTGGCGGCCGGCACTTTACAACTGTGTTGACTATTCTTCATCCAATCCTCGGCTGCTTCTAGATTGCTGGAAGTGCAATATTGGGCCAGATGTAAAGCAGACCACGTGCCTTTGATGCTCACATACTCTATAGACAGACGTCCACCTAGGGTCCCATAGTGGAGGTTGAATGTCAAGTCTTTATCAAAACCATTGTTCCGGGATGCAGTACCTACTGCACTTGCTCAGTATTTTTATGTTAATTGGGGGTCAGTGGGATTAGGGGGTGTATGGCCACGGCAGTGGGGGTCAAACGTGTCTTAGAAAACGATATTAGACGACAAGAGTGTGAACTGATTAGCTCGGGGGGTGTGGTCTGACGAGCCCCTCTGCCTGGACAGAATGGAGGGCCCAAAAAGTGAAAGTGTGTGAGCTCCGGGACCAATTGGAAAAGTACACTAGAAAGACGATGAGGCGACAGTGGTAATTGGAAGGGGACAAGGCAGATAGAATGTTGGCACGTATGATAAGAGCAGAGGCCATGTTGCATCCTATCTTAGCTATTGTTGATGCATCGGGCACTGTACCACACTCAGCAGGCTATTGATACATCTTTTGAGGACCACTTCCAGAGGGTGCATATGGCACCTCAGGAAACAGCGCTCCCACAAGAGATGTCGGACTGCTTAGAGGCACTCCCACTCCGTACTCTGGAACCATCGGTGAAGGGAGAGCTGGAGGCTCCGTTCTCCATTCAGGAGCTGAGGGGAGCTGTTTGGGCCATGAAACTCGCAAAGCCGCTGGGGAGTGATGGCTTTCTGATGGAATTTTATAAGAGCTTCCCCCAGCCCTTGCTCGATAGGCTATTGGATGTTTATGCATAAGCCTTTGTTAGAGGGAACCCTTCCTCATTCAATGAGGGAAGCGTTAACAGCAGTAATCCCAAAGCAGCGTAAGGACCCTCTTGATTTCGGGTCATATAGGCCCATTTCATTGTTAAATGCTGACCTCAAGGTCCTTGCACACCGACTGCTCCCGTGTTTACCCCAGCTGATCCATGAGGATCAATGAAGTTCTATTCCTCACAGAAGCACCCAGCGTAACTTGCGCTGGTTGGCGCATGTTTTGCACTCACAGACATACAAGACCATCCATGCGCGCTTGCTTTTTTAGACATCGAGCAAGCTTTTGACTTGGTGTCCTGGGAATACCTATGACTGGTACTGCCACGGATGGGAATGGGTGCCCGTTTTATTAAATGGGACCAGATCATATATACAAGGCCAGTGGCGAGGTTGCGAACTGGGCTGTACGTGTCAATAGAGATCCTGCTACAGCAGGGCATGAGACAGGGATGCCCTTTGTCCCCGTTGCTGTTCGCCATGGCGATGGAGCCTCTGGTTTCGATATGCACCGAAGTGATGGTGCATCTTGGGGGGACCAACAGAACACATAGTCTCACTATACGGAGACAACGCTATGATTTACCTGCGACAGCCGGATGTGTCGGCCTCAATACTCCTGGCGGTGATGTCCGAATTTAGGGAAATATTTGGTCTAAAACTCAACCCTAGCAAGTTGGTCTTGTTGCCACTGGGGCTGTTGGAAGAATGTCTACTGGTTAGTTTACCAAAAGTAGACTTGCCCTAGTTGGTTGAAGGAGTGAAATATCTAGACATTTATATCACTTGTGATCAGTTCTAGTTCTATGCTGGGAATATGGGCAGGGTGCTAGATAATCTACGGCCTACTATTAAGTTATGGGGTACGCTGCGCCTCTCCCTGATGGGTAAGATAGCTCTGATAAAAACTGCAGCACTGCCCTGGTATATTTACATAATGCAAAATGACTTCTATGAACTTCCGAGGAAAGTCTTTGGGGAGCTCGACAAACAACTATTGGAGCTCCTGTGGCAGGGCAAAAGATGTAGAGTGGGGTTGTCCACCTTTAGGCGCGAATAGGATGGGGGTGGGTGGAGGTCCCCGATCTTGAGCTCTATTATTTTGCAGCTCGATTGCAACATGCAATACATTGGCTGAATGGGGAATCCAAGTGGGAACAGGGTCAGACTGATTTGCATATGGCCATGTCTGAACTGGGGTGGCAGAGTGGGCTAAAGAACGGTGATGGATTAAACCCAGATCAATTGACTGGGGGTGAGTGCTTGCAATGTTCAACACTCCGTCCATCATTTCCTTTGGTTTTTGCTGTGTACTTATGGTGACCAACAACTGGGGGCACTCCTGATGAGGGGTGGAGATGTACCTGGGGACCTTCCGTACCTGGTTCAATTGATGGTGCGAATCTGGAAAAGGATAGTGAAGTAAGTTTTTAGATGGGTGCCGTTTGCCCCTGAGCTTGATTTCTGGTTAATCTACCCATTTGGGTAGGTGGCATCACTGATATCTGTGGAGAACTGGCAGGAGTGTAGTTGTATTATGATGTCCGATTTGTACCCCAATGGCCGCTTCGTGTCTTTCAGAGACGCTATTGTGACATTTAATTTGGGACACGGACAGTTCCTGCAATATGCTAAGTTAGCTGCAACGGCTCAGCAGCTGTGGCCCACATTTCTAGAGGTACCGGAACCCACACATACCCTGGTGACCCTTTTAGCTATGGTGTGGGGATGCAGACTCGTCTCCCACTTATATCTGGCTCTTTGCTCCGATAGATAACCTAGGCAGCTCAGTGTTGAGGACACATGGCAATGGTATGTGGCAGATCCCTTTAGCACCAAAGACTGGTCTAAGATTCATGGTGGGGTCCGTATGGTGGCGGTTAGCGCCCACTTTAAATTTACACAATACAGCATGATTAGTATTACTTACTTGTCCCCAAAGAGACTGAATGCGATATATCCCTCCTGGGGAAGTGGAAGCCCCAAGTGCGGGTGTAGGGGGCTGATTTTTTTACATATGGTTTGGTACTATCCTACTTTGGTGGTATTTTCGACGTAGGTCCTGGTTCACCTACAGAGGGTGATGGTTTGGTTAATCCCCCTTACAGCCGAGCAATGTATCTTGTGGCTTCTTCCTAAAACGAGGATGAGTAGACGCTTTGTGGTGCTTGGCCTAGTTGTGGCGAAGAGACACATAGCCACACATTGGATGGAGTGCAGCCCCCCTCCCAGGGGCATGGATCGTGGATGTTGTGGGGTGGGCGGGAGTGGAGGAGGCCACTTGAGGAAGACTAGATGGGACGAGAAGGCTTGGAGTGCAATGTTGCTCTCCTTGACACAGGCCCCCGGTTCCTACTCGCAGGCAGATCCCCCTGAATAAAGGGGTAATAAGTGACTCCCTTCCTGTTGACCAGTTGTCGGAGGGCTTCCTTGCATTAATGCGGAATGCGGTGTGGTATAAATGTCTTTATTGTACCCTAAATACGGAGAATTACAACCACTGCTCAGACTGCGTTGGTATTGTATTTTCATTGGCATTGTCAATAAAGAAATCATTTTTTTTTTTTAAATCACTCCTACATCTACAACTCTGCCACAATACGCTATGTTGAGTAGAGCACTGTCTTAGTTACTGTAAATCTGTATTGTAAATACAAAGCAACGAAATACTGCTAAGTTCCATCGTAACAATGCGATTGTTGTTAAATTAGTCTTCGAAAACAGACGGCTTACTTTCAATTATCACTGTATTGATTGGCTATTTAAATAACCTATAGGAAGATTATGCCCGCCTGATATGAGTCTCCACTTTAAGCAAAATGTTGGAATTAAAAAATAAACTATACACATGCAAAAAAACAAAGAAACCAGTCGACCAATGCCTGAGGGATGGTTAGGCAGGGTTCCGCATTTATTGCCTGTATAGACCTTGATCTTTTCTTATATAATTATTCAGGTTCCAAATGCGTGTGAGATTTCTTTATTTTATTTTCTGAATTCATTCCAACATTCCGTTTTCTAGTTTATCCATTAAATACTTTTCGTAGATTTAATTGCATTCATTAAAAATAGGCCAGTGCATTTCCAGCTGACTGCTCTTCATCGGGGGCTTCGAATCAAGCAAGATTCTGTGGAATGAATGACACAGTGAGAGATTGTATTTCCCAAACCTTGGTAAGTAGTTCATATATATTTTTCATATCCAATTACTGAACGCATAATGCAGTATATCACACATATTCTCGAGCTCATAAAGCTGTGAATTTCACCATACAACAAAAGAATAAAAGGTACACTATCTATTCCCTCAGAATGTGTGAAGTCATTCATTTGTAATTCATGTTCAATTAATCAACACGTAATCCATGATATCACGAGTTCTAAAGCAGCGTTCGCCTTCTGTGGACCCCCCTGAATCACTGTTGGAAGCCGGGAACCCCCACCTAAGCAATTTCCACAGTTTGAATCTCAAAACATTGCACGAAAATACAGTAACAAGTAGACATCAAACAAATATACAAATTATGAATTATTTTTATTAAATTCACAAACAAAAAATATGCGAAAATTGAAAACGAACGAAATTGGATCTACAAAAAAATATTTAAAAGGTAAACTAGAAAACGGTTTGTTGGTATGAATACAGAACATAAAATAAGGAAATCTCACAGGAATTTGGAATCTGCAAAGTTATACAACAAAAGATGAAGGTCTAATGGCGATTTGTAGGGTGCCCAGCCTCACAATGCCTCAGTGAGTGTAGAGTTGTCTGAATGTTGGGCACATTTGGACCAGTGATGTGCGGCTGGTGGAAGGCTACAACTTGATACCTGTGTTACCATTGAAGAAAATCTTTATAAGATATAGGTGTGCTTTAAATAGAGAAGAGCAGGTCTTCAGATAGTCATGTGACTGGTTCCTGTCACACTTCAATGAAGACTGCAGAAATCACAACACACACTGGGCACGCGAGGCCACATAGACGCTACGCGAGAACACAATCAGGCTGCCGGGTTATGATTTGTTGTCACTAGGAATGTGAAAGAACAGCTTCATCAATAGAAACTAGATGCTACCATGTTCCAAACCAGAACTCCCCCTCTAATATGATACACCCAGTCACATCATCATGTTGAATCAAGTGACGTATTAGATGAGGCTTTTCAACTCACAATAGAGTGGTGCTCGCCAGCTAGTCCATTTGAATGATCACCATTTCCCCCAATGGATCCTGCCTGGTTGATTTGCTAGCTCTGCTTTGCATCTTTGGATCCCAGGACCTCTCCTGTTGACCCTTTCCTGCCACCAAGCCGTGGCCTATAAACTGCATCCCTTTGAAGAACACAACTAAATACAACCTGTGATCTTCATTAAAAAGCCTTACGTACAGCTGCAAACTCTCTCCTTCTTTGCCTCTATATGCACACCCATCCTCTTGCAAGCTGGGGACTAATCCAAACTGTGAATCCCAGCAAAGCAATGACAGACATAGCTGCCCCACTCTCCCACTTTATGTACGCTGACTTCCTGTGTGTTGATTTAAAAACGTGAGTGACACTACCCACAAGCAATGGATGAAGATGGCTGATCCAAGGTCTCTATGTATTTTTCTAGATTACAAGAGCTATGGCTGTCAGATGGTGGGCAGACCATAAAATGAGTCACTATGTAGTCTTATCATAGAGGCAGTTATGTGATTCATAGTTTGGACTCCTGCTAAACCAGGCATCTGCCTTCAAAGGAATCAGGCCTAGGCCAGCTCTCACGTATGGCCTTCTTAGCAAGGGTTTACACATTTCATAAAGTTATGGCTCACTACCACTGCCTGTCTAATGTTGTAAAAAAAACTCCCCGGGCACAATCTGCAGGTTTCTCAATCCCAGTCTCCCATTGACTCATTTAAAGACCATCTTTAACTGTGCCTGCATTGGGCTTCCTAATTTTCTCATCAGATTCCCATGAGGCATGGCTGGCAATTTAGAACACATCCAAAGAGTGGACCTTCACTGCTCACAGTTAATTACGTCAAAGGCCTGAAGAAGACCTTTAATGGACAAAACACGAGGGTGATTTCTTCCACTTATTTCATTTGAATCAAGTTCAACATAAAGGTTTGCTGTACAGTACAAAACCTTTTCTTAATACAACCAGTAAATTGCTCAAAAAACCTGTTGTTGGTGCACACCTGCAATCTAGCCATTGCTCTCTAATATTTTGCTTGAAGTGGGTGTCCTATTGTCCATCCCTCATCTTGAAGAGTGGTGCAGTCGCGGCCGCTCTCCAAGGAGGTGGAGTGAGGGGTCCTTCCCATCGGATCAGTAGTGAGAAATGGGACTCATAAGTCTGGATTTCTTAAGCTGGGCCAGGTGATTTGTCGGGCTTCACTACCAAAACACCTCACACACATCTGCCACGGTTAAAGGGGTGAGAACTAATTTTGCCGAGTGAAGGCTATTGAAAAGCTCCAGTTTAGTCAGAGCAGCTTCTGCATAAACTATCCCTAATGAACCATGCATTGCTGCCTCAGGTTCAGACCTGGCCTTGTCACATGGGGTAACAAAATGCAAACTTGCCCATTCCCCCGGCAGCAACTGCCACCTTTAGCTTGCCCCTGGCTGACTGTTTCGTTTCAGCTGTTTTCGAGGCCTTGGCCTCTGGTACTGGGCTCCCAGGCCTCCCAATTGTCCTAGGCGGGATTCATCTAAACCATGGGTACTCACAAACTTTCTCTCGGGGGCCAAATTTACAGTGTGGTTTCTGGCTGAGGGCCGCACCGGTGGGGGCGGGGCCAGTGGGGGAGGGGGCGGGGCTAGAGAAAAAAAAAACTATGACCATGAGGTTGAACACAGGCCACTGCAGCGGACGCCTTCATCCACTGAGCCTCCAGACCCGGTATGCACACCTATCTATCTATCTATCTTTCTATCTATCTATCTATCTATCTATCTATCTATCTATCTATCTATCTATCTATCTATCTATCTATCTATCTATCTATCTATCTATCTATCTATCTCTCACTCTGTCTCCCGCCCTCTCTATCTATCTATCTCTCCGTCCATCACTCTATTTGTCTCCCTTTCTCTCTGTCTCTCTCTCCGTCCATCACTCTGTTTGTCTCGCTTTCTCTGTCTCTCTCTCCGTCCATCACTCTGTTTGTCTCCCTTTCTCTCTGTCTCTCTCTCCGTCCATCACTCTGTTTGTCTCCCTTTCTCTCTGTCTCTCTCTCCATCCATCACTCTGTTTGTCTCCCTTTCTCTCTGTCTCCCTCCCTGTTTGTCTCCCTCTCGCTCCCTTTGTCTCCCTCCCTGTTTGTCTCCCTCTCGCTCCCTGTGTCTCACTCACTGTTTGTCTCCCTCTCGCTCCCTCTGTCTCACTCACTGTTTGTCTCCCTTTCACTCTGTCCCCTCTCTCTCTCTCTCTGTCTCCCTCCCTCTCCCTCTCTCCCTCTGTCTCCCTCCCTCCCTATCCCTCCCTCTGTCTCCGTCTCCCTCCCTCTGTCTCCGTCTCCCTCCCTCTGTCTCCCTCCCTCCCTCTGTCTGCCTCCCTCCCTCTGTCTCCCTCCCTCCCTCCCTCCCTTTGTCCTCCCTTCCTCCCTCTGTCTCCCTGCCTCTCTCTCCCTCCCTCTCTGTCTCTCTGTCTCTCTGTCTCCCTCTCTCCCTCCCTTCCTCTCCGTCTCCCTCCCTCTCTCTCCCTCCCTCTGTCTCACTCACTGTTTGTCTCCCTTTCTTTCTGTCCCCCTCCCTCCCTCTCTCTCTCCCTCTCCCTCCCTCTCTCCGTCTCCCTCCCTCTCTCTATTGCTCTCTCTTTCCCTCTGTCTCCCTCACTCTGTCTCCCTCCCTCCCTCCTCCGTTCTCCCTCCGTCTCCCTCCCTCTCCCACCCTCCCTCCCCCTCCCTCTGTCTCCCTCTCTCTCTCCCTGTCTTCCCCCCTCTCCCTGTCTTCCTCCTCTCCCTGTCTTCCTCCTCTCCCTCTCTCTCTCTCCCTCCCTCTTCCTCCCTCTGTCGCACTCTGTCTTCCTCCCGCTGTCACCTCACCCCCTGCTCTCACTCCCTGCTGCCCTCCATCACCTCACCCTGCTGTCCTCTGTCACCTCACCCCGCGCTGAGACGGCTTCCAGGGAACGCACACGGCCGCACCCAAGTACTTCACAGGTCTTTTAAAGACCATTCACTTGTTAATGAGACTTTGTTGTATTTCACCTCTTCTTAGCGCCCCTGCATCTCCACTCAATCAGAGGGGAGATGCAGGGGCGCTAAGAAGAGGTGAAATACAACAAAGCCTCATTAACAAGTAAATGGCCTTTAAAAGAATCGCCCGGCATCACAGCTCCGCGCTGCTGCAACCGGCGGTGTTCGCTGACAAGCACAGGGCACAGGCACTATGTGTGCAAGGTCCGCGGGCCGCCAAGGAAGGCTTGCCGGGCCGCTGACGGCCCGCGGGCCGTACTATGAGTACCCGTGATCTAAACCCTATAATAAAATAGTTCAATTTCTCATGCAGTACTTCATTGCTTGCGGTACTTAATTTGTGTAAAAATAAGTGCTGGGACCCTCGTCAGGAGGCCACTGTAGCTTGCACCTGCCCATTGCTCCTGTCAACACAGCCTATAACAGAACCAGCACAACTACTGACCATGATACCCTACAAGTGTGACACTTGAGACTATTCCAGTCCCCCAAAGCTGTAGGATTGCTTTGGAAGGCAGATAATAGCCATTTTAAGATAAATTGAATTAATAACCAACTGTTGTTATGCTCGTCTCTATATAAGCCATAGAACACCACCTTGCAGATTGTCATAAGCGCAGGTGTTGACAATTAAGTGCCGGTGACAAGCACTGGAAACCACTGGCTCAAATTAAGGACTGATTGCTTGTGTCATTGTGTCGGAGGGAGGATTTATTACAGGACAAGGAAGCTAGGGGCGGTACTCAGAGCCCCGGGAGCCACCACAGAACTGAGCAGGAGAGTGAGTCAGGGACAAAAGGGGCACCTTAATTTGAGCAGGGGTGACTGGGAACGCTTGCTCTAAAACTGAAGAAAACAGACATGTGAGACATGGAATTGGAGGTAGATCACAATAGCAGTTTAATGAGAAGATGCAACTTCAAAGAAACTGCAAGACAAAGACATAAAATACAATATACAAAATTCAAATATCACATATCCATTCTCTCCGTATCAGATTGTCTGAGAGAAAGAAAACACAGAGTATAAACGCATCAGTGTATGAGATCTCTATCACCAAGGTACTCTCATATCTACTCTAGAGCAAGCATTCCTGCAATTTTGAATGGAGTGAATACATTATGATCAGAAATAAAGAGAACAACAACTAAACACAACAGGACATTTCATATAGGTAAAATACAACACAATGCTAAGCAGGCACAAAAGCAAACACAAGAGCCTCTGTGTGCTCTTAGAGAAGACCTACGGAGTCTGTCACCTACATACAGACAGCGAGGTAATCCGTCGAGGTGTCTGGGTGCACCCCTTATATACTAATCTATGAGCTCCTTCGCACGCTACTCTTACCCAAAAATAGACCTCGTCTGCAGAATTTCACCAGACATGTCGTCATTCACCACTTAATGCTGACAATGAACTAGGTGAAAAGGTCAGTTTCTCAGGCCAATCGCTTGTCGTAAATTACACAGAGCAAGCAGAAACTATAAGCAGACATTGTACGCGAAGCAAAAAATATAAACAGATATTGTGCACGGATCGAATATATACATACATACATCCTTTCAGTTCTCCCAACTTGAGCTCTGCGGTTGCCACTTCCTGAAATGCGGGAAACCTGCCCAGGAAACATGTGCTATGCCAGGATGCAGCTTACTGTATGTCGAAGTGTCAAGAGGATGCTGAACTTTGGTACCGACCGGGTAGGGTGGGGGCTACCAGTTTGGAGGCAGAAGGCCTCGCAGAAAGAGGAACTGAATCTGCGTTGGGTCAGAGTTGGGTCAGACCTGCCATCAGCCTGCGATGCACTAAAATGGCAGAGCTACGGTCAATTTAACAAAGGCCTATATAACATATAAAAGGGCCTACACAGCACGGGCAAGTGGGAGGGATGTCTCAGGACAACTATATGGGACAATCAGTCCCTTTCTCATTTCCCTCCTCTTGTTCATCTTTAATGAACACCATTCGTACAGCATACTTAGCCGGCGGTGGGGGCAATGGCCATGTGGCGTCACGAGGAGAAGGCCCTCCCTCACTCCTATTCGGGCCTGCTTCTATTTCTCCCTGTGATTCCCTTTTATCCCCAGCCATTATCTCATACGGGTGTACTAAGTCTTTCCTCGAGGGAAGTGGGGGGCTACCAGGCACCTGGGGCTGATAACACCTACCAAGGGAAGCTTGTGACGTGCTGGACCCAGGGATGGTGAGCTCTACTATGTTCAGCATAGTCACTTCTTCCCCGTCCCCCTGTTCAGTGCGTATTCCAGTGTACACCCCTGAGCTCGCGTAGTTCATACCAATTACCTTAGAACTGAATCTTTTCACACAATGCATTAGAATCTGTACACCACAACACAACAGCAACAGAACACAAATTATAGGCATCATACATTTTATTACAGCAGACAGCCATGAAGGCATCCAGTCAAAACTGAACAAATTATCAAAAACGTCTGCTTCAGCACCTCCTTCCTCATGCATCTGTTTCCCCAAAGTGTCCAAGTCCTCGATGGCCTTTGTAAGTGTTCCGTTGTCCGCATCATTAGCCAAAATGAAAGTACAGCAGGACTTCCCCACTCTTGCACATACACCACCACTCATCGCAGTCAGCTGATCTAGAACATATCTGTGCTCTAGAACCATAAGTCTCAGAGGTCTCAGTTCTTCTTTCACGGCGTTGAACCCATCACAGGTGTTGTTGACGAGCTGCATCAGTTCGTATCGCGTCACTTGGAGCCAGCAAGCATTGGCTTTTGTCTGGAACATGGGGACAGCGCCCCCGAAGAATAGTTCAGCTTCGTTGAAAAGGAGGAATTCTTGTGGAACCTCGTGAAATGGACCATTGGAGAAGTATTTCTGAAGGCTCCTTTTTCGGTGGTGGAGCAGGGTGACATCACCTGTCATTGGGTGGGTATGGATGCGGGAAATGTTCGATGCTGGTACAACCAGGTGTAGTTCATGCATCATAACCATGGAACAGAGTCCTTTCCAGTGGGGTGGCAGCTGCAGATAAATGTGTTCACTGCAGGCCCAATAGATGTCCATGAGGCTGGAGGTGCCGTACTGAAGGTCCAAATTAAAAATTGTGCTGCTGCAGTTTGTGTTGCGGCCCACAGAGATCGTTCCATTACCTAGGAAACAAAGGAGAGGAGACTTTAGCTTGTATGCTTTCTTTGGTTGGTATCTTGTACCCTCATTGAAAGTGTATCTTCTAGTCTCTTGTGCCCATATCTCAGCGCACTCCTCCCCTATCTTCTTATCAATACGATGTATGTCATCTTCCTCCACAATGGCATCTCCTAAGGAGGCTGCCTTACATACCATGTCATGTGGGCCATTCCACCTGCCGTTAAAATAAATGTTGGCCTGCAGGCGCAATATTGGCCTCCACTGACAAGGGCACTGGGAATCATTATGGTTGGCTTGGCGATGCACTGGCGAGTGGCATTTTGACGCGGGTGTTGGAAAGGCGAAGTACCCTAGTCTCCTAAACTGGTATCTCCAGACCTCCAACAGGCCGATGGGCATTTCCATAGCACGGTAAGCCCCTATCCTCCTTTCATACTCTGATGGATTTGTTACCACTGTAAATGTAACGTATTTGTCATCCCACTCTGTAGCATTCACAAACACACCATCTATTGTGGCTGAGTGGAGCTGTATCTGACCATGTATGCGACAAAGAAACAGATGTAGGAGACATTTGGCAGTGGGTGGTGGCACTTCTCTGGGAAATATCAATTTGTCTGCGCCTACAGCATGAGGGATGTGAGAGCACACAAAGCAGGATTCATTCGTGACCTTCCTCCCGACCTCCCTCATGTCTCTATACCACATGTTGTCAAACAGTGCATTGTGAACCCCATTATCCTCTGACATCTTATCAGTGCGCTGGGAGTGGAAACCAGGCATGAAATGCTGGTCATAGGTGTACACAACTGTGTCCTGAAGTTTACTAACCCAGTCTACTACTGGCGAGGCCACTGCTTGCTTGCGAGTGATACGTGGCGAATACCTGGCAGGTGCCTTTATGCCTCTGACAATTAATTCACTCCTACCAACTTCGCTTATTCTGGCGGGCCTTTTTATGAGTATCTGGCACATGGGCATTCAAGGTGATATCCAGTACCATATCCCATTCTGTTGGGTTAGCAGGGGGTGTGGAAGGTGCCAGAGTGGGCGGTGCATAGGTGTCAGGAAGTGTCTCAGACTGGGGTTGTCCTAGGGTAGATCTAACATTGCTAGCTGTACCTCCCCTTCTCTCTGGATACACCACAACCCAATCAAATGCAATTACTGCAATTAAAAATGCAACAAAGAGAATACCGATTACTGTACATATCTTTTTCAGTGAAAGTTCGGTATGCGAGGAACGTCTGTTACTGTGTCTCAGTCCATAGATGGCCATGCGATCTTCATACTCCTTCTCTTGGATAGACCATGGAAACATGATGCCCTCCTCTTGTCCATAGTTCAGGCCTGGGATGGTGCCGGGTGGATCCTCACGTGGCTCCGATGTATCCATGCCTTCCTTTCGGCTATTTGGACTGCAGTGGGTGAAGAGTCTATGACCTGATATGGACCTTCAAATTTAGGATCTTTCCACTTCCGGACTTGTTTCTTTACGAAGATTTTTGTCCCAGGGCATATAGGTGGAAGTTCATCAGAAATAGAGCCCTTGTTCTGTGTCCTTGATATCTGAATAGAAAGGAACTTTGCAGCACGAGTTAGTGCACACAAGTAATCAAACAGTTCAGCTTTCACAATCTCAGAAGACATTTCAGTGTCTACTTTAGGTCTGGTGGAGGGAACAACCACATTCATTGATCTGCCCGTGACAAGCTGGTGAGGTGTAAGGTGATGGTCAGAACTGGGAGCGTTTCTGAGTGTGAACAGGGCAATGGGAAGGCAATAGAGCCATTTCTTTCCAATTGTGGCACTTATCTTACTGATTTTGGCTTTGAGCAGGCCGTTAAGGCGCTCACAAATACCATTGCTTTGTGGATGATAGGCTGACGTCAATTTATGTTTTATTCCTAACATTGAGGTAATTATGGCAAAGATATCATTTGAAAAATGGCGGCCATTGTCACTTCGAATAGCATCCGGTAATCCCCAGCGACATATGACCTCATGAAGCAAAAAAGTAGCTGCGGCCTTTGCGTCACAATGGACACATGTTCCAGCTTCAATCCACCTTGAAAATGGGCACACCACTACAATGAGGTACCTGTAATTGTTGCATCTGTCAATCATGTCTATGTAATCAATGTGGAGTTCTCTACAGGGACCTTTGGGCCTTGGTATTGTTGAGGCAACTGTCTTCATAGTTGGGTTAGGTGAATATTGTTGACAAATGAGGCACTGATGAACGAAGAGTTGTATCTGCTCATACGCATTGGGGATGAACCATTCTGTCTGCAAAGTTGTGGACATGATATCACGAGGGACATGTGCAGGAAGGTGTAATTGAGTGAGCGCTACTTGTAATAGTGCCTGTGGCATAACTGGCTTCCCTGTCATTGTCTGTCTGTAAATGAAATCTAAGACATCTTGTTGCACTCCTCTCTTCTTCCACAGCTCTTTCTCTTCAGGAGGGGCACTCTCCTGTATTTCTCGTAGGTGTAGTTGTGCAATGATATCATATTGCTGTGTGTCATCTATAGTGTATGGGAGTGTTGGATCAGTGGTATCTGAGAGCAGCGACTCACCTATGTCATCTACTGTACTTTGTGTATCTACCTGTACTACGACGGATGCATCTTGAGCAAACAGGATGGGGGCACAGGTATTTTGCTCTGTCACTTGAGATGGTTCAGGTCGGGGCCCTCTGGCAGCTGCTTTCGCAGCCCAATCCGCCATGGCATTTCCTCTGGAAACTAAATCTTGGCCATTTGTGTGTGCAGTACACTTTACTACAGCCACTTCTGCTGGTAATGTTAATGAATCTATTAGTTCCTCAAGTAACTGTTTGTGCATTACAGGTGTGCCGTCAGTTTTAAGGAAGCCACGCCTTTTCCATCTCAGGATGCTGGAATGTGTTGTATCATTCTTTGAACATTAGAAGCAGTTCTCGCCTCCAAGGTATGGAGAAAATGTCTCCGGAAATGTGGTGATAAGTTCAAAATGCCCCAAAAATTACCTTAGGATTCTGCCTACCAGATCTAACTAGGTTGAGTTCAAAGTGAGTCAGCTTTTAGAATTGTAAGGTTTAAACTTGCTCAGCTCTGTGCAGTTGGCACCCTCTAGACTCCAAATCGCCAGGTATGGGGTCATGGCAAGCAAATTCCCAACAGCATCCCTACCAATAGATGAATAGATTAAATCAAAGGGAGTGGTCTGGCTATATACTCTCACCCACTGGCAACAGGTCCTATTTATTTATAGAGAAGAGAAAATAATCCATCAACACGGCACTCGGTCCAACTCCAGATGTCATTGAGCTGGCTGTGTGACTATCCGCATGCAGACCCACTGCTAGCGCAAGATTATTTACAGAGTTACCATCTCTATCTGGGTCGGAATTAGGCAGCAATGAGAGCACTAAGACCTGGTTATCCCAACTCACTGAAGGACGAGCTAGTGTATGATTACATTCTAGGTTCTGTGAGAGCATGAAGCGTAGACAGGATGAAGACCAGAGATGCGTGGCCAATGGGGGTTTATAGAAAGAGATTAGGATGGCTGCTTATTGTTTTGCTGCACACATGCTCATTTGGATTGACAGAGGGGGGCCATTAACATAGGATAACACCCTTAGCAAAGGGTGGTAGATACTGTTTGCTTCCTCAGTGGACGGCAATAGTAAATAACTGTTCACCGGGACTAGCTTCTGCAGTAAATGCGGTCTAAAAAGTAACCTAACCTGCTGACTTTTTGGACTTCAACCTGGGAATGCTTCAAATCTCTGGAAATATTAAAGAAAAGATCTTAACAGGGCCAACTCCAGCAGCAGGATACTGTTGGGAGGATTTAATAGAAGATCCATGGACACTGATTGCTCCCTTTGTGGCGCTGCTCCCGTGTGAGAATCTGTGAGCTTTCACTCCTCCGCCACCACCTTATTTCCCTGTTGTTGATATAGAACCAACATTCGTTCATGAGAGATTATTAAGTCCCTGCACCCAGAGCCACCTCTCATCAAAGATCACACACACAAGAGCATGTGCCTCTTTTGGAATGGCCATCTGAAATACCCCATCCACCATTGGAACAACAGCCACAGACACACTGCATGGACAATGTTTCCGAGCAGCGGGAACTTATTTGTCATCCACAGACAGGATACTGTACTTGTTATGCTTCCAGGGGATTCGTTATTCGCAGACCCTCACCTCACCGTAGGGAGTTAGAAAGTGGCTGTGCGGCTTTGGCAACACTGGCTAGCCAACATTTGAGTAAACCAGTAGCACTATTCTTGGTTCAATAAGCAGGCGACGGCTGGGAGCGCCCCAACAGTGGGAAGCATAAGGGTATGGAGCAGGTTGGTGGGTTATGCCTATCATGCAGGTCCCTGACAGCAGGATGTGAGGCTTACACAAGGCTTGTGACCTCTTACTTCAGCATGATGGCCGATTACCTTCCTTATGGTCTGACACCGCCCTATTTATTAAAATACATTGATTACTAACTTTAAGGTTGACTGTGGGATTCACAGCCTACAAGGCTGGTCTGGAAACCAAAGCCAGCCCTGGCAAAAATGTTCAAACCAGCCTCACTCTGCAAGAGTCAGCAATTAGGATGCCGGCATCGCATGGTGGTTGGCTCATGGGAGACTGCCGACTGCATGCTCTGACATGCAACAAGCTATCCTCCAGCCCACCGGGAAAAGGCGAGAGTGCTACAATAGCCAGTCTAGACCCAACAACCTGGGGTGCTGTGTGATTCAGCCTCTGGCGTCTGGCAGAACTGAGGTAGTGTAGCAGGTGTCTTCTGTTCTACTTCCGGCAAACCTTAGCACACCTCATATGCTAGGGGTATAGATATCATTGGTGCAGCTTCTCCGGGGCCTACGAGTGCAAGGGACCCACAACAATCGAATTATATCAGTTTTTTACCCCCCTCCCTAATATGGCAAAGGGATCCCGTTTCCCTTGCGTACATCACTGCTCATGGCCTCCTTGCCACACCGCTGTCATCCAGGTTCCGCAGCCATTCTAACAACATACCTCTGTGGCGCGCTGTTTACATTTGGGCAGTATGCATTTCTTTTCCATTAGGATTTTTTCATTGATATATTTTCAGAAATACATACATTCACTTATCATTACGTTAACACTGCATGAAGATGGTAAAAAGAATATAGAACGCATATACTTGCTTGTCCGTTTAAATCTTACCTTCATCTTTCGAATATGTCTGGCAGTCTGAATGTATTTTAGATATGCAACAAGATATCGAGAACATTTGGCAAACAGACCAGTTTTTAAGTATTTAAGTATTCTCCAACCCTTTCTAGAAGAGATTTTGCCAGTGGCATAGCGGACCCCCTTTGCCTGCTGTAACAGCAAAAGCCACCATAATTCAGGTGTGGTAGTAACCTCAAGCCTGTGTGCGCCGGTGCAACTGTGCACCTGCTGCACCATTAATAGTTATTGCGTATATTCAGTCTGTGGGAAGATAATGGCCAGCCTTGGCTAGTGCAGTTGGGCGGGTGAGACTCAGCCTACTGGCACACTCCTATCCAGAGCACAACTATTGTTTCCTCAGCCCTGGGCTTCACACCGGCCGGTAGGGAGGAAGAGAGTTTCCCGGAATGGGGAGGACCAGTGTGGCCACCCCATGCGCGTTCCCAGAACTGGCCTCAGAAGATGTCCTGAGACCAGTGTGGCCACTCCAAGCGCGTTCCCAGAACTGGCCTCAGAAGATGTCCTGAGACCAGTGTGGCCAGCCCAAGCGCATTCCCAGAACTGGCCTCAGAAGTTGTCCTGAGACCAGTGTGGCCACCCCATGCGCGTTCCCAGAACTGGCCTCAGAAGATGTCCTGAGACCAGTGTGGCCACCCCATGCGCGTTCCCAGAACTGGCCTCAGAAGATGTCCTGAGACCAGTGTGGCCACCCCACGCGCGTTCCCAGAACTGGCCTCAGAAGATGTCCTGAGACCAGTGTGGCCACCCCATGCGCGTTCCCAGAACTGGCCTCAGAAGATGTCCTGAGACCAGTGTGGCCACCCCATGCGCGTTCCCAGAACTGGCCTCAGAAGATGTCCTGAGACCAGTGTGGCCACCCCATGCGCGTTCCCAGAACTGGCCTCAGAAGATGTCCTGAGATGTCTCATTAGTCCTAATGAGGAATCTACAACAAACCTCCAACCACCGTGAGCTTTGCCGCTTCCTCGTTTCCTGCAAAAGCATTTCAGGACCTCTGGCCCCTGATCTCTTCAGACCACAGAACACTTAAAATGTTTCCTTTTCCAAACATATGTGAGAAGAGGTGCATCGTTATATTGGCCACATGCATACAGAACATCTCACACCAACACCTGGAAAATGAGAACATGTTTGAAACATAGGCTTCTGATGTTAAAACTGAGGGATATGTTTTGTAGAGAGTCAGTTAAATTAATGGGGGGGGCGGGGGAAGAACGGGGTCAATCTCTCACATGAAAGAGAACAGATTCACACTCGAAGAGTATTAGGGCTATTAGAATGCCAATGCGGGGCGCATTGACTGCATTGTTTCTAATACAACCAATAGGAAAACCGCAGAACACAATTAATGGAACGCACACGGCATTAGTGTAACATGCACAGGCAACGTAATAGCATATAATGAAAAACGTGTCTGAAATGGGAACATCCAGGGAGGAGTAATGCAAATTGCCGCCAGATGCTATGAAATTATTGCATTACCATAAATCCGGGGCAAGCAAGCAAGCGTTTTCACACATTTATAATGGGCGCTTTTATGAGAGCCGTAGTCTTGTCTCTCGAACATTAGGTTCCCTCCAAACAATCTATTTATTGATTCCGAGGAGCCATTGTGCCGGCCGGGCTTTTAATGAGTTTTGCAGCCCGTGGCCTCTTCCGGTGACTCACGCTGGGCTTCCTGCACCGGAGGTTGCGGTTTTAGTTCCACGTTGGAAATCAACCGCATATCTTGGCTTTGTGTCCGCTGCAATCCGAGGAGACGGCTTTAGCTTGCAGCAGAGCTGTTTATGTGTAATAGAACAATTGATAATTTTCTGCAGTTGTGTTAACATCCCTGACAATAGCAGCAGTAGACGGAAGACAATTGCAAATATGTCCGTATTTTTAATACAAGCCTGACAAGCTTGCAAACCCTTCCACATAGTTATTTAAAATGCATAGGAAACGTTGTCAAACTTGACTAAAATCCAATTTCCACAGTTAGATAATGTATTTATACAAATACCTGCCAGAAAGAGAAATGCATGGAGACTGCATAATGGTGTAGATATGGAATATGGAACAGGCAGTATTGAGATATCTTAATCAGGTAGCCAAAATTTCGATCAGTAAAGTATGTTTAGATTTTCTAGACCGAACGCCACATATATTTGTACCTTGATGATATATATATTTTCAGGGTACATAGATGAGGAGAGGATGTGGCACAAGGCCAGAGCTGCCGACTGTGTAACTGGGGAATCAGGTTGGAGTCTCCACGTCCCCTTAACATACTGTGATTCTTGGCAAATCGCTTAAACTCCCTGTGCCTAAAAACATGAATGTATCCTTGGTTAATGTAACTGGTTCTCATGTAAAGCGCTCCAATACCTTCTGGTCGAGTTTGCACTATATAAAAATACAAAAAATAAAACAAAATTTGGGACTAGAATAGTGAGTCTATACTTACATATATGCACTTACCTCTACCATATTTTGGGCCTCGATATCTTTAGTACGATGGTACAGTATTTGAATATTGCCTACTCGACGTTGCGGACTGCAACCCTGCATTATGTGTCCGCTACTGCTGCTCAGTGGCATAGAAAAGATGCCATGGGCCCTATAGTAAGCAAACAGGACTCTCTACCATCTGATTAGATAGTAGAACCAGCCACAGTTGAGGTGCATAGGGTCTTTGAGATCCCAGGACACTAGTGTCACTGAACCTATGTGCGAAGGTATCTGCACTCCTGCAGCACCTTGCAATGAACATATATTTGTTGACAGCAGCATTAAACTGCTTGGGGAAAGGAGACTAGGAGAATGAGAAATGTTTTGGAAGATCTAGCAGACTTAATGTGTGCATTTGTTTGTACATTTACAAATTGCGACTATAGTCTAGGGATGCCCAATATTGGTTCACAATAGTCATGTTTGTGTCACATTTTTCAGGATATCAGCAGATATATATTTATATGCATGTGTATTTAAAGGTAATCGTTTAGTTTGTGGTCATCGTGGAAATGTGATATGGTTCTGGCTGTCCTGGGCCAATGCCCTTCCGAACCCAAAGGTATATTGAATTTGCCCCCTTTCTGTTTGAGGTTTAAAGCCGTTGGTTTCCAAATTGTAAACAGACAATAGTGGTAGGCGTTATCTCCTAAATCCCTGGATCTCACCCAAGATATAGAACTCCATCTGAAAGCATACATTAAGTCACAAGTCAAGTACAGCCAAAACAAGCTCAAAATCATGTGAAGGATCAAAGTTAGGCCTGGACAGAGTTCCGCATAGTGGAACTCCGGAAAAATGACAAAAAAACTCTGCCGTGCTGCTTGGAGTTCGGCAGGTGGCAGAGTGCGTTACATCTCTCCATTCACACAGATTTTTAGCATTGGGTGCTTGTCCGGCACTTTAATATTAGCGCGAACTGCACCATGTGCAGTGCAAGGGGGCGCTGCTTTGTTCTGCCGCTCGAGTAGAAGTTCTACTCAAGCAGCAGCTTCCTCAACTCGAACGGAAGGTTTCTCAGCGTGAACGGTAGTGACTATCCCCGACCGCCTGCGTTGAGAAATCTCTCTGGGATATGGTCTAGTGTTGGATTTTCCCTGCTCGCCATCTTAACGTTGGCGAGCGAGGAAAAGTCTTTGCTCTGCAGAGATTTCCGTAACTCTGTATTCTCCTCAGAAAACTCTGCATACTCCGCAAACAGAGCGGAGTTCACCGCCCAGACCTAATCAAAGACTACGTCCCTGAATCACATTTCAAAACAACAGTAAAATCCTGAGTTCTTTCCGGCTTGACTAGGGGAACTCCTTACTGTCTGGGATGCCAGAAATTCACTTTGCACCTCATAAGGAGTCTTTACATGCCGTTGGAGTCAGGAAGGAAACATATTCACCAGTCTTCAATAAATACTCACTACAGCTAAGCATATATCAAGTTGGGTGCATTGTGCACCAAGTTCTCCACTTGAGTACCCTAAAAGGCCTGGATTGTGTAAACGTTATAATCTACCATTATGATTGTGGATAATGTATGTATGTTTATTATTCAATTTTGTCACTGAAATCCATGTTGTCTCTTAATTAATACTTTTGTCTATGATCATTGTTAAAGAGTAGCAACGTGTTCGACTCATTAAAGTGATCATATGATGCTTAAGTATGATACATCAAACTGGTATTAAATAAATATATATAATTGTCTTATGTGGTTAGTTGTCGCCCAAGAGACAAACTAAAATCATGATTAGGAGGGGCGTGGCTAAACATGCTGAATGGCCGGCGTGTTGTAGGAGAGCTCTGCCGAGCAAATTGCTGATCTGTCACTATCCGGTGATTACAAGCCCTCCAGAAGTAAAGGGGGAGATGCCTGAAACAGCCGCAAAGACAACAACGGCTTCCCATAGGGTACAGGAGACGTGGTCAGCTTCCTGGTGGCGGTGGGGCCACAGAGAGATGAGGAACGGGTGGGCCTGATCAGTGCTGTTGGGGAAGCTTGGGCGCGACGTATGCTGAGCTGTGGAGCTGGGCCCCCATCTTTTCCTGTGGTGTATACCGATACTGAGGCACCTGCAAAGAGGACCATGGCAGACAACAGCCGTTCCCAGTGGCACAGAGGGGCTATAATTGCCTGCTTTCTTAATTAGACAGATACAGATTCAATGTTAAGACAGTCCAGTCGCCCGCCCTAGTTATGGATGCTGCAGAGGTTAGCATCTATCCAGACTATATATTTTTTTCAACAAATGTTATTGACATTTTCAATGTAGTAACAAATAGGTGCACTTACATTGAGCAATGATAATTGGACTTTCAACTAATTAGTACAATATACTCCCATCAGGCGCGGCAAATATAAGCAACAGTTACATCAAGTGTCGTATTGTATATAAGTGATGCTGCTAACTAGCACCATAAATATAGCACCCACTCTCCCGTCCCTCCCTACCAGCCCCCCTGCGTCTGCAGTTTAGACTCATGTAGGTTATCGTCATACATATATTCTATGATCTACCTGGGATTTCGTCAAGATCGCAAGTTATGTCCGTTCCCGCTCTTCACTCCAAATTAGGTGTTCCCTCTACTCCCTCAGGCGTGGGTGCAGCTGATGGTGTGCTGACGGGAGACCCTCCTTCCACTTCTGTTAGGCAATCTACTAGGTGGTCCCACATTACAACTCTGTCTATTGATCCCACACCCCTTCTAACTTCCTGGAACAACACAGCACTTTCATAGCCTGCACACATTATCAGGTTCTCCTTCAATTTCGATATTCTAGGGCCCCTAGTTACTTTCCAATGTACTGTGATTTCCCATTTAGCCAGGACTAGTGCTAGGTCAACAAATTTGGTAGTAACCTTGTGTTTGCGAGGGTGTGAGAAACCCCCCAAGAGACAGACTAGGGGAGTGCATTGAATTGGCCTCAGGGTAATATCATTGATACGCTGAACCACTTCACTCCTGAAGTCCCGCAAAGTAGGACATGCCCACACCATGTGCATGGATATGCCCAGCTCCGCAGACCTGGGGCAGGAGGCCTCAGCCGTGAGGAACATCCTAATAATTTTGCAGGGGGTTAGGTATGCCCTATGGAGGAAGCAGAAGTTGATCAACTTAAATCTACCATTACAGGACATTTTGTTGGTACAGGCTAGGATCGCTTCCCATTCTGCCTCAGTGATAGGTGCCCCAAATCTATCACCCACTTCTCAGGCAGGCTTACCAGAGGTGTAACAATGTCAGCTCTCAGGAGCCCGTAAAGGTTGGTCACTGTTTTGATATGGCCTGTGGTGGTGCAAAGGAATTGACAACATTAGCAGGTGGTGGAGTTTTGTCATCCCCGCCCTCCAATGACCGCGTACCATCGCTACAACTGCTCTATGCAGCAGGAATTAACCTTCAGGTATCTC
This sequence comes from Triturus cristatus, assembly GCF_964204655.1. Taxonomy (NCBI): domain Eukaryota; kingdom Metazoa; phylum Chordata; class Amphibia; order Caudata; family Salamandridae; genus Triturus; species Triturus cristatus. The sequence goes on along the minus strand of NC_140589.1, from coordinate 320,158,371 downwards.
GAAAGCCGCCCATTCCCTGATTCCCCTTAGCGCCCCTTTCTAGAAAGCATCTCTAGTCTCAGCAGTGGGATATCTTGACAGTAGGCGGTCCAGGTTTTTTAACGGCAGCATTGCCAGCAGCATCTTACAAGCGGCAGGTTGTAAGTCATTCCCTCTCCCATTCTGAGTCATACAGGCATGGATCCATTGATTGAACCACTAGAGTTGCATCGCAAGATAGTAAGTTTCTAAGTCAGGTGCTGCAAGCCCCTACTCTGATGTGGGCCGCTGCAGCTTACCCAACGATACCCACTGTCTTCCCGGAACCCCAAACAAAGTCGACCATCAGTGTCTTCAGGTCCCAAAATATGCAACGAGGGATAAACAGCAGCAAGTTGGTAAAGAAATATAGTAGGTGGGAAGTGCCATCATTTTAGTTATTGCAATCCTTCCTGCCACCGACAGCAGCAGCGATTTCCAAAAGTCAGCACTCGATCTCAGCCCTCGAAGCACAGCTCTGCTCTTACATTCAGCAGATCACTGGCACTGTGATATGTTTCACTACCAAGATATTTCAGGCAAGACTCCTCCTACACCAGGCCATGTAAGTCTTGCAGCTGGGGCATATCTCTGCATAGTGGGAGGAAATGTGATTTTTGCCAGTTGATATGGAGTCCTCAGATTGTGCCAAATTAGAAGTATGTACACACAGACAGGTAAGTGTACAAGTACCAGGTTTAATGACCGTTTGTCTCCACAGCCTCTAGGGAACTGACACAGCAGACCCTGGATTTCAAATATCAACATTCCATAGCTGATGAGATGACATCACAACTATGACAGGCAGGTTATCTGATTACTACAACATTTCCCTTCTTTCATAGAGATTGCAAAAGTATATAAGAAAACTGAACACTAGAAATAACAAAAGGGATAGCAATCCAAATGGCAAACAAAGCAATAATAAAAACAAGAAAATAAACTAATCTAAGTAAACAGGAAAAAGTAAGACAAAATTAATTGTACAATCACAAGCAGAACTGAATACACCTACAAATCCAAGCGTTTAGGAGGAACACTTCTCCTAAGACTTCTGCATAGAAGATGGGAATCCAATTTAGCTTGACCCACTTCACCATTCTTCCTAACACCATCCTCAAGTCCCAGTTTGATAAACACATATTTTGGAATCTTGTAAATTCTGGAACAATTTTACCAATTCTTTACATTGACTCTCACAGCAAAACCTGAAACTGCATCCACCTTAACAGGAGGACTGAATTTGGACAATCCTTTGGGCATTTTAATTGGTAGTTTGATTTTAACCCAATCACCAACAAAAATGTTTGGATTCAAAGGCATTCATGTTCAAATTACCGGATGCGTCAGATGTAGAACTGTTGGAACCCAAACCGGAATCACATGAATCCATAGCACTGTCCAAACATCCAACCCTTGAACGTAAACCCCACGTTCTCATCCACGCTGGACACATGTCAAACGTAGCAACTCTCCCACGCAACAACTCAAACGGACTCTTTCCCAGAGCTTGGCGGGGAGTAGTGCGATAAGCCCATAACATACTATGGACAGCTTCCTTGATGTCAACACCATTAGATAAAGCCCACTGCACACATTCAACCAGAATGTGATTCATGCGCTCAATTAAACCGTTGGCCTGTGGATGAAATAAGGCCACACAGCGGTGCTTAATGCCAGACTGAGACAAAAACTCGGACATTTCTTTCGATGTGAATTGCACACCATTGTCCGAGACAATCTCTCTGGGAAAACCTTCTCTAGCAAACAAGCCTTGAAGAAAATGAATGACCTCTTTTGTTTTGTGGTCAACCATAAAATGGACCTCCCACCACTTACTATGATAATCAGCCACAACTAACGCAAATTTGTATCTGTGGGTAAGTGCATTAAAAGGCTCTAAAAAATCAACAGCAAGCTTCATCCATGGCTCAGTGGGTGGTGCCACAATCTGAACAGGAGGTGTGACAATCTTAATACCCTTACCACTCGAGCAGCAAATTACACATCCCTTAACAACATCATCAATTTGCTTGTCCATTGAAGGCCACCAATAAACAGAGTGAATTATTCTCTTAGTGCTGGTTTGCCCCAAGTGTCCTTCGTGACCCAACACAATTATGCGTGATCTCAAAGATTCAGGTGGCACAAATTTGTCACCACGCAAAACTACCTCTCCCCCCTCCAAAGTGAGTTCAAGAAAATTTTTGGAAAAGGGTTGAAGTTCAGCATGTAGATGCTTCTCCTTAGGACAACCTAAAACAATGAGTTCCTTTACTCTCTTAAGAACCAAGTCAGATTGCATGGCATCAAACCACTCCTTCTCAGAAAATCCTCCCACACCACAAACATCAACTGCAGCGATCAAACATTCCTCATCATCATCGCAGAGGGAAGACTCCTCTACAGACAGCGGAAGAGGTGATCTGGACAGAAAATCCGCCCTAGTATTTTTTCCTCCTGGGATGTGCGCTACATTGAAGTTGTTCTGTAAAAACTTGGAACTCAATCTGGCTATCCTAGGAGTATGCTCCTTGACAATGTTACCATTAAGAATAGGAATAAGTGGCTTGTGATCTGTTAATAACTTGAAAGGCTTTCCCCAAAGGAAACACTAAAACCTTTCAACAGCCCAGCAGCAAGCCAATAATTCCCTTAGATGACCGAGTAGTTCTTTTCACTTGGTCGCAAAGCTCGAGAACCAAACCCAATAGTATGCTCCTAACCTTGTCTCACTTGGGTAATCATACCACCCAAACCATCCAAACTTGCATCAACCGACACGATGCACAGCAAAAGAGGATCAAAAGGTGTGAGAATCTTACACGTACCTAGCTTTTCCTTGATGCAAATAAACTTGTCCTGGCACACCCGGTCCCACAGAAAAACAACTTTTCTCTTGAGAACCTCACGCAGATGGACCGTTTTAGCTGCAAAATTGGGAATACATTTGGAATAGAACTCACATACACCCAAGAATGAAGAAACCTGTTCTTTTGAAGTAAGACACGGAGCATTCCTAATAGCCTCAATCAACCCCTCTCTTAGTTGAATACCTTCACCACAAATCCGATGACCCAGGTACTCTATGGACTCTTGACCAAACACACATTTAAGTTTGTTGGCTCTAATACCTCTTTCCTGTAACCTACGTAGCACTTTAGAAACCTGTTTATCATAAGAACTTCTACACCTGCCAGCAACCAAAATGTCATCTTGGAATACAACAGTATCCTTCAAACCCTCAAGAACACTCTCCATAATGCGCTGAAAGGCTGACACAGCGGAAGCAAGCCCAAAAGGCATTCGTCTAAACCAAAAAGTCCCTAAAGGTGAAATAAAAGAAGTAACATGCCTACAACTTGGGTCCAACTCCACTTGATGGTAGGCAGATAATAAATCTATTTTCGAGAAAAACTTGCATCCAGCAAATTTGGCAAGAATGTCATCAATTCGAGGAAGAGGACGGGAATCCACCCAAATCTCTTTATTGAGACTGCGCAAATCAATGCACACTCTCAGACTCCCATTCTTCTTCCAGGCAACAACCAATGGAGATAACCATAGGGAAGATTCCACAGGTTCAATAAAACCTGACTCACATAATCTTTTAAGTTCATCCGACAAATCATCTCTCACACTGTATGGCACATTGCGCAGTTTGTGCTTGACTGATGTAGCTTGATCCTTCACCTTGATAAAGTGTTTAAATCCTTTAATGTACCCCAATTTGTCACCAAATACACTCTTGAACTTGTCACACCACCCCCACATACATGAGTGTTCATCCACAGCCAACACTTGCTCCTTCATACCTGGTCTGAGGGTCATACCAAATAATCCCTCGTGATACCACCCCAAAACGTTAAGTCCTTTCTTTGCAACATAGACCTTCCCAGAAATACACTTCCCTTTGAAAATCAAACTAGTTTAAAAAAAAAACCTTTAAGCTCAATTTTCCTCCCTTCATACGATACCGGATTCCTGTCAGGAGCTTCCAAAGATTTGTCTTGCCAAACACTCTCGAATAACTCTTCCGTGATCATGGCCATACGAGCCCCTGAATCAAATATGAGTATAATAGACTTTCCATCAACAATCACATCCACTACAGGATCAACACGCTCATCCAGATCATCTTTGACCACAACAATGAGATCCCTCATGGAACTCACCATTTCATTCTATTCACCTTTGTCTTCATCATCATGAACATGATTGACTACATTAGTTTTAGACATGCACATCTTAGCAAAATGCTCAAGCTTCCCACATTTCCGACATGAAGCATTTTTAGCAGAGCAAATACGGGAGTTCGGATAGTGTGAAGGAAAACCATATTTCATGCACCCATTATTTTGTGTGTTAAACCTTTTCTCTGGTCTGTTAGAAATATTCTTGTTACCATGCATTACATTAACTTGTTTTTTCACTTGCCCTTTTTGTTCTTTTACCGCCCGAACACTTGTTTAATCAGGTTTCAATTCTTTAGAAGCTGACTGAGACAATTCTATACTTTTAACAATAGAAATAGTCTCTTGCAAAGATGGATTCTTTAACATTAACAACTTTTCTTGTACTTTTTTGTCTCTGCAATGAGCAACAACCTGATCCCTTATAAGTTGTGACGTGAACTGTTCAAACTCACATTCAGATGCAAGAATACATAAAGCTGCGACATAGGACACAATACTTTCATCTGTTTCTTGTTGTCTAGTAAAAAATGTATGTCTTGCTACAACAAGACTACCTTCTACATCAAATTGTTTCTCTAGCATAGCTACCACATGATCATACTCATTGAGTGGTTCCTCTCCTCCAGGAACTTCCAAAGAAGGTAAGTGTTCTAAAACTGCTTGTCCCTCTAAGCCTAAGTTGTGTTCTAGAATATATCTCCTTCGTTCCACACTAAATCTAATACTACCTATAGCTCCTAAATACTTTGTGAACACTCTATACCAAACCTTCCACTTCCCCGGAGGGTCTCCTGGAAGCTGTAAAAATGGAGGAGGAGCCTGAACACTCTGCATGGTTAAATAAGATTGTAGTATAAATTCTGAATCACACAAAATAACAGTGCTAAATAAACACAATCAACAATGTGGAACAAGCAAACATTGTAGAAATATGCAGTTTAAAAAATAGTACAGAGTGAAAAAAAATGTCCACAAATATTATAATGTCACTGTTTTTAAATAAATAAAGATGGAAAACATAAATACTCTGACTAAAAAATAGTCACACATTGTGTACTTCCAAGAAGAAACAGATGCCTTGAATCAAAACCACAAATACCCAAGAACGAGATACATAAATGATAACTCAGAAATGCTTGTGTTCCTGTTGTTGACCACTCTCACAATACTTCTTGGATGGTATCCGTCCTAACACCACCCTCAGCAGTTTATATTCCCACAAACTTTCCCAGTGCACAGGAAAAAAAAGCTCTGACAGTAACGCTGGATGTTGAGCGTCAGACGATGAAAACGCTGGTCGTACAGGAAACACACCATGCCGCAGGGAGAATGCTGACAGCGCGTCAGACGATGAAGACGCTGGTTGTCAAGGAAACACACCACGCTGCAGGGAGAATGCTGACAGCGCGTCAGACGATGAAGGCGCTGGTTGTCAAGGAAACGCACCACGCTGCCGGGAGAACGCCGACAGCGCGTCAGACGATGAAGGCGCTGGTTGTCAAGGAAACGCACCACGCTGCCGGGAGAACGCCGACAGCGCTTCAGACGTTGATCACGCACAAAAGGCACAACAAAGTCAACAGTTGCCAGGGAAACACTCCACTCGGTATGACACTGTCTATACGTCATGACAATCAACATTCCTATGCGTCATCATATGGAGCTGGGTACCAACGGAGAAAGATCTATGCCGGACAGCAAACGGCATACAATCCACAAATATGACAGAAGAGTACCTCAGTAACATGCCAAGTTGTCTTCGCTCCTCTTCATGAAAACAGCGCCCATGACAATAAAGAAGCGCCGTACAACAGGATACAAGACTCCTTTGACACACACAAGTAACGGAGTCTTACGAGGCTTTCACAGCTGCGCAGCACAAATCCAGGGATTCACAACGATGAAAAGGGTTCATCTATAGGTCACCAGGATCGACATCCCACTGACGCTTAACAGCAAATGAGGACACCTCGAACAAGAATAACGAAGAGGCTTCTGAAACGATGATCCTCACACCACCGAATAAAAATGTTACACCACTGGATCATACAGGAAAACTGCACACGTGGATGGAGATCTTGAACGGTCATCCCATCCTCTTTGCCAAATTTGAAGTAGGTACACACAGACAGGTAAGTGTACAAGTACCAGGTTTAATGACTTTTCATCTCCACAGCCTCCAGGGAACTGACACAGCAGACCCCGGATTTCAAATATCCACATTCCATAGCTGATGAGATGACATCACAACTATGACAGGCAGGTTATCTGATTACTACAAAATTGTTTCAGCAGCGAAATCGCTTTTGGCAAGAGTACAGCTAAGTCACGGAGGAACAGTGGCATATCATCAGCATAGCGGGCCACATAGTACAATGTCCCATGTACATCAGGCCCTCTGTACTATGCCCCCACCGTGCCTTAATCACAAGGGGCTCGACGACCAAAGCAAATAATAGTGGGGAGAGGGGCACCCCTGTATCATCCCTTGGCTCACCTCATACGAGTCCGAGATAATTCTCCCTGTCCACATTCGTGCTGCGGATGCTGAATAAAGGAGCCTCATCCACTGGACAAATCCCTGTTCAAGCCCCATCTTCAAACATTACCTGGTAAAGAAAGTCCCAGGGTAAGCTGTCCAACGCTTTTTCTATATCAATTGCCCCCACAACTGCTCTATGTTTACCTAAGAAATCTGCTTCCATTATAGGGATAAGCCTGCAAATGTTCAGCACTCTATTGCGCCCGGGGAAAAACCCCAGTTTGATCTGCATGGATTAACGTGGGCATATGCGGTAATAATTTAGAAGCCTACTAAGTGTCCTGTAATCCATATTAACCATTGACAGTGGGCGGTATTCTTTCACATCCTTGGGAGGGCATCCTGGTTTGAGGAATGGAACCACTATTGCCTCGCACATAGAGGCCGGGAGACGACCCAGTTCACGGGCGCCCGCATACAATGTGACCAGTTTTGGCACCAAATTGTCTGCATATGCGGCATGAACCTCTACTTGCAGTCCATCTGTACCTGAGACCTCGTCTTGAGCCATGGCCTTGATCGCAGCCCTCACCTCTGGTTCTGTGATCTCCCCACCAAGGTCCTCTGCTTCAGTGGCCCCAGGTTCGATAGAGACAGAGTGTCCGGGAAAGGGGCATAGAGTGCCTTATAATACTCTACAGATCTATTGCTGAAGTTGTACATGTGGTAGAGGCGAGGTAGCAGTGTCTGCGTTATCTGTAAAGTATCCTCGAATAGCGTCACATAGAGTGTGCCAGAATACAGGACCCTTCAGTGCCTCAACTTGCAGCCGCCAGTCCGGTATCCAAAGGTGTTCCCTGTGCCAGTATAAAGGGAGCAATACTGGATTGTGGGCAGAGACCGTCGTGCATAAGAATTCAACATTACGGACATCAAGATGGGCCTCAGGGGCCCATAGGAAAGTGTCTAGGTGCACATGCAGCTCGTGCAATCCAGAGAAAGCGTAATAATCATGTTCTCCGTGGTGCAATTTCTGCCAGGAGTCTACCAGTCTCCAATGATGCTGCCAACTGGAAAACATTTGTGCCAGATCAGAGAGTCACCCAGTGGGGGATGTGAGCGATCCAGATTAGGGTCTGCAACACAAATGTAGTCTCCCCCTAGTATTATGGTTTGTGTTAGCTATGGTACAACTACTCTCAACAACTCTGTGTAAAAAACTACCCTGGGTGGTATTCGGGGCATAGATCCCAACCAGCGCTAAGTCCTGGCCCGCAAGGCGGCCTGCCACTACCACATACCTCCTGGTGGGATAAATAACCTTGCTTGTTTTCTTAGAGGGCACTCCTGGGCGGATCCATAGCAAGACCTCATAGGCAAATGCTGAATATGCTGTGGCACAAAGCTGATGTAACCATCTCTTTTTCAGGTCATCTCTTTCAGTGATGGTAAGGTGGATTTCTTGCAATAACGCTATGTGTGCATCAAGCCTTTTCTAGTAAGCATAGACCTTATATCTTTTAGCCATGCTGTTGAGGCCCCTGACGTTACACCTTATAAAATGATATGTTGTTGTAATTGTCATGGAGTTGGGGTATGGCAGGGCTATTTGTACTCAAGTGGGAGCCCAGTAATTCAATATAGGCCCTATCTCCGGACCCCAGGGAGGAAATCATAAGAGGACCAGCAGAAGCAACCCTGAAAATCAGCCCCTCGACATAATGTATAAAACCCCAACTCCCCTTCCGAAGGACAAGAAGTAAATGGCTTCCCATCCAAACCATACACAGCTCACTCACCATACGTGCAATCTTCACATGCACAACTTACTATTGGGGGGTGTGCCAGCTGGGTCGCCTCCCTGCCGCACCTCACACCATCCTAGTGACTAACAGAATACAAGGGCCCACTGACATGGAGGCTACAACGTTGCCTAGGCTCTGGCACTGTAAATTACCGTAGCCATACTATCATCCAGGCAGCATAATCCGCAACAGACAGTCTTTGCATCAGATAATGTCATTGGATGTGCCAGGTGTGATATGTGGGAGGGAGTCTTCTGAATCATGGGTAGAGACAGAGGCCCTGTCTGAATGCGTGCCCCCTTTGTCGTCCTCTGCGATCATTGAAGTGGGGTGCGAGTCTGCCCCATTGAGCGCCGCCACCTCCTCCAAAGTCTTTTTGATGCTCTTGTCGCGCTTGCGAGTGGGAGGAGACAACCCCACTCCCCCCTCTCCTTCTTCCTAGAGGGCCGTTGATCTACCCGGACGATATGAACCTTTTCCACAGGTACAAACAGGATTCACAGCTAATAAGCAAAAGCTGAATTGCATGCACTTAATATACATGCTTTTGTCCTCAGAAAAAAGGAAGGTAATAAACAGCAAGACAAGGGGGCATATTATCAAGCACGGCGTTAAAATGATCGCCGCTTTAGCGGCAGAAAACTGCCGCTAAAGCCACGATAATGAGTTTGATAATATGCCGCAGAGAATTCCAATAGAAGCCCATGTTGACACCAGGACATGGGCTTCTATGGGAATTGACATCGGCATATTATCAAGCCCATTATCGCCGCTTTAGCGGCAGTTTTCTGCTGCTAAAGCGGCGATAATTTTAACTCCATTTCTTGATAATATGCCCCATAGTTCTTCCAAACACCGCAGGAAATCTGGAACTGGCTAGAGATAGGAGGGCCCAGAGAGAGAGGATTTGCTCGGACCACATGTTGTTGGACCTAATGGGAAGCTGGAGGGCTCAAATCTTCCCCAAGAGTTGGGATGCTGGAGAACTCGGAGACCAGGGCTCAGGCCCGGGGGAGCTGGGCCACGGGGCCAGGTGACCAGCTGTAAAATGTCGCTGGAGAAGAGAGTGGCAGTAAAAGTTTCTTGGGTCAAGAGCTTGAAGACCTAAATATACTGCGGGGAGCCCCATTCCAGATTGACTTCAATTATCCTTTTTGACAGACTTATAGTTTTTGGTCCACTTGCTTTTAAAGGTTTATACGTAGTGTTAGTAAATTTCTTAGACACTCTCTAGAGCCAGACCCTAATCACATGATTTCAAAGCTGGGGAAGGGCAAAACATGCTTCAGTTTAGGGAGTGTGGGGAGGGGGGATTTGGAGATAGTATTAAGGTAGGTTTTCAAAGTTATAAGTTTCCTTCAGTACAGCAGCACACAAGTAATCTTATCAATGGCATCTTACAGTATGATCTCTCATGACAGCCATACATGCCCCTTTATACTGATTGATCTGGAATGTCAATGGTCTCAACAATAAGACCAAACGATGAGCCATTTTTAAATAACTCATAAGACTCTCACCATGGGTGCTGCAACTAAAGGAGAGACACTTGATGGGCGCCAGCGTCCCCTTTTTAATCTGCAGTGTTTACTCTAGGATATGACACTCCACATATACAAATAACTCCAGAGACCTGACAGTACTATTGCATACGCAGTATCCATTGCAATTTGCAAAGAACATAAATACAGCCAGGGTAGAATTAGAGCAATTGAGAATGTGTTAGGGGAAATGAGGTGGACATTTGGTTCTGTGGATTCACCACCCAGTCTTCTCAGCAGCACCCTAGAGGAGCTCACAAAACTGCGCCTTCAATTGCCAGTGGCTATAACAGGTATTGGTGGAGATTTTAGTGCAGGATTGGACCCCAAGTGGACATCAGAGGTACAGCAAACACACATAGGACTACTGCCGTGAACACATGGTCCCAATTATTAGCTAGTTCAAACACGTGGAAGGTGTTACAACCTTGCACTAGAGAATGTGCATACCATTCCCGGCCCCACAACGCCTCATCTAGATTGCATTATCTCTTTATCCCTTCGACAGTAATGCAACATGTAGTCGAGGCTCAAATGCTTCCCCGTGCCCCGACTGGTTATTAAACTTAGAAGATCTGGGGGAATGTGGGGTGGATTGTGCAGACTTAGAGATTGGTGTCTCTGTAACACTGAGTTTGAGGAGCACCTTCCACAGCAGATCGTAGACTATTTCACAATGAATACAGGTTTGGTCATGTCCTCATTAGTGCTTTGGGCAACATTCATCCCCTATCAAACCAGGGCTAAGAGGTGTAGGGCCAGAGATATTCAGGATCCAGAAGCTAACATAGAGGACTCAAAAAGGAGATAAACAGACTGCCTTAATGACCAATCGAAACACAGTCTTGAGTTACTAACACTAACACTTAGGCAGAAATTAATAGATTCTTGGACTCTTGCACAAGTGGCAATGCAATACCGACTATTTGAAATTTGAGATAATACCCAATCTTATTCCTACCAAACAACTCCTTACAGCTCCCCCAACAAATTGCCCAACAGGGTGGTTGATACTATAGTTCCCTATACACAGTAAGGGCACCTGCTTTAACAGAGCAAAATAGACCAATCATAGAAGATTTGATTTAGACTTTGTGATGTAGACCGGCACAAACGAGATGAACCTCTTAGAGCAGAGGACATTTCTGAAGAAATTGGAGCTCTCCCCTGAGAGAACGCCCCAGGCCCTAAAGCCCTCCCACTTGAAGCATTTAAGAGATATGTATCACACTTAATCCCTCTATTTCTAACTATGTAGAAGTCTATGAAATCATTATCATATCATATGATTGAAGTGGAGCATAGTATCAGTGATACTAAATCTAGGAAAGCCCCTGGATGACTGCTGCTCATTTTTGCCCATTGCCTTGATTAATCTGCAAGCAAAGATACTGGCCAGGGTTTTGGCCAATAGGCTTATGAAGGTGATCTACAGCCTTATACACTATGATCAGAATGGATAATGTCTGGGCAGGGTACACAACACTGCCTGGGGCACCTGTATAATGCCTTTACATGGTCTGTGGGACCCGGTGAACAGAGGGCACTGGTATCTATTGACGTCGAGAAGGCCTTTGACTCAGTGCATTGACCTCTTATGTTTCACCTTCTTGAGCCAATGAACTTTAGTCTACTTTTCTGCAGATATGTCTGAAATCTGTTCGCAGAACCATGGGTTCGAGGAATATGGAACAGGATGTTATCGGCGCCTTTTAGTATTGAACGGGCACGCGGCAGGTATGCCCTCTCTCTTCCCTCCTTTTTAGGTCTTGCCTGAGCCAGCGCATGCGCTGCTCTGGCAAGACATTTAGTGAGTGTGCTTTAAAAAGCCTGCCACAGCTTTTTGGGTGGCATACTGCGTGCGGTTACGCGCACAGGCACGAGCAGAGGTACCATCTGGCTTTCCTCTCACTCTCCCAAGCGCGTGCGCCTCGCTCCGCCTCTCTGTCTTGCTCGCCCCTCCCCCCTCCCCACCACAGAGAGAGCCCACCACAGAGTGTGTCTCGCGGCTGCGCGGCTTGTTTTTCAAGCGCCCCTTCCGCGTTTTACCTTGCATGTTAAACTTCCCACGAAGTTGGAGCCGTCCCGCTGCATCGCTTGCGGGCACCCTTAAAGCCCGCGATCATTTCACGCTTGCTTCCCCATCTTGGCTACAGTATATTAGAAGGTCATGTTTTATATTTACAAAACGTGCGGATCCCACAACGGGCTTTAACTTAAAATATGGCAGGTTTATATTTACAAAAAAGCGATTGCTGCACGCCGCAACATCACTGTAATTAAGTTTTTTTGTGTAATGCGCCGCAGCACGCTTCACATTTAACATTGCGGCCCTGCCTTTGTTTTGTGCTGCAAGGCTCGCCTAAATTAACATCATTTTTTTTTTTACCACAGCGCAATGTCCCGCATTAACTTTAACAATGGTAGTGGCGCTTGCTCCCCCGTTCCACGCCTTGGCTACAGCTACTTAGGTCACGATTTATGGCAGATTCTCCTTACGGCAGCCGATCTATTTTTACCTTAACCAAGGCCACTTTCCCCTAGCCAAGATCCTGCTCTCCATACAAGGCGCCTTCAGAGCAACATTGGCGGTAGCTTGAATCGAGAGCTCCTGCATGTGGGAAGGCTCGAGGCTCACCACAATCCAGTGCACGGGGCCACCACCAAGACAACAGAGGCTGCTCTCACCTAGAGATTGTAGCGCCAGAGACCATGCAGACCACTCCTAACTCCAAGGAAGCTCCAGAACCACTGAGAGATCCGCAACTACACTGCACAAGCCTCCGGTGGTTCTGTCGTTCCGATTGTTAGTTCGCTCGGCTCTTCTGTTTACTTTTCACCCACCCCCTATGTCTTGCACTCACCCATGTGTGTTAATGCCCCTTCTTTGTTTTGTCGCCCTGCTCTCTTGCCTGTGTACTACTTTTCTCTCCATGCTGCCCATTTTGTATACTTCTCCCCGCTCTCTGTGTTGCTCCCGCTCTTGCCCCTTATGATGTGTTGATCCCGCTCTTGCCCCCTATTATGTGTTGCTTCCGCTCTTGCTCCCTGTGTTGTGTTGCTTCTGCTCTTGCTCCCAGTGTTGTGTTGCTTTCGTGTTGCTTCCGCTCTTGCTCCCTGTGTTGTATTGCTTTCACGCTTGCTCCCTGTGTTGTGTTGCTTCCGCTCTTGCCCTCGTGTTGTGTTGCTTCCCCTCTTGCCCCCTGTATTGGTTTGCTTCCGCTCCTGCTCCCTGTGTTGTGTTGCTTCTGCTCTTGCCCATTGTGTTGTGTTGCTTCCTCTCTTGCCCCCTGTGTTGCTAACTGTGTTTCTCATTCTCCCTGTTGCTATTCATTGACCCCCCTTTCCGTGTTGCTTCCTTGTACCCACCCTCCATGCTACTTCCACCCTACCCACCTTCAGTGGTGTTTCCGCCCTTGCCTTTTGTGTTTCTTTCCTTCAACCCGGCATTCTATTTTGCTTTCCGTGCTATAGTTTTTGATTCCCACAGCCTTTCCGTATTGCTGCATACCTTGCGGGCACCCTTACAGCCCGCGATCGCCATCAGTTTCTGTTTTCCTTTCACGCTTGCTCCCCCATCATTCTGTAGGATCTGCCTCATTTGTCCCCCCAAAAGGACACTGCGTGAAGCATTCTGGCTTGCTTTTAATCCGTTGCCTCTGAGACCCGTAATCAATCTCATCATCTGTAATAGTATTCCAGCCAGAGGCAGCATTCTTTGCGCACTTCTTGACTGCGTTGGACCTTTCTTCTTACCAAGGCAGAGGCAAGAAAATGCTGCAAAAATCTGACCAGAATTGATTCCACCATGGGCGCTTGTAAAGAGCCCACTAGGTCCCGTTGGTTAGGAGCAGTGGGAATGGCAGATAGCTCAATGTGTTCGGTGCATGCTACGGGGATCTGTGTGTAACACATAATTCTCAAATTCCAACGTTGGCACGGAAAATACATCCATTTCACATATTTTAATTTTATTTTGGATGTTTGAAAAAAGATTATTTCTGCCGTTGTTGCCACCTCAAAGCACTTTTGGAAGATGGGCTATCAAAGGGATTTAATAAAGAACAGAGGTGCTAAAAAAAACAAGCATTTTCAATGCAATAGGTCTTGCAATTACGCGAGTTTGACCTATTGACATTGCAAATAACAATGCCTGTTATTTTTGTTTTCATTTAAAAAATAAAAAATAAAATGCATTGTCATTGTCATTTACAATGCCAATAGCTTAACCCTCTCTCACCCATAGCATCTACAACAAGCATTGGCATAGCCAATAGGTCTCGCCGTTGGGACCTTATAAGTGTTTAGCCATGCAACAGTTGATGTTGTTGCACTAAGGATATTGTGCTGCATAACTAAATACTTACAAGGTCCCAAAAGCGAGACCTATTGGCTATGCCAATGCTTGTTGCCCTAGGTTTGGAGCTGGTGGCTGCGTGGGTCTAGAGAGATGAATTACCTTGAAGGTTCAGATAGGGGACGATGTGAGAGGATAGAATATCATTATATGCTGATCATATCCTCATATATCTGTGAACCAAAACAGTTTATCCCTAGAATAATTTAGATGCTGCAAATTTACAGAGAAGCCTCTGGAATTAACTGTCAATTGGACCAAATCAATACACATCCCAGTATCTGGGGAACACAACTATACCAGGGCATTGTTTGGGCTACAATGAACTACGGAACATTTCACGCATCTGAGGATACGAATCACACACTGCAGACAACTCGTGTGGGACTTGAATGTGACACCTTTTTCATCCTGTACCATATGCCACTCCCTCTGTCTGAATGTGCTGGGCAGGGGAGCTCTATTAAAAATTATTCTCTTCTTTTTCAGTTGTATGTTTTTCTAAACTTCATTTATGAAATTCCAGGATTCTTTTTCTAATCCCTACATTTAGCAGTAACAGTGTTCCTGTGGGCTGGTATGTAGCTTAGGATTGCATTCCAAATGTGTGTGCTGTCCTCCCTACGATGGAGAATTAAGGCTAGCGGACGTCAAGCTCTATTATTGGCAGGTCATATGGTACCTATTAATGATTGGATATTAGCAAACCAGGAAGACCCTAATATAATTTCTTAGTTAGAATGTTTAGAACAGTTTAGTTTGTTATCCTGGTTTAGGGCCTGCTTAAATTATCTGATCTCCCGCCTGCCACCCTGACAACACTGTCCTGTTGGCATCAGGACCTTGGATCATGTGGGAGAAAGTTCTGACTGCAGAGGCTCTGCTGAGGCACAGCACCTGGCTTAAGAGCACTGCCTACTGGCCCTATTGCGCCACCAGAACGTCACTTTTTTGACGTTCTGGTGGCACAATGTGCCACTTGCATATTTATAAGGCCACGTAAAGCCATGTTACGTGACTTTTCATGGCCTTATAAATATGTGCCCCTTTCACGCAGAAAACTGCATGAAAGGGGCGTTTCATGGGTGTTGCTGGGGGCGTTTCCAGCAACATCCTTGGCTTTTTGACACTGCCACAGATTAACAAGAAATTGTAAGTCTGAGTCAGCGCCAAAAACGTACGCCACCCCAGTAAGGGAGGCACAAGAAGGAGAAATATCTTTATTTCTTCTTGTTTTTTCTCTTTTTATTCTATTTTGCAGCACAAATAGAAAGAGGAAAAAGCCTCTTGTTATTGTTTTTGTGCTGGATGGTGTCCCTTCCTGCAAAAAACATAATCACCCCCGCAACGCAGGCACCCTTGCACCATGGTGCAGAGGATCCTGCTTTGGCGCACAGCAGCCCACTGTGCGCCGGTGCAGGAGTAAAGGACAGGAATGCACTGTATCTAATAGATAATGCACATTCCTGACCATCTGGCCTGCTGCAATGCCCTACTGCAAAAAACCCCATAAATGAGGCCCTGTGAGAATCGAGAGCTTACACTCCCGGGAACTTGTAGATATGGCTAAACCAGCAGATGTATGGACAGGTGATCGTAGTGGTACGTTGGCATCTTTGGTAGAAGCATATGACATGCACAACTCACAATTCTACTGATACCTGCAATTGCTAAATGCCCTAAAGAGACATTGGCGGCATTTATGAGCTCTCGCGGAATGCAGCTCACTAGCGGCTCAGATGACAATATCAGTCTTGGAAGTGAAGGGCATCTCTGGTATTTATCACATCAGACCCTCTAGGGACACTGCGGGACAGATGGGTACAGGATATCGGAACCTTGGACGACGAGACTGAGTTGAGGCAAGAATGGCCCCCAGAGTACTGGCGCTGTCCAGTAGGCTACGGCTTATTCAGTTGAAATACCTCCATTGTGTATTTTACAGCCCATCCAGACGTAGCAAAATGAGGGAAGGAATAGACCACCATTTCCTTAGATGTGGGAGGGAACAGGACACCTTCTTTCACATATTCTGGGAATGCCCAATTGTACAGAGCTAAAGGTTGTATATACCCCTCATTATATCCATTATAGATAGGTCTATCACACCCGACCCAAGGATGGCACTTCTGGTTTTAATGGCTATATGGGGGGGGGGGGGTCGGGTCGGTGGTCCACTAGAACACTGATGGTGGGCCTGCTCGTAGCTAAACGAAACATTGTACGTCACTAGCATTCGGACAAAGCTCCTTCCATACAGGAGCAAAGTCACCGAATGGGCTGGAGTGCCAAGGGACAGGAACAAGTATGTAAATCGAAGGGATGCCCCCATACATATCAGAACATATGGGATGTGTGGTGGACCTATTCCCAGGGGAGGGAGTTCTAAATATTAAACAGATAATGTGAAATTGTGATACCTTATCAAATGGTACTGCGATCAATCTTGAGTGGCACATACTCCTGGATGCGGTACACAGACGGAAAGAGACCCCAAACCCGCCCTGGCAATTAAGTCATGCCGGGCCGGGTGGGGGCTTGTGGGAAACCCTGCTGCTGCTTTTATTTTGTTAAAGGGGGCCGATATTGCAGCACTGTGTAAAACCAGCCCCTTGTAAAAAAAACAGCCCCCACTCCTCCAAAACTGTCCCGCACCCTTCCGGCCCACCGGGAAAACGGCCACTGCCCGCTGTGGCCAGTCCGGCCCTGATGCTGTAATAAACCTGTGAAAAGCCGAATATAAAAGTATTGTAAAAAATATCATCTTTACAAGTCAGCAAGGCAGGGCATCGAGTCCAGGCAGGAACTCACGTCGAGCATTGTGTTCCGAAGTCCCCTCAGTGTTTAAAAAGCGGGTGATTTGCTAGAATAACTGGTTTAATATCAGAGAAGACCTATGATTAGAGGTTTAGCTGGCTGCAGTGATCAGCATGAAGGTGCTGCTCATAACTCAGCAGCAGGTATGTAAATAGAAAGCTGCATAGTTTCTTGGTTAAGCATTAAAGAGCACAAGAGATGCTTTCATTTACCCACTAGCCAATAAAATACCCATTTAGGCTCTGCATGCTTCCGAGCATGAGAAGAGCCTGCAGAGTGATTTCAGTTTCCTCCATTTCTAGTTGGTGGAGCGTAAGTAAAGGCTGCACGCGATTTATTTTTAGAAAACACATTAAGATTGGAATAGAGTCTGCCTGTACAAACAAGAGAGAATCCTGAGCTCCGATAATCTACAGACCATGCAGATCCCCATAGATTGAAAAACCCTGCGTGGAGGGAGTTCTTTCACTGTACCGACTGCAAAGCTCTGGAACGCCTTACTGCACAAACTTCGCATGGCTCAGTCAGTTGACAGCTTTAAACAAGCATTGGTAATGCATCGGTTTCGCCTATGTAATGAATAAAGAGCTGTTTTCATCAATCATGGTCTGGGAGAAGGAAAGAGCTCCCTGACAGATAACACAGGAGTGGAGAAGATATGGTGACTCCAGAGCTGCTGACTCCAGAGCTGTGGATCCCGGTTCCAGTCTCCGGGCAACAACAATCTGTGATCCTATGCAAATCACTTAATCTCTCCGGTGATAAATTGTTATATAAATATACTGCAATAGTTAAAGGCAAAAAAATAAAGAAAATATAGTTCTTCCAAAGCAGATGTTAACAGTATTTCCGAGGTGGAAACTGATAAGAGAAGCAGAGGAGGAACAAGCATTGGTAAATGCAAGAAAATATGCTACTGCCATTAGAAATGGAGGAAAGGTGAGTGGCACGCACAAGAACCTATGAGAAACCAGGAAAGAGAGGAGGCCCTTTAAAGTTAATATTAAAAACAATGGGACTTATTTACAAGCCCCCTGGGCTGCCCATACAGCACTTTTTCCCATATAGAAAAGTGACCTACCAGGGGAGCAAGTAGCTTGTAAATTAGCCCAACAGATTTCTCAAGCAAAGCGCAAGCGCTGTGAAGGTAAAACCTAAAAAGAGCTAAAAACTTGGAGGCAGATTTACAAGCCCCTTGCGACACTTTTGCGATGCCGTTGCTTCACGTTTGTGACACAGCGGCAGTGTAAAAAATGCTGCCAATTTACAACGTGACGCATCTAGGGAGATGCGTCACATTATACCTGTGTCACATTATACCTGCCTCAGGTATAATGAATACAGGGTGGGCGTTCCCACGCAGGAAAACCTCATAAAAGTGACGCCGTGAAATCTACAAGATTTCACTGCATCACTTCTAGGACGCCACTGCGTCAAAACCTTACGCCTGCTCAGTGGCGGCTCGCACAGGTAACTTTGTGTGGCAGAGAGGTGGGGCGGGGAGAGGCTGGGTGGTGGGTAGTGGAGTTTGACATACAACGGGACAGTGGAGAGCAAATATATAAATAAGAACACTTACTTTGCACTCGCAAACTCCACTACCCCCCACCCTGCCCCTCCCCGCCCTGCCTCTCCGCCCCAAAACGTTACCTGTGCGAGCCGCCACTGCACCTGCTTGAGGCAGGCGTAAGGAGTGACGCAGTGTAGTGGGATTAGGCCTCAAAATGCTTTGCTGGACTTGCGTTGTGCTTGCAACATGACTATAGCAATGCGTGACTTTCACCCCAACGGATGCGTCAGAATTTCTGACGCATCTGTCAATCCTTGCGCAATGGTGCGCCGTATTGTAAATACGGTACATCCATGGTGACGCAAGGTTTCTCAGTATGGCGCAGGGAAAGTGACGTATCTCTACAGATGCGTCACTTTCTTGTAAATCTGACCCCTGGCTTTTTGGTTAGGAGAAGTTCTCTGACCTGGTACGTTCTCAGTCCCTGCTGCTTTGAGCGCTGGGTCTCCTCTGCCGAAGCACCCGAGCGCTGCAAATGCACCTGATCGAATGAAAACACATTTTGATTAAAGAAGTCATCCGTTCTTAAATCGTGTTTGAAGCCACAAGCTGCCACTTTAACACTTTCACGGTGGCCTTCTATTTAGGGTCTTGAAATTCAGCAGTCATGTGGCTGTCCAAGTTTTCTGACATAGCAGTAAAACAGAAAAATATAGATTGCACATTCAATTGCCAAGATTCGCACTGGAGGTCTGTTTCCTGAATGTTGCTCATATTTAGCAAGACCGGAAATTGTAGTTTACGAGCACCTGGTGTGAGTTCGAATCGCCAGCTGGTTCTGTAACCTCAAACTCGCCTCCTTTAGAAGCATTTTTTCAATACAGGCTAGATGTCATTCACTGAATGCTGTCTCTCACCTTGTTCACCTCGATTTGGACAACTTGTGATCTTTTGGTTCAGGTTAACAATTTCTCTACGCGATGAAACAGTTGTTTTTTCCACCTGAACTGTGCCGATGCCCCAGTTCTAAAATTGCGCGAGCCCTGGCATAGCTAAAACGAACGGGACCTCGCATTTTTCCATGACAGGTATGAGGAGGCCTGGATGGAATTTCCATTACACTGGCGCAATCGTGCATAATGTAATCAATTATGCGTTATGCGAGTTATCTGACACATTCCCGAAATTAAACCATTAGGCCTCATGGCATAATTAAGCCACGTTTGCGGCAAAATTGTAGAGCAGGAGCACAATAACAATGTGAACAACCAGAACTCGAGCAGGTGTTGTTCGCGGCATTTGTGTTTTTTCGGCCATTTGTTTGGGTGTGAAATGTCTCCTTGGGTCCAAAATGGACACATTTTGCACTAAAATGCGGTGATAAATTTTGGTTTTGCATTTCATATCATTTCACATTTTTATTGCTGTATATCACATAATCACACGAAAAGTATATTATGTGAATTTATCGCACCTGTACTAAGCACGTCATTCTTATGATTTATGATGTGGGGACTATCTTTGTGCCGGTTTGCTGGCGTGGTGACCTGTGTACCTGCTCCTTGACTCTTGGTGGTGTTCTTTGCCTCTCCTGCCTGGTGTGCTCGTGTCTCCCTCCCGCCGCCGCGTCTGTCAATCTCGCGGCCGCGGTCTGGAGGGAGACTACATTACCCAGGCGCCCTTGCTCCCGAGCCCGGAGGCTCCCGCCCGCCACCCGCACCTGGAGGCGATTTAAACAACTTCCTGACCCTCGGCGGAGTGGGGACTATCTTTGTGCCGGTTTGCTGGCGTGGTGACCTGTGTACCTGCTCCTTGACTCTTGGCGGTGTTCTTTGCCTCTCCTGCCTGGTGTGCTTGTGTCTCCCTCCCGCCGCCGCGTCTGTCAATCTCGCGGCCGCGGTCTGGAGGGAGACTACATTAGCCAGGCGCCCTTGCTCCCGAGCCCGGAGGCTCCCGCCCACCTCCCGCACCTGGAGGCGATTTAAACAACTTCCTGACCCCCGCGTCGAGGGACCGCGCGCGGGCAGCGCCGGGCTAAGCCCGGGAAAAGGGCGGGCCGTCTGTGGCCGTCAGGGGCCGGAAGAGGCCGGGCTGGGCCTACTCTCTGTGATCTGCGTCAAGACAAGGTATTGTGCTCAGTGGTGTTTGTTAGGTGTAACCATGGTGAAAAAGAAGACCACTGGAGCTAAACCAAATGGGGTGGTAGGGGCAACCCTGGACTCATATCTAGTCAGAGCTGCTAATGTCCTGACTGAAGAAATAGAAAGAACTGAAAGGCGCTTGTCGTTGGGGGTAGGGAATAAGACAACAGCCCTCATCCACGAGACCCTTGATACCCCAGACTTACAAACACAACAATCACCAGGCATTCCCAGGGATCTAGTCGATCTGCCAGAACTTATGACTTCCCCCCCCAAACACTATTGAGCATTGTTTGTCCACCTCCCCAATTCATATCCAAGAGCCCCTGGTTGAAGAGGTCTCTCCCTCCCCCCTGGTTTCAATCCAGACAAGACGCACAAGAGCCGGGGGCCCGGCCCCCGCTGTACGATCCAAGAAACAGACTTCGGTACAAATTACTAAATCTGGCGCGGGCCCCCAGCCTCAGCCTCAGGTGGAGGTTTTATGTAACAAACTCTGAGCAGCAATAAAGAAAAAACTGGCCCCCATTACTGACAGATTGATATCTATCGAAGATAGACTTTCTATATTGGAAGCGAAGCCTAGCGCCATGACAACAATTGTGAAACCTTCTACCCTGGTGTTGTCGGAAACAAGAATCCCTGACCAACCTCAGCGCTCTGTGCCTGTGTTAATGAAGGAAGCTCCCTCTAATGGTGATTATTTGCCCCTCTCAGCGGTGGCAGGCTCTTCCACTTACACTATGATTCCATCATCAACTATGCCTACCCAAAACTGCCAAATTGCTAATGTACTTAATAACGAACTGCCCCTTACCGAGCCCACTCCTACTATGAATGTAAAAAAAACCTTTCCAGGGAAAGGGCTCCCGTTTGTCAGAAAGGCCATTCCTTTGGTTCTTGTTCTTGCCAATGTCCCCCATCTAAGACCAGGTCAAGCAGAGTCAACAACTGCGCTGATGGATAAAGCATTACATTGGCTTAGTAGGAACATGAACATTGGAGGAGTGGGTGGCCAACAACAACTGGCACGAGAAATTATAATGGCCAGACGTGTTCCATGGCTAGGAAACAACGAGAAATTTTTTTGGTGAGATTGTGTTGTTACTAATTTTGCTACTATGTATGTATTACCTAATGTTCTTGCCAACCTATTGCCACCTCAGAAAAGGGATTCTGGTATAATTCCACTTACATTGGAATTTTTGATCGGTAATTCCAGATCCCTAAGACGAAATGTGATGCTAAAATCATCTAATGGCCTAAATATAGTTACTGGTAGGAGGACACTTTCAAGTTTTTCTAGTGATCTTAGGCTAGAAAATAGATGTATCGCCTTAACCGATCTGGAGGAATGTGATTGACATAGGGGGAGTGATAACTACCCTGTTCGAACACACCCCCATGAAAACATGCTGATCGGAGACAGAACTCTAGATGATACAATTGCTGGTACTAGTGCCCGAGTCTTTACGTATACCTCCACGAGTAACCAGCAAATATTGG
This sequence comes from Triturus cristatus, assembly GCF_964204655.1. Taxonomy (NCBI): domain Eukaryota; kingdom Metazoa; phylum Chordata; class Amphibia; order Caudata; family Salamandridae; genus Triturus; species Triturus cristatus. Next base: position 320,135,998 of record NC_140589.1, on the reverse strand, counting down.
CATCTGTTTGTAATAGGTCAAATGAACAAATGATCTCCTTTGGCAATATAATAAATAATTCTATGGCAGTAAATAGGCGAAAGCCCTTACAAAATACTCTTAATAGTGGTAGCAAAATATCCTTGATATCTTGGAACATTGCAGGTATTGTCCAGAAAATGTTGTCTCCTGATTGGGGCAACTTTATTGACAAATATGACATTTGTCTATTTCAGGAGTCTTGGGCTGTTGATCCTGTTTTTAGGGCTGGATACCTTGGGCCTCATTTATGAAAAGTGACGCATCACTGCGTGAAAACAGTGATGCGCCACTTTTCACTGCGCCCTCCCTGCGACTCCAGTGATGCGTCATATTTACAGTATGACGCATCATGCCGCAAGGAGTCACAGATACGTCAGTATTTCTGACGTATCTGTAGGCGCAAAAGTGACGCATCGCTGGAGTGTGTCACAAAAGTGACGCAACTCCAGCAATGTGTCCTTTCACATGGGGCAAGCCCCATGTGAAAGGGCCTGCGTCAGTCTTACGCCTGCTGTGAGGCAGGCGCAAGAAATTGACGCATTTGCACACTAGAAGTGGCGCAGTGAAATCTCGTAGATTTCACTGCGTCACTTCTACGACCCTTTGTTGCGTCAAAACGCCCCCCTTGCATACATTATACCTGGCGCAGGTATAATGTGGCGCAGGGGTTTACAAAGTGACGCATCTACCTAGATGCGTCACTTTGTAAATATGGCGCAACATGGCGCATGTTTTCTGCCACTGGTGCGTCACAAAAAGTGACGCACCGGCGGCGCAAAAGTGACGCAGGGGCTCATAAATGAGCCCCCTTAACTTTTACATCCCTGCAAAAAAAAACCCTAAAGGGCGTCCTGTAGGTGGCCTTGTGACCTGGGTTCGGCAAAACCTAGGCTGTTGTTTAGAACTGTTAAAATCCCCTGATCAAGATATTTTAGTGTTGAAATTTAGTAGGGCTAATGAGAGTACCCTTGCTGTTTTTAATGTGTATGCTAGGGGCCAGAGGGGAGGACAAAGCTCAGAGACTATAACATCTCTGGACCTACAATTAGAAAATCTTCCCGTTCATATCATTCCCATTGTAGCAGGGGATTTTAACACTACATTTGAACCATTGGGTAACGAGGTGCAGGAGTTATCAATAGAACAGGACCTTAGATGGGGAATCCCAAGGCTTGATTTACCCCCTGTTAAAAGATGGTCAAATGTTGCAATCCAACTTAAGGCGTTGTGCCTTGAAAGAGGCCTCAGGGCTGCAAATGGTCGTACTAGATCAGATTCGAAAGGAGTAACTACCTTTGATAATGGGCGCTCTACTAGCCGTATCGACTATATATTGATTGATCTTAGGATATGGCATAGACTTGATGACATGAAGGTAACATGGCGGCTTGAAAGTGATCACAATCCCCTATGTATTGATTTCTGGGCCACGATTAGGGAGGGAGACGTGACCCAAGCTGAGGGAACTATATCCTCGGATTTAGTGATCGCAAATGACAAACGCCATGTAAAATGGAACAAAATAGTTGAACATCCTGAAAAGTTGGAAGCCCTTAAAGCTGAAGTAGTTAAGAGCACCGACTTCCTTATGTCAAGAGTCTCTAGTGTAGAATTCCCACTAATTGTGATAGAAGCCCATACAAGTCTATTTGATAACTTGAAAACCTATTTCTTAAAAGATGTGAAGCCAGGGAGACAGGTTCCAAAAACCAACGACGCTAGATGGTTTAATACTTCATGTAAAGCAGCTTGCCAGAAGCTGAGTGAAGCATTAAGATCAAGAAACCACTTGGGGGTAAGAGGTGCAAGGGATCATTACAGGGATGTGCAAAAAAAAGCAAAAAAAAACTGGGACCAAGCATGGTGGCAGGATCTGAGAAGTGCCTGCACAGCAAAGGATTCGAGAATTTTTTGAAGCATTGTCAACTGGGACAGGGGTGGGCGTCCGGACCCCCCCCAGAATAATGTTCCTCAGGCACAATGGGTTGAATTTTTTAGACCCCAGTACGCTGGTAGCGCAACTGGGGAGGATCTACCATTACATTTTTTAAAGTTTTATTCTGGCACAGTGTTTTTTATCAAGGATGTTGAGGTAGCACTTGATTGTGTGGCAAGGGGCAGAGCTCCAGGTATGGATGGAATACCGGCCGATGTATTTCGTAGTGATAAGCCAACCTGGTGCCAGTACATAGCCCTTCTTGCTAATGCAGTGGCTAATGGTGCTCCAGTGCCCCCATCTTGGAAAGGTGCTGAGATAATTCCTGTTTTTAAGAAAGGAGACAAATCCCTCCCCAGTAACTACAGGCCCATAAGTCTTATTGATTCAATACAAAAGGTTATGGGTCGTTTAGTGTTAGGAAAAGTACTGACCTGGGTTGAGGATGCTAACATTCTGTCCCCATTTCAAGCGGGATTTCGTTCCTGTACCAGCACCACAGACCAAATTTTTCGTTTTTTCACCATCTACTGGAGGAATGTGGTCCTGAATGGGGGGTCACTCTACGCTGTCTTCGTAGATCTTAAATCAGCGTTTGATCTGGTCCCTCGGAGGAAATTGTGGGGTGTGCTCGGTGACCTGGGGATGGCTCCGGAATTGATAACACTTCTCGCTCGCTTACATGAGGGCAATTTTGCAAAAGTTAGATGGGGGCGCAGGGGGAGGTTACCGACTCCTTCCCTGTTGGGCGTGGTGTCCGACAGGGGTGTGTGTTGGCTTCTACCCTGTTCTCTTTGTACATCAACGGGGTAGTTGAGTACCTTTCGGTGACCCCCACTGATGCTCCCCTGTTGGCTGGCAACCATGTCCCTGTCCTCATGTTTGCGGACGATACTCTGCTCATCTCCAGGACACCGAGCGGCCTCCAGAAGGGCATTAATGCATTTGGAGAATTTTGTTCTTTAAGAGGGCTAGAAATAAACACTTCAAAAACCAAGTTTATGGCTTTTAATCAGCACAAATCTTTTAGAGGCAGCATTTTATTAAATAATGTGCCCCTAGAACAGGTGAGTGCGTTTACGTACCTTGGTATCTCCCTCCAGAAGGACTTGGGTTGGAAACACCACTTGGATCTTACAGCTCTAAAACTACACCAGCATATAGGGTGTCTGACCAAGAAATATAAGTCTTCTTTTACAAACCAGTCACCCCTGCCCTAGAAATTTATAGCGCTAAAGCGGTGAGCTCGGCCCTCTATGGAGCTGAACTCTGGGGATTTAACGATATAAAACAGCTAGCAAGATTAGAAAAGAAATTTTTGCGTAACCTTGCTAGCGTTCCACAAAGCACTCCTATGATCCCGCTTCACCTAGACCTAGGGAGGAAAAATATAGCGGACCTAGCAAAGTTACGGACACTCCTCTATTGGAGACGTCTCTGGGTCACTCCGGAACTTGCGCAATATGCCCTGGGCTTTAAGGATGTGATCTTACGGGACTGCTTCCACAGAGTAGGCTGGCTAAAAGAGATCAGGTCCCTTCTTATTAAACTGGATCTAGAGACACTCTGGGACAACCCTGAGACGGCAGTCTTTCCATCAAAGGTGCAACTGAAACAGAAATACTGGGAAATGGTCTATGCATCTGTAGTTCATTCCAGTATCTCAACTAGCCTAACAGGTCGCTTTCTGGATTCTAAATCGTGGCCAGTGTGTGAGGCCTACTGGGATTTGATCGAGAGGCCCTTTGACCGAAAACTTTATATTCAGTTCAGGATAGGTAGTCTACCCATCAAGACCTTTACCTGTAAATGGGCTTCTAGAACTGATGACAAATGCCACTGCTGTATGGCAATGGCTGAGACCATTCCCCATGTATTTTTTGTTTGTCCGTTATATGCGGCCCCACGGCGGAGATGGCTGAAGCCGATTTGTATTTTGTTGGGTGCCCGGAGATGTGCTGTTGCGCTGAGAATCTTAGGGTCTGATTGTAGTCCTAGTATAGCTATAGCAGTTGCCAAATTCCTGGGCTGGTCCTGGATCATACGCACTCGCACTTTAAACAAAACTATTGCTGCAACCTAATCCTAAGATGTACTTTTTAAATATGATCTGCTTCACTGTGCTGCCTCTCTTCTTTTAACTGTTCCTAAGGTTTTTTAGATACATGACAGTATATGGAATTTAATTATTTTTTATCTTGCAATTGTAATGTATTATGTGTTATCTATTTATTATGTTGAGTGATATGTGTTGTATTTATGTGCTTTTATGACAAACTGTCGAAATAAAGCTTTTTGAATTGAATTGAAATTGATGTGATTTTGTGCCTGGACACCCCCGGGTATTAGTGCGCACTTATACATTTATGGGGCATATTTACAACCTGGCGATAAACAATTATAGCTGCTTTTGCAGCCGTTTTCGGCCGAAAAGCGGCGACAACTTTATTGTTTAATAATTATGTATGTAAGATCTATAATTACAGACTTAATCTAATTTAATTATTCCAGCAAGGATCTAAGAGGACCAAAATATGAGTTCATTATATTTAATATCAGAGGACGTATTATACATTGTGCCCTGGGGGCGCAATTGGTGTGAATGTTATAATTGAAGAGGCCGCAGACACTTGTGCGTCCTCTTCTGTAATACTGAATAGTGCTGGTGCACATGTAGTGCCAGCACTGTCATGAGAGGGTGTTCCCTTATTTGCATGGGGGTGTGGCCCCCAGCGTACTATGGACGCATGTGCAGAGGCAAACATGCCCTTAGGAGGTGCACAGAAAGTACGCCACAAAAAGGTGACATACTTTCAGTGCACCCCCTAAAGGCAGCCCTCTGGAGGAGAGAAAAGGGGTCCTGCCATGACATCCCCATGCAGACAGGTGCAGTCACTCACTGCACCCACCTGAAAGGAATCTTTCTCCGCTCTTCAAAGTGCAGACGGAATGCTGTCTACCCTGTGAAACACAGAGTGGCTTTAAAGCAGCTGGTCTGTATTTCACTTGACTGTGCTGCTCCGAGGGCGGTGCGAGTTCAGTGCTGCCCTGGGGGTAGCGGATTCTTTAAAATAAAGCGCACTGTCCCTGTTTGCACCCAGCGCACTGTTTGAAAGGTGCATCACAACGCAAACAGAGAAAGTGTGCCGTATACATCATACGGCCCCCAGTGTCAACAGACTGCAGCGACCTTCTGGAATTTTGAAATGATACTTCCTGCTTTAACTTCTTCTGTGCTTGTACAAAACGTTTAATACCTGTAAGAGATAATATGGTCAGGTTGACTTTGGATGCATCTAGAAACTCTTACCGTAAACATTGAGTACTGATACATTTTAAATTCAGACAGAATACACGCCATTTTCCTATTAGACCGCCATTCAGACAACTGTCTGTTTGTGGGCTGGGGTAGAATTCTAGTACGGCACATTCTGAAATACATAAACATTTTGTTGGCTGTTCTTTGGTAGCAGCTACTACTATTGTACTGCTTTATTTACATAATTATTTAATGAAATAGACAGGTCTTTATCTGTTCCCTTGCTTCTTCAAAATGTTACTGGAGAATTTGAACCATGTCTCTAATCAAATTGGTAGCGTAATAAACTAGCATTTACAGTGCACTAGGTCTCACATTCCTGAAAGTTTTAGCTATTGGCTTCGCATTATTATTTGCCGCGCAAATAGGTCAAACTTTCAGTAATGCGAGACCTATTACATTGCAAGTGCTTGTTTAATCTTGATCTTATCTCCCGGATCCCATGAGTTCTTCAGCAGACTAGTGGCCTGTAGAAAAGGGCTTTAATGTTCCCCTGCCAGATAATGACATGGATGGACTCATGATGGGAGGGGGCGTGGGTGTGAGAGAGAGAAGTCAAGAGATGGCCAGAGCTGGCCAACTAAAAGAATCAATTGGTGATGCCCTCTGGGAGGGAACCAAGCACTGAAAGGCAGGACAGACGCACAGTATTAAACAACCAGCGAAAAGGAGTTTTAAAAAGCAGCCCAACTTACCAAAAGTGAAGAGTGTGTCCAAAGTCCCTGATAGCCCATATACCGAATACATCATGCCTCGTAGAGCAGCGCATGCGCAGTCCAGGTTTGACCTAAAAACGTGTTATTTTAAAGAAACATATAATAGTTCTTGTTAGTATAAAATAGAATAACTCTCTAGGGCAAGTATTTATGTCAAGCCCTTCAAGGTATATAAGTAAAAAGCATTACGAATAGTGTTGGAAATTAGGTTACTGTTGGGGAGGGGGTGAAAACCTACTCAAAAAGCAACCACAATTCTTGTCTGGGTGAAACAAAAGCAAACCCCAAAGTAACCTGTGCTTAACCATGTGGTAGCTTGGCACAAAAGCAGTCAGGCATAACTTAGAGGCAATGTGTAAAGTATGTATACAGCTTTTTAAACAGCAATAAAAATGCAACACAAGAAAAATCCCACACCAATTTAGAAAAATAGAGTAACACGTAATAAATTATTTGAGACCACAATTGGCAAAATTCAATCAGTAGAACCGGAGATATGCAATTTCATTGCGGCAGAAGCACAAAGCACCACCTGTGGTTATCAAGTCATGCCAGACCACAAAAAAGTCACAAATCCAGGCCAACCGCGATTGAGCACAGCCTGGATACAGGAACCAAGCTAGGCCCATTGTACCTTAATCCTGGTTTGTGGAGCAATGCGAAATTCCATGTGTAGGATGCAATACACAGTGGTCATTCTGAGGAATCTGTGGTGCTGTGATGCGGAGTCCTCAGTTACTGTTGAGGATGCTGTCGACATGAGGCTTGCGATGTGATGGCCTGCGTTGAGAATGCATTGGAGAGCGTCGGTTCCGAGGAAGCTGCGGGGCGAGATCCTGCGTCAAGGATGCATCGCACAGAAGCAGTTCCAAAGCGGCAGTGAGGAGATGCGTTGTGCTACATTGGTTCTGCTCACAGAACCAGAACTGGGCTGGTAGAGCATCTTCCAAGGATGCAGGACTAGAGTGGCACCACTTGGGGTGTAGGGCTACCAGCAGACAAATCCTATGTGCCAGAATCAAAGTGGTTGTACCCTTTCCTGTCCCTGAAGCTGTGACAGGAGGGTATTCAATTAGCCCTTGAAGTCACTCTGGTGGTCCTTGGATCAAGATGCAGGTCCAGTCCTATTCACTCAGGCAGCAGTGCAGCAGGACAGCGGGGCAGCAGGGCTGCAGGACAGCAGAGTACCAGTCCTTCTGGCAGAGAAGCACAACAGTCCATCAGAGTCTTCCATAGGTCCAGAGATGTACTGAAGAGTTTGGTCTGAGGGTCCAATATTTATACTTGGAGCCCACTTTGAAGTAGTAGAAGGTTCTGGAGGTTTCCACCTCCAATAGTATTTGGAAATTCCTGCCTCCCTATGCTGGCCTCAGCTTCTCTGGGGACATAAAGGACTTGTGTCAAACCCTTTGTGAGTGTGCTCAGGCTTAGATTTTGTGATATGCAAGTGCGGTAGGTGACAGTTCCTCCCCTTATCAAGTCAAAGATGTTCCATCCTGCCAACACCTACTCTCCAGCAGCTACACCTAGTCATGTGATGAAGGATACAAGCTGCAGGCACCACATGGTTGGGGCAAGAAAATCGCAATTTTCTTAAAGTGGCATTTTCACAATTGTGACATATCTGACTTTATCATTAAAGAGGGTTTTAAAGTGCAATTATTTAGACACCAAACTTGAAATTCCTATCTGCTCCCAATTGAAATTTATTATTTATTAGGGCAGGGACATTTTTAAAGGGCTAGTTCAGCGGGTGGCAGAAGGGGTGCTGCATTTAATTTACAGGCCCTGGGTTCATATAATACCACTTTACTAAGGAAGTACGAATAAATGAAATGTGCCAATTGGGTGAAAATAATTTCACCCTGTTTACAGGAGAGAGCACAATCACTTTAGAATTGACGAGTAGTTGTAAAGTATGCAGAATCCTAATAGCCATCAAAAATGAGTTTAGAAAATAGGAGGGTGAGGGCATAAGGTTTCGGGCTGATCCTGCAGAAAAGGCCAAGTCCAACAAATAGTTCAGACATAAACATCCCTCAAATCTTCAGGGAGTGGACAAGCCGGGTAGAAGTGGGCGCGCTAGTAGGTGAAATGGCGGTGTATATCTCTTGACAACACGAGTAGGGGATTTTCACCGAGCCCGTAGGTCTGAAATATGACCACGACCTTTCCTGTTTTAATTTTTGAAGAAGCAGCACTTTATTTGACAATTTAAGACCTCTGGTTGTACTTGTTTCTGTTTATTTTCTTTGAATGGGACTCACTGGCATGACCGATAGTGTGCGACTAGAGGGGCACGTCCACCCACCTACGAGTGGTATGAAGTGTAACCCTAATTGGGTAAGTGTTTGTGTGTCTATCTAGAGTGCTTTCACCTCATGTGTGTCCATTTCAATGCCGCATGTTGCATTATCATGGCATATTAATCACAGAATCGGCATGGTTCCCTATAGTGTTTTACTCACTTTACTTGCTGTGGGGCATAGTCTGCACGTGGGATACCAAAAAAGAAAGCATGATTATATGCTTTTTTGTGTGTTGCATGCAATGACATTGCACATGAGAGTTATCATTCATGTTCTTCATTGAAGATTGATATGTGTACTTCTTTGCCTTTCCCACTTCTCCTAATAGCGATTTCCAGACGATGTAAAGATCATATGAGACAATGCACAGAAGGTCTGTTTTTTTTGTCTTTATGTCTGTCCTCTTTTTCAGGTACAATGGCCCTGCATTGTGAGAACAAAGCAAGTTAATAGACTCCCTCTACATGCCAGTATTAGCACTGCATCGTTTCCTGTCATTTTGTGAGTGACTGTACGTTGACATCTGGGCAACACAATATATAGACATCCTGACGAAGGTCCTGGACTGTGAATGCCATAGGATAGGGACTGAAACATGTTGAAGGTATAAGAGAGGGTCATAAGACCATAATATCCTAGAAATCCCCTCCAAGGTGACTATAACCTATACCAATGCTGACCATAAATAAAGGGATACCTTGGCCAGCATTAAGTATTTTTATCTTTGTAGTGTGGGAATATTATCAAAAGTGCTCCCTGTGAGGAAATATGAATTTTGTGATCAGTTATGTCCCCTATCGTAGACCCCAACGGCTCCATGTACATGCTATAAGTACATGTATGTTCCCTCCTGCTCCAGTTTTGAAGACGCAAATATATGTGCGTCCACCGTCAACATGTCCTCTTTCAGACCCGCCATGAATGGGTCAGATATTCCATTCCTAAGTATGAAAGGCCACCGACTTTATATGGTTCACTTTCCACATTTCACAGATTCAGGCGAGTAGGCCCGAATTCTGCCATCAAGCCTTTTCCTGCCTTCTGCCTCTGAAAGCTCCAGTCTGAGCCTGCATCTGTGACCATGAACTTTGTCTTACTCCTTGCGCGGCTAACGGTGCCTGATCCAGCCTGTCGCCTGCCAAAAACTGTATTTCACCTTCGAGATTATCTCTTTCGCTCCTCATCCGATGCATTCCTGTCTAGTAGTTTAGGTAAACATTCCTCCAGCTACCATGCAAAGGGGCCAGGTCTCGCTGTCCTCATGCAAGTAATTCATAGCCCCGTTACCATGGAATATTCCTACCCCCTCGCATCTAGTGTAGACACTTAGACGCTTGTACACGCACTAACAGTCAGTATAGTCAGTATAGAATAAGATTCTATCCTAAGAGACCTTTCCTTTTGGATAACACAGTTCTTTAAACATAGGATATTAGATATGATTTGGAATTAGGTTGACATAACCCCAGACTTCTGTCTCCACATGTAGAGCTAAATGTCAAGTCTCCTTCACCCTCTAGTTGCACGTCAATCACACGTCATGCGGCTGCGCGCGCATCTCTGCCACATATTTCTGCTGACATTGCAGGATTCTTTTATGGATCCACCCACTTGTGATATCATGTTTAATGACGTTTCTTGAATTACGCCCTCTATTAGCTACGTATGCACCTTTTATCAGCTGTTACGCCTCTTGCATCTGTTTCACTGAAATGTATTTTCTATAAAACTGCTTAACTATCAATAATATATGCGCCCTTCCTTCCTGAACTTTCGTGGTGATGGAACAGAAGGCCCACAATTCGAATTGTCTTCCTTTGTATAGGAATAAAGCCTTTTAAAACCTCTAATGCCACGGATTCTGCCTCTTATATTTACTGAGTTATTCTTGATAGATTTTACCGCATAAAAAATAGTACCGGTAACGAAATATTTACCACATAAATTGGCGCCCGAATAGGGACACTTTCTCATCTCACGCGCCGGCGGTGCGTTGCAGGCCCGGTCTCCTGCCACAGCTGAACGGACAAAAAACGCGTACCTGCAGGATTTCCTGTATCTCCCTCCGGCCAAGCGGGGACGACTGAGGCTGCGATCAACACCCAGACGAGGCGGTGAGAAGTGCGAAGTATCCCGACCAGAGCCTAGCTGAGAGAGCAAGATCCGAGGTATACAGAGTCCCACCGAGTTCCGAAGTTCCGAGTCCAGTCGAGTCGAGTCCAGTCCGGTCCAGTTTCAGTTCAGTTCCGAGGCCTTCCGTTCCGAGCTACCCGGTGAGTACCATTATCGGGGAGGCATTTTACGTGCACATAGTCTGTGCCGGTCAAGACGGGTTTGGGTACACAAATCCGGTCTGCACTGTTTTAGCAGTGTATCTGTACTGTTTAGCAGTATATATAGTAATATAGTATGTCTTGCATATAAATAAGTATTATCTAGTGTCAGTATAATGTCAATAACTAGTTTTCTCTTAGTTATCATTGTTCGTTAAAACTGTTAAGCGTTAAATGTTTTAAATACGTTCTATATATTGTGGTGTGAATGACTGTTCATTATTGTGTTTTCTTGTATAAAGGGTGTCCTAGAAACAAGATCTAAAAATGCCGCTCTTTTCGAAACTAAGACAGATCAAAACTAGAAAAGGTGTACTCGAAGAAGCTGTTCCCATTCCACCTAGGGATACTCCAGGATACTTCATGTATCATAAGCATGGCCTAGATGCCGTATTATTTCTTGATTTATGGGTGGACTACACCAAAGAATTACCAGAGAGTCAGAGATGGCCCGCAGCGGGGACCTGGGATGCAGATTGCATCATGAGAGTAGAAGAAGAATTATGGAAAAAGAAAGCCAGACAGTCACAGAAAGATGCCATTGAATTATGGCGTAAAGAATCATACAGACGTACAGAAAAAGCACACAGACAGGAAGAGAAAGGTAGAGAGAATTCAAATAAAACTCGAGAAAATCTATTACTTGAGGAAGGTACTCGAGTAAACTCAGAACAAGTAGATAGACAAAGAAACGCCCTTATGAATGGTATGTATCCACTTCTGGCCGAAGGGTTACCTAAGGCTACTCAGGAAATACCAAAAGACTTGCCACCTCCATTGTTTCCGATAAAAGCGCATCCCAAATCACATCCCAAAACAGCAAAGGACGTTTTTCTTTCCTCCTATTTAGATGACGCAGCTCCCGAGTATGCTAATGCCATACCACCCACATCGCTTGCCGATGGTGTTCAACACCAAGAGCATTCGTCTGTATCCCCGCAATTACAAACTCCTACACAAGTTCCAACAGACCCGTCCGTCTCTACAGTTTTTCCTGCATCTACAATCTCTGTCTCACCTTCAACAAATCCTTTCACGTTCAGCACCCCAGACGGTGCTACAGGAGGTACGACAGACATTTTTTCTACGCCACCCAGAGGAAATAAATTTTCCCTTAGAGAATTAGCACACCAACGTACGCCCAAACTAGCAAACCCCGACATGCTTAAGGATCTTCTAGTAGATTGTAGATATGATCCTGTGCCCGGTAAACGGGACGAAATGTTGCTGTCATCATTACGTATTCGACGAGCTGCAATATATTTAACGAAGCTACCAGGAATGACTACACATTTAGAAAATATGTATCACTTTGTCCAGTCAGGGCGAAGTCCTGAAAGTATTAGCAGAGCCATGGAGTACCACAAAGCGGAGGTACAGGGACAACTGTTACGTTTCCTCATAAACTGTGTAATCAGAAATCAAGACCGGCCTGGGGTAAATCCGGAAGAAATGCAAAAACTTGTCACTTGGGGCCGGAACATATCAGAAGGGAGACATGATAAACAGTTATGTATAGTAGCTATGTACCGAAAGATCCGCAAAGAAGTAGAACTAATACACGAAGAAAGATTAGAGGTAGACGCCGCTGACCTAAACAGAGAAGAGGAGGAGCAAGAGTCAGAGCAAGTAGAAACGATAGCTTATGTAAGTAGAGGAAAACCCCATAATAATACCAGAGGTTTTAATGATCCGGTACGTCCAATACGTCCAGAATATAATAGACATTTTCCAAACCCTATGTTAAAAACAAGATCCCCTGAACACTTATTCCAAGCCGCTGATAAATTACTCCGAGATCGAAGGGGGTACCACATGCTCGATTCCATGGACGAACAAGAATTAGCCAGGTCAGCAGTACAATGGGCTGACAGTCCCGGCGAATACAATGATGATGTACTTACACACACGTTTCTGAATCTAGACCCATATGAACAACGTTTAGCTAGTATATACATGATTCAACACCTCCTTATATTATATAAAAGCCAACACTCCGATCCAGGACCCTTACCTGACATATTGACAGAACTACTCACGAACATATGGAAAGGGTCAGGTACTGATTTGATTAAGGAAATTCTAGAATCCCGAAACCAATATTTAAATTTCGTATGCCCAGAACACGTTCCAGTTCCCATCATGGGAAGAAAAATGTATCACATAGATAGACAGAACCCGTTACGCGAAGTACACCCAATCAGGGGTGCCGGTGATAATTTTACACGCGTATTTGTGTACACACCTATAACTAAATTAGAATTATTAGAAATGAAGAAAGTAGTACCCAGCCATGACAAGGACCCAGCAGGTTTCCACCGTGAGATAAAAGACATGTTACTCATGGGAGAGTATACCTACCCCGACATTATGAAAATATTAAAAGTCCTATTACCCGCCGGTGTTTATGAAAAACTCAAAGAAAAAGAATGGGAGGTGGGAGACCAAAAGATAGATTGGACAGCATTAGAAAACGAAGAAAAGGCCCGAGCTGCAGGAGCAGGGCTTGGGGAAAAGACTACAGCACTAGCAGGATTACTAATACAGGTACTGCCACGTTTATTAACTACGAAAAAGGAAGACTGGGGTGCAATCTCAGCCTGTAAACAAAAGCCAGACGAAGACACTAGTGATTTCTATTCCCGATTTGAAAAATGTTTTGGTATAAATAGTGGCATAAAAGCAAGTAGTGAGTCATACCCACATCTGTTTGTGACAAAATTAGTTGAAAATTCTCTGCTACAAGTTAAGAATAGAGTATTGAAATTCGAAAGTACCTGGCAAGGTAATACCCCATCACAGATGCTACAGATGTTACAATATCATCACAATAGAATTAGAGAAGAACAAGAACACGAACAAAGACGTATGAAAGATACAAAAATGAAAATGCTTGTTGCACAGTCAGTTCCAGCCGATAGTCATCAAAAGGGTGATTCCGCAGGTCCCGTGAAAGGGACATGCAACTATTGTAAACAACCAGGTCATTATATACACGATTGTCCAGTCCTGAAACATAATATTGCTACAGGTAGAACACATGAGAGACCACGTCCACCTAGACAGGATCAGAATCAACAACAAATACCTCAGCATGCACAACCTAGGTTAGCTCCGCAACAGCTAGCTCCGCAACAGGCAGCTCCACAACAGATCGTAGCACCACCACAAGCGCAGCCTATTGCTGCAACACAAGCAACGACACAACAGATGTATCAGTATGCACAAGCAGATTATCCCGATTATCAGCGATACACATGAAATAGCCTAGAGAGGGAAGTTGGCTTACCCCTTATTGAGGTTCCTGTAGACCAAGAGGGACCTTATGTACATATTGAACTATTAGGGGAAGACAGAAAGTTTTTACTTGATACAGGGGCAAGCAGAACAACTATAAGACGCAGTGAAGTTCCAGGGGCACCCCTCTCAGGCTCACAAAATATTTCCCTTGGATTCTCAGGAAAACCTATAATTAATGATGTGACACAACCTCTTCCACTTACGATTGGTCCATTGACACGTACTACAGATTTATTGCTTACTAAATCATGTCCAGAAAACTTGTTAGGCATAAAAACATTGAAAGCTCTAGGAGCTATAATATGTTGTTCTCCGGAAGGAGTACGACTATTTTTACGTGACTTTAAAGGTCACTACGTATCCAGAGACATGGATCACCGACTGCAGAATTTACCTACACATTTATGGGCACAAGGCCCCACTGATGTTGGTTGCATGAACGTTACACCATATCGAGTTACACTGAAAACAGGAATAGTACTACCACGAATGCGACAATACAAGTTACCCCCCGATGCTGTTGTGGCTTTGCTGCAAATAATTGACGAGCTCATTGCACAAGGAGTGGTTGTCGAAACAGACTCCAATGTATGTAATTCTCCGATAATTCCGATTCTTAAAAGAACGGATCCAAAAGCTCCACCAGTATATCGATTAGTTATTGATCTGCGCGAATTAAATAAATGTATTGTGCCACAATACCCTGTGGTCCCAGATATCTCTTCATTACTCACAGCTATTGACTCAGAAGCAACGTTCTTCACTGTAATTGATCTCAAGAATGCTTTCTTTAGTGTCCCAATTGATCCGGGAAGTCAATATTTATTCGGATTTAGTTTAAATGGACGAAGTTTTAAATTCACACGCGCACCTCAAGGATTTACAGAAAGCCCCAGCATCTATAGCCAAGCACTGAAACGAGAACTTGACAGTATCCACATGCCAGTTAACACTGCCTTGCTTCAATATGTCGATGATCTGCTGATCACTGCCCGAAGCGAACTTGAATGTGAAAAAGCGTCACTGACGGTTTTAACATTTTTGGCTGACAAGGGGCACAAGGTGTCCCCTTCTAAGCTGCAATTCTGTGTCCAGCGAGTTGTTTACCTTGGGCACTCGCTGTCCAAGGAGGGAAGGCAGCTTACATCCGACCGCATCCAGTTAATCGCTAACATGCCACCACCCAAGACACAAAAGGAGGTACGGGCTTTTATAGGCCTCACTTCATACTGTAGGCAGTGGATCCCTCAATATGCATTTCTAGCAAAACCACTCATCCAGTTGACAACACAGGAGGCAGCCACATCGACTGTCCTCCCTTGGACTCAAGAACATACACACGCCTTTGAAAGCTTAAAGAAAGCTTTATGCCAAGCACCTGTCCTAGCAACACCATGTTACAGTAAACAGTTTACACTCTTCGTTACAGAACGCGAAGGTACTGCCTTGTCAGTACTCACTCAGGAACAAGCAGGATCACACAAACCATGTGCTTATTTCTCTAGTACATTAGATCCAGTAGCTCAGGCTCTTCCTGCTTGCCTGAAATCGGTGGCAGCAACAGCTTTAGCAATCAGACAAAGCGATGCCATAGTGTTAGGACATCAATTGACAGTACAAGTACCCCACGCAGTAGAGGTTCTTTTGAATCGCACACAAACACAACACTTGACTATAGCGAGACTCACCGGTTACGAACTGACATTGTTTCAGCCACACATAGAAATCAGACGTTGTAATACGTTAAATCCTGCCACACTGCTACCAGTGAGCGGAACAGATCCATTAGCACATGATTGTGTTGAAATTATCACTATCACGACGAAACCCAGACAAGACTTGACAGATATCCCTTTGTCAGATCCAGACTTGACATTGTATGTAGATGGGTCATGTATGAGAGCAAGTACAGGAGAGTTAGTGGCCGCTTACGCAGTCACAACAGACACTGAAGTCATTGAAACAAATCGTATTAACACTTTGTCAGCTCAAGCAGCAGAGCTCATCGCTCTGACACAAGCCTGTATCCAAGCCAAAAATAAGAAAGTCAACATATACACAGATTCACGTTATGCATTCGGAGTCGTCCATGACTTCGGCGTACTGTGGCGAGAGAGAGGTTATTTAACTTCTCACGGTGCCCACATCCAACACGGACCCCTCATTCAAGCCCTATTAGATGCGATTCATCTACCTACTGAAATATCGATTATGAAATGCAAAGCCCATACAAAAGTTACCGATATTATTTCTCAGGGTAATGACCTAGCTGACAGAACAGCTAAACAGACTGCTCAGAATCAGACTCACACAACTGACATGACAAAGACAATAGTTCCGACGTCAACACATTGCATGACAGTTAAGGATCCCGCCCTTGATGTAATTGACATACAGACACATGCTACACCAGAAGAAATAAAGAAATGGACTGAATTAGGAGGGATCCAAACAGATCAGGGATGGATGACGAAGGAAAAATCTATATGGTTTCTTCCCGACTCAATGGTCCAAGTCATCATTAACACTATACATAGTCCAGCGCACCTAGGAGAAAAAGCTATGCTAGACAGCATTCAACACATTTGGTTCAACAAACACTTGCGAGCCGCAGCTAAACAAAAAGTTCGTACCTGTATGATATGTTGTCAGTTTAATCCAGGTAAAAGCATCCCCGTAGAGCAGGGTGGATTTCAACCTCCTAATCATGCTTTTGAAGTCCTCCAGATGGATTATATCCAGATGGAACGATGTCGAGGATTCAAATATGTTCTCGTAGTTGTCTGTGCTCTTTCCCGTTGGACAGAAGCATACCCGGTTTCAGATTACACTGCCCCGACTACTGCCAAACAGTTAGTTCGAGAATTCTTCCCACGGTACGGTTTACCACGTGTTGTCTACTCAGATAACGGCCAGCCGTTCTCATCCGAACTAATGAAACACGTTTCCCTTCTATTAGGCTATCAATGGAAATTTCACTGTGTCCGACATCCCGAGGCAGCAGGTCTCGTAGAACGCCATAATCAAACTTTGAAAATTAGATTGTCCAAAATATGTAGAGAAAAAGGAGTCGATTGGATAGTAGCCTTACCAGTTGCGCTCTTTTACATGAGAATGGTAGCACATTCTCGAACAGGGCTATCCCCGTATGAGGTGATCTTCGGTAGACCACCAAATATGTGGGGGACGCCTATACCTCGTAAAATCACTGACGTTGACTGTAATATGCTGACAGATTACCTGGCTTCCTTGATGTCTGCACTACAATCTTGTCGTTCACAGGTATCCGCAGCTTTTCCCGATAATACTGAGGTGAAGCCCCATGACGTGGTTCCTGGTGATCTGGTGCTGGTCAGGAACTTTGACCGGAAGACCCAACTGGATCCTAGGTGGAAGTCACCGAAGTTGGTTTTACTCACCACAAGGACAGCCGTGAAAATCGAGGGAAGAAAAGGGTGGTTGCACTCGAGTCATATCAAGAAATTTTATGGACTACCATCCAATATAGAGACTCAACCCTGTATTCCCTCACAGACAGACTCAAAGCTCCCCTTGGTTGAGCAATCGAACTCAGAAATTTATAAACTAAAATTGAGGTCTAATAAGTCAGACAATTTGATTGTTTAAGTCCTCTCCAAGGTGAATCGGTTGAATTTGTCTCTGACATGTATCCTCTAGACCGGAATAGAGAAAGAAATCAGCGAAAGCAGCTGAAAAAGCATGCGTATTGTAAATCACTTCGCAGTCACTGTACAGTAACATTATTAATTTTGTTTCTTCTAAGTCTTCTGATTATTATTTTCAGCATACTATTGCATATGTATTACCCTATTCTTAAACGTGCTTATAATATAACTGCAGAACATTCTTTTAGTGAATTTCCTCCGCATGAGTTGTCATATAGATTTGCGCTGCGCAACAACACATTCATTAGTATGTTACATCATTCCCATCAAACCAGCAATGCCACAAATTGTTGGATATGTGGCCGACTCCCTCCCTATCAGAACTATAAGGGAGTCTTGCCCCTCTTTCCCTATCCGTTCACACACAATGGCTCCTGTGGAGCATGGTTTAGTTTGATTAATACCCTAGATTCAAATTCCGCAGTTTATCAAGACAACTGGGTATGGGGAAACCTGAACCTAGTTTTACTTAAAGTCTGCTACCCTAACAAGGAGGGACTTCCCAAAAGAACAGGAACTGATCTAGAAAATGAAGTATATGGATTAGGTAACTTTACACTTAACCTCATGATCCTGAACGTTGAATCTGAAGCTACACCAATCTTGCCCGCCATGTCAGTATTCCCAGTAAAAGGGGAATTATGTATAAGAAAGAATGGTTCCATACACATGGGCCATAGTAAATGCACCACTGTAATAAAATTCAGTGATCAAGGCAAGTCTACATTTAGAGCTTCCCATCATTCCTACTTCATATGTGGCCAGACCGCATATATATGTCTACCTTTAGATTGGGATGGTACCTGTTATATAGCATTCCTTCTGCCACCTGTTTTCCTAGCTCCTCCTGATTATCACAGAAATACCCATTTAGTACACAATAGACGGCAGAGAGATCTCCCAATTGTCGATTACACTGAAACAGCATGGGAGAAATACACAGATTTCAATAAAGGTTTCTTTCCCTATATAGGTACAGTCACTAATAGTAAGCTGATACGTAGATTAACCAGAACCCTTGAAGCAGTAGTGAACGAAACTATTTCCGCCTTAGGCAATTTAACAGAAGAGCAGTCTGCTATGCGGATTGTTGTGCTTCAAAATCGTCTTGTCCTTGACGTCATCCTGGCCGATAGGGGCGGAGATTGTAGGGTCATCGGATCAAGTTGTTGCATTTTCATACCAAAAAATTCACCGTCAGTATATAAAGCCATAACCCGCCTTCATAAGATTGTAAGCCAGATACACCAGAGTCCAGGCACCTGGACTTGGTCCGGTTGGTTCTGGGGCGTGTTGTCAGCCTGGGGATGGAGAATCCTATCCTTCCTAGGTATTGGCTTTCTCATACTATTCAGTTGCTGCTTATGTCTACAATGTGGGCCAGCGATTTGTGGTCTGTGTGCCACCTCGTGTATCCCACATCCAAGTTTTCGTTTGAGATCCCGGAAGAAGAAAGAAGAACAAATGATGCTATATGAACAGATCGATGGATTGATGAAGATCGATATCTCCTGAGGGTCCGAAGGGGACAAGGAGGGAATGAGGAAATATGAATTTTGTGATCAGTTATGTCCCCTATCGTAGACCCCAACGGCTCCATGTACATGCGGTTGAGTCCACCCTGGCTTTTAGGTGTTGATGATGAAGCATGCCCCTACTAGATGGAATGAGGTCACATGTAAAAAGAAAAGGACTCTTAATTTTCTGAATAAATACCAGGATATTGTGGTGCAGAGGAGTCTCTCAGATTTAGACTCGGCATACCCTGTTTTATGGCATGTAAAATAAACTTGTTGCCGGGCTCACACCTTCTTTTTCAATACAAATATGTCACCCCTTGTGTAGGGCCTGAACAGCCCAGAGGTCAGGGTGCATTGTATCTAAAAAGTTGGAGATATACTGTTAAATTTTACATGTCCTGATAGTGAAAAACAATTACATTAGTTTTCACTATTTCAAGGCCTACCCCTCCCATAGGATACCATTGGGGTTACCTCATTACATTCAATAAGGATAACCTCCAAAGGGGAACAGGTCCACAGTTCATGTTTAATGTCTTTGGAATTGTAATGAAAAGTCCTCTTTTATGGTGAAGTTGGATCATAAATTACAATTTTGAAAATGCCACTTTTAGAAAGTTGGCATTTTCTTGCCTTGGCCATTAAGAGCCTGCAGCCTATCTCTGGGTCACATGACTAGGCGTAGTTGGCAGTTGGTCTTTGTGTAGTCCCTCCAGATAGCCAAACACAATAGAGGGATTAGGTATGCCTGGATGGGCCATCACTGATAGGATGGGAGGGCAGAGCTGAGCACAGCCCCACTTGCACCTGAATAGGATGTGTCCTGCCTTCACACAAAGGGCTGCATATCCCCCAGTAATTGATCTGGATTCAGAGCAGGGGAGGCAGGAAACGTGTGCACTTAAAAGGGAATGCTCTATTATATTCTTCCACTTCAAAGAAGGCACCAGGTATAAATATTGGACTTCAGACACTAATTCTTGAGTACACTTCTGGAAGGCTGCCAGGAAGAAGGACTGCTGCACAGCTGAAAAGACTAGCACTCTACTTTACTGCTTCTCCCTCCTCAACCAGTAACCCTAATACTTACACTGGTGTTTAGTGGTGAAGAATTTGGACTTGTGTAGTGTGATGCCATAGAGTAATTCTGTTACAGCAAAATCCAACATTAATAATTTGAGACAATTTTGAGTTTCAAATTCTCCCTGATTGGCTTCTTTCATTTTTTTTTCAAATCTACGCCCATTACTATCTGGCTGTCTGTGACTGAACCTTAGGTGCAGTAATGGAATTTAAGATGGCCGACTAGGAAATGTACTCTGTGGTTGAGCTCAAACAGTTCTACAAGGAGAATGGACCCCCACCAAAAAGGGTACCAAGAAGTTGGAGCTTCAGAGAGCTCTGAGGGCCTGGTAGGAGCTTCACTGGTCCCTAACAGAGGAACAGGATAAGGAGGATGATATGGATGCGCAGGATCAGGACCTAGATATCAGCCCAGAAATACAGCCTTCAGGGGAGGGGGATGACTCATCCCCTGAGTTGAAACTCCATGCCAGAGCAGGGAAAAGTGTTTCTTTGCATGGCCTGTCCCCAGAGGAGCCAGTGGACAGAAAAGCAGAGAAAGAGTTCAGGCTATAGATGGCCAATCTTAAAATGGAGGAGAGGCTGGCACTGGAGGAGAAGAGATTTGCTCATGAGAGGAGCCTTATTGAGCTGGCTCTTAAAGTCAAATAAACAGCATACACTCATTGTCTGAATAAGACAAGAAAGTCCACATCCCTAAAGATCTGGTCCCCACTTATGTGGTGGGAGATGACATAGATAAATGGTTTTCTGAATATAATGTGACCCTGAGGGTGCCCAAGATCCCAAGAGCACTGGGGGGATTTGGGGGGGTGGGGGGCTTGTGGAAACAGATGTCTCCAGTTGGGAGGGACACACTTTTCATTCTAAAAGTAGAGGACCAAACCACCGGGTCTGGTCCTCTGCTTTTAGTGTGAGAAGTGTGCCCCCATGAAAGCCATACTTGTCATTAAATTTGGGCTGACCCCTGAGAAGAATCACCAGAGATTCAGAGGCAGCCACAAGCTCCCAAATCAGTCATGGGTAGACTTCTGAATAGCTGGGGGAGGGTCAACAAAGTCAATAAATATATATTGAGCTACACAACTTTCTTCTGAAGGAGCACATCCTCAATATTTTGTTTACTGAGCTGCGCCAGTATCTAGTGGATAGCAAGCTGACTGACCCCTGGAAGCTTACTGAGGAGGCGGCCCTCTGGGCCAATGCCAGTGTCTAAAAAGGCATTTGGAGGAAACTCCCACAAGGTTGGTAAGGGATTCCACCACAAGGAAGAGGGGGGAGAAAAAATTAAAAGTAAGGAGTTCTCAAAAGTCCCCCAAAATAATTCTTAAGGGAACAACTGTAATCAGTCCCAATCTGAGCTGAACAAGAAAGGGTTCTTTGATGAACAGACAGGGAAGTTTGTCCCCCAGCATGCTGAGTGCTACAAGTATGGGCACCCCAAGGGAGACTCCAGCAGTGGGCAGTCACTCAGGTTGGCGAGTGTAGCGCTTGGGGAGGAGGAGGTCTCAGTTAGCTTTGGGGAGCAGAAAGAGATTACCCTTGTGTCTCTTGAGGATAAGTAGATGGTGCCAAAAGCCGATATACCATAAAATACTTCTAAGTATAGGCGTGAGTCACCATCAATGGGCAGCGGGTGGAGGCTCTCTGAGACACCAGAGCCAGCATGCTCTGAGGACCCCATGAGGTGTCCTCAGAGCAGGTCCTCCCTAATAGATTCAACCAAGCCACAGTCCTCTTTAATGATAAAGTTGTATTTTAGATTACAATTTAGAAAATGCCAGTTTTATAAAGTTAACCTAGCGCTCTCAACTGTCGCACTGCTGTGTGGGGACTGACCCCTTCACGTAAACAACTTTCTCAATATTTCACCATGTTTAACATCTTTTATCACAATTTTTCATCGTTTAGTGATCTTCTCGCTTATGCAAATCACCACGGAGACAGGATGGTTGTGCCTGAATATCTTTTATTCGCCAGTTTCAAATGCAAACTGCTGCCCATCCAGGCTTTTGACAGTCGCACTCGAGGTCAACCATATATCAAAGTAGGCTCATAACAATTATGCCCAATGCATTTCGAGTCCATTGACTCTTCATCAGGGGCCTCTGAAATAGATATGAAACAAATCAACTTGATGTATGATACAAACTTACTCATGTACAATGAAACCTTACTCATATACAATACATTATTACATCCCCCATTAACTCTCCCCTATAGTGTGCTTCATGGCTATCCTAATTACACTACAAATGAAAAAAGCATTTTCTACCCAGTGTGTGTCCCTTCAAATAAAACCATCACATCATAAATACGGTAATACTTCAAAAACAGCTCATTTTAATCCCCGATTAAGTGCCGACCTCTCTGCCAGATAACTGATCTACACATCTCCCTCCCGTCAAGCCATGGATAGCCATGAAGCACACTATAGGGGAGAGTTAATGGGGGATGTAATAATGTATTGTATATGAGTAAGTTTTCATTGTACATGAGTAAGTTTGTATCATACATCAAGTTGATTTGTTTCATATCTATTTCAGAGGCCCCTGATGAAGAGTCAATGGACTCAAAATGCATTGGGCATAACTGTTATGAGCCTACTTTGATATATGGTTGACCTCACGTGCGACTGTCAAAAGCCTGGATGGGCAGCAGTTTGCATTTGAAACTGGCGAATAAAAGATATTCAGGCACAACCATCCTGTCTCCGTGGTGATTTGCATAAGCGAGAAGATCACTAAACGATGAAAAATTGTGATAAAAGATGTTAAACATGGTGAAATATTGAGAAAGTTGTTTACGTGAAGGGGTCAGTCCCCACACAGCAGTGCGACAGTTGAGAGCGCTAGGTTAGCGCTCTACGTGTGTTAGTCTTCGACAAAGGCTGAGATTAGGGATGTCTCGGCAGCTGCTCGCACGCACTACAAGTGAAGATTTACAAGAAACGTTTATATTAAAAGGGAAGGAGTGCATTCTCATATGCTGTAGTTTTATAAAGTTGGCATGTTTCTGCCTTAAATATTCCAAAGTCTTCTAGGAGTTTGAAGCTTCCTGGTCTATTAATTGCACCAGCATCAGGAATGCATATTGAGCCCAGACAGTGAACAATAGGAACTGGGAATAGCTGGGTGAAGGCCATCCTGTTTCCTGCCCCACTTACATTTCAAAGTGATGCTTCCAGCACACTCAGAAATGAACTTGACATTGGTCCTATGTCACCCTAGACCACTTGGAGTCTGGGCAGGTGAAGAAAGGAGAAGGAAGGAACTTTCCAGCACCAGATACGGGGGTGGACTAGAAGTTTTCCCCACTTCAAAGGATGGCACCATGTCTAAATATTGTACCCCCTGAGCCACTCATCAATACACACGTGGACCTGTGGAAGACTTCATTAGGACTGCCTTGCACTTAAGAGGACAGCTCTGCTGCTTGAGGCCTGCCTTGTTTCTCAGAGGACTGCCCTGCTGCTACCAGAGGACTGCCTTCCTGCGTGAGGCCAGCCTTGCTACCTGAAGGAAAGAGGACCATCTCCTTGTACCCAGGACTGCCAGAGTGACTACAGTTGTCAGTTGGCTGACCTCCTTCTCCGAGCTACAGGAACACAACAAGCTTCAGAGGCCAACCTGCAACTGCACTGCTGATCTGCAGCAACTGGACCTGGACTATTACACGGGCAGAATCTCCACAAAGAGAACCCTCATTGCAGAGATTCTGCCCCGAGTGCGGAGACTTGACTATGAGTGCGGGGCCTACCCACGAGTGTGGAGTACCTTTGTGAATCAGGCCCTAGTGTGAGAAAGTGCCCTCTTTCTGCATGGTTTGCCCTTACTTTTTGCTGAATTGCTGATGTTCTTTGACTGAGTGTGTCCTGGGCTCCTGCTAATCAGATACCCAGGGCCTTTGTTCCTTCCCTAAAATTGCATTGAAGCCTAAACCTGATTGTATCTCTGGCCACATGTCAGCCCCTGGTAAATGGTAACACAGGTACCCAGGGCACTGTGACCAGAGAAGGCCTCTAAGGCCTGCACCACTTATTGTGCCACCCTTAGAGGTCCTGTACCCTGACACTCACACACAGCCCTTGCAGGCTGCGTGTCTTGGTGCAAAACAAAATGAAGAGTCGGCATGGTACACATCCCTGTGTGCCATGCCCACAAACCACTGCCCTGGCATAGATCAGTCACCCCTCTAGCTGGGTGCCCTATGCCAGTGGTGAGGGTACAGGTGCATGAGACCTGTACCCCTACAGTGCCCAAGTCCATTCCTGGGCACTGTAAGTGCAGTGCTGCCATTAAGAGTATATGGTGCTGGGAGTTTGTCATTATGAACTTCACAGCACCATAATGGCTACACTGAAAACTGGGAAGTTTGGTATCAAACTTCTCATCACATTAAACCCACACTGATGCCAGTGTGGGATTTAATGTAAAATGCACAACAGAGGGCATTTTAGAGATGCCCCCTGAAACTCAACCAACTACTAGTGACCCGACTGAGTGGCTGCTTAGGCTGCCACCAACAGACATGTTTCTGGACACCTGGGTCGAGAGCTTGCTGCTCTCGGGGGCCTGAAATAATGCACACTAGAGGGTGGCACGATAGGGGGCGTAGCCAACCCAGGGAAGGGACCCATTGGTCCCTGCCCTTTACTTACCTGTTACAACCCTAAATCTAGTATTAAGGGGGCACCCTGAACCTTGCTTCCTCAGATCCAGAAACAACAAGAAGAAAAGAAGAAGTACTGAACAGCCGTGCAGCCAGCTAACAAGAGGAAGACGCCCACAGACTTGGCCCCAGCCCTACAGGCCTGTCTCCCCTCGAACCTGCTCCTGCGAATTCCCGGTGTGTCCTGCAGTCAGCAACCTTGAAAACCCCGGAGGACCTGCCTGCCTTCACTTCCAAAGACTGCTTCTCCCACGAACACCGGATTTGTTCAAACAGCAACCTCTGGCAGCAGACAGAAACCGCTCAGCCCACTCTGCACCTGCTGAACCCGGCCCGAGCCCGAGTGGAAAAACACCATGAGGAGGTCACCCCAGCAATCCTGACCCGAGATCCGGCGACCCCTGACCTGCCTCAAACCTCCAGCCGACGCCTGCGGTCTAAATACAGAAGGCCACCCTAACCGTGACCAGGAGCTGGTAAGAAGATCCGACCCCAAAAGGCACCCCTGCACCCGACACCCCACGGCCTTGTGTGCCCAAACCAATGGTGCCTAACCAACCCTTAACTTCCCAACTTACCTCTTGAAGTGGTGGTCGCACCCAGAAGTCCTTCGTCTCCCTGCCTGCAGTGCTTTTGCAAACCGGAGGTTCTCCATAGAAAATAACAGGGCGCCCGACGTCGAAAGAGCACTCTGCACCCGGCTGCCTCAGTGCCTCTGAGGGTCCACCTTTTGTGCTACTTTGTTTCCCCATTTGCCCTGACCTTACCCCTAGGAGCTTTGCTCCCACAACCCAGTGGCCTGCTTGCCAGCAGCCACCAACCGGAGGCCCCCTATCCCCCATTGGATAACATTGGGCCTCAACACTCTGCACCCGGCCACCCTAGTGCCGCTGAGGGTGTAACAAGAGTGCATCACTGACCCTGGGGGACCCCTGAGCCTAACCCCAGAACCTTAACTCCCACAGAACCGATAACCTGTATTTCCTCCATAGGATAACATTGACAGTTTTCTTCCAAAAAGTTTCTAAGTGTGGAGTTTTGAAATCTAAAAATATTCTTTAAAAATCGCACGAATAACCAAAATGTATTTACTTACCTGTTTGTAGGAAACATCCCAGTACTAAATCTAGGTTTCCAGCACTGAGTTAGAAAAGTAACGTAAAAAGTAACTTACCTGTAATTTACTGAAAACTTATTCATATCAATGTACTGTATTTGCTAAGTATTGCAATCTATTGCATCCCCTGTAAATCAAACAAAGTACAATTCCTATTGCATTTTCAAACTGTTGTACAATTAGCAACTTATTACTGTAAAGTATTTAATGCTTACCTGTGCCAGGCTTGCTTGGTTCTAAAAATAAGACAACAGTATATTTTCTATACAAAAACAATTGGTTTAGAGTTCAGTCCTTGAGTGTGTGAATTCATTTGCTGACTGAGTGTGTACATCAAATGCTTAACACTGTCCTCTGATACTGCCTTACTGCTTGACCACTCTACCACAAATGGAGAGTAAGGTTCTATCTAACTTTAACCTCTGCCTACCTCTGGGGTCACCTGGACTCTGCACACACTATACCTCATTTTGGTGTAGTATATATAGAGCCAGTTTCCTACACCTAGTAGTTTGTGTTTGGTAAAAACATTTTGAACAGTGTGAAGATTCTATGTAGTAGGTACATAGGGGTCCATTCCGACCCGTGTCGGACAGCTCTCCGAGAGCTGTTTGTAGCCTTACCTTGCGACCGACAAGTACCCGTAGCCGGTCCGTCCTGTAGATGAAGTACGATGCGCATAACTGCCAAAAACCCGACCGGCACGTAGGCTGTGATTCAAGCTCCATTCTCTGTCCGAGCCGTAACTCCTAACGCCGAACCGAGTCGCCCAGAAGTAGTATCCATAGCAGTTTCCGCCCTGACAAGTACGATGCGTACTTCCTACGCGCCGGATGGGTCGCCACGTACGGCACGTCACAGCATCCGGAAAAGAAGCATATCAGCTATGATTCGCGCCACAAACCAATCCACGGCTACAAGACGGACCAGCTTGCAACAGGTACGAGACGGAGCAACAAGCAGCGTGTACGAGATGAACACATCATGAATCCCATCGTGCAGGTCATACCAGTACTCTACATTTATGACCGGATCAGGAACAGACGCGGATGGCGCAGATGGTAAGTCAGACACCTACCACACAAACAAACGACACGTACCCGCAAAATGGCACACACACACAGGGGTTCTATATCCTGGCCACTAACAACAGGCCACCATAGGGGTTGTATGGCCAGCACCACTACCACCCCCACCCACAGGGCTCATGTTGACCATCACTAATGCCACCCCCACTCATAGGGCTCATGTTGCCCATCACCCCTGCCACCCCTACTCATAGGGCTTATGTTGCCCATCACCCCTGCCACACCCACTCATAGGGGACCTGTTGCCCATCACCCCTGACACCCCCCTCATAGGGGACCTGTTGCCATCACCCCTGACACCCCAACTCATAGGGGACCTGTTGCCCATCACCCCTGCCCCCCCCACTCATAGGGCTTATGTTACACATCACCCCTGGCACCCCCACTCATTGGGGACCTGTTGCCCATCACCCCTGCCACCTCCACTCATAGGGCATATGTTGCCCATCACCCCTGCCACCCCACTCATAGGGCTTATGTTGTCCATCACCCCTGCCACCCCCACTCATAGGGCTTATGTTGCACATCACCCCTGGCACACCCACCCATAGGGGACCTGTTGCCCATCACCCCTGCCACCCCCACTCATAGGGGACCTGTTGACCATCACCCCTGCCACCCCCACTCATAGGGCTTATATTGCACATCGCCCCTGGCACCCCCACTCATAGGGGACCTGTTGCCCATCACCCCTGCCACCTCCACTCATAGGGGACCTGTTGCCCATCACCCCTGCCACCCCAACTCATAGGGCTTATATTGCACATCACCCCTGGCACCCCCACTCATAGGGGACCTGTTGCCCATCACCCCTGCCACCCCCACTCATAGGGCTTATGTTGCCCATCACCCCAGCCACTCCCACTCATAGGACTTATGTTGCCCATCACCCCTGGCACCCCCACCCATAGGGGACCTGTTGCCCATCACCCCTGCCACCCCCACCCATAGGATGGGTGATGCGCCACACATCCATCATACTCCAACATTAGGTATGTCAGCAAAATACATCCTCCCTAACATCATGACAACAGTGTGTAGTCTGTGACAAATGCCCACAACAGTGATTATGACTTCGAACATACAATGTAACTAACAGCACATGTGTGACCAAAAACTGAGTGTGGCAAGCATCACTAGCACTGTGTCAATGTAAAAATAACATCCCCTCACTATGTAGAACAAATGTTAAGTGTGGGGTTCCAAACTGCAGCAAATGTCGAGCATTGTGGTGATGGGGTCTAAACCCCCTTCATCACAGTGACCAAAAGGTAAGTGTCATCATGGTCAAAGCTGCAAATGCCAAACAGCATGTATGATTCACGGTCCCAACACATTAAACACTTTTGGGGCAAACTTGTGGTTGTGTCCCATACCCACAGTGATGTGGTGAGGCTAACAGTGCTGTGAAAACAAAACATACTCTCGGCCATGTGCAGACAAGCACCACACATGGGAGCTGACAATGCATACAGTGTACAATGACACAAGAGCAGAAGTGACTATCACAAAGCATACACACATCTTGAAAATAGACACACTAATCAAAACAACCTGTGTAGACTGTAGGTGTCAGGTCACAAACTCCCATTCCATGCCAGCAATGGCACCTAACAACCAGGATGAATGTGCAGAATGATGTGATATGACTCACAGGAACAACAGGGCAAATCACAGAAACAGCATCCAGACAATGGCCCACAACAGCAACACCAATGCACTGATGCAGATGCACAAACACAAACAGGCAACCTCACACTGCACATCTGGCACAACATGTGTGTGTGTGTGTCTCAGTATCCCCAGGCAACTACCCAACACATGAGGGGGGCTGAACCACAGTGACACAGATGTGGGCACAGTGCCATACAAAAGTAACCCATCATTGGGACCCCCTTAGTGGGCAATCAGGCATTGTGAGATGAGAGGGAGCACAAAAGACACATGTGACACAAGCTGCAATGAACACAAACTAACACAGCAAGAGACTGACACACAACACCACTAAACCCAGGAACCAGACATTGGGGCGGCACAAGCATGCATGACACCTCCACTGTGATGACAAAGGTAGATGTCTTACAAACTGTGAAAAACAGACATGTGTCCTGTGCCATAAACGTACATCATATCTACACAAACACAAATCACTCAGCATGGCCCATCATCCATGGACAAACGGGAGCTAGGGGCCCATCCATGCAAACATTTACATCAGTCCACTATCAACACCACACACCCTGAACTGCAACAATGTGTATCTGTGAAGCCCACATGGACAGGTGACATTGCACATGCACCCTTGACAAACACAGCAATGTTGGGAGGAACTAAGGTGCACAGACTCATCACACAAGGACAGTTAACAACCCTGGTGAATGACAGACATACTGCACAGTATGCGGTACATGGCCATGATGGCAAAGCTCACGTAACCTTCAGAATACCTCCCACAGTCCCAGGACAATGCAGAAGCCAAGGAGAACCACAAGGCACACATGCTGACACCTGCAAACATTGCAGCCCTGAACCGGACAAGTGGAAGCAGTCACACACACATACACATGTCTCAATCACTGAAAGGTATCACCTAGGGACAACTACCATGATATTGCGAACTAATAAGTGCCTTGCGGACCCCTGACTGTGTCCCATCTGCGTCTGACAACATCATCACAACTCAGAACTGAAAAATCCCAATGATGAAACACCAATTAACAGTAGTGTGTCATGCACCCACACATCTGGTAGCCCATGGCAAAGTTGTGGGATGAACACAGTACCACTCAGCAAGCATCAACAACAGGAACATATCAAGGGAACACTGCCTGTGTATGAAAAGGGACACACACACATGCTCACACAACACACACCATGGGCCCAGGCTATGTCATGGAACAACACACTTACTTTAGGGGACCCAACTCCTGTGGAAGCCCAGCCGTGCCAAACATAGTCACAGCACGTCTCAGTCATGTCAGCAGAACACTTGGTCAGTCAGCCATGAGTTACCACACAATGAAGGCTCTGGTCCCAACAGCCTGGGTACGTGAGTCTCCCCTAAGTCATCTGCACATACTCAACACATATGTACAGCAAGTTGCACAGAGCTCCCAGTTGCTCCTATACCAATGATGCCCACACCTGTAGGTCCAGTGGTGATGCACTCAAAGTCAAGGAAATAGACAAATTGGACAATGGGAAGCACATCATATGTGCATGGGTGCAAGCCACAGATATGACCATGCAAATGAAATGTTCACAGAGATGTCCACAAATTGTTGATCATGACACACCCTGTTAGCTGCAAAGGATGACATGGATACCGACCAGAATAGGATACATATCTCATGGACCACATGGAGTACCTCACGTCAATACCTCAGTATTCAACATTGGAAACCAAGCATTACAGGTGCAAGGGCATGCTAAACATCATCAACCTAATGTACAGCTAAATCAAGTTCACAAGGATAAAGAAAAAAGCTTTATTCAGCATATGAAAATTTAAACGTCCGTTCAAACAAAAGGCCAATGGCCAGTCCATTATCAAATGACAAGGAGTGAACTTCAGTGACAACTGTCCCACGTTGCTTGTCTGCACTGGTAGACAGGGGACAGCCCCTCGGAGGGACATACATGGGGGCAGGCCAGGCACCGCAGGGACAGGATCAGGGCACAGCTGAAGGAGGCAGTGAAGGGGTGGTGGAACAGCCTCACTAGCTGGGGTTTGGTGGCTGCTGCCACCAGTCTCCACAAGGGAGTCATCCTCCGAGCTGCTGTGGCCCTCAGCTGGGGTGGATGGTGCTGACGACTCCTCGGTGTGGACCACTCGCCCTCCGTGCCACTGGGTCCCCATTACTCCACTCCTTCTGTCCCTGTCAGGCTCTGTGGCTCCTCCTGGTCCGTGGCGCTGTCCCCTCCTGTGGCCGTGGATGTATCTGGATAGGAATACGAAGAAAGAGAACAACATCAGTCACCTGCACTGACTGCACACACCACAGTGAGTACATCACATCACAGGGCAATCCCTGGCATCATCAGCTGAACACTGCTCAAAGTGCCAACACTGTTTAGAATAAGCCAATTGTCATTCTCAACATCAACCATGGCACACATATCCCTCCTTGACTTGCACCCATATGTCTGTTGCATGTTGGATGCGAATTCCCCAATGTCCCGACATGCACCACCCACACATTAGTTGGACATGCAAGTGAACATGTTGGAGTATGTCACTATACACACAGTACATCTCTTGCCACTGACTCAGTACAGGTGTCCGGATGAAGGGATGGGCAGAGACTCATTTCACATGCTTGTGATGCATGCCAGCAACACACACTATGATGTTCTCATGTCATGATAGTCAATACCACCATGGGGTGCATGGTGCACACTTGAACACAATGCAGGATCACTCATAGCAAGTTAAATGCCATGGCACTGGCATGCCTTGAATGTCAGTCAACACTCTCCTGTCACAGGGGCAGGGCATCCAGACAACAAGAGTATGCACTGGGTCACAGTCATAGCTCAGGGGTAAAGCTAACTCTGCAGATGACAAATTCACTAGCCTATCCCCTGCAAACAACATATTCAGGACCCAGAAGACCCCACACCATGCAAATCAGACATATGAGTCTCTGCAAACACAACTCCCTGTACATTAGCACATCACAGTCTGCCGTTCATGTGACCCAGCTGCCTGAAGTACACAGTTGCATACACCATTGTGCGCTGTCAGATGATCACACACCTATATGTCACACAGGTCTTGTCTCTCACAGTCACATCTCAGATGTCCTGCTGACCCTCAAAATCATGGACAACCCAGTTGTACGTAACAGGAAGCCACACCATAATGACACTGGGGCAGACACCTGAAGGCACATGTCACTAAGCACAACCTGTAAGTTGATACACAGGAGTGGGTTTACAGAGTGTTTCTAAATGCCCTTGAGGAGGCATGACTGGCCAGGTCTACGTGAAACAGTGTTTGGCCCTGGATAGTAGTCATATGTCATAGGGAATTGGGGTTGCATTTTATAGGGGATTTTATTCGTGCTCGTCCAGCCCTTTTTTGGCTGGCGATTTGGAAAAATCCCGCCGCCATTTTGACTAGGGACATCATCGAGGATTGTTTACGCTGCGACAAGGGCACGGCTATCCCCTGGTTATCAGGGGTGCTTAGTGTATTTCGCAGCGTGAACCTTGAAGATACTTTTCTAAAACCAACTACTACTACGCTCCCCACTAAATGTGAACTTAAAAAAGCACTTTATATGTAATTTGATGCCGAAAGGGTAGTAAGGGAATCTTTGAAACCTAGTGTCTGTGGATATCTAGCCTGTAATTTTACAATTTATCCGACACCCAGTTATTTAACCCTTCCGTTGAGCCATTGGGAGCGCGGCCTTATATTTCGCCTCAGGGCAGGCACTTCTAAATATGCACTTAGTTTTCCTTTATGGAATTTTAATGATCGATGTGTTGAGCCATGCCCTTGTGACTCTCAGAGTAGGCAAACTATTTTACATTTTTTATTCTTTTGTAAATTTTATATGAAGTATATTAAATGGTTTTTAATGCCGTATTTTAAAAAATTAAAACCACTTAGCCTGGAACTTGCATTTTCAATGATTTTGTCCCTGGATGACGATGAACTTGTCTTTCGTGTGAGCTCTTTCTTAAAAACTGTGGTTCGTGCTCGGCTAACAATGTCTTAATGTTTATATGGACTATCCCTTATGTGCAAAACCGTACTTTAATGTCTAATTGTATGATTTTATAATTGTTTTGTTTTTCTTTTGTACTTTTATGGATTGTTAATGATCCGAATAAAGTTCCATTGATTGATTGATTGATAGTCATGTGGCTAAGCAAGTGTGACATACTTTATATACATACTCCTGAGGCCCACAAATTGGAGTCCCCCACTGCATGGATTTGTTTGAAATAGCCCAGCCACATGTGGCGAGTCAGACCAGCAATTGTAACACATATCAAGGGCACACACAGATCACATGTCAGATCCCAGGCATTGGGTAAACAATTGAACCACCCAAGAAACACACAACAGAGTCACGGGAACAGATGCTGTCTGGAAGCTGAAGCATAGCTGACTGCAGGGACACAGTGCCCCAGTGACACAAGCAACAGACTGTAGGGGCCATACCTGTGGAACAGATGAGGAGGGTGCATCACACAATTGAGGGACCTGAGTATTGGACTACAAGACCTACGTAATGTGGAAGACCAGGCCAAAAGACTGCAATTAGCATGTCAGACATAGTACACAGATTAGGCATGGACTTACCCCCTCCATGCTGCTGTCTGGACTTCAGCTGCCTATCCAGGTTCGGGAAGACCACCGCCAGGATCCGGAGCATGTGGGGGGTCAGGGTCCAGTGTCCGCCCCTCCTGCGAGGAGGTGACAGCTTCAGCTGGACTCTTGCGATCCTCCGGGTCCAACCCCGAAGGTCCTGCCACCTCTTCTGGCAGTTGCGGATCTGGCGCTTGTAGACCCCCACCGAACGATCTGCCCAGGCGATGGTCAGCCATATATCCTGCTTCTGGTGGGCATCAACCTGTGAGGATCACAAAGTTAAAAGTACATTAACACACATGCCCCATATTTGTGCTGCACACATTTGGATATATATGTCATCATCACAAAGGAAAATGAGTTACACAGGTAGTGCAAGCATGGGAAAGGACAAATAACCTGCATGTCCGACATGTTAACAATACCTGGGAAATTTAAGCTTGCACAAATGCACTTTAGCAGCAGAACACCTGTTCATTACATGTACCTACACACTTTGGGGGATGAAAGTACTCAGTGAGAATGCTTTCCACTGGCGTACACACTGCTAGTACTGCTAGTCAGACAACATGCATAATTAGGAAGGCAGTGGACTGCACACTCACCTGCTACCCTGGTTTCCCATACAGCTTGCTGTACTGTGGAAGGAGCCCGTCCAGCAGGGCCTGGTTCTCCTCCTCAGTGAAGGCTAGGGCCCTCTCCAGAGTACGTGCCATAGCAGGAGCCAGAGGATGCAGAGACAGCAGCAGTGGTAGCAGGGATGTGGTCCAGTAGCATGTAGTGCAGGCAAGTGAGCTCCCTGGGGGCCAGCCAGCCTTATATCTGTGCTGCAGAGGCAGACTCTGTGCCATGTGTCCCCAGTGATAGGTCCAACATGGTTGCATTCTATGAATCCAGCCAATCCATGGAAATGTACGACTCGTACACGTCTTCCGCATCGTCCAAATCTTCACCTTCATGAAACCCTAGGAATTGCAACATTGTTGTAGGCATCCAACTGAATTTCCAGCGCACAACTCATACAATTTTTGAATCTGCATCCGTCTCCATGACAGTCCAGAACCAATGGGTGCGCCCGGCTCGGTCAACTGACTGAACAACGCATATTTTGAAAATACACATACATCCGTCTCCATACGATTCAATGGCCAAGGCGTACGCCTGTCTCGGACCATGCCTGCCCAATGCGCATGCATGATAGTCACCCACGTCAGACCTCATTGCAGTCAATGGCAAAGCGTACACACGGCTCGGTCATGAACCGTGCAGTGCGTACGCATTGTCACCCGCGTCGGACCTCATTGCAGTCAATGGCAAAGCGTACGCACGGCTGGGTCATGAACTGTGCAGTGCGTACGCATTGTCACCCACGTCGGGCCTCATTGCAGTCAATGGCAAAGCGTACGCATGGCTCGGTCATGAACCGTGCAGTGCGTACGCATTGTCACCCGCGACGGACTTCATTGTAGTCAATGGCAAAGCGTACACACGGCTCGGTCATGAACCGTGCAGTGCGTACACATCGTCACCCGCGTCGGACCTCATTGGTGTGACTAATTGACGTATTCAACACACAATTACTTGCCAGGGACACATGTGCACACCTACCACACTACAGCATTGGCCACACAGTGTCCCATGGCATGTAAGGCTGCATTTCCTGTGGGGGGGGAGCAACATTTGGTTTGTTGTGTGTCACTTTTGTTCAGCCACTCCCAGGCTGTACACGTGTTCATGGGGGCAGAAGCCTTTGTGTGTTGTGCACATTACCACTGTGATGTGCAAATATACAGTAATGGGCATGAGTCACGGACACAGTTGCAGGTTGGATATGTTTAGGGCATGTCACATACATCCTGAGTCCTGGGGGTGCTGGCATGTACGTCACAGTGAGACCTGTAGCCACAATTCAGATGTGCACCCACAGTCTGTGTGCATGTTGTGTCTAAGATGTGGATGATCAAATGTGCCCAATGGGAGACAGTCTCCACATCCATGTTGATGAATACAGGCCCCAGCTAGGCCCGCAGAATACAAAGGTTCGCTCTCCTGTAACAAAAGCTAGAAGGAAGTTGGCACGGAAACTGCAAATACAAAGACAAAGTTTATTAACCCTTAAGGGTGGTCCTACAACCTACACAACACTTCTTCAGTATTGCATAGAGTAGCACAAAGAACTTGCGTACACGGTCCCCTTTTATACACAACAGAAGGGCTCATAAGTGGGTGGATACAACATGGAGCGAAATTCATTACCATTTATGGACATTTTCGATACAAAATCAATATGTGGGTGGAGTTAACAATTTCCTGAGCCCGCGAAAACATGGTCAAGCAAGGACTAACTGATAACAGATGTGGTCAAGTCTGGGCATGCGCCAGATGGACAAAGGAGCTATTTATAGACTGTTACTGGGCAGATTACAAGAGCAACTAACAAAAAGATAGGACTCTTCTCGTGCAAAGGACGTGAAGACATGACAATACAAAATGGAGTCCGGACATTAGTCAACATAAGACAAGTAACATGTTTTAACTACAGAGAATTCATGTCTTTAGTGAATGCTTAATCATATCGCCGTTTTAGTTTTCAACAGACGACCCTTTCAGCATTTACTGAAGACATTCGGCTTATTAGGATAATCATCATATATGTCAATTTTCATCATCTCTTCCACCTCTTTGGTTAAATGTTTCTGATAGGTGACATTGGCAATAGCTTTCTTATCAGGTATACAGAATGACACACATAGAGAACAGAGTAAAGGGCCACACTGAACACAGATGCAACAGGAAAACAGAACTGCTACAATAATACAGAGACCAGTTAAAACCTTCCATCCCCATGTAGTGATCAATGCCCAAAACCATCCAGAAAAGGTCCAAGTGCCGTTTCTGTATGAATCTCAGCTGCGATTTTATGCAATTTATTAATAGCGTTGTAAACTGATGGCGTATGGTCAGGAATGAACACACAGCAACTACTTCCAATAATTTTACATGCTCCACCTCTGTCAGCTAACATAACATCTAATACCATACGATTCTGTAATGCAACAATTCTAGTAATTTGTAATTCTTCCGTAAGATTCCCAAGAGCAGCAGCGGTTTGATTCGTCACAGTCTCTACAACTCTTGTTAATCTTCGAACCTTCCTACTATTTAGGGCAGCTCCAACAAAGAAAAACAATCCTAAGTTAAAATCAATATACTGCTGTAAGCTAGTATCAGTTTGATCAACATCATCAATGGATAGAGTACGTTTATACCTATTTACAGTCACATTATTCAACAACTTCAAATCTTTATGATAGGATGCAGGTGCTAAGAATACAGGAGGTAATAAGAACGCTACATAACATACTCCAGACCACCCGGCTGGTAAACGATAATAACCCTTATTCCCACATACAAAGTATATATTATGGGAGGCTAAGAAAGTACTATTATTTAATCCATCTATGTTTAACACAATAATACAGTCGCTAACACCAACAGGAATATAACCCACACTCTGAACACACAGATCCGCTTGAGCTTGTGCCACTTGAATCACAAATTGTTCATTACCAGCAGTGTCTCTGGTGTTCGTGAAAATGTAGGGGATCGATTCATTGTCTGGTCGATATTCTTCCCACTCCCATATTGTCCCATTCGCTTGTGGATAGCCTTCTTTATCCTGATGACATTCCCTATTAAGTCTGAAAAGTAACCGTCCCACTGTAGGTCTCCGTGTGGCAAAAAGCAAAGTGTACCATGCTCTACAAGAGCCATTATGAGAGAAAGGAAGAGGTATGAACGGCGTTCCTCCTTTCTTCTGATGAGCTGGCATCATACCACATATCCAACAGTTCGTAGCATTTGTAGCAACATGGGTATGATGCAACATCTGGATGAAAGTGTTATTCAAATAAGACTGACGATGCTTCAATTCTTGATACGGAAGGGTATAAAAGTAGTGCTCCTCAGGCACTGGAGTGGTCAAAACAAGCAACTCACGGGCAGGAGTCACATCCTCAACAAACCATGTGGTTATACCAACAATAGCCACAATGATAATAAAGCTTGTTGCACAAAGAATCTTCTTCTTCTCCATCTTGTAGTAAAAAGTCAATATCTTTCTGAAACTAAAAGGTTGTCAGAACTCTTCCCCTTAGGCAGCCGTTGATTTCTTCACCAGCGGGCCAAGACGGGTGTCACTACACTAATGCAGGGCTGATCCCCCCCCCCTTGCCTCATTGGCTCTCCGTTTCACTAACCTAAGGGCCGTTCTGACAACGTCTTTGGATACAAAAAAAAAAAAAAATCACTTCCTCGGTCTGAGGTGATATCTTCTTCCTCCAGGAATCGCTTGGTCCGGGAAGAGCTCCTCAGTGTCGTCCGGTTCCACAGCACGGCCTTTCTCTGCAGTCAGGATTTCTCGATGGTCGGTCAACACAGCAGGCTCCACTAATCCAGGCGGCACTTTACGACAGTGCAAAGAGTGGATCCAGTTCTTCCGATTGGAAACTCGCACAGCTGTCCTCGTTACGAGCAAGACTTGCTCAGGACCAACCCATCTCGGCTCCAGACTGTTCGTCCTTTCGAACACCTTAATCATAACCTGATCGCCAGGTCGGAGATTATGACCTTCACCTGTGGACCGATCAGGGAGCGCCTCTCGAACCTGTTGATGAATAGAAACCAAATTATCCGTTAACTGTGCCAGATAATCATTCATCATTACACAAGGTACATCATACACTGACTTCGGTTTTGGTGGACCCCAAATATTCATTGGGCGTCCGAACACGATCTCGTAGGGTGTGAGACCGGTCCGAGAATGCGGTATCGATCTAATTGACAATAATGCCAGGGGTAAAGCATCTGGCCAAGTCAAAGAAGTTGAAGCTTGGATCTTAGCGATCTTAAGCTTCAGAGTACCGTTATATTTCTCAACCAATCCCGCAGACTGAGGGTGAAATACTGCATGGAACTTCTGAGTAATGCCTAGGCCTTTCAGAACATACTTGATAACGTCTGCTATAAAATGAGGTCCGTTATCACTCCACAACAATCTACAAACACCATATCGAGGGAAGAACTCCTTCAATAACATCTTGGCTGTAGTCATTGCAGTATTGTCTTTCGTAGGGTATGC
This sequence comes from Triturus cristatus, assembly GCF_964204655.1. Lineage (NCBI taxonomy): Eukaryota > Metazoa > Chordata > Amphibia > Caudata > Salamandridae > Triturus > Triturus cristatus. The sequence goes on along the minus strand of NC_140589.1, from coordinate 320,097,431 downwards.
CTCAACCCATTTGCTGAAGGCACATACCACTACTAGAACATACTTCAGATTGTTACAGCGCTCAAGCTGAATGTAATCCATCTGCAAAACCTCAAAGGGTGCAGTAGGTGTTGCAAATCCTCCTGCTGGAGTTCGTGTACCCTTTCCTGGGTTGTACCTCAGGCAAATCATGCAGGTCTGCACTACCCTCTTTGCCGTACTAGCGATCTCCGGATGCTCCCAAACTCGTGTGAGTAATTTGACAATTGCGGAAGCTCCGACATGCGCTAGTCCATGTGCCATCTGAACCAAAGGTTGTACGAAGGCAGTGGGTAACTTCCATTTATCCATCTGCTTACTTCTCCAACACCCTTCATCATCTAATTCTCCATCATTGGACCATTGCTCCCGTTCCTTATCGGAAGCGGTCCTCTGTATCTCCAGCACTTCTCTCCTAGTATCGTGCCATCTTTCTGCCTGTGACTTCACAACATACATTGCAGTAGAGTCAGGCTGCATCGCAGTTTCTCGTGCAACCCGGTCTGCTAAAGCATTCCCTTCTCCAACTTTATCAACCACCTTCTTATGGGCACTACATTTAACTATAGCAATCTTCTTTGGATATGTTAATGCAGTCAAAAGGTTGTGAACTAACTCCCCGTACATTATCTGTGCTCCATGTGACGTTAGAAACCCTCTCTCCTTCCAGAGTAGGCCAAAATCGTTCGCAACTCCGAAGGCATAGCGGCTATCTGTATAAACATTCACACACAATCCTGCACTGAGCTCACATGCTCGTGTTAATGCTATCAGTTCCGCTGCTTGAGCTGATTTCTGCGGTATGCGTGCAGTCTCCATTATTGTCTGTAATGTGGTAATTGCATACGCTGCTGAAGTCGTACCATCTGGTAGCTTCAGGCATGATCCGTCCACCCATAGTTCTCCATCTACATCTGTAAAGGGCGTATCCTGGAGATCAATACGACCCTTTGTCTGTTCCTCAGTCACAAGAATACAATCATGTGCTTTCCGTGCTTCAGACTGAGTTTCCGGGAACGGCAACAATGTGGCTGGATTTAACGTTGCACACCTCTTTAACGTAATATGAGGAGCCAAAAGCGTCAACTCATATCCCGTTAAACGAGCACTGGTCAAATGCTGCGTCTTTGTCTGATTAAGCAGGGCATCAACAGCATGGGGAACTAATACCAACAGTTTGTGAGATAACACAATTCCCTCACTTTGGCGTATTGACACAGCTGTCGCCGCGACCGAGCGAAAACAACCAGGCAATTCTCGGGCAACAGGATCAAGTACAGCCGAAAAATATGCACAAGGGCGCTGCTTGTCGCCGTGCATCTGCACTAAAACTGATAATGCACATCCATCTTTCTCATGCACGTACAGTGAAAAGGGCTTCGTATAATCAGGGGTACCTAACACTGGTGCTGAACAAAGAGCTTGTCGTAATTGCTGAAAAGCAATTTCACACTCATTTGACCAGGGAAGAGGAATCGGTGTGTCTTTTGTCAAAAGTGCTAACAACGGTTTAGCTATGTGTGAAAACCCCAATATCCATTGCCTACAGAAAGAAGCAAGACCCAAAAATGCACACACATCCTTCTGTGTGGAAGGTACTGGCGTGTCCAATATTACTTGGATACAATCTGGTGTGAGTGCACGCCCCTCCTTAGACAAAAGGTGACCCAAATAAGTCACCTTTGGTCTACAGAATTGCAATTTCTTCCTCGACACTTTGTGATTGTGAGATGCCAAAAAGGAAAGCAAAGATAACGTACACTTCTCACACAGCTCAGGAGTGTCGGCCGCCAACAAGATGTCATCGACATATTGTATAAGGGCGACACCCTCAGGCAGAACAAAGGAATCCAATTGCCTTTTCAATGCTTGACTGTAAATACTAGGGCTTTCTGTATAACCCTGAGGGACTCTACAAAATCTATAAGACCTATTATTCAAAGTAAAACCGAAAAGGTATCGGCTATCAGGATGAATAGGAATCGAAAAGAAAGCTTTTTTCAAATCAATAACTGAAAACGTGGTCGCCGTTGGCAGGACCAAAGTGAGTAACGTCGTGATATCAGAAACCACTGGATACTGAGGTATCACTATCTTATTCACTTCCCTTAAGTCAATGATAAAACGATAAACCCTGGTATCGGTATCTTTTTTCAAAATGGGTAAAATAGGGCTGTTGCAGACATTGTAGGGAACTTCCTCCACTACTCCCATCTTAATCAAATCCTGCACAATCTGTATGAGTGCCTCCTCCCCCTCCTGGGAAATACGATACTGAGGGAGGCGAGGTAACACCGCACCCTCCTGGACACTAATGTGGACCGGCGGAATCACCATCTGTCCCACATCAGTATCCGAAGTAGCCCACAAAGTACTAGGGAGGGAAGCTAAGACAGTATCCTCTGCAACCAAACACATCCGTTCTGTCATGGGGTGATTATCGTTTAAGATCACACGTACTCCAGTAGGGGAGCAGCGGATCGTTGCTCTGAAGTGCTTGAGCATATCAAGACCCATAATGTTGTCAGGCGTGTTCGGGGCAAGCAAAAACGGACAGGGTGCAGAAAAGTGGTCAACATGAAATGCAAGGGGTCGGGAAAGAGGGCTTCGAGAGAGTGTACCATCAAACCTTAACGATGTAACCATTAAGCCAGATGGGGGAGCCCTCGGAACCAATTGTTTGGACAGCGCACTACGAGTAGCTCCTGTATCAACTAGGAACCGATCAGTAGAACCCAGAACATTTGCTGAAACATAAGGACCCTTCTGATCAACCGGCACTTCAACTGATTCCAACCCCCATCCAACGCAATCCTACGCATGCTGCGAATCATGGTACCCAGAACGGTCGTTCCCAGACATTTGATACTGATGTTGCCGATCAAATACATTAGGTCTATCCCGTTGCTGTACGTCAGGCTCAAATCGAGCACGATCATTAGAGTGCCCTCTAAATTTCGAAAAACCCCCTCTACCTCTCGGTGGTCCCTGACCACGTCCCTGACGAGATGCATATAATACCGGACAATCTCTGGCCCAATGAACCGACTGTTTACAATACGCACATTGATTTCTATTAACATCTGACCGACCCGAAGGGGGACCATAGAATCCTCCTTTACCTCTTTCGACACCCCGACGAGGCGGACCATATACTTGTGCTAACATCACCTTAGTATTCAAATCTTTCGATTTCTTCTCCTCAGTCCCCTTCGCTTCTTGTTCCTGACGCTCATAATACCGAGCCATAGTCAGGAGGGATGCCGGAGACGAGGTGGACCAAGAACTTTCACTCGCTTTCAATCGAGCTGCTATTCCCGGTAATAGATTCGCCACATATTTATCGACAAAAAGATGTCGACCCGTATCATCCGTAAGTGACTGACCACTGAAATCATGAAACGTCTCCTCAAAGCGTGTAAAGAAATCTGAAACTGATTCATCAACCTTCTGTTTACATGAGGCTAACATATTCCAGTCGATCTTTTTAGGGGGAATAATTGTTTTCAGCTTAGTCAAGATAGCGGCAGGAAGGTCTAAAATAATCCGTGGTGGTTTTTGCGCGGGTTTTCTCTCCCTATCCTCATCCTCAATCTCAGACCACCTAGCCTTAAAAGCGGTAACATCATCCACCTTCCACACAGATCTCCACATATCCGGTGGTAAAATGAGCCCAAAGAACAAATCTATATCCGCTAAAGTCATAGTACAAGAATTCAAGGCCCCTTCGACCTCTTCATAAAAGGCCGCTGGAATCTTGCGGGGGTCAGGCAATGCATTCTTTAATGCCATAACATCAGCCCTATGCCAGGGAGTATAAACCCAATTATACACAAAATATCCCCTAGCATCGGGGGAAGATATATCTGAACTGTTTCCTGCTCCTTTAGGAGGAACATACAAAGGTGCCGCCTCTCGCATCGGTTTAGCATGCACTAGTTCGCTCTTATCTGAATGGGAAGTAGACGGTTGGCCGCCGCCGATATGTGAATCCGATTGCTCCTTCTCCGCTGCCTGTAGGCGCGCTCTCTCTTTAAGTTCACTCGCCGCGTCCCGCAATGCAAACAGCCGTCGGACCGCATCGGGTACCTCAAAGGGAGAAAAAACACCGTTACGCAATGCTTTAGAATCTGACACTACATCATCAGACTCAAAAACATCTGAATATTTCCGAAAGGCAGTAATCACTTCATCAGAAAAAGTTGCAGCAAAATACAGCTTCTCTCTATCCTGCCAACTTTCCAAAGATTCCAACAATTCAGCAAGGGATAGCTTGCCTTTAAGCACGCGCAGAGAAATTTTCCGAAGCTCACCCATACGCTCAACTGATAACATGGACCGCGTGTCTACCTTATCCGAAACCGATCCAGAATCCTGTAGTCTCGGGGCGGACGCGCCAACATAAGGGGGCGGAGAGCGATCTAATAAATAAAAATCATCTTCAAGATTAGTAAGGACAGGATAAAGTGGCTGGCGGACCGCATATTGACCCGAGACTTGCAACCTACGCTCTTTCTCTTGTCTCTCCGCCAGTTCTCTTTCCTCCCGACGCTTCGCTTCCTGTGCTCTCACATGATCATTTTTCCGTTGCTCTTTATCAAACAGCGCTTTCTCACGTTTCTCACGCTCACGCACTTCCTTCACCCATAACCGTACACATTCAAACATGTCTTGGCGAGCACGCCGTTTACACATACACTGTTCCACATACTCAATCTTACGCATATCAAACGATCCATACAAAGGCCATCGTAACTCAGGATCCTTTTTGTTGTATTTCCTCCACACTGTGCTGTACATTATAGAGGAAAGACCATGCTTCACATACATATCCCTATTAGGAGTTCCCTCTGGGGGGGCTGGAGCAGATTCCTCGAGATTTAACCGGTTTCCAAAGCAGCAGCACCACTTACGGAGTGCGCTAAAAGCAGGCATGCTCAAAAATAATGCAAAATGTGCAGTATTATCAAAAAAAAAATGGCACTTAAATTTTGCGCCGTTCAGATTTAAACAACTCCGGAGAAATATCTCCACATTACCTGCCTATATGTGTTGCAACGCATATATTCTCACAATAATCAATACAAGATATGACCGGTCATCACAAATCAAACTCAAATAGCCAACCCAGGCTTCAAAACTCGGAGCAAGTACCGTACAACGGTTCTTACCAATGAAGAGTGTCCAGATTCCAACTGCCAAGTTCCAAAATTCGCCCAAACGGCTGTCGCGGCAGACCGACAGAAGAGGTCTCAGTCGAGGACCGGCGCCACCCAGAAGGTCAGTTCAGAAGGGAAGGAAGAAAACCTCGGGATGCCAGGACTAAAAACGCCGCTGGCAGTGATCACATCCCCGGTCAAATTCCTCACCTTCGTCACGACCAGTCCTTCGAGCATCCGAGTCGCCGATGAGCCCAACGTTGGGCGCCAATTGATGAATACAGGCCCCAGCTAGGCCCGCAGAATACAAAGGTTCGCTCTCCTGTAACAAAAGCTAGAAGGAAGTTGGCACGGAAACTGCAAATACAAAGACAAAGTTTATTAACCCTTAAGGGTGGTCCTACAACCTACACAACACTTCTTCAGTATTGCATAGAGTAGCACAAAGAACTTGCGTACACGGTCCCCTTTTATACACAACAGAGGGGCTCATAAGTGGGTGGATACAACATGGAGCGAAATTCATTACCATTTATGGACATTTTCGATACAGAATCAATATGTGCGTGGAGTTAACAATTTCCTGAGCCCGCGAAAACATGGTCAAGCAAGGACTAACTGATAACAGATGTGGTCAAGTCTGGGCATGCACCAGACGGACAAAGGAGCTATTTATAGACTGTTACTGGGCAGATTACAAAGGAAGATTGTCGGTTCATCCACCCATGTGGCCATGACCAGGCTCAATATCACATGATACATCATGACATTACACAATGTACTGAGGTGTGTGCTGTTGGGCATGGACACATATGTCAACCACATGCCCATCACCTCACATCACAATTCCACGGGCCCGATTCACAGAACTAACTTAAGACAAAATCCTAAACTTACTACTTTTGGTATTCACAGAAGTTAGGATTTTGTATTAAGTTTGTCTTAAGACAAACTTAAGACAGACTTAAGACAGACTTAAGACAAACTTAAGACAAACTTAAGAGAGACTTAAGACAAACTTAAGACAAACTTAAGACAGACTTAAGACAGACTTAAGACAAACTTAAGACAAAATCCTAACTTAAGTCTGTCTTAAGTCTGTCTTAAGTCTGTCTTAAGTCTGTCTTAAGTTTGTCTTAAGTCTGTCTTAAGTTTGTCCTAAGTCTATCTTAAGTCTGTCTTAAGTTTGTCTTAAGACAAACTTAATACAAAATCCTAACTTTTGTGAATACCAAAAGTAGTAAGTTTAGGATTTTGTCTTAAGTTAGTTCTGTGAATCGGGCCCGTGGAATTGTGATGTGAGGTGATGCTGTTGGGCATGGACACATATGTCAACCACATGCCCATCACCTCACATCACAATTCCACGGGCCCGATTCACAGAACTAACTTAAGACAAAATCCTAAACTTACTACTTTTGGTATTCACAAAAGTTAGGATTTTGTATTAAGTTTGTCTTAAGACAAACTTAAGACAGACTTAAGATAGACTTAGGACAAACTTAAGACAGACTTAAGACAAACTTAAGACAGACTTAAGACAGACTTAAGACAGACTTAAGACAGACTTAAGTTAGGATTTTGTCTTAAGTTTGTCTTAAGTCTGTCTTAAGTCTGTCTTAAGTTTGTCTTAAGTTTGTCTTAAGTCTCTCTTAAGTTTGTCTTAAGTTTGTCTTAAGTCTGTCTTAAGTCTGTCTTAAGTTTGTCTTAAGACAAACTTAATACAAAATCCTAACTTCTGTGAATACCAAAAGTAGTAAGTTTAGGATTTTGTCTTAAGTTAGTTCTGTGAATCGGGCCCGTGGAATTGTGATGTGAGGTGATGGGCATGTGGTTGACATATGTGTCCATGCCCAACAGCACACACCTCAGTACATTGTGTAATGTCATGATGTATCATGTGATATTGAGCCTGGTCATGGCCACATGGGTGGATGAACCGACAATCTTCCTTTGTTCATCTCTGTTCTGCAGAAAAACGATTGTAGTTCCCTGAGCAAACTGAATATATCAGAAACTTCAATTCCAATTCATAGGAGTAATTTGCAAATCACAGATTAGTGTGTTTATGGATAAGGGCTTTGTCCAATCTGCATCTTCTTATTAAGGTCTCTGTTTTCACGGCTTTGGCATTTATCCTCAGGAGACTTGTTTAAGCAATAGGCGCCTTAATGTTCAGTAAGTAATCCAAGTCCATATTTGACTTTTACAGAACAAAGTATTTATTTCCAATTCATCGGGTCATAAAAGAACAGCCTTCATACGATAAAAAAGAAGCCAACACGTGTTTCGTCTAAGGATGATATTCCATAAGACTTCATCAGGGCCTAGTTCCGAAATATCAATAGTGACAACCAGAAATAACAATAAGGGTGGCCGCAGTTATACCAGCCAACCCAACTAGATAGTATTTATCAAAAACTTCTGTTGCCTCTGAATTCAAGGCACCGAGTACGGTCGTCTATTGCCATATTCCATTGGCGTCTTGGCACCAGCTATCCATCGACCATTTCCAGACCTTCAAACCATGCAGGAACGCGACTGCATCCGGCGGTACCGCTTCACCAGGCCACTGATTGAGGAGTTGGCGGAGCAGTTGGCGCTACATTTGCTACCTGGCCGTACATACCCTACAGCACTGACCCCAGAGGTGGGGGTGGTGGCAGCCCTGCACTTCTTTGCTACTGGTACCTTCCAGTACACTGTGGCTACAGCAGGTGGGATGTCGCAAACTATGTTTAGTCGTGTGCTACGCGATGTCTTGGAGGGGATGTTGCATTTCCTTGACCTGTACATCAAGTTCCCTAGCCCAGTTGAACTCTCTGAAATAAAGGATGCCTTTTATACAATGGGGAGGATGCCGAACGTCATTGGATCTATTGATGGTACACATGTGGCCCTGATACCACCACAGGCACATGAGCAGGCATACCGGGACAGGAAACATTTCCACTCGATTAATGCTCTGGTGGTATGTCTTGCAGACATGTGTATCACACATGTGTGTGCACGGTTCCCTAGTTCTGTGCACGATGCCTACATAATGAGGAGTAGTCGCATTGCAACGCTGATGTCACAGATGCCAGATCAGCGTGCCTGGCTTGTTGGTGTGTACTGACTGTTAATCATTGTGTGTGTTTGGCAATGTTGTATTCCGCACTCCTAAAAAACTCAGCTCCTCGTTCATTTTTTGTGTGTGTAGGTGACTCCGGATACCCCAACATGCCGTGGTTGCTGACATCCCTCAGGAACCCTGTGACACCAGCCGATATGCGCTACAATGAGGCACATGGTCAGAGTAAGAGGGTGATTGAGCGGACATTCGGCCTCCTGAAAAGCCGCTTTCGCTGCCTGGACAAGACCGGAGGGGCCCTCCCATATGTGTCTGCAAAGGTGTGCAAAATTATCCTTGTATGCTGCATGCTACACAACATGGCAGTGCGGAAGAAGGTGCCTCTCATCCAGGATGACGATGACCAACCTCCGCCACATGTGGAGGATCCCAGCCTGGGCCACGATGCCAGTGATGATGAAGATGAGGGTGAAGTCCGCTCACAGCTCATCAACAACTTCTTCACCTGAATGTGAGTTTCCAGGGTTGTTATGTCAATGTATGGAGTTAGCCTAGAATGTGTTGTGTCTGCTCTGTTGCTGTCTGAGTGTGTCTGTGTGCCACTTGACTGGATGCATGCAGTGATGTGTCCATTCAGGTTGTGTGTACGCCACAATAGGGTAGTGCTGCTAACTTGTTTCTGTGTAGGTTTTTTGTGACATGTTTTGTGCATGTGTATTGCATTTCTCTCCTGTTCTGCTGTGCTTTTGACTGTGTCTTGTATCTGTCCTTCACAGGGTAATTTGCCTGTTGTTTGGTCAACACTGACCCCCAACACCCAGAATCCGACACCAGTGTGGGAGTAGTCAATTGACATCAAGTGTTGTGCCACACACACCTGGACTACAATTCTCAGACACTCTGTGACCGTGTGTCCACCGTAACGTACAATTGCCTTGCAACTATTTTTGAATAAATATTTTGCTGATGTGAAATGAACCTGTGCTATGCTTTGTTAGGTGCGCTGTCTGTCTTCCCACATCTGAGTGACATTTGCTTACCTCACCTGTGGACTTGTTACCAATGACTGCATAGGTGTTGTGTTTGTGCATACCTATGTGTTTCAGGTCAACATCATTGTGTGGGATGAGTAACATGGTCATGGTGAGTATGTGTTGTGTTGCCATAGTGGTGTGTCTCCCTCACATGTGTCACATCACCATGACTCACCTAACGTTGGTCACATTGTTGCAGTATTTGGCATGCACTGTGCTGTGTAGCAGATCGACATCTCCACGACACATGACAAGTTGGAATCACAACAGAGGCAAGTATGGTGCACTGGTGAGTTTATTTTCGTGAACCAAAAATATCCAAAGTGTCGGAATAAAGAACCTAACTACAGAAAAAGGTTTCTCGCTCAGTTTGGAGTCAGAAAAAACCAAAGTGTGAAAGGAAAAATGTCCTTTCTTGAGTCCCCTCACTCACCAGGGTTTCCCCACGGTGACATGCTTCATCACAGGGGCCATCCCAACCCACTGCAGGTTGAGGCGTGCTACGATTTGCGACACTACATAGGAGCACTGTTTTCTGAGTGACTATGTGTAGTGCAGTGATGTGGGTGGAGTTGGTGAGTTAAAAATATCTAACTAGGGGGTAAAATTACTTTAATCGGGCCCCTAGTTGATATACTAAAAACGGGGTCGGTCTCTAGGGTCCCTGTCTGTAATGGGTCAGGAGTCCCTAGTGGACTTCAACTAGTTTCGAGCTACCCCAGTGCTCTTCATCAGGACAAACACAGGGTCCAGGCCTGTGAGTACCACTCCTAAAATGACCTAAAGTGAGGAAAGAATATTAGATTGCACTGCAATTATTAGGCAAGCGTGGTTAATACATACGATATATTAATCAGTAGTATCTGTGAATAAAAATAGAAGAGTTATCACATATAACCTATTCCTATTGGTGTAGGCGAATTGGTTTAGAAAAAACAGTATACATGTTCACTCATTCATTAGTGTGCGTGCTTTTGCCATGCTTGGTTAACAAGACACAAAGAAATATGCACTCTCCTAACTTAGCCATATCTAATAGTGGCGCCGTGAAATTGTGCCTAGGTATAACGTTAATAATACAGAAAAAACAAAGATGGATAAAATGGTTAGATAACTGTTTGCGTGCTTTTCAAAGATCATGCGTGCTGGTGAGAAGCAAGACAAACAATCGATAATACCCCGTGTGGTTTCTTGCGTGGTGTTATCTAAAAACGTGGAATTAATGGAAGTGCGTTTTTCAAAAAGGAGCTCATGGACTCCTACTGACGTGATGCAAAACATACAAACATGTAAAAAACATTTAAGGTCAGAAGACATACTAATTATGAAGCAAAGTTGTGCTTCATGGTCGTCGAGGGGCTGAGAAGTTCGTACTAGAACGCTGAAGGTAAAAAATGGGGAAGAAGCAATGTTGAAAGCTTCGTTGTGGACAGGGGAGGAAAACGCGGGGGAGCCGTGGTGGTTGCCGCTGACTGCCCGGTCTGTACCTGTGAAACAGAAAACTACTTACTTAGAAGAAAATTCTCTCAGATGGGTTTGCCTCTCCTCAAGACCGCATATTGCTGAGTTTGTCACGTGAGGAGGTTTTTATGGGTAAAGTTACCGCCTAGTCATGTTGCAAGGACTAGAGCGGAAACAATAACAAAATGGCCGCCATGATCGGCTGAGGTGGCGAATCACATTATTATATTCTCAGCCAAAACACACACCATGTTTGTCTACATGTATGTATTGTATTCTTTCACCCCATTATGAGTTATTATTTGTTTTCAGTAGAACTTCTTTTAGTTGACTGTTTATTATTCTTATTTTGGCTCATCTTTATTAGTTTCTCTTTTATTTTTATCATTAGCGTTTCATTCATTGTGACCCCAGTATTTTAAGTTCTTTTTCCTCCATTTTGGACCTTTTTCCATCGTAAAAGCTCGGTACTTCCGCCCCCTTCTAAGAGGGCCGCCACCTCAGCCGATCATGGCGGCCATTTTGTTATTGTTTCCGCTCTAGTCCTTGCAATATGACTAGGCGGTAACTTTACCCATAAAAACCTCCTGTTGTGACAAACTCGGCAATATGCGGTCTCGAGGAGAGGCGAGCCCATCTGAGAGAATTTCCTTCCAAGTAAGTAGTTTTCTGTTTCACAGGTACAGACCGGGCAGTCGGCGGCAACCACCACGGCTCCCCCGCATTTTCCTCCCCTGTCTACAACGAAGCTTTCAACATTGCTTCTTCCCCATTTTTTACCTTCAGCGTTCCAGTACGAACTTCTCAGCCCCTCGACGACCATGAAGCACAACTTTGCTTCATAATTAGTATGTCTTTTGACCTTATATGTTTTTTACATGTTTGTATGTTTTGTATCACGTCAGTAGGAGTCCATGAGCTCCTTTTTGAAAAAAGCGCTTCCATTAATTCCGCGTTTTTAGATAACACCACGCAAGAAACCACACGGGGTATTACCGATTGTTTGTCTTGCTTCTCACCAGCACGCATGACCTTTGAAAAGCACGCAACCAGTTATCTAACCATTTTATCCATCTTTTCCATCATACAGTGTCACGGGGTAACCCTTTGTTTTTTTCTGTGTTATTAACGTTACACCTAGGCACAATTTCACGGCGCCACTATTAGGTATGGCTAAGTTAGGAGAGTGCGTATTTCTTTGTGTCTTGTTAACCAAGCATGGCAAAAGGGCGTACACTAATGAATAAGTGAACATGTATACTGTTTTTTCTAAACTAATTCGCCTACACCAAAAGGAATAGGTTATATGTGGTAACTCTTCTCTTTTTATTCACAGATGCTACTGATTAATATATCATATGTATTAACCACGCTTGCCTAATAATTGCAGCGTGATCTAATATTCTTTCCTCACTTTAGGTCACTTTAGGAGTGGTGCTCACAGAGCTGCACCCTGTGTTTGTCCTGATGAAGAGCACTGGGGAAGCTCGAAACTAGTTGACGTCCACTAGGGACTCCTGACCCTTTACAGACAGGGACCCTTGAGACCGACCCCGTTTTTAATATATCAACTAGGGGCCCGATTAAAGTAATTTTACCCACTAGTTAGATATTTTTAACTCACCCACTCCACCCACATCACTGCACTACACATAGTCACTCAAAAAACAGTGCTCCTATGTAGTGACGCAAGTCGTAGCATGCCTCAACCCGCAGCTGGTGGGGATGGCCCCTATGATGAAGCATGTCACCGTGGGGAAACCCTGGTGAGTGAGGGGACTCAAGAAAGGAAATTTTTCCTTTCATACTTTGGTGTTTTTTTACTCCAAACTGAGCGAGAAAACTTTTTCTGTAGCTTGGTTCTTTATTCTGATACTTCAGATATTTTTGGTTCACGATTGATACAGGAGGGTGGACCTAGCCTTTCTGTCCATCTTTCTCCCCCCTTTTTTCTGGTTTTTGAGTTTATTTCCGAACATGTGTGAGGAAAGTGCACAGGATGGTAGGTGCTATACATTAGGTTTGGAATACAAAGTTCACATTAGAGTTGGAAGTGCTGGTAGATGAAATGTCCAGAGTAAAGTCCACAGTCATCTGCTACATTGGACCAACATGAACCCTCCATGTCATGTGGGCGAGTTGTGTGCTATTGAACAAGGTGAACGGGTTGCATACAAAGAACATTGTCCAGAGCAGGTTTAGAGGCCCTGGGGGATGTGCTGGGACATCTGCCTCTCACATGTCCTTCTTCGGATGACCCCTCTTCTTCTTGGGGGGATGATCCTCAGGTGCAGGCCTCTGCGGTACAGGGGACTCTCCGCCAGAGTCCTCCTCCCTCCCTGTGGCACTGGCAGATGGTGTTGCAACAGATGTTGTGGCCACACAGGGAGGTGTGGACAGGTTTGTGTTGATCTGGCGGAGGCATTGGAGTATGTCCCGATGCACCGCAGTAAGGGCATCCCACTTTGCCTCCATGCGGGCATGGTGGGCAGCCTGCTCCTGTTGTATGTCCTTGAGGATCCCCACTTCCTGGCCAAATCCTCCGGTGCTATCCTGGTACGCATCTATGATGCGTGCCAGTTGGGGGTCATCATGCAGTCCAGACCCCTCTGCAAGGCGTGCCATCTGCCTCCCACCCCTCCCAGCACCCCTATCCACATGGGCAGGACCAGCTGCGGGATGCACAGGTGACACTGGGACCCCTTGTGTGGTGTTGCTGGTGATGTTTGCTGTAGCTTCTGGCGGGTCCTGTGTCCCTGTGCTGTGGGTGTTCAGTGACCTTGGTCTGTCTGTGTTGGCAGGGGTGTCCTGTCGGTTTCCAGATGCTGGATGTGTGGGTCCAGGGGGTGCAGATGTTGATGCTGCTGGTGCTGCATGATGACTCCCACCGGAGGGGCCAGGTTGGTCGTCATCATCCGAAGAGGACAGAGACAGAGTCAAACCAGAGAGCTCAGTGTCCACCAGAGTCTGGGACTGGGAATCCTCTTCATTTGGTGCTGGCTCCCCAGCACCACCTGTGTTTGGAAGAGACACACAATGTAAGTTATGTTTCTACAGGCATCAATGGTTCACAAACATGACATATTCTACTGTACGAACGAATACCTGCCTGTACACTGCTTTTTTCCGGCTCGTCACGGACAAAGTTTGATATTGTTGTTGCACATTGCCCAGCCATGAAGAAACATCTCAATGTGCATGTCGAAGTGTGTGCATGCCCAGCTTATGGATAGATTTGTCTTTACATGACCATTGCTACTCAAGGGCCATCACGTTTCTGACACAGGTGTGTCATCCCTGTACACATGTGAGCTTTAACAAGGACATACGTGCTATTCCACTGGGGATATGTTGTACTATTGGGGCATGTGTGGTAGCAGAGTTTGCTAGTCTTTGTGTGCCACATTGGTGTATTGGTACGACATGGTCACAGTCCGGTATGCCTGTGATCTCTTTGGAGGAAGTGTTTTCTTCCAGTGTTCCTAGTTCCCATCTCATTTCATACAATGATGATGTCACCATCGTTAATGATTCTGGTGCTGAGTTTTGTAAGTGCATATGTGATTTGACTTGTCAATGTTCCACATGTTGACATGGATTGGGCAAGGTAGCACTCTGGCTTTTCAATGTTCATGACAGTGAGGGCCGTTGGTGTGTGTGTTGCAGTTTGGCTGCTGTGAGTACCATGTCTCCTCCAATGCTGTCCATGTTGGACCTTGTGTCTACAGTGTCTATGTCAGTGAGTGGTGTGTTGTGTGAAGGATGCCTATGTTTCAGCACGATTTAGGGGTGGAATGCAGCTCACAACAGCACCGAGTGTGAATGTGACCATGCTATGGTGTCGGCTATATTGGTGTGTCCATTCCATTCACTGTCAGATGTCCCCTGTTAATGATGTATATGTGAATTCCTGTGTGTTTTGTACAATGTACCATATATATGGCTCTCCACATTGGTCATCTGCAAGACACACCTCCCCTGCACGGCCAGGGGACACCCCTGGACACTGCATCCCCAGACAATGATTTAGAACAAATGGTTGCAATGGCTATGTGTGCGACCGGGTTTTGTTTGGTCAGTGCATATGTGTGATTGTCAGCCACATCATTTCTCAGGCCCAGCGTCAGACATCTTGACAGTCCATTTCCACTCCCTGTGAGGTGAGCATGATTCAGTGTGAGCTTGCTGGGCCATGTGGGTGGGTGTGGATTGTCTGTGACTGCAACTCCCATCATGCTCTTGGCTACACCCCCCTTCCCAGCATGCCCATACTTCCTCCCTCTTGACTCTGCTTCCCTGTGAGGGGGTGTAACAGGAATGGCAAGATGGCTGACTGTGAAGTCCTGGTGTTTGTTGTTGCCCAGTTCCCCGCATGGCCTTGTGCTCCCCACAACAGAGCCCATTGTCAGACATCTTGTCAGTCCCTTCCCTCTCCCTGTGAGGCGAGCATGGTTCAGTGTGAGCTTGCTGGGCCATGTGGGTGGGTGTGGATTGTCTGTGACTGCAACTCCCATCATGGTCTTGGCTACATCCCCCTTCCCAGCATGCCCATACTTCCTTCCTCTTGACTATGCTTCCCTGTGAGGGGATGTGACAGCAATGGCTAGATGGCTGACTGTGAAGTCCTGGTGTTTGTTGTTGCCCAGTTCCCAGCAGGGCCTTGTGCTCCCCACAACAGAGCCCAGTTTCAGACATCTTGTCAGTCCCTTCCCACTCCCCGTGAGGTGAGCATGGTTCAGTGTGAGCTTGCTGGGCCATGTGGGTGGGTGTGGATTGTCTGTGACTGCAACTCCCATCATGGTCTTGGCTACACCCCCTTCCCAGCATGCCCATACTTCCTCCCTCTTGACTCTGCTTCCCTGTGAGGGGGTTTGACAGCAAGGGCAAGATGGCTGACTGTGAAGTCCTGGTCTTTTGCTGATATTTCCCTGAGGTGTCGGTCAATGCATTCTACCCAGTGAGTTGTTTGGAGTTTGTGTTGAGGGGGTGTGTGTGTCTCCACATGCTGGTAAGTATGGTCAGAGCTGTCAGTCCTCCTTCCCACCCGGCCAGACATGCCACCATGAAACGTGCTTCCATTGGAGGGCGTGCAAGTTGTCTTTCAGGATGTCAGTCAGTGGTGTCCTGCTTCTGATTTGCACACAACCCCTACCAGGGCCTTGTGGTCCCCACAGCAGGACCCAGTGTCAGCCATCTTGTCAGTCATTTTCCACTCCCTGTGATGTGGGCATGGTTCAGAGAGGTCTTGATGGGCCAATCAGGAGGGTGAGCATTATCTGTGACTACAACCCCCATCATGCTTTTGGATACACTCACTTCACCTGCATCCCCACTATTCCTTCCTGTCAGTCAGCTGCACTGTGAGGTTGTGTGTTTGTGGTGGCAAAGTGTCTGGCAGTGTTTATTTAGCTTTGTGCCACTGCCTTGCTCTATTTGTTTGTAGGTTGGTATATGTCATGATACATTTCCAAGTCACTATGCGATGGCAGGTATTGTGTTTGTCTGACTAGCATACACATCTTGGGATGATTATCTATTGGTTACTGTGGCTTTGCTTGCGGTGCATAGTTTCACTGTCCCCTTGCCACACAATATTGGGTATGTTGGTTGTGTACTCACCAGGCTCTGGCATGTCTGTTAGACCATGAATGCTCTCTGGTGGTAGGATGTCTCGCACCTTCTCCTCCCAGGTCATGAAGTAGACTGGTTTTGCAGGAGGGCCACCGCCGGTGCACTGACTCAGGGCATGATATTTTTCAATGAGTTTCTTGACCCTCCTGCGCACGTCATACCACCTGTTTTGGATATCGTCCTTTGTGCGCCTTGCTGGTGCTTGTGCGTTTACCTTGTCCACAATCCTCGCCCACATCTCTGTTTTCTGTGACATGGGGGTCCTTTGGACCAATGTACCAAACACATGTGGCTCTACTCTGATGATCTCGTCTACCAGCACTTCTAACTCACTATCTGTGAACTTTGGATTCTTCTTTGGGGCATGGTGATGGGTGGTGGTGGTGATTGATGTGTGTGTGAGGGTGCAAGTGAGGGTGGGTTACTGTTGGTGTTGCTAGCAGTATGTGTGAGTGCTTTTGGTGAGCTGCTGATGGTGTGTGAGTTGTGTGATGGGTGAGTTGTGAGTGTGTCTGTGGTTGCTGTGTGATGGTGTTTGCTGCTGGCTGTGTCTCCTATTTGCAAGGGATCATGGTAGTGATTGCAGTCCTTTATATGGTTGGAGTTGTGGTTGTGTCTTTGTCCCAGGTCTTTTTATTTGATATTTATTGGCTTTGTCATTGCTTGTTTGGTTCTTTTTTTGTCTTTTTTCCTTTGGGTTTTGTAGGCATGAAGGAGACGTTCTTCTGACGGAAACGGACGCTGATGTTGGCTCGTGCGAGCTTCTCCGCCTCGTTCATGCTGACTATCTTCTGTGTTTCATACGCATCGGTCGCGGAGATCTCTTTTACTTGTGGGCCCGGTTTTCTGTGCGTGCCGGTCGTGCAGCTTGGTCTCCGTGCGAGTCAGTCTGGTCTTACATGCATTGCATCGTACTGCGTGGGTCGGACATCGCAGGTACGTGTCAGTCGGGTTCATTCCGGGTTCGTGTCGATCGGTGAAACTCGCGTCAGTTTTCCTTCTGGATCACTATTTTTCTCTACGGCTCGGTTCGTATGGCTTGTATTCCGTACGTGTCGGTTGTAATTCACACGCGTTGCATCGTACTGCACGGGTCGTACGGCACTGGTCCGTGTCGGTCGCTCTCCGGTCCGGATCCGTGTCGGTCGGTACGAATTGCAGCCGGAATCAGAATCGGCCCCTAAGTAATGAAAGCATCCTTGAGTGTTTCGAAGGAATCATGTCCGCATGACAATTTCAACATAGGACAGAAGACGGTGTGCATCAGGTACTTACCCATGTACATGTGCTTGAATAGCTGCAGAAGGCGGACTATCTGCAAAGCTTTCATCACAGTTGTGAGGCTGTGGGCAATATGATCTTCAGCACCTTCAGGCCTTGGGTGTTTACAGTGAGCAGACTTTCTTTGGAGAAAGTTTGCATAGAATGAACACTGTTCTTTGTAGATACTTGTAATAATCTGTGGTATATTCCTCATGAGAGTTTGACTGTTTGCAAACAGTGTGGTACAGGGTAAAGTCTCTGCATAGCATAGACATTGTTTACAGTACCCACTTTTCTACTCATGTCAGCTTCATTACTCATTGTAGGATAGATGACTGTGAAGGGGTTCATATAGGTAAAGGCTCTCTGTAGTAGTTATGTAACGGAATTTGGGTGTATAGAGGAACTTTGTTTTATCTGAACAGTTGCATACAGATTGAACACCAAGGGGCATATTTACAATGTTATGGTGCAGGGCAGCGCTGCAAGCTTTCTAGCTGCGTTGCCCTACGTAAAAAAAGAAAGGCAGTAATGCACGTATTTACCGGCACACAAACTGCAGCTGGGCGCCAACTCAGGCACCCTTGCACCATGGTGCAAGGGTGTCTGTGTTGTTGGCATGATTGTTTTTGTACAGGAAGGAACACCTTCCTGAACACAAATAATCAAAGTAGGTGTTTTCCTCGTTCTATAAGTGCTGCAGACTACAACACACATAGAAAGAGGAAAAAACGACGAGAAATGTAAACAATTCTCCTTGTTAAACCTGCTTTGGGAAGGCGTTAGTTTTGGTGTTGCTTTCGATTTATGATATTCTGTAAATCTGGGGCAGTGTCAAAAACCATGGGTGTTGCGTGGGAACACCCACACCAATAAACCTTGGAACGCCCCTTCCACGCAGAGTAAGGCATTGCCTTACTCCATATTTACAATGCAGGTGGCTTTGCTAGTCCTTGTAAATATGGGCCGGAACACTGCACCTACGGAGTGTCACAAAAGTGACACTCCAGTGGTGTAGAAATGCAGCAGGGGCATTGTAAATATGGCCTCAAGTGCAGTAGGCATTACTCATCTATCCGTGGTTGATTGTTAATATGTACTCGGCTACCCATGAAGTGTATGGTATAGGGTCAATATTGCACATAACACAACCTTGCTTCACCTAAGGGGGTTGTATGTATGATTACATTATTGGTGCTTCATATTATTCTGAAAGATTTTGTACTTCGGACCTCCAATGTCGTACTGGTTTACAGAGTAATGTGTACAAAAGAAGCTTGGATGATTGATGTCATCAATGATGCAATTTGAGATATCGTCAGTGATGTCATAAATGATGTCATAGAACATGTTATGAGTGATGTAATATTTGAGGTTATAAGCATTGCAAGGCGTGAGGGTCAAGTTATAGTTATCTCTGCTAACGGATGAATTTCTGTGATTTTTTGGCATTTTCCTCTAACTTTCACATTTGTTTTTTCAGTAAATTTCTAAGTTTTTTAAAAACGAAATCAGATCTTTTTATCACATGTAAGTATAAAGTCACATTGACCTTTGTTTTTTTCTGTGAGTTTATAGGTTTAAAAAAAATATAAAGTCATATTTTACCATACGTAAAGCCAACCCCCATCGTGCACGGCCTTTTCGCGGGTCGGGTGCAAAGCATGGCCTGTTGTCAGAATTAGTGACTAATCCCTAGCAGTCAAGAATCTCCACGTCTACAGCCAGGCCTTGCGTCCAACCCCCGCAAGCAGCCAAGCCCCCGCCAGGGGAGGGGGTTGCGGAGCCCCTTTCCCAAACCACTAACGGCCCTGGGGACCCTGGGTCATTTGATTTTAAAAAGGAGATGTCACTGTTCCGGGCTCAAAAAATATATTATTAGGGTAGGGGACTCATGGTCCCCATCCCTGAGCCTTGAGAGGCCTTGGAGAAACCATCTAGGAGGGCCAAATTCATTAACATTAGGGAAGGAAGGCGTTTGGCCCAAATGGGCCCCAGGGATCCCAACACCTGGGGCCATATTTTATGTAGAATGGGGGGTGTGTGTGGCCCTCCTCACCAAGTCTTAATAGGCCCAGGGCCCCCATCCACCGTAGCAAAATACTTTTACATTAGGGGAGGGGGCGCGTGACTCCTCTCCCCAAGTCCAAATGGGCCCTGAGGAGCCTTTCCCTTGGGTATTTTTTAATTATAGGGGAGGAGGACGTGTTATCCTCCTCTCCAAGCTGTAGAAAGCCCCGGGGATCCCTTCGCCCGGGCCATATTTTAATTATAAGGGATATGTATGTGTGGCCCTCCTTCCAGAACCTTAAGAGGCCTTGGTATTCCATCCCCTAGGGCTAAATAAATTTACATTAGGAACAGGGCATGTGGGCCCCCTCCCTGATCCAAAATGTGCCCCAGGGACATATTTTAATTAAAGAGGGCATGTGGCCTCCCTCCCTTAGCTTTCAGAGGCCTGGAGACACCCTTCCTATGGGGCCTCATTTTAATTATAGGAGAGGTGGTGTGTGGCCCCCCTCCCCAAGCCATAAGAGGCCCTGGAGACCCCACCCTATGGGGCCCAAAAGCTTTCTATTTGGGGAGGGGGCAAATGTTCCCCCTCACCAAGCCCAAATGGGATCTGGGGACCCTTCTCCCTGGGCCATATTTTAATAATAGTGGAGGGGGGCGTGTGGCCATTGCTCAGAGCCATAAGAACCCCTGGGGTCCCCAACTCCTGGTGCCAAATGCCATACAATTTCTTTTCCTGAGTTTTATATAGCACACACTTGACCCAAAGTTATCAGAGTGCTTTACATGAGCACCAGTTGCATTACATAAGGACACATTCATTTTTTGTTCCTTCTGTGTAGCTCCGAAAACCAGTATGTCATCACTATAATTGAAAGCATTCATGGCAGGCTGTATGATACGCCAAATGACATCTTAAAATAACTCTGCATATGATGACACACCAAAACTTAGGGCCTGGTTTAGATCGTGTCAGATCCGTTACTCCGTCACATCAGTGACCGATATCCCATCTGGAAAAACATAAATCCCATAGTATAGAATGGGATTTATATTTCGGCGGATGGGATATCCATCACTGTTATGATGGAGTAACCCATCTGCCGAGATCTATATCAGGCCCTTAGTCTCTTGTAACGGAACAGACCAACATGTGTAGAAAAGGTTGTCGTGTACCTACAATTCTCCTTGAGTTCCAACTGATGATACCCTTTATTCAGGTCAAGGTGAGAGAATACCTTCGCACCATTTATCATGTCGGCAATGTGCGGACATGGCTGTCGTTCTCTTTCAATTGCCTTGTTTGCTTGACACATATCCACACAGATGTGTACAGCTTCTTCACAGTCCTTTTTGGGTACTACCATTATGGGAGAAACCCATGGAGTTGGACCAGTTGAACT
Source organism: Triturus cristatus (assembly GCF_964204655.1). Taxonomy (NCBI): domain Eukaryota; kingdom Metazoa; phylum Chordata; class Amphibia; order Caudata; family Salamandridae; genus Triturus; species Triturus cristatus. The sequence continues at coordinate 320,076,376 of NC_140589.1, read as the reverse complement.
CTCAATGATATCGTGTTTGAGTAAGGATTCCAGAGTCTTTTCAACAGCTTACTGTAAGTGAATAGCAATTTGTCTGTGTCTTTGAGCAATAGGACGGACGTCCTTATTAATGTCTTAATTGGACTTTCATCATCTTTAGTTTTCCCAAACCATGAAACAACAATGGGAATTGACTTACAATTTTGCGATGAGCATTTATGTTATAGTTCACGGATATCAGTCTCATATCAGCAGCTGTGCTGAAGCTGAGTAAACAGATGAAGTACATGAATGGGTGCTTGTACTTCTGTTTCTTTGTGTTTCATCACATCACAAATGAACCTTGACATTTTATTGTCATCGATGCAGCTCACGTATACACTTTCGCTTTCAATGACGCAAGTTGAGGCAATGGAGACAGTTCATTATAAGTCTCCCCAGTCATAATATTTATTGATGTACCACTATCAATAATGAAAGGTGCTGAACACCTGTTGACTTTTAGTGTGATTTTCGGACAATGTTTGAATGACTTTAGTGCTTTGTCATGTCGACTTTTCTTGGACCTCTATTTTTCCTCACATGTGGACAGTCCAACATGTGCACATTTCTCTGAGGTAAACAACGACATGGCACAATCATCTTCTTCACTTTCACTTGACATTGATACTGAAGAACTGTTTGATGAAGATTTAGATGTCAGTTGACTTAGTTTGGTGTCGATTAGCCTCATCAGATGCGATCACTTGGCCTTATGTGGCTGCGTCGAATATCACTCTGGAACGTTAGGGTGGCCAATTTATCTTCGCACTGTGATGCACTTACTTTTTCCTTCACCTTGCAAACCATTACAAATGGTTCTCCTTTCCACAGCCTTTGCAGATCTGCCCAATGATGTGACATTTACCTTTGTGTGGAAATGAAAATCCACACCTGAAGCACAACCTCTTTTTTCTGGGGAGAAATCACTCTGTGTCCCTCTGTCTTGTGCTTTGGCTTACTTTTTAAAATCATGACTGACTCACCCTAAGGCACACCTCCGGCCTCCATGCCATCAGCTTGTCGATCAGCATGCTCTTCAGCTCGGACAGCCATGAGAACTCGCTCCAGACTCTGGGGCATAATTACAAGCCGCTTGCGCCGCCGGTGCATCACCGATGGTGCATTTTGCTGCCCCATATTTACAAGGACCAATAAAGCCACCCTGCTTGGCTTTTCATGTCCTTGTAAATACGGCCACTTTTCACACAGCACTTTGCATGAAAGGGGCCTTTATTTTTTATTTATTTATTTTTTACAGAGTTCTATATAGCGCAAACTTGACCCAAGGGTATCAGAGCGCTTTACATAGCACCAATTGCGTTACATGAGGACACATTCATTTTTGTGAGGCACGGGGAGATTAAGTGATTTGCCCAGAATCACAGGATGTTCAGCTTCATTGCCGAGACTCGAACCCAGTTCCCCAGTTTCATGGTCGACCCCCCTAGCCGTTAGGCCAACTCCTCTCCTTCCATGGGTGTTGCTGTGGGTGTTCCCATGCAACACGCATGGAACCTGACACATTCCCAGATTTACGAGAAATCGTAGACTTGGGAATGCGTCAGAATGCTTGATGAGCACATCCAGTGTCTCAACATATTTGTTGATGGTCTGTCATTCTTGACTGTAACTGTGCTTTTCGTAAACTATATTCACCATTGGATTGAACTTGAGATTGAAGGTTGCCTTGATTTGACTGTATGTAATTTCTTCAGCTCAAAGCATTTTCATTATCACTTCTTTTACACCTTCACCAACAGTCTGGTGGACTTCAGCAAACTCTCTGGGAGAGCATTGTCTGTCTTTGGGTTACTTATTCCCTATCTTGCTGCCAATTTTGTAGTGTACTCCTCAGCCCAGGTACCTGCCAATGACTATGCCACACATGGAGATTATTATAACACTTCTTTATTCTTCTGTGTGTGACTGCAAACTTAACATTCTAAACCTGCTTGAAGCGATTTCAGAACACCCAGGAGACCATGGACATCTCGGGGTGGCATGAGGGGGGATGTGAATCAGCTGGAGATATGTTTCAGAATGAGACGTATATGACCTTTAGGGAGGCTCAGGACTGGTTCCAAGTGGTGCCGGGGCATTTTTTGCAGTACGCTAAAATATCACGTACTGTGCGCGAGATGTGGGCTACCTTGCCAGATGAACCGAAGGAGTCCTACACATTGATGACAATGCTGGACCCAGGCTCTAGCAGGGGTCTCATATCGCATATATATGAAGCGCTGAAGGAGAATCGGGGGTCTAACATCGGCACGCTCCGAGCGAGGTGGGATGATGACTTGCCAGTCCCACTGACGGATAGCGAGTGGAGGAGAGCGCTGGCTCAGGTAGCAGATGCAGCAAGTAATGCGCGGTTCATGCTTATTCAGTTTTATTATTTGCACCTCAAGTATTTGACTCCACAGTGCAATGCACGATTCACACCAGGGTTGTCATCTTCATGTCCACGCTGTGGCACGGACCCCGCCATGTTTATACATATGACCTGGAGCTGTTTACGACTACGACAATTCTGGACCCAAGTGGTGCAATCTCTTTGTACAGAAACAGCGATGCGAATTCAACTCTCTATAAAACATTGCATCCTGGGGGTCCTTCCAATACCTAAGAAGGGGACTAGGATGCGATACAAATTCGTACTATTAGGACTTGTTCTAGCGAAAGACGGATAGCGATCCACTGGATACGTCCTGCTCCTCCCACAAGGGACAGATGGAGGGATGATTTGTGTGAGTGGGGTGTGGCTGAGTAATATCGTCTTAACGTAGTACGAACTGATGAGAATGCAGAGAATGATATTTTGGAATGGGGCCAAATGTTGACTGCAGTGTCTTCAGTAATGATGCCGAATGGTGAGGATACCACACACAGTTTACCATCCACCCAGCCCACACCACAACCCGATGCAACAACAATGTGAGTGCCCTCTCACACCATATTTTACATATATTATAAATTAGCCACAGGTACACTGCCAAATTGACCTTGTCAGGAACCAGTAAAACCTGCCAGTCACTGCCAGGGAGAGCGATGGGACAGGGGTGGAAGAATCTTGTTCCTCTTGATTATTGTTATTATTATTGTATTATTGTATGCATGTTTGAGCGCATGTTGAAAATGCACTGCTCTTCGAACCCAGTCGACTCACTGGTGGTGAGGGTGAAGGAAAAGGGATGTCATCTCCTTATTTTACTGTAACAACACTGTTGGACTTGGCCCTTTTTGCAGGGTCATCCCTGAACTTTTTGCCTTCCTCCTGTATTTTTTCTGACCTGTTGTTGGCTGTTTTATGACTCTGGGCACTTTACCACTGCTGATCAGTGCTAAAGTGCATATGCTCTCTATTGTAAATTCATGTGTTGATTAGTGACTCCATGATTGGCTTATTTGATTTACTTGACAGACCTTAGTATAGTGCACAATGTGTGCCTAGGGCCTGTAAATCAAATGCTGCTGGTGGGCTTGCAGCACTGGTTGTGCCACTCGCAGAAGCAGCCTGTAAAGTGTGTCTCGGGCCTGCCATTGCAGAGCCTGTGTGCAGTCTTGTACTGCCATACTGACTTGGTAAGTGCACACACTTACCAGTCCCTAACCCTTCCCTTTTCTTCATATCAGACACCCCTACGGTAGGCCCAAGGACAGGGTGCATTGTAAGTATAAGGTAGGACATGCCCTGGTGTGTGTGGCACTGGTGTGTGTGGCATGTCCTAATAGTGAATTACAGCCATTTTCATTTTTTCACTATTGCAAGGCTACCAGTACCCATAGGCCAGAATGGGCAGTTTGATTATAACATCTTATAATCCTAACTGACCCAGGGAACAGGGTAACAATTCGAGTTTAGTATGCCTGAACTCAGAATGATAAAATACATCTTTTAGTAAAGTTGGTTTTAATATTCTGTGTTTGAAAATATCACTTTCGTACCTAACCATCCAGCCTGCCTCTGCTAGCTTGTGTATTGTGTGTTTGGTTTTGTGAGTGAAAGGGGCTGGGGGATTCCAGGAGACAGGGTGAGTCAGCACAGGGCTGAATAGACCTATTTACATGTAGAGTGGTGAGGGGAATAGCACCTAGGTCTGAATAGGGCTGTGCCTGCTTTTCACAATGCTGGCTCCACCTCCTGTGGTGCGTCTGATGTCCCTGGCCCACCCTGTCAAAAGAAAGAAGGAGTCCTGTAAGCAAAGTGCTCCAGGACTGCACAGAACTGGTTTGGACTAGGTACAGGCCCCTCTGCCTTCAGAGGACAAAGGCTTTAGTAGTATAAAAATGGGGACCCAGACCCCAAAACTTTAGTAGAGAAAGATGAACACTGATGGCCCGGTTGACAGCGGAGGGGCTGACTTCTTCCCCTTAGGTGTGGCATTCTTGTTCTCTCCAGTCCCAGTTGCCTGTTGCTATCTGTTTGTACTTTATGCATACCCTGGTTTCTCATTGCTGCTGGGGAATTGTATAAGCATATTGCTCTGCGTGGATCCCTATTCCATCACAGGGTGAACGGCACTATGATACTGTATTTTATGTATTGGAGGGGGTACTTCTTACAGTGACTTTACTTTGTATGTACCTGTCTTTGGTTGGTGTTAAAATGCAATAAAAACAAAAACAAAAACAAAAAAAGACTTTAGATCACTTCTGGAACAACTAGACAAACCTCTGCCAAGGCGAAGAACCAAGGAAGATGTAGGAGTTGGACTGCCCCCCTGCCAGTGTGCTGTGTTGCAGGGTTGGCCTACAGTGGTGTCTTCAGTGCCAAGGAGAGGAAAAGGAACTTTCAAAGAACTTTCATCATCTTGCACAGTATTACTCCAAGGGCTTGAACTTGTGCTTGACTCCTGCTGAAGTTTCAGGAACAAAAGACTTCACCACCAGCCCCCCTCTGAATTTCCTTGCTGGGAATTCTGTCTGCAGAAGCCTGCGAGTCGCTGGGAGCTGGAAGCACGACTCAACAAGAAGAAGCGTGTCGCCGCCACAGAGGTCGCTGCCGCATCACCAAAGAAGCGTGCCTTTTGTCAAAGCTGTTTACCGACGCATCACTGGAAAAGTGTGTCACCACCGCAGAGGTCACCGTCGCATCACCGGAGAAGCGTGCCGCAGGGCCTGTCGCGGCTCCAAAGTTACAGAGTTTGCCGCACGGCTGCCGGATGTGCACGCATCGTCTTCACGTCGTCGCATCAAGGGTGCCATCTTATCGCACCGGATTGTTACATCGCATCGAGGTGCCATCTTATTGCATCATAACCGGAACGCAGTACGAGAATCAACGCATCACCTCCTCTCCTGTAAGGACCAAGAAGCATCCCCTCCTCTGCGCAAGCATTGAGGCGCGATGCATCGTCTCCCCCGAAGCAAGGAACCGACGGATCTCCATCCATGCGAACCTTTTGTTTGTTTTGTGTTACGCATCCAGGTACTTTTGTGAGAACTGTGTCGCATTTATCACCAACTTGAATTAAGTGACTTCTACCATCTTTAAGTCTATTTTGAGTACAGTATTGTGGATTTTTGTTGTTTGCGGTCTTGTGTTAAGGCTTATTTTTATTTTAGGTTGTATTTTTATACAACCTGTGTAGTGTCCATTTGTAGTGTTTTCACTGTATTACTGTATGTGTTCACAAATGCTTAGCACACTGCCTCTGAGATAAGCCTGTCTGCTCGTGCCAAGCTACCAAGGGGGTGAGCAGGGGTTATCCAGTAGTGTAATCCAATTTCCCTGACTTAGAAGCAAGGGTCCCTATTTGGTCAAAGGTACCACCTCTGCCAACTAGAGACCCTCATTTCTAACAGACACAATTAGTGAAATATTGATGTATGTCCATGACACCTGTTACGGATATCCTTGGTGTAGTGCTTAATAAAAAATACGTTTAAACCTGCATCACTTCACTACGCTCTAACACTTACGTCACGGGGATTGCAGTGATAATTCCAACCCGCAAAGGGGTTCTTAAATGATACGACTCGTATCCCGTACTCGGATAGGAACGGAACAGAAGGTGACTGCTGAACCCACGGAAAACGACATATAGGAAGAGTCACTTTGAGCCTTGGGACATATTTGATCCCTGACACTGGATCACTACGAACGTCGCCTTCATTTAAGAACCACTTTGCGGGTTGGAATTATCACCGCAATCCAAATTTGACTAAAGGAGAACATAGCCTTGATAAAGTCGCGGGTTTAATACCCTGTGCGACGAAACACGTGTCGGCTGTTGGCTGTTGGATGGATAAAAGAATAAAAGAAAGAAAATCTCAAGAATCATCTCACTTTGTCTTACTTGCTGCTCAAAGCGTGCTATTTTGATTAATGTACAATATTGCTTACGTGTGCTGGGGACATTATCTGTTCAGCCAATTGGCACATGCCGATTACCTGGGGAGACTAGTGGTGCTCCTCACCTTTCAGCACCGTCACGAATATAAACTGTTCAAAATACTTTATAGATGGTATTCTCCTGAAGTGGCGCCATTATCCTATACTCCAAACCACTACCTCCCCTTTCTTTATTTTAACCCTGTTCAACACAAGCCGATCCCACATGTGTAACTGTGTCCTGATGGCAGCGACCACAGCACCAGACTCCCTTCGATCACCGAGGGGTATTTCCACATTGAAGACCGGCGACACATGGTGCCACTAAACCTGTACTACGCAAGGTTTGTTTGGGTCACCAACGTATGCACGTGGCTGTGGACCCTAGCTCACCACTACGTCTGCCCTACACTGTGGGCAACCGGCGACAAATTGTACCACTAACCGTCTTCAACACAAGCCGATCCCACATGTGACACTGTGTCCTGAGTCCTGAATGGCAGTGACCCCAACTTGCCAGCTACCACAGCATCAGACTCCCTTCGATTAGTGTGGCGTATTTGCATATCGAAGTCATCAATGTGGAAAGTATTGCCGACGAAAAGATAATGCAAAAGATAAATTTTACACAAACTGTCGATTTCCCTTTCCACGTCCAGTATTTTCCAAAGGAAGAGTGAACAGTATTATGTCAGCAATGAGACTTACCATCACTCAAAAATCACCCAAAAATACTTATAATTTAAAAAGAACAGAAGCATCGAAGTACAATAATGATTACAATACGGAGATTTTGAAGATGTGAAATGCAAATATGAACATACAATATGATGCACATAACTCAATTGCTGTTTCTCACTATGTCACGTCATATACTACCAACTCTGAGAAGACAGAATTGAAAGAAATGTGGGAAGAAATTTCACAGGAGAAGACACTTAGGAAAAAAATGTACAGCTTCAGTTTGAAGATACTTTCACATCGAGAAATTGGATCCTACCAATTTTTGGATCGATAGACATCTGCAAGTTTATATTCAAAGTCAACACGAACCATCTGGATAAGTCTAGGTTTTCCTGTGGCATGAAATCGAGTTTTAATATAAATGTTATAAAACAAATTTGTGATGATATAGACTTACGTTTCTTTGCTAGTCAAGAGAACTGTACAGAAAATAACAGTTGGATATGTCTAGGTGTTGATCAACAAATGGAAGATAATACTGTTGTGAAGTTTGAAAAATAAATAACAAAGTTTAAAGTAGTTTCTGGTGAAAATCCCAACTATGTTTATATTTATTGCCGATGTACTCATTATAAAATTCAAACTAGGAATGTAGATGTACTACCAATAACCCTGTTCAACACAAGTTGATCCCACATGTGTAACTGTGTCCTGAGTCCTGAATGGCAGTCACCCCAAGTCAGTGGCAGCGACCACAGCACCACACTCCCTTCGATCACTGAGGCATATTTCTAAATGCGACGACAGCGACACGTAGTCCCACTAACCCTCTTTAACACAAGCCGATCCCACATGTGTAACTGTGTCCTGAATGGCAGTGACCCTAAGTCCGTGGCAGCAACCACAGCAGCATACTCTCTTTGATCAGTTAGACATATTTCCATATGCAACGGCGGCGACACGTGGTGCCAATAACTCTGTTCAATACATGCCGATCCCACATGTGTAACTGTGTCCTGAGTCCTGAATGGCTGTGACCCCAACTCCGTACCACCACACTTCCTTTGATCAGTGAGGGGTATTTCCATATGCAACTACAGACTCCAGTAGGCAAGTAAATATCACAGTCCTACACCCTACATATTATCCTTTTAGTATCCTTGCTTCAAGAACTTTTTTTTATATCAGTTATAGCTTTACTACAATGACCAAATTAATCTTCAAATGAAAACTAAAATGGAATAGCAGTCTACACCGCAGGCAGTACAGCTCGCGATTCCATTTTTAAATGCTAATTTCTGACAACAAGATTGTACTCAGAAAATACAACACTTCGTCAGTGTATTCTATACTTGTTTCATCTTTTCATCATACGCCTATACTGTACTCACCAGGGTTCCCAATGGAAATTATTTCTTCATTCATTAACTACAGAGTCCACTAGGCAAGTAACTATTACAGGCCTCAAATCTACATAAAATCCGTTTAGTATCCTTTCTTCTTGAACATTTTTTATATCAGTTATACCTTTAGTACAATCACCAAATTCTTTTTCAAGTACAAAAGAACACTCAGCAGTCTACACTGCGGGCAGCAGACCTCGCAATTTGAATTTTGGACACGTGGTGCCAACTAACATTGTCCAACACAAGCAAAACCCACATGTGTAAGTGTGTCCTGAGTCCTGAATGGCAGTGACCCCAAGTCCATGGCAGCCACCACAGCAGCAAATTCTCTTTGATCATAGACATATTTCCTTTCATTGCAGCGACCACACCACCACACTCCCTTTGATAGAGTATTTTCATATTGAAGGTTGGCAATAAGTGGTGCCACTGAAACTACATTACGCAGGCCGGTAAGGCCACCAACGTATGCACATGGATGTGGACCCTTGGTCACCGCTACCTCTGGCCTACACTACGATCAGCAGGCCTCACAATTCAGATAGAGTCGTGATTCCACATGACGCAGTCCTATAGCCAAGACACATTGCTCTCAGTGCGGCCCGTCCACACTGAGCATCATCACAGGCTCATACACTCTCAATGCTTCTGGTGCCACTTACCCTCTTTAACACAAGCCAATCCCACATGTTGAACTGTGTCCTGAGTCCTGAATGGCAGTGACCCCAAGTCCGAGGCAGCAACCACACAACATACTCCCTTCGATTTGTGAGGCATATTTCGATATGCAAGGCCAGCGACACATAGTCCGACTAACCCTCTTTAACACAAACCGATCCCACATGTTGAACTGTGTCCTGAATCCTGAATGGCAGTCACCCCAACTTTGTGGCATCGACCACAGTACCAGACTCCCTTCAGTCTTATTTGTTGTTCTTTTCTTTAAATACATTTTTTAATATGTAAATCTACACATGTCTAAGACTCCTCTTTGTCCAACCGCACAGGGACACTTCCGGGCCCAAGAAGGTTGTTGGGGGTATGATGGTAATGTGGGAAGAGGGTGCGTTTCCTGCAGATGTGGGTAGAGGCAGCGTCAAAGGGGTATCTATCACAGAAAGAACTCCGATATGTTTTCACAAATACCTCGGACAAATGCCAGCTGACGGATTTATGTAGTGTGAGTTATGAACAGTTCGCACCCAGGCTCGCAGAGGGACAGCTGAGGCCCGTCCGCTCCACTCACAGACGCAGTACTACGAGCTGTCTGCACCATTGTAGCTATCCCTGCCCTGTTCCGTCATATGCCACGTCACGCCACGCTACGCCACACCGCGCCACGCCACGCCACGCCACACCACTCAGATTACGTACCGACGACGACCCCACATACCTACCTGTCGCAGGCGTACCCACTGTTCCTGTGCAGGTCAGTGGTCTAGTTCTCCACATCTCCCGCCCACTCCCTGAGGGCAGCTTTTTTACACACAACACACCTGTCTGGCACATGCGTCACAGGCCATGTGACCAGGCAAATATAATAGATCAACAACGTCACATCCTTTATTGCCAGTGCTGACTAGATGTCGGATGCTCCACGTGTCTCAACCATAAAGAGTCTTTCAAAACTTGTGCAGAAGGTTACTCGTACCCTAATCTGTATAGCCCTCAGGGGCTTACCACCCCCTTGGCGCGGACTTCACATGCACAGGATTAGTGCCACCCAAAGCTCATATGGCCATCAGGGGCCTACCACCACGTGGCACGAACGTAACTTCCACAGGCTTAGTGGCCCCAAAAGCTGATGTGGTCTCCGCCATTGATGACTCAGGACTCAGCGACATGTGTGAGATCTGCCGGGCCATGGAGAAGATGATGTGGTCTCCGCCATTCATGACTCAGGACTCAGCGACATCTGTGCGATCCGCCAAGCACCTGATGTGGTCTTCACCATTCAATGCTCAGGACTCAGAGACATATCTGTGATGAGTTTTGACAGGCACGTGGAGTGCCCACTGCTGCACACTCCGGTGGCAACAGGTAATTATTTGTTCATGGATGCGCAGGGGCGGTAGTGTCTCTCTCTCTCTCTCTCTCTCTCTCTCTCTCTCTCTCTCTCTCTCTCTCTCTCTCTCTCTCTCTCTCTCTTTCTCTCTCTCTGCCTCTCTCTCTCTCTCTCCCACTCTCTCCCACTCTCTCTCACTCTCACTCTTCCTTCTTTTCCTTCTATCTCTCTAACTCTCTCTCTTCCTTTTCCCTTTCTCACTCCCTTTCTTTCCTTCCCTCTCTTTTTCTCTCTGGCTTTTTTTCCTTCCCTTTTTCTCTAGGTCTCTCTCCTTTGATACGCGCATTACACACGTCCTTGTTTTGTGCTTTATTTTCCAGGCTCTGTCGTCCACATCCATGGTGCCCACAGCAGTGTTCCACCTTGTTATTTCGTATTTTTGTTTATACATTTTTTATATTACTTTATCGTTGATATATGTTAATAAAAGAATTAAGTTTGAATTTTTTTTTAATAACGTTTCTGGTTGTTTTCGTAGCTGCTGTGTAACTCTTTCTATTTCTTATTACTGTTATTTAATGAAGTCCACCATGGTCTTAAATTTTGGAGGACTTATCGTGGGAATATTGGTGATGTCTGCAGTTTCCAGCAACATCTGAATAGTGTGTTAGATTTATCTCAAATTTACTTCCATTAAAGTGCTGATAATGAAATGCAGACTAGCCGTTCCCGCGCAAAAAGACACGAGGTGCACCTTTGCGATTTATTCTAAATACTAAAATCCTGTATTGAATTGCACTGACGTAGTGGCTGCACTCACAGTGTACACACAAAATCATTTGCGAAACCTCATTGTATTTATATTGATTGGGAATCGGACGTCAGGTGCTGGATCTTGACGAGATACACTGCCCAGTTCGTATATTGTCCTGCACACGCAAAAAATCACATCACAACTTTCACACCAACTGCAATGCGAAACAAATTCCGGCAATAAGCCTCATTAGCACCAGGGATTTTACACCTGCTTTCTGATGATTTTAAGCAGGACGACTACCTGCACCATGAAAGAGAACACAGCCAAGAGCCCCACCAGAACACCCACAGGTGCCATAGAATAAATGAGCATGATACAGGGATACCCATGAAGGCCACAAGACTCTTCGGAACAACTCCGAGACCGCCAACGCCCCCCAAACCCGCATCTGAGCAAGTGTGTCCCTCTGGTCATTGTGTTAGCATGATAGGCACCAGCCCTCCAACATCACAGTGTGCTATCACCTCAGCATTGGCGATGCGCCTGGACATGTAGCTACGCACGCATCCTCCTGCATGCACAACCAGCGTGTGCTGGTCCGTAGTACATAGGTCAGCGCAGGGGTGTGCCTATCTGACAATGGGAACGGGGTGTCTCGGACATCTCCGTGTACAGGAAGTGCGGTAAGTGTGTCTCTGTGTTCTGGTGTGGCCTGCCACAAGGGCCGCAGCAGTCAATGTTGTAAAGTGGCATGCACACCTCCAAACAGCACTGTGATGGTGTAGTTGGAATGCAGCAGCACATGCGCAAATAGGCATTACAATGGTATGCCGTACGAGTGCACGAGATACAACAGTGCACCGTACAAAAATGTGGGAGCTCGTGGGAGGGAGGAGCAGCTGTTTCCAACGTAACAGACAGGGAACTCGCCCATGTGCCACGTGCTGGGCATCTCATCCATGATGACCATGGTCGCAGACATCCCACAACACCAACGACCAGCCTTTATACACATCCTCTATGAATGCAGCATGGTTTTCACTTCTATGCTCGTTCACTGGTGTGATGTTGGTGAGTTGTGTGATTTGTGCTCCTTGTTGGTGTGTTTCATTTTGGCCATTGTTTGTCTATCCTTGTGCTATACTTAACCTCTTCAGTGCCCATGACGAGATAGTCTCGTCATGGAGCACGGTCGCGCTGTGCCCATGACGAGACTATCTCGTCATGAACCCCACCCACTAATAAAACGCCCGGCACAGGAGGGGGAAAGGGCGTGGCACAGAAGGGGTTAATTGTGCATGTCTGTCATTATGCCCATCTCCCCCTGTCCCCTCACTCCCTGCTTCTTCCTTTTCCTGGTGCTGTTCTGTCTATAATTTTGATGATCCACACATAAATACATGTAAAGAACAAATTAGAATAGTTCCTTGATTCTTTTAGGTTTCAAAATTCTCTCTCTTGGTTTCTTTTTAATTTTCCATATAAACAGTTTTTTTTAAATATTCAACAACACATAGAAGTCAGAAGTGCAACGTATTCTATCAACACACTTTCTAGAACATTCTACAACACGTGCAGGTTAAAAGTTCATCAATCTTTTTAAACGTAACCATATTTTTTTGCAACATTTTCTCAAACATTTAACGGAACTTGGAGGTTAAAAGCTCTCAATTGTTTTATGTTCGAACAGTGCCTTCCAAATGCAAGTAGCAGGTGTGGTTGAGTTGACAACTTTTATCCTATTTTATGTAATCCACGTTGAAACTGCTTTTTCTTAACCAATCACAAAGATGCTTTTCCACGAAACGAATGTGCACCCTACTTTTAACAAAGAATGCTTTTCGTCTCCCAATCACGTATCGTTTTGTATGGCAATAAAAAGTAGTTCCCTATCTTTAAACATATCTCTTATTCTACCAAGGAACTGCATGAGCTACAGACATCTTTCCATACCTTCCAAATGCTAGTGTGGATCGTAGAACATAGCTATATTTTCTGGTGCAAGAGGTATGCAGAACAGAGACGTATTGACTTAGACCCAGGTTTACAAAATGTGGACATTAAATGGTTTGCACAGAGAGGATTGAAGTGGCACCAATTGTTGCCTTTGGTTAAAACCTGTTTGCATCTCCAACACCCTGACCTCATGATTGTGCACTGTGGTGGAATCGACCTAGACACATTGACTGGGGTAGGTTTGGAAATGCTTATGAAGGACACCTTTGGACAAATGATGTTACTTTTCCCTCAAACTGTCTTTGTATATTCCAATATATGCCAAAGACAGAAGTGGAAATGGTCAAAACAATTTTGTCCTCAGATTGAAAAATCTAGGAAGAAACTCAACAAAGCTGTGTCTGCATACCTCAGAGACCACAAAATGGGGTCCATCTACAACAACAACATACGTTTTGATATGGCTGATATCTACAGAAGTGATGGAGTACACTTCACAGGTCACGGAAATCGAGTTTTCCTGAATAACTTGAAGCTGTGCATCCGCACTTATATGTAGCTCCAACTAATCAACACAAGGGCTCTTTTTAGAGCCACCCTATAACTGACAACTTAGGCTGCTATTTTAGGGCCAGGTAACGGCAACTCCCGGACCCTCGCCAAAATGTATTCTCCACACAGCTGTGACGCAGTGGCCAGACCATTCGACTTTGCAGCACAGAGCTCTCGCTTTGATCACCACCTCTACTCCCCCATAGGGGTGAGTAGTTTGCGCTTTACAAATACCGTATTGATTTACCTTTGCACTCCCTGTACAACACCACCTAAGCACCATATACAAGTTGGACAAGTGTGGCACAGTGCCCAGAGCACATGACTTCACAGCATAGCAAACACAGGCTCACGGTTTCATACCCGAGTCCAGCAGCAGCTCCTCAATTTAGCAGCATGACACTCTAGGCAATACCTAACTTAATTTCCGTACCCAGCACTTTCAGACCAGTAGGGGTCAGTAGTTCACCGGCTTTACCCCGAGTCCGTCACCAGCTCAGCTCATGCCCCCAGCGCCATCAGACCCGTAGGAGTGAGTAGTTTGCACTTTACAAATACCAAATTGATTTGATACGCACACATTTATCTTCGCACTCCCTGTATAACACCCCCTAAGCACCATACACAAGTTACAATGTTCGAAACAACAGCTCCTCCGAGTAGGTATATCTACATACTGACACTACTTGGACAGATGTGGCACAGCGGCGAGAGCACATGACTTCACAGCATATGACACACTGTTTGGACTCACGCTTTCATCCCCGAGTCTGGCAGCAGCTCAGGCTAGCACCATGAGACTGTACACAATATCTCACATATTTTCCACACCCAGGGACTTTCAGACCAGTACGGGTCAGTAGTTCGTCCTAGTAGGTATAAACACATGCTGACACTACTTCCACAGGTGTCTTGCAGCGGCCACGGCACATGACTTCACAGCATAAGAAACACAATTTGGGCTCACGCTTTAATCCCCGACTCCCGCACCAGCTCACCTTAGCAGCATCAGACTCTAAGCAATACCTCACATAATTTCTGTAGCCCAGCACTTTCACACCACTAGGGGTGAATACTTCGCTTCAGACCCGTCTATAGCACACCCTAAACACCCCACATGGGTTACAGTGCTCCTACCCTCCTCTTTCCCACTTTGTTCTCCCTTTTTTCCCCTTACTCGCTTCGACGGAATCACAAAATGGCGGCCAACACTTGCTAGTTGCAACCGCACACAGTGCTCATAACCAATAAGCAGCAAGCTCATGCTCGTAACGCCTCAGCCAATCAGATGGCAGAATTCCCAAATATCGATTTCTGTACATTTCGATATTTCTCAAAAACTACTGAACGGATTTACACCAAATAAACAAAAGTGTGCTTTCTAGACCAAGACCCTTCTCTCTGCCAAATTTGGGGTAATTCCGTTCACCCGTTCGACCTGTAGCCTTTTCTAAAGTTTCCTATGGAAATTAACATGGAGAAAACACGTTTTGGGACCCCCTATGTTCTCGGCTCCCCCCTTGATGAATCACCCTCAAACTTCCCATATAGGAGCTGATATGAACAAAGAATTAGTTTGGAAAATTTCATGAAGATTCATCAAAGGAAGCCAAAGTTATAAGCAAAACAAAAAATGCTCTTCCTATGGAAACTTGGTCCTAACTATAACTACCTACTGGCGACCGCCAGTAGGTGATATATATATGTATCAGGCTCAAAAACTTCACCCCCAGCAGGAAAATGAAGGGAACGCACTCAATCGAAGGTGAAACTCGGTTGTTTATTTCACCGAGATGAAACACAGGATGCGTTTCGGCTTCGCGCCTTTTTCCACTGTTCAAAGTGCCGTGAGTTTAACATGATTATATCCTGGTATACACATTTTACTTCCGGGGCATACGACAACAACATAAACAACAGACTACAAATAATATAGTATAAGGAGGTGCCATCTTAACACTTGTTAATCAGTGTAAGAAAATTCAAAAATTTTATATATGTACAATAATCGTTTTGTTCATTTTGTGCTAATTTCACAAACATTCATTAATTATGGATCTATATCCTTCATAGACGGTACCTCGCATTTGCCACACTGAATTAAGCCCTTAATGGGCATTCCAAGTACATTATAATGAAAAGGGGCACTATCATAACCCTTATTAATAAACTAAGGAAACAAAATAAAGTATATACAATTTACACATGATACATTTTCAGTGCTAATTTGTGCGAGTACATGATTATATCTTACATCAAGTCAATACGTCAAAAATTAATTAATAAGTAGTGTCTCTTTGGTTGCAAATATTAAGCCCTAAATGGGAAAATCAGCAGATGTGTTATTCGTGCACAATTCAATACCCTACTGTAGTTCTCTTCTCATATCGAATTTAACTGTATAGAAAACTCTCAAAACACAACATAGCAAGTCCTCATCCTAAATGAATTGCAATTTCTTCTTCAGTATTTAAACCATTCCGGATGGTAGTCTACAAATAAATTATGAATCTAGATTCTAGCCTGTGTAGTTTGAGCTCACGGTTCCCTCCCCGATCGCTAGCAGGGACATGATCAATGCAGAAAAATTTTAATACATTTCTGTCACTGTTATGGAATTTAGAGAAATGCCTCGCTACGGGATAGGTAAAATCTTTCTTCTCCATTACTCTTGCATGCTCTAAAATTCTTCGTTTTGTTGGGTGTATAGTACTCCCAATGTACTACATATTGCAGGGACATAGCAGACAGTACACACTGAACGGTTTATTACAGGTCATACATTTATTAATAACCTTGGGTTGTGCCATGCCTGGAATTTTATATGTCAAGGTTTTAGAACTCTGTCTGCAAGCCTTGCATTTAGAGCAGGGGAGAAAGCCAGTCAGTGTACTTATTCTGGGATGATAAGGAATCGGTTCATAATGGCTTTTGACAAGTGCATCTTTTAATAATCTACTCCGTTTAAAAGTCACTTGTGGATGATCTGGAAGCTTTTTCCCTATCACCATATCTGTTTGTAAGATATGCCAGTTACGACACAATATTTTCCTTAGTGTGCCTGCATCATTAGAGAAGGTGGTAATAAATCTAAAGGTTTCACTTTCTTCAATGTTGGATCTCTCTCTATCCCGTAGCAGACAGTGTCTAGGAATTCTCTCTACTCTAGATAAAGTCTTCGCTAGCAGATCTGGACAGTGTCCTCGTACCTTGAATCGCTCTATCGCTGCTAATGCTTCGACATTGAAATCTTCTTCTAGGGTGTAGTTTCTTTTCAGACGAAGCAGTTCTCCGTAAGGTATGCTATTTTTCAAAGTTTTTGATAGCTGCTATAGATATTTATAACTATATAAATAGTATCCCAAGGTGCTCATTCGAGCGGGAGCGCACTCCCACGCAGATGAAACCATTCGGCTTTCACTCTCTGGAAACCAGCATTGGAGAGCCAGGTGAACTTCCAGCCTGACGCGTTTCGAGGTATTTCTTATTCATAGGCACATGAAGTACGTAGATAGTTCCATTTACCACATGCCACGCCTTTAGTAGGTCACGTTGTTTCGAATTGCATGCTGGACTTGGTAGTCTGTGGAGCAAAACAGTCTTCACTTTAGTAAGTTCTACGTGCTTACATGTCAAATTAATTATACATTCTTAATCCCAGTGGGCCCCAGTTTTCCTGCTGGCTTAATTCTCCTCATTTGCGGTGCCATGGCAGCCTGGCATTGTTCCAAGCTAAAGCCTCTTCAGTTTTGAAGATGGTGCGCCCTCCGCGGCTAGAGCTGCCGCGTAAAATATTGTATCCCAAGGTGCTCTTTCAAGCGAGAGCGCACTCCCACGCAGATGAAACCATTTGGCCGGTACACTCTGGGATGAAACCGTGCGTCTAAACTGTGAGCTGAGTGCTGTAAAGTGATGTGCTCTGGACGCTGTAGCATAGTGGACACTGTAGCATATCTGTGCAGGTGGTGTTAGTATGCGTTTAGAGTATAGCGGGAGTGGGAAGCATAGTACTTAGTTGTATCGGTATGAAGACTCGGGGATGAAACTGTGAGTGTAAGTCGTGAGTTTATTGCTGTGAAGTGATGTGCTGTGGGCTCTGTAGGATACTGGCCGCTGTAGCATACCTGTGTAAGCAGTGTTAGTGTGCGTTTATTCTATACAGAGAGTGTGAAACAAACTACTCATCCCTATTGGTCTAAAGAGTCGAATGTAGTGTTTTAGGAAGCAGGAATAAAGAAATAATCGTGAAGAATATAATGGAGAATGTTGCAATGCCAGAGAAGGAAAATGGTAAACTGAGTTGTGTCTAAGAAAGTGGTTGTGTGTAATAAAGGGATGGAGTTTGAAAATTATATAGAAAGTGTCTTTATTTAAGTGCCATAATTGGACCCACTGGTGCAAGAGCTAGGGTATCCAGCTGATGCAAAGTTGAACCACTTCTGCTGTATTCAAATGTAAGCTCCGGCATCGGTGAATTGTATATTACATGTTACAGTTGCATGTGAAATAAACAATAGCTAATACACTTGAATGACTCTACATTCTATAAAGAAAATAAAGGTAGGATACGATTACGACATGTATCGTTTAAGAAAAGAAAGAAATAAAAAAAGAAATTGCAAAATGTAGTCCTCAAACTTTTTATGTACCTTGGCAGTGCCTTTTTGTAACAGAAAATTAACAACAGTAGAATAGTTAGCATTCTGTTATACAGTAGATTCAATGTGGTGCGTGTCAGAATTGGTACTAGTTCTACCCACATTGGAACTTTGAGGATGAATACAAACATTTCACTTCTGAGAAGCACATTCGGTACCTTTGTAGTCAAACCGTACATTATTGTCTTCAGCTGTTTCAAAAAAACATTCTTGTGTAGAGAGCTAAGGCATCGAGCTTAGACAAACTCCAATTGCTTCTGCTGTAGTCAAATCGAAGCTCCTGCATCAGTGAATTGCACATTATATGTTACAGTTCTATGTGACCTACAGAATAGCTATTAGACATGAATAAATACATTGTATAATGAAAATAAAGGTAGTTTACGATTAACACACTGTGCCAACCAGTTCCTAAACAAAGTCGTCTTTTTACATTTTTATCGTGAGGTTCTGAGCAGAGGCTGACTTTGAGTAAAATTGTGTGAAATGGCTTTGTGAATACCAGGCAGGCAGAGAGGTGTGTGTACAAAGAATAGACCTGGTTTCTAAATGGGTGTCGGGTTTAGGTTAATTTGGGAAGTAAATAGCATGTTTGCATAGGCCATACATCACCGATTCCTGGTTAGGCTGGAGACGTAAGGGGGAATAATGAGAATAGAGTTCAAATGTCTGAGTATACTTAGAAAGTTATTATATCAAAGTAATAGGATTGAAGTGTATTATGAAAAATTTAAAGGAAAAAGTAAAAAAAATGGAAAAAAATCCATTCAAGAATAATGTGAGTTTCTTACAAGTCTTGGAGATTCCAGTCCAGAAGTTCTTCAGCTGCTTGAGATGCGTAATGTTCCAAGAGGCTATTGATGCCATCGTGTGAGAAAAGCGAAGCGATCCAATTCATATCCTCGAAGGGACAGTAATGTTCCTCGAATGTTGGAGTGGTAATTTGAATGGACAGACAATCTGCAATGTTGTGAAAGGTCGCACGTTGCAGGAGATCTTTAACGGCTGCGCAGAAATCTCATTGCACTGCGATTCCTTTTTGCATTGTATTCGCCATTGCTCCGCTGCCAGAACAATCACGTTCATGGTTTTCAAGTTACTCCATTACCTGCTGGATATCTGGAACGATTGTTGAGATGTTGAGCAATACATCCATTCGCCAGTCGAATGGGCAAGTTTTGCAATCAAACGATGGTTGTACACATATTGCAAAGTGTAGATAAATGTTATGTTGTAGCTAGCTCCGATAATAGATAGAGGCAGGCAGCCGAAAAGTTTTTCCGTTTTTTTACAGTATTGATGTAGCTTTGCGTAGAGGCGTATTCTGTCGGACATAGTTGTTACCATAGAGAGCGTAGCCATTTCTAGAAGTAGAATTAGTAGTAGGATGGCCGCAAAGAGGGTGAGAATTATGGGCACTGTTCCTGTTATTCCAGAGATGATCGAAAGAATGTCTTAATGTAGTCTGGTATTAAAAGAAGAACAGTTTGAAAGCGTGTTAGAAGCCTGTAGGAGACCGTGTTAAAAAAGTGTGCCAGACCTTGAGTGTGACATGTGTTGAAAATTGTGTAACAATTCACAAAGTGTAATTGGCGGTTCATATTTAAAAGGGAGTGTATTTTATTTGAAGTTTGTGGTATCTGCAGTCGATAAATTTCATTTGCAGAAGTGAGGGAGACTTCTGTTCTGAACAAAGGTGCTTTTAGTTTGGTTTGTTTCTTGAAATGTCTTTTCAAACAAGGAATTGAAGGCCAAGTTGAAGTTTGGGAGTTAGTTTGTGTGGGTGGGAATAGATATTGCCACAGGAAGTTACGGTGTTTGAAACAATAAGGACATGCGGTATGCCAGCTCATATTCCGTAGGAGTGTATGTTATTGAGAAGCAGATAACTGTCGTTAGAAAGCTGTGTGAATGTTGGTGTGATTGTGGGAGATGGCGTCCTTTTAAGAAAGGACGCAAGATTGGTAGCTGTAGGCTTAGAAGCGCCGTGTAGTTGGATATTCTTGGATAGTAATGAATGACTGCCATTGTGGTCGCACTATTCACCTGTGAGAAAAACTTTTCTATGCTCTTTAAGACAGCGATATGTAAATGGAATAAGCCACTGCTCGTGAATAAACGAGCTACCTTATATAATGACATTCAACATGACAAACAACATGTGCACGTAGCAGACTCAATGACACTATATACTGTGGGAACCGTGGCTATCCATGTATACAAACTAAACATGGCATGGCACCTCTGCCTCACTATGCAGAATGCGGGGAGAGATGAGAGCAAAGTATGTGCAAAGGTGGCAAGTAATTCTCGATTATAAAAGTATACAATGCAAAGTCTTGAGGGGATGTGCCGGACAGACTTGAGTATGCAGAGCACAGACATGTACATGTCAACATACACTGATGGCCTATTGAGTGAAGTGGACAGTGGACGCAACCATGATAGTACAGTCAGTAGGGAAGATTACGGAATGGCGGAAGGTCCTGGGCCGAGGTCTGCGAGCTCGGAAGACTCCTGAAATTAACGCTGGCTACCGCGACACAGACACACAGAGCCCAGCCTGAGGCGAAGGAGCGTGGAGTGCTCTGTATAATAGTAACACAGTAGTCCGACAGGTACCGTCAGTGGAACGGTGTTTTGATACCATAGTGGACGATGTTAGAACTGTATCTGAGAGTGGAGATGAAGGTACCCCCTTCGACCAGCTGTAGCCAACTCTGGGTCTCCACAGTGGAACGGTGTCTTGATCCCATAATGGATGTTGTCCAATAATACCTGCTGCTTGCTTTTCACAGAACTCCCTCCGTTGAGGTGCATCACACTCTGTGCTTCCGTAGCTAACTCCTGTACAGGATTATTGGGCTTTGTTGACTGTAGTTGCTGGACTATAGCGTGGTACAGCAGGTCCGAACAATGAAACGGGGTTTTGATTCTATGATTGAGGATGTCAGAAGTTAAAGTCTGTGATGATTTCAGTGTACCCCCTCCGATCAGGTGCAACCAACTCTAGGTCCGAACAGTGGAACGGTGTCTTGATCCCACAATGGACGATGTTAGAACTGCACCTGTGAGTGGAGATGAAGGTACTCCCTTTGACCAGGTGGAACCAACTCTAGGTTGCAACAGTGGAACGTTGTCTTGATTCCACAATGGAAGATGTCCAATATTACATTCTGCTTAATTTTTACAGAACTCCTTCCGTTGAGGTGGAATAGACTCTGTGCTTCTGTTGTTAACTGCTGCATATGATTATTAGGCATGGTTTAGTGCAGTTGTTGGAGTACACATGTTTGAACAGTGAAACGAGGACTTAATTCTATGATTGAGGATGTCAGAAGTTAAAGTGTGTGATGATTTTTGTGTATGGCTTCTGATGAGGCGCAACCAACTCTAGGTACCAACAGTGGAATGGTGTCTTGATCACACAATGGACGATGTCCGATATTACCTGTTGCTGGTTTTTCACAGATCTCCATCTGTTGAGGTGCATCAGATTCTGTGCTTCTGTAGTTAAGTGCTGCACATGGTTATTGGGCTTAGTTGACTGGTATTGCTGGAATACACCGTGGTAGAGCAGGACCAAACAGTGAAATGGGGTCTTAATTATATGATTGAGGATGTTAGAAGTTACAGTTTGTGATGATTTCTGTGTACCCCCTCTGATGAGGTGCAAGCAACTGTAGGTCCCAACAGTGGAATGGTGTGTTGATCCCACAATGGATGATGTTAGAACTGTATCTGAGAGTGGAGATGGAGGTATTCCCTTCGACAAGCTGCAACCAACTCTAGGTTCCAAAAGTAGAACAGTGTGTTGACTCCACAATGGACGATATTAGAACTGCATTTGAGAGTGGAGATGAAGTACTCTCTTCAATCAGGTTCATCCAACTTTAGGTTCCAACTGTGGAACGGTGTCTTGATCCCACAATGGATGATGTCCGATATTGCCTGCTGCTTGCTTTATTCAGAAGTTCGTGTGTTGAGGTGCATCACAGTCTGTGATTCCATAGCTAACTGCTGCACATGATTACTGGGCTTGGTTGACAGTAGTCGGTGGAGTGTACTGTTGTACAGCAGGTGCAAACAGTGAAATGGGGTCTTGATTCTATGATTGAGGATGTCATAAGTTAAAGTCAATGATGATTTTTGTGTACCCCCTCTGATCAGGTGCAACTAACTCCGTGCTTCCGAATCCAACGGTGTGTGGCTGTGAGTTGTGAATGACCACTGGATTTGGTGTAGACTGCAGTTTGCAGGGTTCACAATTTAGATTGCGTGGTGATTGTTTAATTACGGAATCCAGTAGTTAAGTAATTAGAACGTCAATTGAAACATACACAATATTGTTTTAGTATACTTGCTTCAAGAAGTTTTTTTATATCAGTTATAGGTTTAGTGAAATGACCAAATTTATCTTGGAAGTACAAAGGAACAGTGAATAGTGTAGACTGTGGAGAGATGAAATCCCAATTCGAATTTATTCATTGTAGAGTTCTCTATAATTTATGTTGTTTTATTTTGTAAAGAGGGAGTGAGAAAAAGTATTGATGGTTGTGTGTGTGAGTACTGTTTTTAATTAACAATGCAGACAGTAATGTCCACAATTCAGATTGAGTTGCTATTGTAGATGATGCAGTCCTGTAAGAGAAGAGATTGCTGTAGTGTGCTCTGTCTGCACCACTCATACGCATCATTGCAGGCTCCGCACACGTTTTATTTGCTTTGTGTATTGCAAACTGTAGAGCTCAAGTCAATGCTACGTGACTGTGGGCCCTTGCTGAATGCTCTCTCTGGCCTATACTGCAGACTTCAGTGTTCACATTTGTCATTGAGTTGGTATTGTAGATGAAGCAGTCCTGTAGGAAAAAGACATTGCTCCAGTGTATTCTGTCTGCACTACTCATACGCATCATTGCGGGCTCTGCACACGTTTTTTAAGCTTTGTGTATTGCGAACCGTAGAGCTCAAGTCAATGCCACGTGGCTGTGGGCCCTTGCTGAACGCTCTCTCTGGCCTATACTGCAGACTTCAGTGTCCACATTTGACTTTGAGTCGATATTATAGATGATGCAGTCCTGTAGGAAAAGACATTGCTCTAGTGCGCTCTGTCTGCACCACTGATATGCATCATTGCAGGATCTGCACACGTTTTTTTTAGTTTGTGTATTGCAAACTGTAGAGCTCAAGTGAATGTCATGTGGCTGTGGGCCCTTATGACCACCCACTCTGGTCTACACTGCAGACAGCAGTGTTCACAATTGAGATTGAGTCGCTATTGTAGATGAGGTAGTCCTGTAGGAAAAGATATTGCTCCAGTGTGTACTGTCTGCACCATGCATATGTATCATTGCAGGCTTTGCACACTCTTTTTTGTTGCTTCACTGACGACAAACTGGGTAGGTGAAGGCACTTTACGTATCTCTGGGTCATTTGTGACCGCTCTCAATGGCCTACACTGCAGACAGCAGTGTTCATAATTCAGATTGAGTCGGTATTGCAGATGATGCAGTGTTGATGGCAACAGATATTGCTCCTAGTACGGCCTGTCTACAGCACGCATTTTAGGTGGCTGTGCACATGCTGAATGCTTTTGATGTGGTTATGTGAGTGCACTAGAACTGATGGAGCGTTTATGATATAATCTTTTTGTGTATT
This sequence comes from Triturus cristatus, assembly GCF_964204655.1. Classification (NCBI taxonomy): domain Eukaryota; kingdom Metazoa; phylum Chordata; class Amphibia; order Caudata; family Salamandridae; genus Triturus; species Triturus cristatus. Next base: position 320,052,345 of record NC_140589.1, on the reverse strand, counting down.
ATTTCAGATCTATTGATTGTGTGTCGGTATACCACAAGTTATTGTTCTTTTACGATGGAATTATTTCTGTATTATTTCACATCTACTGTCCCTACCTTACTGCAGCATAAATTATTTATTCTTTTAATATTGAATCTCTGTGTGTGATCCAATGATTACTTTTGTAGTTGATGTTAGCAGCAACCATTGTCTGAAGGCTGGTTTAGACTAACCACACACACATCCAGCACAGACGTCACTGGATATGTCACCATGGTAATGTAACTTTTAGTGTATGAGTATCATAGGTGGAAGGCTACTTTACAGAGCATGAATATTGATGAAAATGATGGTTGCATGTTGTGTGTAGTGTAAGATATGTGTATATTGCAAAACGTTTTGAACAAAGCTCTCTAAGCAGAAGAGGTGTGTCTCATGAAATGCAGTACAGATATTGACTAAAATGGGTGACGTTTTCGAACTGTTACAATGGGAAATGTTATGAAGTAATGAAAAGCTTTTTTTTTATGGTTACATGGCAATCGCGCAGCCAGTGTGCAATGAGACAACACCCGATGTGATTTTGAGAAAATATATTTATTATAATATAAGTTTATTAGAGTTAGGAAAATATAAGTGTTTAAAATATTTTTAATTATCGCTTGTTCTCATATACACTTTAAAGTTTTTTAGATATTAATTTGAGACAAAAAAAATGAAGGCATGGCGTATGCGGCGCGACATCGTATGTCTATGATGTAACACAGGGCGTGGCAGCGTGGACTCGTCGCATACGCAACATGCAGCGGGCGCGACCCTATATGTACATGTCGTAACGCGCTGCTTGGTAGTGCGTACCCGTCGCATACCAAAGTAGCAGCTGGCGCGACCTCATATGTACATGTTGTTATGCGGGACGCGGTGCCACAAACCCGTCGGATACGAAATACACATCATTTAAATGTGGTGGGTAGGATTCGCGTGTTGATCGAGCTTGGTAGACTACCGGTACGGGACTGTAGTTTCTCCCAAAAAAAAAAAGATATACATATTTTGTGGGGAAGATATAAAAGATTACATAATTTGTAAAGTTTAAAAAAAGGATGATAGAGTTGCAAAATATTAAAAAACAATTTGAAACAATATAGGTTTTATAAATATTAAAATATTAAATTAACATTTAAAAAACCTTCGAAATTCACTGAAAAAAAACATACGTTTTACAGACGTTATAGTTAGGAATTAACATTTAAAAAACCTTAGAAATTCACTGCAAAAAACCATAGGTTTCAGGGACGTTATAGTTAGTTGGACATTTGACTCATATAAAACCAGAGAAATTCGCCTGTTATAGTTAGTTGAGCAAACTATAACTGTATGTGAGTAACTCTATGGATCAGTAGCACTGTGACACCATGTATGAGTGACTGTATCAGTGTATATCTGGCTCACAATATATATATAGGAATCAGTGGCTGGATAACTAGCATCTGGCATTGGTGTGTCTATGCTTTTCAAAACGGTAGTCTGTATTTTAGAGTGCGTCTATTAAAGGTTATATTACAGTGTGAAGAGGTGTGTCAGACTATCACGTGGATGATGTCATCAGTGATGTCATTTTGGATGTCATCAGTGATGTTACGAGTGATGTCACTGACCATGTTATGAGTTATGTAATATGTGACGTCATCAGCAGTGCATTACAGGCGCGCAAGTTATAGTTAGCTCAACTAACTATAACAGGCGAATTTCTCTGGTTTTATATGAGTCAAATGTCCAACTAACTATAACGTCCCTGAAACCTATGTTTTTTCAGTGAATATGTATATATATATTACCTAGTTATAGTTAGAACCTAGTTTACATAGGAAAATAATTTTCTGATTTGCTAATAACTTTGTCATCGTTGGACGAATCTTCGCAAAATTCTCCAAAAAAAAGTCTATCCAGGTCAGCTCCTATCCTGAAAGTTTGGGGGTGATTCGTCAAGCAGGGGCTGAGAAAACAGGGGGGTCCCAAAACAGGTATCTCAATGTTAATATCCATAGGAAATTTTGAGATGGGCTACAGCCTGAACTGCAGAACGGAATTACTCCAAATTTGGCAAAAGGTAGAGCTTGGATCAGAAAGCGACCTTTTTTTTTAAATGGTGTAAATCCGTACAGTAGTTGCTGAGAAATTCAAAAAATGAAAGTTTCGATACCTAGGGCAGCGGTGGAGTCGCGACCCCTCCCGACCACGAGCTTCATTCTAATTGGCTATCACGAGCTTCATTCTAATTGGCTGTCAACACTCCAAATCAGGAAGTGTTGGCAGCCATCTTGAGACTCGGTAGAAGCGAGTCACCAGAAAACACAGAAACAAAGATTTAAAACAAGAGAAGGGGGCAGGGTAGAAACCCCCTGAACCCTTACGCCTGCTCAGGGTTCTCAGAAGGACCCCAGGGCCATAAAAGCATTAAAAAAAAAAAAATCAGCGCAATTCATGCTGGGGTTGCAAATTCCTCCAAAATTGTTAAACACCAATGAAGCGCGGGTTCCCGCGTTTTATTTTAATGAGGCCCCTGGGTGGGCTAGGGCCCAGGGGCATTTCTTAAAAAATAATAGCAGGGTCCTGCGGGGACCCCCGCAGCCCTGAGATCCAACACATCCGCGGGGCTTCACTCATGTTGGGAGGGGGGCGCACGGCCCTCCCCCTGTAGCCCGTGATGGCCCTGGGGACCACCTTCCCGGGACAGTGCTGTTTTCTATGACAGGGCGAAAGGCGCGTGGCTTCCACCCTGTCATAGCGAACTTGTATTGGATTTTGGAAGCGAGAGCTGGGGAACCGTGCTCTCGCTTCCAAAATCCAAAGCTGATTGCTTTTCCACACGGGGAGGTGCATGTCAGCAGCTCCCGTGTGGAAAAGCAATGCCAGCTCCCGCAGGACGCGGGGAGCCTGCGGGACTGTGGGGGCATTGGGGCTCCCCCCATGGTCCCCAATGGTGAGGCCAGGCCCCGGGGGATGGGGGCCTCAGGGCCAGAATTGACCACGGGAGCGGGGCCGACACGGTCCTCTTCTCGTTTTTTTAAAAATAATGAACATGTCTGCATGCTTCGGGGTATGGGATCCCTGAGGCGAATGTAAATTAGTGAAAGTGGACGCTTTTCTTTTTACTCACGACTCTAGCGTCGCTCTTAGCACGGCCCCGTGTGAAAGCGATGGTTGCGCAGCTCTCAGCAATGCACTCGAGTACTTCTTAAGTCTTTCAAACACCGAGGGTTATATTCTCAAGGACACATCGCCGAGTTAACAGCACTTTATCGCAACCAAAATGGTGATAAATTTAACGCACCATTCACAAGCTGGAGCAAACAGCCATATCACCAGTTTACCAACGATAGCAGCCTAAAAAAGCATTGTCACGGTTGACCCCGGCAAATATTGCTAATGAGATGGAGAGTAGGCGTTCCCGTGCAAAGAGCAGTGAGTACATCACTTCGCAAGTTTCTCAACCACCAGCAAGATCATCGAAGAGAGTACAAACTAGGTGATATGGTGCGTTAGTAGCAGGAAGTTTACACCTACTCTCAGTTGGTGTAAAGTTGGACTACAACCTAAATGATGAAAGAGAGCCCAGCCCAGAGCCACACCTGAACGACAACAGATGCAATGGAGCCAACGCTCATCCAGCTCAGACACCCAGCACTGCTCCGCCACCCCCCACCACCAGCCCCTTGTCCACCATCTTAATCACCCCCACCCCCCACAAACAAATGTGAGATCAACCGTAGGAAATCTGGAACGTAACAAATTGGGTGATGTTGCACAATTAGAATTAAGAACATGCATGTGAGGTTGGACAAATAAGAATCTCAGTCATCAATGGATTTACATATAAAACATTTTATTTAAACAAAACAACAAAATAAAATCAGGTACAGGCATGGCGTGTTATCCCTCGACAATTTGTGAATCACAGCCTGCAAGACAAAAAGAAAGATAAGATTGTGCATCATGCGTCCATCAAAGGAGAGAGAGGGAAAGAGAGAAAGAGTGAGAGAGAGGAAGACAGAGAAAGAGAAAAAGAGTGACAGAGAGAGGAAGAGAGAGAGAAAGAGAGAAAGAGTGAGATACAAGGAAGAGAGAGAGAAAGAGAGAAACAGTGTGAGAGAGAGGCAGAGAGAGAGAGAGAAATAGTGAGACAGAGAGGAAAAGAGAGATAAAGAAAGAATGAGAGAGAGAGGAAGAGACAGAAAGAGATAAAGGGTGTGAGAGAGAGAAAGGAAGAGATAGAGAGTGAGAGAGAAAGAGTGTGAGTGACAAAAAGGAAGAGATGAGAGGGAGAATGAGTGTTGACACTGTGGAGAAAATCGTCACAGCTCACCTTTCTGCCACCGGTGTGTCTATAACCACATGCCGGGACAAAGTGCAGCCCTCAACTTTAGTAATCTGAAACATAGTATAGAATCAGTAATGGCAGAATACATACAACTGCACACGAGTTCAGAGTGGGTGTTGATTGCAGGATGGCCACGCATCATCGCAGGCCTGCTAGACAAAAAGCAAGATAAGATTGTGCATCATGCGTCCATCAAAGGAGAGAGAGAGAGTGAGAGAGAGGAAGAGAGAGAAAGAAAGAGTGAGAGGAAGACAGAGAGAAAGAGAGAAAGAGTGAGAGGGAGAGGAAGAAAGAGAAACAATGAAAGAGAGGAAGAGAGAGAGAAAGAGAGAAACAGTGTGAGAAAGAGTAAGAGAGAAACAGAGGAAGAGTGAGAGAGTGAGAGAGGGAAAGAGAGAGAGAAAGACTGAGAGAGAGGAAGAGAGAGAGAAAAAGTGTGAGGGAGAGAAAGGAAGAGATGGAGAGGGACAGTGAGTGCTCACACTGTGGACAAAACCCTCACAGCTCACCTTTCCGCCACCGGTGTGTCTCCAACCACGTGCCGGGACATAGTGGAGCCCTCAAGCTCACTCATCTGAAACATAGTACAGAATCAATATTGGCAGAGTACATACAACTGCACATGCCTAAATGGCTGTCCCGCCTTTGTGCATCCAGGCTGCTGCACCCCATCCACTTCCACTGCCCAGAGGTATCTGCCCACCGCTGCGCACCCAGGCTGCTGCACCCCATCCACTCCCTCCGCCCAGAGGTGTCTGCCCACTCCTGACCACCCAGGTCTCACTGCTCACCTTTCCGCAGACAGGGCACCCTCCACATCATGCATCCCCGCTCTGCAGGCCACCAGGTCTCACATTTGGTGCTGTGTCTTGATTTTACCATGGCAGAGGACATACCAGTGCACCTGCCATCATTGTAGGTTGCACACCCGCTCAGCCCTTGTGGTGCCACTAACTCTGTGACCAGTGAGGCCACGCCACGTGGCGGTAGGCCCCCGCTGGTCGATGACTCAGGCCTACACTGCGGTCCAGCAGGGCACACAAAACCTGACCTGTCCGGACCACCGGGATAGGACATCATCGCAGGCTGTACACCCGCTCAGCACTTACAGTGCCCCTACCTCAGTGCACTGAAAGTCACCGTGCCATGGCGGTGTGCCTGTGCTGGCTGCAGTGCATCTGGTACACCAAGTCTGAATTGGAAATGTAGTGGAGCACGTGCGCCCGGCCTTTTTTATTGGTAGGGTCACATGTCCTGTGACGCCTGTGGTTGATGGGTGTGGTGTGGGTATAAACCAGCCGTCAGGAAGTGGCTGTGGCATACTGACAACTAGACCTGAGAGCAGCAGATCACTACAATGAAAATCTGGGCCATGTAGCGTTGTTGTCTCTTCCTCTATGTGTAAGCGGATTGGGCTGGCCTGGCGTATGGCAGTCCTGCGTGAGGCTGTGAACAATGACTCCGGAGCTCTGGGCATGGTTGCGTCCTTGGCTGTATGAGGAATCAACTGATGCGGGTGTCCCTGTTGTAGTGCTGCCGCCACCCGGGCCGCAAGCGCCAATGTGTCACCCTGTGACCCAAGTCCTAAAACATGGCCAACATGGAAGGTTAGGGGAATCACTGACCCTAAATTCATCCATATTTCCACACATGAAAGATCGTGCACATGACATATCTGTGTGGATATGAATGATTATTGCATATTCATGTGGAGTGTTGCAGCTGTAGCAATACAGGGCCATGCAAAGCCCAAATTTCCATTTTTGGCACATGGAGGGCAGCCAATTAGAGCCAAGCTTGTGCTCGGGGATTAGGCACCGTTAACATATGTACTTATCCATTCACTCCGCCAATTCCAAAGCACTTGTAAATTCACTATAAACTCTCCATGCAGTACTCTGATGATCCAGTCTCTACCTATGTACTTACACAATGACCGGGACAAAGTTACATAACAAAAGTTTTCCCCACTGCCAGAGGTAACATGGTTGCGAACGCTGTCCACAGCAGAATGTAATGTGGTAGGGCCCAGGGGCAGCATCATGCATAAATAATGAACACACGCACATAGTTAGATAGATAGTGGAACTGGGTACAGGCAAGTGCGCTCTGCCCCTTTTTATTACCAGGGTCACATGTCCAGTGACGTCTGTGCTGGATGCGTGTGGGGTGAGTGTAAGCCAGCCCTCAGGGTATGGTTGGTGCTGGCAACAAGTACAACAGTAATCATCGGATCACACACAGAGATTCAATCATAAAGGGTCCATGACTTGTGCTGCACTAAGTTAGGGGCACCAGATGTGAAATAATACACACAAGATTCTATCGTAAAGGGTTCGTGACTTGTGGTACACTGAGGTAGGGGCAGCAGATCTGAAATCATACACAAAAGATTCTATCATAAAGGGTCCATGAGTTGTGGTGCACTAATGTAGGGGCATCAGTAGCATTCCGTGTGTGCACAGCTAGAGATGATGCGTGGCCAGGTAGGGCCGCACTGGTAGCAATGTCTGTTGCCTACTGGACTGCGTCATCTGCAATCTCAACTCGATCTGAATTGTGAGACCTGCAGTCCGCAATGTAGATGGAAGGCAGTAGTTAGCACAGACGTCGAGGAATGCTTTTTGTCACTTCCTCTTGACAAAATCCGAGGACATAGAGTACAATTCTGTCTGCAATTAATAAATCATGTCTCAATGTAAATTGTGAGCTCTACTGACCGCAGTGTAGGTAACAAAAGATGAAATATGTATGGAATACATTGTCGAAATGTGTAGGTTTCGGGGACGTTTTAGTTAGTTGCCTACTGGACTCTGAAATTAATGAATCAAGACTGAATTCGAACTGTGAGCTCTGCTGGCCGCAGTGTAGACTGCCATTCAGTGTTCCTTTGGACTTGCAAGATAAATTTGGTCATTGTACTAAAGCTATCATTGATATAAAAAAAGTTCTTGAAGCAAGGATACTAAAAGGATATTGTGTAGGTTTCTGGAACATTGTCATTAGTTGCCTACTGGACTCTGTAATTAATGAATCAAGACTCAATTTTAAGTGTGAGCCGTGCTGACCGCAGTGTAGGCCAGAGGCAGCGGTCAGCAAGGGCCCACAGCCACGTGGCGTTGAGTTGAGCTGCACAGTTAGTGGCATCAGAAGTGTTCAGCGTGTGCAGAGCCTGCGATAATGCGTGGCCACACTGGTAGCAATGTCTTTTGTCTAATGAATTCTGCCTTAATAAGGCTACGTGGCGATGACTTGTGGTGTAGTGAGTTAGTGGCACCTGAAGCACCCAGTGTGTGCGCACCCTGCAATGATGCGTGGTCTGGGCAGGCCACTCTGCTAGCAATGTCTTTTGTCTAATTAATTCTGCCTCAGTAAGGCCACGTGGCAGTGACTTGTGGTGCACTGAGTTAGTGGCACCTGAAGCACTCAGCGTGTGCGCACCCTGCAATGATGCATGGTCCGGGCAGGCCGCACTTGTAGCAATGTCTTTTGTCTAATTAATTCTGCTTTAATAAGGCCACGTGGCATTGACTTTTGGTGCACTGAGTTAGTGGTACCTCTGACGCTCAGCGTGTATTGAGCCTGAGATGATACGTGGTCCAGGTGGGCTGCACTGGGAGCAATGTGTCTTGGCTAATGGACTGCGTCATCTGCAATCGCGACTCCATCTGAATTGTGAGCCCTGCTGTCCGCAGTGTAGATCGAAGGCACTAGTGTGTACAGACATAACTCTGTGGTGCTGTGCCACTGTGTTCGCAGGGGGCCTGTGTCGAGGAGGCCCGCGGTCATGGTGGCAGCCACGTGGCAGGGTGAGGGCCCCTGCTCGGCAAGATGCGTTGGCCTTCACACAAGTGAACCACGTCCAGAGCCCCGGAGTATTTATTCACACTTATACGCTGGAATGGGTTACATTGTACCATCCCACTGAGCTTCCGCTGACAGGGGACGACGACACAGGTACTTGACCAAGATCTTCCCCACTGCCTGAGGTAACATGGTTGCACCCACTGTCCACAACATTACAAGCACCAGCAATATATGAACACATGGAGAGGTTTGTGCTCTGCATAGTGTGGTCTGTCCAGCGCATCACTGCTATACTTGGTATTGTGTGCATTATCATCGGTGCGTGACTTGCGTCCTTCACACATGTTTGGTTGCCACATCTTGCAACATTCAGCTATTGTGTGGCTGAGGGGCCATGCCGGTTTTGGAAGGTTCGCTGTCCTGTTGTGTGCTGCCTTGGTGGTAGTAGGGGGGTGGTCTGGGGGGAGGTCCTGAGGGTGGTGGCAGTGGGTTTTGTGGCCTTCTTGGGTGTGGGAGGTGCATGATCAGTAGCTCTATGACATGTGTTGGTCTTCAGATGTGATTCTGGGCTGGGCTCCCTTTCACACTGTAGGTAGTCGTCCTACTTTATACCAGTGAAAGGCAGATGTTACCTTCCTACTGCTAACGCAGCTTATCGCCTGTTTTTGGATCACACCGCAGATTTGGCTGCTCATTGAAAATATCGGGAAGTGGTGTTTTCGTGTTATTTTTGCATAGGAATGCCTACTCTGCATATTATTAGCTTAAGTTGTTGCTCTCATTTGTGGTGATTTTTTTTTTACGCAAGTTATTGCTGGAAAACCGGCCATTCTTGTTTGTTTGGCATATTGGCTGTTTTCACCAGGTTGAGAATGGAATGATAATTTAAAATCACTAAAAAAACTGTAGGTTTAATGAACATTATAATTAGAAATTAAGTTTAAAAAAATCTTTGAAATTCACTGAAAAAACCATAGGTTTCAGGGACGTTTCAGTTAGAAATTAGCATTTAAAAAACCTTAGAAATTCACTGAAAAAAACATAGGTTTCAGGGATGTTATAGTTAGAAATTAGCATTTAAAAAACCTTAGACATTCACTGAAAAAACCATAGGTTTCAGGGACGTTATAGTTAGTTGGACATTTCACTTGTACAAAACCAGAGAAATTCGAACGTTATAGTTAGTAGAGCTAACTATAACTCGCACCCCCGCAATGCACTGCTCATGACATCACATATTACATCACTCATGACATGGTCAGTGACATCACTGATGACATCTCAGATGACATCAGTGATGACATCACTGATGACATCATCCAAGTGATAATCTGATGCACCTCCTCACACCCTAATATAACCTTTGATACACCCACTCTAAAATACAGACTGCCATTTTCGAAACCATAGACAAATCAATAGTGGTTACTATATACCCACTGACTAATTCCTAGCTATACACACACATTCATTCATTCACCCATACAGTTACTCATACATGCAGTCACTCATCAATACAGCACTATTATATGCACTCATTCACCTATACAAACACTCATACACCATCACTCATCCATAGAGTTATTGACACACCTAGCTGGACATGTAAAGAATCAATAACACTGCCATTTACTCACCTATACAGTTATACATTCACTATCTAACCTAGTCATACAGATACTAACATATACTTACTCTCTTATACAATCACTGACACAAGGACACACTCATTTATACTGCCACTCTCACAATTACTCACTCTCACATATAGTCATTTATCTACTCCAACACTCACATATACTGCCTTTCACATATGTAGTTACTCACACATATAACAGTGAGACATGCATTCACTCACTAACACACTGATACACACACTCAATCACCTATACAGCTATTTCCACATGCACTAGTGAACCCATACTCCCAGTAAATTATCCACTCACACATGTAGGCAGAAAGTCACACACCACCCATCCACCCACACACACAAAAACTGAGGCACCCATACAGATACTCATGCAACCAATAAGTAACCCATATAGACAGTCATGTACTTAATCCTCAAACCATGCAGCAGCTTACACAACAACTGCGAGACTGATACAGACATTCACACAGTTTAGTCACTAACCCATGCATTCAGTAAGACACATTTAATCACTAACTTATACAGTCAGTCACACACCTATTAAATCCTCCAACCCCCCATTCTACACCAACTCATTCTTCAATACACCTTGGCATTAACATATATAACATATATTTTAACTTTACAAAAACCCACATTCACTGGATGATGTCATCAGTGATGTCACTGACCATGTCATGAGTGATGTAATATGTGACGTCATCAGCAGTGCATTGCGGGGGCGCGAGTTATAGTTAGCTCTACTAACTATAATGTTCGAATTTCTCTGGTTTTGTACAAGTGAAATGTCCAACTAACTATAACGTCCCTGAAACCTATGGTTTTTTCAGTGAAAAAAAATAATATATATATATGTATACGTATTACCTATTGGCCAGTAGATAGTTATGGTTAGGATGTAGTTTCCATAGCAAGAGCGTTTTTTGATTTGCCAATAACTTTGGCGTCGTTTGACGAATCCTCATGAAATTCTCAAAACTAGTTTGGTGCTTACTTCAGCTGCTGGCTTGAATATTTCTGGGTGACCCTTCAAGCGGGACAAGCCCATCAAGTGGAGTCCAAGACAAAGGGGGTCCCAAAATCTGTTTTCCCCATGTTAATTTCCATAGGAAACTGTAAACATGGCTACAGCCCGAACTACTGAACGGAATTACACCAAATTTGGCAGAAAGGTAACTTTTAGTCCAAAAAGCGAAATTTTTGTTAAATGGTGTAAATCCATTTAGTAGGTTTTGAGTTATTTAAAAAATAAAATCCAGTTGTATATATAGGGGCGCAGTGGATCTGTGACCCCGAACGATCTCGTGTTGAGATCTGATTGGCTGCCATCACTTCAAACCAGGAAGTGTTGCCAGCCATGTGGTGACTCGGTTGAACTGAGTCACAGAAAAAAGATCAAAAGAAAAGAAAAGGGGGCAGTGCAGAAACACTTTGTCCCCCTAGGCCTAAAAAGCCAAAAAAGCATTTAAAAAAAAAGAATTCAATGGGAGTTGCCCTGGATCCGCAAATCCTGCCAAAAAAGTAAAAAAATGAAGTGCTGGCTCCCGCGCTTCATTAATTGTAGGCCCCCGGGTGGGCCAGGTCATTTGTAATTATAGGAGGGGGATGCACGGGCCCCCCCTCCTGGGCCTTACTTACTCCCCAGGGACCACCACCTCCCTTGGGCTTCTTTTTTAAAAATACGGCCTCCCCCGCTACCCTGGGGACCACCACCTCCCCAGGACCTTTTATTTTATAAATGGGGGCCCTCTTGGCCCCCAGCCCTGGGGAATGCTACCTCCCCAGGGCACTTTGTTCAGCAAATGCTAGGGGGTTGGGTGTACATACCACCCCCCCGAAGCCCCGGGTGCTGCCACCTCCCCAGGGCTTTAATTTTAAATAATAATGTGGGGGGCTGCACGGACCCCCCTCCAGCCCTGGGGACCACCACCTCCCCGGGGCTAAATTATTATTGGAGGGGGGCTGCACGGCCCCCCTCATGGAGTCATGCATGGCCCTGGGGACCACCACCACCCAGGGCTGGCTCCTGCCCAACCTCGGGACATTGTAGTTTTCTATGGCTTGGAAGGGGCACCACTCTCGCCAAGCCACAGCAAGCACTGCTCTGCTTCAGTAAGCGAGTGCATGTAAAATGCTCTTGCTTACTCAAAGCAGAGCAGAATTGCTTTTGGCAGAGGAAGCTGCATGTTCAGAAGCTCACTCTGTCCAAAAGCAATGCTGGCTCCCTCAGGACACGGGAAGCCCGCAGGGACCGCGGGGGAACTTCAGGCTCGGTTCAGTGACTAAATATCAAGGGACATAATATAGAATGCCCAAAATATCGACGCCAAAATATAGAAGGACAGAATATCGACTCCCTATCTACAAACAGGTAAGTACTAAAATATCGATTCCAAAATATAGAATGTTAAAATATAGTTAGCTAAAATATCGAATTTTTTTAATGTATTAAAAGTAATATAAAAGTAATTAAATATTAAAAACAATTAAATAAAACATACATAATAAAATATAAAAAAGCTTAAAATGTAAATATAATAAAAGTAATGTAAAAAAAGTAGAGCTTTTGTTGGATAGTGAGAGCGTAAAAATTACTATTCCCACTCCAGTGAGTGCAACAGTAGGGAAAACGTTGGATAGCGTAGGGGTAAAAATTACTATTCCCACTCCAAAGAGTGCAACAGTAGGGAAAGCGTTGAATAGCAGGAGGATAACATTTACTATTCCCACTCCAGAGAGTGCAACAGTAGAGAAAGCGTTGGATAGCGGGAAGGGAAAAATTACTATTCCCACTCCAGTGAGTGCAACAGTAGGGAAAGCGTTGGATAGCGTAGGGGTACAAATTACTATTCCCACTCCAGTGAATGCAACAGTAGGGAAAACGCTGGATAGTGTAGGGGTAAAAATTACTATTCCCACTCCAAAGAGTGTAACAGTAGGGAAAGCGTTGGATAGCAGGAGGGTAAAAATTACTATTCCCACTCCAGTGAGTGCAACAGTAGGAAAAGAGTTGGATAGCGGGAGGGTAAAAAATACTATTCCCACTCCTGAGAGTGCAAAAGTAGGGAAAGTAATGATTTAATTTTAAAATAAGATTATTTTAATTATCAATACCAATAAAAAGTTAATTAAAAATAATTACCAATTAATAACAATTAATTAAATTGAAAAAAATTAATTAGCAATTAATACAAATTCATTACAATTAATAATTAATTATCAATTATCAATACACATAAAAAAATACTTCCCACCCAATTCCCCTATAAACCCACAACCCACTCCCAATAATAAAAAATACAATTAACAATATGATCAATTATTCAATTAATAAAAATAATTTTCCAATTAATAAAAATTAATTAGCAATTCATACAAATTATTTACCAATTAATACAAATTAATTACCAATTAATAATTAATTATCAATTAATTATCAATACACATAAATAAAAAAATAATTATTTACTTTATTACAAGTAAATTACTTCCCACCCAATTCCCCTACAAACCCACAACCCGCTCCTAATAATAAAAAATACAATTAACATAATTATCAATTAATCAATTAATATAAAGTAATTACCCATTAATACAAATTAATTACCAATTAATAATTAATTATCAATCAATTAATTATCAAACTATATAAATATAATTGATATTTAATTAACCATAATTAAATTACTTCCCACCCTATTCCCCTATAAACCCACAACCCGCTAAGGAATTAAATTACGCAAAAATTAAATTACAAAACATTTATTAGTTTAAATAACTTAAACATACATTACAAAAATAATACATAATTTTAACACATATACTACCATACATAACACTAAAAAAAAATCGATAGTATAGATATCTATATTTTTAAATTCGATATTATGGTAATCTATATTTTAAAATTCGATATTATGGAATTCTATATTTTTAAATTCTATATTATGGAAATCGATATTTCGTACCCCAATTTCGATATTCTGACCTATCTATATTTTGATAATTCGATTTTCTGTCCACTCTATATTTTGAATACGATATTCTGGGCAGTCGATATTTCTGAATCGACATTTAGGGTGTTCACCTTCAGGCTCCCCCGCGGTTCCCAACAAAAATGACTGGGTGCCCAGGGCACCCAGTAATGAGACCAGGCCACAGAGGACGGATTCCCCAATGCCAAAATTGGCCGGGAGGGGGGCCATGCGGCCCCCTTTTTTAAAAAAAGGGGCTAGCCCCAGGGATGGAGACCCCAGGCCTGAAATAGGCCTTGGGGGCTGTGCAGCCCCCTCCCTTTCATTTTATTTAAAAACATTAGAAGAAAAGGCTGGGCTCGTGGTTGGCGCCCTGGGGCCAAAATCAGCACAGGGAGGGGGGCCACCCAGCCCCTGTCCCCATTCTAAAAATGCCTTGTTCCAGGGATGGGGTCCCCTGGGCCAAATTCAAACCAGGGAAGGGGGGCTATGCAGCCCCCTTTCCCTACGCAGCTCCCCTTCCCTAAAAAAAAAAAAAAACGACAACTCGCTGGAGGGCCTGCCCCCATTCTCCACCACTGTTCAAACGCGCCTCTTGGGGCGCTGCTGGTTGAGGGATGAAGACCCCTTTGCTACAGAGGGTACTTGGGGGCCCACAAGCCCTCCTTTTACCTCAAGTAAGTGTCACATAGGGGGATTGCTGAGACGTCTTTGGAGGCTACGCCCTCTTTCTCTACCACTCTGCAAATGCACATACTGGCACACTACTGGTTTGGGGATGAATTCCAATTTACTCCTGAGTGCCTCAGGACTAAAGTGAACTTCTTCCCCCAACCAGTAGTGTACCATGAGGCACGTTTGCAGAGTGGTGGAGAAAGGGGGCACAGCCTCTGATGACCCCTCAACAATCCAGCTGTGTGGGTTTTACTGAAGGTAACAGGAGGGGTAGTTGGCCCCCAAGGACCCTCAAGAGGCAAGGGTACTTCATACCCTACTAGTGGTACACCAGGAGGCACGTTTGTAGAGTGGTGGAGAAAGGGGGACTGGCCTCCGATAATCTCTCAGCAATCCTGCTGCGTGGGATTTACTGAAGGTAACAGGAGGGGTAGTTAGCCCTCAAAACGTGTTTTCGCATAAAAACATTTCACATAGACTTTGTACTCATGTGTAGCATGAAAACGGCTGGATAGATTTGAATGACATTTGGCAGGATTACACAATATGGTGTGCAGATGATCCTTTTGGGTACTAGAGGTATGTAGGGTAAGTATTTTTTAAGTTATTGGCTATTTTAACTTAGTGATATCTGTAGTTGCAGTATTTTTGTGAAATTATGTGGTATTTCGCAGAGGTACATAGTAATTCCAAGTCATTATGTGATTGGCTAATGACTGCCTTTACAAAAGTTAAAGGCAGCCGTGCTGTATTTAGGTATTAGCCAATCACATACTGACTTCTCATCTACATGTACTGCGGTATACCACAAACTTACCACAGTATACTGCGGCAGAATATATAACTAAATTGTTTAAAACTTATAACTTTAGAACTACTTACACTATTCACACATACTACCAGAAATTACCATTTACACCTCACAATGTATATTCCAGACTCACTACACACTTTCACACTACATCTCTTGCAACTATCACACTCCACTCGATGCCGCTTCACTCTACATTACTCCACTTTACGCTATTACACTCCATGTCAGTTCACCCTATGCCACTCAACGCTAATCCACTGTATGCTACTCCACTCTACACCATTCCACTGTATGCTATTACACTCTATGCTATTCAATTCTATCACACTCCTGTTTGTGCCACTCCACTGTATGCCCTTCCATTCTGCGCTACTCTACTGTACGCTATTCCACAGTACACAGGTCTACTCTTCGAAACTACATTCTACGATATTGAACTCTATGCCACTTCATTGTACACCACTGCACTATACACTATTCCACTGTACACCACTCCACTGTACACCAAATCACTATATGCCGCTCCACTCTGCACCAATCCACTGTATACTATTACATTCTACAGTTCAGTCCTCCACTCTATGCCACTCCACTCTACACCATTCCACTATAAATCAATACACTCTATGCTACTACACACTACGCTATTCCACTGTACGACACTTCACACTATGCCACTCTACGCTACTCCACTATATGCTATTCTACTCTACATCACTACACTATATGCTCGTAAACTCTGTTATTCCACTCTACTCCACTTCAATATACACTACTTAAAGTATGCCACTCAACTCTACGCCACTTCACTCTGCGCTATTCCACTGTATGTCACTACACTGTACCTCACTCCACTCTACGTCAGTCCACTCTCTGCTATTACACTGTATACCAGTCAAATCTACCACACTGCACTGCACACCACTGTACTGTTCACCACTCCACTGTACGCTATTCCAGTGTATACCACTCTACTGTACAACACTCCAGTCTACAAAATACACTGTACGCCACTACACTGTACACAAATCCACTCTACACTATTACACTGTGTGCAGCTTCACTGTACAAAGCTCCACACTATGCTATCCTACTCTATGCCACTCCACTCTATGCTACTCCACTCTATGCCACTGTACTATAGGCTATTCCTTTGTACACCATGACACTGTAATCAACTCCACTCTATGCCACTCTACACGACTTCACTCTACACAACTCAAATCTATGCCACTCCACTCTGTGACACTCCAGTCAATGCTACTCCACTCTACGATTCTCCACTATACGCTACTCCATTCTAAGCTATTATTCTATATGCAACTCCACTCTCGCCACTCCACTATATACTATTCGACTCTACACCACTCCACTCTACCCCACTCAACTGTACGCCTCTCACCTATATGCTATTACCCTCTACCACACTCCACTGTATGCCACTCAACTCTACGCTACTCCACTCTATGCCACTCCACTCCACATCATTCCACGATACATCACTCCAGCCTACGACACTCCACTCCATGCTATTCCACTGTATGCCACTATAATATGCCTATATATAGCTCCACTGTCCGCTGCTCCACTGTCCGCTGCTCCACTCTATGGCACTGCACTCTACGCTATTTCACTATACGCTATTACATGGTACCACACTCCATTTTATGACATTACACTCTTTGCCATTCCACTATACACTATTCAACTGTATGCTACTTTTCTCAATGCCAGTACACTGTACAAAACTCCACTGTACGCTATTCCAATCTAAACCACTGCACTGTACGCCACTCCACTCTACGCCACAGTAGCACATTGTAGTCTACTCTACTTCACTCCACTATGCAACAATGTAGTCCACTCTATGCCACTCCACTTTACTCCATACTACGAGTTTCACACACTTTACAACATTCCACTTTACTTGACGTCACTCCCCCAGTGGCGGCTGGTATGGAATGGTTGCGGAGAGGGGCTGGGGGAGGAAAGTAGAAAATAAAAAATAAGAAAAAATGAAGAAAACCTACCTGCTGGTCGCGTCACCAGCTGCCGCCTCTCAGCCGTCTCTCCTCGTCGCAGAAAGCACCCGGGCTCCCTAAGTCAATGACACCAATGCATTGTTCCCCTAAGCCAATCACAATACTGAATAGCAGCGTCTGAGCGCTGTGGATCATCTCTCAGATGGGGACAGGGAGCCTGTGCATATTCCTCACCAGGGTGTGTAATGCAGGCTGGTGGAGAACATGCAAAGTGTGCATGAATGATTGGCCAGCCCGAAAACATTTGGTGACCAGGGTGGAAACCCTATGATGAAGCATGTCAGCTACTAGGTAGGCAAGTGAGGATTCTTTTTCAAAACCTTAGGGTTTCCTATGCAGTACACACAACCGGTACACCCACCTAAAGTTTAGGCACAGGTGTGTGCCTTATAACTAACCCGTTCTTTATGTTTTGATTCTATAACCTTGGAAGAGGAACGGGCTCATCTCCTGACTTCTCATTCTCATATTGTTGTTGAAACCTCCTAGACAGTTATGCACAATGGAGAGCTTAGTTGTGACTGGATGCGCCATCATTGGCAGGATGGGAGGGAGTAGCTGGCCACAGCCCCACTTACATTTGAATAGGCTGTGCCCTGCCTCCATACAAAGGGCTGCTTACCCTCTGTAGTTAGCCTGGAGCCAGGACCAGGAAGACACAGCATTTCTATACTTCAAAGGCATGCCTCTAGAGGCTTCTCCTCACTTCAAATGCACAACTGTGTATAAAAGAAGGACCTCAGACACCAACTCTGCAGTATACTTCTGGACCAGTGCATACTCTGCTAGGAAGAAGGTCTGCTGTGCTTCGCCAAGGACTGCCACTCTACTTGACTGCTTCTCTAAAGGAACGGCTGCCCTGCTGCGCAGATCTGCTGCCTGCTGCGCTTTTGCCTTGGGAAGAAGAACTGAACCTGTTACTTAATCTTGAACCCAGGACCCAAGGATGACTCAAAGGGCTAGTCTGCTGGCCTCCTGATCTGATCTGTGCCTCAGGGACTTGAAAGTCTCCCCAAGCGGCTCCTGGACCCAGGTGCAGCGAGTTCCTTACCTCCAAGTGGTGCTCTCAGATCCTGGCCCCTTGGTGTGGCTCACAAGGTCTTGAAATCAAGCTTTTGGGTGCTTGGCAACTATGAACAGGCCTGTTTGGCCTGCAACCGTGCTGCTCACACCCAGAATCAGTGCAAGCCGCCGCCAGCCCATCTATTAGCACAGCAAAAATTGATCGCCCGTGGAGGACTGCCAACGCGAAGCTCCAGGCTGCCCATTTGTGACGCCCAGCCTGATCTTTGCGCCTCCCTGACCCCACTCATGACACTCTCCTTGCTTCCCTCGACCCTCTCCAATGTGAACGGGGACTCTTGGCACAAAACACGAGGAAGTAATGCTTCAGCAGGACTAATCTAAGACTGAATCTGTCCCATGCTCCATCGTGGTTGGTCTGAACATTTGACTTTGACCAGATATCTGCAGTTGGTGCTTTATGCTTTTAGGTGCTATTTTTCATTTCAGTCTTTAAAAATTCATATCTTTGGTCCTACTGATTGTAGTTTTTTTGCTTTGGTCTTGTTTTATTTATTACATTTTGCTATATTTTTCTAACCTGGTGTGGGATCTTTTTGTGTGGTGTTTTCACAGTTTTATTGTTTGAAGTGTTGCACAAATACTTACACATCACCTCTAATTTATGCCTGACTGCTCTGTGCCAAGCTACTAGGGAGTTGAGCACATGTTTATTTGGGGTTTGCTTGTGCCTTACCCTGACTAGGTGTGCAGTTGCTGCTTGACCAGGGCTCACACAACAGTCAACCAGTAGCCTAATTTCTAACAGCAAGGGACTGTAGTAACAGCAAAAAACTTTGTGAAACAACTGCTGTGTGAACTTGAACTTTACCTGTGAAATCAGTGACTCAAAGATAGCAGCATATTTACAATGAAACGGCACAGCACGGCGCTTCAAGCAATTTACGTGTGCTGCATCATTAAAAAAACACAGGGATGTGCTATATTTACAAGAATAAGGCTCACCGCAGTGTTTTCCCATGTGTCAGCGCTAAAAAAGCTGCCTAGCACCAGTGCAGGCACCCTTGCACCATGGTGCAAGGGTGCTTGCATTGCAGGGATGTCTGTGTTTGTGCAGGAAGGGACACCTTCCTACACAAACAATAATAATAATTTTGCTCCTTCCTTTTTTGCTGCAGAATGCAGTACACATAGAAAGAGCAAATAACTAGGAGAAATAAAAGCATTTCTACTCTTTGCACCATTTTAACGCCTCCTTTTGATAGTCTCTGCCTCAGATTCACAGATCTTTGTAAATCTGATGAAGTGTCAAAAAGCAATGGGTGTTGTGTGATAACGCACGCATCAACACCCATTGCACACCCCTTTGTTGCGGAAAACTGCGTTGAGGAGGGCCATATTTTAAAGACGGCGTTAAGCGACGCATAGTGGCTCAGCGTCACCTTTTAAATATGGAGCAGGGCATTGAGCCATCGGAGCGTTCAGGCAGTGAAATGCCCTTGTAAATATGCCCCATAGTTTACTCAGATGCAAATGTAAGAGTGAATGCCAAACAACTAGAGACTAATCTTTACTGCAAACCAACTGCTAGTAATAGCCTCTTTCACGCGCAGAGTAGCCACACTGAGCCTCCGAAATGGAACATTGCCTATGGGGAGATGTTGAGGGCTGGGAGGAAGTGTAGCTCGACTAAGGTTTTTCAGACTGTACTTGATGAAATGGTTAAAAAATTTACTGAAAGGGGATACCGTTGATGGGTATTGAGGTAAGCCACCACATTTTGAAGAGAAGACACAAAAACCATTCGCCCAATTGAAAATGAGACTTGCATGATTACCACCTTTAATAAAAAATCTCAAAGGGTGAGTGCAATCCTTAATACAAATTGGAACAGCTTGAGAAGTAATAACACAATAGATAGTTTTATCACAGGATCAAATATTTTAGGAGTAGATCTGTATGAGACATACATAGTGCCATTTTGGAAAGGGGTGAAATGGCAGGTAATCTAGGTCTCAAAGGATTCTATGTCAGTAAGGCATGCAAACATAGCACTAGCATGAAAACGTTCCCCATACCATATGGAATAGTTCAGAAGGAGATTAAGAAATTGATTACATGTAGTACTAGTCATGTAATTTGCATACTACCATGCCCTTGTAACAAACCTTACATTGGGAGTACTATTTACCCAGTTAAGAATAGTATACACCAGCCATATGAGGGATATGGACAAGACAAATGATCATTAGCCTGTAGCCAGGCATTTTGCAGAGTTCTATTTCTTGGATCTAAGAGGCATATTAACAAGGTCTTTATCTCTGCTTTTTTGGCTTTAAAAGCCAAAAAAGCGGAGACAATAATATCGCCCTATCAACAACAGGGTGCTAACATGCAAAATCGCATGTTAGCACCCTTTTTCACTACGCGTACCAGAGCAAAATAATAAGAGAAAATAATAGGAGAAATGTCGACATTTCTCCTATTATCAAGCTTCACACTAACCCTGTTAGAGGCAAAAAAAGCAGCGCTAACCATGGTTAACGCTGCTTTTTTACGTCTGCTAATTTTCAGACTTAGCCATGTAATCCAATGGAAGGTGGATTATATGGCTAGGTCCACCATGGGCTATCAACAAGGATATCCCTATCCTTGTAGTTTTATCGCTGCATTAAGGGAGATAACGTCCCAGAATGCCGCTATCGCTGGATTTTTTATCGCCTAGGCGGTTAGCGTGGTTAATAGCGGGCGTTAAAAAAATTAACGCTAAGCACCCTTAGCGTTAATTTTCCCTGTTCCTTGTTAATATGCCCCTAAATCTGTTGAAATTCTATGGTATAGAGAATATAGATCCTGACATAAGAGGCAGCAATAGAGTCATGCAGTTGAGATGTAAGGAGTGCAAATGTATCAGAGATCTGGAGACCAAGTCCCCTAAAGGGTGAATATGAAAGAAGAACCACTGCTACACCTGTGAGAGTAGCAGTTTTTGCATGATAAGATTGTGAATCACATTTTCCTGCCCTTGGAGTAAGTTGCGCTCTGTCATTTGTGAAATTCATTGATATTTCAACCTTTTTTTTGTGTTACAGGAGACAAGTATGGGACTTTCTCTTGAATGAGAGATGGTTGATAACTATATTCGTGTATTGACTTCACCGGGTTCTTAGTTGCAGTGCACGGAATTTTCACTCTTATATTTACAGTATGGTATGAATTACTTATGTAGAGTGTGGTTTTGAGTTGATCTTGTTAAGATTTATGTTTTTTTAATCAGATTCTGATAAAGGCCTGATTAATGTCATTGCTTGGATGCCCTTTGGATTGGAATTTATGTGGGACTCATTTTATCAGAAAAACAATAGGGGGGGTAAAGGGGAAAGGAGTGGGCTCGTCCTCCAAACTAATTGTAAATAACCAAAAAGAGAGACAGAAAAGAAAAAAACAAGGAACAACAACCACATCGTGAACAAGGGAAACTTTCCCCTTTTTCACGACAGGGTTGTTGTTCCTTGTTATTTCCTTTTCTTTTCTTTCCCTTAAGAGACTCTTTTTGGCTGTCATTTTAGCCCACATGGGCTCAATTAGTGAATCTTGATTTCAAGATGGTGAGGCTTTGACCTGATTTATTTTCATACTCTTTTCCAAGTATTTCATTTTGGAGGCTCTGTGAGAACCTTAGTATATATAGTGAAATGCTTTGACTCTAAATATGTAGTTCAGGAGGTATAAATTTGTTTCCGCAATCTACATGAGCTTTGTTTCATGTTTGTTTGTACATATCTTTTTTTACTGTTTGTATGTTTATGTAACCAGTTACAAAATGGCGGTTCTTTGTGGCATTACATGTCCTTCTACTATGTTTACAACAACTGTGTTATTTAACATTATGATCTGCTGCATTCCATTATGTAATCAAGGCTCCTTGGAGCCGAATTGCATCATCCAATGGCGATCGTCATTAGATACTTACAGTTAGGACCATGTTTCCATAGGAAAAACATATTTTGACTTGCCTAGATCTTTGGCGCAGTTTCACAAATCTTCACTAAGTTTTCCCCAAAAAGTGTACCAGTGATGTTTCTTGCACATGGAAAGTTTCAGGGTGATCTGTCAAGCGGGGGCCGAGTAAAAAGAGGGTAAACAAAGCGTGTTTTTCCCATGTTAATTCCGATAGGACCTTTGAACACATCTACAGCCCGAACCACTGGATGGAATCACACCAAATTTAGCAGAAAAGTAGATTTGGTTACGCAGATTGTGTTTTTTGTTATTTGTGTTAATCTGTTCAGTAATTGTTGAGCAATGTAAGAGAACAGAGTTAGTGATATCTGTGGCCGCGATGACTTCACAAATAATAACGAGTTTGTGCCGGGAAATGCAGAGCTCTGATTGGCTGCCAACACTTCAACCAGGCAGCCATCTTGGGACTTGGCTTCATCTGAGTCCCCAAAAAAATGTAAAAAAGAAGAAAAGGGGGCAGGGTAGGAATACCATGAACCCCAGCTTTGGGGTCCCTTAGGGACCGTGCGACGGCTTAAAAAACATTGTTTTTTAAATTGCAGTGAATCCGTGGTTGCTTTTAAATAATTTTTAACTAAGCTCCCAGGTGGGCTATGTCCCGGGGGCATACCATAAAACTAGGAGGTGGGCGAATGGGCCCCTCCTAGGGCTTATGGAAGCCCAGGAACCGCTACCTCCCTGAGGCATTGCTTTTTAAGTATGAGGGGGTGCCCCTGGGAACGCCACCTCCATGGGGCAAGTGTTTATAAAGTAATGCACACAGCCTCTCCACAGCCCCGGGGACCACCACCTCCCCAGAGATAACCATCTAATTAATACGAAGGGGCATGCGGGGCACACCCTGCAGCCCCAGGGACCACACCTCACCTGGGATAATTACTTCAATGGAGGGGGCCGCGTGGCCCCTTTCCTGGAGCCATAGATGGCCCTGGGGGACTGCCATCCCCCAGGGCCTGCTCCTGCTATGTCCCGGGGTGCCCACTCTGGGACATAGCTGTTTTCTATGGCTTGGCAGGAGCTTTAACCGCTCCCGCCAGGTCACAACAAATGCTCCGCTTTCAGCAAGCGAGAGCTGTGAAAATGCTCTTGCTTGCTGGAAGCTGAGCTTTCATCTGTTTCCCTGCCCGCTGTCAAGCGAACAGGCAAACAAACAAATTGCTTTGATACACAGGGAGCTGCATGTTTAGCAGCTCCCTGAGTGTGAAAGCAATGTTGGCTCCCGCAGGAAGCGGGGAGCCAGCTAGGATTGCGGAGCCCTTTAGGCTTCCCACAGTCACATTTCACACTGGGTGCCCTAAGCCACCCAGAGAACCATTGCAGGACCCTGAGGAATGGGGTCCCCGGGTCCATAATCAGACTGGGGAGGGGGGCCATGGAAATAGGATGGGCCCCAGCACTGATTAATTGTGTAAGTGGGTATATGAATGAGTGTGTAAGTGTCTGTCTGCTTGTATGACTGGATGTGTGAGTGCCTGTATTGGTCACTCATGACATCTCAAATGATATCACTGATGACATCTCAAATGAAATCTCTGATAACATCATCCAGAGAACCACTCACACACCGAGTTACACCCCTATACAACATCTCACACACCCACAGAACCACTGACAATCCCATTCACAAACCTATATAAAAACACTTACAGACCTACTTACTGATCCATAGAGCAACTCACACATCAACTCACACATAGAGCGCAACCATTAACTCACATATAAAGCCACTCATGCACCTACTCACTGATCAATACAGGAACTCACACATCCAGTCATACAAACATAGAGGGACTTATATACACACTCATACACTCACTCACACAGTTAATCAATCACCCATACATCTACTCACATACTTACCCATACAGTCACTCACACACCCACTCAATTACTCATACAGTTCCTCATATACCCACTCACTCATACATACAGTAACACATGTACTCACTCACCTATACAATCACTGGTACAAGCACATACTCTCCCATACAACCTCTCACACTTACTTGCTTACCCAAACAGGCACTGACACACCCACTCACTCACCTATATACTCACTTACACACCCATTCATGCACCTATACAGCCACTCATGTACCCTCACACTCACCCATACAGACATTTATGTATCTGCTCAGTCACCCATACACACACTCATGCACCCTCTCATTCACCATTTACAGCCACTGACACACCCATAAACTCACCCATACAGCCACTCATTCAGCATCTCATTCATCATTGCACTCACTTAAACACCCACTCACTCACCCATACGGACTCTCCCAAAGCCTCTTATCTTAGTATATATGATTAACACTCAGTAACGTTTAGAAAACACTCACAACCACTGGATGATGTCATCAGTGATGTTATTTGACATGCCATCAGTGATGTAATGAGGGATGTCACTGACTATGTCATCAGTGATGTAATATGGGAGGTTATGGGCAGTGCATTGTTGGGGTGTAAGTTATAGTTAGCTCAAGTGACTATAACTGCCGAATTTCTCTAGTTTTGTACAAGTGAAATCTGAGCCTAACTATAACCTTTGTTTTTCGGTGAATTTTTATATATGTGTGTCTGTGTGTGTGTATGAATACATATATACATACATATATTCTACATACATATATATAAAAATTCACTGAAAAAACCCAAAGATTAAAGGGACGTTATAGTTAGGCTCAGATTTCACTCATACAAAACCAGAGAAATTTAGCAGTTATAGTTACCTGAGCTAACTATAACTTAGCTTAGACAACTATTACAACATATATACATATATATATTCACTGAAAAAAACATAGGTTTTACAGACGTTATAGTTAGAAATTAGCATTTAAAAAACCTTTGAAATTCACAGAAAAAACCATAGGTTTCAGGGACTTTATAGTTAGTTGAACATTTCCCTCGTACAAAACCAGAGAAATTCCACCGTTATAGTTAGTTCAGCTAACTATAACTCACGGCCCCGTAATGTACTGTTGATGACATCACATATTACATCATTCATGACATGGTCAGTGACATCACTGATGACATCACTGATTTATAGTTATAGATAGCTGAACTAACTATAACGGTGGAATTTCGCTGGTTTTGTATGAGGAAAATGTCCAACTAACTATAACGTCCCTGAAACCTATGGTTGTTTCAGTGAATTTCAATGGCTTTTTAAATGCTAATTTCTAACTATAATGTCTGTAAAACCTATGGTTTTTTCAGGGAATTTAAAAGTTTTTTTAAATGCTAATTTCTAACTGCAACGTCCCTGAAACCTATAGTTTTTTCAGTGAATTTCAAAGATTTTTTAAATGCTAATTTCTAACTATAATGTCCATAAAACCTATGGTTTTTTCAGTGAATTTCAAAGTTTTTTTAAAAATATTAAACTACTATTCTGCTATTTGTCATTAGTACTGTTTTTTCTAACTTTTCCACTACAGAAAAGAAAAGAAACTGTTAAACTGTAATGTAATATATTTCAGAAATTAGTGTTATCTGTCAAATAATACAACATAATTTAACATTTAGAAAACATATTTTTCTCCCTTTTTCTGCTGTTTTCAGATTCTTCTTAACTTCACTGTTCACAGTGATGTCAGTATAGTATCATCATTAACAGCTGGGAAAAAAACAATCAACTAGATTGTTAAAAAAAACAAATGACTAATTCTTGCAACCACAATACAAAATCAACACAAATAACACATTCAATACTATTTACAATTTTTAAATCTTACCTTTACTTTGTAGTTTCTGTTCGCATTTTTCCTCAAGGCCAAATAATGTGTCGAATTTTTTTTTAAAAAATCATACAGAATGAATTCCTTAAAGCATCTTCCCATTTTCCCTCTAGGCCGAATAATGTATCTAAAATTTTTGTTGATGAAATATCAAGTATGAGTGGGTATTTCATAAGGCGGTCTCGGTTTTATTTCCAAGTGTCTATTGTTGCAGTGACTCCAACCATTATTGCATTTTAAATATACAGTATAATGTCCACATGTAGTAGTAACTCCAGCATGGAAAACAATAGCCAGTGTTGCAAAAGTTCTTCCAGAAATAGATACTTGAGTAGCAACTAAATTTTAAATTTTCGTTTCCACTTTTCTTCCATTTGGTCTACAGCAGTGTAGCATTAAAATGAGATATTTTCCATATCTTTGTAGGCATAATCACCCTTATGCATCAAGCCCAAATCCAGTCGGTAAAATACCGAATCCTTATTAGCTCCCGGTATTAAGTAAAAAATACCCAATCCCAATGCATCAACCCAAAAGCAGAAATCGGTATTTAAGGAATCCTTAAATAGCGATTCTTTAAATAGGGATTTCTTAAATACCGATTCCTTAAATAGCTCTTGCATTTAAGGAATCCCAAAGTGAGATTCCTTAAATGCAATGCATCAAAGTTAAAAAATTAGCGAATTCGCTAATAAGGGGAGCAAATTACCATGAAGATAAACTGCATGGTAATTTGCAAAAACTTTGAAAAATGCACTTTGGTGCATTTTTCAAAGTGTCATGTTGCGCACACACATGCCCTTAGAGCATGTGTGTGTGCAACATATGTGCACATATCATTTTCAGGGGTGCAACAGGGTGTCCTTTTGACACCCTGGCACCCTTGAAAGTGCTCCAGCTATTAGCGATTCGGTAATACCGAATCGCTAATACAGAATGGCTTTACATTCATTCCTATGGGCCTCCAAGCCCATAGGAATGAATGGGTAGGTATTCCTTATTACCGATTCGGTATTACCGATTCGGTAATAAGGAATGTGAAGGAATCGCTATTTGAATAGCGATTCCTACATGCATAGCCTTTTGCTTTTCCTTATTAGCGATTCCTTATTTTTCGCTAATAAGGAATCGCAAATGCTAATGTTGATGCATATGCCCCAATGTAGATAACATTTCTGTTTGAAAACAAGAACATTTGATATCATGATTTGCTTCTTTTGCTAATTTCGGAAAAGGTACAAATTTGCATTCAGGTATTGTTAAATATACAAATCGTTCTCTCTCAACTGTAGTGCTTGAAGTTAATGAGCACTGTTCACATTTGTGATCTCATTTGTAACTGAGTCCAAATAAACTCTCAATCTGGATTCCTTCATCTTCGAATACTCCAAGCATAACCATCAGAAACACTTGTGCATCTTGTTGTATATTAGGGTTGAACGTTAAAGATCCAGTATCTGTATCCAAGAGTTGGCAAATACCAGAAGCAGTATGGATCTTACTTCTGTCAGTTCTCAATTGTTCAAATAAAGTATAAAGTGCAGAACATAATCTTTTTTCCTGACTTTCCTAAATTTCACCATAAAGATCTTCTAGATAAAATATAACGTTTAGAATAACATTGCCATAGCAGTTGACACCAGAAGCATTTTCTAATTGGTATCCCACAACATCATCACTTGTTTGTATTTTCTGTTTCTTTGCATCTTTTCCTTTGTCTTGAATTTTTTTCTGCTTTTCAATCACACTTGATTCATCAACATGTTTCCGTTTTGAACACACAACACGTTTTTCATAAATAGGATATTCACCTAAAGTTGGTGCATAAAGTCTTCTTAAATGATTATATTCTCTTACACAATTTACATCAGCACTAACCTTGTTTTCATCGAAATCAATTATATACAAACCAGGCAATGATCTAACTCGAGATAATGCAACATATGCCATTCCCTCTTTAAACACAGTTCTTCCAACATTTACTAAAGCATTATCTACACTTAAACCTTGAGATTTATGAATGGTTATTGCATATGCTAAACAGAAAGGAAACATACAAGTCTTTTACCAGCAAAAAACGTACAGCACAACGCCCAATCTGTCTTACCTCTGTAATCTGATCAAATATAATTTTCAAGAATTCAATTGCATTTCTGTTTTGATATTTTACAAATTCAACAACTTTCCCCATTGCTCCATTCACTAAACCTTCTTCTATATTCAAATTACGCCTCAAAATTACCCGACAGTTTAGACACACATCTAAAAAGAATTCTAAGCCAGCAGTTTTTGATACAGCCTTTTCCAAAGAATCAAATTTAATCTGTAGTTTATTTGAAAGAAGAATTCTTATTACTTGATGCTCGATTTTATCAATAGCTTCAATGTGAATTATTTCTTGATTTTCCAATTTCAGAAGCTCTTGATTAAATGTATAACACTCTTCCACTGTAGGCATTAAGAAAACTATAGATTTTGTTTTCTGCAATGTTCCTGTACAGTACTATTCCCCGTACGAATCGTATCCGAATTTTTTTCCGTACGAATCGTACAAGTCCCGTACAAACTGGAAAGTACGATTCGTATGTTAAAAATCCATACGAATCGCACTGGGAAAATTCCCCGACACGTCCTCGGGTCGGAAACAGTGTCCGACACGTCCCCAGTTTTACGTACGAATCGGTAAACTGAAGTCCGAGCGCGCAAGTACGATCCGTCCCATCTGTCCGAATGCACAACCGTATGGAAAAAACACCGTACGGAGCGAACTCCCATGGCAACCATGGAGACG
Source organism: Triturus cristatus (assembly GCF_964204655.1). Lineage (NCBI taxonomy): Eukaryota > Metazoa > Chordata > Amphibia > Caudata > Salamandridae > Triturus > Triturus cristatus. The sequence goes on along the minus strand of NC_140589.1, from coordinate 320,023,436 downwards.
TCCAAACATGTGCCCGCATACGTGCCGAACACCCCCCAGCCCACCCCCCCACGTACGCGCCGTACCCCCAGCCCCCCCGTGTACGCGCCGTACCCCCACCCCACCCCCGTATGTACGGAGCATACCCCCACCCCCGTAGGTATGGAGCATACCCACATCCCCGTAGGTAGGGAGAGTGCCCCCACCCCCATAGGTACGGAGCGTACCCCCACCCCCGTAGGTACGGAGCGTACCCCCACCCCCATAGGTACGGAGCGTACCCCCACCCCCATAGGTACGGAGCGTACCCCCACCCCCGTAGGTATGGTGCGGACCCCCACCCCCGTAGGTACGGAGCATACCCACACCCCCGTAGGTACGGAGCGTACCCACACCCCTGTAGGTACGGAGCGTACCCACACCCCCGTAGGTACGGAGCGTACCCACACCCCCGTAGGTACGGAGCGAACCCCCCACTCCCGTAGGTACGGAGCGTACCCCCACCCCCGTAGGTACGGTGCGGACCCCCACCCCCGTAGGTACGGAGCGTACCCCCACCCCTGTAGGTATGGAGCATACCCACACCCCCGTAGGTACGGAGCGTACCCACACCCCCGTAGGTACAGAGCGTACCCCCACCCCCGTAGGTACAGAGCATACCCACACCCCCCTGTAGGTACGGAGCGTACCCCCACCCCCGTAGGTACGGAGCGTACCCTCACCCCCGTAGGTACGGAGCGTACCCACACCCCCCGTAGGTATGGAGCATACCCCCACCCCCGTAGGTACGGAGCGTACCCACACCCCACCCCCGTAGGTACGGAGCATACCCACCCCCGTAGGTATGGAGCATACCCCCACCCCTGTAGGTACGGTGCGGAACCCCAGCACGTAGCGCTGGGGGTCTGCACCGTACCTACGGGGGTGGGGGTACGCTCCATACCTACGGGGCGGGGGTACGCTCCGTACCTATGGGGTGTGGGTACGCTCCGTACCTATGGGGTGGGGGTACGCTCCGTACCTACGGGGGTGTGGGTACACTCCTTACCTACGGGGGTGGGGGTCCGCACCGTACCTACGGGGGTGGGGGTACGCTCCGTACCTACGGGGGTGTGGGTATGCTCCGTACCTACGGGGGTGGGGTGTGGGTACGCTCTGTACCTACGGGGTGTGGGTATGCTCCGTACCTACGGGGTGTGGGTATGCTCTGTACCTATGGGGGTGGGGTGTGGGTACGCTCCGTACCTACGGGGTGGGGTCCGCACTGTACCTACAGGGGTGGGGGTACGCTCCGTACCTACGGGGGTGTGGGTACGCTCCGTACCTACGGGGGTGGGGTGTGGGTACGCTCCGTACCTACGGGGTGGGGGTACGCTCCGTACCTACGGGGGTGGGGGTCTGCACCGTACCTACAGGGGTGGGGGTATGCTCCGTACCTACGGGGGTGTGGGTACACTCCGTACCTACGGGGGTGTGGGTACGCTCCGTACCTATGGGGGTGGGGGTACGCTCCGTACCTACGGGGGTGGGGGTATGCTCCGTACCTACGGGGGTGGGGGTTCGCTCTGTACCTACGGGGGTGGGGGTACGCTCCGTACCTACGGGGGTGTGGGTACACTCCGTACCTACGGGGGTGTGGGTATGCTCCGTACCTACGGGGGTGTGAGTATGCTCCGTACCTACAGGGGTGTGGGGGTACGGCGCAGACATGGGGGGGTGCTGGGGTACAGCACGGACATGGGGGGGTGCTGGGGTACGGCGCGGACATAGGGGGGTGCTGGGGTATGGCGCGGATGTGTAGGGATGGGGTTACGGTGCGTACCGGGCCCCCTTTTTGCCGTGCATCGTGGCGTGCTTAGCTTTTCCGGCACTTTTTGGGTCCCGTAAAAATATTGCCGTACGAAGTCCTGTGGGTACGAATCGTACTTGCTGGTCCGTAAAACGCTGCCTGACTCCGTGTGAATGTCGCGTACGAGGTGTCCCGGATCGGTATTGTGGGTATGTTTTAGCCGGTCGGTGTTTTTTACGATTCGTACGGAAATGGTGTTTCTGTACGAATTGTACTTGCGGGTTTGTAATGTGTTTCTCCCGGGTACGAGTCGGACGGAGAAAATGCTCCGTCCGACGGTTCGTACCCGGGTTTTACAGGATCGGAATCGGCACCTTAGTTATAGCAGATCTCCAAATACAATTAAATGTTTTCTTCCAAAGAGAACGTCATAACCTGTTTTTAATACCTGTTGCATTCTTAAAAGCACGAAAGCAAGCATTACGTTTGAGACCATGCTCACCTCATCAATAATTAAAAGTTTCATCTTCTTCAGCACTCTTGACACTTCATAAGAAGCTTCTCCAGACACCTTCTGATATTCTAATTTATTTTCATGCTCATCTGGTAACATCAGTAATCTATGCACAGTAATTCCTTTAACATTGTGCGCAGCTAATCCAGTTGGAGCTGTTACCACACAAGATAAATGTGAACCAGTAGTTTTTTGAAGATAAATGGTCAAAACTTTAATTAAAAAACTTTTACCCGTTCCAGCTTGACCACTGATGTACATCAGAATAGGTTTAAACGATGAACCTACACATTCTTTTTTTTATGTAACAAGCCATGTTCTATCTGTTCTCTCACTTGTAGATATATTTCTTTCTGTTCAATATTTGCTTTTTCTTCTAATTTTTCTAATGTAATATTCTCCTCTTGTACTTGTTGCATTGCAATTTCGGCTTCATGCATAGCAATCGCTACTTCATTTTCCACTATTGGTTGTCCAAGTGGATCTTGACTACAAGGACCGGAACTTTGACTATCTTGGGAACTTTCATTAGCAACTTCAGCTGTAATAGTCTTTTCCTGTTCAACTTCATCATTCAACATTTTAAAATTGAACATGCAAAGCTATCTTTACATGCAATAAAAGAATCTTCAAAGCAGTCGAAATCTCCAAGTAAATCACTTTCGCTACGCCATGGTTTGCATAGTTGGAGAAGTGCTAAATAGTAAAATTCTCACTTATCTGAAGTTTCACAACTGAGTTTCTTGTGGTTGATAATGTTACCTTTTGTATGTTTTACTAAACATCCATGACATCCAACTACTGCACATTTTCCTCCTTTTAAATTTTGTTTAACATTTCTTTTGAAGCTGTAATGTTGAAGTACTTCATTCAGACATAGCTGTTCCAGATGTCGATTCCTTTTTGGATAGTATGTATCCAACATATTAGTTTTAAGAATTTCTGTACTGTCTGGTTCATTTGCTGCTAAGTATTCAATATCTTCCATTGACTTGAACACTCTATTTCGTGAGCAGACAAGACCTAAACTTACCCAAATTATCCCTCGTGATTTTGAATATAAACTTGAAGAGGACAAGCGGTCTGAACATTCATAGGATCCAATTTCTCTGTGGGAAAGCATTTTTAAAGTGAAGCTGTGCAATTTTTTGCTAAGGCTCTTCTCTTGTGCAATTTCTTCCCACAATTGTTTCATCTCAGTTTTTTCTGATATCGTTATATATGATGTTACATAGCGTGCAACAGCAATTGAGTTGTCTGCAACATACTGAATGTCCATGTTTGCATTCCACATTTTTAAAATAACCGGATTGTAGTCATTAATATACTTTGACAGTTCTGTTCTTTTCAAATTGTAGGTATTCTTTGGAGAGTTGCGAGTTATTGTGTGCCTTACAGAAGAAAAAAAAGAATTTACTCTTCCTTTAGAAATTACTGGACGTGGAAATCCAAACTGACACTTGGTATAAAAGTTTACTTTGGACTTGTATTTTCGTCGGCAGTACTTTCCACAATGGTGACTTTGGAAACGGAAAACCTCTCAAGCTTCTATCTCCTCCTTCTCTTGGAACCTCACATGTCACATACTGTTCAATAAAAACAATACTATTTCATCTGAATCAGTTCCAAATTTAGGTGCATCCATGATCCACAATAACATATGTATATGAGGAGCACCTCTCGCTTGGTACTCCTTTCTCCAAAACAAATCTGTAAGTTCTCCAAGAGGTGGAATCTTTTTATTGCAGATGAAAGACATCATAGCTTGAAACCTATGAGTAAAATATCTGCACACATTTACAGGATCCAAAGAACACAGTTCTCCAGGTGTCTTCATTTCAACATTCTTTATATTGGAACTAGCTTCTCGTAGAAATTCAAGCAAATATTCCCATGCATACTCTGCACAGCTAAGTGTCACAAATCATGTTGGTGTACCTAAGTTCCGTAACATACACTTCAGTTCTCCATGACGACGATACCAATACTCATTTGTTCCTCGTTGACATGCCATCAAATTAATTAAATGTGCTTCTAAATTTTCATCTGTTTGTGTAACTTTCTCCACAAATTCTTTCGCTGAAAGAAGCGATTGATGAACTCCAGTTTTAAGTATGTGGTTCACTGCATAGGACAGAGAAGACAGATCACTTTCAAACAAAAGGTGAAATATATATGGAATACACTGTCGAAATCTAGGATCTTCAGAGTATAATCTTGTTGAGCGATATTCCGAAGCTGAAATCCGAACAGGTCGGTCAACATATCGTCCACCTTCTCCAGTAGGAAACAGCTGTGGAAAGAAACGAGCTTCCAAGCTTTTCTCCCATACACTCATTGGAGTTCCCTTTGCTTTTTTCATTTGAAATAACTGAATGCTGTTTCCTATTACTTCTTTTGAATGTAGAGGACATATTGTGTAATGTTCATAAATCTCTTCACTCTTTGATTTGTCCATTTTTTTTTATTTGACCACTTGAAATTTCAGGTTCATCTTCCAAACTTATTACCTGTTCTTCCATATTTACACTTTTATAATATATATTGTTCTCCACAAGATATAACTTAGCCTTTTGAAGTTTATTAACATCCACAAATTCTTGCCATATTTTCCGATTCTTTGTTGGTACTCCATTTACTAGAATGACTACTGCTTCATTTTCCTCTTTGTTTCCACCAACAATTTCAATATTTTTCTTAAAATCCAAAGGCAAGTACACCACTCTTCCTTTCAGCCCTCTTTGTAAGACTGTTGGTGGCAATTTACCTGTTTTAGGTTCCATGCGAATTATAGTTTGAAACGGATGAACAGATTGTATTAGAACTGACTCATATGTATTTAAATCTGCCAGTTCCTCCGGAATAGGTACTAATTCTAACTTATTATGTACTGCTCTAACGGGCATTTTGTTCTCTTCTAATTTGTTATAACAATATTTACAAATACATTGATCACTGCCTAACTCAAATTGACATTCCACTAACAAGAACGTTGCAAATTCCTTCCATTTATCATTGTTCTTCTTTTCATATTTCTAATACAAATCAACATTTCTAATTTGAATTTTATAATTAGTATGTCGACAACAAACACTAACATAGTTTGGAATTTCAGAGTACACTCACCATGTTAAACTTTCCAATTTCTTCTTCAAACTGATCAATCCTAATCACTTTCCCATCTTCTTAAACATCTGTAATTGTCAAACTTTCACTTTCTATGCACTGCTCTTCTGAACCAAAATATCAGAACTCAATGTTATCACACTTGTTTTGTACATCAGATAAAGAACTGTGTAAAAGAGCTGTATTCAGTTCATTTAAACATAAACAGGACTTTTTACATAGTACAGATTCCTTACAAACTTCCGCATTTCTGAATGGTGTACTGCTAACATCCTCAAGTGATGAAAAACACTTTTACACACTTTTCGTGAAAGACAAGCCAGAGAATGACCATGTTTCTCAGTATATTTTCCTACATTACATGGATCGAGTCCTTGTAACAACCTAATCTTCTGTTTAACACTTTTCAGTGTATATTCTTGTAACAAATTTCGCATTATATTGATAGATTCCTGTCGAATGCTACAAATACTGCTACAACCCCACTTATACACAGGAGCTTGTGTGTGTTTCCCTGGCACTGCTTCAGCTATTAACTGTTCTGCACTAATACCAACCATTTCCTCTTTTGGAACAGGACAACCATTCTGATCTTCGTAGCAACAACCTCTAGTATCAACTGCAAATGGTAAACTATTTTCTTGGAAGTAACTCTCTTCATTAAAAAAGGTTCACTATTAGTCATATGTTTCCATTCTCCACTAAAGACTTTACAAAAGTTGCTTCTGTTCACAAGTCTTTTTTTTTTACTTTTGTCTTTCAGAATCTTTATTGTTTTATCCAATAGTTTCATCCTCTTCAAAATCAAAATGAATATTTTTTGTTTTAATTTAAAAGCAGTATCCACTATGCTTTCAATATGCTGTTCCTGTTTCAATTGCAGCACTTTCTGTTTATATTTCCGGCATCCTTTTATTAAATTCTGAAGTACTCTATTTTGAAAAAGTCTTTGACGAATTTCTTGAAATTGTTTTTGTCTTCGGGTAACAAATACTCTTTCCTTATTATGATTTTTTTTCTTGCATCTTGAAGTGGAAGTCTGCTTCTCCTTACTTGAAAAATTCTTCTTTTTCCTTTGTGTGATGTTATTTTCATTAAGGTGCCGATTCGGATCCTGGAGAAACCGGGTACGAACCGTCGGTCGGAGCGTTTTCTCCGTCCGACTCGTACCCAGGAAATAAACATTACAAACATGGAAGTACGATTCCCACGGAAACACCATTTCCGTACGAATCGTAAAAAACATCGACCGACGAAAATATACATACGAATGTGATCCGGGAATGCTCCGACGTGACGTCGGGACGCATTCAGGCTGCGGTCCACGAACCAGGAAGTACAATCCGCACCGACGTCACCCCGCACGGATTATATTTTCCGGCTGACAAAAACTGCCGGGAAATCAGGACGACGCGCACAAGGAGCACCTGTACGCGACGGACAGCCATGGACCCGAACCTACGTGTCATCCCAGCCCTCATAGCAGTCCACCTGCTCTACAGGCACCAACGCAGACGCCGCAGAAGGTCAGAATAACACCCAGGGGCAAAGGGGGGGGCAGGGGCAGGACACATAACCCCCACACAAGTCACAAATCACACATGCCCTGGACATACCTGACCTGCAGGACCTGGTCACCCCGAGGGGGTGGGGGCGTGTCCAGCAACGCAAGCGTCCGCCACAACGGAATTGGATGGTTACGCGAACCAGCAACACAACAATACCGGTACGTACCGTCCCCAGGCCTTAAGAGCGTGGGTACGGGCCGTACCACGCCCACCACTACGTCACCCCAACAATGGCGGTACGGCCCGTACCCACGTACTAAAGGCCTGGGGACGGAGCGTACCCCTACGGCACCCCATTGGGGGTCTGCACCGTACCCAGGCCCTCAGAGCGTTGGTACGGGTCGTACCACGCGTACCCCTACATCACCCCAACAATGCTGGTACGGCCCGTACCCAGGCCATTCGAACGTGGGTACGGGCCATACCCCCACCTCACCAGTGTATGTATGGACCGTACCCCCACCCGTGTATGCATGCAGCGTACCAACTCCCCACCCGTGTATGTACGGACCGTACCCCCACCCCACCAGTGTATGTACGGACCGTACCCCCACCCGTGTATGCATGCAGCGTACCAACTCCCCACCCGTGTATGAATGGAGCGTACCCCCACCCCACCAGTGTATGTATGGACTGTACCCCCACCCGTGTATGCATGCAGCGTACCAACTCCCCACCCGTGTATGTACGGACCGTACCCCCACCCCACCAGTGTATGTACAGAGCGTACCCACACCCGTGTATGAATGGAGCGTACCCACACCCGTGTATGTCCCGACCGTACATGCCCAGACATAGGAGGGGTGTGTGCCTATCACTCCCAGCAGTGCCCAGACATAGGAGGGGTGTGTGCAGTGTCCTCCCAGCAGTGCCCAGACACAGGAGGGGTGTGTGCAGAGTCCTCCCAGCAGTGCCCAGACACAGGAGGGGTGTGTGCCTATCACTCCCAGCAGTGCCCAGACACAGGAGGGGTGTGTGCAGAGTCCTCCCAGCAGTGCCCAGACACAGGAGGGGTGGGTGCAGAGTCCTCCCAGCATTGGCCAGAGATAGGAGGGGTGGGTGCAGAGTCCTCCCAGCAGTGCCCAGACACAGGAGGGGTGTGTGCAGAGTCCTCCCAGCAGTGCCCAGACATAGGAGGGGTGGGTGCCTATCACTCCCAGCAGTGCCCAGACATAGGAGGGGTGTGTGCTTATTACTCCCAGCAGTGCCCAGACATAGGAGGGGTGTGTGCAGAGTCCTCCCAGCACTGCCCAGACACAGGAGGGGTGGGTGCAGAGTCCTCCCAGCAGTGCCCAGACATAGGAGGGGTGTGTGCAGAGTCCTCCCAGCAGTGCCCAGACACAGGAGGGGTGTGTGCAGAGTCCTCCCAGCAGTGCCCAGACATAGGAGGGGTGGGTGCCTATCACTCCCAGCAGTGCCCAGACATAGGAGGGGTGTGTGCCTATCACTCCCAGCTGTGCCCAGACATAGGAGGGGTGTGTGCAGAGTCCTCCCAGCAGTGCCCAGACACAGGAGGGGTGTGTGCCTATCACTCCCAGCAGTGCCCAGACACAGGAGGGGTGTGTGCAGAGTCCTCCCAGCAGTGACCAGACACAGGAGGGGTGTGTGCCTATCACTCCCAGCAGTGCCCAGACATATGAGGGGTGGGTGCAGAGTCCTCCCAGCAGTGCTCAGACACAGGAGGGGTGTGTGCCTATCACTCACAGCAGTGCCCAGACACAGGAGGGGTGTGTGCAGAGTCCTCCCAGCAGTGCCCAGAGATAGGAGGGGTGGGTGCAGAGTCCCCCCAGCAGTGACCAGAGATAGGAGGGGTGGGTGCAGAGTCCCCCCAGCAGTGCCCAGACATAGGAGGGGTGGGTGCCTATCACTCCCAGCAGTGCCCAGACATAGGAGGGGTGTGTGCCTATCACTCCCAGCAGTGCCCGGACACAGGAGGGGTGTGTGCAGAGTCCTCCCAGCAGTGCCCAGACACAGGAGGGGTGTGTGCCTATCACTCCCAGCAGTGCCCAGACACAGGAGGGGTGGGTGCAGAGTCCCCCCAGCAGTGCCCAGACATAGGAGGGGTGGGTGCCTATCACTCCCAGCAGTGCCCAGACATAGGAGGGGTGTGTGCCTATCACTCCCAGCAGTGTCCAGACACAGGAGTGGTGTGTGCAGAGTCCTCCCAGCAGTGCCCAGACACAGGAGGGGGGTGTGCCTATCACTCCCAGCAGTGCCCAGACATATGAGGGGTGGGTGCAGAGTCCTCCCAGCAGTGCCCAGACACAGGAGGGGTGTGTGCAGAGTCCTCCCAGCAGTGCCCAGACACAGGAGGGGTGTGTGCCTATCACTCCCAGCAGTGCCCAGACACAGGAGGGGTGTGTGCAGAGTCCTTCCAGCAGAGCCCAGAGATAGGAGGGGTGGGTGCAGAGTCCCCCCAGCAGTGACCAGAGATAGGAGGGGTGGGTGCAGAGTCCTCCCAGCAGTGCCCAGACACAGGAGGGGTGGGTGCAGAGTCCTCCCAGCAGTGCCCAGACACAGGAGGGGTGTGTGCCTATCACTCACAGCAGTGCCCAGACACAGGAGGGGTGTGTGCAGAGTCCTCCCAGCAGTGCCCAGAGATAGGCGAGGTGGGTGCAGAGTCCCCCCAGCAGTGACCAGAGATAGGAGGGGTGTGTGTAGAGTCCTCCCAGCAGTGCCCAGGCACAGGAGGGGTGTGTGCAGAGTCCTCCCAGCAGTGCCCAGACACAGGAGGGGTGGGTGCCTATCACTCCCAGCAGTGCCCAGACATAGGAGGGGTGTGTGCCTATCACTCCCAGCAGTGCCCAGACATAGGAGGGGTGTGTGCAGAGTCCTCCCAGCAGTGCCCAGACACAAGAGGGGTGTGTGCCTATCACTCCCAGCAGTGCCCAGACACAGGAGGGGTGTGTGCAGAGTCCTCCCAGCAGTGCCCAGACACAGGAGGGGTGTGTGCCTATCACTCCCAGCAGTGCCCAGACATATGAGGGGTGGGTGCAGAGTCCTCCCAGCAGTGCCCAGACACAGGAGGGGGGTGTGCAGAGTCCTCCCAGCAGTGCCCAGACACAGGAGGGGTGTGTGCCTATCCCTCACAGCAGTGCCCAGACACAGGAGGGGTGTGTGCAGAGTACTCCCAGCAGTGCCCAGAGATAGGAGGGGTGGGTGCAGAGTCCCCCCAGCAGTGACCAGAGATAGGAGGGGTGGGTGCAGAGTCCCCCCAGCAGTGCCCAGACATAGGAGGGGTGGGTGCCTATCACTCCCAGCAGTGCCCAGACATAGGAGGGGTGTGTGCCTATCACTCCCAGCAGTGCCCGGACACAGGAGGGGTGTGTGCAGAGTCCTCCCAGCAGTGCCCAGACACAGGAGGGGTGTGTGCCTATCACTCCCAGCAGTGCCCAGACACAGGAGGGGTGGGTGCAGAGTCCCCCCAGCAGTGCCCAGACATAGGAGGGGTGGGTGCCTATCACTCCCATCAGTGCCCAGACATAGGAGGGGTGTGTGCCTATCACTCCCAGCAGTGCCCAGACATAGGAGGGGTGTGTGCAGAGTCCTCCCAGCAGTGCCCAGACACAGGAGGGGTGGGTGCAGAGTCCTCCCAGCAGTGCCCAGACACAGGAGGGGTGTGTGCAGAGTCCTCCCAGCAGTGCCCAGACACAGGAGGTGTGTGTGCAGAGTCCTCCCAGCTGTGCCCATGGAAAGAAAGGGGTTGAGTACACACAGATGCAATGGCCACAATTGTCAGTCAGGTGCTCAAAGACCCAGCAGAACACGAAACACATGTGTGCGAGGCTGGGAGTACACACATGCATAGTGCCGAAGAGGGAACATGTACACATGAAGTCCTGTCAATATACTCCACTCACAAGTACAGTGACCCCCAAGGATGACACAAATGATGCAGGTGGACACCTTGGCCAGCATGCATGGCCAAAGTTGAAGGGGTCCGTCATACACCCAGCAAATGTAGACACAGCACTGCACAAATGTCTTCACAACACCCTGCAGGGAAGATGTCAGGGTCCACAGAGGAAGATACACACCTTGGGACAATGTCACCATGCAGTAACAGCTTACATGAGCAAAGTTTGATAGCAAATACCGTGTGATGGCACACAGATAACAGGGTCCACCCCACGAACAGCACGCTACAACATATCCCAGACACTTAACACATTATCACCACCCCAAATCATGGAGCAGCACCACCAACAGCAATGCCAGAAAAGCAGTAGTGTGCCAAGGAAAATAAAATAGCTTTATTCAGCAATGTTCTAAAATGAATTGTACGAAGAGTTCAAAATGCACAAGGCCCATAGGGCAGTCCATAGTTCCAATCCAGGTGGGGGACACATTGGGATGCGTGTCCCCTAGCTTGCCTGCACAGTTCAGACTACCTGGTCATCCACAGGGGGGGGCATCATGTGGGGGGGAAGGACCAGGCACCGCAGGGACAGGAGGGGCAAGGGTAGGTGGTGTGGGTGCAGGGATGGACGACTCCAACACAGGGGGTGGGGCAGTGCCAAAGGTGGATTGGAGCACGGCGCTGCACACTACTGCCAGGTCGCCCAGCGTCTCCCCTGCACCCGAAGGAACCACAGGCCCCAAGGAGGGGGGGGGGTCGCAGGGATGGGTCGCAGCGCTACCCGGGGAGGGTGTGGACAGGGGGGGGGACTCAACCACCCTGACCGGGGACTCCTTTGACCGCTTGCGGGGTGGTGTCACTGTGGGGCTCAGGGACAGAGCGGCCATGAAGGGGTCTTTGGTGGAATCCTGGCCAGGAGAGCTGAGGGGAGTGGATTTGGAGGGTGGTGGTCATGAGGAATGTGGACTCCCACTCTGGCTGTGTGTCTTCTGTTTCCCCCCCGACGCAGTGGGTGTGCCTACTTCACCCTGTGTGTGCGTGCCAGGAGGTGTGCGCTTTGCCTTCCCTGGTGGTGTGGTGCCTGTGCCTGGTGGGGTGCGTGCATGGCTACGTCTGGGTGTGCTTTGGACAGGCATGGGAGTGGGAAGTGTGGATGCTGCAGGGGTAGGAGGGGGAACGTAGCGCTGCAGGAGACCCAATGCTGCAGTCAGTGTCGAGTCTATGGACCTCAGCAAGTTGCGTTGGTCAGACTGCGCAGCTGAAATGCCCTCCATGTATGCCTCCATCTGGTTGAGCACTTGGCTGTGGCCATGGAGGACATTAAGCATCGCAGTCTGACCAACCTGCAACTGCCGCAGGATGTCCACAGACTCGGCATTGGTGGCAGCAGTGGAGACAGGGGCAGGGGGTGTGGTGCCTGGCAAGAAGGAGACACGTGGTGACCTAGCACGGCGGGAAGGGACATGAGCAAGTGGGAGGCCGGTGATCGGAATGGAGGGGGCGGGTAGTGATGGAGTGCTGGTGTCAGCTGTGGGAGCAGCCTCTGCCCCCTCGGAGTGCTCAGCCTCGGACCCGTCTGCATCATAGTCGGTGGTGGTTTGACTGGACAGGCCCTCCGCTGCACTCCCGTCGGCCTCCGTGCCACTCGATGTGCCAGACAACTCTGCACTGCTGGCACTGGTGCTCGCTCCCTCCTCACGGTCCGTGCCAGTGTCTCCCTCGTAGTCGCCCGACGATGCTGTGGGCAAGGTGAAGAGACAGGAGAAATCAGACACCTGTATACATATGTCACATGAGTCAACTCTACATAGGTCACAGTGCATAGCCTGAAAAGCTACAAGAGTAACATCTACAATACAAGGTACATATGTAGTCCCTGCAACACACAGTTTCTTGACCCACCATGCCACTGTTAAAATATGGAGAGCATGACACAATAGCAAATAACTTGATATCAAATTGTACAGAGGAGCCAGGCTCTGGGGACAATCTAGCACAGCATCAGCGACACCCAGCGTAGCCAAGAAAGGGATGAGCAGGAACCATGTCTAGCAGCTCTTGGGACATGCTGCAAAGGTAATACTGAAAACCATGGCCAACCTGACTGGGGCACTGCACCTTGAGTGTTTGGCCACACAAACATCACACACTGGCCAGACCGAGCAAGGAGACTTCAGGTTTGGACATGTAGGCCTTGCCTGCAGCAACCCCCCCCTACCTGAAACAATGTGATTGAGACAGAGGAAGTACTTACACCTCTTAGTCTGGGATGAAAACACATGGCCTGCAATTAATCCTGATCGCACAAACTACCCCTGGTGCGCCTGTCCACACATATCACTGACAAACAAACATCATCAGATAGTTGTACCAAGACACACAGGCACTGGCCCCTGTGAGTATGCACCAGCTAATTTAGGTCACCCTGTACAGTGGACACATGTAGCACAGTATACGTGAATACAAATGAGGCCATGGTACTATGCCACAGGGCCCTAACTATGCTGAAGACACATAGAATGTCCACATTGTCTGATGACACACATGATACCTAGGAAAAGGTGCCCCAGGGGACCGTAGTGGCCACACTACTCCATGGCCCTGGATGGATATGACAGGAACACAAGCCACCATCCCTGCACTATGCACATCTCACGCTCAAGCACATCATGTCAGAGGGCACAACATTCGACATGCAGGCAGTAAGGCAGTGCACATGAAACACATACTCCCATGTCGGGACTCAGCATCAGTGCCAACTAACATGGACCCCACAACGACTGAACTGGCCAGGGCACAGGCAACGTGCAAAAACCTGTTACACACCAACCCCACACATGATGCTGCAAGCATTGGGCACTTGGAGTTACTGCCAGCCTAGATGACCTTGTGCAAGAGTGACTACACACAGACCAGGGAACACATGGCAAGGAGGGGAAGAGAGGAAGAACAGCACCGCTTTACTTTGGGAATCAGGATATGCACTGCACATTTAAACCCTGGCAATGTATCCATGCAACTGCGCACTTCCAAAAGCTGGTCACACACAACAAACACACATGTACCTACCCACTTCCTGCCGCTGCTTCTCCGCTAGGCGCCTATCCAAGTCAGGGAAGACCACCGCCAGCACATGCTTATGGATGTGGGTCAGACGGCGGCGCCCACGGTTTTTGTGGCTCTCAGGTGAGTCCCCCAGCAGGACCCGTGCGATCCTCCGCATCCAGCACCGGATGTCCTGCCAGCGTTTCCTCACCTGGGCTAGGCGCCGCTTCCGACCATCCATCCTCCTCACGGCACTGACGGCTTGCTTCCAGATCTCCACCTTGGCACAGACGCCTACCTGTGAGGATGCAAAAGTGACAATACATCAATCCACCTTATCAATGATACAGAGACACACATAATACAAATCATGCATGTTTGAACTGGCCATAGTATGCAGCCAACTCATTGCACCTTTGTCATAGTGACATCATCCTCCTGGGAATGGGCAAATGCAGTAGGTGCCATTGAAAGTACACAGGTGGCATGAGGGGTGCAACACAATCAATGATGCAGGCTCACACTGTGCATCCCAAGCTACAACAGGAATCTGAACAGTACCCCTAAGCAGTCACATGCCCCAGCCCACTTACGCCACCTCAGCAGAGTACACAGACACACACAGGCACTGAACAATTACCTGGCATTGGCAACTGCCGCTACAAACCTCACTCTGCACATGTGCCACTAGACTGGGGGTGTCACAGATGTGGGGCTGTCTCAGCACGGCAGACATCCTGCACAGCTCCCTGCTCACATCAGATGGCCAGGGTGTATCCATCCCACATGCAGCTGGGGTGCAACACTCCACATATGCACACACCCACATGACAGGGGACTCACACACACACACCAATGTCCAGGGGACGAACACATCATTTGGACACTCTCACCACAGGTACACTGAACAGACACACATCTGTGGGTCCTGGCACCTGTCACCCTGGGGGGAGCACAGACTCACATAAGGACTGTAGGAACAATATTTCCAGGAGAATTAGGCAGTGCGAAAGCGGCATGCACCATGCAGTGATCGTCACAGTAAGCACCATGCTAGTGTGTTGTGCACACAGGAACTACAGCATGCTCTGCATGGGAGACATGAGCACTTCCCCCCCCCCCTGGAAACCACTATGAAGAACCCTGCATGTCTGTCACACCTGGACACAATGCCAGAAGTCACAGTAAAAATGAGGGGCACAGTTTAAGCTAGTGGGGTCTGCACTTACCTGCTCCCCTGGTCGACCATACAGCATGGTGTACTGTGGGAGGATCACATCCACCAACGCCATATTCTCCTCCATGGTGAATGGCTGGGCCCTCTCCACAGACCTGGACATGGTGCCAGAGGAATGACAAGCAGCAGCAGTGTTGTGGAATGAAGGGATGTGCAGGCAAGTGCTCTCTCAAGGGACCTGGCTGCCTTATATCTTCCTTGCTGGCCTGTTTAATTTACAGGAGTACAGAGTGATTGGCTCAGTCACATTTGCATCCTATGTGTCCTCCAATCAATTTAAAACTACCCCAGTGACAGGCTATGCATGGTTTTAAAATTGAGCATGATGTAATGTCAACAACCACATTGCAACAAAGTAAATTGTCTCCAACCGACTTCTGCTGGCCACATGATGCAAAATTCAAACCTGAAACTCGGTCTCCATGACAACCAGCATGCATTTAGGCCCCTATACTTGACCCTCATGTGTCCCCTATGGCAATCCTATGTCACAACGCAGGTACGGTGCGTCCCACAGCCCTAGGGCACCCCAAATGCATTGCAACGGACCGTACACGCATGTGTACGGTCCCTATCACTATGGTGGTGCTGGTGTATGCGTACGCCATAGTGATAGGGACCATACACAAGCGTGTGTATGGTCCAGACTACTAAGGGGGTGCTCGCGTACGTGTACGCCATAGTGGTCCGGACCGTACAGATGCGTGTGTACGGTCCCTATCACTATGGGGGTGCTCGCGTACGTGTACGCCTTAGTAGTCCGGACCGTACACACGCGTGTGTACGGTCCCTATCACTATGGGGGTGATCGCGTACGTGTACGCCTTAGTAGTCCGGACCGTACACACGCGTGTGTACGGTCCCTATCACTATGGGTGTGCTCGCGTACGTGTATGCCATAGTAGTCCGGACCGTACACACGCGTGTGTACGGTCCCTATCACTATGGGGGTGCTCGCGTACGTGTACGCCATAGTAGTCCGGACCGTACACACGCGTGTGTACGGTCCCTATCACTATGGGTGTGCTCGCGTACGTGTACGCCATAGTAGTCCGGACCATACACTCGCGTGTGTACAGTCCCTATCACTATGGGGGTGCTCGCGTACGTGTATGCCTTAGTAGTCCGGACCGTACACACGCGTGTACGGTCCGTATCACTATGGCGTACGCATACGCCAGCACCACCACAGTGATAGGGACCGTACACACGCGTGTACGGTCCGTATCACTATGGCGTACGCATACACCAGCACCACCATAGTGATAGGGACCGTACACACGCCCTCGGAGCGTATGTACGGTGGGATTCACACCTGACAGTGGTGACAGGCGGCACACAGGAATGAATTGAGCTGTCATACATGGCCAAGGCTGGACATCAAGGCATCGTCTGTGCAGTACTACATGTGTTGGGCACAGGTGGGTCAGGCTGTGATGTGGCACCATTCTCCTGAGGTGTGAAGCTAATTACAGTATGATGGGCTGTGTACACATGTCACGTGTGATGGTGCCCTATGTGCCACACATCCCCTTAACTCCTTTGACATGTGTGCATGTAGTACTGACTTGGTGGGTTGCGTCACTGGCATGGCACAGTCACCGACACCCGCAAATGTCCCATGATGCCAGGTACACAGAATGTTACCCCTGACAAGTGAATGCCCGCGTTGCACGCTGTAGCTATGTCATGTGTGTGTCAAGTGTTCCCATAGGTTTTCTGTAGGTGTTTGGTCAAATGCATCTGCTGTTGCTGCAACCAACATGTGTCTGTGTGTAGATGGGCATGGCACACTGTTACGCACACCAGCACACGTGTAATCCGACGTTAGGTGTGTATGTATGCATCGACACAAAGTTCCAAAACACGGACATATCTGCATACTCACAATGTATGTGTGATCAGTCTTGACATGTAATCCTTCATGGCAAGGTGTGTGGTGTGTCCTTATTCTATGACATGTGACCTGTGCCTCTAGTGTTCCGCAACCTGTCTGTACAATAAACATCCTTCTTCTGCACATATTTGGATGTCTGTAACTCCTGTAATGCGTCTGCCTGCTCACTTACACTGGCCCACAGCTAGTTTCATGGCATGGCATATTGAGGTTGAGAATCAACGTTTGTAGCTGGCTCTTGGTAGGAGTGTCACATGACTGGCATACGTGTCCAGGGCATATTGCACAGACCTGACTCTGTATGTAGCATATGTGTATTGCCTGTTGAGCATGTGCTCTGTACATTGACATTGGTGGTGTACTGTACTCACTCTTCGTTGTCCCTTCTAATTCACTGCAGGGCTCCGCCTCTCCTTCGACCAATTCCGGACTTGGCTGACATGCGGGAAAATGACTGTATACGCCGCTACCGCTTCCCCCAACGCTTGATTGATGACCTGACGACACAGCTGACACCACACCTCCAACCGCTACACAGGTATCCTACTGCACTGACACCCAAGATGAAGGTGATGGCAGCCCTACATTTCTTGGCCACAGGTACCTTTCAACATACCATTGCCCATGTCGGTGGGATGTCCCAAACCATGTTCAGCCGTGTTCTGCATGATTTTTTAGAGGCCATGTTGGAGCACCTGGATGAGTTCATTAAATTCCCAACTCCTGAGCAGTTGACAGCTGTCAAGCGAGAGTTCTATGCCCTGGGAGGGATGCCCCATGTCATTGGGTCCATAGATGGAACACATGTGGCTTTGGTACCACCACAGGCACAGGAGGTAGCCTTCCGTAACCGCAAGCATTACCACTCCATTAATGCCCTTGCGGTGTGTCTTGCCAACATGGTGATTTCACATGTCTGTGCTCGTTTTCAGGATCAGCACACGATGCGTACATCATGAGGCGTAGCAGGGTGCCTGAAATGATGCTGCAGCTGCGCAACGAACGAGCATGTATTGTTGGTGGGTATACTCTGGCAGTCCTGTATTTAACTTCATCTTCCTGTCTTACTGCTCCTCCTGACCCACTCTTGTCCATGATGTTTCCATGTAGGGGACGCTGGCTAGCCCAACATGCCATGGCTGATCACGCCTCTCCGCAACCCCAGCACGGCTGCCGATCACCGCTACAACAACGCCCATGGGTGGACTAGGCGAGTGATAGAGAGGACATTTGGCCTCCTGAAGAGCCGATTCCGTTGCCTCCACAAGACCGGTGGCGCACTCCCATATGCACCGGTGAAGGTCTGCAAGATATTCCTCGTGTGCTGCATGCTGCACAACATGGCAGTGGAGAAAGCTGTGCAACTCATCCTGGATCCAGATGAGCAGGACCATCCACCCATGGAGGATGAAGGGCTTGGGCACGAGGCAAGTGATGTGGAGGAGGAGGAGGCGGTAGAGGACATGCGGAGTCGGCTCATACGCGACTTCTTTGCTTAGTGGTGAGTTCCAGTGTCTGAGTGTGCACGCATTTGGCTGTGTGTGGCATGTGTTGCAATGTCCATCTGCATGTCTTCCAAGTGAGTCAGAGGTGTGTTTGGATGTGTCACTCGAGTGATGGTGCAGTAGAAGAATGTTTTTCCAGAGTCATCATTTGTGGGAGCCGGCCTCGTGGCGTGGTCCTGTTTCCCCTCGCTAAGCCGCACGAGGTCCCATGCACCTCGGGGCTCCTCCATCTTGGATTAAACGTCACTCCACATGACCACCTGCGTGACCCCGCTTCACCCGGCCTCTGTCCCAGCGAGGCCCGACATCAAGGCGCCCACCCCTGGCCCGGGGGCTACCACGTGAACCTTTCCCACTCCCGGCGGAGGGCAGTATCGATGGGACCCCCAACCGTCCTTCCACACCTAGGTGCGATCGCCCCACAGCTCTCTGGGGCCTGGCGCCTCTCCTGCTGGGCGTCTGGCCGCTCCCTACCCGGCCTCTCCACCCCCTCCGGGCGCAAGGGTCCGGACATCAAAGGGCTCCAGTCCTATATCTGGGGCGACCCGACAACAGGACAACAGTTGTATCCTGGAGTCAAGAGCCCTGCTGATCGGATCGCGGCTGACCCTACGGAAGAAGACTCATCCTGAACCCACACTCTGAGCCCTGCTGACGACGTCGCGGCTCCACCGTGTTTAAAGACCTTCACGAACCTTTGGGGCCCTGCTGACGCCGTCGCGACCCGACCTTGAAGAACTTGCCATCAGAGCCCAGCTGACCTCGTCGCGGCTCGACCGAAGTGGACCTACCACCGGAGCCCTGCTGACTGTGTCGCGGCTCGACCCAAGCGGAACTACCACCCGAGCCCTGCAGAAGCCGTCGCGGCTCCCCACGTCCGAGCCGCTCTGAGACCAGCACTCAAGGTCTGGCGCAGAGCCCTCCCGTACCTGGTTGGTACTAAGACTGTCCCGCTACCCTATCCCTCTAACAGACATTGAGACTCTTACTGGATCCCTCGATCCCCCTGTAAATATTGAACGTACTACTGCTGATAAAGAACCAAGCAACTGATATTGAGTCCTGTGTGGTGGTGTTACTGGGCCTAGTGCGATCATAGGAGAAAGACCTCTCCGAAGGGGGCTTCTCAGCGGCGCTCGGCTATAACTTTGTGGTAGGAAGGTGCGCCGGATTAGTCTCCCCGACTCCCCGGTGGCCCTCCCTCCAACATTTGGTGGCCAGCGACGGGATCCGAGCCAGACGTAATCGTACAGGCAAGTAACGCACCCACTACCTAACCAGACGGAAAGAAAAGGGAACCATGGACGGCCAAGAGGCAACCGTGGCCGCAACCTTCCAGCCGGAAAGGTTGGAGGAATACACTCACAAAGAACTGAAACCATTCTGCAAGGACAATGGGATTCCAACCACAGGATTGGGCACCAAGGAAGAAATGCAGAAAGCCCTGAAAGCCTGGGCAGAACCCGAGACCACTCCACCCCGAGCCGAAGGGACCTCGGCCCGGGACGGAAACCTGCCGACCCCAACCCTGACAGATGGGGGGCGAACCGTCCCAGAAACCAGCCTTTCCCACGAAGAAATGCGAGAACGGGAGAGGGTCCGGACACACGAAATGGACCTCGCCCGACTCCGGCTGGACGGTGAGCTCCTACTAGCGGAGAAGAAAATAGCCTTGGAGAAACTACGGCTGCAAGAGGAAATCGAGGAAAAGAAACGGCATCGGGAACTAGAGGAGAAACGGCTAAACCTCGAGCATGAGAGGAGCCTCAAGGAACTTGAACTAAAAGCTAAAACGGAGGAGACCAGCACCCCCGGAGCCCGGGACGCTCTGCCACTGACCGAGCCAAAGGTTCACTGTTGGACTTGGCCCTTCTGGCAGGTTCACCCCCGAGACTTTTTGCTTAATATTGTGACTTGGTGTAATGGATTTTGGTTTCTGCGCACTTTACCGCTGTGTCTCAGGGTAAAGTGCGTGCGTGTTGTGAGGTTGGCCTGCCCTCCCATAGGAATGCATGGGGGAATGTATGTGTCCCGGTAGTTCCTGATGCGTGGGGTGTGCAGGCCAGTGTTTGGTATGTGCGGACTCGTGGGAGTGAATGCTGCGCGTTGATGTGTGCGGCGTGCATGTACCTGGTGTGGAAGTGCCACTTCTAGAAGTGGGCACTTCAGTGTGCAGTCTGAAATGTGTGGCTTGTCTGGCGATTGGCTGGTGAGGTCAGGTGACGGACTAGGGAATTCCCCAGAGTCAGGAGGAGTCACCCAGTGGTGAATGGGGAGTTAGCATGTTGATGGCTGGGGAGGAGTGTACCTGGGTCCTGAATAGGACAGGGATTCCCCCACACAATGCTGGCGCCGGCCCCTGTGGTGCGTCTAATGACCCTAGCCCTGCCAGTGAATAGGGAGAGGGGCTGAGCAAAACAAAGTGCTCAGGAACCTGTTGGAACTGGTTCGCCCCTTCCCTGCACCTTAGACAAAGGATTTGACTGTATAAAAATGGGGCTGTGTCCCCACAGAAGTGTTCTCTTGCAGGATCATCTGAGGGGGGGGGCCTGCTGCTGCTGGGCGCCAGGAGAGACCGCCACTGGGGACTGCCTCCCTGCTGGAGGGCCCTGTGTGCTGGCTCTGGGCCCAGCCTTTGCCCCTCTGCCCTGGAAGAACTTTATTTTCTGGACTTGCTATTTCTAAACGCCTGGGAGCGCTTTTATGGGCTTCATAGCGCTGTGAGCGCTGTCTGATTTTATAGCGCTGTGTGCGCTTGGATTTCGATAGCGGGTGCCCACCCCGCGATTCCGCTGGTACCTGCCAGGTCGGCGGGTGCCCACCCCGCCGTTGTGTTCGTTGCGAGGGAGCCTACCCCTCATTGCCGCTGTAAAGGAGAATCACCGCTGCAGCCTGGTTCGTAACCGGAAGTCAGGCAGGCCTGGGGGCGTGCCGCGGGACGGAAGCCTCGTTTTGGAATCAGGAAGCGGACGGGAGCCTACCCCGCGCTCCTGTGCAGCGAAGATCCAGGCGGGAGCCTACCCCGCGCTGGACCCGAGAGAGGAGTGCGGCAGGACCTGGTACGGAGGGGGCGCGAGGCACATTGTCGGTGCCTGCCCCTCCGCGTTGAAGAGAAGCCTTGGAGTCCTTCACGCCCCCCCCCCTCCCGAGAACGGAGAGAGGGAAGACGACGCGGGAGTCCCCGAGCAGCCCGGTGAGTGTTTAGAAGGGCTGGGGGGACTCCACGCATGTGCTGGGGGTGCGGGGGCAGTGATCGAGCCCCGAGAGGCTCCAAAGGTTGCCACAAGCAGTGTGTCGAGCCCCGTGAGGCTCCAGAAGGGGCATAAGTAGCGAGAGCGCGAGGCGCTCCAACGTGAACACAGCTGGGTGTTCAGAGCGCTCAGAGCGCTCCAACGAAGGGGAGCACGATTGTTTCTCGAGCCCAGTGAGGCTCCAACGTTGTGCTGAGCCACGAAGGCTCTAGAGGGCACATTTTTAATGGTCAGAGCCCAGAGGGGCTCCAGAGGCACGCAGAGTGCCTGAAGTTCGTTTTCCAGCTGCCCAGCACTTAGTGGGCAGCTGCCACGTTTAGGTGGGAGACCATTCTTGTTCTAGTCTGCGCAGCTGGCGCAGCTTCACTTTGTTGAACGCAGGGCGTCCTAGCCCCTTCCAGGCCAGTTGGCCCAGGGACTGCCACAGGTGGTGGCATAGGAGTTTTGCGCAATTGTGTTCCTACTTGCACCTCTGAATGTGTGTTGATGCATCATGTGCCATTGCTTTTACACCTCTGAATGTTTTATGCATCATGTGTGTTCCTTCCGTGCACCTCTGAATGTGTTTGGATGCGTCATGTGCCATTGCTCTACACCTCTGAATGTTTTAGGCATCATGTGTAACGTTCTATTACCCCTACAGGTATTGTGATACGTAGGTGGTTGTTGCTTTCTCCTAGTACAGGTGGTGCTAGTGAGGTTCTAGTTCCCTGCGTGACAGTCTCCTAAAGTAGTTAGGGTTACGTAGGTGGTACTTCCCCGATACCAGTAAGTACTGGTTGTGTGCTATACAGATTATTTTTTGTGCTACAGTGATTTTATATATTTTATGTGCTAAATATCTAAAAAGTGCTAATTCCTGACAGTGGTCCAGGTGGCCCTGTCTTGTACATAATCCCTTGTAAATTCTGCCCGTGCCTGTTGGCACATTGTAAAGTGTGTGTTTTTATCTAATGTGTTGTGTATAATACAAAGGTTATTTTTATAGAATACCTTGTGTGGAGTTTCCTTTGTGGTGGGCCTTGGGTGTTGTTGCTGGGTGCGCGCGCAAACGCTTTACACATCGCCTCAGAGATAAGCCTGACTGCTCGTGCCAAGCTACCAAGGGGGTGAGCAGGGGTTATCTTTGGCGTGTAACTTCCTTGCCCTGACTAGAGTGGTGGGTTCTGCCTGGCTTTGGCGCAAGCCTTAGCCAACCAGAAATCCCCAGGTCTAACATTCACATCCCCAAGGATGTCGTCAAGGAGTACTATAAAAATGACGACATCCAGCAATGGTTCCGAGCGTACGAAGTAGCCATGACCTCCCATCGGGTACCCCGGAAGGATTGGGGTGCCGGCCTATGGGGGAGGTTCCTCAGCGAGGGCCGGGATACCCTGCTGCAACTCCCCGACGCGGTGATGACATCCTACGACCACATGAAAGAAGCCCTACTCACACGCTAAGGACTATCAGCCGAGATGTACCGGCAGCGCTTCCGGGACTGCAAGAAGCTCCCCGGTACCACGTGGGTCGAATACGTGGACTTCTTCAGCCGAGCATTGGAAGGGTGGATAAAAGGAAGCAAGGTCACCTCATACAATGAACTGTTCGACCTCATTGTCTGGGAGCACCTCGCCAACAACTGCTTTGTTGAACTAAGGCAACACCTTCTGGACAGTAAACTGACCGAGCCCCGGAAGCTCGCCGCCGAAGCAGACCGATGGGTCAACACTCGGGTCCCCCGGAACCCCGTGGGGGACTACCAACGGAGTACCACGGGGCCTCCCCGCCAGCGAGGCGGAGGAGGGGGGTCCCACCGCAGTCGAGAATTCCCGGCCGGGCCGCCCAGAAGCCCGCCACGAGGCCCAGCCACCAACCACACGTCCCCGACCCTGGGCCGAAGGGGGGCTCCTATCGCATGGCCTGGACCACGGCCAACAGTGACCTGCTTCGGCTGCCAGCAGACCGGCCACTATGCGAGTGACCCGGCCTGCCCCGTGAACCGACGGAACGGGACTGCTGGGCCCCCTCCCTGGCAAATACCCGCCGCAGCCCTGGGGGAGGGAGAAGACGAGGAGGAAAACCACAACGGAGGGTCCCCCGAGTGGGAACCAGCTGCCATGTTGCTTGTATGCCTGGGCTCCCGAGAAATGGTGCCCCGAGCTGCCATCCCAAGCAACACCCAGAAGTACCAACAGTGGGTCACCATCAATGGACGACGGGCCGAGGCCCTCCGGGACACTGGGGCCAGTGTGACCGCTGTCCGCTGCCACCTGGTGACCCCCGAACAAATCCTGCCGCATGTCCTATGCCCTGTCCGGACCGCGGACAACACCGAGAGCATGTGCCAGATGGCAAGGATCCCCTTCGAGTGGGGAGGAGTGTCCGGCACCCTAAAAGTAACTGTCCGCGACGACGCCCCAGTGGACTGCCTCCTGGGGAATGACCTAGAGAGCTCCCCCTGGGCCCAGGTGGAACGCCGAGAGCATCTGGGGATGCTAGGACTGCCCGAGTGGGCCTGCGCCACCACCCGGTCCATGACCGCCCAACCAGCCGCTGCCACGGCCCCCGACAAGCTGACGGGCCCCGAACTATCACCCTCCTCCGGCACGGAGGAACCTGACGAGGAGGCCGGGCCATCCGAACTTTCTACCGACGAGGCCGCCTCCCTCAGCGAGATTCCCGAGCTGGCCCAGTGGCGCCACGACGGGGGCCCCACCCGCGAACACTTCCAGCAAGAGCAGAAGGCCTGCCCGTCCCTCGAGGGGGCCCGACAGCAAGCGGCCGCCCAGGCTGCGGGGGACCCCACGGGAACCCACTGGATCTATTGGGACAATGACTTATTGTATAGCGAGCAGAAAGTGGCCGAACTAGGGGCCGGCCGGGTGTTGGTGGTCCCCCTCCGATTTCGAGAGTTCCTCCTGAACCTGGCACATGACGTGCCCCTCGCCGGACACCTCGGGCGGGACAAAACTTACAGCCGCCTAGTGACCCATTTCTATTGGCCCCGAATGAGAAGAGATGTGGACCATCACTGCCGGTCCTGCCCGACCTGCCAAGCTAGCGGGAAGACTGGGGGCCGAGTGAAAGCCCCCCTACAACCATTTCCTACCGTCAACACCCCGTTCGAACGAGTGGGGATCGACATCGTGGGGCCCCTCGACCCCCGAACCGCCCTGGGACACCGCTTCATCCTGGTACTGGTCGACCACGCCACCCGATACCCCGAGACCATCCCACTCCGCACCGTGACAGCTCCAGTGGGGGGTCGGGCCCTGATGGGCATCTTCTCCAGGGTGGGGTTCCCCCGAGAAGTGGTGAGCGACAGGGGTACGAACTTTATTTCAAGATACATGAGATCCCTCTGGTAACAATGTGGGGTCACCTATAAATTCACCACCCCTTACCACCCCTAGGGGAACGGACTGGTCGAGCGGTTCAACAGAACCCTGAAGGGGATGATCAAGGGCCTAGAAGAGCCCCTGAGGAGGAGATGGGATGTCCTGCTGCCCTGCCTCCTGTTCGCCTATCGGGAGGTACCACAGAAATCCCTGGGCTTCAGCCCCTTCGAACTATTGTATGGGCACCCCGTCCGAGGGCCCCTCAGCCTGGTCAAGGAGGGCTGGGAGGCACAAGTCCAAGGTGCCCCTCCCGACGTCTACCGGTACCTCCTGACCCTGCGGAACCAGACTCGGAAGTTCCAGGCCCTGGCAGAAGCCAACCTCGAAGCCAGCCAAGAAGACATGAAACGCTGGTATGACGAAAATGCCTCAACCATCGAGTTCGAGCCGGGCCAGCAAGTCTGGGTCATGTTACCCGTGGTCCCCTGCGCCCTGCAGGACAAGTGGACCGGGCCCTTCAAGGTGGTTGAGAGGAAGAGCCCCGTCACGTACCTAGTCGACCTGGAGTCCCCGAGGAACCCCCTCCGGGTCCTGCACGCCAACCGGCTTAAGCCCCACTTTGCCCGAACTGAACTAAGCCTGCTGCTGGCTACCGACGATGGGGGCAAAAGTGACTCCGAGCCCCTACCAGACCTCTTGGGGTCCTCGGGCCAAGACGGCTCCTTGGAGGGCGTCCGCCTCTCCGCCACCCTGACACCAGAACAGCGCCATGACTGCAAGAAGCTGCTGCAACCCTTCGCTGCCCTCTTCTCTCTCACGCCCGGGGTGACACCCTGGTGCGTCCACGATGTGGATACTGGGGACAGCCCCCCTGTGCGACACCACGCTTACAGAGTACCTGACCGAGTCCGAGCCTGCATACAGACCGAGGTCGCCAAGATGCTCGCCCTCGGAGTCATCGAGCCATCCGACAGCCCGTGGGCCAGCCCGGTAGTCTTGGTGCCGAAGGCCGCCGCCCCCGGCACTGCCCCGGAACTCAGGTTTTGTGTCGACTACCGGGGCCTGAACGCAGTCACCAAGACCGATGCCCACCCCTTGCCACGAGCAGACGAGCTGATCGATCGCTTAGGGGCCGCCCGCTACCTAAGCACCTTTGATCTCACCGCTGGGTACTGGCAGATCAAGCTCACTCCCGGCGCCCAGGAACGATCCGCCTTTTCCACCCCCGATGGGCACTACCACTTTCGGGTAATGCCCTTCGGTATGAAGAACGCCCCAGCGACCTTTCAGAGGCTAGTGAACAAGGTCCTGGCCGGACTAGAAGCCTTCAGTGCGGCCTACCTCGACGACATTGCCGTCTTCAGCGACCACTGGGCCGCGCACCTAGGACACCTCGGGGAAGTCCTGGCCGCTCTCCAAAGAGCCGGACTCACCATTAAGGCCAGTAAATGCCAGATCGGTCAAGGATCTGTGACCTATCTGGGCCACCAGGTGGGGAGTGGCCAGGTGGCGCACCTCCAGTTAAAGGTCGACGCCATCCAGGCGTGGGAGCCCCCCGCAACCCAAACCGCTGTCCGGGCCTTCCTGGGCCTCACAGGCTACTACCGACGATTCATCAAGGATTATGGCAGCATTGTGGGCCCCCTTACGGAGCTCACTTCCAAGAAACAGCCCAAGGCGGTGCACTGGACGCCCCGCTGTCAGACCGCTTTTGAGGCCCTCAAGGCGGCCATGTGCGCTGCCCCGGTGCTACAGGCCCCTGACTACAGCAAGGAATTTGTAGTCCAGACCGATGCCTCGGAGTACTGGGCCGGGGCGGTCCTCTCCCAGCTGAACGACAAGGGCCTCGACCGACCTGTGGCCTTTATCAGACGCCGACTGCTGCCGCGAGAACAGAGGTGGAGCACCATCGAGCGGGAGGCCTTCGCCGTGGTATGGGCTCTCAAGAAGCTCCGGCCCTACCTTTTCGGCACCCACTTCAGGGTCCAAACTGACCACCGGCCCTTGCGTTGGCTCATGCAAATGCGGGGCGAGAACCCCAAGTTGTTGCGATGGTCCATCTCGCTGCAAGGGATGGACTTCACTGTGGAATACCGGCCCGGCAACGACCACGCCAACGCTGACGGCCTGTCCAGATTCTTCCGCCTCGGCGAGGAGAACCCCCAAGGAGATGGGTGACTCTCCTTGCCTTCAGCTGGGGGGGACGCGTGTGGGAGCCGGCCTCGTGGCGTGGTCCTGTTTCCCCTCGCTAAGCCGCACGAGGTCCCATGCACCTCGGGGCTCCTCCATCTTGGATTATACGTCACTCCACGTGACCACCTGCGTGACCCCGCTTCACCCGGCCTCTGTCCCAGCGAGGCCCGACATCAAGGCGCCCACCCCTGGCCCGGGGGCTACCACGTGAACCCTTCCCACTCCCGGCGGAGGGCAGTATCGATGGGACCCCCAACCGTCCTTCCACACCTAGGTGCGATCGCTCCACAGCTCTCTGGGGCCTGGCGCCTCTCCTGCTGGGCGTCTGGCCGCTCCCTACCCGGCCTCTCTGCCCCCTCTGGGCGCAAGGGTCCGGACATCAAAGGGCTCCAGTCCTATATCTGGGGCGACCCGACAACAGGACAACAGTTGTATCCTGGAGTCAAGAGCCCTGCTGATCGGATCGCGGCTGACCCTACGGAAGAAGACTCATCCTGAACCCACACTCTGAGCCCTGCTGACGACGTCGCGGCTCCACCGTGCTTAAAGACCTTCACGAACCTTTGGGGCCCTGCTGACGCCGTCGCGGCCCGACCTTGAAGAACTTGCCATCAGAGCCCAGCTGACCTCGTCGCGGCTCGACCGAAGTGGACCTACCACCGGAGCCCTGCTGACTGTGTCGCGGCTCGACCCAAGCGGAACTACCACCCGAGCCCTGCAGACGCCGTCGCGGCTCCCCACGTCCGAGCCGCTCTGAGACCAGCACTCAAGGTCTGGCGCAGAGCCCTCCCGTACCTGGTTGGTACTAAGACTGTCCCGCTACCCTATCCCTCTAACAGACATTGAGACTCTTACTGGATCCCTCGATCCCCCTGTAAATATTGAACGTACTACTGCTGATAAAGAACCACGTCAAGCAACTGATATTGAGTCCTGTGTGGTGGTGTTACTGGGCCTAGTGCGATCATAGGAGAAAGACCTCCCCGAAGGGGGCTTCTCAGCGGCGCTCGGCTATAACTTTGCGGTAGGAAGGTGCGCCAGATTAGTCTCCCCGACTCCCCGGTGGCCCTCCCTCCAACATCATTGTCACCTCGCATGTTGACAACCTAATACGTGTCGAGTACATGCACATGCATGCGGATGTGCTTCTTTTGTCTGACTTCTGGTGTGTCTCCCATCCACAGGTACTTGCGCATGCTGTCTGCTGGTGGCATTGTTGTGCTCCTGCTATTCCTCATGAACACAGCAACATGTGCTGAATCAGCGTTACATGCACGGACAAGTTCGAAAATCTCCTTCGGGTAAGGGATGCAGCACGGCTTTTTGGGAGTGGTATTTGTTTTGAATGTGTGTGCACTGCTCCTGTTCCTGTTTGGATACTTTACATACATGTAGAATCACCATGGGGCACATGACCTGGAGCAGAATTCACCTGAATTGATGGTCAGACTTGGTGACAGTCATCTGTAATCGGATTGTGATGGAGCCATCAATGTGTGTAACACTGGCCTTGGAAACACACGGGTTGCACTGGGTTGACATGGTGTGTGAATTCCCCATTAGGGGCTCAATGGTGTATAGCAGGCTCTCCGTGAGCAGCAGGGGGTGTTTAGCTGTAACCCGTCACTTGTGTGCCAGTGCCATGGATTTCCAGCATCTGTGGTGGTAAGGGGGGTGCCAGTGTTGGTCCCACGTGTTCATCCACATGACCTGTGTATGTGCTGACAGAGTTGCATTAGCATTCCGACACACATGAGTAATAAAGGTGTCCCTCTGCCTCCAAGGTGCCTCATCTCTGTCAATGGTGGTCTGTTGCCACTGTGCATGCGGCATGTCTGGCATTGTTCTCAGAGATGGTGCATATGAGTCTATGTGTAGAGTAGCAAGATGCAAGCTGTTTGTCAGGGATTAGATTCTGTATTGTGCATGATGTCCATGGCTGTGTAGGTATTGTGGCATGTCAGTCTCCACGACGGCCACTGTGCTGCATGTGAATCCATTGTGTGTGTGTGTGCCATGTGGAACCAGACATACTGTCACGTTACGGCGCTTGCCGTTCCTCGCCACTGCAAACACACACACAGATACGGCCCGGAATACTCACTTCCGGGTGGAAGTCGAGGACCGGTCTAGTCGTTCGTTCAGCGCAAGGGTCGCAGAAGCGCTTCCGGGGGAAACGCTTAAACACCGCGTTTCCCGCCGGCTCGGCGCTTCGTATTCCTTTGGATTCCCCGAGCGCGAGACAGCGTCCCGAAGCTGACCTGCGGAAAGCGAACGCTTTCACTCCCCGCGGGAAACCTGCAACGACCATCGTCCTCTCTCTGGAAACCATTCCAGGTACCAGGTTCCCCAACCCTTGCCCCTCCCGTGACACTCCGTTCCTTTGAAGGGGTTCTCCTCTTTTGTTTTCCATTGATGATTTTGCCAGCGCACTGCGCCAGTTCTGATTTACCCTGAATGTTTTTGCCCCTGATGATTTTGCCAGCGCATCGCGCCTGTTCTGCTTTACCCTAGATGATTTTGCACCTGATGATTTTGCCAGCGCATCGCGCCAGTTCTGCTTTACCCTAGATGATTTTTCACCTGATGATTTTGCCAGCGCATCGCGCCAGTTCTGCTTTACCCTAGATGATTTTGCACTTGATGATTTTGCCAGCGCACCGCGCCAGTTCTGCTTTACCCTAGATGATTTTGCCCTTGATGATTTTGCCTTTGATGACCTTTTGCCTTTTCGCGCAGAAGCGCCTTGATGTTTTGTTTTCTCTACACTGGAGCAGCGTTTAACATTGCATTCGTCCTCCAGGAGTGTTATTGGGAAATAGCGTTTCATACCATTGACCTTTGTGCAAGAGCACTGAAGTTTGATTTGCTGCATAACCTGTCCTAAACACCTCACCTGAACAACTGCCGTGCTGCGACCTTCCTCACCGCAGTAGGGTGAGTTCCCTGAGTCTAGGACAGGAAAATTATCTGTGTGTGTGTCTACGGTGTGTTGGGGTTCTTCACTGACCTTAGTTTCCCTGTTTATAGGCCACTCCGAGATACCCTACGCACCTACCTACCGCTGTTGTTCAGGCTCCTTTCCCTGCGTCCATCTCATCCCTGCGGGGTTCTACTGTCCGCGAGGGTCAGGTGGGTACAGGGACGGGCGCTCTTGTCGTCTCTGCGGAATCGCTGCACAAGCAGAGGTAAGTCTTGTGGAGCACCTGACACATACACCTTTTGCATGGTTCCTTCCTGAGATCCTTGTCTTTGTGTGCTACTTGTGGCATTGTTTCCTTGACATGGCGCATGCTGCTGCAGGCCCTGCTGCAAGGGCACCCAGTGTCCACGCAAACGAGCTGGTGTTCATCATGGATTGCTTGCTGACATGTGCTATGCTGATGAGCAGCATCTGTGCCTCATGCGGCAGCACACTCTGCATTATGCACAAGATCCCCAGTTCCATCCACCTCAAGGCAAGAGGGAGACCATCCCCCAGGTCAACTACGACATCCGTGTCTAATCCTACCCTGCACTCTACGGACATGTGCGTTAGAAATCCCATGATACTTGTCCACATCCAGGGTGCATCTGCACAGCTCTGCTACTACATCCGGCGACCAGGCCACATCAACGTCCAACAGAGATGGGGGGAGTGGATCACTGCCAGCTGCAGGATGACCTTCTCAATCGACGCACACACTCAGGATGCAGCCCACAACCACAACACAACCTTGTGGCACTGTGATCCAACACCCAATTGTGCCATCTCCATGCATCCAACCTTGGCTGGCCCACCATTCTCCACATCCACCTGACTCAAGCATGCAGGACATGGTTCTGCCACGTGTCTACACATACCTAGGACTCCCACCCCAGGACACTCCACATGATCCCTGACCTCTGCGCATGACTGTTGCTCTTCTAAATAGGTCTGTAGGCACAGTTGTGCAGGCACCCCCTCAGCTGGTTGGGCCCATCACGGGTGAGTATGGTGCTCCATGTCTGTCTTGGATGGTACTGAGGTTCCGGACCTTTAAGAGTCCAGAGGTGTCAGGGAAACAACACCCGAAGACCCCTGAGTTCCTCCTGTCCCGGTGCACAAATAAACAGAGACACGGGCTTCTCGATGGCGGCGTCAAAGACCAAGGTTTATTTACTGCAGGGACACAGAAATCATAGGAACCACACAGAGGCAGAATCTACGAGACTGTTCAAATTGCATTAAGTGGGTTGTTTCTTAAATACAAGAAAAATGTCTTGGGGCAACATTACACGAATATTTCTCATGCCCAACCCGGTATCCCAAACAGATAACAAATAAATATCAAACAATGATTAGTTGTAGGTTTTCGGTATTCGATCAGGCTCTCTTGTCAGTTCTTCATTCTCTACTTGATCCTCCCCGTCATAAAAATCGTAACCTCCCCATTGTAAAAGCCCAGAAGGAAAGGAGCAGAGCCAGGTGTAAAGGATTGAAACGTAGGATAAGAGGTGTTTATGGATCATAAACGGGCAGGGCAATCGTCTTCGGCCTTTTCAGTCAGGACAACGGACACGAGAACCAGAATAGCAGGACTGGCCTCAGGCAAGGGAGGCAGCTTGATTCTGCCTAGTCACGCATCGTCAGCCTTTCTCGGGCTCGAGCTTACGTGTCCTTAACAAGGTGATCCCGCCGGGGTCATCGTCCGTTCATTGACTATGTGAGGGCAAGAAACAAGATGGATGCCGTAACTAAAATGGATGCCGTGACTTTTACGAGAGGATGCCCTATTTTTCAGTGAATTCATGCTAGTTGCGCAGCGAAAACACTGTCATGTATACAATGGATCATTTGCGGTTCATTGGTACCAAAATCGTGTCAGTACTACGATACCGAATTCACGGGTTCGGATCGCTACAGAACCTCAGACCGTCCTTTTGCCCTTACATAGGCAATAACTCACTCTATGTCAGAGTCCATTTCTATGTTCATTAGGTCACTGATGTGTTGTTGCAGCATTACTCTATCTCGTGGTGCATCTCTGAAAACAGGTGGTCTTCTTACGCACGATGAAACACAAACGCTACATAAGGCAGGGCCACACTGAATAATGAGACAGCACGAAAATAAAAATACTAACGTAACACCAATGACCATTAGAACCTTCCACCCCCATGCAGATAACAGATTCCAGAACCATCCCATTAGTGACCAGTCACCTTCCTCTACGTGAATGGAATCAGAGATTTTGTGTAACTTAGAGATGGCCTTGTATACTGTTGGCGCATTATCTGGGATAAAAACGCAGCAACTTGATTGGATCATCTTGCATACCCCACCTCGATCTGCAAGTAACACATCAAGAACCATACGGTTCTGTAACGTCATGAGGCGATCCGCTTGAAGCTCAGCTGTCAGGTTACTAAGGGCACCTGTAGTTTCGATAATGGTGGATTCAACTACTCGTGTTAGTTGACGCAGGTTTCTACTGTTGACCATAGGCCCCCAGAACGGGAGGAAACCTTTGAAAAAGTCTCCTGCTTCTTGGCCAGCAGTATCCTCTTTACTGAATACACCTCTCACAACTCTCGTTTTGTGATAGTCCGGTGCAGCAGTGTATGTCGGAGGTAACAGTTGAGCGATATAACATGAGCCTGAGAAGTCAGCGGGCAGCCATGTATATGCTCTGTCTTGACAAACAAAATAGGTACCCTTAGCGGCTAAGAATGCAGGGGAAGATTGTGACGGGAACACGTATGTTTCAATACAGTCACTCTTCCCTAGTCGAGCTTTCGGATTCCTCCCATTTCCTTGCAAACAGACCTGACCTTGGTGGGGTACGACCCAGATCGGAGTTGAGCTCTTACGTTTGTTCTCACCCAGAGTAATGCCATATTCTGTAATGTTCCACCCCATGTAAACTCGCAACTCATCCTTGGGAATGTACGGAGTATTAGTGACATCTCTCACTGTTGGCCAGGCCACATGAAGGGCTTGCTCCCTCCCCGCACGACAGGGCCCGAACCCCGGACTCCCAGGTGTTACCCCCAAGGGCAACCCGCACCCCGTCTCCCAACGGAACTCCTGCCCCCGGACATCCATGTATCATGGGGCCGAACCACTACCGGCTCCCCCGGCCGGATCAGCCGCCATCTTGGACACTGCGCCACGAGGCCGCGCGGCCTCAGCCCGACCCTAACCCTGGGCCTGGCCGGCCCCGACATCCCGGCACCACCATCCACCCAGGAGGTGAACGGGCCACTTGGCAGGTCAATGGGAGAAAGAAGCGTCGAGGGCTCTCCCCCACCAGGTGCCGATCACCCTCCAGCTCCCCCAGGCGCTGGCTCCACCCCCTGCTGGGTGTCTGGACTCCCTCATCCCGGACCCCCCGACCTCCAAGTGCGAGGGTCCGGACATCAAAGGGCGCCAGACCTATAACTAGGGCAGCTCCAGAGCAGGAAGGCAGTTGTATCCTGGAGTCGAGAGACACCGAGAGAACTCATCCTTGACGGACTACTGGCGCTGCCGTAGCCCTGCCTTGTGAACCATCGTCCTGCCTGCTGGCGCTGCCGCGGCCTTCTGTAACATCCATCCTCGTCGGGACCTGCTGGCGCTGCCGCGGACCGTTGTAACGACCACCTTCATCGGGACCTGCTGGCGCTGCCGCGGACCGTGTAACGACCATCTTCACCGGGACCTGCTGGCGCTGCCGCGGACCGTGTAACGACCATCTTCACCGGGACCTGCTGGCGCTGCCGCGGCCCGTCCAAGCTAGAACACCGAGCTCGAGGATTGTGAGCTATCCACCATACCATCTCAGTTACCAGACTGGTAACCAGACTGTCCCGCTACCCCCTTTCCCCAAACCAAGAGACTCGAATCGAGGGGACCCCTGAGTCCAGACCTCCTTGTACCATTTCGTCGTACCTTAAGAAATCACCTATAAAGAACGCTAAATCTTATCCTTGTGTGGTGTATATCTGTGGGGGGGAAGTTATTCATCTGTACGATCGCTGGAGACGGCTCTCCCCGGAGACCTCTCCCCTTGTCCTCGGCCGACCCTCCCGGTCCGTCTAACACTCACCATATCAGTGATTCCTTTTACCAAGGCTCTATTAGCAGAGTTATACCGGGTGGAACGCGGAGGTCGTGGAGGGTAGGTCTCTAGAGCATAGGCGAACATGGTCTGAAATGCCCAGAATGATCCATTATAACTGAAAGGCAGAACCAAATAAGGGATGCCCTTGTCCATGGTATGTGGTATCAGGCCACATACCCAGCAGTTTGTTGTGTTAACCACTAGTTGATGTTGGTGCAAGAGCTGAATGAAAGTGTTATTTATAAACTCAGAGCGTCGAGCTTGCTCGTGGGCAGGAAAAGGATGAAAAGAATGAATAGAACCAATAGTCGGGGAAACAGAAATATGGGGAGATACTGTAGACGTAACAGGTGCAAAGATCAATTGAATACCAAAAATAATTCCGCCTACCAGAGTTATAAAAACAATCAGAAGTGTCAGGGCACATTGCATTAGGAAACATTTACTATACAATATGTCATATAATTTTGTCTTGTGCACATTTATGGCTTTAACCCGTCGTAATTCAGGAAGCTCCATCTTCTACAACCGTTCGCAACGGATGGTTTGTACCTGTTAAAAACTTACCTCTGTTTATCCTGGGAGTTCCCAAGACAAACAGAAGAAACCGACCTAATGTCTGATTCCCTGTAAATTAAAACAAGGCACACGTTACGACCCTACGGTAACCCAGACGGCAAGGTAAGAGGATAGCAAAAAATAAAAGCAAACTTCCTGACTGTACGGGATGCAATACGATCAAAACAGTTTTACAGTTATTAAACAGAAATGTAATAATGCAATGTCATCAGTTCATCACATGAGAACGTAGATTATATCTGTACTTTCCAGGTCTTGTTTGGTCTTGAAATAGCTGGTCCACAGGTGCAGAAATGTTCGATTTCACAGGTGACAAGTGTTCACTTTGTACAATACTCGGTTCAGGATTCAAAAGAGCGGTTTCTGCTGAGGTGCCAAAGTTCTGTGTTTTAGTTCGTGGATGGTCCGTTAGGTACTCTGCATCACTGAAAGGGATGTGCCTAGGAACAGGTTTTGTCTCGGATACACCAATTCCCTGTCTAACCCAGTTGTCATACGGGAGTGGAAGAGGGACACGCTTCGTGTGGCTGGCGTGCACCCAATTTTTCCTGCCAGCTAGGCGTACTGCAGTTCTGGTTACGAGGAGGACCTGGAACGGGCCCACGAATCTTGGCTGAAGGTTTCGAGTACGTTCAAAGTTCCGCACTACAACCTGGTCGCCGGGTTTCAACGTATGACCTGGACTCTCCGGCAGTTTAGGCAAGGATTCGAATACCTGTTGATGAATAAGGCTCAGTTTAGCAGTCAGATCATGAAGGTAATCAATCAACATTGGGTATTCTATCTGTTTGAATTCCTTTGGCCTAGGGACTCCCCAAACATTAGCAGGGCGGCCGAACACAATCTCATATGGGCTAAGCCCTACTCGAGAGTGTACAGTCGCTCTGGTGGACAGTAAAGCTAGAGGCAGAGCGTCTGGCCAAGAGAGACCAGTGGAAGCTTGAATTTTCGCAAGCTTCAGCTTCAGGGTGCCATTGTACCCTTCCACCAAACCTGCTGACTGTGGATGATTCGCACTGTGGAATTTTTGTACAATTCCTAGACCTGCACACACACTCTTCATAACTTTCCCTACAAACTCACTTCCGTTGTCTGACCAAACAATCCGTGGCATACCATACCTAGGGAAGTATTCTTTGAGGAGGATTTTGGCAGTGGACATGGCAGTGTTATCCTTTAATGGGTATGCCTCAATCCATCTTGAAAAGGCACATACTACCACTAGGACATACTTGAGATTGTTACACCTGTCCATGTGGATATAATCCAATTGAATCACTTCATAGGGACAAGAAGGGGGAGCAAAATGACCAGTTGGGGTTGGGGTTCCCTTGCCAGGATTATGCATCAGGCATACCATGCAGTTTTTCACCACTCTTTCCGCACACTTAGTAATTCCATCATTCTTCCATACTGGAGCTGACATTTTACAGATCCCTTTCGAACTGATGTGCGCCGTTCCATGCGCCATCGTGACTACCGCAAGTACATACGCATCAGGTAACATCCAACGTTGCTGCTCAGACAGATCAATCCAACATCCACTTGGATCCATTTTACCCGTTTTCTCCTTCCATTCATTCTTCTCATTTTCAGTTGCCTCATTTTGGATTGCTTTCACACTGTCAATCGTATTCTGACACATTCCTGATTCAGCAATCCATCTTGCAGACGTTGCAACATACATTCGGCTCGTCATGTTCTTGGCCGTTTCTTTAGCGACCTCATCAGCAAACGCATTCCCTCGGCCAACATCATCCGTAATCTTTCGATGTGCACTGCACTTCACAATCGCAACTTCATTCGGTAGGGTCAGGGATTCTAATAGATCGTTGACTAACTGTCCATGTTGGATCTTAGTTCCATGGGACGTGAGAAAACCTCTTTCTCTCCAGAGACGCCCAAAATTGTGTGCGACACCGAAGGCGTACTGGCTATCAGTAAACACATTCACTCTCTTTCCCTCAGCTAAAACACACGCTCTTGTCAATGCAATTAATTCTGCTGCTTGGGCAGAATTCTGACTCACTCTTGCAGTTTCAACAATCGTACTCAAAGTCGTAACTGCATACGCGGCCGTCACATCACCATTCTGTAGTTTAAAACAGGACCCTTCGACATATAACGTGCCGTCTGGGTCTGATAACGGAGTATCTTTTAAATCAATTCTACCTTTTGTCTCTTCCTCAGTTCTGAAACAACAATCATGGGGCTCTGAATCACTCGACTCCTGAGTAGTCGGCAACAGTGTTGCTGGATTCAATATGTTACATCGCTTGATCTGAATGTGACTTGCCAAAAGCGTCAGCTCATAGCCTGATAATCTAGCACTGGTGAGGTGTTGAGTTTTCGTTCGATTCATGAGTGCATCCACAGCATGTGGAACCATGACTACTAACATGTTGTTCATGACTAGTCCAGCAGACTGTCGAATAGACACTGCGGCTGCTGCCGTGGCTCTTAAACAACTTGGCAATGCTCTGGCTACCGGATCTAATGTGGATGAAAAGTACGCACAAAGCCGCTGTTTGTCGCCAAATTGTTGTGTTAATACACTTAATGCACAACCTTCTCTTTCATGGACATATAGTGTAAACGGCTTACTGTAGTCAGGAGTACCCAACACAGGAGCTGAACACAGCGCATCACGTAAGTCGGAGAAGCTCTGTTGACATTCATCAGACCATGGCAAAGGGCTCGGAACACCTTTTCCAGTCAGGGCTACCAATGGTTTCGCCATGAGAGAAAAATTTAGGATCCATTGCCTACAGTATGACGTAATACCCAAAAACGCACGCACTTCTCTTTGTGTGCTTGGTACAGTCATCTGCGAAATTGCTTTGATTCTCTCTGGGGTCAACCTTCTTCCCTCCTTTGACAAAAGATGACCTAAGTAGGTCACTTCTTGGCAACAATATTGCAGTTTAGAAGGTGACACCTTGTGATGTAAGTCTGACAAATGACGTAATAAAGAAATAGTAGCTGCTTTGCAAGTTTCCTTGTCGTCAGCGGCTAGTAAAAGATCGTCTACGTATTGGATCAGAGCAACACCATGAGGAAGTACAAGAGCGTCTAATTGACTTTTTAATGCTTGGCTATAAATTGAAGGGCTTTCACAATAACCTTGTGAAGCGCGTTTGAATCTGAAACTGCGTCCTCCTAAGGAGAAACCAAAAATGTCTCTACTTTCTTCTGCTATGGGAATGCTGAAGAATGCATTTTTCAAGTCGATCACCGTAAACCATGATGCCGATGCAGGAATCAACGTCAATAATGCAGTGATATCTGGTACCACTGGGAACTGTGGAATCACAAATCTGTAGATTGGAGGTTTGGAAGGGTCAGTACGTTTCAGAATCAGCAGAACAGGACTATTGCAGACGTTTCCTCTAGTTTCCTCTATCACATCTTTCTGTATCAAGTCTTTTACAATCAGCAAGAGTGCTTGTTCACCTTCGTTTGAAATCCGATACTGTGGGATTCGTGGAAATTTAACATTCGCTTTTAAACTTACCACGTAAGGGGGAATTTCCAAGAGGCCTACGTCGTTGGGACCAGTTGCCCAAAGAGTATCAGGGAGAGAACGCAGCTCCGGTGGGAGCTTGTCCATCGACATGTACATCGGGGAGATGACTCCTTTACCTAATGTGAGCTGTACTCCCGAAGGAGAACAGTATAGTGTCGCATGCAGGCGTTTCAACAGATCTAAACCAAGCAGATTCTCATTACAACCGGTTGTTAAGATGAGGGGTGCTTCTAGCTCGCATGGCCCAACAGTGATAGATAAAGGACTGGACACAGGATTGTGAACAGGGGCGCCTGAGAAACCAACTGAAGTGTTCGTTAAGCCAGACAAAGGTGCGCCAGGGAGTTTCGTACGCATGATTGAACTTTTTGCTGCACCAGTATCCAACAGAAACGGTTCGACCACGCCTGATGTAACTACTGTGACATAAGGTCCACTCTGATCAACTGGAACTGATACTACTCCCTCTCTCTGCCTGCGGCTGTCCTATTGCTCGCTTCTTTGAATCTCTTCATTATGATCATAGTAATCTTCAACATGATACTATGGAGATCTACTTGGCTGCGTAGTTTGTATATTTCGCTGGTCGAAATAATTCGATTGGCGATCAGCCTGTGTTGTCATCGTACCACGCCCTCTACCTCTAGGAGCTTGCATAAACCCAACATTACCTCTCTGAGCTGGGACACCACTAGTTTGTGGGTGCAGTACTGGACACTCATTCTTATAATGACCCTCCTTTTTACAATAAGCACACTGATTCCATGCTAACTGTTGTCGGGGAAAACTATAATTAAATCTTTGGGCCGTCCCTTGCTGGAATTGTGGCTGCTGCTGAAACTGGGGTCGCTGCTGTGAATCTGACTGATTCGAACGAGGCGGATATGCCTGTTGCAAAAGAACTTCGGTTTTTAAATCTTTCGTTTTCTTTTCTGATTTTTCCTTCTCTTCTTTCTCTCTATTCTCGTAATACTGAGCAGTTGCAAGTATCTGTGCTGTCGTCGACACTGCCCATGCACTTTCAGAATCCTTTAACTTAT
The DNA here is from genome assembly GCF_964204655.1 of Triturus cristatus. Taxonomy (NCBI): domain Eukaryota; kingdom Metazoa; phylum Chordata; class Amphibia; order Caudata; family Salamandridae; genus Triturus; species Triturus cristatus. Next base: position 319,983,941 of record NC_140589.1, on the reverse strand, counting down.
TACTAAGCTCAGGTAGTAAATTAAACACGAACTTATCAACAAACAACCTCTGACCTCCCTCGGTACTCATATCTTGCCCACTGTGGTCTACGAAGGTCTCTTCAAATCTAGTGAAGAAGTCAGAGACGCTTTCGTCCTTCTTTTGCTTGCATGCTGATAGTTTATCCCAATTTACTCGTAACGCTGGCATCAGCGTTTTCATCAGATTAATTATTCTGCCAGGTAAGTCAGCAATCAGAGGTTCAGGTTTAGCTCCACCGACCTGCTGTGCATCTGCCGCTACGATAGCTGGCCAATCACCTCCTAAGGCGACTGGGTGGTTCTCTTGCCGAATCTTGGCCCATATAGGCTGTGGCACTAGATTACCAAATAGCATTTCAATGTCTGCCAAATTCATGATACACGCTTGGACTGTCTGTGTTATTTCTTTGTAATAACCAGCAGGATTTTTACGAGGGTCTGGTAATGCTTGTTTTACTGCTAATACTTCAGCCCGTTTCCAAGGAATGTGTATCCACACTCTCTGGAATTGTGCTGGAGCAGCTGCAATACCCAAGTTCCCATCAGCGGCAACTGCTTCGCGCCATATGGGCGGAACTTCTCTCATCGGATACTGACCTCGTCTTTTCCTAGTTATCGGTGTACCATCAGGGTCTCTTGTCGCCCGAAAAGGGGACTCATCCCTATAGGCTAAAATTAATTCTATCGCTCTCCCTACTTCTGAACCTATCACCATTCCTGCGGCAAATTTCTGCTGAATATTTATTAAATCAGAGGGGACGGAATCTAAGTCATCATCTTCCCATTCCTCACGCACAAGAGAGCACATCACGTCAAAAACATAACGTTGAGTTGGTTCATTCCACTGCATAAATGTGTCTAACACTCTTCGTGCATCATACTTCGCAGCTTTCGACATCCACCTAAGAGCTGTCGAATCTAACGTCTCTCGTTCCTCGGGACCAGGAAGCTGGCTACGTCTCTGTATAGAGTCAGAAACGGGGGTCCCAATTAAAGACCTGTAGAGAGGAGTTAAGATATTAGTTACAGAGTCGGTTATTTTCCGGCGAACGGAAAGCGGAGTCAGAATGACAGGGCTTGGGGACAGGGCAGCTGAAGCAGATGAAATAGTAAGGGTAGGAGTAGTAGGTAAAGCAGTTTGCGAAACGATAGGCAAAGGCGGAATAGGCGACCCAGGAAGAGGGGGTGCCGTAGGATCATTGATCACGGGAAAGACAGGAGCTGGATTCAAAGGAAGTGGAGCACCTATTCCAGGCTGACCAGCAGCTGGCTGTACAACAGGTAGTAACTGTGGTGCTGTAATGCCCTGTGCATACGGTGGAGGTGAACTCAACAGGTAAGACAACAGGGGATCCTTTTCAGGGTCCTCTATCGGCTTAGCAGGACATGATGGCAATACAGGGTAACATTTATCAATCGCTAAATTATGTTTTCTATTCGCCATCTCCATTGCTTTCTCGGTCTCGTTGACATGCAGCTGCCTAGCAGACTCCATTAAAGTCAACCCTTTCTCTTTCTGTTCTTTCTTTGTTTTCCTAATTTCTCTCTGTTTGGCTTCTTTGCGCCATACGCGAAAAGAATCAAACATTGCCGGCCGGGCTTTTTTCTTGAATAACTTCATTTCTAAATTATCTAGTATTTCTGTTTCGAACTACCATGCGGTGGCCAACTAAGGACACCATCTTTCTTGGTATAACGGACCCATACTTCATTGTACGTAATAGGACCCACACCATGTTTACAATAGAGCTCATATGTAGGAGTCCCAATCGGAGGAACCGAACACGAATCCTCCAACCGTGAATCCCCGTTGCAACGTAACCAGGACAAAAAACAGTTGCTACCCTTAGTCATGACTACAAAGACAAATTTCAACCAAAATGCGCAGAGAACTTAGGCCTACCAAAATGAACCAATACCAAATACAAAGATTATCTTAACAAGAGCAACCAATGATAATCTACAAATCCAAAGCAAACGTATCCAAATAACCAAACTGAGCACAACCCACTTAATACTTAACTGAACTGTGGAAGACGTCACCAAGGAGAACCCGTCTACGTCTCGCCGTACTAAGGTCTGCACCTCGGGTCCAAGACAGGGCGACAGTCAAGGCAGCGGTCCTCTGTAGCCGTCTGGGAACGGGAACCCTCGTGGAAGAGATCGTCGGGCCACTTTTACGACATGCAGGGATCGATGAAGCGGGGTAGCTCCCTCCGGAATCTGCACACGAAACTTCTCGAACTTTTCAGGCTTTGGACCGGTACCGGATGACGTCGCCCCACGTTGGGCGCCAATTTGAGGTTCCGGACCTTTAAGAGTCCAGAGGTGTCAGGGAAACAACACCCGAAGACCCCTGAGTTCCTCCTGTCCCGGTGCACAAATAAACAGAGACACGGGCTTCTCGATGGCGGCGTCAAAGACCAAGGTTTATTTACTGCAGGGACACAGAAATCATAGGAACCACACAGAGGCAGAATCTACGAGACTGTTCAAATTGCATTAAGTGGGTTGTTTCTTAAATACAAGAAAAATGTCTTGGGGCAACATTACACGAATATTTCTCATGCCCAACCCGGTATCCCAAACAGATAACAAATAAATATCAAACAATGATTAGTTGTAGGTTTTCGGTATTCGATCAGGCTCTCTTGTCAGTTCTTCATTCTCTACTTGATCCTCCCCGTCATAAAAATCGTAACCTCCCCATTGTAAAAGCCCAGAAGGAAAGGAGCAGAGCCAGGTGTAAAGGATTGAAACGTAGGATAAGAGGTGTTTATGGATCATAAACGGGCAGGGCAATCGTCTTCGGCCTTTTCAGTCAGGACAACGGACACGAGAACCAGTATAGCAGGACTGGCCTCAGGCAAGGGAGGCAGCTTGATTCTGCCTAGTCACGCATCGTCAGCCTTTCTCGGGCTCGAGCTTACGTGTCCTTAACAAGGTGATCCCGCCGGGGTCATCGTCCGTTCATTGACTATGTGAGGGCAAGAAACAAGATGGATGCCGTAACTAAAATGGATGCCGTGACTTTTACGAGAGGATGCCCTATTTTTCAGTGAATTCATGCTAGTTGCGCAGCGAAAACACTGTCATGTATACAATGGATCATTTGCGGTTCATTGGTACCAAAATCGTGTCAGTACTACGATACCGAATTCACGGGTTCGGATCGCTACAGAACCTCAGTACGTTGTGACCCATGTGTGTCCTGTGTCAGACTCAGACCCCAGGGTATGGATGTTTGGAGTTAATTCAGAAATCAGGCATGGTTTGACTTTACAACACACACATGTAGTGGAATAAAGCAAAATGACAGCATCATCTTGTGATTGTGATGAATTTTATTAGTGCTGGGGTACGTGTTTGGGGGGGTGACAAGAGGTGCTTGGCGGGAGTGTAGAATCCAAAGTTCACAGGGGGAGTTGGTGTCCTTGCCATTGACAGTCATCAGAGTCTGTGCCACAGTCTTTGTCAACATTGGTCAGACAGTGACCAGCAAGGCCATGTGGCAGAGAATGTCTTTTGCTGCTGTGCTGCTGTTGGGCCAGAGGGCCAGGTGCCAGGCCAGGTGACCTGGGAGATGGTGATGTTCCGCTGACTCTCACGGTCTTTTTCGTGGACGACCCACCTTCCTGCGGGGACCCTCAGATGCCTGCCTTGACGATGCAAGGGACGCTCCGTCAGATGAATCCTCCTCCTCCTCCCTCCCTGTGTCTGGTGCTGCTCTACGCCTGGTGGCACAGGGAGGGTTTGCCAGGCTTTGGGCGATCTGATGGAGGGATTGGCTCACATCCCTGTGCACCGCCAAGAGCTCTGCCAGTCTTGCCTCCATCCTGGCATGATGCTCAACCTGCAGGCTCTTCATCTCATTGAGGGTCCCCACTACCTGGGCGATGCCTCTGGAGTCACGCCGGTATGCGTCCAGGATGGTTCGGACGTGTACCATAGCCGGGTCCTGAGCCAACTGGGCAGGTTCGCACCTCCGCCGTCCTCCACTCCCACCACCCCTGCCCACTTGCGCCTGGCCTGCCGTTGTGGGCACATCGGGTCTCCGGGACCCCTGCGGTGTCACCTGCCTCCTCCTGGGTGCCCGGAGAACCTTGTCCCTCCTGGACAGACTGGCTGTGTTGTTGTGTGCGGGCAGGGCTCCTGGGTGTCTCCTGGGATGTGGCAGGAATGGGGGTGGTGGTTGGCACAGTTGTACCTGACGCAGGTGCTGCAGGTGGTTGGACACCAGAGGGGCCAGGTTGGTCTGGGTCATCCACGGAGTGGTGGGAGTCGTCGCTGCTGGTGGGGTCCTCTTCACGCAGAGCCTGGTCCTGTGAGTCTTCCCCCCCAGTGTTGGGGGGAGATCGATGACGTTGACCTGTGTGTGAGAGAGACAGTGTTAATTGTGTTACATGCGACATCCATGTTTCATTCTTTTTTGATTTGGCACAGTTCCTCTGGGTGGTTGGATTTGGCTAGCATTCCTCACACAGTGCACTTGTGCATGGGTATGTCCCTTGGCCACAGCTTTCGACACTTTACCTATGTGTGACACAATCTTAGTTGATGCATATTTTGGGAACGCAGTCAGCAGTGTAGTGAGCGGGCGTAGCAAGCCATGCAGAGCCGCCTTACATGTTGCACTGTACGTGGCCAAATGGTGTTTATTCCATGCTATTTGAGAATGCAGGTAGGTAACTTAACAATTTGTGACAGGGTTCTGACGAACACAGTGGGTAGGTATACTGGGTGTAAGGTTCTGTTTGTGCCTGCAGCACGGATGTACTTGTGCACAGATTGACACATGGCCTAGTGTTTATCAAAGGTTGAAGGGGGGGTTAAGGCACTGCCAAACCTTGTCTACATGCACACAGTCCACCTGCTGACGAGCGGACATGCCCACACCACCCAAGGGTGATTTGGTCTCCCTCTGTCTCCCTGTTAGACCCGGCCCTCGTAACATAGCCAGACCCGACCCCTGCACCTCACACCAGCCCCCGAGGCCACGGCCTAGCCGATCCTTCCCACCCGAACACACACACCCGACCCGGCATTCCCCGTCCGTGGCCTTCCTCCTTTTGGCCACACCGGGCCCGCGTGCCCACTTCATGCACCAAGATGGCCGCCCGGCCCCAGCGCAACCCTGGCCTAGAGGCGCCACTCCGGCTGGAGGACATCGCGCTCCCCTTGGGATAAGAAAGGGAGGAGCAGTTTCCATCACACCTCTGCGCTTCCCTGGGAAGGTGGGTTTCGATCGACCCGCCGGCCTCCCCGAGGGCTGGCTCCACGCCTGCTGGGTGTCTGGGACTCCTCCCGACCCGGCCCTGAAAGGATCAAAGGACAATGGCAGGAAACCCCAACAAGCGACCCCCAGGTGACAAGACCCCTGCCTGCACAGACTCCGGACATCAAAGAGGAGTCGCCCTATAACAAGGGGTGCTCTGGGACTGTCCGGAAGATTCGCCTTGGAAACACCTGAGCCCTACTGAGTGATTCGCGGCTCCCTGAAGATCGTAAGACCTCCGAACTTGTGCTTGAGCCCTGCTGAGTGACTCGCGGCTCCCTGAAGATCGTAAGACCTCCGAACTCGTGCTTGAGCCTTGCTGAGTGACTCGCGGCTCCCTGAAGATCGCAAGACCTCCGAACTTGTACCTGAGCCCTGCTGAGTGACTCGCGGCTCCCACAGACTCTTTTGGTCCCGCCGGACCCCACGACGATAACCGTATCCCCCAGCTCGAGGATTGTGAGCTGTGCGCTGGGTACGCTCCTGCATCTGATCCATATCCCCAAAGACTGTCCCGCTACCTCCTACCCCCCCTCCAAGACTTTGTGAGCCCGCGCTCCACTTGTATATATTTGCCTTGCTGATCATAAAGATCCTACAACTCCGATCTGATAAAGATTTATTCTTAAGAACTCTCGGTGTGGTGTCTCTTTGTCGTGTGGTGCCGAGTGTACGATCCTAGATACGAGGTTTCTCCCCTGAGGAGCCTCCCGCCAGTGCCCGGCTACGATACCTCGAGGGTGGGTCTCAGGACAGTCAGGGCCCACTCCGGGCCCCTCTGAGGTCGCCTTCTTACATTGGTGGCAAGCGAAGGGATTCGGGCCCATAATCTAGAGATCGTACCATGAACGGCTGATGCACTACCGACAAAGATGGCAGAAGGAAACGCCGTGGTTCTCACAGAAAACGACACCAGTACCATGTTCCAGGTGGAACAGCTGGAAGCGTACACACACAAAGAACTGAAGCAATTCTGTAAGGAACTCAAAATCGCTACCACTGGTCTCAACACCGAAGAAGATATGCAAAAGGCACTGAAAGCTTGGGTGGATTCTGGAGCCTCCCGCCCAGAAGGAGCGGGGGAGCCCCACGACGAAGCTGGACCCTCCCAAGGAGAACGCAGCAGCAACCAGGTGCGAGGCTTCGTACCAGACGGGGGCCTATCCCCGTAGGAACTCGCAGACAGAGAAAGAAGTCGCCATCACGAACTCGAATTAGCCAAACTCAAAATTGAGGGCGAGTTGAAATTAGCCGAGAAAAAGCTAGCGGTGGAACAGCTGCGAGTGCAGGGAGAACTAGAAGAGAAGAAACTCCAACGGGAACACGAAGGAAGGAGACTTCAACTGGAACATGAACGCAGCTTGAAGGAAATGGAGCTGAAAGCAAAAAGCGAAGAAGCGCGGCCCCCGGGGAACCGAGAGGCGGCCTCCCCGGCGGAGCAGAAAGTCCACATCCCCAAGGATGTGGTCAAAGAATATTACAAAAACGATGACATTCAACAGTGGTTCCGGGCCTACGAGGTCGCCATGACCTCCCATCGGGTCCCGCAGAAGGATTGGGGGGCCGGGTTGTGGGGACGATTCCTGAGCGAAGGGAGAGACACCCTGCTCGACCTACCAACCTCCATGCAGACCTCCTATGACCACATGAAAGCGGCCCTCCTCAAAAGGTACGGCCTCACCCCGGAGATGTACCGCCAGCGGTTCCGGGACTGCAGGAAGATCCCGGGTACCACCTGGGTGGAGTATGTGAATTTCTTCAGCCGCGCCTTCGATGGGTGGATCAAGGGCAGCAAGGTAACCACCCTGGAAGAACTAACAGACCTTATGTTGTGGGAACACCTGGCTGCGAACTGCTTTGTGGAACTGCGCCAGCATCTGCTCGACAGCAAGCTCACGGATCCGAGAAAGCTGGACGTCGAGGCGGATCGCTGGACCAACACCCGGGTCTCCTGGGGCCCTGTAGGAGAGTACCCCCGAGCCAGTCAGGGACCACCCCGCCAGAGAGGGGGGGGGAAACCAGGGAGGGCAGAGAGAGTCCCAGTCTAGTCCCCCGAAGTCCCAACCTCCGCCTTTCCCGGCACCCCCACCAGCTGTATCCGGCCCCCCCCTGAGACGGGGGCACCGGGTGACCATCACTTGTTTCCGTTGCCAGAAGCCCGGGCATTACGCCAACGACCCTGAATGCCCCATGGCCCCACACACCACCCATGCAGCACCCCCCGCTAGACAGATAGTTAATGTAGCACTGGGGGAAGAGGTTGAGGAGACCGAAGAGTGGGAACCCGCAGCCATGGCCCTAGTATCCTTAGGAGATAGAGAAATGGTCCCTGGAAGCCTCCTGCCCTCCAACACGAAGAAATATGGGCAGCTCGCAACGATCAATGGCCACCAAGTAGAAGCCCTCCGTGACACCGGGGCCAGCATCACCGGTGTCCTCAGTCATTTAGTCCACGAAGACCAGGTCCTCCCCAACGTCTTTTGCCCGGTCATTTCCGCCGACAACACGGAAAGCCTATGTAAGGTAGCCCTGGTGCCTTTTGAGTGGGGAGGGGTGGTCGGTAAACTGAAAGTCGCAGTGAGAACCTCCCAACCAGTCGACTGTCTCCTGGGGAACGACCTGGAGAGTTCCCCCTGGAAACAAGTCGAGCGCAAGACCCACCTAGGGATGATGGGCCTCCCTGAGTGGGTGTGCGCCACCACTCGATCCATGGCGGCCCGACTGACCCCCCTGAGGGAAGTCGACGACGCCCCGACCCCTGAAGATAGGATGGTCCCCGCCGAGGGTCCCTACATCCCCCCACCAGAAGGGTCGGTCACCAGTGACGAACCCCCGCCTTCCGACTCCGCCCAGGTCACCGAGTTAGGTGATCTGCCCGAATTGGCCCAGTGGCGCCACGAGGGGGGCCCCTCCCGAGAGGAGTTCTGCCGAGAGCAGGCTACCTGTCCTTCCCTGGTCGGGTCCCGGCAACAGGCAGAGGCCCAGGCCGCAGGCGACCAGACTGGGACGCACCAGGTGTATTGGGAGAATGACCTGTTGTACAGCGAGCAGAAGTCGGTGGAGCTAGGGTCCGGCCAGGTGCTGGTGGTACCCCTACGCTTCCGAAACCTCCTCCTGGGCTTGGCCCACGACGTTCCCCTCGCAGGCCACTTGGGCCAGGACAAAACCTACAGTCGCCTCGTGACTCACTTCTACTGGCCCAGAATGAAAGCAGATGTAGAAGCCCACTGCAAGTCCTGTCCCACGTGCCAGGCCAGTGGGAAGAGCGGAGGAAAGCGCAAGGCTCCCCTCCAACCCTTCCCTGTCGTCAGTACCCCTTTTGAGCGGGTCGGGATCGACATCGTGGGGCCTCTGGACCCCCCAACCTCCCAAGGGCACCGTTTTATCCTCGTCCTGGTGGACCATGCCACCCGGTACCCTGAAGCCATCCCCCTGCGCACCGTCACAGCCCCCGTGGTGGGCCGGGCGTTGATGGGAATCTTCTCCCGCATGGGTTTTCCCCGCGAGGTTGTGAGCGATCGCGGTACCAACTTTATCTCCCGATACATGAAGTCCTTATGGCAACAATGCGGGGTGTCCTATAAATTCACCACCTCGTACCACCCCCAAGGAAACGGCCTGGTAGAGCGGTTTAACCGGACTCTGAAGGGGATGATCGCGGGCTTGGAAGAGCCCCTCCGGCGTAAGTGGGACGTCCTGCTCCCCTGCCTCCTATTCGCCTACCGAGAAGTTCCCCAGAAATCCTTGGGGTTCAGCCCCTTTGAGTTACTCTACGGACACCCCGTCAGGGGGCCCCTCAGCCTGGTCAAGGAAGGGTGGGAGGCGGCGCCCCGAGGCCCCCCCCGAGATGTGTTCCGTTACGTCCTGACCCTCCGAAACCAGACTAGGAGGTTCCGAGAGATGGCCGAGGCCAACCTGGAGGCGAGACAGGAGGAGATGAAGCGCTGGTACGACCAGAACGCCACTCTGGTCGAGTTTCAGCCGGGCCAGCAGGTATGGGTCATGGCCCCCGTGAAACCCTGCGCCCTCCAGGATAAATGGACCGGGCCCTTCAAAGTGGTTGAGCGGAAGAGCCAGGTCACGTACTTGGTGGACGTCCAGACACCCCGGGACCCCCTCCGGGTCCTCCACGTGAACCGCCTCAAGCCCCACTTTGTGCGGACGGAGCTGAGCCTCCTACTGGCCACTGATGACGGGTCCGAGGAGGAGTCGGATCCTCTCCCTGATCTCCTGTGCACCAAAGAGAAGGACGGCTCCGTAGAGGGAGTGAACCTCTCCCCATCCCTCACTCCCCAGCAACGTGAGGATTGCCGCCAGCTCCTAGGGCAGTTTTCTGACCTCTTCTCCCTGGTCCCCAAAGTCACCGACTGGTGTGTCCATGACGTGGATACCGGGGACAGCCCCCCGGTGAGACACCGAGCCTTCCGAGTCCCTGATCGGGTCCGGTCCTGTATTCAAGCCGAGGTCTCGAAAATGTTGACCCTAGGAGTGATCGAACCCTCAGACAGCCCCTGGGCCAGCCCCGTGGTCCTAGTCCCAAAAGCAGCTGCCCCTGGTGTCGCCCCAGAACTCCGCTTCTGCGTGGACTACCGGGGACTCAATGAAGTTACCCGAGCCAATGCCCACCCCATTCCCCGAGCCGACGAGCTCATTGACCGGCTCGGGGCTGCTCGGTTCCTCAGCACCTTCGATCGCACCTGCGGCTACTGGCAAATTGCGCTCACAGAAGGAGCCAAAGAGCGGTCCGCCTTCTCCACCCCGGATGGGCACTATCGCCTTCGCGTGATGCCCTTCGGGATGAAAAATGCCCCGGCCACCTTCCAGCGACTGGTAAATAGAGTCCTGGCCGGGCTGGAAAAATTCAGTGCTGCATATCTCGACGATATCGCAGTTTTTAGCTCTGAATGGAGTGGGCACCTCCAGCACCTCCGGAGGGTGCTGACCGCCCTGCACCAGGCAGGCCTCACCGTGAAAGCCAGCAAGTGCCAGATTGGGCAAGGTTCAGTAACCTACCTGGGGCACCAGGTCGGAAGCGGGCAGGTCGCCCCTCTACAGCCCAAAATCGACGCCATCCTAGCCTGGGAACCCCCCACTACCCAAACGGAGGTCCGAGCCTTTCTGGGCCTCACGGGCTACTACCGGAGATTCATCCGGAATTACGGCAGCCTGGTCGGTCCCCTCACGGGACTCACGTCCAAGAAACAGCCCAAGAAAGTGCAGTGGTCCCCTGCCTGCCAAGAGGCGTTCGATGCCCTGAAAGCGGCCATGTGCACTGCCCCCGTCCTCCAGGCCCCCGACTACTCCAAGGAGTTTGTGGTACAAACTGATGCCTCCGAGCATGGCATCGGGGCCGTCCTCTCCCAGGTGAATGACCAAGGCCTAGACCAGCCCGTAGCCTTCCTCAGCCGAAGGCTGTTGCCCAGGGAACAGAGATGGAGCACCATAGAGCGCGAGGCGTTCGCCGTAGTCTGGGCCCTCAAGAAGTTACGCCCTTACCTGTTCGGCACCCATTTCAAGGTCCAAACCGACCATCGCCCCTTGCGATGGCTCATGCAGATGCGAGGAGAAAACCCCAAGCTACTGCGGTGGTCGATCTCCCTCCAGGGGATGGATTTCACCGTGGAACATCGCCCTGGTACGGACCACGCCAACGCCGATGGCCTCTCCCGGTTCTTCCGCCTCAGCGAAGAGAACCCCCAAGAGGATGGGTAATTCTCTCCGGCTTTCAGCTGGGGGGGACGCGTGTTAGACCCGGCCCTCGTAACATAGCCAGACCCGACCCCTGCACCTCACACCAGCCCCCGAGGCCACGGCCTAGCCGATCCTTCCCACCCGGACACACACACCCGACCCGGTCTTCCCCGTCCGTGGCCTTCCTCCTTTCGGCCACACCGGGCCCGCGTGCCCACTTCATGCACCAAGATGGCCGCCCGGCCCCAGCGCAACCCTGGCCTAGAGGCGCCACTCCGGCTGGAGGACATCGCGCTCCCCTTGGGATAAGAAAGGGAGGAGCAGTTTCCATCACACCTCTGCGCTTCCCTGGGAAGGTGGGTTTCGATCGACCCGCCGGCCTCCCCGAGGGCTGGCTCCACACCTGCTGGGTGTCTGGGACTCCTCCCGACCCGGCCCTGAAAGGATCAAAGGACAATGGCAGGAAACCCCAACAAGCGACCCCCAGGTGACAAGACCCCTGCCTGCACAGACTCCGGACATCAAAGAGGAGTCGCCCTATAACAAGGGGTGCTCTGGGACTGTCCGGTAGATTCGCCTTGGAAACACCTGAGCCCTGCTGAGTGACTCGCGGCTCCCTGAAGATCGTAAGACCTCCGAACTTGTGCTTGAACCCTGCTGAGTGACTCGCGGCTCCCTGAAGATCGTAAGACCTCCGAACTCGTGCTTGAGCCTTGCTGAGTGACTCGCGGCTCCCTGAAGATCGTAAGACCTCCGAACTTGTACCTGAGCCCTGCTGAGTGACTCGCGGCTCCCACAGACTCTCTTGGTCCCGCCGGACCCCACGACGACAACCGTATCCCCCAGCTCGAGGATTGTGAGCTGTGCGCCGGGTACGCTCCTGCATCTGATCCATATCCCCAAAGACTGTCCCGCTACCTCCTACCCCCCCTCCAAGACTTTGTGAGCCCGCGCTCCACTTGTATATATTTGCCTTGCTGATCATAAAGATCCTACAACTCCGATCTGATAAAGATTTATTCTTAAGAACTCTCGGTGTGGTGTCACTTTGTCGTGTGGTGCCGAGTGTATGATCCTAGATACGAGGTTTCTCCCCTGAGGAGCCTCCCGCCAGTGCCCGGCTACGATACCTCGAGGGTGGGTCTCAGGACAGTCAGGGCCCCCTCCGGGCCCCTCTGAGGTCGCCTTCTAACACTCCCTTTCTCCCTCCCTCTGTCAGCCTCCTCCCTCTGTCCGTCTCCCTTTCTCCCTCCCTCTGTCAGCCTCCTCCCTCTGTCCGTCTCCCTCTATCTCCCTTTCTCCCTCCCTCTATCAGCCTCCTCCCTCTGTCCGTCTCCCTTTCTCCCTCCCTCTGTCAGCCTCCTCCCTCTGTCCGCCTCCCTCTATCTCCCTCCATCTCCCTCCCTCTATCAGCCTCCTCCCTCTGTCCGTCTCCCTCTATCTCCCTTTCTCCCTCCCTCTATCAGCCTCCTCCCTCTGTCCGTCTCCCTTTCTCCCTCCCTCTGTCAGCCCCCTCCCTCTGTCCGCCTCCCTCTATCTCCCTCCATCTCCCTCCCTCTATCAGCCTCCTTCCTCTGTCCGTCTCCCTCTATCTCCCTTTCTCCCTCCCTCTATCAGCCTCCTCCCTCTGTCCGTCTCCCTTTCTCCCTCCCTCTATCAGCCTCCTCCCTCTGTCCGTCTCCCTCTATCTCCCTTTCTCCCTCCCTCTGTCAGCCTCCTCCCTCTGTGCGTCTCCCTCTGTCTCCCCTTCTCCCTCCCTCTGTTGGCCTCCTCCCTCCCTCTGTCTGTCTCCCTGTGTCCACCTCTGTCTGTGTCCCTCTCTCTGCCCCTCTCCGTCCCTCTGTGTGTCACCCTCTGTCACCTCAGCCCAGCTTCCTGGGCACACACAGTTTGCAGGTCTTTCAAAGGCCATTGGCTTGTTCATGTGGGTTTGTTTCTTCTCTGCCGGCACCCATTGGGCGGAAATGAAATGAAATGAAATGAAAAATGATATTTATATAGCTCGTAACTACCCGGAGGCCTCGTCGCGCTTCAGCAATTACTATGACGAGCTCCAAGGTACATTAGCACGCTTTCGCAAACAAATGGGTTTTTAGGACTTTCCTGAATGCCATCCTATTGTTGATCTGTCTAATACTCACAGGAAGGGAATTCCATAGTTTGGCGACAGAGTGTGAGAAAGAGCGACCGCCCCAACGGGCTTTGATAACCTTTGTTGGAGTTGCTAAGTGCAGTGAGCCGGAACGAAGGGCTCTGGAAGGGACGTAAGGCACTACAAAGGGGAACAAGATGGCAGGGCCTGTTCGATGAAAAGATTTGTGCACTATGCACATCGCCTTTAACTGAGCTCTGGCAGTCATTGGGAGCCAATGAAGCTCCTTAAGGGCTTTCTTAGCTGATTGCCAACGAGGAATATTAAACAATAGCTGGGCGGCACAGTTTTGGGTGACTTGGAGCCTTTTGGTCACCGCTACAGGGGCGCCCAAATATAAGGCGTTCCCGTAATCCAGGCGAGAGAGAATCAGGGCCTGAACCATGACTCTCCTCGCCTGGAAAGGGAGCAGAGGAAGGACCTTGCGGAGCATTTTCATTAACCCAGCACAAGTTGAGGCAGTCTTGGTGGCTTGGACCGAGAAATCAAGCGCCCTGTCAAGCCAGATTCCAAGGCTCTTTATCTGGGGCTTAGGGAGGGGAGGAGTGCCAAGGCATGTAGGCCAAATAGAGGCCAAAGTGTTCGGTAAGGAATTACCTAATAACATGATCTCCGTCTTCTCCCCGTTAAGTTTAAGACAAGACGCATGCATCCACTCAGCAACAGCCTCTAGACACAGACCCAGGGTGTTAGATGACCCCTCCGAGTGGTCCAAAGAGACCACCAGTTGGGTGTCGTCTGCGTAGGTGACGATACGCACACCAAAGGGCTGAACTATATTTGCTAGAGGTTGCATATAAACATTAAAAAGAGTGGGGCTCAGGGACGAACCCTGCGGAACCCCACAACTGAGTGGTTGCTTGGCCGAGATCGTCTCACCCTCGAACACCTGAAAAAAACGCTCACTCCAGGCGGAGTGTCTGAGTCTGCGCTGCTGCTGTGGTGGTGTGTGCTGACACTCTTTCAGTGTGCTGCGTCTTCATTGGCTGCTGTTATGTGCAAATTGTGCCTTCCTACCCATGTTGTCCTGCAACGCGGCCACCATTAGCAGGCAAAACAGTACTGTGTGGGGACACACTGTTTGTATATAGCTGTGCCCTAAGCTATATGGGCTGAGGGCATTGTTGTGTGCTTCAGAGTTGCTCTATGTTAGTTTTGAGGCCCACCCTCCCGGCATCCGGGACATCCTGTCTTGTGTTGGTGTTTTGTGTGGCCTGTAACTTGGCAATGGCCTTGCTTGGGACATGGGGCATGGATGCGCTAGTGGCATGTGTGTGTTTTTGGAGTGTGGCTGTGTCCGGTGCTGGCTTTGGGGGGGTTGCGTGCATGATTGGTATTTGGGTTGTATATGGCGTTCCCCCCATGTGAGGTGAGTTATTTGTGTACTCACCAGGCTCTCGGACTCCTTCTAGTCCGTCTACTCCCAACGGCGGCAGCGTGGCCATCACCTTCTCCTCCCAGGGATGGTAGTGTACCGGTCTGCGGGCCGGACCTCCTCAAGTGATGTTGGCCTGGTTGTGCTCGTCCGTCATTTTGCGGCGGACCGTCCTCCACAGGTCGTACCACCTGGCTTGGCACTCATGCCTGGTCCTTCTGGTGGCCCCAACAGCATTCACGGAATTGACTATCCTCTCCCACATGGCAGATTTTTCTGATATGCTGGTCCGTCTGACCAATGTTCCAAAGAGCTGTGGCTCGACTCTGATGATTTCGTCGACAAGGGACTCCAGCTCGACCTTTGTGAACTTTGGATTCTTGTTGGTGGGCATGGTGTGGGGTGTGGGTGTGGATGCTTGTGGGGGTGGGGGTATGGATGGGTGTGGTTGTGGATAGTTGTGGGTGTGCAGGTGTGTGTGTGTGAATGTGATGAGGGTGTGTTTGTGATGGTGGTTGTGTGAAGGAGTGCAAGTGTAAGGTGTATTGATGGTTGAAGTATGGTGCAGTGCGTTGTCTCTGGGGTCTGGCAGCAGTGGATCTGTTGCAAAGGATCATGGTTTGTGTGTGTTGGGTCTTTTTATTGGTCCATTTGTGGGTGGGGCTGTGTTTGAACTTTGGGTGGGTGTGTTATAAGGAGTGGTAGTGGTTTGGGCCTCTGTTTATCTGTTTGTCAGTTGCAGGTCAGTGTATAGGATGTATTTGGCCTTGTTGGATATGTTTTATGGTCTTGTGTGCCTCGAATTGACTCTCCTTGTGTTTTTTGGGTTTGTCCTGGTTCAGTAGGAGTGTTTTAGCGTCTGTACGGTGCGTACATGGGCCATGTTGTTGTACAGTGCTGTCCTTTGCTATGGCTTAGTACGACTCGTACATGCCCGATGTTGGGTGAGGGTGCTGGTGTGTGGGCCTGGGGTAGGGTGCGTCCGAACACGGGCAGGGTGTTGGTCCGCACCGTCCATCGGTGGTGGTGTCTCGCACCGTACATACATGGGGGGCTGGGTGTAGGGTCCGTACATACAGGGGTGGGGAGTTGGTATGCTGCATGCATACACGGGTGGGGGTACAGTCCGTACATACACGGGTGGGGAGTTGGTACGCTGCATGCATACACGGGTGGGGGTACGGTCCGTACATACACGGGTGGGGAGCTGGTACGCTGCATGCATACACGGGTGGGGGTACGGTCCGTACATACACTGGTGGGGTGGGGGTACGGTCCATACATACACTGGTGGGGTGGGGGTACGCTCCATTCATACACCGGTGGGGGTATGCTCCATTCATACACGGGTGTGGGTACGCTCCGTACATACACTGGTGGTGTGTGGGTATGCTCCATTCATACACGGGTGTGGGTACGCTCCGTACATACACTGGTGGGGTGGGGGTACGGTCCGTACATACACGGGTGGGGAGTTGGTACGCTGCATGCATTCACGGGTGGGGGTATGGTCCGTACATACACTGGTGGGGTGGGGGTACGGTCCGTACATACACTGGTGGGGTGGGGGTATGCTCCATGCATACACGGGTGGAGGTACGCTCCATTCATACACGGGTGGGGGTACGCTCCATTCATACACGGGTGTGGGTACGCTCCATTCATACACGGGTGTGGGTACGCTCCGTACATACACTGGTGGGGTGGGGGTACGGTCCGTACATACACGGGTGGGGAGTTGGTACGCTCCATGCATACACGGGTGGGGGTACGGTCTGTACATACACGGGTGGGGGTACGGTCCATACATACACTGGTGGGGTGGGGGTACGGTCCGTACATACACGGGTGGGGAGTTGGTACGCTCCATGTATACACAGGTGGGGGTACGGTCCGTGCATACACGGGTGGGGTGTGGGTACGGTCCGTACATACACTGGTGGGGTGGGGGTACGGTCCGTACATACACGGCTGGGGTGTGGGTATGGTCCGTACATACACGGGTGGAGAGTTGGTATGCTCCATGCATACATGGGTGGGGGTACGCTCCATGCATACACTGGTGAGGGCTCGACGCGTACATCCACGGCCGGGGGGCGTTTTGCGCGTACATGCGGGGTCTGTGGTGGGGTGTTCGGCGCGTATGCGGGCACGTGTCTCCGTGGTTGCTGTGGGAGTTCGGTCCGTACGGTGTTTTTTCCATACAGTTGTGAAATCGAAAGGACGGGAGTGATCGTACTTGCGCGGTCGGACTTCATTTTTCCGATTCGTACAGTAAATCGTCCGGGGATGTGTCGGACACAATTTGCGACCCGAGGACGTGTGGGGAAATTTTCCCGATATGATTCGTATGGAGTTTTTCCCATGCGAATCGTACTTGCCAGTTTGTACGCTACTTGTACGATTCGGACGGAAAAAAATCCAGATTCAATTCGGACGGGGGAAATTTTTCCAGGATCCGAATCAGCACCTAAATGTTTGTAATACTTTTAAAATAAATTGTCTAGTGTTTTTACCAGAAGAAAGTCTTTTTGTAGTACTCTCATTTACTTGTAATCCGCATTTTTTACTTTTCTTTAAGTAGATGGCCTTTTTGTCTTTCCCTTTTTTTTCAGTTCTTCTAGACATTTTTTATTTTTAATCCAAACAAAATATTTTTCTGATAAAGAAAAAAAGTTTCAATAGTTTGTTATATCTGTTCAATATGTTAAAATAATCACATACAATTAGATAAGTTCCACTGGTGGCTTGCAGAGGGAATGCTGTATGGCAGTGGAGCGGAATATGGGAACAGTAGGGTGGCAGGTAGTGTCACCGGACATACAGCACATATTTATTACATTATTTAGATTCACCTTCCCATTTTATATGTGAATCTACTACCTCCTACTTTTCCCCTTCCCCCACCCCAACCCACCGTCAGACGCACCCCACCGTCCAAGAGCACTTCCTCAGCAACCCACTACACTATTTTGAAAAATTATTATCTGTATAATTAGACTGTTGTTCTCAATTAAATGGCACATGTAAACGTTACCATTGTTACCTTAACACTTCTATCGGCAACTTAGCAAGCATAACACTGCACCATATTAGCAAAGATATGGTACAGGCTTACATTTCATTCTGGATGTACATAACCAAAAACAAAACAGGGGCATATCAGCAAAGAGGCGATATAATATTATCGCCGCTTTTGCGTCCGTTTTTGGCGAAAAGCGGCGATAATTTTATCGCCTAATCAGCAAGGTCACACTATTGCGTGAAACCTTGCATTAGTGCTTGGATTCTTAACGCCCAGCTTTGCATCTCTAATGAAATGCAAGTGGGCATTCCTGACCTGACATGACTGGAGAAATGTCGCTAAGCGACATTTCTCCTATCATCAAGCCCCACGCTATGAAGCATAGCGGCAAGAAAAGTAGCGATAACCCCTGTTATCGCTACTTTCCTTACTTCTGCTTCAGGACTGACTTACCCATGATATCCTATGGAAGGTGGATATCATGGCTAAGTATGTGAGGCCCTATCATCAAGCTAACTCCAATCTTCGTGAGATTATCGCTAGGTTTCCAGTGATACTCTCACGTTTGGTAGTTAGCGCTAGGATTTTTATCGCTTTTGAGATAAGCGTTGCTAATAGCACGTTATCTCAGTGATAAAAATCCACGTTAGCCGTCGAAAATTATCCTAGCGCTAAGTGCGCTTAGGAATAATTATCGCCGGTTGTTGCCGATATGCCCCTCAACTGTTAGAGAGCAATAAAAATGACCAACATGGGGATGGAGAGGGGTGAGAGATTAAGTAAGGTATCATTCCCATTTTGGTAATTTGGCAGCACAGTCGTGTACAGAACTTTAACACCAGCAGAAATTCTCGTAATTACATTCATTTACATATACGTGTCCTTTAGTACTGCAACCAACACTTTGTGCCACTGAGAGTACTGTTTATAAAAATAAACAAACAGAGCTTTATTTAGCATAAAAATAGCACACAGTGGCAGTGAATAATCACCGGTGATGTGCAGCGAGGGAGGGTGAAGGGAGTATCTGGCAGAGGGAAAGCTGCGATAGATTTCCAGTCTTGGCTTGCAGAGGTACAACTGTGGGCCCGAGGACTTGCAGACGAAGAGCTGCGAGCCGACCGGTGGTTCGCAGAGGGAGAGTTGCGAGCCGACGGGCTGGCTAGTGGAGGAAGAGCTGCGAGTCGAGTGGCTGGCTCGTAGAGAGAGACCTGTGGCCCATCGGCTCGCAGAGGGAGAGTTGGGGGCCGGCTCGTAGAGGGACAGATATGGGCCGACTCGCATAGGGAGAGCTGCAGGCCGTCCGCTTACAAAAGGATACCTATGACCGGTGATGTGCAGCGAGGGAGGGTGAAGGGAGTATCTGTCAGAGGGAAAGCTGCGGTATATTTCCAGTATTGGTTTGCAGAGGTACAAATGCGGGCCCGACAGCTCGCAGACAAAGAGCTGCGGGCTGACCGGTGGTTCGCAGACAGAGACTTGCGAGTCGGTGGGCTGGCTCATAGAGGAAGAGCTGCGAGCTGACTGGCTGGCTCGTAGAGGGAGAGCTGCGGCCCGTCAGCTCGCAGAGGGAGAGCTTAGGGCCGGCTCATACAGGAACAGCTGCGGGCCGACTGGTATAGGGAAAGGTGCGGGCCGTCCGCTTGCAAAGGGATAGCTGCGGGACGGCGAAGTGGGGAGAGGGAGCGAGAAGGGGGTATCTCGCAGAGAGAGAGCTGCAATATATTTCCAGTCTTGGCTTGCAGAGGTACAACTGCGAGCCAGAGGTCTTGTAGACGAAGAGCTGCGAGCCAACTGGTGGTTCGCAGAGGGAGAGTTACGAGCTGGCCGTTTGGCTCGTAGAGGAAGAGCTGCGAGTCGACTGGCTGGCTCGTAGAGTGAGACCTGCGGCCCGTCGGCTCGCAGAGGGAGAGTTGCGTGCCGGCTCCCAGAGGGAAAGCTGAGGACCGGCTCATAGAGGGACAGCCACAGGCCGACTCGCATAGGAAAAGCTGCGGGCTGTCAGCTTGCAAAAGGATACGTACGACTGGTTATATGCAGCGAGGGAGGGAAAAGGGAGTATCTGGCAGAGGGAAAGCTGCGGTATATTTCCAGTATTGGTTTGCAGAGGTACAACTGCAGGCCCGACGGCTCGCAGATGAAGAGCTGAGAGCCAATCAGTGGTTTGCAGAGACTGAGCTGTGAGCCAACTGTCTGGCTCGTAGAGGGAGAGCTGCGGCCCGTCGGCTCGCAGAGGGATAGTTGCGGGCCGGCTCGCAGAGGAACATCTGCGGGCCGACTGGCATAGGGAAAGGTGCGGGCCAGTCTTGGCTTCAGAGATACAGCTGTGGGCCCGAGAACTCGCACACGAAGAGCTGTGAGCCGACCGGTGGTTCGCAGAGGGAGAGTTGCGGGCCCGAGCTACGAGCTACGAGCTAATGGGCTGGCTCGCAAAGGTAGAGCTGCAGGCCCGAGAAGGTTGTTGGGGGCTATGCTTCAGAGAGCTGTTGTCTGACTCGCAGAGGGAGAGCAACGGGCCGACGGGCCTACTAGCAGACACACAGCTACGAGCTAATGGGCTGGCTCACAGAGTAGAGCTGCGGCCTGACGTCACGCAGTCCGACGGCTTGCAGACGCAGAGCTGCGTGCCAATGGACTAGCTTCTAAAGGCATAGCTGCGAGCTGGTGATGTGGGGAGAAGGAGTGTGAAAGAGGTATCTCACACAGACAGAGTTCTGGTATATTAAATTGCCCCCGGGATCTTTGCTTCATTTTCACACAATGCGAGGCACAAGATGGCTGCTAACACTTCCTGGTTTGAAGTGTTAGCAGCCAATCAGAGGCAAGCTTGTGCTCAGCAGTTAGGCTTCGCCCAGATATATATATATTATTTTCCTTTAATATCTCAAAAACTACTAAATGGATTTACACCATTTCAACAAAAGCGTGCTTTCTGGACCAAGTCCTTTCTCCCTGCCAAATTTGGGGTAATTCCGTTCAGCAGTTTGACCTGTAGCCTTGTCTGAAGTTTCCTATGGAAATTGCATGGAGAAAACACGTTTTGGGACCCCCCTTTTTTCTCAGCCCCCCTTGACGAATCACCCCCAAACTTTCAAGATAGGAGCTGATCTGAAAAGAGGTACTTTTGGAAGAATTTCGTAAAGATTCGTCAAACGATGCCAAAGTTATAAGCACATCAAAAAATGCTTTTCCTATGGAAACTAGGTCCTAACTATAACTATCTACTGGCGACCGCCAGTAGATAATATATATATATTAACTAATTCTTTGTTGAGATCAGCTCCTATGTTGAAAGTTTGGGGGTGATTCGTGAAGGGGGGGCCGAGAAAAAACAGGGGTCCCAAAACGTGTTTTTTCAATGTTAATTTCTATAGGAAACTTTCGACAAGGCTACAGGTCGAACGGGTGAACGGGATTGCCCCAAATTTGGAAGGGAGAAGGGTCTTGGTCTGGAAAGCATGCTTTTGTTTATTTGTTGCAAATCTGTTCAGTAGTTTTTGAGAAATATCGAAATTTACAGATATCGATATTTGGGAATTCTGCCATCTGATTGTCTGAGGCGTTACGAGCACGAGCTTGCTGGTGATTGGCTGCGAGCGGTGCGAACGGTTGCAACTAGGAAGTGTTGGCTGCCATTTTGTGATCCCGTTGAAGTGAGTAAGTGAAAAAAGGGAGAAATAAGTGGGATAGAGGAGGGTAGGAGCGCTGTGAGGTTTGTAGGGTGGGTAGGGTGTGCTATAGAGGGAGTGTGAAGCGAATTATTTATCCCTACTGGTGTGAAAGTGCTGTTTTGCCCACTGTGAAATGGTGCTGAGGTGAGGTGCCGGTACACTCTGGGATGAAACTGTAAAGTGATGTGATCTGGGCGCTGTAGCATAGTGGGTTCTGTAGCATATCTGTGCGGGTGGTGTTAGTATGTGTTTAGAGTATAGCGGGAGTGGAAAGCAAAGTACTTAGTGGTATCAGGGATGAAACTGTGAGTAAAAGTTGTGAGTTTATTGCAGTGATGTGCTGTGGGCGTTGTAGGATACTGGCTGCTGTAGCATACCTGTGTAAGTATTGTTAGTGTGCATTTATTCTATACAGGGAGTGTGAAACAAACTACTCATCCCTATTGGTCTGAAGAGTCGAATGTAGTGTTTTAGGAAGCAGGAATAAAGGAATAATCATGAAGAATATAATGCAGAAGGTTGCAATGCCAGAAAAGGAAAATGGTAAAATGAGTTGTGTCTAAGAAAGTGGCTGTGTGTAATAAAGGGATGGAGTTTGGAAATTATATAGAAAGTGTCTTTATTTAAGTGCCACAATTGGACCCACTGGTGCAAGAGCTATGGTATCCAGCTAATGCAAAGTTGAACCACTTTTTGTGTATTCAAACGTAAGCTCCGGCATCAGTGAATTGTATATTACATGTTACAGTTGCATGTGAAATAAACAATAGCTATTACATTTGAATGACTCTACCTTCTATAAAGAAAATAAAGGCAGGATACAATTACCACATGTATCGTTTAAGAAAATAAATAAATAAAAAATAAATTGCAAAATGAAGTCATCAAACTTTTTATGTACCTTGGCAGTGCTTTTTTGTAACAGAAAATTAACAACAGTAGAATAGTTAGCAATCTGTTGTACAGTAGATTCAATGTGGTGCGTGTCAGAATTGGTACTAGTTCTACCCACATTGGAACTTTGAGGATGAATACAAACATTTTGCTTCTGAGAAGCACATTCGGTACCTTTGTAGTCAAACCGTACATTATTGTCTTCAGCTGTTTCAAAAAAACATTCTTGTGTAGAGAGCTAAGGCATCGAGCTTAGACAAACTCCAATTGCTTCTGCTGTAATCAAATCGAAGCTCCTGCATCAGTGAATTGCACATATGTTACAGTTCTATGTGACCTACAGAATAGCTATTAGACATGAATAAATACATTGTATAATGAAAATAAAGGTAGTTTCCGATTAACACACTGTGCCAACCAGTTCCAAAACAAAGTCGTTATTTTAAAATTTTTATCGTGAGGTTCTGAGCAGAGGCTGACTTTGAGTAAAATTGTGTGAAA
This sequence comes from Triturus cristatus, assembly GCF_964204655.1. Classification (NCBI taxonomy): domain Eukaryota; kingdom Metazoa; phylum Chordata; class Amphibia; order Caudata; family Salamandridae; genus Triturus; species Triturus cristatus. Next base: position 319,961,336 of record NC_140589.1, on the reverse strand, counting down.
GGGCTTTGTGAATAACAGGCAGGCAGAGAGATGTGTGCACAAAGAATAGACGTGGTTTCCAAATGGGTGTCGGGTTTAGGTTAATTTTGGAAGTAAATAGCGTAGTTGCATAGGCAATAAATCACCGATTCCTGGTTAGACTGGAGATGTAAGGGGGAATAATGAGTTCAAATGTCTGAGTATACTTAGAAAGTTGTTTCAAAGTAATAGGATTGAAGTGTATTATAAAAAATTTAAAGGAAAAAGTCAAAAAAGATGGAAAAAAATCCATTCAAGAAGAAGGTGAGTTTCTTACAAGTCTTGGAGATTCCAGTCCAGAAGTTCTTCAGCTGCTTGTGATGCGTAATGTTCCAAGAGGCTATTGTTGCCATCGTGTAAGAAAAGTGAAGCGATCCAATTCATTTCCTCGAAGGGACAGTAATGATCCTCGAATATTGGAGCGGGAATTTGAATGGGCAGGCAATCTGCGATGTTGTGAAAGGTCGCACGTTGCAGGAGATCTTTCGCGGCTGCGCAGAAATCTAATTTCGCTGCGATTCCTTTTTGCATTGCATTCGCCATTGCTCCGCTGCCAGAACAATCACGTTCATGGTTTTCAAGATACTCTATTACCTGCTGGATATCTGGAGCGATTGTTGAGATGTTGGCAAGGCATACATCCATTCGCCAGTCGAATGGGCAAGTTTTGCAATCAAACGATGGTTGTACGCATATTGCATAAGTGTAGATAAAGTTATGTTGTAGCTAGCTCCAATAATAGATAGAGGCAGGCAGCCAAATTTTGTTTTTGTTTTTTACAGTATTGATGTAGCTTGGCGTAGAGGCGTATTCGTCGGACATAGTTGTTACCATAGAGAGCGTAGCCATTTCTAGAAGTAGAATTAGTAGTAGGATGGCCGCAAAGAGGGTGAGAATTATGGGCACTGTTCCTGTTATTCCAGAGATGATCGAAAGAATGTCTGAATGTAATCTGGTATTAAAAGAAGAACAGTTTGAAAGCGTGTTAGAAGGCTGTAGGTGACCGTGTTAAAAAAGTGTGCCAGACCTTGAGTGTGACATGTGCTGAAAATTGTGTAACAATTCACAAAGTGTAATTGGCGGTTCATATTTAAAAGGGAGTGTATTTTATTTGAAGTTTGTGGTATCTGCAGTCGATAAATTTCTTTTGCAGAAGTGAGGGAGGCTTCTGTTCTGAACAAAGGTGCTTTTAGTTTTTTTTTTCTTGAAATGTGTTTTCAAACTAGGAATTGAAGGCCAAGTTGAAGTTTGGGAGTTAGTTTGTGTGGGTGGAAATAGATATTGCCACAGGAAGTTACTGTGTTTGAAACAGTAAGGACATGCGGTATGCTTGCTCATATTCCGTAGGAGTGTATGTTATTGAGAAGCAGATAGAAAGCGGTGTGAATGTTGGTGTGATTGTGGGAGTTGACGCAAGACTGGTGGCTGTAAGCTTAGAAGCGCCGTGTAGTTGGACATTCTTGGATAGTAATGAATGACTGCCATTGTGGTCGCACTATTCACCTGTGAGAAAAACATTTGTATGCTCTTTAAGACAGCGATATGTAAATGGAATAAGTTACTGCTCGTGAATAAACACGCTACCTTATATAATGACATTCAACATGATAAACAACATTTGCACATTGCAGACTCAATGACACTCCATACTGTGGGAACCGTGGCTAGCCATGTATGCAAACTAAACATGGCATGGCAACTCTGCCTCACTATGCAGAATGCGGGGAGAGATGAGAGCAAAGTATGTGCGAAGGTAGCAAGTAATTCTCGAATATAAAAGTATACAATGCAAAGTCTTGAAGGGCTGTGCCGGACAGACTTGAGTATGCAGAGCACAGACATGTACAAGTCAACATACACTGATGGTCTATTGAGTGAAGTGGACAGTGGACGCAACCATGATAGTACAGTCAGTAGGGAAGATTACGGAATGGCAGCGTGTACGTGCCTCCTCCCCCCACCCCCAAATGTTTAGGGAAGTGGGCTGGCTCGCCGTACGCAAGGCTAGCATAGGGGTATGAATAAAAGGCACGTTTCTTTGGGTGTGGTTCTCTTCCAGATTGGCGAATGTGTCTGCCAGTTCTGCGCAGCTTACACCGCCAAGAGGCTGACGCTTTGAGCGAAGGTGGGTGCGTAAATGATGCTCTCAGCCTGCTGGTACTCAGAAACCGCCATGGCCGCTGTGACGCATATATGCCCCACAGTTCACCTTTCGACACCACTGTATGTGAAAGAGGGCCGACCACGTGCTGGCGGAAGGTCCTGGGCCGAGGTCTGCGAGCTCGGAAGGCTCCTGGGATTAACGCTGGCTACTGCGACACAGGCACACAGAGCCCAGTCTAAGGCCCAGGAGCGTGGAGTGCTCTGTATAATATTAACTCAGTAGTCTGACAGGTATCGACAGTGGAACGGTGTTTTGATACCATAGTGGACGATGTTAGAACTGTATCTGAGAGTGGAGATGGAGGTACTCCCTTCGACGAGCTGCAACCAACTCTGGGTCCCAACAGTGGAACGGTGTCTTGATCCCATAATGGATGATGTTAGAACTGCATCTGAGAGTGGAGATGAAGGTACTCCCTGTGACCAGGTGGAACCGACTCGAGGTTGCAACAGTGGAACGTTGTCTTGATTCCACAATGGAAGATGCTCGATATTACATTCTGCTTAATTTTTACAGAACTCCTTCCGTTGAGGTGGATTAGACTTTGTGCTTCTGTAGTTAACTCCTGCACATGATTATTAGGCATGGTTTATTGCAGTTGCTGGAGTACACAGCGGTACAGCATGTTCGAACAGTGAAACAAGGTCTTAATTCTATGATTGAGGATCTCAGAAATTAAAGTGTGTGATGATTTTTGTGTATAGCTTCTGATGAAGCGCAATCAACTCTAGGTACCAACAGTAGAATGGTGTCTTAATCACACAATGGACGATGTCCGATATTACCTGTTGCTGGTTTTTCACACCACTCCGTCTGTTGAGGTGCATCATATTCTGTGCTTCTGTAGTTAAGTGCTGCACATCGTTATTGGGCTTAGTGGACTGGTATTGCTGGAATACACCGCGGTCGAGCAGGTCCAAACAGTGAAATGGGGTCTTAATTATATGATTGAGGATGTTAGAAGTTACAGTTTGTGATTATTTCTGTGTACCCCCTCCGAGGTGCAAGCAACTCTAGGTCCCAACAGTGGAATGGTGTGTTGATCCCACAATGGATGATGTTAGAACTGTATCTGAGAGTGGAGATGGAGGTATTCCCTTCTATCTATCAGCTGCAACCAACTCTAGGTTCAAAAAGTAGAACGGCGTGTTGACTCCACAATAGATGATATTAGAACTGCATTTGAGAGTGGAGATGAAGGTACACTCTTCGATCAGGTTCATCCAACTTTAGGTCCCAACTGTGAAATGGTGTCTTGATCCCACAATGGATGATGTCCGATATTACCTGCTGCTTGCTTTTTTCAGAAGTTCGTGCGTTGAGGTGCATCACAGTCTGTGATTCCATAGCTAACTGCTGCACATGATTATTGAGCTTGGTTGACAGTAGTGGGTGGAGTATACTGTGGTACAGCAGGTGCAAACAGTGAAATGGGGTCTTGATTCTATGATTGAGAATGTCATAAGTTAAATTCTGCAATGATTTTTGTGTACCCCCTCTGATCAGGTGCAACCAACTCCGTGCTTCCGAATTCAATGGTATGTGGCTGTGAGTTGTGAATGACAACTGGATTTGGTGTAGACTGCAGTTCGTAGGTTTCACAATTTAGATTGCATGGTGATTGTTTAATTACAGAATCCAGTAGTTAAGTAATTCAAACGTCTATTGAAACATACACAATATTGTTTTAGTGTACTTGCTTCAAGAAGTTTTTTTATATCAGTTATAGGTTTAGTGAAATGACCAAATGTATCTTGGAAGTCCAAAGGAACAGTGAATAGTGTAGACTGTGGAGAGATGAAATCCCAACTCGAATTGTTTGATTTATTCATTGTAGAGTTCTCTGTAATTTATGTTGTTTTATTTTGTAAAGAGGGAGTGAGAAAAAGTATTGATGGTTGTGTGTGTGAGTACTGCTTTTAATTAACAATGCAGACAGTAGTGTTCACAATTCAGATCGAGTTGCAATTGTAGATGATGCAGTCCTGTAAGAGAAGAGATTGCTGTAGTGTGCTCTGTCTGCACCACTCATACGCATCATTGCAGGCTCCGCACATGTTTTCTTTGCTTCGTGTATTGCAAACTGTAGAGATCAAGTCAATGCTACGTGACTGTGGGCCTTTGCTGAACGCTCTCTCTGGCCTATACTGCAGACTTCAGTGTTCACATTTGACATTGAGTCGGTATTGTAGATGATGCAGTCCTGTAGGAAAAGACATTGCTCCAGTGTGCTCTGTCTGCACTACTCATACGCATCATTGCTGGCTTTGTACACGTTTTTTTGCTGCTTGTATTGCAAACCGTAGAGCTCAAGTCAATGCCACGTGGCAGTGGGCCCTTGCTGAATGCTCTCTCTGGCCTATACTGCAGACTTCAGTGTCCACATTTGACATTGAGTCGGTATTATAGATGATGCAGTCCTGTAGGAAAAGACATTGCTGAAGACGGCTGAAATGCCAGAAACCGGTCCTAGGAAGCTTGTTTCCGGTCCAGGGAAGGCATGGTTTGGCAGTTCGGGCTGGACTGTTCCCATGAGGCACAGGGTCAGACTGATTTGCATATGGCCATGTCTGAACTGGGGTAGCAGAGTGGGCTAAAGAACGGTGATGGATCAAACCCAGATCTGTTGACTGGGTGTGAGTGTTTGATTGGTTCTGATGCTCTGTCCATCACCACCCCCTTTTGTACCACTTAGTTCGCCATAAGTTGGCAGGGTATGCTCAGACGTGAGTCCCTTGCTCACTTTGCCACTGGATTCAAGCAAGCCTGGCTGAAGACGGCTGAAATGCCAGAAACCGGTCCTAGGAAGCTTGTTTCCGGTCCAGGGAAGGCATGGCTTGGCAGTTCGGGCTGGACTGTTCCCATGAGGCACAGGGTCAGACTGATTTGCATATGGCCATGTCTAAACTGGGGTGGCAGAGTGGGCTAAAGAACGGTGATGGATCAAACCCAGATCTGTTGACTGGGTGTGAGTGTTTGATTGGTTCTGATGCTCTGTCCATCACCACCCCCTTTTGTACCGCTTAGTTCGCCATAAGTTGGCAGGGTATGCTCAGACGTGAGTCCCTTGCTCACTTTGCCACTGGATTCAAGCAAGCCTGGCTGAAGTCGGCTGAAATGCCAGAAACCGGTCCTAGGAAGCTTGTTTCCGGTCCAGGGAAGGCATGGCTTGGCAGTTCAGGCTGGACTGTTCCCATGAGGCACAGGGTCAGACTGATTTGCATATGGCCATGTCTGAACTGGGGTGGCAGAGTGGGCAAAAGAACGGTGATGGATCAAACCCAGATCTGTTGACTGGGTGTGAGTGTTTGATTGGTTCTGATGCTCTGTCCATCACCACCCCCTTTTGTACCGGAAAAGACATTGCTCCAGTGCACTCTGTCTACACCACTGATATGCATCATTGCAGGATCTGCACACATTTTTTTGTTTTTCTTCGTGTATTGCAAACTGTACAGCTCAAGTGAATGCCAGGTGGCTGTGGGCTCTTGCTGACTGCTCTCTCTGGCCTACACTGCAGACAGCAGTGTTCACAATTCAGATGGAGTCGCTATTGTAGATTAGGTAGTTCTGTAGAAAAATACATTGCTCCAATGTGCTGTGTCTGCACCATGCATATGTATCATTGCAGGCTTTGCACACTCTTTTTTGTTGCTTCGCTGATGATAAACTGGGTAGGTGAAGTCACTTTACGTATCTGTGGGTCCTTTGTGACCGCTCTCTATGGCCTACACTACAGACAGCAGTGTTCATAATTCATATTAAGTCGGTATTGCAGATGATCCAGTCTTGATGGCAACAGATATTGCTCCTAGCATGGGCTGTCTACAGCACGCATTATCAGTGGCTGTGCACATGCTGAATGCTTTTGATGTGGTTATGTGAGTGCACTAGAACTGATGAAGCGTTTATGATATAATCTTTTTGTGTATTATTTCAGATCTATTGATTGTGTGTCAGTATACCACAAGTTGTAGTTCTTTTACGATGGAATTATTTCTGTATTATTTCACATCTACTGTCCCTACCTTACTGCAGGATAAATTATTGATTCTTTTAATATTGAATCTCTGTGTGTGATCCAATGATTACTGTTGTAGTTGATGCTAGCAGCAACCATTGTCTGAAGGCTGGTTTAGACTTACCGCACACACATCCAGCACAGAAGTCACTGGATATGTCACCATGGTAATCAAAAGGAGTCGAGCGTACGTGCCTGTATCCACTTCCACAATCTATCTGTATCCGTGTGTTCATTATCTATGCATGATACTGTCTCTGGGCCATACTATATTACGTTGTGTTGTGGACAGCGTATGCAACCATGTTACATGTGGTATTGGAGAACATTTTGGTAATGTAACTTTTAGGTGTATGGGTATCATAGGTGGAAGGCTACTTTACAGAGCATGAATATTGATGAAAATGATGGTTGCATGTTGTGTGTAGTGTAAGATATGTGTATATTGCAAAAAGTTTTTAACAAAGCTCTCTAAGCAGAAGAGGTGTGTCTCATGAAATGCAGTGCAGATATTGACTAAAATGGATGGCGTTTTTGAACTGTTACAATGGGAAATGTTATGAACTAATGAAATGCTTTTTTTTATGATTACATGGCAAGCGCGCAGCCAGTGTGCAATGAGACTGCACCCGATGTGATTTTGAGAAAATATATTTATTATAATATAAGTTTATTAGAGTTAGAAATATATAACTGTTTAAATTATTTTTAATTATCGCTTGCTCTCATATACACTTTAAAGTTTTTTAGATATAGTTTTGAGACAAAAAAATTGAGGGAATGGTGTATTCGGCGTGACATCGTACTTCTATGGCGTAACACAGGTCGTGGCAGCGTGCACTCATCGCATACGCAACACGCAGCAGGCGCGACCCTATACATACATGAGGTAATGCGCGGCTTGGTAGTTCGTACCCGTTGTCTGCCAAAGTAGCAGCTGGCGTGACCTCATATGTACATGTTGTTACGTGGGATGCGGTGCCATAAACCCATCAGATATGAAATGCGCATCATTTAAATGTGGTGGATAGAATTCACGTGTTGATCGAGCTTGGTAGACTACCGGTACGGGACTGTAGTTTTCTTCCCCTCCCAAAAAAACAGATATACATATTTTGTGGGGAAGATATAAAAGATTATATAATTTGTAAAGTTTAAAAAAAGGATGATAGAGTTGCAAAATACTAAAAAATAATTTGAAAAAATATAGGTTTTCTAAATATTAAAATATGAAATTAACATTTAAAAAACCTTCGAAATTCACTGAAAAAACCATAGGTTTTACAGACGTTATAGTTAGGAATTAGCATTTAAAAAACCTTAGAAATTCACTGAAAAAACCATAGGTTCCAGGGACGTTATAGTTAGTTGGACATTTGACTCATATAAAACCAGAGAAATTCGCCTGTTATAGTTAGTTGAGCTCATTATAACTCGCGCGCCTGCAATGCACTGCTGAAGACGTCACATATTACATCACTCATGACATGGTCAGTGACATCACTCAGGACATCACTGCTGACATCTCAAATAACATCAATGATGACATCACTGATGAAGCACAGGGATGTGACATATTTACAACAATATGTCGCATCTCTGTGCATCTCTCTGCGCTGGGGCACAAACTGCTGCCATGCGCCAGCGCAGGCACCCTTGAACCAAGGTGCTAGGAGGCCTGTGTCGTGGGGAGATTGTTTTTGTGCAGAAAGGGGCACCTCCCTGCACAAAAACAATCAATTGAGGTAATTTCCTCTTCCAATGTGTGCTGTAGAATGCAGCACACATTGAAAGAGGAAAAAACTAGAAGAAATGAAAACATTTCTCCTCGTTGCACCTCGCTAGGGTGGCGTAGCATTCTGACGCATTTCCAGATTTACGTATATCTGGAAATGCATCAGTGGACATGGGTGTTGCGTTGGAACACCCACAGCAACACCCATGTCACGCCCCTAACACACAAAGTGTTGCATGAACAGGGGCGATATTTACAAGCACAGGTTAAGTCATGCAAGGCGACTTTACCTGTGCTTGTAAATATCACTCAGCAGGCTGCCCCACCGGTGCGACATGCAACGTGATGCAGTGGCGGCGCGAGGGGCTTGTAAATCTGCCCCTTCGTGCCTAACAATAAATGAATGTGTCCCTCTGTAATATAGCCGGTGCTCATGTAAAGCGCTATGATACTTTCAGGTCTAATTCGCGCTATATAAAACTCCCTCCCCCCGCCCCAAACAAAGTTCTGGTTACTCAGATTTCAAATAAATTTACTCCCTTTTGGATACACCTCGCTATGAAAGGATTCCTGTGTAGGAAACGAGAGATGGCTCAGTGAGCTAAGCTTTAGCCTTTGACCTGTGTGGAAACACAGGTCAAAATCAACAGGGGTATACCCAAATTACCCTCTTATACCTGGGTATGGGAGAGCTGAATTGAGGAGATTTGCTTCCCCCGATATCCAGAAACAGTAAGTTATTAGATTCCCGTATCAGGGGGTTGTTGGCGCTGGGTACGCTAGACCTAGACAATATTAGGTGGGATTTATTGTAGCTTTATGTGTTTTCCTTATGTAGGCTGATTGGTTCCGAATGGAATAGATGGACCAGACATAATTGACGTGGATGGTGATTTATTAAATGAACACACATGAAGGGTGCTCCACCATACTGAGTGGGAGGTAAGCGCCAGGCCGTGTACAGCCGCCTGGATTTATTTTAGTTTGCCTACGGATAGGCATTTTGCTTACTTGAGTTCATCATATTGTCCCTCTAGGATAATTGTATCCAGAGCACTGAGACACTTATGCGGCGTTCTATATTCTGTACCCCGGTCTTTTGATTGTTTGAAATATGTCAGTAATTGCTTTTTTAGCATGCTTTGGTCTTCTCTTAAACTGGAGTGCGGCACAAGGGTCCTTATATTTGGTTTATAGTTTTTAGGGGACAAGTGGTATCTAACCCATTTTTGTCTGCATTGCTTATGTTTAGTGCGGTAATATTTAGCAGACACACATTATGAAGTGGTAGTCGGTGTGGCACAGGTGTTTGGTCACGTTTTGGTGATAGGGGCAGTCACGATTATCAGCCAGCTTGCTCTCCACATATCGGAAGGTTGGAGTAATGTCGTTGTTTTTTGTTTTGTTTAAGTCTTGTATAACCCCTGTCCTGAGGAGGCCTAAGAAGAAAAGGCTGAAACGTGGTCACGTCGACACTTCTAAGGAGGAGTCATTGGAATTATAGTGATCTGTGGAATTGTAGGGTGTGACACTAGAACCATGTTAACTAGTCTACAAGCCTTAGGTGTACCACCTTGACTACCTCTAAGTGGTTTGCCCAGAAATGTAGGGGGGACACTAGCAAGAATAATTTTTTGGGGTTACTGTGTTATGTACTTTTGTTTTTGTTTATGTATAGAATGTTGTGATATATGTTATTGCTGTGTTTACTTCATTGATTAGGTGCCATTGTTCATGTCTTTTACAAATATGTTTTGATACATTCATCAAGAATAATAATAATTGTGGAGAGGGTAATTAAATATGCTCTACTCATAAATTGTTCTGTATTTTTTCCTTTGTGCCATTTTCTATTGTATAAAACTGTGTGGAAACACAGGCAGATGCTAAAAATAGAGCATCATTAAAATTGCGAAATTATAACATATTGCATTTATAACATGTACAAAATGGCAACATCTCTGGTATCAAGTGATATGTAAAATTGCTACTTTTCATGAACTTCGTCTCGTGTAAACAACATAGATATTGCTTTCAATACACGGAAGGACCACTTCCTCAGCGTGGTAGGCGTTCTTGCTACTGCAGTAAAGTAAACCAATAATGTAAGTATTTGTTGGCCTCTTTCATTGGAGTTATGTCATTCGTAAAATGCTGAGTTTAGAGTACTTGTTTAGTCTAGAAAGAGAGACATCGTCCTGCCCCAGACCAGGTGGCAATGTCATTTGTGCAATGTATAATTTATCCATTTGAACAGGTCCTTCTACAATGTTGCACAAAGTTAAATGTTTTACTCTCCTCTGTTTGAGCAATATTTCAACCTTAATAGGTGTGGGTGGTAAACTCTGAGCTCCGAGTGATTTACAACCTTTCAAGGTAAACCATCTGGTTTTCTCGCTTCCCAAAGTTCAGGTTTGTTTATTCGCGACGATTTTCGCTGTGGCAAACAGGACATTTTTCACATGGAAACTCTGGCTACAAAGTAACAGAGAAGCTTTTGTTTTGCTGTGATATATTCTTTAAATATTCCAATAAACTAGGGGCGGCTTCTTGACCAAATCAGCAGAAGAAATATAAGAGTGGAAATAACGCATAGGCAGAAGCGCGGTATATCCGGCACCATCACTTACACTGAACCGATTCTAATGTCTTTTTCTCCAACAAATTACTGAACGTTTTCTGGTGTGTTTAAATTCGCACTGCAGATTCAGCTTTTATTCTTTATGCCCGCAACCATACTATCTATTTCATATGAAAGAACAAGAAACGAAAAAATCTATGCTTTCTGCTACAAGGGTGTAGTTTGACCATCTATTATAAGGAAAACATGTCAACTGCCATATGATTAAAGGATTTAGCAAGTTCCACATGACTGGCACTCACTTTGGAGCATATCAGCAAGCAGGCGTTAAAAAAATTATCGCCGCTTTTGCGTCCGTTTTTGGACGAAAAGCGTCGATAATTGTATTGCCTTATCTGCAAGGTCACGCTATTGCGTGAAACCTTGCCTTATCTCCATTTCCATTAACGCCCATCTTTGCATCTCTAATGAGATGCAAAGTGGGCGTTCCTCCCCAGGATCACGGGAGAAATGTCGCTAAGCGACATTACTCCAATTATAAAGCCTCACGCAAAGCAGCATAGCGACAGGAAAAGTAGCGATAACCCCTGTTATCGCTACTTTCCTTACGCCTGCTTTGAAACTGACTTAGCCATGATATCCTATGGAAGGTGGATATCATGGCTAAGTATGTGAGGCCCTATCAGCAAGCTATCGCCAAACTTCGTGGGATTATCTCTGGGTTTCCAGCGATAATCACACGTTTGGCAGTTAGAGCTAGGATTTTTATCGCTTTTGAGATATGCGTTGCTAATAGCACGCTATCTCAGCGTTAAAAATCCACGCTAGCCGGCGATAATTATCCTAGCTCTAAGTGCGCTTAGCGATAATTATCGCCGGTTGTTGCTGATATGCCCCTTTATTCTTTTGCTGATTGCTTGTGTTTTCCTTTTAATTTCTTGCATCGCTTTTGCAGCCCAACACACCCCTAGTAAATTCATTCATTTTTTGTAATTTTTTATTTTTTCATTTTCTTGCACCCACAACGATGTGCTCCCATAAATAATGTGGTACAAAAGGGGGTGGTGATGGACGGAGCATCAGAACCAATCAAACACTCACACCCAGTCAAAAGATCTGGGTTTGATCCATCACCGTTCTTTAGCCCACTCTGCCACCCCAGTTCAGACATGGCCATATGCAAATCAGTCTGACCCTGTGCCTCATGGGAACAGTGCAGCCCGAACTGCCAAGCCATGTCTTCCCTGGACCGGAAACAAGCTTCCTAGGACCGGTTTCTGGCATTTCAGCCGTCTTCAGCCAGGCTTGCTTGAATCCAGTGGCAAAGTGAGCAAGGGACTCACGTCTGAGCATACCCTGCCAATTTATGGCGAACAAAGCGGTACAAAAGGGGGTGGTGATGGATGGAGCATCAGAACCAATCAAACACTCACACCCAGTCAAAAGATCTGGGTTTGATCCATCACCGTTCTTGTTTTTGCATTTTTGCACCCATAAATAATGTGGCATTTAGTCAAAACACATTGGGGGATATTCTCAAGAACGTGCGATAATCATCGCCAACATCGGTTAACGCAATGTTTTATATTGCCGTCTATCGCAGGAAAACAACTCCATGTTAACGTCCTATTCACAACACGGTGGTAACATGCGATAGTTTCCCGATAACGCGTCAAATGTCCACGATAAAATCACCGGGACGGCGATAAAAATCGAAACCCCAATGTGAAAAAATTGCGATGGGCCCAACCGCGATAAAAAAATCTGTGATAATCTTCGCCAGGCCGGCAATTCACATTCGTCAGGTGGGAAAAATCACTATGAAAGTAGAAAAAAAAAACACAAACAAATCCAAAACGACTGCGAAGCACGAATGGAGGTAGCCGGAGCAAGTACAGAGGACAACCAGAACCCCACAAGCCCCACGGAGGACCAGCCTGGGACCTCGGGGTCAGGGAAAGGCAAAGAGAAGAAGAAGAGTCCGCAGGAAAACAGGATCCTGATAACGGAGGTGATAGAAAACCATCAACTACTGTTCGTCACCTCCACTGAGTCATTGGCAACAAAAACGGAATATGGAAGTCCATCGTGAAGAAGGTGAATGCAGTCGGAGTGCTGAGGAGGTCAATGGAAGAGGTCAAGTGGCGCTGGAATGGTGTGAAGCACAAAGCCAATCAGAAACTCGGATACAACCGGAAGGCAGCAATGCAGACTGGAGGTGGGAGTCCTGCGCCACAGGAGGAGCTGGATGCATTGGAGGAAATGGATTCCACAGTCATCAGTGTGGAAACGGTAGCAGGAGTTGGGGGACCGGATCCTGCTCAACATGAACTGACACAACAGCAACAGGGGGAGTAACGACCAGGGACTGGGGGACAGGCAGTGATGGGAACAATGGCACATATGCACAATTAAGTATAGCACAGTGCACACCCACAGTGACTCTGGATCATGTCCCTGATTGCCTTGGCACACTGCTGCACACCTAGAAACAGCAAGTAGGCCCCCGTCGACTATGTGCCCAGAGCGGGCCCTTCCCACACATCACCAAACTCATAACCAACCCACGCACATGTGCCAAACCCAGCAAAGCGGCATGTCTGTGAGCCACACTGACAATGCAAGTGACACTGCATGACGAATAGCATGCCTGCAGTCAATATATCATGACATGTTGCACGCCACGACACTGAGGTGGCTGAGTGTGGACCACATCCGTAAAAGGAGCAGATCACACTCTGACACATCCACGTGCACAAACAACCCCTGACATCAACAACACATCTGCGGACAAACCATGCCCCAGAGTCCCAACTCCCACCAAGAGCCCAATTTACCCAAGTATGCAACATCTCAGCACTGTATAAGCGCAGAAGTCAAAGGTACACCGCCTGAAAGGGATAAGGGGCAACAAAATCAGAGCTGCAGGGGCGACTCTCCCAAAATGCAGCACATACACATAACATTCAGAGCACATCAACATTGACAACAATGTGGTACACATTCACAACAGAACAGAGGACACAACTGGTGCAGCTTGTGTGTAGAAACTGCCCAATTACATTTGGCATAGCAGGTAAATGTGAGATGGCAATATACAAGTTCAAACACACATCCATTATGTTGTTGAAATGTCCACTGTCCCACATCAAATAGGCAGCTCCTCCCAATCAGTCACAATGTACATTGTCATGCAGTCTGTATGTAAACTTGTACAATGCGTCAACATACATGTGAACACAATGTTAAACTGCATCCCCCCTTCACATTGCAGAGGGAGAATGAACACCTCCTGCAGAGCAGACTGAACATCTCTTCACTGATGACGAAGAGGACGTCCACACATTCAACCCCGACGCCCTCCAAGAGCTCATGGACAGCTTTGGCACCTCACCTCCAGGAGCAGGGCAGCCCAGCTGCATCGAGGAGACCTCACCCCCTGCACAGACCACACAGCAGGAAGCACCCACCACCATGGCTGTCTCCCAGGACCCCCACGAACAACACATGGCCTTTCAATGCCATGTGTTAGAGTGCCAGGAGAAGATGGCTGATAAGGTGCGGGTAGGGTTCGACCTCATGGCAGCCAAACTAGGTGCCATACGTGGGTGTCTAAGTCCCATCAGGGAACACTTACAGTCCCTAACGGACACCCACAGTCTGCTCCATGGTTTCCAAAGATCCATGGCTGACATCGCTGGAGTCCTGACTCTGAGACAAGAACAACTGTCTAGTCAGAGTGGCTACAGCAATGTCATCCGGCAGTTGGGACACATGCTGAGGAACATGGAGAACATGGAGCGGATGCAGGCGGAAAGAATGATTGCCATGGCTGCACACCAGCGAGATGTAGCTGGGATCTTCCATGCCCGGCAGGCCATCATCATGGAATTGCTGCCACAAGGCCTGGTGCGGATGAATGCTGCTGCCACTCCATCCACATCTCTGCCCCCTGAAGTGTCAGTGCCTCACAGTGCGGCAGACAATCCACCTACAGCCATGATGTGTCAGTACCACACAGTGCTGCAGACAAAACCCCACCACCCACATGTGAGGTACACGAGACATCAGAGGACAAAGATGCAGATGATTCTGCCTTAGTGGTAAGAAGGAAGCGGTAGCATTCATCTCCGCCATATGGCCTGTTTGGTTTTGCCCTCTGCATCATCACCTTCCACTGTTTCCCGATACACTCTGCGACACTCACCTTGGACCTCAATATGGACTGCCATATTCTGTTTGGTTACCAATGACACAGCAATCAGACTGCGGACTGAATTCTCCCTCTTCCGATGAACTTGTCATTCCCTAAAGGACTCTGGCTGGCCCTCCTACTGCTCCAGCTTCAACACTCCACTGAATGTGAATAAAACATTCATGTCTATGATCATTCAAGTATGAAAGTACGGATGAATGTAGGGTCAGTGATTCCCCCTTACGTCCATGTTGCTCATTTTGTGGGACTTGAGTCACAGGGTGCAACATTGCCAAATGCGGTCCAGGTGGCGCCAACACTACAACAGAGACACACGCATTTGTTAGTTCCTTGTCCAGCCCAGAACTGAACCACACCCAGAGCCCCAGGCTCATTGTTCACACCCCTACACTGGACTGGGGTACGCCAGCCCAGCCCGCTCTGCTTCCGCTTACAGGGGGGGGGGGGAACAAAGCTACATGTCCCAGGCCTTCCCTGTAGTGATCTGCTGATCACTGGTCTAGTTGTCAGCATGCCACAGCCACTCCATGAGGGCTAGTTTACACCCACACCACACCCATCCAGCACAGGCGTCACAGGACATGTGAGCCTACTAATAAAAGGGGCCTACCACATCACATCCCCCACTGCCGGAGGTGACATGATGTCGTCCGCACCAACGAGACTTAATCATAAAGGGTCCATGACTTGTGGTGCACTGGGTTAGTGCCACCCGATGCACTGCGGCTGGCACAGGCCTACCGCCACGGGACGGTGACTTGCGGTGCACAGATTTGGAGGCACCCGATGCATTGCAGCCGGTATGGGCCTATCGCCCGGGACGATGACTTGCGGTGCACAGAGTTGGTGGGACCCGATGCACTGCGGCCGGCACAGGCCTACCACCATGGGACGACGACTTGCGGTACACTGAGTTGGTGGCATCTGATGCACTGCAGCTGTCACGGGCCTACCACCACGGGACAATGACTTGTGGTGCACAGAGTTGGTGGCACCCGAAGCGCTGCGGCCCGCACAGGCCTACCGCCATGGGATCATGACTTGCGGTACACTGAGTTAGTGGCACCAGAGCTGAGCGGGTGTGCAGCCTGCGATGATGCATAGGCCCGATATGTAGTTCTGCCAATCAAGATTAGATTTGAATTAAGAGCCCTCCTGGACCGCAGTGTACACCAAAGGCAGCAGTTAGCACACACATGACTCCGTGGTGCGGTGCCGCAGGGTGCGCTGGGGGCCTATGGCACGGAATCCAGTATTCGACTGAGGAGGTTGCACCGGCACGTGGTGGGCCCTTTTGGAGACACACTGGCGGCAGCAAGTGAGCATTGAGGCCTGGGTGCGCAGGGGTGGCCAGTCATCTCTGGGTGGCGGATGAGTCTGGGGACCAGGGCTGGGGTGTAGCAGGCACAGAGGATTGTGCAGGCACCACTGGTCACGGCGGTGGCCTCGTGGCTGGGTGGGGCGCCGCCCTGGCAGACACGACCCTGCATGTGATGACGAGATGTGCGTGGGTTGGCTTCGAACGTAGCCAGCTCGTCTCCAGTGTAAATCTGGCCGTTTAAGGTGGCCTGCCACGTGTGTGTAGGCCTATGGACAGGATATGGCGGACACAGAGACACACGCAGTAGTAACTTTGGTGGTCATCCCGGAACTGAACCACGCCCAGAGCCCCGGGCTATTTATTCACGACATACGCCGGCCAAGGTCACTCCGCTCACGCTTACAGGGGGGGAGACAAAGCTACATGTCCAAGGTATTCCACACTGCCCGAGTTGACCTGTTTGCGTCCACTGTCCACAACACTACAAACACCAGCAGTATATGTCCACATGTACATGTCTGTGCTCTGCATACTGAAGTCTGTCCAGCACATCTCCGCCATACTTGGCATTGTGTATATTCTCATTGATGGGTCACTTGCCTCCTTCGCACATACTTGGTTACCACCTCTCCTCACATTCTGCAATTGTGTGGCAGAAGTGCCATGCTGTGGATGGTTTGTCTACATGGCTGGCTATGGTTACCACAGTTACTTGTGTTGTCGTGTCTGGTAGTTGGGCATGTTGATTGGCATGTTGTATGTGATTTTGTAACGTGTGCATTCCCACAGTTGTGAGTTGTCTGATTGTGGAGTTGAAGTGTGTGGTGTGTTCAGTTGGTACTTACCGACGAGCAGTGCATTTCCATAAGTGCCATCCTCAAAGCGCTGGTTGGTGATGGACTTGCGTAAGATGTAGAAATCATGCACACTGCCTGGAAAGTTTGTGACGACATTGGTGAACATGCCCCGATGGTCAACTTTTGCCTACACATTGATGAGATGCGTGTGGTTTCTGTTGCTGTGATTGTGTGCAGTGTTGGCAGGGGGCACAAGTAGTACATGTGTGCAGTCAATTGCCCCCAACACGTGCAGGAAGCCAGCTATGGCATAGTTCCCTTGCTTGGTCTCCAGCTGTTCCTGCGCTGTGTGGGGGAAGTGAAGGTGCAGGGGAATCAAGCTGATTCAAACCGAGATGCTTACAGGTATGATAAATCCTGCATAATAAGACCTTAACAGAAGTTTGTTTTGTTGTAACCTTCCTTTTCTTTCCTACGAAGGTTACGCCCACACTAACTTCTGTTACGGTCTTTTTATGCAGGATTTGTCATACCTGTAAGCATTCCGGTTTGTCCAAGTCCAATTCACTGTACCAGATTACGTTTGTGACTATACGGACGCTTGACCATTGTCACCATTTATCCAACAGGTTTGTGAATACTGACTTTCGGAATATGGAATTGTATTGGGGAGTTCCCGCAGAACATGCAGTTAATTGAATCCACAGGTTGCCCTGATGAAGTTTCCCATTGGGAATGGAACGCTTTGGCTGAGCTTTTCGTATAGTTGATTTATGTATTTGTAATCAAGAACTGTTTTTACACTACTGTTGACTACTGGACTTCATGACCTGGCGCACCCCCATTTCAGTAACTATAATTTTGGATCTGGAGCACAGCAGCATCAAGCAATGGCTGGCGTTGCTCAGGAACACTACGAATTGGAACTGGCGTGTGGCATGGATACAGGGGCCCGCCGTTGCTTTTGTGGACATGCATCCAAGACATGTGTAAGGAAGCTTGATAGGGCTGGCTGTGAGACTCCTCTGAGTCTGGCAGTTGTTGGTTGGAAGGTACCAGAGGCCAACAGGTGCAGCACAGCCAGCACCTTTGTCTGCGGAGGGATGTTGGTTCTCCGCTGTGTTGATACCGTCAGCCTGTGGGTAATGTGGGTCAGGATGCGGAGGATGGTTGTCCTTTTGAGCCTGTAGTGGGCAATGGCATCCTCTGGCATTGAGTCTCTGAGGCTGGTGCGTTTTAGGAACATCGGCTGTCTTGTTCTGCGCTGCCTAGGTGGTAGTCCGGGAGGGAAGTAGTCTGGGGGGGGGGGGCAGTCTAGGGGGGTGGTCCTGAGGGTGGTGGCGGTGGGTGTTGCCACCCTCTTGGGTCTCCAAGCTGCATCATCATTGGCTCCATGGCATCTGTTGGTCTGCAGATGTGGCTCTGGGCTGGGCTCCCTTTCATACTGCAGGTTGTCGTCCTGCTTAACACCAGTAAAAGGCAGGTGTTAAATCTGTGCTGCTAACGCGCCTTATCGCCTGTTTTTGGATCCCTTCGCCGATCTGGCCGGTCATTGAGAATATTGCGAAGTGGTGTTCTTGTGTGTTTTTGCACAGGAACGGCTACTCATATCATTAGCGTTAGTTGTCGCTCTCATCCGTGGCAATGTTTTTTGCGGCAGCTATTGCTGGAAAACTGGCGATGTTGGCAGTTTGCACCAGCTTGAGAATAGGGTGATAAATCTATTGCCACTTTTGCGGCGCTAAAGTGCCGATAAATCGGCGATAAGTCCTTGAGAATAAGCCTCATTGTGGTTAAAAATATATACACACAATAGCCCCTAACAAAACTGACATAAATCTACTACCAACTTTGTATTCCTTTCAGGAACGTATAATTTAACCTAGATAATTACTAGTTTTTCTATGAGGGCTGAGAAACATGTCTTCCATATTTTGTATCAGTTCACAGAACCATTTTGCACTTATACATTTTGCAGTTGTTACTGTAATATAAGTTCTTCTGTTGCTTCGCAGCATACGTTATATAGTAAAAGTAGAAATGGATTAAACAGAGTATTCTTGAAAAAGGTCTATTCTTAAAATATTTGAAACAACGGGTGTCATTGACAGTAGAAGGTATCCTGGCTATGCTTTAGCCCTACTCCCTCACATCATTAAACTTCATCATTTGTGAGGATAAATGCGTTTTGCGTGCATAGATGTAGGAGTGGTGCAAGTACAGGTTGACATGATCTGTTTTCCATCAAGGTGGTTGAGGGAGTTCAAGATTCTCAGGTCAGATGGGAGTGGTGTGCTATTTTACACAGTTTTCACACGTTTTGTTCCCATTTGGGTGAACGCTCTTTTTACAATCTGACACCTCAAGTTTAAAGTTACGGCTACCCTGCCAAACATTGTTAATATGAAGACAATCAGTTCACGTTCACTGCATTAATTTTGTAGTGAGGTGGACATGAATGGTTCATCCACCACACTAAAAGAAGGGAATCCTTCTGGTGCAAGTACCAAAAGGATATTAAAAAAAAAAGTCAGGATGCTCTTGTGTCCAGAGATTGTTATTTTTGTATATGTGACTGTAAAAGCACACTGATGTCAAAGATCTGACACTGAAAGCAATTTGTCATTTTGTGTCAAGCGCCTTCAGTTTGACAGGTACTCGAGGGCATGGCTCTGATTCTGCCAGAACACCAAGCAGCGCAGGAGAGATATGTTAGAAAGGATTACATCTCCCCTTTCCAGCACAACTCTCCCTAGTGGATCCTTGCTTAGGGATCATCCCAGAATCATAATCCCCAAGCAGAGATCCACCCCCAGGGAATAATTTTATGGGAAGTTGCAGCCAGGGCAAAGGAAAGGGTAACCCAAAAATAAATATGTCTCTTCCTCATTGGGGGAGGAGTGATTTGGGTGGTTACCTCTTAGATGGGGGCACAGAAATCCCACTAGACACAAGGGAAAAATCATCAAAAAAAGAAAGGGTGGAGGCGGCCCATCCAGGAATTGGTCCTTACTCCCACACAATTCTTGCCCCAGCACTATTTCTGCAGCCTACGGGGGAAGAAAGTCCACTTGACTATCATTAATAAATGTAAAAAGAAAGAGGGGTGGCTAACCCTGGCATCGGGCCATGCCACCAACCTGAAACTGTCAAAACAAGTGTTCCACCCCCGCACACCCCCAAGGGTGAGCATATTGGTGATTGCTGTTAATAGAACCTCAGACTTCGATAGATTTAGGGGCATATGTACCAGCCCCTATCGCCACAGGAACGTCACTTTTTGTGAAGTTCTCATGGCGATAGGGGCCTTGCCTTATCTACAAGGTAGTGTTAAGCCACTTAATGTGGTTTAACGCTGCCTTGTACATAAGGCACCCTTTCACACTATGTTTAGCGCGAAAGGGGCGTGCAGTGGGTGTTGCAGTGGGCGTTCCACCGCAACACCCATTGTATTTGACGTTGCCCCCTTTGTACAAGGGTGATATACATAGGAGGCAGTGCCAGAATTAAAACCAGGAAAATCCTGGTCTTAAATTGGCGAAACAAGTAGAAATGCATTATTTCTCCTCGTTTTTGCTTTTTCCATGTGTGCTGCCTTGGTTTGTTTATGTCTAGGAAAGTGTCCCTTCCTGTACATAAACAAACCTTTTTAAAAAATAACATTTTATAATGTGCATGTGTGCTGCATGAAGCAGCACACATGAAAGTTACAAACTGGCATTGAAAGATGGTTTATGTGCTGGACATAACCAATCCTCCCCTGCACGCAGACACTCTTGCACTCTGTTGCTAGGGTGCCTGCGTTGGCGCTAAGTTGTTAAACCTAGCAACAGTGCAGGGGGAAACACAAGGCTGCACTGTGGAAATCGCAGCAATTAATACCATGGACCCTCCTCTGATAAGATTACCAGCAGCGCTGATCCTTCACTTCCAGCTCATATACAGTAATTCAACAGTTTTTGGTTCCTCGTTTAAGCCGTGTGCTTGATTGTATCTCCCTGGGCTTATAGACCATGTTACATTGTAACTATGAAACTGAGCTTTGTATATTGTTACCTTGCACCTGTTTGCACAGTTATGCAAACCAAAGCATTCTTTATATAGAATCCTAGCCCTACAGTTGCTTCGATCTCTCTGGGCCTTTAGACAATGGCTATTTCTCAACTATGTAATTGTGCTGTGCATATTGACTCCTTACATTTACTTACACAGTCACGCAACCTCAAGCGTTCTTTATATAGACTCTATAACATTTGTTGAACTTGGTTGGTATTTGGGTGATTTAAAAATTCAAAAAATGTGGAGTGAGCGTTGGCGTGCAGCCGCAAACTCGTGGGCTTCTGTGTGAGAGCCTCGACAAGAGCGCTGCCGGTAGAACTATCGGCTTGTTCAATTGTTTTCTTGGACTTCCGAAGTATTTAAACTCAAAACGGCCTAACTAGTGTTACAAACCACTGCAACACCCTTAGGTTTCTATCGATCAGGGAGTTATCTTAATCTACGGCTTATTTATGCGCCGTAAGGAGGCGGATGTTATGTCCTTCCTCACCTCCTATACAACAATTAATACCATTAGCATATCCGTACCTCCGCGACGGCTCAGCATAGCCCGGGGTACCAACGGACAGGTGAGTTGTTGTTTAAGAGATCGTTTTCTTAGTGTCTGTGGGTACACTTTGGGGCAGATTTATGTTGCACTTGCGGCACTTTTGCGCCGCACTTGCGTCACTTTTGTGACGCAGCAGCGGCGCAAATCCTGCGCCATGGTGCGGGGCATTTACAAACGTGACGCATCTCCCAGATGCGTCACGTTGTAAAGCCCTGCGCCACATGTAGGCGTTCCAGGGCAGGTGGGGGCGTTCCGGCGCAGGAACGCCTCCTAAAAGTGGCTGAGTGAAATCTACAAGATTTCACTCAGTCACTTTTAGGCCCATGCTGCGTCAAAACCCTGCGCCTGCTTGAAGCAGGCGTAAGGATTGACGCAGCATTGTACAGATAGGGCCCCCCAGATCATTGCTGGAGCTGCGTCGCGCTTGCGACGCAACTCCAGCAATGCTCCACTTTTCGGCACAGATGCGTCACGCATCTGTGCCGTTTTTGCCCCATGGTGCGCCGCATTATAAATGCGGCGCATCCATGGTGGCGCAGCTGTGGCGCATAATAACTGGCGCATCCCTGCTGATATGCAGGGATGTGCCAGTCGTCATAAATCTGCCCCAATGTTTTAAACTGTACCCGTTTCTAATGTAAACAAGTACGGGGGAATTTGCAGCATTGTTTCTAGCCCTGTGCTGAGCGCACTGCTCATCGTTGTGTATTCACTCATTTTTCAAGAGAACTTGGGGGCATATTAACAAGCCAGGCGATAAAATTATCGCCTGGCTTGATAATATGCCCCTAAATTCGTCTATATTCACTAACTCAGTAGAAACAGGTTCAAAGTTATAGTTTGCATGAACCTACATTCTATGGCTACATAATAGAGTGCTTTGTGCTAATGGTCATATAACCACAGTGCACTGTACAAGACTGAATTATACAGTCAGTGTGGTATGTCAATTATGTTATTGCAAAAAGATTATTGCAAAACACATTTATTATATATTGGCATCCTGCTTAACTCAAGCCCGGGATTAGTAAGGAATGCCACCACTAAAAGGCACTCACACTCTAATCCCTCTCGCCGGGCGTGAACAATGTTCTGTACGTCGGAGATTCGCAATTTGCATAGCATTGAAACCCGCCAATCAGGAGATGGCTACGATCGCCGAAATTGATAAAAAAAAACGGCATAGATCGCCACAAAATACAATGGGGCATATCAACAAGGGCTTTATCTCTGCTTTTTTGGCTTTAAAGGCCAAAAAAGGAGATATAAAACTAGCGCCCTATCAACAACAGGGTGCTAACATGCAAATTTGCATGTTAGCACCCTTTTACTCTGTGCTTCCCCTTGCATCTCTAATGAGAAGCAAAGGGGGCGTTCCAGAGTAAAATAATAGGAGAAATGTCGCTAAGCGACATTTCTCCTATTATCAAGAATGTCGCTAACCCTGTTAGAGACAAAAAAAGCAGCGCTATCCGTGGTTAACGCTGCTTTTTTACTTCTGGTATTTTTCTGACTTACCCATGATATCCTATGGAAGGAGGATATCATGGCTAAATTTGCCTGTCCCTATCAACAAGGTAACGTGAGATTATCGCTGGGTTTCCAGCGATAATCTCACGTTAGCCTGTTAGCGTGAGGATATTTATCACTATTGAGATAAGCGTTGCTAATAGCACGCTATCTCAGCGATAAAAATGCACGCTAGCCGGCGATAATTATCCTAGCGCTAAGTGCGCTTAGAGATAATTATCGCCGGTTGTTGTTGATATGCCCCTTGGGGGCATATCAACAAGGGCTTTATCTCTGCTTTTTTGGCTTTAAAAGCCAAAAAAGCAGAGATAAAACTAGCACCCTATCAACAACAGGGTGCTAACATGCAAATTTGCATGTTAGCACCCTTTTACACTACGCTTCCCCTTGCATCTCTAATGAGATGCAAAGGGGGCGTTCCAGAGTAAAATAATAGGAGAAATGTCGCTAAGCGACATTTCTCCTATTATCAAGAATATCGCTAACCCAGTTAGAGACAAACAAAGCAGCGCTAACCGCGGTTAACGCTGCTTTTTTACGTCTGGTATTTTTCTGACTTAGCCATGATATCCTATGGAAGGAGGATATCATGGCTAAGTTTGCCTGTCCCTATCAACAAGCTAACGTGAGATTATCGCTGGGTTTCCAGCGATAATCTCACGTTAGCCACTTAGCGTGAGGATTTTTATCGCTATTGAGATAAGCGTTGCTAATAGCACGTTTTCTCAGCGATAAAAATCAACGCTAGCCGGCGATAATTATCCTAGCGCTAAGTGCGCTTAGCGATAATTATCGCCGGTTGTTGTTGATATGCCCCCAGGGGGCATATTATCAAGCCAGGAGATAAAATTATCGCCGCTTTAGCCCATGTTAGACGTCCTTCACATCTAACATGGGCTTCAATTGGAATTCCATAGAGCATATTATCAAGCCCATTATCGCCATTTTAGCGGCAGTTTTCTGCCGCTAAAGCGGCGATAATTTTATGCCCCTTGTTTTTAATCTTTTTTGATTGTTGACAGCTAAACTCGTTATTTTCAGCGTGTTTAACTTTAACTGTCATTTGAATATCTTTTTGTAGAGTGGGGCCTCACGTCCTGAGCAGTTGCCAGGTGAGGTGAGGTGATTTCTTTGCCCATACATAAGGGGTAAGTCATTACTATCACATTTAGCGTTTTTCTCACCAATGTGTGCTGAAGTATTGAGTACATTGACTCATTTTCTATCACAATTTAATCGCGAGTACGGAATTTTAATTTCTATGTTTGTACCTCTCTTTGTCTTTTTTTCTCACACAGGTCTGACAAACACAACAGTCTAGAATTTGTAGATCTGTTGTGTAAGGTTGTATCTGTTCCATTGAACAGTAAATATTTTTTTTTCGTAGTCACTTTGTTACACCCATTTTTTCACTATTTGCAGTAGCTTATAGTCATAGGTCCTGAGGAAAGCTAGACACTCTGTAGGTCACGGAAGCAGAAACATGCAGACTGACCCTCATAAACTTGATTGTGGCAGTTATTTTTTCAAACTCCATGAGCACTGTTTTTAATTTCTGACACCATGAGATAGATATTAAAGTAGTTTTCTCATAGTAGCCAGTTTTAATACACTTCACATTTTTTCACTCAAACACTGCACCCATCACTTTGTATGATAGCTAGCTCTTCATCTGACGGATCTTAGTGTATCCAGTAGTATTCATTAAAACATCCCTGAGCTCCTCCCTCATAGCTGAGGGAGTTGTAGCCCTCGACTGTACTAGGCTTACAGCCGAGAGGAGATCCCAGATGATGAAGCATGTCACCCCTGGATGAGTGATGGGATTCCGTCCTTTAAATAGGGCTTTCCATTGAGAGGTCACGGTTGTAAACATATAATTTATTATGTAGGCTTGTTTATAGGACGTTCAAGCGCCATGTGATTTACTAGACCCACAGACACATTGTTGTATTTTCTAGTTTTGTTTGGCATTATATCTGTGCTGGTCGTTAAACTTGCCCTGGACCCTCTAACTCCCGGTTTATTTCTTGCTGTCTTGGAGGTACCAATATGGATATAAAAAGTAGTCAGCCAGCTCCTCTAGAGGGGACACCTAATAGGTTTATAAATATTAAATATGGTATTTTTTCTATAATGTATAGTACACTGTGGAACAAATATATGTAAAAAGGATCCTGATCTACGCACTTTGTAAAATTCGTAAGTGGTGATACGGAGCGCTTTTGAGTGTTCCGCCAGGCCAATTGGTAATTCGGCATATTTTGGAAAAGGTCTGGGGCTAGAGTCTGTCTTCTTGAATATGGAACAGTCTTTGGGCTGTTTACTTGTCTTGGTGCAGTCTCTGGACTTCTTTTGAGAGCTCTTTTGTTTGTAAATATGACTTAAAATAGTTTGGTCTGAGTACAGTCTGTGGTCTGCCTCTTGTTTTTGTCCTGGTGTTGATTTGTGGTTTGATTGTGTGTTTGAGTGTCTATGAGGTTTGTGGACTGACACCGGTGGTAATGCTTGTGAAGTACGTGTTTGAGTGAGTAGCGACTGTGCTCTTTGTGTAAGAATGGCTTGCCTCAGCAATCTGTGTTGTGTGTTATGAGTGTGTGGCCCCTTCTTGAAAATGTTTTTTGTCGTCATTATGTTCTGCAGATGCCATTGGAAGAATTATACTTTAACAGTTGGCATTATAAGGGCCCCTGTGCCATTAATTGTCAGACAGGATTTATCAGTCCTAGAACACAATGCCTTCTCTCCTGAAAAAATGTAGAAGCTAATGCCTGTCGGTCATAAAACACAGCTGAATAAATAACACAGGCTTTATCCAGTTACAAGCTACAAAGAAACGCTGTGGCAACTTGGTTTTAAGTTAGTAGAAAATGGCATAAAAACACGTGGATTAAAGACTACTAATTTTGAAAGTTAGAAATACAGCTTCATTATTGTGGATAAAAGAGAAAGGATAAAAGTAAGGAATTTCTTTCTTGTTGCTTTCCTAAGAAGCACATCTGTGGATCTCCAAAAACACAAGGTACAGAGTAGCTCAGCACATACCCAAATGTAAGAATTAGTAACAAACAATATGATACAATATTTGAATTAAAAGATAGCAAACACAAACTAATCTCCCAAATGAATGACTTAAGACTTCCAATTCTTGTAAAAAATATTCTTCTGTTATTCTGGTAATTCTTCATTAGACTTCATTAAAAACACAATACATGTTCATAGCCTATGAACATGTATTGTGTTTTTAATGACGTCTAATGAAGAATTACCAGAATAAAAGAAGAGTATAGATTAGTTTGTGTTTGCTATCTTTTAATTCAAATATGGTATCATATTGTTTGTTACTAATTCTTACATTTGGGTATGTGCTGAGCTACTCTGTACCTTGTGTTTTTGGTCATCCAAAATTGTGGGATCTAGGAAGGTCAAGTTCTCAGCTCTTTTCACTACCTTTCCTGTCCATACTCTAAAGGATATATACCTACTGGTGCAGGCCTTGAGTGCCCTGACCTTCTATTTCGCGTTTTAATACATCAGTGGATCTGATGGTAAATAATTACTGCTTTTTAAAAGACAAAGTGAAACAAACTTTCTATGTTTCAGTAAAGCTTCTGTGCTTAGTTTCAAAAGAAGTTTTGTATGCATTTGAGGACAAAAGGAAAGGAATGAGGCTTGCTTTTCATATGTAGAAACAACAAAAGGGTTAGTGATCATTATTAAAAAAAATGACTACATGAAAAAAATTATTAAAAGTCATTGCACTAAAATCGTTTTTGCATTATTATGATCTTTATAATGTCTAATAACACAATTGTGACAATTTAATAATATTTAGCAATGTAGAAAATTACCCTGTGCAAAGTGTGCTTTAAGATTTCAAAGTCTCAATGGTTAAATATATTGTGCATCAAAATTAAGAAGATGAATATTAGTTTCTCTAACAGTGACAATATTCCTGTATCTTAGTGACAAACTTAAAATATGATTTCTAGTATGGCCTAATGGCTGGAGTTTCAAATGCAATTAAAAATTATATAAAAAAAGAGTAGCTCTAGAGACATGTGAATTACATTGCACGCCTTAAAGCACAATAGTTCTGGGCGCATTATGGCATTCTGAAAAATAAAATTTTGAGCCAGTTTTTTAGGTACCTAGAAAAGCGTAGTGCACAAGAATAAAAAAAAAATAAGATAGCAAAAGTTACATCCTACCTTTAAAATATCACCACCGGAGTCATCCCTCAGTCATGCTTCTCGAGAGTTACTTTGAGCTGTGATGCCCACATGGGGATAGGCTTGCTCGGACAGGCGACAGCAGGTTTAA
This sequence comes from Triturus cristatus, assembly GCF_964204655.1. NCBI lineage: Eukaryota > Metazoa > Chordata > Amphibia > Caudata > Salamandridae > Triturus > Triturus cristatus. Next base: position 319,934,021 of record NC_140589.1, on the reverse strand, counting down.
GGGTCAGAGGCCAAGTTCTGTATTTAGAACTGATCAGCACTACTGAAAGCAAACTGTCCACGCAGGGAGTTTTGGAGCATTTTTTTTAAATCTGAGGTTAGCCACTGTGACAGTGTTTGATTTTCACTTTGAGAGGCCTACATTACACTGTGAAATCATCATAACATTTCCTGATGTGTACATGTACATATATATTTGTGGAAATGCAAGTTGTACATTTAGTCTATAGCCCTTGTAGTAATAATACAAATAAATAAATAAACAGGGCTGTATTTGATTGAACGGGGAACATATTTCTTTTCAGCAGATTTGCTTCTATTTTGGTCTACATCAAATAACACGTGTTAAGCAAACACACACATCAGTGCCACTTGTTCTAAATAGGAAAAACATAGATATAATACCTGCTTGTAATGTTGAAGAGTAGTTTAACAAATGTATTCCTTTGTATTAATTAAATTTCCTGATTCTAACATTGTAGGATAAAACACTACAGGTAATGTAAACTTTGCTCTAATGATGTCCGAGGCTATAATGTGCCTAAGAAAATTAGGGTCAAATAAATTCTCAATTCATGTTAATAATATTTAGGATATCGTCATTAGTAATTTAACTGTCTTTAAGAAATGGAAGAATTTACTTAGTTGTTTCAATGAACTTATGGCCTTCATTAGGCCTTCCTGGAACAAGATTAGACACCACAGATCTGTTTTAGGTAACATTAGCTAAAGGAAATATTGCCTATTCTGTTAGGAGCAGATGAGGATATTACTGTTTTCTTGAAAAATAATACAATTGAAGGAGATATGCAGGGTGGAGTTTCTCCTATTGAATAACATTATCAAGAGGCAGCAGCGTCAGTGGGCCATTAACAGTTCCTGACACAGAAAGCAGCTCTGCCATGTATACAGAATAATCGTTCTTAAATTAAAATTGTTGTGCTAGGGCCAGATAATCGGCCAAGAAATTAAGCTTGCATTCAAGCGCCATCATGTTAAAACAGTGCAATAGCTAAAGGAATTGGTAGTTGGTCATTGGATTAATGTTTTCTAGTTAGCTCAATGTGCTTGTACACCACAATTTACAAACTGGTACAGTCCAACAGTATTGGACATGGCCTCTTTGGTGTGGTTTCCCCCAGTTATTTATCTCCTACAAGTCTGTCCGCGCCTAGCTGCCAAAAGGGGTACGTATTGACGACAGGAGGTCACCTGCTTAGGTTACCTACTGTCGAAGGGGGGGTAGGAGACTAGTGTAGGAGACTAGCTCCTGGGCAAATTGAGGGTAAGCAAAATTAAGTACCACATTGTCCTTTTTGTTGGTTTATGTGCCTATTATGTGTATTATTGTGAGCTCTTCTGCATGGAAAGTACGCAGGGCAGCTTGTTGTTGTGTTCTCTCTCTATCGCCTGTCGAAGCTGTCTAGGAACAGCCATGAGACAATCAGTTGGGCTTGCTTTAGTCATTCATTTCACAGGATCCTGTGAATGTTTTTGAATAAATAGAGACAAAGCACCTCACCAGTGCAAGTCTAATTGGCTATTAAGTAATACTGTTTGAACAAATTGTTAGAATTAACAAAATGAATAAATAAATACTTCATGTTACTGCCCCTCCTGACTGTAAACTGATGTAATATGGAATTAGATAAGAATGAAAGGATGGGTAGAATAGACTGATGTTCCCTTATTTGACCTTTAAGGGGAACTATATGTGGGTAGTTTTTGTTCCAAAATTCCCAGGTGGTATCACCATTATTCTTTATTCGTAGTCTTGCTTAAAAGACAGGCACACAGCCAACGCGTTTCGTTCCCCTGTGCCTTGGGAAATTCGTCAGGGCTGTAATAATTATAATTATTACAGCCCTGACGAAGTTCCCAAGGCACAGGGGAACGAAACGCGTTGGCTGTGTGCCTGTCTTTTAAACAAGACTACGAATAAAGATGAAACTTTTTCTACTACAGGTGTTGGTTCTTGCATTACTCGTGATAGAGTGCACCTTCCTTCTTTTGTGGACTGGTTGAATTATAAGTATCTTTAGACAGCGGATACTGGAAGTTGTGGCACTCATATACCTATACGGACGATACATGGAAATTAAGTGCTTGACCTAAGTCAGCTGTTTGTTCTTTTGTTGTTTGTATCACCATTATTGTTGATGTTATTACAGCACTACATAAGTCGCAAAGGCACCATGAGCCCTTTATCAGTTAGTCCGTGTAATTGAGCTGACAGCCCTTATTAGAGCTGGCGAATAGGTTTTTCCCCTGAATAAAATGTTACATATTCCAGATCCTGAAAGGTAGTATGCACATGGTTCACAATGCCAGGGAAAATGCCCGTGTGATCGTTAGCAAACATTTTGAAGAAAAATATAGCCTTATAGGAGTTTGTTTGCCACAACAAGTTCTGCTGTAGAGATTTATGTACTTACTATGTCATGATTAATTTGTCAGTTATTCATGCAATACAGATCTCTGTTACGTTCACAGTTTTAGGGTTTCCTGTGACACCTATAACATGAGAGCATGGTCATAAGCAAAACATATAGTTGTTCTTACGTAAGGAAAGTAATTCTAGAAGTGTCCACAGTCCTATACAGTAGTGAAAAAAACACAAGTAGAAGAAGTGTTGTGAACTATATGATTTATGGAACACAAGCTTGATAACACAAGAAACACCAAAAAATAGTTATTTTGAAATTCCTTTTCTTTGAGGTTCCTCAGATGAATAATATAGGGGCGTTTTTTAAATAGAATATCCTCTTTTGATTGATTATTTGTATGTTGTGTCTAAAGATTTCTGTTCTGGTTACTAACAAATATCTGCTGCCCTACAACCATTGCCAGAGGGGTCAGGACATCAGATCCAACCAGGGAATCAGCACAGGCGTTGCTGGCAACTATAACAGCGGTGAAGGTGGAAGACTGGAAGAAGCGTGTATGCCTGCCACTCTTGGGTGAAAGACGGAATGCTGATTCCTTGCTTTGTTCCTTTTTTCCTGATGCCCAGCTGAGAGAGGCACAGACCAACAAGGAAGGTAAGGAGGCTTTGGTTGAGGTGACCCCCTCTGAAACAAGGGTTGCTTCAGATCTGTGCATCAGGCCTCTGAGTTCCGGTCCCCAACTGAAAGTGAGCCTGCACCTTTGTTTGTTGATCAAGAGGTGCCTGGGCACACTAGGTACAATCTGCGGCCCGACGAAAGAGCAGTGCGCCAGCAGAGCAACACAGGAGTTATGGAAGGACTTGAGTTCAGGGTACAGGTGCTGTGCCTCTGGTGCCCAGTGGCGTAACGAAACTTGATGGGGCCCCCCTGCAAAGCACATGGAGGGGGCCCCCCGTCCCCCAGCGGAGCGGCCCACCATCTACCACTTTGCTCTAGCGTATTTTGATTTGAAACCTCCAACATTTAAATGAAATGCCTCTATATTGTCTTTCTCTAAGTTCTAACGAGAAAGTGGGAAACACTCTTAACATACAAGCTATGCCATTTGTAACAATACTGTCAAAAGCAGTTCATTTAACAGAGGCAGCAATCAGAACAATGCCAAGGAGCGATCCTATTGTCTCAGGAACTGCCTATGGCTGAAGAACAAAGAACAACTATGACAGGTCTGAAATAGAATTGACAATACCTTGAAACTTTGAGAGACTAACCCAAACCTGCAATTCCATAAAAACTCGACTGATAATATACCTGAGAAGTACACAAGATATAACTCAGTATCCTGCAAAAGTCAAGAGAAATAGACTGGTGAATTATATGCATGCCACACACTAGCGACTGTCAAGGGTTATGCATGATAATAACGTGAACTGAGGAAGCTTCAATTTCTACCATCATGTCTTTATTAGTAAGCACTGCAAAACAGGCAGGCAAACAAGGTGGAAGAAGAAGACTGTTTGGATGCTTCAGAACATTGATGCAGATGTTTGTCTGTTTTAATTTATCATTTCTGTAGATTAAACAATGCTAAATGCAAGATTTAAGGCACACATATTACAGACAAGTGCAAGCAACACCATAAATAACACTGCATGTAGAATAAAAACAAACCATATCAGCAAGTACCTAATGACAATCTATACAAACTGTAGTTGGTAAAGCAAAAGAAAAAGTGCAAATACTTTCAAAGTGCAAAATAAAGCAATCACCAGTCAAGCAATATACACAAATCAAGCATGTTTTGTAAAGCAATCCAACTTTCTTCTTGCATCAAGGTGAAAATACTTTCAAAGTGCATGGTAAAAACAAGTCCAGCAGCTTCCCTCACAAGGACTGACCTGAACCACCAGACTGGGCCTTACTTCATAACAAACAGAGGCCTCAGACCTCAGTGTGTCAACGCTGGCGGTATTTACAATTCACTAAGGGCCTCATGTAGGTAAATAAATTTTACCGGTTCTTAAATACCGAGCCGTACCGAATCGGTAAATTAGAATCGGTAAGTTATATGTAGGTAAAAATTCGGTAACAGTTACCGATTCGGTAACATTCGGTAAATACGAATCGGAATTCACCGAATCGGTAAATACCGAGGTGATAATTACCGATTCGGAAAATACCGAGGTGGTATCTACCGAATCGGAAAATACCGAGGTGGTATCTACCGAATCGGAAAATACCGAATCGGTACGTACGGATTCGGTAAATAACATCACATGACTTGACGAAACAGCTAATCCTGTGCAACGACAGCCCACCCAACCAGGAACTGCCCACACCCAGGCAGGTGTACACAATTAGCCGAAGTGGCCACACCCAGGCAGGTGTACATAATTAGCCGACCCTGGAGAGGCTCGGAGTGCAGAGGAGAGGCAGGGAGCAGTTGCATGTGCGAGCGGGAAACGAACAGCATGTCCAGCCAGAGCACACAGAAAGACGGAGGGGAAAGGAGGAGGAAGCTCAAATTCAGCCCCAAGGAACTCCAGGTGCTGGTGGAGGAGGTGGTGAAGCAGCACCAGAAGCTGTTTGGGAGGCAATCCCTGCAAGTGCCTGAGGCCGAAAAGCGCAACATATGGCTGGCCATCCAGGCGCAGGTCAATGCTGTGGGAGTGACCCACAGGGAAATTGAGGTCCTCAAAAAGCGCTGGTATGACCTGAGGATTGTGACCAAGAGGAAGATGGGCGACATCCAGAAGGAGGCCAGCCAGACCGGAGGTGGAACCAACAGGGCACCTGCCCTCACCGAACTGGAGGAGCTGGTGGCGGCCACACTCGAGCAAGAGAGCGTCGTGGGTCTTGGGGACGCCGACAGCTCTGCCAGAGCCGCAACACACCAAGGTAAGACGAAAGCACAGCAATGTAGCCGCCCCTACCCCTATCCCACATCCCCCATTGTGAAACGAGAATCACACTGCAGTCCACACGTGTCAGTGCAGACAGGCAATGCATTCCGGGAGATGTAGTCAGGGCAACACTAACCATGACGTAAATGTCACAGGGCAACAAGGCATGTCACGCACTCGAGGCACAAGGAGACAGAGGACAGATTGGAATGTGAAATGATTTATTGTGACGCTTGCAATGCAGCCCTTCGGGGACACTGAGCCAATGTTGTTTTTCTGTCCACAGATGTGACATCATGCAGTACAGGGCATGCTGCAGGGGAGACGGCACACCGGCCACAAAAATCACCTCTAGCCACCACGAGTTCAGACCAGGGAGCAGGCCCACTTTCAGCCGCACCACCTACGCAGCCAGCCGCGCCGCACACAGAGCCACCATCACCTCACCGAGAGCCAGCATCACCACCACCAGAGCCAGCATCGCCACTCATGTTCGATTCACCGGCCACATCTCCGCTTGCAGGTGTGAGAATGAGGAGGCGTCCAGCAGCCAGGCTACGAGCCTTAGACACCTCGTCAGACGACAGCATGGGCCCAGAAGACCGCACCGGGCCCCAGGAAGGGAGCCATCCCACTGTGCCCCACACCTCACAGGCAGCACAGACGGGAGCAAGAGGGCGCCGCAGGTCGTGTGTCCAGAGTCCACCAGCACCCACTGATGGCCATGGTGTCTTCTTGGGGCTCGAGGGCCAAATGTTGAAGCAACAGCGCCTGCAATCAAAGGCAGTAATGTCAGTCCAGAGGCACATGCGGGTGATGAGGACAAGCTTAGTCAACATGGACACAAACATTGGCGGCATGGCTGCGGGCATTCGGGACATGTCCCAGTCAATCCAGCAGTTGTGCAGCAAATTAGATGCTGACATCGAAGCACGGCGCCGGGAACGCCAGAGAAGGGACACTACCAGCAGGGCACTCAACCGTCTGGCAACTGCGACTTCCCTACTTTGCCGGCGCTCTGTGACGATGCAGGAGGGCCTAACACAGTGCTGCAGCGACCTGTCACGGGGGATGGTGCAGGTGACAAGTGCACTAGGGGTGCTATTGACAAGTCAGGCGTCGACAACTGCTGCAGGGGATGCTGCGGAGAGCATCGACACCAGCAGCAGCATCACACCCCCCGTCCCAGAAGCACGCAGGAGCAGCAGGCGGCTTGGGGTTGGCTCTAGTGAGGATGCACAGGCCGTGCAATCCACCACTGCAGCGCATATGCGCAAACATTGATGTGGCCCTGCTTATCCACTTGCCATTGGGTGACGTAACCCTGGACATACTCATTGTATAGATGGCATATTGCCAGATTGGCCTGTTCATGTGTTCATGGCGTGGTGCCACATTAAACTACGTCATGACTTCTCACGACTCGCTGTGTCCCCTCACTTACTCAGAAATAGTTGCATGTGATCTCTGCCCGTCTCTCTCTCCCATCGATTGCAGTTGGCACTCTAGCTGCGCTGCCCTCTGGCTGGCCTGACTCATCCTCGTTGTCCTCAAAATATGTTAGTTCCACATCTGTACCTTTTTTCGTGGCAAGGTTGTGCAGCATTGCACAAGTGGCAATTATCTTGCAGCAGGTGATGGGTTTGTACTGGCGTGCGCCTCCGCTCTTGTGGAGGCAGCGGAACCTGCTCTTCAGCAGTCCAAACGTGCGCTCCACCACATTGCGTGTAGATTTGTGGGCCACGTTGTATCGTCTCTCACTCTGGGTTGCTGGGTGTAGGTAGGGAGTGAGGATGAATGAACGGCATGCATATGCACTGTCGCCTGGATGAGTAAAAGGGAACCATCAGTTACATGCCTCTATACACTCTGATTTGCAGGTTTCAAGGGGCGTCACTGTTACTTACCCAGCAGGTATCCCTCTCCGAATTCTCCGGCTCTCAGTCGTGTGTAGATCCCACTATTCTGGAAGATGTAAGAGTCGTGGGTGCTCCCAGGAAACTTTGCAACAATATCTGTGATGATGTTCCCTGCATCACAGATCACCTGCACATTGATGGAGTGGGTGGACTTCCTGTTCCTGTAGATGTGCTCTGTGTCAGCTGGAGGACAGATTGGGATGTGTGTACCATCAATACAGCCGATGACATGGGGGAACTGTGCCATGTGATAAAAGTCTGTTTTTGTTTTCTGCAGTGCAGCCTGTGTGTTTGGGAAGCTTATGTAGTGGTGCATTCTCTGCATCATGGCATCCAGGAACTTCCTGAAGAAACGTGACAGGCAACTCTGGGATACCCCACCCACCGCAGCTATCACCACCTGATAACTGCCGGATGCCAACAGATGTAGGCTGCAGAGCACCTGCACATGTGGGGGTATGGCGTGCGCCCTTCTTATTGGCTGGTCCAGGAGTGGGTGAAGGTCCCTGATTAAGTCCATGATGGTTTCGGGGTGTAGCCTGTACCTCTCATGTATCTCTGCATCAGTCAGCTGGAATAGTGTGATGCGCTGTCTGTAGATTTGTTCCTCCCGTCGCCACACCCTCAGTCCTGCTGCCTGTAGACGTAGGCGCCTTGCAATGACGTACATGGCGGCCATGTTGTCCACGCAGTTGCATTTTGGGATTGCTTATGTGCATTGTTGATGGTTACCACCTGCTTTCCATCCGTGTTAATTACCGACTCTTATTTACCGATTTTCCTGGATTTCTTAATTACCGACTGCTCCTACATGTCATTTTAAATTTTTACCACTTCATATTTACCACTTCATATTTACCGATTCGTTAATAATGTATTCGGTAAATATGAATCGGTATTTTAGAATTCGGTAACTATGAATCGGTATTTACCGCCTCATATTTACCGAAAAGTGGTTTTTGGACTCCTACATCTCACTTGTCTGAATACCGGTCGGTAACGGGATATTTACCGAATTTCGGCCGTTACCGACCGGTATTTGGCTACCTACATGAGGCCCTTAGAGTATAGACACGCCTGCTAAATTACAGATTCACCATTGCCTCCAAATGGCACTATCGTCACGTGTGACACTGCCAGCCAGGCCTGGATTTTAAGCCAACAGCGTTTTGCATTCTGGGAGTTGTGCTGTGACCATCTAAGTAAGGGGTTAAACATTCCAGCATGCAAAGTGTTGTTGGATAAAAGCGACGAATGGACACTACATGGTGCCAATGTCACTTGGCAGCTATGTTTTATACAAGCACAAGGGTATGTTTAATTTCCTCAACACAAGCTGCAGAAGTCTGGCGTCAAATAGCAAACACGTTGTGCGGAGAACCCAGAAACTGCTGTGTATAGCCCATGTGTATGGACCTGAGGTGTCATTCTCTAAGAGACCCAGTGGTAAAAGCCCACAGTTGTCTCTAATGCATGTTAGTGCCAGGCAGTGGTCGAAGTGGGGGAAAAAAAGTAGAGAAACTGTGGGAGGAGAATCAGAGGGCGGGAATAACCAATGGATGGGGTCAGTGGGCGGAGTGGGAGGTGTGGCAGAAAGAGCAAAATATCCCAATTTGTCGTATTCCTTTCCCATTTCACTAACCAGTTACAGCTTATTACATTACTTAATTTAACCAATAGATACACATGTTAATTTAATGTTAAATATGTGTTATTGACATTAAAATATATTCACAAAGTGGGATACGTTTCCAATCACAGAATGTCCCAAATATCCTTAAAAGTGGAATCGCTAGCCATTTGTCTTCCAGCCATTGAGTTTCTGTCATCAGCACTTCTCCTCCCTTTTTCCACAAGAGCAATTCAAACATGAGTGGCAAAATATCCTAGTTTGCAAATGTTTTTCACATAACTATGGCTTTGCCATATATTTGCCACATATCATCATCACACATCACACATATCACACATCATCTGCTGCATAATCTGACGATTTTAACTAATAAATTGTTTATAGCTCAAACACATCAAAAGTTACTAAAAAATGTGATTTGTGCTGCTGTGAAGTGGAGGGCCCTTTGCAAAGGTTGACTGGTCACCTTTCTCACTGCTGCAGTTGTATGTTCCACTGGCACTAATAAGGAAAAATCTTTGCAGAGACTGTTAGCATGTGTAAAAATTTCAAAATAATAAAGTATCAGAAAATTTACAGCACCACTAATACCAGTGTAGGGTGTCAGAGCACTTTATATCACACATATTACACAGAGACAATCATTCATATGTGTGTAAATCACTGTGTAGGAAATGTTACATAAAACATAGGACTACAAGGTGTCGGAGTCACATGACAACCATACTAGTAGACAGCATAGTTTAATAGTGATTGGTCTGCAGAAACACAAACTCAGAATTAAAAACATAATACCATGGTTAGGGGTTCTCCTTAATAATCAGATTTCTACCCAAATGAACCCTTTTTTGCAACATTAGGATAATCGAAGACTTGGGAGAAAAACATAACGCTCTAATTTATACCTTGGAGTTTGCATGCAGCTCTTACATGACAGTTAATAGCTCACTGTTCTATGTTAGGATTTTAACTTATTAACTGCAAGTAACAATAGGGTCTCTCTGACAAAAGCAGTGACCCACTGACCTATTCACATTATGTGCACTTTGTGATCTGCATGGCACATGTACTTAGCAGCAGGCACATTACACCTCTGCGCTTCCTTTTCATGAGTCAAACCTTCCACTAGACACAACACCATCTCTCTCTACTAAGAACATTAATCACTGGAATTATCAAGACATTTTTATTGTTGCCCAAAAATGTTGGAGGGCAGAAAGGAGGTAGCAAGTGCTTTTAAACCCATATTATACTTATAAAAACGACGCCCCCACCTGAAGTTAGCGCCCGGTGCGGTCGCACTGCCCTGGAGCCACCCTGCTCAAGGGTCCTGTGATCTCAGTGACAGAGTCACTGCCGCTCTATGGTGTGCTGCTTCATAGGTCTGTCCCCAAGACTGGAGGTGACCTTCATGGCTAGTGGTGGACAGGCCTTCAAGGTTAATCAACACTTGCCACCGCTAGTGTCCACCTGCTGGTGCTAAGACACCAGGGCTTTTAAGATTTGACGGCGCCTTCCAAGGTCTAGCACAGGAATGTGCTCCCTCAGGAGAGTGGTCTGGGAGCCTGGTCAGGAAGGCTGAACCTGGTTCACCAGTTCCACTTCAGCAGCTCTGACCATAGCGCCACATCCTCTCCCCCACTGAACACCATACTGCCCCGCTTAGAGAAACTTGCACTGCACTGACCCACTATAAACACCTGGATGTGACTCAATTCTAATTATTACGCACTTGACAAAAAAAAATTAACATCCTAGAAAAAGCAAACACTGATAGGGAATGCAAGATTAAGTAAAGCATGTGAAATGTAAGCAGTGAGTGTTTTCGCATGAAAAGGTAAGGCCATGAATACAGGGCCCGGAAAGGACCCGTTTCAGTGCCCATTGCTTATATCCTTTCAAAACATAGGCCGTATGGTTTAAAAAGACCACGGGGCATATTACCAAGGGCTTTATCTCCACTTTTTTGGCTTTAAAAGCCAAAGAAGCGAAGATAAAAATATCGCCCTATCAACAACAGGGTGCTAACATGCAAAATCGCATGTTAGCACCCTTTTTCACTACGCAAAGTGGGCGTTCCAGAGCAAAATAATAGGAGAAATGTCGCTAAGCGACATTTCTCCTATTATCAAGCTTCACGCTAACCCTGTAAGAGACAAAAAAAGCAGCGCTAACCACGGTTAGCGCTGCTTTTTTACGTCTGCTTATTTTCAGATTTAGCCATGTAATTCAATGGGAGGTGGATTACATGGCTAAATCCACCATGGGCTATCAACAAGGATATCCCTATCCTTGTAGTTTTATCGCTGCATTACCAGCGATAACCTCCCAAAATGCTGCTATCGCTGGATTTTTTATCGCCTAGGCGGTTAGTGTTGTTAATAACGCGATAACCAGGCGATATTATCCAGCGATAGCGGGCGTTAAAAAAATTAACGCTAAGCGCCCTTAGCGTTAATTTTCCCTGTTCCTTGTTAATATGCCCCCACATTCGTAAACACACAGTCGCTGTACACATTTTGTTTTCCAATTCACCCATCAAGCAGGTATTTCAGTACCTCCAGGCAAGGGGGGAGAAGACAAAAGTATCACTTCACTGGCAAACACTGTAAAGTGGCGCTAATGTGTTTAGGTGTAAATAAATCAATCTGGCCACTTTGCAACCACTCTGTCTTGCTTTAATTAGTTATTTATTTTTTACATTTGGAATGTTTTATTGCTCTCTCCACCCCAAGGCAGCACTGGTGTCAGAAAAAGACAACGTTTCCAGCAAAAATGTTTTCTTTTTTGGATCCATTTCACAGGGGAGCAAATAAACGAAAGGAGGAAAGAGAGGGTAATACCCGTTTCTTGAAGTCTTGGTTTTCACTAACTGAGGAGCGAGACAGAAAGAGAGGGAAGACTGGGAGGCTTAGAGGCCGTCACCAGGGCATGCGCTCACAGTTTAATTTATGGGGACTTGGGGAGGCTGAAGAGGCTTGCTTGCAGGTGCAGCCGTCTTCTCCGCTGAGAGTGAGGGGGCCCCTGGAGCGTGGGGGCCCCCCCGCACCGCGGGGGCTGCGGGGGCCTGTGTTACGCCCCTGCTGGTGCCTGTTAAATTAGAATGGAGAATACTGGTGCACTGCCTGAGACACTGGACAGGATCATTGAGGGTATTTGCCCTGAAAGAAATTCTTTTCCCTTAGGCCTGGGCCGTGATTGTTTTTTCTGGGTTGCAAGTTGTGCAGCTCCACCGTGGGAGAAGTGAACACTTGATAAGCAGTAACAGCCTGTCTGTGAGGCTCAGATGGACACAGGGAGAAGACTCCCCTCTGGCTGGTTGTACAGCGGCTTCAATTCCCCAAGTAATTTTTTTGTTAGCAATGTATCCCTTTGGTCGTCCCATTTTTTAGGAGGAGCAGCCCTTTGCGGCTCCTAGTCCTAATTTCCATGGCCCATTTGGTCCTCCTGGTCCCCCAACACAAAGATTGTTTTTGTGACAATATATGTATTTGTTTTAATGTTTGCATTTGGACTACTGTTTTTTCTACAAGAAAAATAGTTTGTGCACACTTTGATAAATACTACGCCGCCCCCTCCAAACATTTCATTGGTACTCTAGCCCTCATAAAGAAGAACACCAGAAGGTCTATCAACAACATGTTTTTATTTAGACATTGCATCAGACATGTGTTGTTGGCTATTTTGAAACTGAATAAGATAGTCACTGACATACATTGGAGCCCAGAAACTTGGAATTGGACTGGGTGGTTTTGGGATTTACTTTCTGCTTGGGGTTGGAAAATATTGACAGTTCTGTTTGTGATAATAGCCATTATTTTTTCCTGCTATCTGTGTGCTCATTATGGCCCAATGCTCTGTTCCCTTTGTGCTCCTACCTATAACTTGTATATACCCGCTTAAAAAAATATTTAGAATGTGAATGCCCACCTAGCATTGGATCAGGATATTAATGAATTTATGAGGATAGATGTGCAGGATATCTTCCATGCTCCTATTAATTCATAGCGGATGTATTCAGCTAATGCTAAAAGGGCCACCTGTGGAAATCGCAGAAATGACCGCTAGCATAAGCTGAAGCCATTTTGTTTGTGGCATTCATTTTCGTTAGCCATGTGCTTCTTCTGTCTTCACTGTTGCCTGCTTTTCTATTCTGCTTGAGTCATCAACTATAGTTAACTCCTTCAGTGCTAAGCCAGAGCACTGTGCATGCTCAGAAAGGCCTGTAGCTGCTAGAATGCACCTGTCTTAGACTGTAACTGTCAGGCTATTCCAACTGAAGTAAGCAGTACAACTCCCCTCCCACTTTGTTGACCAAGCAATTTCTGTATGCCCATGTTAGTCAATAACTATTCCTGTATATGCCTGCACCTCCTCTTTGAGTCTCCATGCTTACTCAGCGGTAAATAGGGTATAAAAGACCCTCGGTTTCTGTATTCTATGGATTACCTCCTACAGTGGCCTGAGGGTATTGTATTGACATAGTCCCACTCATGAGAGATTAATAAACTTGTTATTTGATATTCAAGCTTCCGTGCCAATCTCTTCTTTGTTGGTTTAAGAACCAGTGGACAGATGAGGGTGAACCCCGGCACCGGTGGGCCCCTAAAAAGGCTCATTTCCACAGCACCACTTTCTTGTAAATATGGTGCAGCCTTGCGTTTCCGAAGTAGCGGAGTGTGTCGGTAAGCCTAGGAGGCTAACGATACGCTCCGCCACTTTATGGTACTAATTTTAGAGAGTTTGAGAATATTAACCATAAGGCAGGAGGAGAGAAGAGCAGTGGCGGAGTGGGAGTGGGTGGGCCTGAAAAAGAGCAGAGTGTCATCGCCATATATGTAGTATTTTGCACGATGTGTAAGCAGCAGATGAGCAATGAGTAACATACATACTGAAAAGAAGGTGTAAGAGAATGGCACCTTTGGGTGATCCCCATTTCCAAGCAAGTGAGTGTTAGACCTGTTAGCCTGAGGGTGATCTTTCCCAAAATATTCTGCCTACTCCCCTCCTGTTTGTTGAAATTTGTTTTTGTTGACTTTAGGACTCTCTGCACTTTACTACTGCTATAAAGTGCTAAAGTGCTTTAAAACATGGTACAATTGGCCTACAACTGATTGGCACATTTAATTTACTTATCAGTCCCTAGTAAAGTGGTCCAACATGTACCCAGGGACTGTAAAATAAATGGTACGAGTGGGCCTACAGCACCTTTTGTGCCACCTACTTAAGTAGCCTTTTCAAACATGTCTCAGGCCTGCCAGTGCAGCCTGTGTGCAGTTTTAAACTGCCAATTCGACCTGACAAAATATCCCCTTTGCCAGGCATACACCTCCCTTTAGAATACATATATAAGGCACCCCTAGTGTAGGCCCTAACCAGCCCTTAGGACAGGGTGCATTGTAGTTAGAAAGTTGGACATACTTTTAAGTTGTACATGTCCTGGTAGTGAAAAACTCCTAAATTTGCTTTTCACTACTGTGAGGCCTACCTCTCTCACAGGAAAACATGGGGTTAGTCTGTTGCATTTAATAATTGGCAACCTTTGTTTGGGGACAGATGGATTTATCATGTTTGGTGACTAAAGAAATGTGATTTAAAGTCCTCTTTATTGTTTTTTTTATATTTCTTTATTGAATTTTATATTGATATCATGCAGTTGAACCATACAATCTAAAGGGGTGGGGGGGATGGACACATACCCCCTGTGGTCACAATGTAGGATTACATTCAATGCACACATTTGGTGTCATCATTGGCTTACCCATCCCCCCATCGCTGGAATGTATCCCACCATCAGGGGTCTAAGCATGTTTTCAGTAACATTTGCTTGGGGATTCGCAGACGTTAAAGCAAACCATTAGGTCCATCAGCAGCTGCCACGGACATGTCCCTCTGGTCCATGGTGACCCAGGGCAAGCAGACAGAAACAAGTGAAAAGCACATTATAAAACAATCACATGTTGCACAAACCATAGTGGGCAACATTAATCAGCAAGTATTAGTGAAACAGTTCACCTTCAAGATGTCCTCTCTTCGTCCATTGCTTCTAACCTCAGGATGTATCTGTCCAACACTGTGGAGTCTGTGCCTCCCCTCCCGCAACTGCAGAGCTTCATCAGTACTGTCACCTCTGCTTTGGACCATCTCAGCAGGTCTCGGAGCCAGTGTCCTAGTTCTAGGGCCCAGCTGGACTTCCATGTAATTGCCATTTGTCTCATAAATAGTACTAGAGCCAGTGCTATAAACCTGCATCTGTGTCTATCCCCCTTGTGGGTGGGATGGGTGCCCAGTAGGCAGTAGTGAGGGGCGAGAGGCACACTCTGTTAATTCACCTACGATAATATCCCTGTTACCTCCCTCCATGCCTCCTGAAGGACAGGGCAAGCCCACATCATGTGGTGGAAGTCCACAGGCTGTTCACAGCATCGTGGGCACTCCGGAGATACTCTGGGAATATCCGTTTTATTGTTTATGGTGTCAGGAAGGTTTGGTGTAGGTAGTTGATCAGTGTGTAGCGGAACCGCGGGTTCCTGGAGACCCCCTTGGCATATGCCTTAACCCTCAATCGTTGCTTGTCTGTAACATATGACCCCAGCGCCGCCGCCCACCTGACATGTGCCGGCAGTTCCACCAGCAGCTCTGGGTGTGCAACGTGACATATATCACCGTGACCACCCATTGGACATCCCTATGTGTGATCAGAACCTACAGCCAAAGCAACATCTCAGATTCTGCTGCCCCTCTTCCCCACAGCGGATCCACCGTTCGTCGAATGGCAATATAGTCCAGGAAGCACCCCACTAGTATCTCATATTCATCCCGCATGGCCTGAAAGGGCCGCATCAGCCCTTTGGAGTAAACATCCTCTACCTGTAGAACCTATGCTTCCCTCCAAATGCACATTGCACCCGGGTTAATCATGTCCACCAAGGGCGGTATCTGCCAGACTGCCACTTGGGGTGCATATGATGGGTGGTCACCCTTGCCTCGTATATATCTGTGCCTCAGCCAAGTCAGTATTGGTTCTCCCCCGAGTGTCCGCTGGACGGTTTCACTCTCCGCTGATGGTGCAGTCCCCAACCGGTGAATTGACCATTGCAGTTGGGCTACCGCATAGTATAGCTCGTAACCGGGCCACCTTCCTCTAATGGCCACTGAGTCATCAGTCCTGTGGTCATCTTCCTTTCTAGTTCCCAGATCAGGTCTAACAGTATCCCGTTTAGTCGTTTAAAAAATTTATCTTGGTACCAACAGTGGTTGAGCCAAGAACAGGAATAGTAGCCTGTGTAAGACCAGCATCTTTGCGATCACCACTCTCCCCGTAGAAGCCAATGGGAGTGATAGCCAGAAGGGGAGATACCATGGCTGAATGTCAATGCCCTATCTAGGTTCCAGTGTTTTAGGTCTGTATCGGTGTACTATACATTTACCCCCAAGTATCTGATTGTGTAGAACCACCACTCCAGCCTCGTGGTCAATACATTGTCGCACGCATAATCTTCCATGCGCCTGAGTGGGTACTAGCATGGGCACGATGTGCCACTCATCAGTTGATCGCACTCCCCAGGCCTCCACCTTGTTGTGGAGAAACGTGGCCAGGGACTCCATGGAGAGCGCAAAAATAAGTGGTGACAGTAGACACCCCTGTCTTTTACCTCAGTGTATTCCAAAGCTGTCTGATATGAACATGCCTTTTTTAACTCGAGCCATCAGGCTGCGATAAAGAATCTGCACCCATCTCGAGAAGCCTGGTCCAATATCCAGGCATTCCGATAAGGCTAAAATAGGGTATCAAATGCCTTCTCTATGTTTAGTGAGATGGCAAGGCTCATTGCATAACATGTTTCCTGGATCCCCAACAGGCTCAGTAATCAGCTGATATTCATAAAGGTGTTGTGACCTGGTATGAACCCTTTGTGGGCCAGGAGGACCAGTTTGTGTACTACTGGCATTGGATGGTTTGCCAGGATCTTCCCCAGTATCTTGTAGTCAAGATTCAGGAGGAAAAGTGATCGATACGAACGCACATCCTGCAGGTCACTTCCAGGTTTGGGGAGAACTACTATTAGGGGATCCCTGAGGGTAGGTGGGAGCATTTATCTTTCTGGTTCCTCTACGTACACCTTCAGCAGGTGTGAGGTGAGCGAAGTGCTAAACGACGCATAATATTCTAATGGTAAACTGTTGTTCCCAGGTGTTTTTCTTATGCACCATTTGTGAGATGGCCTCTTCGATGTCCTCCGTCTGCTGTGGAGCCTCCAACTCTGCTTGCTGTAGTGAGTCCAGGCGAGGTAAAGTGATTTCCTGAAGGTAGTCATGAATCTGGTCCAAGAAAGCCGCTTCACGTGCTGCATACAGAGTGCAATAGTAGGTCACAAAGGACGCATTTATGTCTCCCTGGGAGTGTGGCAGCTCGCTCCCTTCCATAAGAATGGCCCAATGAGAGAGGGAGGTATCTCCCCATGCAGCAACCATGCCTATAAACTGGCCGCTCTGTTACCCTCACCATGCAGGTGGGCTTTATAATCTTGTGGTCCAATTTCACCTGCCAGGGCCCAAGTTCCCAATGTCGCTGACGAAGATCTTTAAGGGGCTTCACTCCCCACGCAGTGGCAATACATTGGCCGCATATGACCACTTTGTGTGCCTTCCACTCAGACAAGAAGGAGGTTGTGGAGCCCTCATTCTGCTCAAAGTGTTGGACAATAGTGGTAGAGAGCTCGTCTCTAAAAGGGCTGTCCAGTAATGCTTCCTCCCGTAGACCCCGAGCCTATAATCTAGATTATACTAGTGGGCCTGCAGCACTAATTGTGCTAGTTGTGCTATCCACACAAGTAAGCTTTCAAACATGTCTCAGGCCTGCCATTGGAATGCCTGTGTGTGCAGTTTACTGCCACTTCAAATTGGCATTAAAAACCACTTTAGAAGCCTGAAACACCCCTGTTATTATACATAGGTCATCCCTAAGGTAGGCTCTACATAGCTCTAATGGCAGGCTGCTGTGTAACTAAACGACAGGACATGTACTTTTACAGTTTACATGTCCTGGTGGTGACAAACAGCTAAATTAATTTTTCACTACTGTGACGCCTACTCCTCTCATAGGCTAGCATTGGGAACTCCTTAAAATACTTTAAATATGTAATTCCTGATTTAATATTACTATTTTAGAAATCATACTTTTCATCATCATCATCTTAATCTTTATTTCGGTCTCTAGGACCATAAAAGAATACAACATATACAATTATAAGTTCTAAAATAAGAAAATTACATATGAATGAAATACAGGGATCGTGAGACAATCAACTAAAAGCGTTCAAGATGTACATACAATCATATTAAACTTAATATGGTAATTGTGAATAAACCAGATTGCTGTTAGGAATTTAGCAACTGCAAATACAGTAGGAGCCGATAAATCTGTCTTTAAGATCCTATATGCTGGTGCGAAATTCCTGAAACCTAGATTTTTAAGGAGAGGGATAAGCCAGTATTTCCGAGCTATGCTATAAGCTGGGCAGAAGAATATAATATGTAGGTCATTTTCTTTGAAATGTGCACACGCTGGGCAGTGGGCTGTAGAGTGTGTTTTGTTCCAATGTTCAGTGTGCGCCCTCAAGGGGAGAGTACCATATCTCCACTGCATGTATAGCTTCCTTGTTATAGAGGGACCCACATCGTCAAAGGCGAGTTCTAAGCGATAAGAGTCTTTAACAGCAAGGAAGTAATTGGATAGGGAACCCTTTTGCATAGTCTCAATTGTTATTTGGAGCTTGTAATCATAATAAGCCTTTGCTAAGGATTTACGAGAAATCCTACAGCAAGCATATTCAGGGTTGGACCACAGGTCCGGCCTTCCCAGGGTTTCAAGCGTGTGCTTAATATATTTTAGCCATAGTATATGAGAAGCCTTGGGTAGACGCAAAATCTCTGCCAATTCGGCCCTATAACTAGCAAGCTCAGGCGCGCTCCAAATTTTACGCCAAAAGGTCAAAGGTTTCAAATCCAGCTCCTCCTTAATAGGTCTTAGGCCTAAGTCAAATCTTAGGGGGAGGAGTGGTGTGCTGGATGGTAATGCTGTCAATTGTCTTAAGAAACTGTTCTCAGTTGTCTGGAGTTTCTGATCAGCAGTGTGCCCCCATATCTCCCCCCCATAAGTTGCTGCCCCTCTAGCCTGTGTTTTATAAATTTGGAGCGGTGGACCCAGTGGTTTATAGGTCGACCTGGTTAGCATCCTGCATATGCCACCCGTAAGCTGCACTAGTTTCATGTTCGCCTTGGTTCTATGCGTTTCCCAGGTCATGGTTTGGTTGAGGGTTAGCCCCAAGTAGTCGAACGTGGTAACACGCTCCAGTCTAGTAGCCCCTATCATGGGATTTGAGCGGGACGAACGGTGCGGGTTCAAGATCATATACTTCGTTTTAGATGTATTGATTTCCAAACCGCGCTTTTCGCAGAAATTTGTAAACCCGTCCAAAATCCGTTGTATACCCATGGGGGATTTGGAAAGCAATAGGGTGTCATCTGCAAACATAATTGCAGGCACCCTACTACCATTAAGCTTGGGGGCGTCAGCTTTGTCAATCCCCGTAAGATAATTAATGACCCCATCCACGAAGAGACAGAACAGGGTTGGTGCGAGCACACAATCCTGTCTGACCCCCGTGTCTACTGGGAAGCTGTTCGAAAGGGCTCCCCCTCTGCCACACCTCACCTTAGCAAAATTGCCCTGATGTAGTCTCCTTAGCATGGATAAAATATCGACAGGGACTCCTATGTCCTTTAAAACAGTCCATAGTTTATCACGTGCAACTAAATCGAACGCCGCTCGGAGGTCCACGAATACCGCGTACAAAGTGCCTCCTTCAATTGCCACAGTCTTCCAATATATGAGATTGAGGCGGAATATCTGATCTAGAGTTGAGACACCTTCTCTGAATCCAGCTTGGTACATGCTCAATATATCCCGTTCCTCAATCCAATCTTGAAGGCGATTGAGTATCAGTCTGCCAAAAAGCTTTTGAGGAACGTCGATAAGACTGATAGGTCTATAGTTGGATGGGAGCAGAGGCGATCCCTTTTTGAATATTGGGACAATCTCTGCCCCCAGCCAAGTATTTGGGACCTCCATGCCTCCAAGAATGGAATTAAATAGTGTTAATAGGTAAGGAGCCCAGACATCGGGTTCTTGTTTGAATAAATCACCCGGCAGTCCGTCTAAACCGGGTGCCTTTCCTGATGCTAATCGCCCTATAGCCTCTCGGACCTCAGTTAATGTGAATGGTGCCCCTTTCGTTTCGTCACTATCGAAATCGACGGAATTAACTCGCGCTTCATAGGGTGCACTATAGAGAGACTGAAAATGGTTTTGCCATGCCTTTGCAGATATATTAGGCTCAATTGCAGTAGACAGGACTTCAGTTCCCATATTCACAAAACGCCAGAATGCCCGAGAATCTCTGCGTGCCAAGGCAATTGTTAGATTCTCCCATTTATCATGCTCCCATTCCTTTTTTGCGTTACTGATCAGGGACTTATATGTTGATCTCCTGGCCCTGATCTCATCACTCCCCTTCCCTTCCTTAATCGCGGTCGGGAGGTAGGTTTTTACCTTCCGGCATGTGGAATTGTACCAGGAGGGACAGAGAGGCCGTTCGTTTGCCCCCTTTGGTGTGGAAAAAAGGATTTCATACGTAGCTTGGATAAGGTCCTCATGTAGGAGGCCCCTCAATCTGAATGTATCCTGGGTGTTCTGTTGGTCTATTAGTGCAAGGGCCTTGGTGAGTGTGGGGATTACCCGAGCGTAGAGTCTGGCTAGCTTCTCTGGATTAGAGGCTAGCCTTTCCCACTTCACTCTCCGTCTGTTGTGCGTAAGACCTAATCCCGGCACAGGTGTCGTTCTCAGTGCTCTCATAGCATCATGATCAGGGAGGTTATATTCCATTTCTAGGGCATTGTGGTCACTGTCCACCCTCGGAAGTACCCGAAAGTCTATGACATGCGACCATGCAGCCAATGGAACGAGGATATAATCTAATTTTGACTCCCGACCCTCTCTGTTGTATGTATGTTTTGGGGGGATATCAGATTTTAACCTACCATTGCACGCCCGAACTCCGTATTTTAGAGTTAAAGATGTGATTTGGAGCACTAAAGGCGTCCATGCCTTTGGACCCGGCGCCTCCAATTGAGGTATGGACCAAAATGCCTCCTCCTCTAGGGCTAATCCATCCAATGAGCCATAGAGCGGGTCATAATGGCAATTTAAGTCTCCTCCTATTAAAAAAGGTGTACCATCTGGAATTTCGCGTATGACGTCTGCGAGCTCCTCGATGGTACGGGACTCTTTCGTAATGTTTACTGGTCTCGAATAAACATTTACCAGAATAAGCTTATTTAAATTTGGCCATTCAAGGAGTACAACTAGAATATCCTCACTGCTTGATGGAAGTTGATCGGCCCTACATCCTAAATCAGTGGCCACCCATGTTGCTAATCCTCCCGAGGGACGTCCCTTGCCAACCCATTTCGCATTTGAAGAGAATGTAGCGTAGCCGGTGTATGCTATCTCTTCACGTGCCCAAGTTTCCTGGAACAGGCATATGTCTTTGCCCTGGATGTATAGATTCCATTCAGGGCAATGCAATTTATTAAGTAAACTCGCCACGTTCCAGGAAAGTAACTTCAATACAGGGCTGGTAACGCTTTTTGTTAAAACATTTGAAAGCGAGCCCTTACTTAGGTGCAGCCCCAGACATGTATTGACTGGTGTATTGCTATCTTGGGGCTCCTCTACCTCATTTATGGTGGTTGAGAGGGATGTAAGGCGGGTTATTGACTCGCCGATGGGATAGTTTCCCTCGAGGTTAGCTTTTTCTCTAGGTCTGGGTATACAAGTGCTAGTATCTTGTGGGCCATGCTGACCACCCAACTCCCCATTCAGTGGTGTGCTCAGTCAATCTACCATGTCAAGAGTCGTGTATCTATTATGAATAGGGAGTTGGTCATAGTACTGTGTTCTATTTGAATAGGGGATCCTATTCTCTCTATTTCCCCTTTTAGCCCTTCTTCTCTGTACTAGTTCCCAACCTTCCTTATCCTGTTCTTGTCTTGGGGGTGGATAAAAAAATTATAGTGGTATCACTTGGATAACAGTCCCCTTGTCGCAGTATGGCCAATTGTGTATATACGAAACAGTCAAGGGGTCCCTGAAATTAATCAAAATGCAATCCCCAGCGATAGATTTCTTACTGGGGCCAAGCCACGGAACTCTTCTTACCATTAAGACTTCACTATTTATTCCTTCAGGGAGTGGTCTGTTTGTGGAAAGCCAGCTAATAACCTTATTTTTGAGTGCTTCCACAGGTTCCCTCTGGGATTGATTTAATTCGGGAACACCTGCCAAGATGATTGTATATGGGCTTGCCTCCGGAGGTAGGTTAACTATCCTGTGTATATTATCGTTGCCGCTAATCTGGTCCCTAGTTCCCATCACGGACGATTTTTCCTGTGTGTTAATGTTTGCTGCATATTCTGTCGCTAAATGGCTGGGGGGTAGTGTTTTTGTGGATTTAGGGACAGGGCCCCTTTCTTTAGCTTGGGGGGCTATTTTGGTCATTTCGCCACTAATACTCTGCCCTGTTCTTAGTAATTGAGTATCTTTCATGCTGGCAACTGATAAATGTGAGATACCCTTTTCAATGTTAAGTATGGAAATTTCCATCTTTATTAATCGCTCCTCCAAAGGTTTGAGCATTACCCTCATCAGAGTGCGAATGTCTGAGAGGGTAATATCATCCTCCCCTAAATTTGTAGTAGTATTAAGGGGTATTTGCTTTGGTAGGTGGGGGGTGATATCTCTTTGTTTAATGGCAAAGACTGACTATCAATCGGTTTGGCATTTGTGTTACCCTCATTTAGAAGGGAATTCTTAGCGATTTTTGGCTTTCTTCCCCGAGAGCTCTGAGCCTTCCTCTTATTTTTCGGGATAGCTCCCTCCCTCTCTCTCTGCCTTTGCAGTG
This sequence comes from Triturus cristatus, assembly GCF_964204655.1. Classification (NCBI taxonomy): domain Eukaryota; kingdom Metazoa; phylum Chordata; class Amphibia; order Caudata; family Salamandridae; genus Triturus; species Triturus cristatus. Next base: position 319,911,156 of record NC_140589.1, on the reverse strand, counting down.
TGGGCTGATGTACCCCGGTAGTAGTTTTTTTAACTGCTGACATAGTTCTGTTGGGTGCAGTTACAGGTGGAGGTGGCTCTGGTAAAGGTAAAGATAAAATACTAAAGTCTATCGGAGCCTAAGTATCGCAGACAATGTCAGGTGCAATGGAACCACTCAAAGCTGAAGTAACAAACATGTCATCACTTCCCCTAGGACCAGCGGCTGTTGATGTACGTTCCAGTCGCCGTTCGGGGGTAGATGATCTCCGTACCCAATCAATTTCTTGTGAAATGCGACGTTCCAGTATGGTAATTTCATCAATTAAAAGCGAGCCAGCTTTTGCAAAATAAGTGTCCAGAGTACCTTGAGGCTTCCCAGCGGCCGACGAGGTCTTACTTCTTGTCTCTCTTGAAGACATTCTCTAGTTAGGATGGTTAGCTGTATATTCGGGAGCGGGGACTTTTTGGAGCAGGGGGAATGGCCCAAGCCCGATCTCGACCATTCTCGAACGGCCTCAAACGGCCCGCTCTTTGCCCGGTCTTCGCCCCGGGCCGCGCCCCGCACGCGTCCCGCTAATGGGCGGGACCGTGATAATGAACAGGAAAGCCGGAGGAGGAGGAGTCGGGAAGAGGAACCAGGTGCAGCCGGTAAGTTGTGAGCAAGGCAGCCTTGTCCTCGCAGTCCCGAGTGTGTTAGGATCCAAATTAGAAGGAGTAAAAACAAGTAAGAACAAGGGCCCCCAGCAGCGGTAGCGTAGCGTCCTCAGCAGCCTTCAGATAGAGCCCAAAACGAAGCCCAGCCGGTTGTCAGCAAAGTCTCAGCCTAAGAGCGGCACCCGCGAAGCGGGGGCCGCGAGGCGTGAAGAGGCTGGCGTGGGAGGAGTCGGGAAGAGGAACCAGGTGCAGCCGGTAAGTTGTGAGCAAGGCAGCTTGGTCCTCGCAGTCCCGAGTGTGTTAGGATCCAAATTAGAAGGAGTAAAAACAAGTAAGAACAAGGGCCCCCAGCAGCGGCAGCGTAGCGTCCTCAGCAGCCTTCAGATAGAGCCCAAAACGAAGCCCAGCCGGTTGTCAGCAAAGTCTCAGCCTACGAGCGGCCCCTGTACTTTTACAGTTTACATGTCCTGGTGGTGACAAACAGCTAAATTAATTTTTCACTACTGTGATGCCTACTCCTCTCATAGGCTAGCATTGGGAACTCCTTAAAGTACTTTAAATATGTAATTCCTGATTTGAAAGGAGTAGCAAAATTATTTGGATTTAATATTACTATTTTAGAAATCATACTTTTAGAAAGTGGGCATTTCTCTGCTTTTACTGCCCTGTGTGCATTATAGCCTGTCTTCAATACACATCTGGGCTGGGTGACAGCTACACTTTGTGCATTCCCTCTAGACAACCACAAACAATGGAAGGGTGAGTGTGACAGAGGACTCATCTGCATTCTGATTGCCTTCTTGTGCAGGAAGGGGAAGTGGGAGTTGATACTTGCATCTGATTAGGCAGTGCCCTGTGTCCCACACAAATGGCTGATTACCCCCCGCATATAGCCTGGCAGGCAGGACTAGGATGAAAGGGGACCGGTGCACTTCAAGGAGCTGCTTTGAAGTCACCCTCCACTTCAAAGGCACATTTGGTTATAAGTACTGGGTCTCTGACCCGACCAAGTCAGTCCACTACTGGACCTGTAAAGAACTCTGCCAGGACTAAGGACTACTGTGCGACAAGGATTGCCACTCTGCTTGACTGACTGTTCTAAGGAACTGCTTCACTGCTGTTCTGAGCTGCCCCTGCTGATCTCTGCCCTGCTGAGGATAAGGACTGGACCCATCTCACTTGAACACAGAGTGACTTCAAGAGCTTTCTGGCTTGCCTCCTGTTTTTGAATATCTCAGGGTCATCAAAGACTTCCTACATCTCTCTCAGTGTAGCTGGAATCTGTCATCTGAGAGTCCTACCCCTGCCTGAGGTGCCCCTTCCAGTCCTGGACCTCAGAAGTGTTTTTCTGCAGCACTTCCTGCATCGATATCAACGAAGCATGGACATTGCACCAATCGGAACAGACGTATCTCCTTCAACGTTAATGCAGTATCTGCTCAACGGCAGCGATATAAGCTTGTGTGGTTCGACGCCGACAGACAGCATGCTTGACATCAATTCAGTGCCTGCATCACAAAGGGGTTCGACACCGAAGCTTCCATCAAAGGCATGATTGGAGTCGATGCTTGCCGCAATCCACGACGACACAGTGCCTTCTTGACTCCAAGCCTCGAGTCTTTGCTCCATCCAAGGTACTTTGTTAGTTGGACCTGTCTGAGTCCTATAGCCAGCCTGACCCCCATCATGGTTGGCCTGAACTTTGGATTTGCCCTGGTCTAGCACGACCTCAAGTAACCTTTTAGCGCTATTGAATTCTAAGCACTTTCTTTTTGCTTATTCTTAAAAAAATCATAACTCTGGTTCTACTTATTAGATTTTGTTGTTTTGGTCTTGCTTTACTCAGATACATATTCTCTATTTTTCTAAATGTGTGGACTCTTTTTGCGGTATTTTCATTGTGTTACTGTGTGTGTGTGTGTTGCACAAAAACTTTACACATTGCCTCTTTAGATAAGCCTGACTGCTCAGTGCCAAGCTACCACAGGGTGAGCACAGGTTATTTTTTTTGTGTGTATCTAGCTTACCTTGACTAGAGTGGTGGTTCCTGCTTGGACATGGTGCATACCTCTGCCAACCAGAAACCCCAGGTCTAACAAGAAGTTGTCCAAAACGCATGGAGTATTTCTTTTGCTAATGAGTGCTGTGTTTCTATAAGCTACTCATGAGTCTTTTCTTTCTATAGTCTGGTCCTCATTTAAACCAAGAAGAGATTTGGTACTGATCAAAGAAGGGAAACAAAACAGAACTAGAAGGAGACTTGACATTGCTCAGGTCTGCATAATAAGGAACAGGACCACCTCTTTCATCCTCAAACTCCACCCCCCAGGGATGTGCTCTCAATCACTGTCATCACTGTTAGCCAGTCAGTAGTTTGGTGTATGTCATTAGGGGAGCTGTTGGATTCACGTAGTTCCCACAACTCCCACAGAATACAGGTCAGTGTCCTTTTCAGGTAAGCATATTCTCGCATACTGGTTGGTGCCATGTTCAATTAGAAGATACTGGGAAGCAATCCTGTGGTTCTCAGTAAGAGGGTCGATAAAGGATAATTTATTCCACCTTTTTTTTACCTCCCTTTCTCAACCTTACCTGACATGATGGTAGACAACAAAGGCAATAGAGGTCCCCCTTTTGATACAGAGTAGTACAGGGAGTACAGGGAGCACAGGGTATACACCCAATATCACAACTCAAACCTTCACGTGAGCTTCTAGTCTTTGCACTTTGGGGAAAAGCAAAAACTTCAGCCACAAAAATATTGAAAGCCAAAATAGACATCATCCCAAAAAAACTGGTCACAAATAAGTTAAGTTCACAAAAGGGTCAGGTTGTGAAGATGCTATGACCACAACATCAAAAGTTAAGCTACTGAGGGCAGACTCTTAATCCAGACAAGATGCCATGGAAAAGAGGATGTCAGCAATCCAGAGCGAATTTGATTACATAGTTAATAGTACTGATGTTTGAGAGTAATTGTGGTTCCTAAGACAAAAAATGACCGATCTGGAATTCAGGAGCAGAAGAAACAATGGGGCATATTATCAAGAACGGCGTTGAAACTGCCGCTAAAGTGGCAATAATGGGCTTGATAATATGCCCTTGAGAATTCCAATAGAAGCTCACGTTCTGGTGTGAACATGGGCTTCTATTGAAATTCTCTAGGGCATATTATCAAGCTCATTATCGCCGCTTTAGCGGCAGTTTCCTGCCGCTAAAGCGGCGATCATATTAATGCCATTCTTGATAATATGCCCCAATGTGTGCTTCCTAGAGGGCCTAGAACAGATTGACATGACATCCTTCCTGTGTGCCTGCATCCCGGAACTGATAGAACAAGTCTTAGATAAAGCACTGAAATGCGCAAAGAGCACACAGCATTAACTCAAGAATGCAACAAGACAGTCATAATCACCTTATACCAGTTGTAGCCTGCTTCTTACATCACTAACAAGACTGCCTAGTAGTAGAAACTTAGGGGCATATTTACAAGCCCCTATCACCATCAAAGTGTCACTTTTTCAGACGTTGTGGTGGCGATAGGAGCTGCGCCTTATGTACAAGGCAGCGTTAAGCCACTTAATGTGGCTTACACTGCCTGGTAAATAAGGCCCCCTTTCACGCTATACTTAGCATGAAAGGGGTGGGCAATGGGTGTTATGGTGGTTGTTCCACCACAACACTCATTGATTTTGATGCTGCCCCATATTTTCAAGGGCAGCGTAAATATGAGCAGCGCCAAAATTAAGACCAAGGAAAACCTGGTCTTAAACAGGTGCAACGAGGAGAAATGTTCAATTTCTCCTTGTTTTTGTTGTTTCCATGTGTGCTGCGTTGTGCAGCACACATAGAAACAGCAAAAGGCCTTTGATTGTTTATGTACAGGAAGGTGTCCCTTCCTGCACATAAACAATCAATAAAAAAAATAAAGTTTTGCAACTTCTATGTGTGCTGCGTTAAGCACACAATAGAAGTTTCAAAACGCCATTTAAAGATTGTTAATGTGCAGGAAGGGACACCTACCTGCACAAAAACAATTTTCCCCTCAATGCAGACACCCTTGCACTATGGTGTAAGGGTGCCTGCATTGGCGCTAGGCTGCAAAATTTAGTGCCAGAGCAGGGGCAAATGCAGGGCTGCACCATATTGTTGTAAATATTGTGCAGCCCTGCGTTTCAGATGTGGTGGAGCATTTCGTTAAGCCAAGGAGGCTAGCGCCATGCTCCGCCACCTCTCTAGTAAATATGCCCCTTAGGGCCTTATTTACGACATAGTAACGAAGCGCGGTGCTGCAAGACATTTGGCTGCGCTGCATTACTTTGGAAGCAAAGGGATGCGTCATATCTACAACAATATGACGGATCCCTTTGCTCTCCCTTGCGCTGGTGCACAATTGGCTGCCATGCACTGACGCAGGCACCCTTCCACCATGGTGCAAGGGTGCCTGCGTTGCGGGGATGATTGTTTTTGTGCGGGAAGGGACACCTATCTGCACAAAAACAATCACAAGAGGTGTTTTCCCCTTTCTATATGTGCTGCAGAATGCAGCACGCATAGAAAGAGGAAAAACAAGGAGAAATGAAAACCCTAAGGGAGGCGTAGCATTCTGACGCATTTCCAGGTTTACTAATTCTCGGAAATCTGGAAAATGCAGGAGAATCCATGGATGTTGCGTGGGAACACCCACAGCAACACCCATGGCAAAGTGATTTGTGATAAGAGGCCATATTTACAAGGACACGAAAAGCCATGCAGGGTTTCTTTACAAGTCCTTGTACATAGGGGGCAGCACACTGCGCCGCCAGTGTGTCACAAAAGGTGACGCACTGGCGGTGCAAGGAACTTGTAAATATGCCCCATAGAGGAAAGAGAATAGCCCACTCCTATTCGGGTCACTAGATGTATTCTTTTCTCAAGATAGTGCTGAAAAGGAAGAAGCTATTGGCTCTCTGCCCCATCGTTCAAAAACAGGGTATTCAGTATGGCTTGCTAGAAAACTGTCATGGATACTTCTGATGTTAGATGACTAAAACAAGGAATACGTGGAACCTAAGGACTTGGAGTGTTTCCTGGAAACAAACACACCATAGATTCCTTCCTTTCTCAATCTACAGTAGAGGCATGGCCTCTTGAGAGAGCAGCAAAAAAAACATATTCACGGAGACTGACAAACACCGATTAACTGCGGAAAAAAAATGGGTGGCCAGAGACAGAACAGGTATGGAACATTTTCAGAGAGGCAGAAACAAATCCAGATCTCCACTGAGTACCTGAAATGCAGGTACCCACTATCCTACAAGATGTTAAATCCAGTGTCGCTGGATGGAGGGATATTTACGGACATTTCCTGAATTACACATTGAACAATTTAATGCATTGTAATTTTAAACATGTAGGGGCTTATTTATGAGCCCTTTGCACTGCTGGTGCATCACTTTTAGCGGGTCTGCGACAGCGTAAGAAATGCACCATGTTATGCCATATTTACAAAGTGACACATCTAGGCAGACAAGTCACTTTGTGAAGCACTGCGCTACATTATACCTGCGTCAGGAATAATGTATGCAGGATGGGCGTTCCCCCGCAAAAAGGCTCGTAGAAGTGTCACAGTGAAATCTATGAGATTTCACTGTGACACTTCTAGGACGTCACTCACAGCAGGCGTAAGACTGATGCAGGCGTTTTCATATGTGGCTTGCCCTTTGTGAATGGACACATTGCCGGAGTTGCATCTATTTTCAGACACACCCCAGCAATGCGTCCCTTTTGCACCTATAGATATGTCAGGAATACTGACGTATCTGTAAATCCTTGCGACACGGAGCACCGTAAAGTAAATACGGCACATTCATGGTGTCGCAAAGAGGGCACACTGGAAAGTGTTGCATTGCTGTTTCATGCAGCAATGCAACACTTTTCATAAATGAGGCCCTTAATGTATACAGATATCAGCAGGGGGCACAATGCAGCATATCTTCCCTACACACACCGTGGGCCTCATTTATGAGGTTTTGCCATAGGACAGCGCTGCAGGCTTTCCTGCTGCGCTGCCCTACGGCAAAAGAAAAGGGCAGGCATGCGCTGCATCTATCAGATACAGCGCATTCTTGTCCTTTTCCCCTGCACTGGCGCACAATGGACTGCCCTGCGCCAACGCAGGCACCTTTGCACTATGGTGTAAGGGTGCCTGTGTTGCAGGGATGAATATTTTTGTGCAAGAAGGGAAACCTTCCTGCACAAAAACAGTCACAGGAGGATTTTTCCTCTTTCTATGTTACTGCAGGAAGCAGCACAAATACAAAAAGGAAAAACGAGGGGAAATAAAGATATTTCTCCTTTTTGTGCCTCCCTTACACCTACCCTGGTGAGGCGTACGTTTTTGGTGCTGCCTCAGAGTTACGATTTCTCTTAAATCTGGGACAGTATCAAAAAGCCATGGATGTTGCTGGGAACACCCCCAGCAACACCCATTGCACACCCCTTTAATGCAGAAAACTGCGCTAAAGAGAACGATATTTACGATGCAGCATTAAGCCCAAAAAGTGGCTTAGTGCGGCCTTGTGATTATGGAGCAGGTTCCTGCGCCACGAATGTCACAAAAGGTGACGTTCCAGAGGCGCAAGGGGCCTCATAAATGAGGCCCCTGTGTATTTTATTTACTTCTGGCTGCCAGCTGGGCTGAGACTACGTCCCCCAGCCTCCCTTGGGCCATAGGATGGCCACACCTTGCTCACAGGTGAGCTTGCCCGGGCGAAGACCGGTCCAAGAGCCCGGGAGGAGGCTGGGCCAGCCCTTTATGATTCATCGCTAAGTACTTTTAGAACTTTGGGACCCACAATGGCAGCTGAATTAAATCAGTTTGGACTGGCCCTCCCCGCGCCCTATTGGTGATTTTGAGCTGCTTCTTGCCATCGTATTGTGCCTATGAATTGTCCAATAACTAAATTTGCTGTTTGTTTATAGCAGTTGTGTATGAGGGGCATGTTGGGCCCGTGCTCTATGTAGTGTGTTGTCTTCTATAGGGTTAGACTTTATTGTCTTCATTAACTCGTTAAAGTAACACTAAACTACCTGTTTGGTGGTGAGGTGTGTCTTTTTTCCATCCTGTGACATATCTCGCTCCAATATGGGTAAAAGGAATACTCTGGAGGGAGTAGTTTGTCCTGTTGAGCTAAAAAGAACTAAAAAAAGAGAACGGGAAAACTGGCTTATAGACAGGATAGATCATTTGTTAGTTGAATGTCACCTATAGTCTTAACTCGACCCACCTTCCCACCCTCAAACAAAAGGAAAAAGCCCTTCCCACAAATGTTTGGCAAAACAACAACTCGTGTAAATTTATTGATATCCTCTGGAAACCCACATAGATATCCTGTGTGTAACGCAACTGCTGAGGTTCATCCATCTGTTCAGGCAAACGCAATAATCGAATGTCAAAATTGATATTCTTCTCCTGTGCATAGACGAAACAGCAAATAAGGAGAGGGCCAAGAGCATGACCACTGGGGATAGCCCTGGGGTATTGAGGATGTTGAAAAACTTAATGGATGTTATTTATGTGTTGAGGGGGGAAGCCTCTATCCTTAAAAAAGTAGTGGTAAGTTTAGAAACTAGGGTTGATGGAGCCGCAAAATTGCCAACCATAAAGTGGGCCCCTTTGAAGGGGATGGTGAGGATCTTGGTGATAATCTGCATCAGGAGTTTCTGGGTATGGTTATAAGTGCTCCCCATTCCCCAATTCCAACAGTGCCCAAACCTTCATTTCCCCCACCTCTGATCTCTCTGGCCCACTATCCCCTGGAAGTGTTTGAAGGGAGGGGTGTTTCCCCCATAACATATAGCAGAGAGAATCAGAGGAATGCCCTTAATAGGAGAATGGATTGGAGACTGGGTGGACAGAGCAGAGGCAGAGATGGTACTACCCTGCGAGGCATCAACCACACTGTCCCCAACTTCCCGATACAAGGGGGTGGTCCGTAAAGGGATTTACTCCCAAAGTCAGGAAGCTACAAACAGCAAGACTGTTTATTTAACCCAGGTTTCCAAGATGGTTGGTAGTGATACGGAAGCACAGGACTCCCTAATCAATAATGTCACATATTGGCTACAGGAGGTTAGGCGCTGCTACTCAATCAAAGCTAAAGAGCTCTTGATCAACGAACATCCAGTAATGCTAAACCCAAATCTTGATCAACTATAGAGCTCATTCCATCTGGACAAATTGTGCTGCTACTTAAAGAGAAGGGTAATACCAATACCAGGAAAACCAATGGAACTGTTTGACTTGCAGTACAGAATCTGCCTAGATTTAAGTTGGGAGAGTGTGATTGTGAGGAGGTTGTATTGGACTAAGTGCCTGAGGTTTCAATCACATCTTTGGTTTCACCTAATGAAGTGTTTGGCACCCTGAACTGATACAGCAAGGGTCCTTCTGCCAAAGGTTAAAAGTCTGGGAAACCGGCTGGGGACATACACCTAATGCCACCTGTAGTCTCCCCTTAACACAGGAACAAAGCCTAGGGGATTCCATCAGGCCAACTGATTCCCCTTTGAAGCAAATTACATTTCTGTCCTCGGAGGTTGTTGGGCTCTGAAACAAGCTCTTAGAAATGGACTTGGTTCAGTTTATTGGCACACATGATAACCTGCTTGTTCCAGGAGACATGGTGTCTCACCCTCATCTACAGGAATAGGTAGACTTCTATTGGTGTAAATGCTGTACACTCAGGCAGGGGTAGACCCTCGGGGGCCCCAGTTTCCTGGGTTAAAACTTCGCTCCAATGTACAATCAGCCGCATTCCTATTGACTCGTTAGACGTTCTAGCCATTAGATCGGTGGGTTCATTCAAACCCCTGAAAGTCTTTAATATCTATAATCGGGTGGAAACTCATAAGGCGGAGACAACAACTTTTAATATACTGGAAAATATGCTTTTGGAATCACCAGGGAAGAGCCATTTAATAGTGGCTGACGATCTAAATACAACCTTCAAACCTATGTATATAACCTCACCAGATATATGTTTGTGGTCCAAGATAATCACTGGAAGATCCTTCAACTTAAACCTACCACTGTGAAATGGTCTTCTAGAGCTGCGCAAGTGCTGGCCCTAGCGCTAAATTGCGATTTGCATACAGACAATAACAGAACACCCTCAGACAGGAAAGATGGTCCAAAGTTTATTAGACCAGGTCACTCGAGTCGAATTGACTATTTCTTAATCGATTTATTGGAAAATACAATATCAATGCACATCACGATTTATGTATATTTAATAACAAACTCAAATCACCGCTATGACCTCCCCTTCAATGCCTCAACAGTGATCACGCGCTCTCCATGCTGGACATCTGGACACATACCCACTGGCCCCAAATTGTGTCCACACAAGGTTGAGACCCACCTGCGCTTCTTATCGAATGACCAGATTTATAGCCCCGTAACTAGGCCCAGATTTCTGATTCCAAAGGACTGTACAAATTACTTTATGACACTTCATCTAATGTATAAATTGACAGCCGAAATCAATGTACTTTAAGACAGTCTTCAGACCACGACTCTGTTGCCTGCTCTTCCGGCCGCCACCTTTAATTAAACCAACTGTTCCTCTTTTGCCAAACGCCTCTTGTCATTTATTTTTTCAAGGTAAATTCACGTTCGAGCAACATCTGTTCTAAGCTATGTTTGCATTTTATTGTTCCTGCACCATGCACTTTCCAATTAAGGGAGTTGGCAAACAGTGAACCCTGATACCTTTTATTTCGATGCAAATAAGTATGCTTGCTCTTGCTAATGTTGACCAAATGGCCCTTCACGAGGATCTTCTACATTAATTTATTTTCTTACTTTGGCTGTCCTAAAAACAATGCTGGTATTTGTTTGCTATTTGCACTCTATGTAACTTCTAAATAAGGAAATGGGCTGATGATGAACCCCTCCTACTTCTTATTTCGTTATAAACAAGATACCTTTCTCTCATTAGTGTTGACAAAAGGGCCCATCATTAGAAGCTTGCACATTAACTCATGATCTTACTTTGAATTTGGCCTTTAGTCGATTCGTGTTGTGTGCTTGTAGTGTCTATACAAAGCATATGCTTTTAAATAAAGTATAAGTATCTGTGAGTTCTATTCATGAATAGCTGCCAATTCTTTTTAGTACTTTTTAACAATTTTTTTAACGATTTAAATAGTTTACTTAAATACATTATGTAATACATGAATTTTCTGCCCGGTACTGTTTTTTTTGTAACAGTCCTAGTGTACCAACAAGCATTTTTTTTAGGGGGGCTCTCCTGATTTAAGTTTCACATTTTTGTTCAGTTTTTTTTGTCCTCGATTCATTGTTTGCCACTATGATGAATCTATGTATGTGCAACTTATGATCTTGATGATCGAAATACAATTATGATGATGATGATGTATGCAGTGAGCTGCTTTTACTGTTACTGGTACCACATCATGGTGAGAGGTAAAGTTTAATGTTTTGATGTACCAGTTACACATTGCACATCTCCTCACCCCTGGGTAGATCAAAGCACTCCTACTAGTTATATACGTTCTCTATGGGACACTAGCCCTCATGCCTATTATGTATTATGCCACATTCAATGTTTTCATATGCCGTGGGCAGGTAGGGTGGGGAGGCTTGATGGGTTTTCCACCTGCTCAAGGTTAGGTAATTAGTTAATTAGTTAAGTCAGTTAATATTATGATTGGTTTCCACAAATTATATCACATGGAAAAAGACACTAATTGATACCTGATACAGCCATCACTCATATATATATATAACACACACACTCACTGGACCACTAGACTTGCTCCTTTCCTCTTACAATTGTCTTCTCTTCTCCACCTCCCCTCAAATGTAGGGCACACCAGGATAGATTTCCTCAGCCCCAAAGAGTGTTTGCTCATTTCCTCCCACCCACCCCCAGTGAAGAAAAGGAAAACAGGCAGGTGTCTCTCACTCTTCTCTATAACAAGTTAGACTCCTCTAGATTTAGAGCCAGACAACCCTCTCAGATCTGTAAGGGTTATTTTTTTCTGTCCAAATCCTTACCCTGATCTCTGAGAGCAGTAGGAACAAACAACAAATGGGATTTATAATGATTGGTTATTTATTATGTAAAATCAGCATACAAAGGGGGATATTCTCAAGAACGTGTGATAACCATCGCAAAAGTAACTTAACGCAACCTTCACCATTGCAGTCCATTGTGGGAAATTTACGCCTTGTTAGCCAAGTATTGACAACATGGCGGTACCATGCGATAGTCACAAGATAACGTGTCAAATGGGCACGTTAAAATCAACACCACGCCGCAAAAATGCGAAACACCAACGCAAAAAAAGCTGCGATGAGGCCAATCGCGATACAAAAATTAGCGAAAACCAGCTACAGGACTGCAATTCTCATGCGCCAGGCAGGAACAATCACCATAAAAGTAGAAAAAAAAACGACAAACAAATGCCAAACAACAGCGAAGCACAATGGACGTTGCCGGAGCAAGTACGGAGGAGAACAAGAACCCCACAAGCCCCCTGAGACCTCGGGGTCAGGGAAGCGTAAGGAAAAGAAGAGTAGGAAGAAAAGGTTCAATCCGCAGGAAAACAGGATCCTGATAACAGAGGTGATAGAACACCATCAACTACTGTTCGTCACCTCCACTGTGTCATTGGCAGCTAAAAATGGACTATGGCAGTCCATCGTGGACAAGGTGAATGCAGTCGGAGTGCTGAAGAGGACAATGAAAGAGGTCAAGAGGCGCTGGAATGATGTCAAGTGAAAAACCAAACTAAAACTCGCCAACAACCAGAAGACAGCAATGCAGACTGGAGGTGGGAGTCCAGTGCCACAGGAGTAGCTGGACAAGATGGAGGAAATGGTGGCCACAGTCATCAGTGGGGAGACGGTGGCAGGAGTTGGGGACCCGGACACTGCACAACAGGACTGAACACAGCAACAACAGGGTGAGTAACGACCAGGGACTGGGGGGACAGGGGGAGATGGGCACAATGGCACACATGCACAAGTAAGCCTAGCACATCTTCAGACAAATCATGCCCCAGACCACCAACTCCCACCAAGAGACCAATATACCCAAGTATGCAACATGTCAGCACTGTACAAGCTCAGAAGCCAAAGGCACAAGGCATAAAAGGAATAAGGACCAGCAAAATCAGAGCTGCAGGGGTGACTCCCCCAAAATGCGGCACACACACATCACATGCAGAGCACATCAACATTGACAACGATGTGGCTCAATCCGCAAAACAACTACAACAGAACACAGGACACAACTGGTGCCGCTTGGGTGCAGACACTGGCCCATCACATTTGGCATTGCAGGGAAATGTGAGTTGATAATGCACAAGTACAAACACATACACGTCTGTTGTCGAAATGTCCACAGTCCCGCATTAAATAGGCAGCTCCTCCCAAACAGCCACAATGTATCCAGTCATGCTGTCTGTATAAAAACATGTACAATGCGACAACATACATGTGGATACATTGTTAAACTGCATCTCCCCTTCACATTGCAGAGGGAGAATCAACACCTCCTGCAGAGCAGCCTGACCCTCTCTTCTCTGATGACGAAGAGGACCACCACAGCTTCGACTCTGATGCCCTCCAACTGCTCGTGGAGAGCCTATGCAGCGCACTTCCAGGAGCTGGGCATCCCAGCCGCAACGGGGAGACCCCACCCCCTGCACAGACCACACAGCAGGTAGCACCCCCACCACGGCTGCCTCCCAGGACCCCCACGATGTTCACATGGCCTTCCAACGCCGTGTGTTGGGGTGCCAGGAGAATCTGGCAGAACAGGTGCGGGTGGGCTTCAACTGCATGGCAGACAAACTAGATGCTATATGTGGGTGTCTAAGTCCCATCAGGAACCACTCACAGTCCCTAACGGACACCCACAGTCCACTCCATGCTCTCCAACGGACCATGGCTGACATCGCTGGAGCCCTGACTCAGAGAATAGAACAACTGTCCAGTCAGAGTGGCTCTAGCGATATCACAACGGAGTTGGGAAACATGCGGAGGTTAATGGAGACCATGGAGCTTGCGAATGCGGAAAGTGTGGCTGCCACGGCTGCACACCAGCGAGAGGTAGCTGGGTTCATCAATGACCCCAGGACCATACTCATGGCATTGCTGCCACAAGGCCTGGTGCTGATGCATGCTGCTGCTACCACTCCATCCACATCTGCGCCCCCTGAAGCGTCAGTGCCACACAGTGCAGCAGACATTCCACCTCCGGCCACTGATGTGTCACTGCCACACAGTGCTGGAGACAGAACACCACCACCCACACGTGAGGTACATGAAACAGCAGAGGATGAAGATGCGGATGATTCTGCCCTCGTGGTAAGAAGGATGCAGCAGCATGCATCTCAGCCATAGGTCCGGCTTCATCTTGGTACTGCCCTCTGCATCATCACCTTCCACTGTCCCCTGATGCACTCTGCGACACTCACCTTGGACCTCGACATGGACTACCATATGCTGTTTGATCGCTAATGACACAGCAATCAGACTGCAGACTGAACTCTTCCTCTTCCTTTGGACTCGGCATTCCCTGAAGGACCTTAGATGGCCCTCCACAGGCCAACATCGTCATGTGGGGTTTGCATGGCCCTGTACTGCTCCAGATGCAACACTCCACTGAATGTGCATTAAACATTCATATTCACACAGATGTGTCATGTCTATGGTCTTTCAAGTGTGGAAGTATGGATGAATGTAGGCTCACTGGACTCCTCTAACGTCCATGTGGCTCATGTCATAGAACAGGGGTCACAGGGTGACACATTTCCGAAAGCAGTCTGAGTGGCGCTGACACAACAATAGGGAAACACGCATGAGTTACTTTCTTGTCCAGCCCAGTACGGAACCACGCCCAGGGCCCTAGGGTCGTTCACAAACCCTTACGCTGGACTGGCACACGCCAGGTCAGCCCACTCTGCATACGCTCACAGGAGGGGACGGCAACGCTACTTGTCCCATATCTTTCCTATAGTGATCTGCTGATCACAGGTCTAGTTGTCAGCATGCCACAGCCACTCCCTCACGGCTGGTTTACACCCACACCACACCCATCCAGCACAAGCATCACAGGACATGTGACCCTGCCTATAAAAAGGGCCGGGAGCACGTGCTCGACGCCATTTCCACTCTCTATCTGGGTGCATCCGTGTGGTGTTAATGTAAGCATGAGGGCCTCGGGCCCTGCAGCATCACATTTTCCAGTACCGGAGGTGACATGATGGTGTCCTCAACACGATACCCAATCATACAGGGTCAATAACTGTTGGGCACAGAGTTGGGGGCATTGGCGGCCAGCAGAGGCACACCGCCATGGGACGGTGACTTTGGGTGCACTGAGGTAAGGGCACCTTAAGTGCTGAGCGGGTGTGCAGCATGCGATGATGCCCCGTATGCCCTGCTGGACCGCAGTGTAGGCCAGAGCGAGGGGGCAGCGTGCGGTCGCCTCCTGGATCACAGAGTTAGTGGCACCTCGAGGGCTGAGCGGGTGTGCAGCCTGCGATGATTCCCTGTGCACTGGTATGTCCTCTGCCATAGCAAAATCAAGGCCCAAATGTGAGACCTGGTGGCCAGTGGAGCAGGGCTGCATGATGTGGAGGGTGCCTTGTCCGCGGGCCCAGGGCATGGCTTGCAGCGGCACATGGTGGGCCCTCATTGCTACACGCCAAGGGTGGAAGGTGAGCATTGAGGCCTGGGTGTGCAGGGGCGGGCATGTACTGCTGGGTGGCGGGAGGGGCTGGGCTGCATCTGCCTGGGTGCGCAGGGGTGGGCATGCACTGCTGGGTGGTGGGAGGGGCAGGGCTGTATCTGCCTGTCTGAGCAGGGGCAGGCATGCACCGCTGGGTGGCGGGAAGGGCTGGGCTGCATCTGTCTGGGTACGCAGGGGCGGACAGGCGATGATGTCTTGTGCAATTGTATGTACTTTGCCATTCATGTATCTGGACTCTGTTTCAGATGACGGTTCTGTTTCAGATCTGTGACCTGGTGAACTGCACTACATACCGGCACGTGGTTGGAGACACAATGGTGGCAGCAGGTGAGGAGTGTGGCCCGGGTGCGCATTCGGCACTCTCTCTCACTGTCCATCTGTTCTGTTATCTGTGTCTCGCTCCCCCTCCCTGTCCATCTTCCTCTCGCTCCCCCTCTCTGTCCGTCTTTCTCTAGCCCCCCCTCTCTGTCCGTCTTTCTCTCGCTCCCCCTCTCTGTCCGTCTTTCTCTAGCCCCCCCTCTCTGTTTGTCTTTCTCTCGCTCCCTCTCTTTCTCTCTCTCTCTCCTTCGCTCTCTCTCTGTCCTCTGATGTGTGCAAGACACACCTTCTCATCATGATTTTTGTCTTTCAGGCTGTGGCCCACGGATTGTCCCGAGGGGAGCCACCATGTGTCTTAATTTCTGTTTTTCTTTGAATACATTTTCATTTGTTACATCAAAGGTGAATGTGTGATGCTCATTTTTGTGACGACACATGCATGTCACCAAATATGGTTGTGCGACATCAGGCGGATTATTTGGTACATGATTCCGTGTAGTTGATGTGGCATGTGTTTGACTGGGGGAGTGCCTGGGGAGGGGGGGTCCTGGGGGTGGTGGCGGTGGGTGTTGTGGCCCTGTTGGGTCTCCGAGCAGCATGATCAGTGGCTCCATGGCATCTGTTGCCCTTCAGGTGTGGCTCTGGTCTGGGCACCATTTTGTGGTGCAGGCTGTGGTGCGACTTTACACCAGGTCAGAGCAGGTGTTAATTTCTGTTAGACTTGGCATCTTTTGGCGTGTTTCCCCTGAGTTTTTGCTTTCTGACCTCCCCGTTTTCTCTGTTTTTGCTGGTGTAATGATTCTGCGCACTTTCCTCAATGCTGTCCAGTGGTAAAGTGCAAGTGCTCCTGTTATAAAATGTGTTATGGATTGGTGTTTCCAATGATTGGCCTATTTGATTTATGTGTCAGTCCCTAGTAAAGTGCACTGCGAGTGCCAGGGCCTATAAATCAAATGCTGTTGGTGGGCTGCAGCACTGGATTGTGCCACCCACACAAACAGCCTGTAAAGTGTAACTCTGGCCTGCCATTGCAGAGCCTGTGTGCAACCTGGGGCTGCCACGTCGACTTGGCAAGTGCACACACTTCCAAGTCCCTAAACCTTCCCTTTTCTACATGTTACTCACCCCTAAGGTAGGCCCAAGGTACCCCTGTGGGCAGGGTGCATTGTATGTGAAAGGTAGGACATGCCCTGGTGTGTGTGGCATGTCCTGAGAGTGAATTACAACCTACTTTGTGTTTCACTATTGCAAAGCTACCTGTTCCCCATAGGCCAGAATGGGCAGTTTGATTATAACATCCTATAATCCTAACTGACCCAGGGAACATGGTAGAAATCCGAGTTTAGTATGCCTGAATGATAAAATACATCTTTTAGTGAAGTTGGTTTTAACATTCTGTGTTTGAAAATACCACTTTTAGAAAGTAGGTATTTTCTGACCTGACCATCCAGCCTGCCTCTGCTAGCTTGTGTATTGCCTGTCTGATTTGTGAGTGACAGGGTCTGGGGGAGTCAGCACAGGGCTGAATAGACCTATCTGCACATAGATGGGTCGAGGAGTAGCACCTGGGTCTGAATAGGGCTGTGCCTGCCTTGCACAATGCTGGCTCCACCTCCTGTGGTGCGTCTGATGACCCTGGCCCACTCTCACAAAGGAAGAAGTTGCACACTGGCAGAATGTGCCCAGAACTGGTTTGAACTAGGTACAGTCCCCTCTGCCTTCAGAGGACAAAGGATTTGCTAGTATAAATATTGGAACCCAAACCCCAACACTTTAGAACTCTTTTGGATAAAGAAGACTGCCAAGAGCTGGGGAAGCTGTGAGGAGGAACTACCACTTTGCTGTGTGCTTTGCCGTGTTGGCCTGCAGTGGCTGCTTCTGTCTTGGGCAGTGAAAGGACTGGACTGAACTTTCTGCAATCTACTTTTGCGAGTTTCTCCAAGGACTTGAGGTAGAGCTTGCCCCCTGTTCAAGAAGTCTTAGGAACAGCAAAGACTTCAAGCCCGACGCCGTCTACGATGCTGCTGCCGACTCCGTGTCCTGAATGCACCACAGAGGGCCCACCGTTATGCGGCACCGCAAACTTGGTCTCACCAATGACACCTGTCGACACCGCCACCGAGCCGCTGCTTGCACCGTGACCTGTGGGCACCGCACTCCGCACCGCCTCGCTTCACGCCTCGCTTTGGCAGCGCAGATAGCACCGCTGCAATGCCACACCATGACCCTGGTCTCACTGATGACACCTGCTGACGCCGCCACCAAGCCGCTGCTCGCACTGTGACCTGTGGGTACCGCACTCCGCACCCCCTCGCCTCACGATGACGCCTTGGTATCACCAACAACGCCGCTCTACGCCAGACTCGATGCCGCTGCTTGCACCATGGTTCAAGGGCACCACTCGTAAAGTTACACGACGCACCGCCCTCATCCCGCACCGCAGCTTTGGCCTACCGACGCTGGTGCCATCGACTCCAGTTTGTCAGCCGACTACAGCGCTTCAGCAACGACGACACTGCTAATGCACCGTGACCTGTCTGCACCGTGACGAGCACCGCCTTCATCTCACAGCGCGACCCTGGTCTCACCGACGCCGCCATCTGACGCTGCCACCGAGCCGCTGCTCGCACTGCGACCAGAGGGCATCGCACACCGCAACGCAGCACCCAACGCCTGCCGACACCAGCGCTCCTGACTCCATCAGAGAGGAGATCGACCTGCAACGCATGTGACAATGAGAGGGCATCGACGACCAGCATTTCTGAAAGGTACTGTTTGCGGATCTTCCCGACACCGTAGCTGACCCGTGACGCCGCGGTCAGCCAGAACTATTTGGATTTGTTTGTTCATGACGCCGTGATAGTCCCGGACGGAGCTATCAACATCCAGGAACTGTTTTTCAAGGATACGCTGATAACGGAAGATTTTTAAGTACTGTATTGTGGATTTTTATCGTATTGGTCTTGTCTTAAGTATATAATAATATTGGATATTTTTCTAAACTGGTGTGGTGTCCGTTTGTAGTGCTTACACTGTATTACTTTTGGTTGTGTGCAAATGCTTTACACACTGCCTCTAAGATAAGCCTGACTGCTCATGCCAAGTTACCAAGGGGGTGAGCAGGGGTTATTTGGGGAGTGTAACTCCCTTACCCTGACTAGGAAGAAGGGTCCCTATTTGGACAAAGATGCAAGCCCTTGTCAACTAGATACCCCCAATTTCTAACATTGGTTGGCAGCGGTGAGGATAGGACTTGTGTTTGCACTTGACTTACAGTGATTGGTGTGCACTACTACCATATCACAGACCATTACGTACCACATACTTTTTGTTTTCTTTTTGGACCTATATTTGAGCTTGCCAATTTTAAACTTCCTACTTCATCATGCCTAAATCAAGAGCCTCATCTATTGCATACATGGAAATTGTCTTTGAGGAGGATAGGTTGGAATCCTACAATGTCAAGGAATTGAAAGTGATTTGCAAAAATCTGAAAGTCCAGGTCAGAGCCCTCACCAGGAAGGAGCAGCTTCAAAAGGCGCTGAGGGCCTGGGTAGCAGCCAAACGTGCCAGTGGCCAATCTGGTGATCTCATTGGAGAGGCAGAGCAGCCTACTTCTAGGGTGGATGTGCTTTTTGGAGGGGGGAACCCACCAGGCAAGGCAGCAGCAGCTTGTCCCCAGAGGAGCTGGAGGACAGGCGGGATGGAAGGAAGGTAGCAACTGAATTGGAGAAGCTCAAGCTAGCCATGGAGGAGAAAAGAATGTTGCTAGATTATGAGATCAGAATGAAGGAGCTGGATCAAAGGAGTAGACCCAGCTCAGGTGGTGGCAGCAATCCATCAGGACAGGCAGACCGAATCGTACACATCCCTAAGAATGTGGACAGAGAGTTCAAAAAGGGAGATCACATACAGAGGTGGTTTCAGGGTTACGAGGCAGCGATACACATGAATGGGGTCCCTGAGAAGAACTGGGAGCAGGATTGTGGCCTTTGTTTCCAGAGGAAGCCAGGGATACTTTGACAGCTTTGGGTAAGGGGCCTAACCTCACCTATGCTGATATGAAGGAAGCCCTTCTCACTAGGTATGGACTCACTCCTGAGAAGTACAGGGATCAGTTTAGGTCCAGTAAAAAGTCTGAAGCCAACACTTGGTTGGAATGAGTGGATATGTTTTGCAGGTCACTGGATGGCTGGGTGAAGGGCAGTAATGTGACAGATTTTCAGGGGCTCTACAATTTGTTTGCATGGGAGCACTTGTCTAGTCTATGTTTTTCAGATCTGCGCCAGCACCTAGTTGATAGTAAACTGACTGACCCCAGGAAGGAGGCGGACCACTGGGTGAGTACCAGGGTCTACAAGAAAGCATTTGGGGGAGACTCAGCCAAAGGTGGGCAGGGTCCCCAGCAGAAAAGTGGTGGGGACAAGGGTAAAGCACAGGAGTTCTCTTAAGGGCCCCAAACTAGTATGCAGGGTAAAGGTTCCTATCCCCCAGGAGATAAGAAGAGAGGGGTCCCTACAGGAAAGCCTGCTGAGACCAGCCCCAAGTGCTTTGCATGTGACCAGGTGGGTCACTTGATGGGGGACCCCAGGTGCCCAAAGGGGACACAGCCATGCACTGGTGGACAGTCCAAGGTGTTGGCTAGTATAGCGCTTGGAGAGGAGGGGTGCCCAGAGGAGGGTGGGGATCCTGCAGAAATGATCCTCGTCTCACTAGGGGACAGTGAGATGGTCCCAGGAAACCAGGTGTCCACTAACACAAAGAAATATAGCAACTGGGTGACCATCAATGGGAAAAGGGTAGAGGCTCTCAGAGATACTGGAGCCAGTGTGACCTCAGTCCAGTGTCACCTGGTCTCTGAGAAGCAGGTAGTCCCAGGTGCATTCCATGAAGTAGTTGCTGTAGACAACTCTGAGCGCCAGTGTATGGTGGCGCAGGTTTCCTTTGAGTGGGGGGGGGTCTCAGGTCCCTTGAGGGTGGTTGTGAGCCCTACCATGCCTGTAGATTGTCTGCTAGGTAACGACCTGGAGCAGTCCTTATGGACGGATGCTGAGCTCAGGTCTCACTTGGAGATGCTTGGGTTGCCAGAGTGGGCATGCGTGTCTACTCGGTCAATGGCAGCCAGAAAGGGTGATCAAGCGGACTTGGAGCCAGAAACAGTGGCCTTAGTACCTGCCAAGAAAAAGGGAAGGGGGCGCGGGAAACCGGCCCCTGAAGTTCCCATGGACCGGGATGAGGCGGACATTGAGGGGGACATCCTGGTGCCTACAGGGGAGTAGGTAGCCGTAATGGGAGACATCTCTGAGCTGACCCATTGGCAGCAAGAAGGGGGTCCCACCAGGGAGAAATTCTGCAAGGAGCAGAAAGAGTGCCCTACTCTGGAGGGTCTGCGGCGGCAGGATGCAGACCAGGCAGCTGGTGATCAGTCCGGGTCACATCTGATCTACTGGGAGAATGGTCTCCTATACAGTGAGCCTAAGGTTGCTGAGCCAGGGTGAGCCCGTGTGCTGGTGGTACCCCAGCACTTCAGGAACTTCCTACTGGGTCTGGCTCATGACGTGCCTTTGGCAGGACATTTGGGGCAGGACAAGACCTTTGACAGGCTTGTCAACCACTTCTTTTGGCCCCAAATTGAAGGCAGTCAGATGGACACTGCAAGTCTTGCCAAACTTGCAAGGCAAGTTGAAAGAGTGGGAGGAAGGTCAAAGCTCCTCTCCAACTTTTTCCTGTTGTTGGAAAACCCTTTGAAAGGGTAGGGATGGATATTGTGGGGCCACTGGATCCCTAGAAAGCAATGGGCAACAGGTACATCCTGGTCTTGGTGGACCATGCCACCTGGTACCCGGAGGTAATCCCTCTTAAGACAAAGACGGCTCCAGTGGTGGTCCGGGCCTTAATGGCGATCTTTTCCCGCATGGGATTCCCTAGAGAGGTGGTTTCTGACAGGGGGACCAATTTCATATCAAAGTATATGATATACCTGTGGAAGGAGTGTGGTGAAACCTACAAGTTCACCACTCCTTCCCACCCACAAGGAAACAGTCTGGTGGAGAGATTCAACCAGACCTTGAAAGGCATGATCACGGGTCTAATAGAACCCATGAGGCGTAAGTGGGACATCCTCTTGACATGCCTTCTCTTTGCATAGAGGGAGGTGCCTCAGAAGTCTCTTGGGTACAGCCCCTTTGAGCTCCTGTATGGCCACCCTGTCAGAGGACCTCTGAGTTTGGTAAAGGAAGGTTGGGAGGCATCTCCCAGGAAACCTCCTCAGGATGTGTTTAGTTACATGCTGGCCTTTCAGAAACCAAACTGCCCGCTACAGGAAACTCGCTCAGGCGAACCTAGAAGCAAGCCAGGAAGAAACGAAGAGGTGGTATGACCAGAATGCCACTCTGGTCGAATTTCTACCTGGGAAAAAAGGTGTAGGTCATGGCCCCAGTGGAACCTTGTGCCTTGCAGGACAAGTGGACTGGACCATTTGAGGTGGTGGAGCGCAAAAGTAACGTCACCTGTCTGGTGGACTTGCGGACTCCAAAGAATCCTTTGAGGGCCCTCCACATGAACTGCCTCAAGCCCCACTTCGAGAGGTCCGAAGTGGCTATGCTCTTGGCGACAAATGATGAGGTGGAAGAGGAGAGTGAGCCTTTCCCTGACCTCCTGTCTACCAAGGAGCATGATGGGTCAGTGGAAGGAGAGATCCTCTCCCCTACACTGACTCCAGAGCAGCAGGGGGACTGTTGCCAGTTGTTGGGACAGTTCGCCCCACTGTTCTCTCTGACCTCAGGTGTTACTCACTGGTGTACCCATGATGTGGACACCGGTGACAGCCCTCCTGTAAAGCACAAAATTTAACGGTTGACTGACCGGGTCAGGGCCAGCATCAAATAGGAGGTCTCTAAGATGTTGGCTTTAGGGGTGATTGAGCCCTCCAACAGTCTTTGGACCATCCCAGTGGTCTTGGTCCCAAAGATTGCTGCACCCGGTCCCACTCCAGAGATACGGTTTTGTGTGGACTACCATGGGCTCAATGCCATCACCAGGACTGACGCACACCCCATCCCCAGAGCTGATGAGCTCAATGATCGGTTGGGAGCTTCCCGGTTCCTCAGCACATTTGATTTAACGTCTGGGTACTGGCAGATTGCCTTAACCGATAGGGCCAAGTAGAGATCAGCATTCTCGACCCCAGAAGCTCATTACCAGTTCCGGGTGATGCCCTTTGAGTTGAAGAATGCCCCTGCTACCTTTCAGAGGTTGGTCAACCAGGTGTAGGCTGGATTGGAGGTTTTCAGTGCCGCCTACCTGGATGACATTGCTGTGTTCAGTTCCAGCTGGGAAGAACATTTACAGCACCTCAGTAAAGTGTTGAGGGCTCTGCAAGGGGCAGGCCTCACGATCAAGGCCAGTAAGTGCCAGATCGGGCAGGATTCCGTGGTGTACTTGGGACACCAGGTAGGAAGCGGCCAGGTGGCGCCCCTACAGCCCAAGATTGACACTTTTCTGGCTTGGGAGCCCCCCAAGACCCAGACAGAGGTGAGAGCCTTCTTAGGTCTCACCGCCTACTATAGGAGATTTGTTAAGGGTACGGAAAGCTTTTGATACCCTGAAGGCAGCCATGTGCATGGTGTCCGTGCTCAAGGCACCGGACTTCTCCAAGGAATTTTTCGTGCAGACTGACGCTTCAGAGCATGGTGTGGGAGCGGTGCTCTCACAACTGAACAAAGAGGGCCTAGACCAGCCTGTAGTCTTCCTTAGCAGGAGGCTACTCCCCAGGGAACAGAGGTGGAATGCCATAGAAAGGGAAGCTTTTGCTGTGGTCTGGGTGCTGAAGAAGCTGAGACCATACCTATTTGGGACTCACTTCCGGGTTCAGACAGACCACAGGCCCCTCAGATGGTTGATGCAAATGAGGGGTGAGAATCCAAAACTCCTGAGGTGGTCCATCTCCCTACAGGGAATGGACTTTATGGTAGAACACCGCCCTGGCACAGAACACGCCAACGCAGATGTTCTGTCCAGGTTCTTCCGCCTTAGTGAAGAGAAATCCCAGGAGGTTGGGTAGTTCTCCCTACTTTCAGCTAGAGGGGACATGTGTTGGACTTGGCATCTTTTGGCGTGTTTCCCCAGAGTTGTTGCTTTCTGACCTCCCGGTTTTGACTTTGCTGGTGTAATGATTCTGCACACTTTCCTCACTGCTGTCCAGTGGTAAAGTGCAAGTGCTCCTGTTATAAAATCTGTTATGGATTGGTGTTTCCATGATTGTCCTATTTGATTTATATGTCAATCACTAGTAAAGTGCACTGCGAGTGCCAGGGCCTATAAATCAATTGCTGTTGGTGGGCTGCAGCACTGGATTGTGTCACAGACACAAACATCCCATAAAGTGTAACTCTGGCCTGCCATTGCAGAACCTGTGTGCAGCCTGCGGCTGCCATGTCGACTTGGCAAGTGCACACACTTCCAACTCCCCAAACCTTCCCTTTTCTACATGTTAGTCACCCCTAAGGTAGGCCCAAGGTACCCCTGTGGGCAGGGTGCATTGTATGTGAAAGGTAGGACATGCCATGGTGTGTGTGGCATGTCCTGATAGTGAATTACAGCCTACTTCGTTTTCACTATTGCAAAGCTACCTGTTCCCCATAGGCCAGAATGGGTAGTTTGATTATAACATCCTATAATCCTAATTGACCCAGGGAACATGGTGGAAATTCGAGTTTAGTATGCCTGAACTCAGAATGATAAAATACATATTTTAGTGAAGTTGGTTTTAACATTCTGTGTTTGAAAATACCACTTTTAGAAAGTAGGTATTTTCTGACCTGACCATCCAGCCTGCCTCGGCTAGCTTGTGATTTGCCTGTCTGGTTTGTGAGTGACAGGAGCTGGGGGAGACTCCGGGAGACAGGGTGAGTCAGCACAGTTCTGAATAGACCTATCTGCACATAGATGGGTGGGAGGAGTAGCACCTTGGTCTGAATAGGGCTGTGCCTGCCTTCCACAATGCTGGCTCCACCTCCTGTGGTGTGTCTGATGACCCTGGCCCACTCTCACAAAGGAAGAAGGTGCACACTGGCAGAATGCACCCAGAACTGGTTTGAACTAGGTACAGGCCCCTCTGCCTTCAGAGTACAAAGGATTTGGTGGTATAAATATTGGGACCCAAACCTCAAGACTTTAGAACTCTTTTGGATAAAGAAGACTGCCAAGAGTTGGGGAAGCTGTGAGGAGGAACTACCACTTTGCTGTGTGCTGTGTTGGCCTGCAGTGGCTGCTTCTGTCTTGGGCAGTGAAAGGACTGGACTGAACTTTCTGCAATCTACTTTTGTGAGTTTCTCCAAGGGCTTGAGGTAGAGCTTGCCCCCTGTTCAAGAAGTCTCAGGAACAGCAAAGACTTCAAGCCCGGCGCCGTCTATGACGCCGCTGCCGACTCCCTGTCCTGAAAGCACAACAGAGGGCCCCGCCGCAACGCTGCACCGCAACCTTGGTCTCACCGATGATGCCTGTCGACGCTCCCACTGAGCTGCTGCTTGCACTGGAACTTGTGGGCACGGCACTCCACACTGCCTCGCTTCACGCCGAAGCTTTGGCACCACAGAGAGCACCGCCGCAATGCCGCACCGTGACCCTGATCTCACCAACGACACCTGCTGATGCCACCACCTAGCCGCTGCTCGCACCGCGACCTGTGGGCACCGCACTCCGCACTGCCTCACTTCACGCCGAATCCTTGGTATCCCCGACGATGCCGCTCCACGACGGACTCAACGCCACTGCTTGCACCGTGGTTCGAGGGCACCGCTCGTAAATTTACACGATGCACTGCCTTCATCAAGCCACGCAGCCTTAGCCTACCGACGCCGGTGCCATTGACTCCAGTTCTGCTGCTGCACCGTGACCTACCAGCACCGTGACGAGCACCGCCTTGATCTCACACCGCGACCCTGGTCTCACCGGCGACGCCATCTGATGCCGCCACCCCACCGCTGCACTTCGCACCGCAGCACCCGACGCCTGCCGACGCCAGTGCTCCTGACTCCATCAGAGAGGAGATCGACCTGCAACACATGCGACAACGAGAGGGCCAGCGATAGCAGGAGGGTAGGGTCAACATCACGACAAAACCAGTGATGATGCATGGGGAAGTGGGAAAACCTTGCTGATATGACCCTGTGGTCGTATCAGCATAATCCACCCCCCATTCCAGGTATGGTTAAGTCAGATAACTAGCAGGTATTAAAAAAAAACGGCGATGACCCCGGTTAGCGCGACTTTTCACGTCACGTCGCTAACCAGGGCCAGGGCCTCCTTGCTAATAGGCGATAGGCCTCTTAGCAGCTGTTTACCAGGTCTGTTGGTCGGGAATGCCTACTTTGCATGCCATTAGCGATAAATATCGCTGACATTCAAAGCCGCACCCAAACCGGTCGCTTTCATCAGAAAGCTGTCGCTAACTGCTGTTAGCGACAGCTTGCTGATATGGCGATAGAATTATCGCCGCTTTAGCAGGAAAAGGTCCCGCTAAAGTGGCGATATTGCCCTTGCTAATATGCCCCTTAAATCAGAATCAAGTGGTTAAGTGAAATAGCACATTGTAATAAAAAGGATAAAAATCCATATAGTACTCACTTCCAGGAGGATCAAAAGGCTCTAAAAGGTAAAAGAAGCGATACGTAAAGCATTAGAAAACTGATAGGTATAAGGAGACAAATGTAGTCAAAGAAAAAATATATTGTGGCTCGGCATGAGTGAAGATTACACCAGCTACATTGAGAGGGGAGCTACAGAGGTGAGGAGAAGATGCCCAGGAGGGAAACCAGTTCAGTGCCTGAAGAGAGGGTAAGTAATTGAGAGGAAATGGAACACTCATTTGGGAACACATAGAAATTGTAAGAGATGAACCTGACACTTACTGGTGAGAGGGCACCTGGGATCCCCTAGGGTGCCGTTTGTGCATCTCTGTGTTGCGGATCAGTATACAGGTAAGGGAAGACCCCTTTGTAAAGCTTGGAGGATGTTGTGGGCGATCTGAGGCAAACCTGACTGGTGAGTGGATGAGGAGCTTGATTTAAAAGGAAATACTGTCCCCAGGACACGCTCACCTGCCAGCAGTCACTGCCACGAGGGGAACTGCTTCTCTTCACTCCTTCTGCCCTTACACCAGCCGTGAGAGGAACGGCTCCTCGGCTCACCGCTCTCCAGGTCTCGCCGTGAAGGGAACGCCATCAGCCACAAGGGACCACAGCTCCCAGCAGGCGCTGGCTGACGCTCGTGGGCTACGTCATCGCGGCACCAGGAGGCGCGCTAAGTAGCGAGCAGGCCTCCCGCAGCGCGGGACACGCTTACCTGCCAGCAGTCACTGCCGTGAGGGGAACAGCTTCTCTTCACTCCTTCTGCCCTTTCACCAGCTGTGAGGGGAACGGCTCATCGGCTCACAAGGGACCACAACTCCCAGCAGGGGCTGGCTGACGGTCGCGGGCTACGTCATCGCGGCGCCTGGAGGTGTGCTAAGTAGCGATCAGGCCTCCCGCAGTGCGGGACGCGTGCGGGCGTGCCCAGACCAAGGGCGGGCCCATTCGAGCCCGTCCGAGCCTGTCAGAGACAGTAAGAGACTGGGCTGGGCCACCCCCCAAGATTTCTCTCTGTTTAAGGGATTAATATTGTACATTATTGTATTACTTTGCTAATTTTTCCATTGCGGCTAGCTATTGTTTAATATGAGTAAGCTAAAATCAAACAAAGGCTCAAATGTTGTAGGGACTCTAGACGCCTTTCTTCAGAGGGTGGATTCATGCCTGATAAACTAAATAAAACTGACAGAATGAAGGCTATCCCTAACACCTCAACCCTCTCAGAGTAGACTCTCTATCACACCGGCACTCACAGAACCTGCCGCAGCACTTAATAGCAAGCCATCCCCTTCACTGCCCTGCACTTCGGCACAAGCCATCAAATATTAGATATTGCGTTCTTTTCTCCCCCTGATCTGGGATCAAGCCTCGTTAGGTTTAAAGTCACCAATAAAGGACAAAAAGCCATTAGCAGGTTAGACTGTGCCACCGAATCCGCTCCGAAAAAAAGAAAAGGCAAAAATACACTAAAACAGAGCAAACCTGCACAGAGGGCAAATGGGAAGAAGGTGAAATCTGCCACTGGCATGGGTGAACCCAATAAGGGCTCCCCGAACACTTTTAAACAGAGGGAGACTGATAAACCTATTGATAATGTATTAGATGGGAACTTCTGGGGTAGACTTGAGACAATGATGTCAGCCCTTCTCGAACCCATCATGCTAAAGGTAACTACCGTAGAAGCCAGACTTTTAAAAATAGAGGAGCTGGTTGGTAGCACACATCCAACAATATTGGCAGGTAGTACCAATCCAAATGAACGTAACCAGCCCAATAGGGGGTTAGGCACGGGTGTCGAATCATCCACTACCTCTAATGCCACAGATAAAACATGCAATAGGAGTAATAACTCCCACTTGATCATACCCAACACAGAGAATCCATCTACACACGCTGGCCAACTCCCTAGCAAGGACAGACCCACTATGACAGCCTCCAGCAATCTCGTTGGCCCAGAAAGGGGAGCACAGACTGCAGGGGTGAATGGCGGAAATAAAGTAATAAAGATGGGCACAAATTTACAAGAACAGAAAGATAAGTTCCATAGCCCACCACATAACTTAAATCTGCCCCCAGAAGTGACACTTTATACGATAGTTCTAACAAATGTCCCTCCTTTAACCAACAATGCCTTCGAACACTGGTCGACCTTAAAGCATAAGTCCCTTCATTTTCTTCCTATGAGGACTGGTTTAAAAGAGCCCCTTTTCTCAGATTTTAAAATGGTACGAAGAATTGGGTGGGTCGGCCCCTCAGCCAAATCATTGCCTGGAGATTGTGTTGTACTAACTTTTAAATCACCTTTATTGGTGCACACAATCCTAGAGAGGGGAAATAGTGGACCTCCTAACGACATACACATAGTACCATTGGGGTATTTGTATCAACCATCGAACTCTCTAACACGACAGGGCTTTTCGTCTGAGAGAGACAACCATTTAAGACCCAGGCAGCCTAGATATCCCATCCCAGTTTATAATCGCTTCGATCCTCTAAATTCCCTGGAAGACATTGATTGACTGGACTCCGGGAAACGTGTATTATATAATTACGAAATCAGTAGATCTGAACACAGCGATTATTCTGGGTTGATTTTAACGAGTAATGATGGTACTGTATGTGAACATTATGTCAGAAATGATAGTGGACTGGCTCGAGGGCCTTTGAACTCAAACACAGAGATTCAGGGTGACCCCCATGGTATTTTAAATGTCTCTTTTTCAGCCAGTGACTTAAATGTATATTTGGCCGATAACAGTAGTGTTGAGGTACAAGGATTTCTGGGCTCACAGAACGCGGCTCAGATTAATTTACAGGACAGTTTAACTTATTTTTCTACTTCTACACATGAAAATGAGGACCTACCAGGATTAGTAACATACCTTTACAACCGCCCTGCTGATGTCAAACGCCCCCTCTGCAATATCGTTTCATGGAACATTGCTGGGACCCGTTCTAAGTTAAACACCCAACTGTGGTGGGAATTTATCCTACAATTCGAGGTCCCATGCCTTCAGGAGACATGGTCTAAGGAAGCGATTCACCTGTATGGGTATAGGACCTACCACACCCCAGCATTTAATGTTCAGAGCGGCAGGGCTAAGGGAGGTCTATGCACGTATATATCAAGCAGCATGAATATAAAGGACATCACAATGCTTGCCAATGATGATTACTACCACCTAGTCAGACTGGATCTCGATAAATCATCTTTCTTAGTTTTAGTTAACTTATATAATAATATTCCCCCTGGGAAAGTGGGCACCGTTGTAAGAAAAATGTCAAAAGTATTGAGATCAGTGGATAAAACCAAGAGCAAAGATGCAACACTTATATTGACAGGGGATTTCAAATGTACGCTATGTGAGAATGCTGGGGATAACCTGTGCGGAGCTTTAAGAGAAGGAGTGTTCATCGCATTTTAGACATACTGCTCTGGGGGAGCAGCTAAATTAACTTATCCTTAGTTTTGATCTGGGATTTGCTAACGAACTATGCCCAACACCAGCTCCAATGCCATGGATATTCAATGGTTGGGGCCTTCGCTCCACCATTGATTATATCTTAATATCAAATAACTATGCTCATAGTTTACATTCTTTTCACGTTTCACAGAACTCGCTTAGCGACCATTTTTCCCTCTGTCTGGCTATTACGTTACCCTCTAGTAAAACTTCTAGATCTATCACCAATAACGATCGGCTTTTAGAAAATATATCCATTGGCTGGGCCATGGTAGATCAAGCCGCCCTCACCCAAACAGTGGTGGAGAAATGTAAATCACATATAGAGACATGCCTGACCGGAACAGCGCTCCCTGATAACATTTTAGCCTCCTTTATGGCAATAACCACCGTGATAAGAGAGTCTCTCATTAGGCGCAAAAAGAGTAATATATGTCAGAACGGGTGGTTTGACTCAAGGTGCACCCAAGCTAACTTTCAGCTAAAAAAAGAACTTCACAAAACCCCGAGAAACACGCTAGAATTAAGGTTAGCTAGAGGGGCTTACAAACAAGCTAAACGGGACAGAAAAAACACATTGAAGAAGGAGGTATGGGAGGCATTACAGGCAGCCTCAATAGCCAGAGATAGTGTGGCATTTTGGAAGGTAATTAGGGCTCCATTTCTGACTAGCGAGAACGCCCGTCAATTGATATAGCCATAACGGAGGAACAGTGGATTGGGCATTTTGCTCAAGTATATAAAGGCGAGGGAAACACTGAAATGGTGGACATCCAAGCCCATGAGGCTCAGGCCTTAAATTATCCCCCAAACCATAAGGAACTATTGTTCACCTTAGAGAAAGTGGAGCGGGCCCTAAATGCAAGCCAAGGTGGCAAAGCGCCTGGGCCAGATAGGGTACCTGTAGACATGTTTAAATCAAACATCTCTCTGTGGGGGCCTCTACTGGTACAGGTGCTTAACGCCAGTAGTAGCACTAATTTTTTACCTTCCTGGGTAGAGTCTACTATTGTGCCCATTTTCAAGAAGGGGGACAGACAAGATCCAGGATGTTACAGACCAATCTCTATGTTGGATGCTACTGCTATTGGATGTAGTGGGGAGAATTCCTCTGGAACGCCTTCAGGACTGGGCAGATGAGAATTCTGTCCTGTCTGACATACAATATGGCTTTCGGACTGGCGTGGGGACCATAGAGCAGGGAATATACCTCTGTTTACTGGTAGGGAAGTACACTAGAGCTAAAAAAGGGAATCTTTTCTTAGCTTTTGTGGATCTCACAGCCGCATTTGACTGTGTGCGCCACATAAAACTATGGTCAATATTAAAAGGTATGGGGGTTGATGTAAATATTATTTATTTTCTTAAACGTTTTTACAGTGATGCCAAGGCCCGCGTACGCTGCGGTCTGAAGGGAGAACATTCGGCTGCTTTTCCGATTAGGAGCGGTGTTAGGCAGGGCTGTGTCCTGGGCCCGTTCCTTTTTAACTTGTATATAAACGGATTGGGGGAGGCTCTTCTTAAAGACAACCAAGACTTCCCCCTAGTAGCCGGCCGCTCTATTCCAGCCCTCTTGTACGCAGACGACACAGTGTTGATGTCTCGTACACAAGTAGGCCTACAGCACGCTCTGGACAGTTTTTCCCTTTTTATGAAAGACCTAGGTTTAAGGGTAAACTCTTCCAAAACATTTATTATGCGCTGTGGCATCGGCATAAAGAAACACAGCGATATGTGTGTGGCATGACAAAAGATCGGGGTCACACAGAACTTTTCATATCTGGGCATTCTTTTCGCCCATAATGATTCTTGGGTACAAGTAACCGCAGCATAAAAATTGGCACTTCTACGCACTACCTCTGCTCTTACTGCCCTTGCGAGAAAACTAGGCAAAAAAATCCAGAGGAGCTTATCAAAATCTAAAAGGCTAAGTGTGTTTCATCAGCAGTTACGGGAGTGGGGTTTGGGGGTTTGCCGATCCGCTTCCAATCCAGAGAGTAGATAATTCCTTCCTAAAATATATCCTATCTGTCCCGAGCAGTACCCCAGCACGCATATGTCACGCTGAGTTAGGATTATCTTTATATCTGATCTAATTAGGCTCGAGCCCGTGCTGTTATGGCACAGGCTCTGGACTAAAGAAGAGGCCAAATTGAACAGAGATATCCTTTCAGATATTCTGAAACTGGAAGGCGCAATGAGGATTCCATGGCTAAAATATCTCCACAATTTCTTAAAAGATCTTGGTCATTTAGCTTACTTCACTAATCCTACTACCATTAGGGCAATAACAAAGAAGGAACAAAGACAAGAGGGTATCGTGTTTCTGGACACCATTAGAATGTCATCTTAAAACCCACAGTCCTGCGTAATCAGATGGTTTTAACTACTTTTAACATTCAACCCTACCGTACCTTTGTACCTAGTGCCCATGATAGATTTTTACTAACTCGTTTTAGGCTGGGGGTCTTTCACAGACTAGTTAGTTTCCCTACAATGAATGACTGGTCTCAAACCTCCAACTATGTCCTTGTGATAACACTTCCCCACAATCTACGATACACGTTACTTTTTTCTGCAGGTATTATTCTGTTCCCAGGAGCTCGCTCTTGGTACCTATTCTGAAACAGTGTGGGTTACGCCAATCCCGTCCCGCTTTCCTGGCTCTACAATACTTGGATAATGAGCATAGTGTTTTTAGGATAACATTCTTCCTGAAAAAGGTTTTGAACCTAAGGAAACAAATGTGCACTTAATTGTTTTAATGCGATACGGGCTTCTTCCCAACTAATTGAATAAAGGCTTTGTAAGTTTAATATTCTTTTTAACCTAGTGTATGAAATTATTTATGTAATTTTCATGCAAACTATGTCTGTATAAATTGTCTGAATGTTTTTAAACTTTGAGCTTTTATGATTGTTTGTTTAACCATTCGAATAAAGCCTTCTTTGACTTGACTTGACTGTCCCCAGAAGGGAGACGGAAGGCCCAGTGGCCATAATGAACTGTGCTGGAAACCCAATCTATTGCGGAAAGTTAAGTCCTCCCCACATCTGAGCAACCTGAGCTTCATAATAATCACTTGTTGATTCAAACACTAAATCCCATATAGATATCCTTGCAACTTTGCCCGCCAATTTATAAAGATTTGCAAGCAAGAGTTTATTAATATTCAGTCAACAGTGTGTTGTTATCACTTCTTGTGCTGGTGAGTAGTGTTTAACTACAACATTCAATCACCTCCTTAACAGTCACTAAACAAGTGATTGATTTTTGAAATGAGCATCAATTGTCTTTGAAACTGGCAATATGAGAAGCCTTTTTCATAATTTCTATAATGCCTGAGATGTTTGTCTTCTATGATACTTTCAATTTGCAAAAATTGGTGTAGCTGTGTTGCATTCACTATAACAATTATTTGTTTTTATATAGGTAACGTTTCTAATGGATTCAAACAGTCTTTTGCATTTAAAAACACAGGTTGCTCTCCAAGTAATACATTAATTGAGGAATTTAAAGTCTAGTTTCCCAATTTTGTGTACCGACCCACATCTTTCGTGATACACCATGGGGCAGATTTACAAGCTCTGGCGCATCTCTGCAAATCAGCAGGGATGCACCAGAAAAGATGCGACACGCATCTATCTTCTTGCGCCACCGGGAATGCATCGCATTTACAATGCGGTGCACCATGGCGCAAGGATAGCGTGATGGGTGCCGCATCCTGTGGTGTAAGGGCGGCGCAATGCTGGAGTCGTGTCGCAAGTGCGACGCGGCTCCAGCAATACAGGGGCCGCCCATACCTAATGTGGTGCGCCACTCCTTATGCCTCCCTCAAGCAGGCGTAATGATTTGTTGCAGCGGCCTCGGGAAAGTAACTCAGTGAAATCTTGTAGATTTCACCGCGTCACTTTTACGAGGCGTTCCTGTGACGGAACGTATACCCTGCGCAGGAAAGCCGACATGAAACCTGACGCAGGTTTCATGTGGCACAGGGCTTTACGTGACGCACCTCCCTAGATGCGTCACGTTGTAAATAAGGAGCAACGTGGCGCATGGTTTACGCCTCCACTGCGTCACACAAGTGACGCAACGGCGGCGTAAATGTGGCGCATGGGGCTTGTAAATCTGCCTCCCTGCTTCTCATTGCATTACATGAATAAATATTGTATTATATCTTTGTTTGAGCCATGTAATACTCATTAGGACTATATGATATTAATTCAAACCTATGTACCAAAAAATGTACGCTGAATCTCTCTTACCCAGCATTGATTCTGGAGCTGCATTTTTAAACGTACCATTATTAATAAATGCTTTCAATTCCTTATCTTTTAGTGCTGTGCCCCATTTCCAGTTTGAGAAATGAAAATCATTTACTCTAGGCAATCGGGGTAATAGCACTTGTAATTTGTAATTACAATTTGTAATGCGCATTAAACCATAGGCATCAAAGCGCTACAATGAATTTATATCCATGAAACCTGTTCATGTTATTTCCAAAATCTGACTCTTGCATCTGTCTATCCTCTGTTCCTCATATTGAATTTACAGGTATGGTTATTTTCCAAGCTGAGTAACCTTTTTCAGTATATTCATCCAGATATTCAAATGAACGTGTCCGTTTGTGCCAAGAAAAAACACAAATGTAAGATGTGTAGTATTTCAATTATACAAATACATTTGAGTTTCATCTTTATTCTTCAATAGAGATCTAAATTATGGAAATTTTGCTTCAAACAGCTTTACGCTCAGATTGGTCTGAGGGCCATGCTTCAGTGCTCAGACAGGCCTGTGCATGTTCAAGAAGTGTATATGACTGTTTGTTCGGCCTAAACCGACATGCGCACTTAGAAAGTGCTCACCACTACTCCCTTGCTCTGTGGGCAACCCCGCCCAGCACTTCAGAGCCTTCAGAAAAATAAAATGATAATAACATAGTGTTATTATCATTTTATTTTTCCTGTGGGGCGACGCTCCACTGCCGTAGCAGAAGAGCTGCCGCAGGGTGTATCCAGGGTCTGTCAGCTAAATGTCACTAGTGGATTGCACCACCTATTTTGCCATCCACTGCAGTGACAGTGCAAACATGGTTTCATGCCTACCATTGTAGCCTGACTATAGCAGTGTAAAAACTGCAATTGGCCTGACAAAATAAACCCATTTGACAGCTCTAAATCTTCCTTTTAAATATTAATGTCACCCCTATGTAGGCCTTGTAGCCCTCAAGGCCAGGTGCATGGTATTTAAAAATAGAGCACATAAAAATGTGATGTTAACATGCCTTTAGAGTGACTTGCACCCAATAGTTATTTTCATTGTAGAAAGGCTGACTGGCACGTAGAGAAACACTGGGAAGCAATATTAATATTGATTCCTTTATCTCTGGGTAGGGACCAGTTAAAAATATCATTCAGCAACTCTTCCTAATATTTATCAAAAGCCCAATTTAATGTTGAATTTGTATTCTTGATAACTATTAGGAAAAGTAACTTTTAAAAAGTTACATTTTCTCTCCCTAACGCCTAATATGCATCATCCTCCAGCTGCGTGAGTGCTCAAGCCCTGATCAAGTGTTAAAACTGCTCCCATAGGAAAGACAAAGGCCTGGGTATGGGTAGTTTTTGTTGAGCTGTTGGGTTGTTTCCAGGACCTGAATTTACTTCAAAGTGTCTTCCTCTGTCATAGGCAGATGCCAGATGATAACTGGACAGGCTGCTCCCTTTGGTTCCTCAGTCAGGCAGGCACCACTCCACGTTGGATGGGAGCTGCCCTAGAACTGGTTTGGAGTGACGATAGAGGAGTGGATGCTCATTACACAGAAATTTAGACTGAGGAGCACTGCCAGATTGTTTGCCATAGGGCAGACAGGAACTAGTGCAAAATTGGGTAGGACCATTGGTTAGGTGAGGAGTCACCTTCACCCACAAGCTTGTGCGAGGCGTAAATGTGGCATCCCCTGCACCTTCTAAAAAACATTGTCTGGGCCTGAGGAAGAACAAAAGACTGAGCTGCCCTGGACAAAGAAATGGACTGCTAGGGTCATAAGACTAACCTCATGTTCAAACTAGCGGGATAAAACAAGCAACAAGAGGCCTTTTCCTGCAACTGTCCAGCTGACCAGTTCCAACTGCACCTGCCCTGGACCCTGCTGTTGGCCTGTGGTAGTGTGAGTCTTGAGCCCCAAGTGCTATCCCAGGGCTATGTTGGCTTTACTTCTCCTATGAACGCTGAAAACCTGGGACGTATAAATGTTTTCCACTTCAAGACCTCTGGAGGACCGGTAAAAACCTACCAAACTGATCCAATCGAGGTACATTGCTGCTGGATTGAAGATTCAGGTTTCTCCCACTCAGAGCTTCTCTTCAGCAGCAAATCTGGTTCATTGAGCTCTGAAAAAGTGACTAAGTGCAAACCTAGAAATCTTAACCAGGCAAAGGTGCCAAATGGATCCTGTTGGTGAGGGACATTCCCTTAGCGCAAAATTCTGATTTCTCCTGCTCTGAGCTTTCTTGTCAAAAACCAATAGCCACACCAGTCAGGGTGCTATGGCTATCCCACCTCTTATGGTTTTTTTTCCCATTTTTGGTGGCATTTTATTTGGTAAAATTTACTGTGTTGTGACTTTATTACTGTTTTGTTACTGCATAAATACTTTACACACCGTCCTAAGTTAAACCTGTCAGCTCTGTGCCATAGCTACCGGAGGGTTGGGCTCAAGTAAATGTATTTACTTTGATGGTTCACCCTGACAAGAACTGTAATTATTACTCAAGGTGAGAAGTCCCCCTCTGACTAATAACCCAATTCCGTACGATGTGCCTATAATCCCATGGCAAATTCTTCACAATATCTCTAGTCCCATTGATTCAAAAAAGAGTTGGAGGCAAGATGCCAATTAAGTCAAGGAACAAGGTGTGTGGAATTTGGATAGTGCTTGCTGGTCCTAAGATTTGAAGATCCAATTCTTCCTAATAAACACCATCTTGCAGTAGGGTGGCTTTCATTTTTTGTCCTGACACTCCTCTAGTAATACTTTGTATTTCACTTCATTTGGATTTTTTATTTCAGAAATATAGTCTCCATGAACGATCCTTACAATAAAACAAATTCCATTATTAACCTGCTTATAAATGAGAATGATATTAAGGCAAGCCAGTTGTAAGTCCAAGATGATTTAGTATATTATTTTATACTGCTTTCAAATGTTCTCCATTTACCTTCCCACAAAAATTGTTTATTGATTTTATTTTTTTGAGTTCACAGACTTCCCATTGTTAAATAGTTGAAGAGAATTGTCTTCCATTCTGATATGTCTATATTCAAATCTTAAGAGCTACAGTCATTGGAACGCTCAACATTTTCGCTTACTTCCTGTTTTCAAAGGTGATGCGGTTAGAAATGCCACATTATAAATATTTATTTTAGCGCTTACTACTTGTTAATCTGTGCTTTGGACTGGTTGCTCTTCTTTCTATGAGGGGAATATGACTAGGATATGTTCTGTGACCGAATTGTTAATTGCAACATCAGCAGTGGCATTGGTTGAACGGTATAGGATGATACCACATGATAAATGTTTTAATGTGTCTACCAACACCAGCCTTGTTTTTTCTCTTCCAGGCAATGGTAGTATAACAATTCTTGTTCTTCTTGTTCCTAGTACTGGCACAGAATATCTATAGGTTGGCCCAAATTCTTCCTTTAAGTCCAATCCTTCTACTGCGATTTCTCCAACCTTCTGTAACCAACCAGTTACAGAATATGACTTTGAAGGTGAAGTCTGGTTTAGACTATCCAGGATATACTGCAAATCCTGCAACAGAGTGAGAGGTTATTGATCATGTAGATCCTCCCATCTTGAAAGGTTCAGTAAATGTATTTTAAGTCCAAAAACAATTTCATAAGGGAAGCGGTTGATACAAATCTTAGCATGTTATGTATTACTTTTTGAGCACCTAACAGGTTTGGGAACAATGACCCACAATTGACTAAGATCTTTGCAGCCACAACTTGTTTTAAAGGACTGTTAGCATTCCCTACAACCCTGTTTCAACTGGCCGAAAGAGGTGCGAGACTTGAAGATTTACCACCACCTTAGCAAGCTCATCAGCTAACATCTTAGAGGTATAAACTGGCCCTTGGTCAAAATGATATGTGAAAACTCTACTCCCTGCTATAAGCCTAACAAGTCTTTTATGACTGTGCAAGGGGTAGCCTGGCATTGAGGCCATACCCACATAAATTAGCTGCATGAATCTACTGCAACTAATATATTTATACCTTTCTACTGGTTCTATTGGACCAATATGATCCATGATTTGGAAAGGATGTGTTGCTTTCTCCAATGGAGCCAGCGAAGATCTAAGAATTGTAGAATGTTTTATTTTCTGACAAATTTCACACTGTAATACAGGTTGTTTAGTTTGTTGTGGCATTATTGCCCCACCCCCCCAGGAATTCTCCTACAGAATGTATAGCATTGCAGATGCCTAAGCATGAGTAGAGCCTGTCCTTCATGAGTAACCTTTATAAAATTAACTCTGTTAAATTCATTAGATATTATGTTCCCCAATGTTAGGTATGTTTACAGTAAGGACTCCATCTTGTTCCAGCAAGTAGCTGTGCTTCTATGGAAAGCCAGGAGATGGAGCTTTTTTGTTGTGTAATGTTTGGAATGCTGAGAGGTTAACCAGGTTAATTCTGGGTCTCGAATCGGTGATCACATCTACTTTACAAACCTGCATTTTAGAACAATTTTATACAAAAGGGGTTGAGGCAATATATTACAACAACTACCACCTCAGTGGGTCAGGTTATAAGACACTTAAAGTGGTGCACAGAACCAGAAGTTCAGTCCCTTTCAACTTCCAATGGAGAAAAAGCCTCTTAAGCATTAATAAATTCAAATGGTTCAGCGCCATTATTCAACAAAATATATAACTTTTTCTAGTTCAGCACAATTGTTATAACAATCCACACACACAGTACATATGATTTAAAGTCTCCAATAAATATGCTTTGAAGGAAGTTCTTTATTCATATTGTTCTTCTTTTATTAAGCTCCTTAAAAACAATAGAACACACTTTTTGTCCTCATGGACTTCTTCAGGGCTCTATTCAAAATCCTTTTGATTGAAGACAATGTGCTGGTATCTATGGCATTGGTAATATGTTGATTTTCTAATGGACAACGAACTCATTGAGTCCTCTAATATCAGACCCCAGCATGCCAGTCCATGCAATGGGCCACTGTGCAGAATGATTCCTATTTCCGTTAGCAAAGAGATAGTTCAAAGTTTGTTCAGAACTTGCTGATAAAAGTTCCCTGAACCCGTGTTCGTATGCCCGAGAGCCAAAACTAGCCCTTTGGTGTGGTGAACACACTATAGGATGAGTTTTAGCTCTCAGCACTCGTCCTGTGGTGTGGTAAACAAGGGACAAAATAGTTAGGCTCAGATTTTACATGCACAAAACCATAGAAATTTAGCAGTTACCTGTGCTAACTATAACTTACATCCCCGCAATGCACTGTTTATGACCTCACATATTACATCGCTCATGACATGGTCAGTGACATCATGATGAAATCACTCTTCGTTGTGAGTAGGTGTGTGAGTATTTCTGTGGATCAGGGAGTAAATCCATGATTGTCTGAGTGGGTCTATGAGTGGGTGTATAAATATCTGAGTGGGTCTACTATCTGAGTGGGTCTCTGAGTCAGTGTGAGAGTGTCTTAGTGGGACTCTGAGAGGATGCATGAGTGTGTCTGCAAGTGTGTGTGTGAGTATCTGAGTGGTTCTGTGAGTGGTTGCATGAGTGCCTGAGGGGGTGTGAGAGTGTCTGTGTGGCTCTGAGAGTGGGTGTGAGGGTGTCTCAGTTGGTCTTCCTGTGGGTGTGTGAGTGTCTTAGTGAGTCTGTCAGTGGCTGCATCATTCTGTGGGTGGGTCTGTGAGCGGGTGCATGAGTGTCTGAGTGGGTGTGCAAGTATCTCAGTTGGGTGTGAGAGTGTTTGAGGGGGTCTGTCAGTGGGTGCATAAGTGTCTCAGTGTGGCTTTGTGAGTATCTCAGTTGGTCCGTGAGTAGGTGCAGGAGTGACAGAGTGGATCTGTGAGTGTGTGTATGAGTGTCTGTGTGGGTCGGTCAGTGGGTGTAAGAGTATCTGAGTGGGTTTGAGCATGGGTGCATCAGTGTCTGAGTGAGTGAATATTTTTCTTTTGATTTTTTTGGGTAGAATTTGTGAATTCGATGCAGTGGTACATGAGAGGCCATGCAGAGTACCGTGGCAGATCATTACATTTTTCACGCAAAAAAAAACTTTCTGGGGTATTTTCTGGCCCATCAGGGGTCCCTCGCAGATCCCTAAATTGTACCCAGGGGGTCAGGGTACCTCTATCCTGCCCCCTTCTAATGCATTTAATTTCAATTTACCCAGCTGAGGACTGTTGCCTGATACATAAAATGGTGGCAGCAACTTTCCAGTCAGTTTGTGGCCAGTCAATCATGGCATTGCTGTTGGCACTTGAATTCGCGAGCCACCGAGGTGGTCTGTGATAACGGGTAATACCCATACCTTCAGAGTAATAGCTTTAATTTTTATTATAGATACTCTGATGCTCCATAAGAGATAATATTTCTTCAAATGAACAAGGACAATAGAGATTACTGAAATGGTGAGCTCTTGTATATCTTTCTTGCTTTCCCATTTAGGGTCACATAACATGTAATAGCATGGCCTTACGTGATAATGGGATACACTTGGGAAGTAATGGTTTCAGAGGTGATTTATTACACATCAGGGAGACTTCTATTTCCATGATCTCTTTTCTTTTCACTTCGTTTTGACATTCACCCTTCCTTTAGATATCTAGTTGCTTTTAAAGATATATTATGATCATCAAACACATACAAAATGTGCATGGCACGATTCGGGTGAAATACCTTGGAGATGGGTTAAATCCTAGATCCCATGACTTACCAACATTCCTTATTATGCCATTGCTTTATGTTTAAGCCCTGATAAAGCCTTGTTTTACATAAACAGACGAAACACGTGTTGGCAAGGAGCTGTATTAATGGCAAGGAGTGATATTTGTGACGGTACACATTATTAACAAAGGCAATGTGAAAAGTGTGAAAAGAAAGCCTGGATGTCTGAATAAAAGACAATGGGCATTTTACATATAACTATACTCATTTTGACTCATTGAGTGCTTGGAGAATTTATCAATTATTTAGGAGAAGTTTTCTTTTCCAATTGAGGAAGATTTGGTGGCTCTCCCTCCTCCTGAGCACCGATTGGAATATATGTTTAACTGTACCAGTTTTCCCAGCCATCACCATTATCTCATGGATATGTGATAGGGTCCACGTCCCTAGACATTTATATTTGTTTTTACTATAATATCTCAAAATCTAATGAACGGATTTACATCATATCACAAGAAGCAAGCTTTCTGGACCAAGATCTATGTTTCTGCCAAAACTGATGTAATTCCATTCAGCGGTTCGAGCTGTAGTCGTGTCTAAAATCTCTATGGGAATTAACGTTTGAAACACACTTTTTTTGAGCCCCCCTTTTCTTGGTTCCCATTAGATGAATCACCACTAACGTATGCATGCTCGACTAAAGACAGTAGGGCACTTTGTTTGAAACATTTCATGAATATTTGCCAAACAGTGCTAAAGTTATAAGCAAGTCAAAAAGCAATTTCTTATGGAAACTAGGTCTTAACTATAATGATCTACTGGCGGTCACCAGTAGGTTACATTTATATATATATGTATAGACTCGGATAGATTGTTTTAAATTCACTCACAAATTGAGACTGGTGAAATACTTTGTTAACCATACAGCATCTGGAGCACAACAGAGTAGTAGAGGTGCAGATAATAATGATTTCTTGGTTTCTAATTTAAATCTTTTGAGGGACTTGGACAGCCTCTCTAGAGGAGATTGCACTGATGTCAATGATGATATATTGGTAAGAGAGTATGCTCTGAGGATACATGAAAAACCTAGTACACCTTTTAAACCAAGGTCAACATTTTCTCCTATGGTTCCAATGGATCCCATAGGTAAATTTTCAGACTGGGTAATATATGATATAAAAGAGTTGCACAGTAGTGCTGAATGTAATCCTAAAGGTGGCAAATCATCAATAGGATATAAAAACCTGATGACCAAGTTACGACTACGTCCTGATATAGTTGTGAGACAGGCCTATAAAGGAGGCAATATTGCGCTTTGGGCGCAAAGTTACAATGGAATATCATGCAGATCTGCTGAAATGGCAAATAGCAGGTCTTTTGTCCCAAGCAGAATACAAGTTCCTCAAAATAGATTCCCTGGTTACTCCCATTTTGTATCTTGTACTTAAGATTCATAAGAACTTAAATATACCACCTGGCCACCCTATAATCTCGCCCATGAGGAGTTTATTCGAGAACACCTTTAAATACTTGGATTACTTCCTCCAAGACTACGTGAAAAACCTCAGTTCCTATACGAGAGACATGGAAGATTTCCTTAAAAAGATATATGATGTAGAGTGTAAACAGGTTCTCCTAATGATCACATTAGATGTGCAGTCTTTGTTTACAAGCATTTCCCATTCAGATGGCATGAATGCAATATAATACTTTCTAGGCTCGCGACCTTTGTCGCTGTACAAACACACTGAAATGCTGATGTGCATGTTAGGATGATGCTTGCGCAATAATATCTTTCTATTCGGTTCAGACCTATATCAACAACTGTGGGGTACTGCGATGGCTACCTGCTTCGCCCCCAGCTATGCAAATTTGCATATGG
The DNA here is from genome assembly GCF_964204655.1 of Triturus cristatus. Classification (NCBI taxonomy): domain Eukaryota; kingdom Metazoa; phylum Chordata; class Amphibia; order Caudata; family Salamandridae; genus Triturus; species Triturus cristatus. Next base: position 319,868,526 of record NC_140589.1, on the reverse strand, counting down.
GCTGGTGGGAGTAGCAGGTGTTCACCAATTAGTATGCAAGAGAAATGTCTGAGAATATGGTACTTTGGTCAAGCTACATAGACGATTTTATTTGTCCTGTGGCATGGCAGCAAATCCTCAGTTGAAAAATGTGTTGAAAATATAAACAACAACAAGTTACATTTACAATTCACTGCACATCTCAGCGATCAGTAAGTACAGTTTTTGGATTTATCTCTATATGTGGCAGATTGAAGGATACAAACAAAGGGGCCGATTCACAGAACTAATCTGAGATACAATCCTAAACTTACTACTTTTGGTATTCACAGAAGCCATTTAGTAGTAGTAAAGTTAGGACACCTAACTTTACTGCTACTAAACTGAGATAAAATCCTAAACTTACTACTTTTGGTATTCACAGAAGGCATTTAGTAGTACTTAGGATTTTATCTCAGATTAGTTCTGTGAATTGGCCCCTAAGACGTTTAGAAAAAGCACAGCAGGAAATACTGTGCTTCATGCACAGAGCTTCCATCATACGAAACTCAAAAACAGTATTCCATATGTGGAAAACCTCAGAATGAGGAGAAATTGCAGAAATCCCGACCAGCTCACTGAAGCCCAGTCAGCCCTAACACAGAGATTCAAAGCAAGGGGCTACAATATGACCATTCTAGAAGAGGCGAAGCAGAAGGCTAAACTGAAATCTAGGGTGCAGTTAATCTTTTCTGAAAAAACAAAAGATAAAACATCAGATGTATCTGAACAGAAATTTTGCTTTACCACCAGCTTTAATGTACAACATCAAAAAATGAGAGCATTTTTTAAGTATCATTGGCATTTACCATGCAGTGACCCTATTTTAGGACCCAAACTACATAAGAAACCCCTCATCACATTTCGCAAGGCCAGATCGATGAGACAAGACCTGGTGATTAACTGTCCGGGCATGAAACAACCGGAGACTTGGCTGAGTGGGGGAAAGGCTTTAGACGGTGCAATAAATGCAAAGCGTGCACCTAAGGTATTAATACCACAGAGGTACCTTTACCCTTTGGGGACAAGAAATGGAGAATCACAAAGCCCCTTATATGCAGAAGTGAATATTCAAAATACGCTTTAAGATGTAGTTGCCAAAGGTAGTACATTGGAAGCACCATACTCTATGCACATCAGCGAGTGTTGCAACACATTAGAGCCATTAGGAACAAGGACCAAACTTACCCAGTGGCGAGACATTTCGAATTGATTCATAACAGTAATCTTAATGACTTAGAATATTTTGTACTGGTTAAAGTGCCCGTGAAGTTCCGAGGGGGCAATAGGGAAAGATATTTGAGGCAACATGAATCCAGATACATAATACGATTGAAGTCGAGAATCCCAAATGGCCTCAACACTGAGGAAGATATGCATATACATTTGTAGAATGATGTTCTACTTTCCGTTGTAAGACAAATGTAATAACAATTTAGCTTACAAGGCCAGACTCTTCCTAGCAAATGTATCCAATTATACACACAATCTGTATACTCCCTCTCCGATCCATAAGATGATCTTTATAAGTGAATCTTTTTTAATCCTGACGTTAATGTATTGATTTTTGCACATGCACTTTAAATGATAAGGAAGTTGTGTTAAAAATTGTGGATTAGCACATTTCTTAGTAGTTTTGTTGATGCGATTTTGCACATGCAGTATATTGGAGACGCTGTTAATATAAGGATATGGAGCCATTTAGGGATAGATGTAATAAGAAAATGAATTTGACAAATAAGGCACTTGCCTGGAATCCTTATTCATTTTCTTTGGAAACTCTCCCCATTCCAGCATCTTGTAAATTTAATTAGGTGAAATGAAAAAGCTGAACGGTTCTAGCAAAATCGGCAAATGTTTCTCTTTTGTATATAGGATTGTATATACATGAAATAATTTGTGTGCACCGCATGAGGAGCAACATTGGAGTTTTATGGATTATTCAATGCACTGGCACTGATCACTTTATCTGCGCCGCTCCATGCTTTGACTATCAAGATCAATTGAAAGATGGTAATGACTTGCACTATGCACGTTGCACTTTGATTATAGATTGCACAATGTTCCTACATGGCACTGTCCCTTTAAAAGTTTTAAAAAAATGTTAATTGCAGTGACGTCATGAGAAGGTATAAAGCAATGAAAGAAAAAAGTTTGACGAAGATCGCGGCTGCGATAGAAACTTGTTACCTGTGCAGCAAATAAAACCGTCTTTAGAAAGTGAGCCCGAGCGTCCTGGTGCTTGTTCTAAATGTGGACAGGCATGTTGAGTATATATATACATATATATTCGCACAACTCCAACTCTTCCAATCCACTTGGAAAAATAATGGAGCACGGACCACAAGTAAGTGCAGATTTCTAATTTATTCTTTTCTCACAAGCACTAGCAGCATTACGCGTTTCGGCTCCAGAGAGCCTTGATCACATGATGCACCATGACGGCACACAGTCTGTTTTTATACAACATTTTTTTCACATTTTTTTGCTTTTTTCCATTTTCATTCTTAAAGTGCATATCTTAGCATAGATATAGACAACACTGTTGATTTGAAGCGGTTAACATAATTTTTCTTTTCAGGTTTAAATACCTTTAAAATCATGTAACGTTACTGGCATGTTGTTCTGTATTTTTGTTTTCAGCATCCAGGTTTAAATACCTAGTCAAACTTATTTCCACAAATTTGCCATTGAATACATAAAGTGCTAGTGCATTATACAATATTTTTACTAATCAACATTCAAATGCTCAAATTTAACTTAACCATGTAAAAATTTCTTATCTAAAACCTGTGGGGAATATTTATAGAAAAGTGTATAAAAGATTTACTAAGATCGCTTGTAAAAAAAGGTGTAACATTTTTTTTATTGTAAAAAAGTTTTTCTTTGCATAAAAAGTGGGATTTACAGCAGCAAAACATGTTGACTGATTTTCATAAAAGTCTATTACTTTGTGATATATTTACTTTAGAAAATGTTATCCCATTCAATCAAATTTATTTACTTTGCTAAATTAGTTGTTAAGATCTGGTAATTTTTTCGATTTTTCTGATTTCTCTTGGGGGCAGCTCATATCAGAGGCTGGTGTATAACTCCTGTGTAATGTTCAGGCGTCTTGGATGTTTCTAGAATATCTCTGGTTTCTAGCCTTCGGAGAGCCTGTCCCCTTCCCATTTGTATGGTTTGATAGCATCAATTAGAAAATATTTGAGTCCCTTGGGGTCCGCATTGTGCTTTTCCCCAAAGTGTCTCGCTATGGGGTAGGTAGTGTCCTTGTTTTTGATGGCTCTGATGTATTGTAATATTCTTTTGTGTCCTTGTAGTATTGTGCTCCTTACATATCTAAGGGCACATGGACACTCCAAAATATGCACTACAAAGTCAGATTTACTGGTTAAAGCTTTTCCTATTAGTCTTTCTGTATCACTGAATGGAGTATCATATGTTGTTTTGTTTACTCCAAATTGGCACACTTTACAAGTCTTGCAGCGATAGAAGCCCTTTCTTTGTGACAGCCAGGTATTTTTAGCCTGTGAGAAGATATCATTTTTGACCAGGACATCTTTCATTGAGGTGGGCCTGGTGTAAGTTATTGATACATTGTTTTGATACATTTTTTGGGAGAGTGTGGCCGATAATCTGATCATCTAAACTCAGAGGCCAGTTTTTTCTAATGATTTGTCTAATCTGTTTATCCTGTTTGCTGTACCTTAGGATAAATCTGAATGTGGAGGATTCTTGGGTCTGTTTGTTCTCCTCTCAATTGGCTTTTTTAATTAGATTCTCCCTTTCCACCTCTCTACTTTTCTTTATGGCCTTTTCTATGCATTTGTTGGAATACCCCCTTGCCTGAAATCTACTTTCACAGGCTTGTTGGGCTATATTCAGATCCTCCTCTACGCTGCATATTCGTTTTAGCCGCAGCATCTCCCCATAAGGGATACTTTGTATCAGATGTTGCGGGTGGAAGCTGCCTGCGTGTAATATTGAATTGCCGGCAGTGGGCTTTCTATGAAGCTTAGTCTCTGGTTTGCCATCTTTGATAACTGCTGTAAAGTTAAGATTCAGATTATTCATATTTAGCTCTGTAATGAGCTGTTCTGCTTCCTCTGCATTGCATCGCCATATTATAAACAAGTCATCAATAAAGCGCAACCAGCACTTAATCTTGGTCTTTATCATTGTGGTGTGTTCCTTCATGAGTACCAGCTCCTCACACCATCCCATATGCGAACAGGCATAACTGGGGAAGAAGCTGGCACCCATGGCCACACCACGTTGTTGTTTATACATGACATTCTGGAATAAGAAGATATTATTCTGTAAACAGACCTCAACCATATTTAAAAGCATCCTATTGTGTTGTATGCATTCGGGAGTCCTTTAGTCAAGATAGTGTTGCAGAACTCGAAGACCATCCTGGTGGTTGATGGATATGTACAATGATGTCACGTCCATCGCTATGAGCAGAAAATCTTGCTGCCATTGTATATCTTGTATCTTTAAAAGAAAGTCACTTGTATCTTTGATATATGATGGCAACTGCTGCAGAAAATCCTGTAAATAAAAATCCACATATTGAGAAGTTTTCTCCAGGAGGCTGTTCCGTGCTGATATTTTCAGCCTTCGTGGAGGTTTTGATGCATTCTTATGAATTTTTGGGATGAAATACAGGATAGGTGTGACTGGTTTTTCATTCCTCAGAAACTTGTATTCCTCAACAGTTATCGATCCTGCATTCCTCCATGATGCTAATTTCATGTTATAAGCACCGTACGTGGATCTTAAATCAAAACGGTCACTTCTTCGATAACATGCTGTATCTGCAAGTTGGTTTATGGCTTCTTCTGTGTAATCTGCCTTTTTCCACAGGACCAGGTTTCCGCCCTTGTCTGCATTGCGGATAACGATATAATTGTTTGATTTACATTTTTTCATCAGTTGATGATATTGGAGCTCCGCTCTGTTAGTTTTGTATCTTTTGGCTCTCTGTGTCTTGTGATTTAGTTGCTTTATGTCACTTACTGGTTGTTCTTGAAAAATGTCGATTGAATCCCTGGCTGTAATGGGATTAAATTTGGAGACAGGTTTGAAGGGGGTGGTGGTTTTGAGCATGGTTGTATCTCTTTCTGTCATTTTACGCATTCTGGTATTGTCATCTTGGGTATTATTGTCATTTGCCAACTCATATAGGTCATCGAACAGTGGCTGGTCTGCGTATATATATATATATATTCACTGAAAAAACCATAGGTTTCAGGGGTGTTATAGTTAGCTGGACTTTTCACTTGTACAGAACCATTGAAATTCCCCCGTTATAGTTAGTTCAGCTAACTATAACTCGCGCGCCCGCAATGCACTGCTGATGACGTCACATATTACATCACTCATGACATGGTCAGTGACATCACTCATGACATCACTGATGACATCTCAAATGACATCACTGATGACATCACTGATGACATCATCCAGTGAATGTGTGTTTTCTGAAAATTAAATATGTTTTATATATGTATATCTCAAGGTCGATGGAAGAATAAATGGGTATATAAGTGTCTAAATGGATGATTTGTTTTTGAAAAATTGATTGTGTAACTGACTGATTCAGTGTATCATAGTGAATACATGGCTTAGTGAGTAATGTTTAAATATGTAAATATCTGTATCAGTCTCTCACTTTGTGTATAAGTGGCTGCATGGGTTGGTGAGTAGCTACATGGGTGTCTATATAGGTTATTAGTTGGTTTTTTGAGTATCAGTCTGAGTGTCTGCATGGTTCGGTGGGGGGTATTACGTAGTGCATAGGTGCATGAATGAGTGACTCACTCTTTGTATGTGTTGAAGACAGCATGTGTGCAGGACTGTATGGGTGGATGAGTGTGTGTATGGGTGTGTTAGTGAGTGAATGACTGTCTCAATAGTGTCTTTATGAGTAACTACATATGTTTTAAACTAGTATATGTGACTATTGGTGTATATAAGTGAGTATATGTGAGAGTGAGAAATTGAAAGAGTTCCTGTATGAATAAGTATGTGTTTCTATAAGTGATTGTTTAAAAGACTAAGTATGTGTAAGTTTCTGTAGAAGTAAGTGTGGTGGTGTGTGTATAACTGTATATGCAAATAAATGTATGTTTGATTCTCTATTAGCATGAGTGACTATGTGTGTGAGTAACTCTATGGATGAGTGGCATTGTGTAACAGGATGTATAGGTGTATGAGTACATATGATGAGTGAATACATGTATGAGTGACTGTATAGGACTGTTGGTGAATGAGTGGATGTGTATGTGGATCTTAGAATTACTGAAGAGGTTGTTGTAACTAAGCCTGGGCAAAGCACTACGCTACGCTCGCGTAGTTTGCGAAGTTCGCGTAGTGCTGCAGTCATTTTTTGCTTGCTCGCGATCCTCAACGTCAAGTTGGCGACCGCGAGCAAGCAAAATGACATCCCGGCGAGACTTTTTCCTTGTTCGCGATCAGCAACATCAAGTTGGCGATCGCGAGCATGGAAAATAAACCTCCCGGCGAGATTCCCAACGCGAGGAGGTCAGGTTTCTCATTGCGAGTGGTCGCGTATGCTCGCGACCGCTCGCGATTAGAAACAACCAGTTCGCATTGAGAAAGCTGCCGCTCGAGTAAAAATCTACTCGAGCAGCAGAAAACTACAGCTCGCACTGTGCAAGATGCCATTTTCAATGATTGCACTGTGCAATCATTGAAAATGACATCTGGCACAGTGCGAACAAGGTACTACGCAGTTCACGAAGTGCTACGCGTAGCTCGCGTAGTGCGAACTGCACTTTGAGTAGCTTCGCGAAGTGCTACTTCGTGAACTACGCCCAGGGTTAGTTGTAACTGGTATTGGTATGTCCATTGTTTTGAAAAGTTTAGTCTCTATTTTTGAATGTGTGTATCAAAGGTTATATTAGAGTGTGAGGAGGTCTGCCACTCTATCACAAGGATGATGTCTTCAGTGATGTCATCAGTGATGTCATTTGAGATGTCATCAGTGATGTCATGAGTGATGTCACTGACCATGTCATGAGTGATGTAATATGTGATGTCATCAGCAGTGCATTGCGGGCGCGCGAGTTATAGTTAGCTGAACTAACTATAACGGGGGAATTTCAATGGTTTTGTACAAGTGAAAAGTCCAGCTAACTATAACACCCCTGAAACCTATGGTTTTTTCAGTGAATTTCTGAGGTTTTTTAAATGCTAATTCCTAACTATAACGTGCCTGAAACCTATGGTTTTTTCTGTGAATTTCAAAGGTTTTTTAAATGCTAATTTCTAACTATGCCTACAGAGATAGGACATGTGAAGAAAGAAGAAAAAATGCACAGAAAGAAGAAAAAGAAGTGCAGAAAGAAGCAACAGAAGTCCTCAAAGACGAAGAAAAGTACAGGAAGAAGGATAAGGTGCAGAAGGAACAAAAAGAAGAGCAGAAAGAAGCCTTGTTGCAAAATCATCCTGTACCCTCTACTTTTTCAGACGGATACTGGTGGTAACTGAGTCTGACTAACCAGTCCTAGAGCCAGTGCTATGTTAAAAGACACTTAGAATACTGTGAAAACACCTACATACACTAGGGAACATTATGCGTTGGGGTCCCCCTGTGATTAGCATGACCCCCTCTGTAAGCCCCTAGTATTTAATAGGGCAGGGGATTAAAACTACCTCTTAAAACAGGCCACAGGGCGTTTTTGCACACGTTAACTCAGGCCCCGTCCCCTCCCTTCACCACTGTGTAAACACGCCCTGTGTCCATTTTTAGTTGGGAGATTAAGTTCATTTGAATCCTGAGGGTCCCTAGGGTCCAACTAGCCCACTAGGTACCTCCAGTAAGTGCCACAGAGCTGCGTTGCAGAGAGGTGTAAAAAGTGGCACGGCCTGGACCACCTCTCTGCAATGCAGCTCAGTGGCGCTTACTGGAAGCACTTGGTGGGCTAGTTAGCCCCCAGGGCCCTCAGTATTGAAGGAAAATTATATCCCCAATTTAAAACGTGCCATAGTGCGTGTTTGCACACGTCACCTCAGGCCCCGTCCCCTCCCTTCACCACTGTGTAAACGCACCCTGTGGCTGTTCTAAGTTGAGAGATTAAGTCCCCTTGAATCCTAAGGGTCCCTAGGGTCAAACTAGACCACTAGGTACCTCCAGTAAGTGCCACAGAGCTGCGTTGCTGAGAGGTGTAAAAAGGGGCTTGGCCTCAGAACACCTGTCTGCAGCGGAGCTCCCTGGTGCATACTGCGGATGCCTGTTGGGCTAGTTGGCCCTCAGGGACCCTCAGTATTGAAGAGGAATTAATTCCCCAACTTACAACTCGCCAGGGGGCGCGTTTGCAGAGTGCTGCAAGGAGGGGGCGTGGCCTCCGGCACGATGCCAGTCTTTTATTTATTTAAATTTTTTAAGAAGGGGGGCTGTGTGGTTCCCCTTCTTATTCTAATTTATTGGCCCTGATGACCCCATCCCCCAGGGCCTGTCTCCCAATTATATTTTTTTGACCCCAATCCCCAGGGCCGGCCACTGTTTTTTATTATTTTAAAAAAATATATATTTATAGACACACCTAGGACATGCTGGACAAACCGTACGTACCTATCACCATGACGATTTGCGTGATATTCATAAAAAGGCGACTATGCATACAATGAATCCACGTGGAATGTATTTACACCACTAGTGAAGCTCTGACATGTCTGATGCCCTACCGTGCCTAATCCCGGTAGATACCCTTGTTGTTTATTTATACAAACATGGGTAGCTATTGACGGGCACATTTAATACACATGCACACCAAGCCATTCAAAGGGGATTCGACAAAAATTCGACCAAAACTATGCAAGAAACCCCCCTCACGGTTAATAAAACACACATCCACTGCCGGATGTGTAATACTTTTTATTTTACTCTCTGGAAAGGGGACGAACATCACCTGAGAGTCACAGCGCGCTCCTGGCAGAGCCCAATGCTGTGTTACACCCGCCATTGCCTGCTGAGTGGCACACACCTCTGTGTTGTATTCCACTAGCTAGTGCATATGCTATGACACTCTCTAGCCCATGTGTACTGTAACACCACCCCGTGAATATGTCATGCCACACTTGTCTTCGCACGGGTTATATTGCCCCATCTAACGTGCCTTCCTCGATGCCTATGTTATAACGCACAGTGCTATGCCATACATATTACAATCTGGGATCCATATCTTTGTCACAGTGCATATGCAACGTTACACTCCCCAGCACTTTTTGTATATTACAACTTTAGAGACTGGTTAGGTTACACAACACTGCCCTGTGCATATTACACTCCAAGGCGCATATCGCATAGCACGCGCTAGTGCCTGCGCTATCTCGCGCTCTCCAATGAATCTGTCATTGCGCACAATGTATTGCATATTATATTTCACGCCCGGTTCATCTTATATCACACTTTTTGGTGCATAGTTTATACCATACACTATATCTAGTTTTCATTTTCAATCGTGCTCTCAGGACTACGTTCTATGTAACACTGTGTTCACCTACCCTTTTCACGGGCATTACATTTTGCGATAGGGGGTGGAGGGTCAGGGGGTGTTTCTGCCAAATGAGCCCGGAGTCACAGTCACAAACGTCCTCTTCTTCCTAAATAAAAGTGAGATTATGTTGCATACTTGTTCATATTTTAAGTAGTTCGCACAGACACACATTTTAAAAACAATAAAGTTCCTAATGCCCGCCTTCTCTGAACAGTTAGCTTGCTGCCCCATCCCCCTCCTCCCTATCCTCTGTTGTGTGAATCCATGGACTAGCCTCCTCCCTCCTGCCATGCATGGTCTGATGTGCCGCCACTGCCCTCAATTTAGTATGATGTACCAGTCCACTCCTCCTGCCCTCCATTGCCCAATTCTATGCCCCAACATTGACCTCCTGCTTAAACTCTATGCTTAGCTTGCTGCCCCTATTCTCCTTCCCCCTGCCCTCCGATGTCTTTGTGTATGCCCCTGCTCCATCCTTTTTGCCCACCATGTTCCATGGACCTGCCACTCCTATCTACTCTGAGTGTTCTGTTGAGCTGCCACTCCCCTCCCACCTGCCTAGCATTGTCAGATGACTGTAACCTGTCCCTGCCACCTCCACCCTGCCTGTCCACATGCCATGCCCCTATCCTCTTCCTCCTGTCCTACATGGTCCATTGTACTGCCACACCCTTCTGCCCTCCCTGGTCTGTTGTGCTGCAACTGCTCCTCCTGCCTGCCCCGTGCGGTCTGTTGTGAGGCCCCTTCCCCTGAACTTTCTTGTCTGTGCACAGGTCCTGACCCTCCCTTCTATCCTCCATCGTCCTTTGTGCATGCCCCTGCACCCTCCTTCTTGCACATCATAGCCATTGTGCTACCACTAACCCTCCCACTTGCCATGCATGGTCTTCTGTGCTGCCATGGCCCCTCCCACCTTCCCTGTGTGGTCAGTTAGATGCCCCTGAACCCCTCCCACCTTCCCTCCATGGTCTGTGTGTATGCCATCACAGTCTCACTGTTGCTCTTCATGGTGTGTCTTGCTTCTAGTACCTATCCTGCCTGACCTCCATGGCTATCTTGCTGCTCCTGCCCTGCCCCCTTGCCCCCAGCCCTCTGTTTACATGTGCAGACCTCTACTCCCTCCCTCCTGGCTTGTCTGTTCCATTATAATGCCCCTGATCCATCCCTCCTGCCCTTTATGGTCTGTTATGCTGCAGCTTTCTCTCCTGTCTGTCCATTATGGTCCTGCCTCTTGCCCCTCTGTTCTCTGTTGTCCATGTGCATCGTCCTGTCCCCTCCCTCTGGCTTTCTATCGATTGTTGTGCTGCACTCCCGTCCCGCATGCCCTGTGTGGTGTATTGTGCTGCTGCAAACCCTGATGCCTGCCCTGCAGGGTCAGTTTGGTGCACCTCTCCATGTCCCTCCTGTCCTCTGTTATCCAAGTCCATGTCCCTACCCCATTTCCTTCCATGATCCAATGTACCATACTTGGGAACATTTTGAACTTGGTAAGAGGGAGATTTTGAAAAAAAACTGGGGTATTGATTTTCCCCTTTGAGGTACATTGAAAAAGAGGAGATTGTAGACAGGAGACAGATAAAATAAAGCCCATTTGAGCTTAAAAACATTGGACGTTTCCTGGCTGAATCGGGTCTGTTGGCATGTATGGTTGTACTACCATTGCCTCTTCCTTCTGCCCACAATGGTCTATTACATTGCCTCAGCCTCTCTTGCAAGTCCTGTATTGTTGGTTTTTTGCCCCTGCCCCCCTTTCCACTGCCCTCCATAGTCTGTTGTGCTGCCACGGCCCTTCCTGGCTGCTCAGTGTGGTTAAATTGTTGCCTTTGCACCCTCCTACCTGCCTTCAATTTTCAGAGTCCGTGCCCCTGGCCTCTGCCTCTCAACAGTATCCTAATGAACAACTAGATTGCTAACATTCTATATTTATTACAAAAGTGTGGAACGCCTGACGTCATCTTGATGTAATCAAAACTGTAATACCTAGAGCATTTCCTTTAGAAATTACATATATGAGGGGGTCTTATTGGCATCAAAATTATGGTTAGTGCTCTAAAAGACTAAAATAAGGACATATTTTCTGAGTTTTCAAATAGCGAGAAAGCACTTTTAAATTATTTGTTACCTTTATGTTTTTTTATCCAGCTGACCACTTGATTAAATGTTGCACTTAGGGGAGAGGATGTGGTGTTACTTCCAGAACTGCAGACTTTGCAACTGGGGAACCAGATTGGAGTTTCTGCTTCAGCTCGACATTCTGTGATTCTGGTCAAATCACGTAGTCTCCCCATGTCTACAACCAAAATGAATTTGTTCTTGTGTGATGTAACCAATGCTCATGTAAAGCACTCCAATACCTGACAAGTCTGCACTATATAACACTGCAAAAACACAAAATAATAAGTGTTTTGCACACTTCTGTCTTTGGGCTATATTTGGGCTACATCTGGGTGATTTTGGGCTACATTTGGGCTCTTTAGTCTCCGGTGGCCATCTTGGGAGATTTATTTGTTATGAAGTTTCCTAATTTCCTCATGTACTGCAGTCTCCTCAGTAGGAAATGCTTTCAGTTTTTTACTTTGATTCCATCATGAAGGTATTCAGATATGTCACACATTTGCCATAAATTCTGCATGTTAGCTCTCTAGTTGCTCATTAGATCACTGTAGTAAAACTACTGTTCACCATGGAAGTCTGTTCCTGGTATTAAAAGTGCATGTTTCAGTCTGCATGTCAGAATTTTTTAATGAAATAGAAGAGGATTTGAGAAGTCACTCAAAATGTGCCCTCATTTTCTTTCTTCAGCATTAATCATAATTTCTATGGCAAAATGAACCCCCTCATTGTGTTCCTTTTTAAATTAAATGTTTTAAGTGTTACCAGTTTATTCCAATCAAGATGGCTTCAGGTGTGCCATACTTTTGTCATAATGAAGACAGTAAGCGCTCTAGTTGTTTTTAAGAACACTCTGGGACATTCTGTCATTGGGCTATACTTGGGCTACATCTGGGTGATATTTGGGCTACATTTGGGCTCTTTTGTCTCTGGTGGCCATCTTGGCAGATTTATTTGTTATGAAGTTTCCTAATTTCCTCATTTACTGCAGTCTCCTCAGTAGGAAATACTTTCAGTTTTTTACTTTGATTCCAAAGGCATTCAGATGTGTCACACATTTGCCATAAATTCAGAATGTTAGCACTCTTTTTGCTCATTAGATCACTGTAGTAAAGCTACTGCTCACCAGGGAAAACTGCTGCTGGTATTGAAAGTGCATGTTTCAGTCTGCATGTCAGAATTTTTTAATGAAATAGAAGAGGATTTGAGAAGTCACTCAAAATGTGCCCTAATTTTTCTTTCTGCAGCACTAATCATAATTTTTATGGAAAAAAGAACCCCCTCATTTTGTTCCTTTTTAAATTAAATGTTTTAAGAGTTACCACTTTAATCCAAGCAAGATGGCTTCAGGTGTGCCATACGTTTATCATAAGTAGGACTGTTAGCGCTCTAGTTGCACTCTGGGAAGCTGCAGTAGAACACAAAGGAATCAACTGACAGTCTCTGCCCTTGTTGGATGTACATGTTTTACTGAGAATGTCAGACTTAATTCTCACATGACTGAGAAAGATAATGTGAATTTACAGAAAATAAGCTCTCAGTTTAGCTTACAGATCACCTTCCAAACCTCTGTGGGAAAAGCATGAGAAAATATTTTTCTCTCAATCATGATATCCCAGCAGAAGGCTTTTTCACATGGTGAAATCACCTTAGAACATACCACAATTCCTAAAATGAGTATGGTACTATCAACAAATGATTTATAATGTAACTAAAGTCTTAAAACCTTCTATTAACTGCAATGCTTTTTAATGAGGTGCTATCATGTATATTGGTCCCAAGATGGCTGCCAACACTTCTTGGATGAAGTGCTGACAGCCAATCAGATCTCAGGATGAGATGTGTGGTTAGGCTCCGCCCACATATATATATGATTTTACTTTTGATTTTCTCAGGAACTACTGAACAGATTGACACCAGACCTGCAAAAGGCACATGCCTGACCTGAGGACTACCTCTCTGCCAAATTTCAAGTAATTCTGTTCAGCCGTTCGGGCTGTACCTTGGACTAAAGGTCCCTATGGAAAATTGCATGGGGAAAACGCGTTTTGGGACCCCCCTTTTTTCTCAGCCCCCGCTTGACGAATTCCCCCGAGACTTTCAGGGTAGGAGCGGAGCAGAGCGCCCGACCTATTTTGAAAATTTCGCGAGGATTCATCAACCGGCGCCATAGTTATTCCAAATAGAATGTTGCGGATTTCGTATGGAAATATGGTCCTAACTATAACTATCTACTGGCGACCGCCAGTAGATAATATATATAGTTAGCCCCCTCTGGAAACCAGAAACCCTTGAGAGGTAGCGCACTAGCCGGTGGAGCCAGTCAGTAATCCAAATCCATAATCAAACAAGCACAGTATAGGGTACTCTCAGGCAAAAACACAAAGATGCAGAACAAAACAGGATTTATTCGGTCATAAATCACAGAGTTACGCGTTTCGACCATCCAGCGGTCTTGATCACACAGTGAGACACAGTGCAGAGCTTCTATACATAGGTATGGTTGAAACACAACATGACGAAGGACTGCATCAGCGCCATGAAAATCGACATAGGACTAATTGAAAATAACAGCGCTTGCCATCTGGAAATGTCCATGTATATCGATGTATTATGAAAACATTTTGCATTTTTACAAGGCTGTAATGTTTGACATGACCACCGGAAATACCAGAGTCAAAGGCACAGTGTCCTCTAATAACATGTATGTGTCAACCCACCCAGGATATGGTGAGGTGAAAAAGGCAGATATGTGCACAGTTTATAAAATAACATAATGCATGCACGTACATATGGTGACATCCAGGGGGCCAATGAGATAATGTAGACCTAGCGTCGGAGACTATCTTGCAAGCCCAGATGATGTGTAGTATCGCCTAAGTGGCGCTATGTCTGTAACTTTACAATGGCTGCTTTCCCTCAGTGGGTGTATAATAAACATATCAGAAAATTGTTCCACCATCACATTTTGTATTGTTTCCCTAGGTGGGTTACCTCACGTGCCAGAGTTGTCCAAGGAACGCTCTCGTTTAAGACAAGTGCATAACACAAATACGTGTTGGGTGAAAAACAAAGGATGATAAATCACAGTCATGAAAGTGCAGAATGACAATAAGATCTCAGTGACATCACTAAAACCTTAGATACTATCAAACCCAATAACCACTTCACCAACCCTGTCCCCTCAAACTGCCTACCCCACATCTACCATATCATCTCCCCTCTCCGGACCAAAATAATCAGTGCATCGCTAGCACAAGGTCACATCCCGGATTACCTAAAAATTGGTCTAGTCACCCCTATCCTAAAAAACCAGACAGCAAACCCCTCCGACCCTAATAACCCAGCAACCCTATCCCCGCACTATTCAACCTTTATGTCGAACCGCTAACTGAATTACTACAGCAGGTGAATAACTCCTACCACATGTACGTGGACGACACGCAACTTTACATCAAGATCACTTCCATTGAAGAGATAAAGATGATGAATCAAGCTCTCGAAAAGACCGTCCACTGGCTAACAACTAACTTTCTCAAGCTAAACTCGCAAAAAAATGAACCCCCTCCCCTAAAAACTTGCTGGAGATAAAGGAATGGACCAAGATGATCATTGCTTTAAATTGCACGCCGACTCTGGAAACACCAAATCGCTTGGAATTAGACTGGATAAAAACCTTAACATGCAAACACACATCAACCTGTTGGCAAAAAATGCCCACTTTCACCTCAGCTATCTCAGAAAAATGAAACCATTCATCGAGAACTCTTACCTCAAAATTGCAGTTCAGGCTTTAGTCATCTCGAGGTTGGAGTACGGATGTACTACCCTCTCTGGACTTCCCAAAATATCAACAGCCCCTTTAAAAGCCTGTCTCAATGCAGCAGCAAGACTCCTAACAGGTTCTAGGAAATTTAACCACATATCGCCACACCTGAAGGTGCTCAACTGGCTACCCTACAAAGCTAGAACCAACCTAAAGATGACCTGCATCACTCATAAAGCTCTTCACCACAGTACCCCCAGTACCTATCTCAGAAACTTAATTTATCCGTAGGAAACAGACACTCTAGGAGCGCAGACAATCTACTCCTGAAACCCTCATGTTTCAGTAAGAAAAAAACTTCTGACAGAACTTTCTCCGGAGCGGCACCAAGAATATGGAACTCACTACCTCTGTGCATAAGAAAAATCTCTTCTTCACCACTATTCAAAAGGGAAGCAAAATCATTCCTGATGAGCAAATTCCTCCCTTATTGCCACACTTGCCTCACCGTATGGGGCCCTACTCCCACACCACTTATTTCACTGACTGGCAAGGCACTTTACCAGTCTACTACCTCGAACTTGCCTCTAAACTACCCTTAATGACACCTTCGCCTCTATGACTTACTCGTACTCAAACTTGTTCCTATTGCTCTGAACAAATCTTCTCTATTACCATTTCTGCTACCTGCCAAAACTTGTTAAAAATGTTTTGATACTTTCTCTGCTCTGTTTTTGCAAAAAATGTATACTTACTCTGCTTTGTTCTGTAAAAGCGCTTTGATACCCTTATCTGAGTCTTGTTAGTCTGAAAATTCTAAACATAAATAAAATAAATATATAAAATAAGAGGACACCAAAATGCACAGAGTTCTTAGCTGTGATGTGGAGAACACCAGACGGATGCTTCCATGAAGATAAAGGGTAGGGAACCCGGAGAGGTGACCGGTCCATTCGGTGGGTCCCTTCCTTTCCTCCTGTAAACAACAGACAAAACACATTGTTAAAATTATTGAAAGTACCTCATTAAGCAAGACTAGATGCATCATATAGACATCTGATAGAAACACTTGTACTGGTAGAAAGTGGAAGTATGCTCAGCAAGGAATCAGCATCAAATTTGTGAGAAGAGGGAGATTAAGCATCATGTAGGTGTATGGCCATTTCATCATTGATATTGTAACCCACAGGGTAGTGGGTCCCAAGATCAATGATGTGCCTGGACTCTCTCTTCCTGAGTTGCAATACTCTGTTACCTTCTCTGAGGTTGGTGGTTACTTGTTCAATTGCATAGTACCTCAATGTAACGAAGACCCCCTACCTCAGATCGGGCCCCCCCTCCTTACCCTGTCCCGGGAATCTTTTCCGCTCAATCCTCCCTGTTCAGACAGTCCATCCCAGCTTTCATCCACAGCCCCGGTGACCACAGGAACCCCGCCCCTCTTTCTCTTACAGGAGCCAATCACGAACAACGGACCACCGGAAGGACAACCCCTGATTCCCGGAAGTCCCTCCTACCCGTTCCCCGCCGGGAATAGAAAAGCCGGAAGACAGGAAGCAGAGGTCGTCGAAGGATCGTGGAAGGAGAGTCCGGCAGGAGATACGACGAAAGGAGAGGACGAGAGCGGTGAACCAGAAGAGTGGTCGGAAGACTGGTGGAGTCCCCCGGAGGAGGCTGAAGAGCGGCCGTAACTCGGATGAGAGTTACGGCGGAGCCCGTGAGTACCAGTTTCCTTCCAGTATAGTACTCTAAAGCACCCGTGTGTACCTTGGGGTTCCATGTACATAGATGTATATACTCTCTCTCCTGTTAGCACCCCTGCACCCTAGTAAGATCTCCCAGTATCCATTGTACAGCACCTCACGTTTTGTACATAGTATCCCCCTCAAACCCCCTTTCCGAACACCCCTTTTCTCGACTTGTCCCTCTTTCTCCTTGTCCCTTCTCCTCACAACCTCTCCTCTTTATCACTCCTCGGTGAAGGTTACGGCAGCGGCATAGACTGTCCGCAGGTCTAACGGCTCCTTCTGTGTTTTTGTCTCACTGCCCTCCGAGGTGTTCGTCCATTCCCCTTCTTGGGACCAACGTTGGCGACTTGGACAGCAGAAGACCTTCGGTGACGACGACCGCAACCGACGGGATCCCTCATCGATTCCAACCCCTCCGGCAGAAGACCCGCATTCTATCCTGTTGCCCACCGTACCTTGAACTCAATAAAGTAGACTATTGCACACTATATACGGCCTCCTTGCCTGCTTTTCCAGCCCGCCAAATCCCAAAGATCACAGGTGGTGTCAGAAGTGGGATCAGCTGGAAGCATGGAGGCCGTAATAAAGAAAATGGCGGAGAATCAGGAGCAGATGGGGATAATGATGGAGCGATTCTTGAAGACGGCCGAAGACGATCGCGGCCAACTACACGATGTGTTAAAGGGTCAGGGGACCACCCATGAACAGGCTATGGGAAAACTGACCACGGTATTGGAGCACCAGAGACCAACCACCTCCCTACCCTCAGTGGTACTGCAAAAATACGTGCCCGGGGAGGATCCCGATTTTTTCTTTACCAATTTTGAGAGATTGGCACAGGCTGCAGCATGGCCTGCCGACCGTTGGGGTCATTACCTGGGTCCCTTATTGACCGGCGAATTACAGGCGGCCTACCAACAGGCGAACGTACAGGGTACCACACCGTATGGGGACATAAAGAAATGCATCCTTGAGCGGTTGGGTATCGACGATGAAACTTATCGCCGGAAACTACGGCAGATCAAGGAAGGACCGCAGGAAACCCCGAGAGCACTTTCCTTTAGGATTAAGGACCTGGCTAATAGGTGGTTGAGACCAGAATCCTCCACCATGGACGACGTGTTACAAAAAATCTACCTAGAACAATTTCTAATGTCCTTGTTGCCCGGCACCCAAAGGTGGGTACGACAACATGCCCACCTTACCCTAGACACTGCGGTGGAGATTGCGAGTGCCTACAGTCGGGCACAAGAGATCCAACGAAGTAAGGAAGATCCGTCTCCCAAACCACATCCCTCCACAAACCTCCGACCTCCCCGTCCGTCTTTCCAAAGGCGACCGGAACCAATTCCCCTGCTCCCATACCCCGTACCTCCCCGACCTAATAATCCCGGACCCCAGTGTTACCATTGCGGGGGTTTTGGTCATATTGCTCGGGTATGCCCCCAGAAGGAGGAACCCATGGAGGTGGGACTCGCCAGGAATTATGTGTGTTCGACCCCAGGCCAGTCACCTCCGTCGTTCCGCTGCCCGGTAAACTTTGATGGGCAACCCCTTTTGACCTTGGCTGACTCGGGGTGTCGTCAGAGCGTTCTCCGGCCCCAGCTCTTGCCTCAACCTGTGGGGCCGACGTCAGGCACGGTCGCCATTCAATGTGTCCATGGAGACACAAAACAGTACCCCACTGCTCAAGTTCGGATCCAACACCCCAAAGATCCTGGAACCACCCTCTCTGTTGGTCTTGTCCCCACTCTACCGGAACAGGCTATTCTGGGAAGCGACTATATGGGACTACCAGGACTTCTGCAAGAAACTACTGATTCCCTGACCCGTTGGTGGGGAGAAGCCCCATTCCCTCAAGGACCTGCTTCCCCTAGGACTGATCCCAAGCCGCCGAAACCCAAAGCCCAGAAAAAGAAGGAGAGACGTGAATATACCGGTGTTTTTCCCGTGACCCTCGAAGAACACCCGTGGCAGACCGACAGAGAATTCAGGGCAGCCCAGCGAGAGGATCCGGTGCTACAGGAAGCATGGGCCAAGGCAGTAGACCACGAGGATCCTCTTATAGTAGGTCCCTACTTCTTTAAGAAACATGGGTTGCTATATAGGAAGGGAGGGTCTCACCAAAAACCACAATTACTCATACCCGGTCCCTTCCGGGAGAAGGTACTCTTTCTGGCCCACAGCCACCTTCTGGGAGGACATTTCGGAGACGAGAAAACCAGCCAAGCGATCTTAGACAGGTTCTATTGGCCAGGGGTACACCAAGCCATCAAAACATACTGCAGAGAGTGTCCGGTCTGTCAGAAACACAGTAGATACCAACCTCCAAGGGTACCCCTACAACCCCTACCCCTCATTGACGTCCCTTTCAGCAGGGTAGGTATGGACATCATAGGGCCCTTGCTGCCTTCCCGAAGTGGTTGCCGATACGCCCTAGTTATCGTGGATTACGCCACCCGCTTCCCCGAAGCCCTTCCCCTACGACAACCCACCACCCAAAACGTTGCAAAAGCTCTCATCACTGTGTTCTCAAGGGTAGGATTTCCCCGGGAGATCCTGACGGATCAAGGCACTCCCTTCGTCTCCTCCCTTATGAAACAGGTCTGCTCCCAACTAGGGATTAAACAGATACGGACCTCGGCGTATCATCCACAAACCGATGGGTTAGTGGAACGATACAATGCCACCATAAAACAAACCCTAAAGAAACTATTAGGGCTGGAGGCGAGGAGGTGGGAGGAAATGTTACCCCTTGCCTTATTTGCGATACGTTGCAAGACGCAGAGCAGTACAGGATATTCGCCCTACGAACTGTTGTATGGCCGACCCCCTCGTTCTCTATTAGACATGGCTCAGGAAGCCTGGGAGGCAGAACCAGATCGCACCCGCCCCCTCCCGGAATATATGGAGAACCTCAAAAACCACTTGTCTCTAATAAGGGACATAGTACATCAGAATCTTACACAGGCACAAGAGAAACAGAAGGGTCAGTATGACAGAGGCACAAAACACCGAGTCTTCTCAGTGGGAGACCTAGTTCTCTTAATGATGCCCTCTTCCGATCAAAAGCTCCTTGGGCAATGGCAAGGTCCCTACACCATACTCCGACAAATAACCCCTGTCACCTACGAAATACAACTAGACCCCACACGGGGTACCACCCAGATTTACCACGTCAACCTGTTAAAAAAATGGGAAGGGCCTCGTCCCGTCCTGACCGGCTCTAGGGGTTTGGAACCTCTTTCTTTCTCTCCTTGCATAGACCCCGCCCTACCTCCGTCCCTGAGTGTAGCCCTCCAACATCGTCTCTCCCCTTTACAACATGTGTTTTCCTCTTTGCCTGGTCACACCTCCATTACTGAGCACGCCATACAGACGAGTCCGGGGAAAGTGGTCCGACAAAGGCCCTATAGGGTCCCTGAAGCCCGTAGAGCGATCATACATCAGGAAATCGAACAAATGTTAAAACTGGGCATTATAGAACCCTCTGTAAGTGACTGGAATTCCCCGATAGTGCTTGTACCCAAACCTGATGGGTCTGTTAGATTTTGTATTGACTTCCGGGAGGTTAATAAGATATCAACCTTTGACACATACCCGTTACCCCGAGTAGACGAGATGGTAGAGCGTATAGGAAAAGCCCAATACATATCCACTCTGGACCTTTGTAAGGGGTACTGGCAGATACCCCTCAGAAAAGAAGACCGAAAGAAAACGGCGTTTTCGACCCCTGAAGGTTTATATCAGTTCCTCGTCCTCCCCTTTGGCCTCCATGGCGCGCCCGCCACATTCCAACGGGCCATGAATCATATCTTAAGTCCCCACACCCAGTACGCAGGGGCCTACCTCGACGATATAGTTATCTACAGCGACACCTGGTCACAACACTTGGAGCATCTCCATAACGTCATTTCCTCTTTGGGCTCCTATGGATTCACGATTAATCCCGCCAAAACCACCCTGGCGGCCCAAACCGTTAAATATCTGGGATATCTCCTGGGTGAGGGTCTTATACGGCCCCAGAGCAGCAAAACAGAAGCCATCCATTCCCTCCCCTTCCCCCAGACCAGAAAAGATTTGAGGGCCTTTCTGGGCCTCCTTGGTTACTATCGCAGGTTTGTGTCCAATTTTTCCCAAAGGGCCGCCCCGCTCACTGACCTATTGAAGAAAGCCACGAAAACAGAGGCCATTCTGAAAAACCCGACTCCCCTATTGTGGCATGCATTTAACGATCTGAAGAATGCCTTGACCTCCAATCCCGTACTAGTTAGTCCGGATTACACACAACCCTTCCTCCTTCAGACAGATGCTTCAGAACAGGGTTTAGGGGCTGTACTGTCACAGAGGGACCGCGAGGGGAACGAAAGACCCATCCTGTACCTCAGCAGGAAACTGTTTCCTAGAGAACGGAATTATGCAGTCGTGGAGAAAGAAGCTTTGGCGATTAAATGGGCAGTAGACAGTCTCCGTTACTACCTAGAAGGACGTGACTTTACCATCTTCACCGATCACGCCCCCCTTGAGTGGATGGCCCGGAACAAGGGGCACAATGACCGTGTCCTGCGGTGGTTCCTGGCCCTCCAACCAAACCGCTTCAAAACAGTACACCGAAAAGGCACAGAACAGGGTAACGCGGACTTTCTCTCTCGCTATCCCATATCCACACCGGATACAAGAAAGACAGCTAGGGAAAGGGAATGTAACGAAGACCCCCTACCTCAGATCGGGCCCCCCCTCCTTACCCTGTCCCGGGAATCTTTTCCGCTCAATCCTCCCTGTTCAGACAGTCCATCCCAGCTTTCATCCACAGCCCCGGTGACCACAGGAACCCCGCCCCTCTTTCTCTTACAGGAGCCAATCACGAACAACGGACCACCGGAAGGACAACCCCTAATTCCCGGAAGTCCCTCCTACCCGTTCCCCGCCGGGAATAGAAAAGCCGGAAGACAGGAAGCAGAGGTCGTCGAAGGATCGTGGAAGGAGAGTCCGGCAGGAGATACGACGAAAGGAGAGGACGAGAGCGGTGAACCAGAAGAGTGGTCGGAAGACTGGTGGAGTCCCCCGGAGGAGGCTGAAGAGCGGCCGTAACTCGGATGAGAGTTACGGCGGAGCCCGTGAGTACCAGTTTCCTTCCAGTATAGTACTCTAAAGCACCCGTGTGTACCTTGGGGTTCCATGTACATAGATGTATATACTCTCTCTCCTGTTAGCACCCCTGCACCCTAGTAAGATCTCCCAGTATCCATTGTACAGCACCTCACGTTTTGTACATAGTATCCCCCTCAAACCCCCTTTCCGAACACCCCTTTTCTCGACTTGTCCCTCTTTCTCCTTGTCCCTTCTCCTCACAACCTCTCCTCTTTATCACTCCTCGGTGAAGGTTACGGCAGCGGCATAGACTGTCCGCAGGTCTAACGGCTCCTTCTGTGTTTTTGTCTCACTGCCCTCCGAGGTGTTCGTCCATTCCCCTTCTTGGGACCAACGTTGGCGACTTGGACAGCAGAAGACCTTCGGTGACGACGACCGCAACCGACGGGATCCCTCATCGATTCCAACCCCTCCGGCAGAAGACCCGCATTCTATCCTGTTGCCCACCGTACCTTGAACTCAATAAAGTAGACTATTGCACACTATATACGGCCTCCTTGCCTGCTTTTCCAGCCCGCCAAATCCCAAAGATCACACTCAACTTAGAACTGTCTGAGAAATGATGTGCCTCAAAATGTCTGGCTACCGGGTAGTGTTGATACCTGTTGGTGATGGCTCTCATATGTTCATGTACCCTTTTCTTAGCCATGTGTTTTGTGCAGCCCACATATCTAATATTGCCCGGGCATTCAAGGACATACACTACAAAGGAAGAGCTACACGTTTTTGGATATCCCTTGAGTTACCGTTGTAGGTAAGTGTGACCCTGGTGAGGTAATTATCCTCTTCGGTAATGGTATCGACATTCCTGTTCAGTAAGGTGTTAGTTCTACTGATACCTTTGACTTTCTCCACTGCTTTTTTGAGGACACAACTGGAAAAACCCTTTCGATGAACCTGGATAGCATGGTAGATTGTTCAGCCAAGAACGTCCCATCGGTACTACAATTTCTTTTCGCCCTCAGGAGTTCCCCGTACGTGATGCTCCATTTAATGGATGGCTGCTCATGGCATGGAGTAAGCTGATACCAGCTGTTGCTTTTCTAAACAGGGTGGTATGTATCTCGTAGTTGACAACTTCAACCTTGACATCTAGGAACTCTATAAATGTTTGACTTATATTGCTGGTTAGAGTAAGATTGCAGTTGTTTCTATTTAATCTCAGGATGAAATCAATGGCTTCTTCCTCAATGCCTTTCCAGATTACAAACAGGTTATCAATGAATCTGAGCCACAGATCAACCCGTTTGAAATCTTCATTGAAATTGATGTATTTTCTGATCTCTTCCTCCCATGTCCCTAGGAACAGGTTCGCAAAACGGGGAGTGAAGCAAGTTCCTGTTGCAGTCCCCAGAATTTGTTTGTATAGACAACCACTGAACATGAAAAAGTTGTTGGACAGGAAAGACTGCACGCGCACGCGGAATGGCTGCACACTAGTGCCGCTCCAGAGGTCGGGGACACAATTTAACAATAAAATTGCGTTTTTGATGACTTTCGAACAGCAAATAGTGCAAAATATCACTTTGGAACCACTACACAACGTGATGCTGATGTTAAATGCATAGAATATTGTACCATAGCTAAGTAAATTGGCTTTCGAGGAGAAGCATAGCAGACTCTGCAGGTGAGACAAAATGGCGGAGATGAACGCAGCGTTATCGGAGAAGGCGATACTGGAATACAACCACCGCACCAGTCATCTCTAAGAGGTACTGCAGACCCACCAAACGATCCATACCTCCGCTGCCTGGTGGTCTACAAATGTGCAGCTATTCCCTGTCCCACTGAAGAGAAATCCGGGATCCCAGAATATAGCGGTCGATGGCCGCTGTGAATGGTGGTGGAACACAGAGGCTGAGGCACTGCAGACTTGGGCCTTATGAAAACGGCCCCATAACGCCCATAAATCGGGAAGCGGTTTCCTGAAACCACACTTGCGTAGACGAGGTACTCCAGACTGCAGGCTGCCTCGAGCAAAGAGAAGACCCCTACAAATCAGGCAAGTACCTCGCTAATATAAATTGATAGACCACAGCACTCCCGATAATAAAATAACACAACGCCGCTTTCTGAATGATGCGCCCGTGATTGTAGACTTTGTGGTGATTGTCTCAGATCGAGCCTGACTCCAAGATATCGGTGGCGGTGCTGTGTACACGGCCATCGGAACACCCGGAACGCTGGTAAGAGGAAGGAAATTTATAGTGCAAAGAGCCCAAACACTCCAGAGACATCTCTGGAAACACTTTCCCACCTTTCCTAAAGGCAGCTCGCCCCCCTTCCCACCTAGGCACAATGCCTTCCGTCACGTCAGCCCATACCATGCCCCTTTCAGTGAAGCACTTAAAACAGCACGGCCTGAACTCCTTCTCGATCAGTTTCCTGCCTAACCTCTCACCCAAAGCGAAATAGAACTAAGCAAAAACTGATCAGACAACATCCTGAATCACTATTCACGGACACCTACCACTGCTAATCCAAAGGACAGGTAAAAATGGATCTCATTTTCTACACCGAAAGGCTCGAAATTATGGAACTCCATCCTCAGATCGCAACTCAATATCTCCCAAAACTACCAACACTTCACTTAGCTCCAAACTGACACAATGAGCTCCTTACCGCACTAGACATACTGGTAACACCACTGTGACCATCTACTCCAACGGCACAGTCCTGATACAAACCAACCACGACAATCTAGAGTCCTTCGATGCCTCTTCCCATCCCACCAGACTGCCCCCTCTCACGCCCTCCTCCCCTTCATGCCCCTGCCCCTCCCCCCGAAGAACCGGACCTGCCACCAGAACTCACCCACCACCCCAGTGCTCCCTAGTAACTACACCCACCCTTCGCCACACGACCTCACCCTCACCACTACCAGAGAGAACAAGACCCCACTACTCCCCCCCGGCATTCACCCCCTCCCAACACCTGGCCTCAACCCACCTCGAGCGACCTCAACATGCAATGTGACTCCCAACCACCTCACTAATCCCACATGCAATAAAACACTGATACCCCTACACGGGTGGGGGTCCCAGCACCCTGCACCCACAGCCCCGCCCAAAACCCAAACGGCTAAATCACCCACGAAAAAGCAACCCAACAACATAAGTCTCTCCCCCTCAGGTCTAACGTACCTGCCAAGAACACCCACACCGACTTAGAGACTGGGCAGCGACTCACCATGCTTGAAACCCAGATAGCAACTATAATCCAGGGTTTTAGTGAACTCCTAACCAACCTTGCTGCGCTCCATAAACTTCTGCATATCCCCGCGCTCCCACCTATACTCAACAAAGTCCCTCAAAGGACTCCCACCAGAGATGGATCTCTACCCCCTCTCCAAGCCGACACAGAGGCCCAAAAGAACCAGAGATGCAATGTCAGAGAGTGAATTGGCAGACCTCGCCTCCCCGTACGACAACCCCATTACTGTCACCCTCCAATCCAAAATCCAGGTGATCAATCAATCAATCATTGGCATTTATAAAGCGCGCTACTCACCCGTAAGGGTCTCAAGGCGCTGGGGGGGAGGGGGTTATTGCTCGTACAGCCAGGTCTTGAGCTGCCTTCTGAAGGAGAGGTGGTCCTGTGTTAAGCGGAGATGTCTGGGGAGAGAGTTCCAGGTCTTCGCTGCGAGGTAGGAAAAAGATTTGCCTCCGGCGGTGGCTTTGCGGATGCGGGGGACGGCTGCCAGGGCTTGTCCGGTCGATCGCAGGGTGCGGGTGGGTATGTAGAAGGAGACGCGGTGGTTGATGAGTTTGGGTCCTTGGTTGTGAAGGGCTTTGTGTGCGTGGGTGAGGAGTCTGAACGTGATCCTCTTGCTGACTGGGAGCCAGTGAAGCTTTTCCAGGTGTCCGGAGATGTGGTGGTGGCTCGGGACGTCCAGGATGAGGCGTGCGGCGGCGTTCTGGATTCATTGGAGTTTCTTCTGTAGTTTGATCGTGGTGCCGGTGTAGAGGGTGTTGCCGTAGTCCAGGCGGCTGGTGACGAGGGCGTGGGTGACGGTCTTCCTTGTGTCGGTGGGGATCCAGTGGAAGATCTTGCGGAGCATGCGAAGGGTGTTGAAGCATGCCGATGTGACTGCGTTGACTTGTCTGGTCATGGAGAGGGAGGAGTCCAGGATGAAGCCCAGGTTGCAGGCATGGTCGGTGGGTTGGGGAGTGCTGCCTAGGGTGGGGGTCCACCAGGAGTCGTCCCATGCGGTGGGAGTAGGGCCTAGGATGAGGACTTCCGTCTTGTCGGTGTTGAGTTTAAGCCGGCTGTCCGTCATCCAGTCCGCTACTTCCTTCATTCCTTCGTGTAGTCTGGTTCTAGCAGAGGAAGGGTCGTTGGTGAGGGAGAGGATGAGTTGAGTGTCATCTGCGTAGGAGATGAGGTTGAGTCCGTGTTTGCGTGCGATGTTTGCCAGGGGCATCATGTAGATGTTGAAGAGGGTATGGCTGAGGGAGGATCCTTGTGGGACGCCGCAGATGACCTTGGTCGCTGTTGATCTGAAGGGGGGGAGGCGGACTCTCTGAGTTCTTCCGGCGAGGAACGAGATGATCCAGTCCAAGGCCTTGCCTCGGATGCCGGCGTTGTTGAGGCGCTGTATCAGGGTGCGGTGGCATACCGTGTCGAAGGCTGCGGAGAGGTCAAGGAGTATGAGGGCCACGGTCTCTCCCTTGTCGGTCAGGGATCTGATGTCGTCCGTGGCTGCAATGAGGGCGGTCTCGGTGCTGTGGTTGGCCCTGAAACCGAACTGCGAGGGGTCGAGTGATTCGTTGGTTTCGAGGAAGGTAGTCAGTTGAGTGTTGAAGGTTTTCTCAATAACCTTTGCTGGGAACGGGAGGAGAGAGATGGGTCGGAAGTTCTTGAGGTCTGTGGGGTCTGCTGTCGGCTTCTTGAGGAGGGCGTTGGGTTCGGCGTGTTTCCAGCTCTCGGGGAAGGTGGCGGTGGTGAAGGATGTGTTGATGACGTCTCGGAGATTGGGGGCGATGATGTTGTCGGCTTTGTTGAAGATGTGGTGGGGGCATGGGTCGGCGGGTGATCCTGAGTGGATGGAGTTCATCGTGCGGGTGGTTTCCTCAGTGGTGATCGGGTTCCAGGCGTGGATGGTGGTGCTGTGGGGGGTGGGTTCTGGTGGTGGGTTCGCGTTTGTTGTGGTGAAGCTGTTGTAGATGTCGGTGATTTTGTGGTGGAAGAAGGCTGCGAGGGAGTCGCAGAGGTCTTGTGAGGGGGTGATGGCGTTGTTTTCGGCGTCGGGGTTGGAGAGTTCTCTGACGCTGCCGAAAAGTTCTTTGCTGTTGTGGGAGTTGTTGTCAAGTCTGTCTTTGAAGGAAGATTTTCTTGCAGCGCGGAGGAGTTGGTGGTGTTTCCGGGTGGCGTTTTTGAGGGCTGACATGTTCTTGTCAGTCTGGTCGAGGCGCCAGGTTTTCTCGAAGGTGCGGCATCATTTTTTGGAGTCCTTGAGGGTGGAGTTCAACCAGGAGCTTCTTTTGTGGTTGGCTCCGTTCGCTCGGGTCTTCAGGGGAGCCAGGATGTTAGCGCAGTCGGAGATCCAGCTCGTGAGGTTGTTGGCTGCTTCGTTGGGGTCTGAGGTGCTGGTGGGCGGGTTCTGGGAGAGAGCTGATGTGAGTTGGTCGGCGGTAATTCGGTTCCATTGTCTTCTCGGTGGTTGTTGAGCGTGGTGGTGGGTTGTGATCACTGGACAAGGCAGAGACCAGACCCTTCTGAAATCCCCCAGACCCCCGGCCACCCGCACTATCATACCCACGCCCCCAGTGAGAACAAACCCAAAACAAAGACGACCCCATCAACTGCATGCTCATAAACTGCAGATCAGCCACCTAGAACGCCACAGAGCTAGCGGAATCCATCCTCATTCATGACATAGACATAGCATTCATCACTGAAACCTGGCTAAATGATTCCTCCCTATCTCTTCTGGATACTCTTGTCCCCCCAGGTTTTACAATCACCAATAAAGATAGAAAAGACCAAAGAGGAGGAGGCATAGCAATCATCCAAAAAACCACTATTTCCGTGACGGTAATAGACTCCTTCAACTACAACACCTTTGAATGCCTAACCGTCAACATTAATACTAGCAACAACAAAACACTAATCTGCCACCTTATCTACCACCCCCCAGGCAACACCACCACATTCGCTGAACACCTGTCTGACCTGATTGCCCACTGCTCTCTCGGAGATGCAAACAATTTAATTCTGAGCGACCTCAACCTACACTGAAATGAAGAAAACAACCTGCTAATCCAGAACCTGAACGAGCTGCTACAGAACAACAACCTTACCCAACACTGCATAGAGGAAACTCACAACAAAGGAGCAATCCTAGATGCCATTATCGCCAAACGCGTCACAATCACGATAAACCACACCCTACCCGTGGATTGGTCAGATCACAACTTAATCCTCTTCCACCTCACTCAACCGACCACTCTCCGACCCCCCACCCAAGACCCTCCCAAATGGGACTCGAACAACTCAAAGCAGCCCAAAGGAAGTACAGCAGTGAGAAATCTTCTTTTTTCTGCTCTGCCCTAGACCCAACAAACTGTTTAAAATCATCAAGCAACAACCCTCCAAACCCCTCGAATTCTCAACACAGGCCTCCAAAGATCTGTGCGAAATCTTTGCCGTCTTCTTCGAAGAAAAAATCACCATGATTGAGCTCTCACTAGACATCAATGCCAACCCCAACTGCAAAAGCTTACCCCCAGTGACAACAGACTGCACATGCATGCACCCCATGAAAACATGGAATTCCTTCGACCCCATCTAGGAAGCCGAGATCCTCAAGCTGATATCCACCTCTAAACCCACCTCCCACGTCCTTGACCCAATACCCACCCAACCGACCAAGAAACTGAAACTCTCCATAGCCCCTATCTGGTGCAGAACAGCTCCCTGGAAACCGGCATCATACCTGAATGCCTCAAAGTTGGCCAAGTCACGCCACTACTAAAAAAACCAGGCCTGACTCAAAGGACCTCAATAACTTCAGACCTGTCTCCAATTCCCCCCTCCTACCCAAAATCCTCGAAAAATGCATCCTCTTGCAACTGACTCAGCACATGGACAACATCAACCATCTGGACCCCCACCAATCGGGGTTCAGAAAAGGCTATAGCACTGAGACCGCAAACCTCAACATCACAGACAATATCCACAAATCCCTCGATACCGATCAATGCTGCCTACTCATTCTCCTGGACTTATCGGCAGCCTTTGACACGGTTGATCACCAACTTTTCATCAAGGCTCTACAAGAGAGGGTAGGTGCTGATGAGGTGGTCCTATGCTGGTTCTCCTCCTTCTTACACAACCGCTCGCAAAGGATAAAAATCAAAAACTTTACTTCCGACCTGCACCCCGTCAGCAGAGGCGTTCCACAAGGCTCAGTGCTCTCACCACAACTGTTCAACATATAAATGGAACCCCTCACTGCCATTCTTAAAAATGCCAACATCACTTTCCACCTATATGCGGATGACACCCAGATCTATCTAGAAACCTCCTCCTTAGATGACATCCACAGACTAAATGTCACTCTAAAAGAGATCCAACATTGGCTGTCTCTAAATCACCTAAAACCCAATCAAGACAAAACTGAGATACTCCTCATCTCCAACAAAGAAGAGAACCCTAAATTTGCAGAATGGCTAAAACGGATGGATGCTCTCAACGGGAATCTCACTCTGGCAAACTCAGTAAAATCACTAGGAATCACCCTAGACCCAAAACTCGACATGGCCGAAGACATCAAAAACTCCGCCAAGAGTGCCTTCCTCAATCTGAAGCTACTCAACAAAATTAAACCATTCATCCCTACCAAAGATCTCAAACAAGCCACCCAAGCACTGGTACTATCCAGACTTGACTATGGGAATGCAACCCTCACGGGTACAACAAAATCTCACCTAGCTCCCCTCAAAACTACACTCAATGCAGCAGCCAGAATGGTGACTGTAATTAAGAAATACGATCACATTTCACCAGCACTCAGAGAACTAAAGTTGCTCCCAGTTGAACTGCGTGTTAGCTTCAGAACTGCCTGCCTCACACACAAAGCCCTACACACAGGAAAACGTGACTACCTGGCCGCGAAACTCAAGAGGGCTGGTCAGACTAGAAACCTCAAGAGCTCAAACACCCTACTTCTCATCCCTCTGAAAACACGCAAACAAAAAAACGCTGCACGATCCATCGTCGGAAACGCACCCAAAATCTGGAACTCAATCCCAGCAGATATCAGAACTATTGCGTCCTTTACAAAATAAAAAAAAAACTAAAAGTCCTCTTCCTCAACCGCTCCCTCCCGAAGGGATAACCGCCCCCTCAACGCAAATCTCTACTCATCACTCATGACATTTTATGACATTTTATCACAAAGACCCACCTTCTACCTGCTCCCTGACCACCTTCTGATCCTCCCCACCCTTAAGGTTCATCCCAAGACAAAGTGCACTAATCGAGGTTATCTCAGGTTACACGTACTACCTCAATACTGCACAGCAAACTTGGACTTCCCTATCCTATAGCTATAACGCTGATCTCTAACCTCCTCCAGTTCCTCCGCCTCACCCTTAAAGGTTCACCCCAAGACAAAGTGCACCAATCGAGGTTACCTCAGGACTCACGTACTACCTCAATACTGCATTGTACTCTTGGACCTCCGAACCTATATGTATTACGCTGCTCTACTCTATGACTCTTGCGAAAAATTGCTGTGGTTCAACCCAAGACAACATGCCCTAATCAAGACTAATCTCAGGACTCACGTACTACCTCAATACTGCAGAGCACACTTGGACTTCCGAACCGATACATATAACAAGACAACAGGCTCTATTATATGACTCTTGCGAAAAAAAACTGCTGTAAAGCGCTCCGGTGCCCTCGGTTCCGGCCAGCGCTATATAAAACTCCTCAAATAAAAATAAATAAATAAATGTTGTTGAGGCAATACGTAGTCATCTCTAAAATCATATTGGTATTTTCCATGTGTCTAACTGGTCTCCTAGAGAGATATTTGACAAAGGGTGATAGGCCCGATTCATGTTCAATGATCGTGTACAGTGAATTGAAATCCATGGTCAGTAATAAGTAATCATTAGACCACTGTACACCCTGGATTTTGGTTGAAAATTCCTTGGTGTCCCTCACATAGGATGGTAAACTGATGGACTGGTCCAAAAGGAAATGATTCACATACCTGGAGACATTCTCAAGAGAATTTCCTTTGGAGGACACAATGGGTCTCCCGGAAGGATTGAGTTTGTCTTTGTGTATCTTGGGAAGGAGATACAACACATGGAGCTTAGGATAGTCTTTTTTAAGAAAACAAATTTCCTCCCAATGTTCCAAATCTTTGGTATGCTTGTAGTGTACTCTTCCTTGTTAGTGTTGGTATAGAATACACTATCACTAACTTGTCTCATTGCTTCATTGATGTACATACCCCTGCTCAAAATAACTATATTACCTCCCTTGTCAGCCGGGCTTATAACTATGTTGGTATTGCTTGCTAGAGATTTGATGGCGTTTTTCTGAGCAAAAGATAGATTGTGTTGTATCGCGTTGGAATACTTAAACCATGTTTTTTGCCTAAATCTCAGGAGTTGATTGGCTACTGCATCCTGAAAGGTGTCTATATTGTCGTGTGGCATGTTTGGGAGGAATGTGGAGCGGGGTTTGAATTTGGTGCAGGTTGCTTAATCATAGGAAACCTCTAAATCATCCAGTATTTGGTGTATATTAGTAAATTCATTGGAACCTCCACCCTCCAGTTCATGTAGTGTCAACAAAGTATCAATGTCACTGATATTAAAATCACTGTGAGTGTTGACCATCTGTCTGTTGCTAGTTCCATTGTTTGTAATCGGTTTGAGTTTATGCCACATTTTAAATGTAAGTTTGCAACAGAATTTAAACATGTCAATGCGGGTGTCGACATAGTTGATGGGTTCAGTGGGGCAGAAGGATACGCCTAGACACAATGTTCTTTATTCAAGGTCACTCAGATGTCTCTCTGTGAGGTTGATAATCATTTGATTTACCCTGTCATCATCCATCATGATGCCATTTCGGAGCGTGTTGCTATATTTCCCATGCGCCCCTTGTTGTTCCCTCTTGCACCGCCTCTGCTTTAGTCTCTTTCTCCTCTTCCGCTGTTTCCCCGGCCTCTTCCTCTGCCTCTACCCGGCTGGCCCGACTTTTTCATCTTGTTTATCGGTTTTAGAGTGGTTCTTGTTGTTAACCGGTCCCTGCATAGAAGCCGGTATTCGTCTAAAAAAGCCTTTGGCCTGGCACTGACGTCACTGCCAGAGGCTGACCTCTCCGATGCAGCTGACGTGTCTGTATCCGCATCGCTTGAGGTGGCTTGATTGTAATCCGGTGTCTTTTCTACAGCATTAGTGTTCACAACTGATGTATTTGGAGTTTCATATAGATGGTCATACTTATGACTGTATGTTAAAATTCTGCCAGTCTCACAGTCCACACAGTCATGATGCAGTTTTCTCTGCTTTCTTGACTTTGTCATCCTCGTAGTTAATCAACCGTTGTTTCATTCCCTCAATGAATTTGGTAATCATGTCCTTGTTAAGTTCCTCTATAATGAATTTGGTTTCTTCCATGATGGTTCCCCTGTCTTCCCAAGCATATTTCCCCAAAAGTTCTAACATTGTTCTTGAACTTTTCGCAGAGTACGTGGTCCGTTTCTCCAACATTTTAGGATTAGGAGACTCATATGATGGAGTAATATAGATTCTAAGCCCTCTGGGCACCATATTTCTGTCGATATAATCCTGGAGTGAAATGGCCTCCCACCATTTTGAGATTTCGCTTTTATCCAATTTCTCAAGTTTTTTGAGTAAATCATTAACAATAGATTCTTGTGTCAAGAGTTTGTTTGCCAGATATCCTTTCCCTGGTGCTCTTTCAAAGAGAATTTGCACCACGGCACACCTGTCACTGTCATCATCCATGGTACAATATGTTATCGGTGGTCTATTCCACACCACAGTTTTTTTACCACATCTCCGGTATGCCCCCTTGCACAATGAAAGGTTCCTCCTGACGCCTGTGTCACCCTTTGCAGGGTCTAGGGATCTCAACAATATAGTATAATACCCTTAGTGTTAGGAAGGAATCAATTCCAAATATACTCAGTTCTATGAGACTCTGAATCGGTTCGGATTTACTAGGACCTGTTCTAATCACCAAAGTGTGTTCTCTCTTGTCTGTAGATGTGACTTAGTAATCACGTCTTTTTATCAATTTCTGAGTATCTGTATATGCTCTTGTTTCCATTCTTTTCCATTCCTTCTAGAAAATGTATGTGTAATCAATAGATATATACATTTTACTCTCAGCATAATGTGCCAAGTATGTTCTGCCAAAATTCACAACATTCAAGAATTCCTTAATGCATTTAATTCCTGAAGATAACCTGGGGGCTCAAGAATCCCATCTTTATCTATGAATCCAGGCATGAGTCCTTTCCCTTTACTGGATTACTGTATCCAAGAAAAATGTACATAAAAAGTATGTTTCTGAATTCTTGAAATTGAATTTGTATCCTGCATCTGCTAATACAGTAACTATTTTATTTGCATGTTATAAATATTCTTCTAGAACATCATCTGTGATGTATATATCATCAACATAGGAAACTACTCTTAAATGACATTGCAGTATCTTAATGATTCATTCAACACCCCAGGACTGTTTGTATACCTATGGTGAAGTTGTGCAAAACCAAAGAGAATCCCTCACAATTTAAAGGATGTTAATTAATATGATTCTGTGTCAGTCTTTGAATAAAAAACCCATCTGCTATATCTAATGTGAATTTATATGTTTTGCATTTTGTACTGCATATGACTACAGTGTTCACTTTACCATCTCAGGACCTACCAATACTGGCACCTTACCCCCCAACTTCACACGCAGAGACTGGAAAAATATATCAGAAGACCAATGGAACAACACTCTCAACTCTCACCTCCCAGACACAACATCCAACCAGGAACAGATTGCAAAGAATTTCTCGCAGTGGATCACAGAATGCACCAACACAGTTGCCCCTGCCAAGCTGTCAAAATCCAAAGGATCTACCAGAAGAGCCAGCTGGTTCATCGCAGAGCTGAAATCCACAAAATGCAACTACCAGCACCTAGAAAGGAAGTGGCGCACCAGCAAAGAGACAGGAGACATACAACCTTCAAGACAGTACTCAACCAGTATCACCACCTCCTGAAAGAAACAAAGACGATCGCCTTAGCAGACCGCATAGAAGTCAGCACGCACCGCAGCACGGACCTCTTCACCATCGTAAAGGAATTCTTAAACCCAGCAGCCACTGAGAATAACATCACCCCCTCCCAAGAACTGTGTGGCTTCTTCCACTACAAGATCTCTGTCATCTACAAAAACTTCAAACCTCAACCCTCCTCCGCTGACTGCATCAGCCTGCTCACACCCACAAACACAAACCCAGAACACCTGCTCGCCCACTGGGACACTCTCACAACACAAGCCACAATCTCTATCATGAACTCCGTTTACTTGGGAGCACCCACATACCCATGCACCCACCACGTCTCTAACAGATGGAGCAAGACGTTTGCCAACAAGCTCAAGAAAATCCTGCACACCTCCATCATCTTGGCCTCCTTCCCTGAGGACTGGAAACACGCTGAAGTGAGGCCCCTCTTGAAGAAACCATCCACCGACCCAACAGAACCAAAGAACTACGACCTATTTCCCTGCTCCCCTTTCCAGCAAAGGTTCTCGAGAAGGAAATCAACCAGCAAATGACTGACCACCTGGAAAACAACAACCTCCTGAACCCCTCTTAATTTGGATTTCAAGCCAATCACTGCACCCAGACAGCCTTAAAACAGCCACCGACAACATCATGGCACTCCTGGACCAAAGCAAAACAGCAGCCCTCATCCTCTTGGACCTGTCAGCAGCCACGGCCCGTGCAGGTAGGAGCGGTGGTGTGGTGGGTCCTGGGTTGGGGGGATTTCGGCAATCGACGATGAGGGAACATTAATTATTTATTTAATTTCCCCTCATCGTTGTATTTTGAAATCCCCCCCAACCCGGCCCCACCGCCCCACCTCTCTTTCCTGCATAGGCTGCGGCTGCCTGTTAGCAGCCTTCGACACCATCTCCCATCACATCTTAATCAACAGAAATCTACCACATCAGGATCCAGGATCCAGGGAGACACCCTCAAATGGATCGCCTAATACCTCACTGGAAAAACCCAGAGAATCCATCTCCCATCGTTCACCTTGGAACCCAAGAAAATCGTCTGCGGCGTCTTCAGCACTTACAAGACCCACCTGGCAGATCACACAGATCCAATACCATCTCCTATACCACCAACACCCAGCTCATCCTCTCACTGTCAGAAGATCCTCCACCACCAAAGCCAACTTCCACATTTGAATGATGAACGTCGATGACATGGTGAAGGACAACTGTCTCAAGCTCAACATAAACAAGACTGAAGTCCTCATCTTTGGAAACAACACCTCTCCATGAAACAACGCATGGTGGCCTGTGGAACTCAGCCCACGCCCCGCCCCAACAGACAACACCCACAACCTTGGCATTATCTTGGACAGCAAATTCTGAAGAAACAGGTAAACGCACCCGGAAATACTTCGATCGCTCCGAGCTCCGGAGAACGCGACTTCACTATAAGGGCATACTAGAGCCCTCGCCGAGTCACAAGATATACACATTTAAGGCGAAATGAATATGCCTTTCAAGAATATTCCACATGACTAAAGTCATTTTTTCACAAACGATTCATGAGGATTTAAGGGGCAAACGGAACGTCAACAGCATTACCGTGACAAATTTATCACCTTTTCCGGTGTTTGAGAGGAACACTCTCAAAGCGACAATAAATAACACAAAAAAAATAAGCCTTGAGAAAGTTAAGCAGAGTAACGAAACACGTGTCGGCTGAACTGGCTGCTTCCACACTGCCATTTTTTTGAAGGCGTTAGGATCAGGACCTTCACTTAGGCAGTTTTCATTTATTTACAATACGGACAATAAGGAATATCACAAATGAAGAATAACTAAATGCTCTTCCAGTTACCCTATTGTATACCATCTTTATAAAAATTTGTTGCATTATTTTGGAAACTAAGGATTAAACAACAAAGCTGCATAGATACTTGGATGTTCTCTTTTTTCTTAGTTGATACAATGTTGCTGCATGTGATGATGTTTTATCTGTGAGTTAATTATACGAAAAAAAGTCAACAAACTGTTTTTTTTTAGAATTGGCCATCTTCTGTCGCAAGATCATTACACTATATTTGTGTCCAAATTACAGTTGAGTGCCGAGGTAAAAATTGTTTAATAAATGCTCCACAAGATCATCAAGTGGCTCACAGTCAACACCAGAAGGACTGTCACTCAGGCCCTCATCACCAGCAGGCTGGACTATGGGAACACACTCTACGTAGGAATCCCCACATGCCTCCTGAAGAGACTACAAACAATACAAACCTTAGCAGTAAGACTCATCCTCGACATCCCCAGACAGATCCAAATCACACTCCACCCCAAAATGCTACACTGGCTCCAGATGAAGAAGAGATGCCAGTTCAAGATGCTGACTCATACATACAAAGCCCTGCACAACGAAGGACCACCATACTTCAACAGATGCATGACCTTCCACCAACCAACTAGACATCTACGATCCGCTTCTTTTTTGGATGGATTCGCATTCTGTGTCTTTGTTTGTAACTGAGGACTCTATGATCTTGCTCCTAATCTAGATCTCTCCATTGAGACATAATCTTGAGATATTATTTTTGAGAACGACACCTCTTTCTGATCTTGTGGATTTGAAGCATATCTTTGATGAATAGCCAATAGCACTGCATCACTTATAATATTTTTAAAAAAACTAGCTCAGAAACTTTGTCTATATTCCCTGGAAGTTTCAATCTTAAATCCAGTGCGGATGAAGATCCATGCTCCTCTTGTACTTGCTTTAATACCTCTGGTAATACGCCAATTGAAGTATACCATGTGCATTTATGTGCACTAGATACCATGCAAATTCAACCAAGATTTAATTATGTTCTACCCTGTTACAGGTTTTAACAGAAACAGGGAGCACAAACACAACTATAGACGGTGACTAGAACTTGGCATGGGACCCAATCATAGACAGAGCTGGTCCAATTGACAAACACAATGCCAGAGCCATATTGGTTGATTTTATGACTGGTTACAGTCTATTACACCTCTCCTGTTTGGTACACCATGAATATAGCGAGTATATGTTTACATCATGTATATATGGCATGTGTTCTAAAATAGACTTTTTCAAACATTCTTCTTAGGTTTTCAACCTGCTCAAAATTAGAATGGGAAATAATTTATCACTCCAGTATAAAACGTACCCATGACTTCAGAAACGCAGTTCCAACCTCTAAGAGGTGGAGAATGAATGACAAACCAACTCCAAGCATTATTGGAAAGAGATATCAGAGACCTTATGACAATATATTCTACTCATGAAGATGAGCCTATCATTCTTCAGATACTGAAGTACATTCAGAAAAGGAACATAACATTTGATCTACTGCCTTTATAAGCCCATTATTTTAATATATTTTGATTTCAGTCTTTCATATGTTATATCTATAAACCCAATTTATTTCCCTATGAAAGGATTTTATTGTGTCAAAAAACATACTAGAGTTTCCTTCTTCAAAGTGCGAAATTATAAATTACTGAAGAAAGGAGTAAGTACTTGCTGCGAATATCAATTAGACCGAGCCAAAGGGCCAGATGTTGCATCGAATTGCGACTCGTAATTTTGCGACTCGCAAAATGGAATGTACAACAGTGTCTCAGACACGGTTTGCGATTCCTAATGGGGTCGCAAATTACATGCCTCATTAATATTCATGAGGCAGGTGCAATTTGTGACCCATTAGGAAATGGCTAGCACTCCCAGGGATGATGGCCTGCTGGGGTCAGCAGACCACCATGTCTGTGACTGCTTTTTTAATAAAGTAGTTTTTTTTAAATAATGCAGCCCGTTTTTCTTAATGGAAAACCGGATGCTTTTAAAAAAGAAAAAAAATGAAACTCTTCAGTTTCATTTTTTAAGGGCAGCCAGTGGTCCCTGGGACCACTGCCTACTCTTAAAAATATTTTCGCACCCATTAACACAGGGAACCCCTTCCTGTTTGCGAGTGACTTACCACTACTTGAAGTAGGTGGTAAACTGCGAGTGCTTTGCGACCACAAATGCGGTCACAAAACAAT
Organism: Triturus cristatus; assembly: GCF_964204655.1. Taxonomy (NCBI): domain Eukaryota; kingdom Metazoa; phylum Chordata; class Amphibia; order Caudata; family Salamandridae; genus Triturus; species Triturus cristatus. The sequence goes on along the minus strand of NC_140589.1, from coordinate 319,829,863 downwards.
GGCACATACCATTTGGACTCACTATTAGGAAGGGACGCCCTTGGCATGCCCCTTCCTAATAGCGAGCCGCAAAGCATATTTTGCGAGTCGGTAATAGGTTACCTACTCACAAAATATGGTTTGTGCATGGGGCAGACCAATTTTGCTGTCGCACACAGGCCGAATTCCCGTTTGCGACCGCAAAAAACGGTCGTACATCTGCCCCAAAGACCCTCAGCCCAGGACAAAGGCAGAGTTTGTCTTGCATCACAAGAGAGTTGTGTACAGATCACAAGATGAGACAACATTACATGATGACATCTGGAAACCCTTCAACATATGCATTGCTCTATGACATCTCCTATATTATTTTAATTTTTCCATCCCGCCCATGTTCATTTCATGTCTCCTCTGGCCTCTCATATCTTAATTACATTCTCCCCTACTCCATTTGAGCTTCAAATGGGTATTTGCAATATTATTATTCTTTACATGCGTTATTTTTGTACCATATTGTTATTATTTAATCCACAGATCGAGTTAATATTCGGACCCTGGTGGCTATAGATAAACAACATCATGAACCTATATAGTTTACTGTACCAGACCATTTTGATTTGTTGATACATAAAATGCTTAACAAAGGGATCTAAAAAAAAATAATATTTGTGCTATATTCCTAGTCCCACAGTCAAGTCTAAGGGCTAATCGGCCGACTTTGAAGCTGGGGAACAAGGTATGAGTCTGGCGGGAGGCTCAAGCATCCTCTGATTGTTGGAAAATCACTTAGGGGCATATTTACAAGGGCTTTATCTCCACTTTCTTGGCTTTTAAAGCCAAAAAAGCGGAGATAAAAATGTCGCCCTATTAACAAGAGGGTGCCAACATGCATTAGCGCATGTTAGCATCCTTTAACCCAATGCATCCCTTTGCATCTCTAATGAGATGCAAAGTGGGCGTCACTGGGCAGGACAACCTTGTAAATATTGCTGATGTGCACATTGCGATATTCACAAGGCTGCCAATGCATTTCAGCAGACGTTAGTTTTGGGCGAAAACTGTTGTTTTCGCCGGAAACTAACGTCTGCTAAAATGCAGATTTAGGCATAGATGTTCTGGGGGTGGATTGTGCTGATACGACCCTGTAGGTCGTATCAGCAAGGTTATCGCCGTTTTGCAGGGAATATCGCTGGTTTTTGTACCCTGCAAAACGGCGATCTCCCAGCTATTGCTGGTAATTATATCGCCCTGGGGAAACGCATTGTAAATAACGCGCTAACAGGGCGATATAATCAAGCGATAGACGGCGAAAAATAGAAAAGCGCTAAGCGCGCTTTGCGACTATTTATCGCCGTCCTTGTAGATATGCCCCATCATCTCTCTGTGCCTAAAAAATAAAAAATAAAAGAGCGTCTGTCTGTCATGCAACTGGTGTTCATGTAAAGCACTCTGATACCTTTGGGTCAAGTTCGAGCTATATAAAACTGGGGAAAAAAGTACTGCCTATTCATCTTTGTTGACCATTTGTGAAGACCATTAAAGCAGTGATGATAAACATGTAACTGGAAAAATGCAATAAAAATGGCACTGAAATAACAATGAGTATATTATTGGTGATGGATCTGCTTTATGTTTGTCCCTAGAGGTATAAAAGGGAGGAGATTGTGAACGTGTTTGTGCTGTTTTATAATGATTTAATAACACATTTGCAAATTGGCAAGTTGTGTAACCTGTAGCCATTTTGAATGCCCATGTTCTTCTAATGTGCTTAAGTTCTCTCGCCTCTGACGTACACAGCCTGATTTCCATGCCTGGCACTGCAAAGCGAGAATTCTCAATTAAGCCAGCTCAGCTTCTGAGATAGCCACTGTTGTATTTTTTCTCAAGGTCCTTTTCTCCTCTTCTCATAATAATAATGCTGGAGATGCGTACATCTGACCCCATCTTGAGATAAAAGTAGGAGTGCATCATATCTCTGAGTAGTCCGCACTCGAATACATGTTGCATGATTAATGTACTAACATTGGAATGAAGTATTGTATATAAAAAGTGCTCCAGGTACAACAAGGGATTTTACAATATATGTGTTTGAAAGAAATATGACTAATGAGAAAGACTAAAGTACTTAGAAATGAATTTATTAAAAGCTGTAGCAGGGAATTAAAGTACATAATGCGAATGATTATGAGACTAATGTAATGAAATGCTAACGAGTTTCGCTTTATTCACATGTGAAGAGATTTCATTTGTGGTGCAGTTATATTTGTGCATGCATTTGTAACCCAGTGCACTTGCTAAAGTACTAAATATAGACCTAATGCGTGTTTACTTACTTCATGCAATTTCACTTTAGTTTAACATTATATTTCAGTGCAAGTTCACATTGCAGTCTCAGGTTCAGGTTGTGTTTGACCTTCATTGTTGAATGATTCAATGCATTTTGTTTCCATTGCAGGTGTGGACAGAACCTTATTAGTTATAAAGGGAGGGTTTGTGCTTTTGTAAGATAGCAAGGACTGAGAAGATAGAGTTGGCAGAGATAATAACCAAGGTAAGCGGGGTGCTGGATTCCCATGAAAGAGGAGAAGAATGGCCAAGGATGAATGAAGTTGTAACGTATGGACGTGAGAAAGAAGGCAATAGTGTCCAATTTGTGCTGGGAGCTCGGAAAATCACGTGGAATTGTCTAGGTTGAATGCAATTTGTATTATGCTGTGTTTAGTGAGGGGGAGACTAGACACTGAGATATCGTAGGGCACAGACCCATGCTCTTGCATGCATATTTTTATGCTACTTTGAGCCAAATGCTTGGAGTATTTCTACTGAAGACTCCAGCAGCTGACACCTTTCATATTCTTTGAATTGAATCAAATGCTTTAGAATAGTGAGTCCCCATTAAAGTAGTATAGTATTTAAGGGTGGGCGGAATTTGCGAAATTGACTTTCGCAAATTATCGCGAAATTGCGCAAAATCTCCGCGAGCATGCGAAACTTTCGCGAAGATGCGGAGATTGCTTTTCCCGCCCGTTCGCGATGTGTTTTTGCGTGCTCGCGGGAAAATATATCTCCAACTTGCCCATGCGGTCGCTAATGGGCTCGGCCATCTTGCTCACGATGCTTATTTCCTGTTCGCGATCACAATGACGTGTTCGCGATCGCAAACTCTCGCGGGATAGCGCGACCGGCTATCAACAATCCAACATCTTGTGGCGCGCGCGAATGGATAGGAAAACTCGTCGGCGAACGCAGGGACCCGGTAAATGCATTTTTAAAGCGCGAACAAGAAAAATACTTCCATGTCGCAGCAGATTGCGAAAGTTTTGAAATTTTCGCGCTCTCCGTGGAATGCGAAAATGTCAAAATTTCGCAAATTCCACGAGCGGAACGAAATTTACCACCCAGACCTAATAATATTGATGCTTTCTTTAGAAAACAAACTGATGCAATTTAACTCCAATATCTCTTTCCTCATATCTATTTTTTAGCTGAAATTGAATTAGTTGTATTCCTTTTGCTATTTATGGTGAATCTCTTCAGGAGATTTAGACACATTTTGTTTATTCTGTATATCTATACCCTTGGGCTGAGACTCGTGTATTTAAACGTAGTTTTGAATTTATGATTAAAAATGTCACTAATTCTATTTCCAGTTGTAGCCTCGATTTTCGGGTGGCCCATTTGGTTGCACTGCACTTGGAAATGGATGACTGGTTTTGCTCTTCTTCTGTCTCTCATGCTACCAATAAAAGCTCCACTGACTTCGGGTGAATGAGTACATGGGCCTGAGCTCTCACCAGTGGCGTCTGAGCTCCATCCATACCATTATCTAAAGTTTCAATATCTGTAAAATGTAAGCTACTTCAACTGTCTATGTGAAGAAAGTGCATAAATGTTGGGAAAAAGTCCCTCTCTGGGCTGTGATATCGCTTTTTTTGCATATAGACATGTTTTTGCCGTTGGGTGGGCTGGAAGCAATTTTTCTTTCACACTTCCGTGTGTGCAGGCTGATCTCAGGTACAAGTTCTGCAGCCATCCATCTTCACCATGATCTACATGTTCCCAACATATTTGCTTCTCTGCGCATGGCTGTGTTTGTAGGCTTTTCCTATCCTGTGCATTTGGACCACCCATTGATGAGGGATATAGTGATTATTGGTCAGCGGAGTGGGAATGCTTTATAATAGGACTTATGCCATTACTATACATTTCTGAGTTTTGAGTCAGATACATACGAGGTACATGTAGGAAGTTTTACCCATATTTTGATGTTTACAAGGCATTCTGGATAAGCAAACATGGTACCATCCATACAAGGTACCCTACCCTTAATTTTCAAGGATCTCTAGTTTTAAGAAATGTTTTGGGATGATAGAATTCATTGGGCACCAGCCGATCACGGAAACAAATATTGCAGTTCTCCACCTTTACAAGAATATTTCCCCCCTTCACAAGGTCACGTTTTAGCCCTCTCCAATAGAGTACAAAAAGCCCAGACACATAGGTAAGGTGTTAAACCTTGGATGGTTATACATTTACTGTTTACCACAAATTCCAGAGTTTTCCATCATGTAAAACGTTTTTTTATCCAAAGTTTATGTTTGTGGGGGATTCTGGGTAAGAAATATGCTAGGTGCCATGCACATCACAGCATTGTGGATTTCCGTAGGTCTCAAGTTTCTGCAAATACCACACCTTGGGAGGGGTCATTGGGCCCTGGCTGACCCTGGACCTAAACACGTCAGCCATCCTAGGGATTTTGGCTCCCTTTTAGGCAAGGTTGCTGTTCGGGGCCTTTTTCAGAATAGTGGAAGTTTGTTCTGGGTCACACATTTCACATTTAAGAATTTTCTGTAATCTAACTGTGGGGAACATTACTTTCTGGTGGCCAAAAATATTTTGGGCTCTTTCCTCTCTGTTACAATAAGCTCACCCACACATGTCGGCTACTCTTTTTATTAGGAGAAGTGTGGGATTGCAGAATGGTAGCATTTGCTACTAATAATTGATTATAGTTTTATTTTTGGCTTCCTATTGTGAGTGTCCACAATAAAACATCTTTGTAAAATAAACTCCCTCAGAATCTCCAATCAGAGTCCCTAAGCATTATGGGTAAAATTTAGAATGGTACAAATGACCAATAACCATCCCATATTTTCTGGTAAATTTAAGCTTCCCTACATACCCAATGTCTAATCCTTTTATTTTCAATATCAAGCAAAGGCTGGTTTGGATCACAATGGAAAAAATTATAGAATGGCATAATTATTGCCTTTGGCAATCACAAGTTGTTGGACAAATTATAAACACTATGGGGCACATTATCAAGGGCCTATCGCCGCTTTAGTGGCACCTTTTTGCCGCTAAAGCGCTCAAACATTTTATCTCACTATTAGCAAGCTGCAGCAAACGGGCCTTAGTGTGAGTTTTTGGGCGACAGCGGACCGTTGTTTTTTATCTCAAAGCATGTTAGTGATATTTATCGCTAATTACATGCAAAGTAGACATTCCTGTGCAAAAAGGCACGCAAACACCAGTACTCCATATCATCAAGGGGCTCCTTGAAATTCTGAAGAGCCAAAAAACTGGCTCTAACAGCAGAAAGAGCCGGTTACTTATGACCAGAAAATAGCTGGTCTAAAAAATGGCGATAAAACTTGGGCCCATATTTCTGCAGGTTTTTGCGCTGGCCAACGCTGCAAGCAATGTTGCAGTGCTGCCCTGTGACAAAACTACAGTGCAGGAATGCCCGCAATCAATAAGATAGTGCGCATACCTGTGCCCCAGTCATGGAAAGTGTTGCTGCGCTGCGACAAGACAGCGTTGCAACACTTCTCACTACGCCCTTCTTGCGACAGCATGGATGCGCTGTAATCACTGGACAGCGCTCCATGACGCAAGTAATGACAGATACGTCAGGAATCCTGATGTATCTGCTGGCGCTAAAGTCAAGCATTGCCGCAGTTGTGTCACAACCATGACGCAACTCCAGCAGTGCATGGGGCCAGCCTATCCCTGTGGCACTGCCTCACCCTCGCGCCTGCCATTAGGCAGGCGGAAGGTACTTACGCAGTGCTGTTCAGGAGGGGTGCCCTAATGTCGGCGCTGTTTGAGATCCATCGGTGGTGGTTGTGCGCTGCGGTGTCATCACTGGGAAACATTGGTGGAGAGTTGACGAGATGTTCTCCACTGGCCTTGATCCAGCTGCGAGGGGGTGCTATGATGGCGGTGGTGTTCGGTGGGCAAGGTGAAGACGTGATGTTACCAATGATGGTCGGTCCAAGAGAGTCCAGTGTTGTGGCTGTAGCTGAAGTACCCGCTGGCGGAGGTGATGTGTTCGACTGTGTGTCCTGCTATGTGGCCTGTTGAGGTGACTTGCTGCTTGCGTCTGATGTTGGTGACCCTCCCCAGGAGGGGGTGGTGCTCTGGTCACTGGGGTTGTCCAGGTGGAACTTGAGTACACCGAGTCAGATGTAGTTGGTGGATGGGAGACCCTGGGGTGCAATGAGGTCTACTATGGCATTGGAGAATGGGGGGCCATGAACCGAGGGGCCTGCACATGAGGGTGCCGCAGAGGATGTTCTTGGGCTTGGTCAGGATCTGGGAGTTGATGTGGTCCATGGTCACCCTTGGCACATCAGAGTGCGTTGTCAGTCAGAGTGTGCCTCTGTAGGTGACGGCAATGCCCCCTCCTTGACGGTCAGGATGCGACTTGCGGGTGATACTGCAGCAGTCAGTGATTGTGAAGGCGATGTCCGGCATGGAGCAGAGGTTGGTCTTAACAGGGGAGGTGGCGTTCAGAGTTGATGGCGAGGAGGGTGCTGGCATTGTAGCGGTGGAGTATCCAAGAGGAATGGTGCTGAGCGGGGTCCAGGGGCAGACGGACGCAAACGGTGTAGCCTATGGGTTGCCGCTGGCACGGGAGATGACCATTACGATGCAGGCAGTACATCGTTAACAACACAACTCCGACAACGCGGGTGCCTTAACATCTCATTTGATCACAACGCATTGTGAGGTCAGTAATGGGGTAAATTAAAGTTTCTCATGTGTGTATGGGTTTTGAGGTAAAATTTGAAAATGTATGTTGTTTTGGCGGTAAAATATGAAAAATGGGGTGTAGTTTGGGGTAAAATATGAAAAATGGGGTGAATTTGGGGTAAAATATAAAAATGGGGAGAATTTTGGGCTAAAAAATGAAAAATGGTGTGTGCATTTGTCTCAAATGTGATTTTTGTGTGTGTTTGGGGGACTCAAAAAACGCATTCCAGGGCTCACGGTTTGGTTTGTGGTGTGAAGGTAAGTTTTGGGTTGCACTCACTGAAGTGAGAACATTGATCTTTATGTCTCTGCTATGCAACATCCACTCTACTATTGCAATGTGCCTTGTATCAGTATGCATTGGAATGGAATGCGAGGGGATGGCATGCGTCGCAACAACGTATGTGCGTTTGAAACACGAGTGGTACTCCTGCTGTGCATGGGCGCACAGCAGGCAACATCGAGAAGTGCGGGCGGGCTGGACAACTGTGAGGTGGGAAACGCCGGAAATAACACTGGATGGTGCGTGGACGCGGGGATGTGTGTGAGCGTGTGTTGTTAAAAAATTATTGAGGGAAGTCTTAATCCCGAAGCAATGTCCTGTGTCTTTGGAGCTCCTGCTGTCCTGCGTCTGCTTCCAGGAAAAGGAAGTAGGCAGCTAGGCTCCCTCCCCTGAGACAATCACAACGCTGTGATGCACCGGTGGGATTGGTAATCGGCAACGGGACAAGTCATGCAGCCAGGGGCCGGAGGGGTGGCCATATTCTCCATATAGGCTGTAATGCAGCCTGCATTGCGAACAGGGACGTGCGCATGACTGCTTTGGGTGGCTTGAGTGGGCATGCCAATCCGCCCATGCCCTGCTCTGTGTTGGGAGCAGTCCAGCCCACCCTCCCACCCACTGAAGATACATAGCATGATTGCATCAGTTAGTTATCCCTTGTTTTTAACTTTTGATGTTTTTTTTGGCTTCTCGGAGCCCGCACTTCCTGCTTCCCGCTGCTTCTGCCCCTGTGGCCCCGCACCCCTGTCCTCACCCATTGCCGCCTCCCAGCTGAACGTTCCTCCCCCCTACTAAATGGCGGACACTGCGCAGATGCGCTGCGGACGTGCGCCGCTGGCGCGCAGAAGGTACACCTAAGCCAAGCCCATCTGCGGCCATCCGCGTTCCCGACCGCAACCAGTGCCAGGAACCCTGGATCTCGGGCCCCCCACTGCTACAGCACAGCCACCCTACACGCAACCCTAGAAAAGTCAGAGACTGCCACCAGGCCTCACCAAACACGACCCATGGCCAGTTTTCCTGCCTCCACTGCCGCCGGACCTTAGCCACCACGCCAGACTCCAACACAGCCGAAGCCAGCACCGGCGACACCCTAAGATGCATCCTCCTGAACGTGCGCTCCGTGCACAAACACGCCATGGAAATCTGTAACCTACTAAACTCTCTCTCGCCCGACAACAACTTCTTCACAGAGACAGGGACCAACGCCTCCTCCGCCCCCTACATCAACACTGCCATCCCGGACTGATCCAAGATCCAGAGGAAGGACTGCCCCAACCACCCGGGAGGGGGCCTCACCATCGCCCACAAGAGCACCCCGTCTCAACACCTCCAGCGAAACCTTCCCCATCTGCCGAACACCTGCACTTCCAGATCCAGACCATCCACTACTCCACACTCCGAGGAACCCTCGTTTACAGCCCCCCCAGCCCCCAGACACCCTTCGCCACCACCATCACCGACTTCATTGCACCCCATGCCATCGCCTCAATGAACGACATACTCATTGGAGACCTGAACTTCCACCTTCACAACCCCAGCGACCCCAACTCCAACATCCTTTGTGACAACCTCGCCAACATCAGACTTAAACAACTTGTCACTACACAGACACACAGAGCAGGCAACACCCTCAACCCCATCTTTGCGGCAGGAAACAGCGTTCACTTCAGCCACTTTGCCGTTGACAAACACAAGGCACCCAAACCAGCCCCACACACACCAAGGAGGAACTGGAGCAAGGTTACCGACGAGCAACTCAACTCCACCCTCACCCGAGACAATCACACCTGGGCACCCAACAACAATGTCACAGCCAGATAACTCCACACTTGGATCTTCAACTGCACATACAAGCTCGCCCCACTACGCAACCTCAACAAACAGTACCTCAGGAAAGCCGCCTAGTTCACCACCGATCTCCAAGAAGCAAGACGCACCTGCAGACGCCTGGAGAAGAACTGGAGAAACACCAAGACACCAAAAATCCACACCACCTACAAGGATGCCATGATGGACTACCACAACCAAATCAGGACCACCAAGAAGGACTTCATCCACAACACACTCCTCAAAAACTCCACCAACTCCAAGCAATTCTTCAGTGTCATTCATGAATTCAACAACCCACGCAGCAAAGCCACAGACATCACCCCATCCCAAGACCTCTGTAATAAGTGTGGAACCTACTTCCTCCTCAAGATCAAAATACTCTACGACAACTTCGCAGGATATCCAGCAGACGCCACAGCCAGCCCACCGCCCCCAGACACACCAGCCAATCCACCATTTTCACCTGGATGACAGTCACAGCCGAAGACACCACCTCGACCATGGAAAGGCATCCACTCAGGGACCCCCACCGACCCCTGCCCTCCTCACATCTACCACAGAGCCGCGTCTGCCATCGCTCATGAACTACAACGCACCATCAACACCACCTTAAAAACAGGCACCTACCCAGACGACTGGAAGCGTGCAGAAGTTAGGCCCCTGCTCAAAAAGCCCACAGCTGACCCCACCGACCTTAAGAACTAAAGGCCCATCTTGCTACTCCCCATCGCAGCTAAAGTTGCAGAGTAAACAGTCAACTGACACGATTCATTGAAGACAACGCCATCCTCGACCTGTCCCAATCCGAATTTCAAAGCAACCACAGCAACGAGGCGCCCTACTCGCTGTCACAGACGACATCCACAACCTCCTGGACCAAGGCCACTCCGCAGCCCTCATCCTAATTGACCTGTCAGCGGCCTTCGACACTGTCTCCCAACGCACACTAGTCGCCAGACTACATGATGCCGGAATATGGAACAGCCCTAGACTGGATACGATCATTCCTCACCGGAAGAAGCCAAAGGATCAGACTGCCACCCTTCCTCTCCGATACCACGTAAATCACCAGCGGAGTCCCACAGGGGTCATATCTGAGCCCATCCCACTTCAACATCTACATGACCCCGTCGCTGCCATCGTCCGACAACATGGCCTCAACATCGTATCCTACGCTGATGATACCCAGCTCATCCTCTCCCTCACTAAAGACACCACCACAGCCAGACTCAACTTTCAGAAAGGAATGCATGACGTCAAAGTCTGGATGAGCAACAGCTGCCTGAAGCTCAACGCTGAGAAGACAGAAGTCCTCATCCTTGGAATCACCCCTTCAGCATCGGACAACACCTGGTGGCCGCCGCCCTCGGAAGCCCACCTTTCCCCTGGAACCACGCCAAAAACCTCGGCATCGTACTCGACTCCTCCCTCACCATGAATCGACAGGTTTACGCAGTCACCTCCAGCTGCATCAACACCCTCCTCATCCTCCGCAAGTCCTTCAAATGGATCCCCCCTGGAGTCAAGGAAGACAGTCACCCATGCACTCATCACTAGCAGACTGGTGCGCTAACTGCGGTTAGCGATAGTTATCGCCAGACATTGATGATATGCCCCTTAATCTTTCTCCCTGCGCTGCTCCTTTTTACTATACCCCAGGTAACATTAGTGCTGGCTGTGATGCTCCAAAAGAGCCCAGCCACTCCCAGTGGCCTCTCTGTCAGGGTGAGAGACTCTGGACAGCAAGAGACCCATCACATGCTGTGTCTGCTCAGTTTGGCTCATTGTTCTACTGCACAAGACGATGAGACAGGCATTATCTGTACTTAGCTATAATGAACTCTGATCTTTGCTCTAAGGCTACAGCAGCCTTTAAGATGAAGCGCCAGCAGCCAAGCCGGTCCAGGACAAAGTGATTTTATCTGCGCCTGAGAAAACCAACCCACCAGCTGGCCTTTTCCCCATGCCCGCCCTGCCCTTCCGAAGCTGTGTATCGGACAGGAGACTGCACATCACCTTGCAAGAATATACCTGGATAGGGAGTGGTGGGTAGATGTGCACCAGCCCATTTTCTTGTTCATACAGTCTGATAAATTCAGTAGTCTCTGGTCAGCTGATTAGTGATCACAAAGTGTGCTGTGGTAGGTAAGGTAACAGATGCTTTTCAAGGCTGGAATTAGAAGAAGGAAATATAATTGCTCAAATCTTACACTCCCACCTATTTACCTAAATGTGTTATACAAATACAATTCACTGGTTGCTGTTTGCATGCATCTATCCCTAGGACCTAGTAATTAGTAACCGTGTATATAAAGGATGCTACAGAAATTCAAGGGAACAAATCATTTAGGAGTGTCAGATTTGTATTACTTTTAATGGTGGCAGATTTTGTTTTAATGAAACATGAGTGATTCTTGCACGTTTTAATTTAACTGCTTAATTCCGAAGTTCGACTTTGTTCTTTATGTTCTTTATGTTGACATGTAAACAAAGTCGAACTTCGGAATTAAGCAGTTAAATTAAAACCAGATGCTTACCTTGATTTAGCCAAACCAAACAACAATGCCAATACTGATAATCAATTAGTTATTATTTAGAAGGCCCATAGAAATGAATTACGACAGCCTAAAGTCATAATTGAACTCTTCAATTTATTTCAAAATTATTTTTTCTTTGACTTAGTGAAACTTTTTTTTCAGTTCAGGACAATCTTTTAAATAAATGCAATATAAAAAATCACAATCAACTTTCAATCTACAGATACCATACTCTCACTTCATCATCTACTTCTCACATTCAATAGGCTCCATTCAAAACCAGAAGTTTTCAAAATATCAAATAGGTCTGTTGATCCAGGAAGGGATTGTTGTGTATGGCTGGAATGTAGTGTGTGGGTTATAAATGGCTGTCGTAGATTCATTCCTATGGGCCTTCTAAATAATAACTAATTGATTATCAGTATTGGCATTGTTGTTTGGTTTTGTTATAAGGGCTCAGCCTTACTGATTGGAGCCAAGACCCTTTGTTGTTTATTTGCTAACTTGATTTAGTGCACAGGCCCGAGGCCTTTTCATGGCTGCAATCAATAATTCAGAGTGCAGAAAAGGTTGTATGGCCACCAGCAGATTGTATGGCCCATTATCGCCGCTTTAGCGGGACTTTTCCTGCCGTTAATGCGGTATCGCCTAAGTGACTATCGCCAATGTTCACAAGTTAGCAGGAGTTTTCTACGCCGTTCCCTGCAACTATCGCCTGTTACCGACGTGTTGATAATACGTCGATAACAAGGCGATAAATGTCAGGGAAAGAAGGCGATAAAGAAAATTCCGATAACCAAGGTTGGCGATAGTTATCACCAGTCCTTGGTAATATCCCCCTATATCCCTCTGACAGGAAAACTCTGAGCAATAGAGCAATATAACAGTAAGTGACTTTTGTATATCAGTCTATATTTAAATATTTTACCTTGCTGCCACATTATCTTTTTCAGGAGCGGCTCGTGCAGATAAGAGCGGTGGGGCGGGACGGGATGGGGTGTAGGAACTCGTCAGACATCGAGGAGTGAAAATGAAACGAATAATTAATTTTCCCTTATCTGTTGATTTCCCCCCCTCGCCCACCGCTCTTACCTGCACGAGCCGCTCCTGATCTTTTTACTTCTGAATACAGCCAATTTTAGCTGTCTGAAAAATCTCATGTCACCACTACACATTACATACAATTCACAACATATTACATAGTACATACATATATTGATAAAGGGGCTTTATGTGAACCCTCAGCCATTGAATTGTTTGGCCAAGCCCACTTCAGTGACTATTACTTTGTGAGAGCAAACTATTGCATTTTACTCGTGTTAAAAAAAATTCTACTGCAAGGAAAACCAGTGCTTAATTTGAGCAGGTGGATGCCAGTGGGGGCCACGAGCATTTATTTTTGGGGACTGGCACTTATTTATCGGGCATCAGATATTTACGAGTGCATAAAAGGAAAAAACACAGGAGCGGAATACAGAAGAAAGACAGTAAAACCTTCACAAGGGAGAAAACAGGAACCTGCAAGAGTGAGAAAAAGGGGCAGAGCGTGTCTGGTAGTGGATTCAAGACTACCAGCTTTGGTATTCAGCACCCTGATGTTTAATTGCACTGGCCACTTGTTTCTGACCAGATCTTTGGGCACCCAAACTCTTTTTTCACAGTTACACACTGAGGAAAACGGTCCACTATTCTCACTCTCCTCCTTCCACATCCAATGGCACACCCCTCGCCTCCAGCTCCACATCACCTTAGAAATCTCCCAGCTTCAGTTTCAGAGCACCACTTCATGAAGGTTGAAGAGTGACCAGTGCATGCAAAACCTTCTCCCACTCCAACAGCGTGACTACACTACTGATGCCACTCTCCCTCCCGCACACCTAACCATTGGCGATGTCCCACTCCTTCGCTGCTGGAGCATCCTGGATCCATTTTCTTACACAGCCAGCCCCTTGCAATGACTATCCGTGGTTTGGGGCCAACCTGCCCAGCGCAGGTTGAGGGCGCTTACAGTTGTATGATTCTGCCCGACCTCTATTCTTCTCTGGCTGCTGCAATTGTCATCCCAGAACTGTTCACCATAGACAAAGTGTACTGTCTGTGGCTCACTGTGTAATTCAGTTCTGTCCCCACTGTGCCAGTTTTTTCTTTCTCTCCCTGCCACACTGTGAGTAAATACTTATTTTGCTGAGGCTAAAACTAGGTGACATAAAGTACAAAAAAAATTTTCAATGAAGGAACTGGCCTTTCATGAGAAAATAAATCACTGATGGTATATTGGGTACGAAATGGGCAGCAGATAGTTTTCAATATCACATCGGCCCCCTGCTTCAGGGCTCAGCTTTGTAATCCTAATACTGTGCCTGCTTTTTAGGTCTCGCCTGTGACAGTGCATACTCTGCATACGCTCTTGCGAGAGATATTGTATACAACAAGGGCTTGCAACCCGCCCATTGCTTAACATTTGTTGGCTTCATTGTCGCTCTTAGTTGCTGCCTTCTAATTGGCCAGCGTGTACAGACTTCGCTCTCTCTTCTTTCAGTTCGAGCATGGACCAAGTACTGATTGTTCTGCTTGATTGTTGTCTCTCTGCTGATCACTCTGTGATTGGGGTACTACTTTTATTTTTTCATATTGCCTGTCTTCTTTGTTGAACCTCTTACTATTTGAACCTATATTTTTACTCTGCAACACACACTTCAAAGAAGACCTTTTTCCTTTAAATAGATGTTGTGACAACAGATTTATCTGCTTCCAAATGTATTTTCACTAAAACATAAATATGGGAGCAATTGCATTCTTTATGTGATAGGATTTTTTGCCAAATATGTTTTTTTTTCACAAATGGGTAGATTTTTTTTATCCTCATTTCACCTTAGACCAAGGCAGATTTTACAAACCGAGAGCTAAGGATCTGAGCACCCTTCGGTTCACTGCATAGGTCTCTGCCCCCCTTGGGCTTCCTCACGTTATTGAGGATCGGTGTAATCATTGGACCAGGATTCGACCACCATAGTTCTACCAGTTAATCAGTTGTAGATGGCCTCCCCACGCTAAAAGGGGAGACCAGATGTTTCCATCAACTTCTGTCCTATTTCCCTGGTCCAAACATGCCATATTCAGCGCAGCCTTTACCCAATTTTCTCTATTGGGGGGAATCTGATCTTTCCACCTTAGGCAGACCTCCCTCCTAGCCAAAATAATAAGATATAGTAAAAGTCCCATTTCTAATTGCGATAGCGCTTCCCTTATAAGATCGTTTGAACCAAAAATCACAAGGCTGACATCAACTTCCAATCCTATATCAAAAATAGCTGTCAAGATATCCCCCACATTCTTCCAAAATAGACACAATTCTGTGCATTCAAAAAACATATGAATATCGTCCGCTTTATCACTTTTACATCTGTGGCATTGTGGGGTCGGGACCGGGGCAAACCTAGCGATTCTGGCAAGGGTATAATAACGCCTGTTCAGCACAAAAAAGTGGTTCTTCTTTAGGCTAGCAGGCTTTATAAATCTATAAAGTAATTTAAGAGAGGATTCAAATCGGGCTTCTGTGGGGTGGGCTTGGGGAGGAGGGTTCCACACCAATGTTTGGGGCGGGTTCTCACTATCCTCCGCTTCAAGCAAATTTGCATACCAAAGGGATATTTCTTTTTTCCTTGGTTGCGGATCTTGAAATAACTGCTCCAGGTCCCAGTTCCCTTTAATGTAACTCACTTCCGCCTCATACCATGATCTTAACTGGAGGTACTTAAACCTTGAAAAGGTGGAACCAATCTTAACCTCTAACAGCTCCCATGGTAATACCCCCTCTGAATCAACCAAGTCCGACCATTTCCACAGGTCAGCCTTCCTTATTGAAATCGCTAGGCTGTTCTTCAGACAGTCTGGAGTCCCCGGTGAATCCCATATCGGAGCACAATCGGAAAAATAGCCTATACCCAGAGTTCGCCTCATTTTGTACCAATTTGACAGGGCAGTTTTTAAAACTTTGAGGCGTACATGTTTGAAAAATCTGGGGGCTCCAAATTTATACAAAAACCCACCTTGCCCATTGCCCCCCTCTGCTGATACCATTTCCCCCAAAAGCCTGCCCCATTTAGTCTCTGCCGGAGTTGCTAATAACATCCCAGTGCCCTTAAACTGGAATGACACTAGGTACCAATTAATATCTGGTAAGGCCAGACCACCCTTCAGGAGCTTCCTTCTTAGTTTCTTCCATGATAATCATGCACTCTTTTGCCCCCATATAAAACTTCTGATTTTACCCTGAATTTTACTAATGATTTTTTGTGGAAAAGTAAGGGGAATCGTGTTAAAAAGATATGTCAATTTAGGGAGGACCGACATCTTTACTAGGTTTACCCTTCCATAGATCGTCATAGGGAGGTTTTTCGACCTAGCAAAGAGGTAATCTATATTCTTTTCAATTTTGACCAGATTTAAGAGGGGTATTTTCTTTAGATCCTTCACTATTTTTATCCCTAGATATCTGAACTCTCAGGGCCTCGCCTATATGCTGTGTTCCAACAAATAATTTCGGTTTTATCCGAATTAACTAGATATCCTTACAATAAGCCGAACTCCTGTAACAATATCTCAATCCGGGGGATGGCAATGTTGGGGTCACTAGTGTAGATGATGATATCATCGGCGTAGAGTGCGATTTTACAATAGTAATCTTGTGATTCAAATGTACTTATGCCATTATCCAGCCTAATCATCTGTGCCAAAGGTTCAATGTATATATTGAACAAAAGAGGAGACAGAGGACATCCCTGCCTTGTTCCTCTCCGTATTTCGAAACTAGGGATCAAAGAGCCGTTTAGCAAGATTTTCGCCGATGCCCCAGCATAACAACTTTTTAGGGTCTGGACAAATATCGGGCCTATACCTGCAGTCTCTAAAGCCCCCATAGGTAACTCCAACATACTCGATCGAAAGCGTGAGCGGCGTCTAAGGCCACTACCGCTAAGGGATCACCTCTAATCTCTGCCAAGTCAATACTCCCGATCAAAATTTGGGTTTGCTCTTGGATAGATCTCCCGACCATAAAGCATTTCTGGTCAATATTTATTAAGCTTGGTGCCAATTTTGCCAGCCTCCCTACTAAAATGCCCATGAAGACCTTATAGTCGGCATTCAGCAGGGAGATTGGTCGGTAGGAGTCTGCTACCAGGGGATCTTTCCCTGGTTTCAATATTAAGACTATTATGGCCTCTTTCCAAGATCTAGGGACCACCCCGGAGGTGCTATAGATTGAGTTAAAAAGTGTGTGGAGAATAGGCAAGAGTTCATTTACTAACAATTTATAGACTTCATTAGGGAGAGAGTCAAGACCGGACGCTTTTTTATTTTTTGCCCTTTTAATTTGAACCCTTATCTCCTCAATAGAGATAGGCGCTTCTAACAGATCTTAGCGGCTTCAGTTAACACAGGTATCCCTTATCCCTTAGCCACAAACTAATTGCTTTTGTAGAAGGAGTTATGTCCTCACTATACAGTTTTGAGAAAAGGGACCGAAGGCAATCCTGCATTTCTTCATGCTTACTTGATTTAGTACCCTCGCTATCTATGATGAGTTTGTTTATATAATTTTTTGCCCGATCTAACCTAGCTTTACAGGCCAATAATGCTCCAGCTCTTTCCCCATATTCAAAGTTCTCCATATTCCGTGCCTGCCACTGGGCCTTATATTTTCCGTCTAAAAATATCCTAAGATTCTGTCTAGCATTCTCGAGTTCCTTTTCTAGTTCGTCCGAATCCCTAGTATTTTCTTGATTAATGAGATTCCTTTCTTTTTCAAGGGCAGATATTCTTAACTCTAATGACTGTAATTCCCAAATATTTTTTTTATTTTTAATTCCTATTTGACTACCTAGCACCCCTCTCAAATTAGCTTTATATGCCTCCCAAACCTGATCTATTGAGGCGGAGCCTATATTAAAAGCAAAAAATTCAGTAGTAGCCTCTTTGATTGCCTGAATAATCCCTGAATCTGACAAGAATGCTCTATTCAGAGTCCACCTTGATTGCGGAGGTGGATTACTCATAAAATATTGCAGGAGTAGAGGTGCACGGTCTGAAAGATGACGTGGAGGAATGGAGATATTGAGGATCCTGTCCAGGGCCTCTCTATTTATCAGGACATAATCTATCCTGGCAGAATGATGATACTTTTTACTACGAAAAGTAAAGCCCTGCACACTACCCATCTTAGATCTCCATACGTCCACCAAGTTAATATTTAGTAAGAGGTTTTTCAGGACCCTTCGAGATCTTGGAGAGCCTATGGTATGACTCTGATTAGACCTATCCTTGACCGGGTCAAGCCGCACATTGAAATCACCTCCCACGATAAGGGGGGGAGATACTGAGATAAGATTATCCTGTAATTTAACCAGGAAAGAGGGATCATCCACGTTGGGGCCGTAGAAGGAAGAACAGGTCAACTTTTCCTCTCCAAAATCCAACTGGGCGATAATCTATCTTCCTGTTTGGTCTATTAAGACCGATTTTATTTCACAGGAAAGTCTCCTCTTGACCAAAATTGCCACCCCACGGCAGTTCATTGATTATTGAGAGTGGCAAAAAGATTGTATCCACGGGAGTTTGGAGAAAATACTCCTAGACTTCTTGGTTTAGGTGAGTTTCCTGCAATAAGCAAACCTGAACTGGTAACATCTCTAGATATTTAAAAATCAATCTTTGTCTTCTGGGACATCTTAAACCATTTATGTTCCATGAAATAACTTGGATCTTACTACCCCCCTTTTCTTTTATCCTTCCGAGGTGGATTCTCTAGTTAACAGGTAACACTTACAATTTGATCTAAATAGTCACTGAGATGAAATTTTTTTTTGCCATTTTTCCTGCCACCCTGTGCCCCACTACTCCCCTGCCCTCCCTCCCCCTCTTCCCTCCCTAACTCCTCATGATCCCCTAACCCCCTTACGCCCTGAGGAACCCTACCTTCCAAAAAGCAAATGCCTGTTCGGGCTATTCCCCTCTCCGGGCAACATTGTTCATTAACTAACAGCTTGACTTAACTGAGGCATCACAATGAGTTCCTACCCTTCCCCCTGACGGACCTCCCTGTTTGTCGTGCTGAATTTTTGCAATTAAGGTGTCAAATTCTTGTGATGAGCGAATCATGTGCATGTGATTATTCCACATAACCCGCAATGTAGCTGGAAACCTTTGTTGAGCCTTCGCCCCCAACCCATTCAATTCCGATAGTCTTTTCCCCAGTTCCCATTGCCTTTCCGCTGTTATGTGAGAAATGTCTGATCTTATAAAAAAGGAAAAAGAAGACTGTTCTTCAAATGGCAAGGGGATAGCACCTTCATTTAGGGCAGCAGATACAATCTGTTCTTTCACTGAATAGGATAAGAAGTTGACCAAAATGTTTTGGGGTTTTAACCGACCCGGATTTCTTTTGAACGGATCTCTATGAACTCTCTGGATTTCATAGCTTAAATCTATACCAGGGTTATCTTTTAATACAGTGCGCTTCAATAAGGAGATCAGAAAACTCTTGATATCGTCTCCCTCCATTGCTTCAGGAATGTTCAAAATTTTCAAATTATTTCTTCTTGAATGGTTCTCTAACCTCTCAAGGTCATCTTTGAGATCAAATGGGTAGATTAACAGATTTGCTCAGAATCACTGGGTGCTGTGTAGAGAGATAACAAGCATTGTCAAAGCTGATAGGTCTCGGCTTTAAGATTATTGGCTCTGCCATTGCATTTTGTTCATGCTGTACAGCATGGGCATTGCCTACTTTGGCAATGATTTGTAGACATGCTATATAGTAGTGTGGCTGCTGTGCAGCATGGCTAAAGATAATAATAATAAAATAAGGACTGATGCATCCACTGCTGATGCACTTAAAAAACAGAGCCTTTTTAAAATAGTTTTAGCCACACTACAAAGCAGCTCTATATGTAGAGGGAGGAACATCGCTTTGGCAGTTGAAGAACATCTTGGAGAAATCGAGTAGGCTGATGGCCGCAGATTGTAGGTACTAAAGTTTATAGAGTATAAGATCATCGAGGGGTTGGTAGCGTGGGTTTGAAGGATTTGCAGACACCGGAGATCGGCAGGGGTATTTCCAAGAGCGTGCTACAGCGATTTGGCAACAATTTAGTGGGGGTATTTATGAGCAAGAATTTGTTGTATAACAGGGAATTGAGTAGTGGTTTATAGTATTTTGTCATCTTGCTATCCGATTTAAGCAAGGGGAGGGTTCATGCGAGGAAGGTGGGTTTATATCAGTGAGAATGTATGTGGGAAGCTTCTTTGATTGATTATTTTCACACAAACGTCTGGTTTCGAAGAAATGGCTCAGATGTTTCTTTTTGTTTATTCTAGTTACCCCTGACGAAGGGCCTAGGGCCCGAAATGCATTGGGTGAATCCATATGAGACCACTGTGTTTTAAATGGTTCATACACACGTTTCGCTGATGTAAGCCTGGATGGGCGAGCAGAGGACATTTGAATTTGTGAAATAAAAGAACTATGGTGGAATCGAACTGTCTGCCCAGTGATTTGAGAATTCATGGAGTACAGTCGAAATAAGAATTTGAAGAAGTTATTGGTTTAAACTAGGATACCATTTGGTATAACAGAAGAGGATTTGTTTAAAGAGAGGAAATATCCTGACGCAACAGTAGTGCGACGGACGGGCTCGCACTTCACGCACCCTCATGTTCGATATTTACTTTTAGAAAGCAAGTATTTCTCTGTGCTTATAACTCTGTGTGCCTTGCAGCCTGACTCCAATACACATGTGGGGTGGGTGACAGCTTCAATTTGTGCATTTTCTCTAGACAGCCACAAGCACAGGACGGTGAGGCTCATCTGAATTCCGAGCACACATCTGCATTCATCTGTATTCTTATTTATTTATTTTAATATCTTCTTTATTGACATTTGTGAAACCACACAAATGCCATGGATACAATGTGCTTGATTCCCATCAAACTGATTACATCTTTGTACAACATAGGATGTTATCCCTATTTGGGGTGTTTCAATACAATAAAACCCTGCAGAACTTCTGTGTTAATACAACTTTTTAAACCACCTCAAATTTGGTAATGAAAACTGTAAACAAACAAACCAACAAATAAACAGACCCACCTCCCGCTCCCTATCCTCCCCTCCTGGTCATGGGTAGCCCGGTTCACTACGGAGTCGAGGGTCATCTATTCAATCCTGTGCTTCAATTCATCTGTATTCTTATGGGTCTTCCTAGGCAGGGAGGATTGGGAGGGGCTGACACTTATACTTCAATAGGTAGTGTCCTGTTCATAAATCAAGCACTGATATACCCCCCACAGATAGCCTGGCAGGCAGGACTGGGTTGAAAGGGATCCTTGTACACTTCAGAGAGCTGCTTTGAAGTCACATCCTACATCAAATAAACGTTTGGGTATAAGTACTGGGTCTCGGACCCCCTAAAATCCAACACTAATGTACTTGTAGCTAAGCTCTGCCAGAGGAGCTGAGCTGCCTAAAGGACTCAACTAAACTGCTTTTCTGAAAATAATTATTTTCTGCTTGTTGCTCTGCTGCTGGCTGCTCTCTTACTCTGTTGAAGGAGGGCTAGACTCTGCCTTCTGCCAACAGTGATCCCCGACTCCAGGAAAACGGTCACTAATGCACTCATCACCAGCAGACTGGACTATGGCAACGCCCTCTACGCCGGAATCAGCAAAACATTCCTCGACAAACTCCAGACATTCCAGAACGCCACAGCCAGACTAATCCTCGACATCCCAAGGAACAACCACATCTTTGTGACATCCACTGGCTCCCTGTTGAAAGAAGAATAACTTTCAAGCTGCTCACGCACTCCTACAAGACCCTCCACAGCACCAGATCCCAATACCACAACAACCGCATCTCCTTCCATACCCCCAAGAGAAACCTCCGCTCAGCCGACCACTCCCTAGCCACCATCCCACGCATCTACAGGACCAGAGCGGGTGGAAGGTTCTTCTCCTATCTCGCTTCCACGACCTGGAACCACCTTCCCCTTCACCTCTGGCAAAGCCCGACATTGCACCAATTCAGGAAAGACCTGGCTTTTCGAGTGACTCCAACGGAGCTACACACACTCACTCCTCAGCCTCTTAAGACCCTAACCGGTGAGTAGAGCGCTTTACAAAAACCTGATTGATTGATTTGATTAATTGATCTCCAAGGGCTTGCTGGCTTGCCCCCTGTTCTTGATGTCTCAGGGTCATCAAAGACTTCACCTGCTTTCTCTTGCCGTGGAACTCTGCCACTCGTGAGTTTGGCAGCTGTACTATTGCCAAAGACTAGTGCATGTAGGATCGCCAGTGTGCTCTGGAAAAAGAACAAGTATTTCACTTTTTAAGGATTGAGAGCCCTCTTTTAGCAAAAGATGCCACAGCGCCAAGGGAAGCCCCTTTCTAGCGCCGCCTTGCCTGGCTGCATTGACCAAAATCGAGAACCCTGTTTTGTTGGGACTGAGAGCCCAGTTTCTGCAACAGATGTTGCAGCGTTTAGGAAGCCCTTTCAGCGCAGCCCTGCCGAGGTAAATCAACAATGGGAAGCTTCTTCACGTCAGCTCCGTTCACCCATGTGATCAAAACGAACGCTGCACAACGATGCGGCTCCGCTGCATCAGAGGAAGGTACTGTGAACAAGACCCATGAGATGCCTGCCACTGATGTGCGTGACATCATGTGCGGCTGGTTCTAGTTCAAATATACCAGTTTAAAGAGACCTGCCATAAATGTACTCTCCACAGACTTTTGGAGTACCGCTTGTGCACTCCAACGTTAAGAAAGCCCATTTGCCTTTTTCTAGCATTACTGTAAGGAATCTAATAGAAATGAATGTGTTTCTCGCACTGAGTTCACTTGTATGCCTTTTAATGTTGTAACTTGAAAAGTCTTCATTGGAATTTTGTTGCTTGGGTCTTGTTTTGTTGACAATACAATATACTATTTTTAGAAACCTGTGTGGAGTCTTTTTATGATGTATTCATGTGTTACTTTGTGTGTGTGTTGCATAAATACTTTACACATTTCCTTTTAAGACACGTCTGAATGCTCTATGCCAAGCTACCAGATGGTATGCACAGGCTATCTTTACATGTGTACCAGCTTACTCTGACTAAAGTGAGGATTCCTTCCTGGCCTCGGTGCATACATCAGCCAACCAAGAACCCCCTTTCTAACATGCACCTCTTGTGAAAATAAGGTGAGACCACCAAGAGACAAAGGTGAATTGTGATATTTTTGGTACACGTTTTGGCTGTACATAGACAACATCTGCTAATGCTGGCAGGACGGTAAGTTTTAAATGTTGACATAGCCATTTCAGGCTTCCATAATACGTCCTTCCGAGATTTTGGAACCTGTTACCATTACGTTAGTAAATCTCATTTACACATCAGGGCCAGAAGAGTGCTGCACATGCACATACCACACAGTCACGCGGGAGAGGCAGCCCTTTTCTTTTCCCCACACGTTTATGCCGATACTTCACTACTTCCCCAGTCGTGGCTCGCATGACTCGTGGGTGGGGGGGGTTGCGCGGGGGTTCACAAAGGGGGGATTTTAAAAAAAAACATACCTTACCGGGTCCCGTGCCGCCTCCGCTCCTGGTCGGGTCCCGCCTCCACGTTTTTCTGGAATGGCAGCATTGTGATTGGTGCGGGGGGCACCAAGTCGGGCACCTGTAGGGAGGCCATTTTCTCTATATAGGCTGCATGCAGCTTACATAGAGAAAATGTAGAGTGCGCATGACTGGTTTGGTTGGTCCCAGAGGGCCGACCAAACAGTCAGGGGCACCAACAGTGGGCAAGCCACTCCTCCCCGACCCACCCGCCCCAACCAGGCATTTAATATACCATTTTATGTTTCTGCTTTTCGCACTGCGAGAAAGCAGTGGGCAACACTCCTCCACCCTAATGGAGGAGCCGCCCCTGCAGTTCCCCTCAGAGGCAAGAATGCAAGAGTAAACACCCGTAAATGCGATCGATGCAGTGACATTGACCATGAACAAGAATGATATATTTGTGTTAGGCAAGGTTACAACATGTGTAGGTGGCCTCTTTGCTGGGAGATGGCATTGTCAGTCTCCGTGGTACTGTGTGCTCCCCTTGCTGCCTGCACAACCAGCTATTGGGTCCAGCTTAATGTTTCTTAGCGTTAGTCATCGTTTAAAGGCTGAGCATGGAGACTGTCTGTCTTCCTTTTTTTATTCAGTTTAAGTTCCTTACAGCTTGTGATTTTATAAAGTAATTTGTTTTCAAGACCCAAAAGCCTGTTCTTTGTTGCGTGATCAGTGATGACTCACATGTTATTCCATTGCACCAGGTGGTAGAAGAATACCAAAATAAAGTAACTTCAGGCTGAAATACTCATAATCTCCTAGCATTGTGGGTAATCGAAAAACTGGAGCGGTACAAATGCCCCATAGCCATAAATACAAATTCTCTAGTACATTTTAAAATGTTCAGCATTTATGGCTTACCTTAATACCCAATGTCTACTCCTTTAATTTTTCATTATCAAGCAAAGCATGGTTGGTCCATGATCCACAATTTTGCATTCGCAAAAGGTGCGAATCGGTAATTTCGGCCATTTGTGAATGCAAAATAGCTTTTCAAGATGTATGAAAGGCTTTGTAGTCACAATTTTAGGTAATTGCAAAAATAGTGATTACCTAAAATTGTGACTATAAATAGGGAATCGCAATTTTCGATTCCCTTAGTACATGTACCAAGTATTTTCTAAATACAAACTGCGCATTTAGGAAAATGTTATTACCATCGACTTTAAGTCGATGGGGACCATGTGCAAATTTTGAAAAATGTACATAAATGCATTTTTCAAAGTGCCCAGGCATGTGTGTGCTTTACATGTGCAATTGTTTTTTTGGGGTGCTTCAGGAGGGCCTTAGGCCTCCGAGCACCCTTCGCTTTGCATTACCTAATTTGTGATTACCAATTAGGTTATCGCAAATTTGATAATGCAAAACCATTCGCACCTATGAACCCATAGGCCCATAGGAACGAATGGAGTAGCAATACTTAATGGTACATATGAAAACCTTGTTGCTACATTCTCTTTTTAAGCCTGAATGCAAACAGCCTTAGCTGTCTGAGAGATCTAATTTCATCACTAGGCTTTACACACAGCTCACAACAGGCAGCACATACATTTATTCAGAAAGAGGCTTTATGTCAGCCCTCAGCCATTGGCTTCTTTGGCCAAACCCACTTCATCCACCAGCGTGCTGCGTTGTCCATTATATTGTGAGACAAACGCAAAGCATGTCGCTGATGTTTACATACCAAATTGAAGTCACCTGGGGCACATTCAGTTTATTTGCCACGTTCATTGATAGGCTATGCTGTACACACAGTAGCAACTTCCTCTTTCTTCCCCTCCTGCTGGTGTTTGTTGACTCCTTGCTCATTTTAGATTCAGAATTTAATGGGAGATCATAGTAATACTCGGATTTGTAGAGCGTGCTTAGCACCCCTGAGGGCATAGAGGTGTTGTCCAAAGGCACAGGTAATTTGCCCCGAATCACAGGACGTCTGAGCCGACGACCGAGACTCTAACCTGGTCGGCAGCTTTGGCCATTACCACATACTCTCTGCAGCATCACTTATCTTTTACCTGTATCATCCCTTGCACTATTTAGGAGCTCACATAATGTTAAATTGTTTATAAAATAATAAGGCTTAATTGCACAGCACACATTTACCTCTAATTGGTCTCCCAGCGCTATTGAAAGATAAAAGGTGGCATATTTACAAGCCCCTATCGCCACCGCAACGTCACTTTTCAGGACGTTGTGGTGGCGATAGCGGTTTAACCTTATTTACCAGGCAGCGTTAAGCCACTGAAGGTGGCTTAACACTGCCTGGTAAATAAGTCACCCTTTCCTACTACAGGGGAGGGTAATGGGTGTTGCTGTGGGCGTTCCATGGCAACACCCATTGATTTTGATGCTGCCCCGTATTTACAAGGGCAGCATAAATATGGGACAGCGCCAAAATTAAGACCTGGGAAAACTTGGTTTTACCCTGGTGAAACTTGGAGAAATGTTTATTTTCTCCTCGGTTTTGCTGTTTCCATGTGTTCTGTGTTGCGCAGTACACAAGGAAAAAGCAAAACGCCAATAATTGTTTATGTGCAGGAAGGTGTCCCTTCCTGCACACAAACAATCTTTTAACCTCTTCAGCGCTGCGCGGATTCCCGCGCGGTGCTGAAAGACCTGAGCGCGGGCGGGGCCATGACGGAACGGTTCCGTCATAAGCACAGCCCAACCGACGTGCATGACGGAACCGTTCCGTCATCGGCGTCGAAGAGGTTAAAAAAATTACTTTTTGCAAATTCTATGTGTGCTGCATTAGGCAGCACACATAGAAGTTACACAATGGCATTTAAAGATTGTTTATGTGCAGGAAGGGACACCTTCCTGCACATAAAATATCTTCCACTGCTACTCAGACACCCTTTCACTATGGTGCCAATATGCCTGCGTTGGTGCTAGGCAGCTAAATTTAGCACCAGAGCAGGGTGAAACACAGGGCTGCACCATATTCTTGTGAAATGTTCACAGATATATTTTACGTTAGTGACGGATCATGTTGTTAGCCTTCTTCCCTTAACGACAGCTTCGCAACTTAACTTTATTATTATTATTATTGTTTATTAGTCAATTAAAACCATAAACATAGCATAAAGCACAATACCAGACAGTAAATATAATTATAATAATAATAATAATAATAATAATAATAATAATCACGACAGCTTTGCCACTTAACTTGTAAATATGCCCCAAGATGTTTATTGTTACCCAACTTTCCCGTGCTCATTGTTATTGACCTTGGAAGGATGAAAGGCAGAGTGCACCTACCAGGGTTTAAACCTGTGTCTGTGAGGTCATACGCAGATCATTATAGTGGTTACATTGGTCCACTGCACCACCAGTTATTTCTGCTAGATGATTTCTGGCAAATGGTCTGATGGCTGATAGGGGCACAAGGGTTACCACCAATTATGGTTTCCTCTTTCTGGATTATTTTTTTTGCTGCTGGAGAACCAGGGCAAGCCAACAGAGGCTCAGGGCAGACCCATTTAGGAAGCTTGGGGAAACAGGCATGTGTATTGTAAGGTCAATGAGCATTTCTTTATTTCACTGGAGTGATGAAGACATGGGGATACATTTGCTAATTTTTCTTTTTTGTCTAGATTTACTGATATTGCTCTTGGCATGTTTTGCTATTTGGGGTACGGTGTTCTGGTCTGCCAAAGTTCAAATATGTTTTTATCAATTTAAATACATTTTCAAGATCTCACTGCTGATATAATGTGGGTGCTAGGGGCTGGTGGATCGGTCTTTATTTTCCTTTTGTTCTATATTTCTTTTTCCTTGTCATGCACTTGTCTGCCATTTTGTCAAATCGTTATGGGTTTGAGAGAGTTATATGATCAATGCCCATTAACTCCACTTTTAAGTCCTTTCTGCTAGGGGGCTTATTGGACTATTTGGGGCCTTTGTGGAGCCCACAGATATTTTTCAGATTTACTGATTTTTTGTCAACATTTTATGCAATTAGGTTTGGGACCTGATGGTATCCTGTAGACCATGGATATTATTATTAATTATCATTGATTTTATCCAGTCTCCCTTTTTTTAGGTCCTGAAGTACTGCGGTCCCTTGTGGGGCACACAGATCTTAGTCATATTTTTCAAGTAAAGTTTTCTGACTCTCACAGCTGCTGTTGTGGGGTTTTAGGGACCTAAAGATGAACCCAGATATCCCACCCATGTTGCTGAATTTTTGCCCAATATATTTTTGGGATATGTTTGTTGGTGGGGGCGGAGGTGTCATCACTGTCACTGTTGGCAGCCATTTTCCCTTAGTACTGCATATCTTCTTCTTACTTTCTATTTTCTTGTATGCAGTTTTGTCAAAACTGTGTGTTGGTTTGTGATGGTTGTTTAATGTAAGTGGAACGATTTTAAACACACTGTGCTTGACTATATTGCACCTCATATCCTTGCCACCCTGGCCACTGATAAATGTCTACTGCTAGGTGATTTTAACTATCACGGCAAGGACAGTGATGACCCCGGCGTGACACAACTACTAGCTGACGTGGAAACTATTGGGCTCAAACAAATTTTTAGGGGCACAGAGCTGGGAACACTCTTGATCTTATCTTTACAAACATAGTGGAAACAACCTGTAATCCTCCTTTGGCCATCTCCTGGTCCGATCATCACCTGATTGCGTTCTCTATTACCTTAAGTAAGTCCAATCAAGAGGACCTTAGACCCCGCCGCTCCTGGGGGAGGGTCTCTCCTACCACTTTCTCTGAGACTTACAAGGCCCCCACTATGTCTCCTAACTTGGACATGAATACTGTCTTGGGCATCTACAACAACCGCTTTCTCTAGACCTTTGAGCATTTAGCGCCTATCAAAAAAAGAAACTGCTTGCTCCCAGAAACTACATTCCCTGATATACAGATTCTCTACGGCAAGAAAAATCCAAATGTAAATTCCTGGAACACAGATGGCGTTCCACAAAATTCTCCGTGGACAAAATAGCATACTGGGCTATGCTCAGGAGCTATCATAATTTGATTAAAGCAGCATGAAGGGCACACCTAACCTCCACCAAAGTGCAAGACAGAAACACATCTAAGGATGACCACTATCACAGCTTCACAAAAACTCTGTGACTCTTTAGCACACCAGACTTTTTTGTAGAAAAATACAACATAATCTACAAGAGCTTCCCTCCTAGCTCTGCTTGCTTAAAGATGGAAGTTGACTGGAACCATCCACACCCCAATGCTACTGTCAGTTTAGGTGACTCTGATTGTTGCTCCACGGAGGAGATGTTGAAGGTGCTGGCCCTAACATAATCCAGCTTGCCCGATGATTTGTGCCCTCCTAGGGTTGTGTCTAGTCTTGCCCACTATCTGGCACCATCCATAACTATAATAAGTAACTCTTCTCTAGACTCTGGAAAAGTACCAACTGAATGGAAGTGTGCACAAGTATTTCCTCTCCTTAAAAACCCCTCACTAAATCATGAGGTCTTATCCAATTTCACTGCTTCCCCTGCTTGCAAAAATCTTAGAAAGGTTTGTTAACAAACAACTGATATTCCTTTTTGAAATTCACAAGACCTTTGATTCTTCTCAATTAGGTTTTAGAGCTTTACATAGCATGGAGCTGGCCCTACTGTTAGTCACAGACAGCATCCACCTCTGTTTGGATGCAGGAACACCAGTCATGCTTGTAACATTTACCCCAGCCCTTTTTAAATCAAGAACCACACACATCAATAAAGGGGTCCCTCAGGGCTAATTTGTGAGCCCAACTCTATTCAATGTTTATGTGGCTCCTTTGGTCCAGCTTGTGAGAGCTTGCAGAGTGGAGATCGTGTCATATGAGGACTGCATCCAACTCCTTATCTCCTTTGGTTCTGATTTCAACAAAGTGAAAACTCAGTTCGCACACTGTATGTATGAAATTGCCAACTGGATGGCCAACAATAACCTCCAACTTAACAGTGAAAAAACTGAGATTGTGCTTTTTGGCAAAGCACAAGAACTATGGTCAGCAGACAGGTGGCTCCGAACTTGGCCTAGCCCCCTACCATAAGCAGGTGGTGAGGAACCTGGGAGTAAAGATTGACCGCACTCTGTTCATGAGGAATCGAGTCACCTCCCCTTGTGGCATGTGCTTCGCCACTATGAGGTCACTAAAGAAAGTATTTCCCTGACTCTCTACTGCCAGGTAAATCCTAGTCTAGGCTCTTATAATTAGTCACCTTGACATATGATAATGCCCTATTGGTATCTGGCAATGACAACCTACTGGCCACACTGCAAGCTGTGCAAAATACAGCTGCTCAGCTTATCTGCAATCTTCCTGCACGCAACACTTTAGCCGCCTTATTAAAGAAACTGCATTTGCTGCCCATCAGGAAATGCAGTGTCTTCAAGCTATGCAGGTTTGATGCACAAATCCTTCAACAAATCCTCTCCTGCTCTCCTTTACGCCAGACTCAGTCACTATCAGCCCTCTAGACACTTAATGTCCTCCAATAAAGACATTCTGCAGACCTCTCACATCTGCTTGGCCAGATGTGTGGCGGGTCTTTTTTGTACCAAGCTCCTGCTCATTGGAATAAGCTGCCCCTCCATATCTGCCACTGCCCCAACTTCCAGAACTTGAAGAAGTTGCTAAAAAGACAGCTTTTCTGAAGTTTATTCTTCTTTGGCCTACAACACAAGTGCTGTGTTTCTCCTTCAGGAGTGAGTAGCGTGCTATACCAAGTAGATACATAAATAAATGTCCATTTTATGAACATCTTATGAAATCTGCTGGAGGTATTGGGGAAATTCTAATGACCCTTGTGTAGCCCAAATATATTTTTGCTGAATTTAATTATTTGTTGTATTTTCTGCTATTGTGTTTGATACCTGGTAGATGTTTGTAATATTATTCATGCTAATTGGTTTTTGCCTTCATCCCCTGATGCTCTCCTAGGGGTCCTGGAGACCATGACTGGTGTTGAAAAGTGAATTAGACATAAACCATGTTATGAAATTAAGATACCCATTTTGACACTTCTGAGAGAATAATAAACGTGCACCAACTACACATTCAAAGAAAACCAGATAAGACAAGATAATTTTAGTTAGTGCTTCATAAAAATATGCAGAAAAAGATGTAGTCTAAGCGAAATCTCTAATTTTTATAATATAGATTGTGATTTACTAATTGAAAAAGCACTATATTTCATTAACGTGTCCAAAAAGTGTGCAAATGGTCCACTCTTAAGTTCTGGAGTTTACCGCTAATCATTCTTCATTATCATTTATAGTCATGTATAATTAATGAGAATTTATCAATTATTATGAATAATCTTAATTATGATGATGAATGCTTTCAAAATCCATCTTGTGTGTGAAGTAAAGTGTGCACCAAAAATGACAAAAGAAAACTTGGTGTTACACATTCCTAATTAACAACACATTCTTGAAGCTTTCAGAGATTGTATTTCATATATGTACTAAGATCACACAATCAAAACGATAGACTTAAAATGTATTTCGAAAAATACTTACACGTTAGGACAATTGAACGTAACAGTATACCATAGTGACACACATTATTTGTAACTATACTAAATGATTTCAAATGCATCAGAATTACCTTAGAATCATGTAATCTTTGTATTTCTGTGAACATATGTCAAATGATCACATATATATTTACGTTAAATTGACTTATTAATGTGGGCCTGACTGAAAACGTGAAGTCTCTTGATTTGCTGAATCCACTGCTCATGAGATAATTCCTCAATATAGCAAATAATGTGAAACCAATTGCTACCTTTGAGTTACAGTGAGAACCACTTGCCTGGAAAACTGTCCTCTTGAACTCGCTCATGTGCCCTTGCTGAAGGAGCATTGTTCCAACGTTTCACTTAACGGATTGCATTATTCTCTCACCTATTTTCCACATTTTGTGCCTTCTTTATGTAGCCTATAAGAACTGACAAGTTGTCTGACCTTATGAGGTGACTTCAGGAGGTGTCACCCTGGAACCTTAAGAATATAATATTGCTCGATTTAATAATGGCCACTAGGGCCTTGGCTTGCTGGCTGATTGATGGATGGGTTGCTGTAAGTCGCCTAAAGAAGATTCTGTGGAACTCTCCTTGGACATCTTGACTTGCCTGGTGAAACTGACTTTCCTTACGAACTGACACATATGTCGTATGCGTCCTAGTGGTCTCTTCCTTTCTTAGGAGACTGCTGGAACTGGTGAATTCCATTTTTCTTCCTGAACTCTTGAGCTTTGGTATATCTATCTAGAAATTTCCCTAATTGCTTATGACCTGATGAAATTAGATGATGCATTTATTTCTTAATCTTTGATAAACTATACTAAAATTTCCATACTGACTCAGCTATCATGATTTATTCTTCTTAACTTGAATGTGCATTCCCAATTTGAGTTTACTAATGATCAGGAGAGATCATATTAGGGGGATTTGTTATTATTTTGTATTGCTTTAACTGAGCTTTTAGTGTGTATGATTTGGGCTTGCCTAAGGAGATTTGGTCATGCCGTGCTAATCATTTATCATTATAGCATTGTGTTGAGAGTAATTTACATGATCTTAATTTCTAGTTTGTAGTTCGGTTATACAATTCCTAATCCTCATTGGATGCCTGCTGGGTCCCTTATATCCAATCCCTCTTGGCACAAAACAAGGTCCATCGGAGGGCCAAGGGAGTAATATAAAGTTTTGACAACAGGGAAAATAAAGGAAAACCATCTATTAGCGTGAAAGTGATTGGGCCCAGTAAACGCTACAGCACTAGCCTGTCTACATTATGATTTTTTTTCTTCCATTTTTATTCTAATTTGCTGCGTAGGTCCCTGGTGTGTGTGGAATCTGGAGTTGTGTACTAATTTTCCAGACTTTTGTGTCACTTTTCCAGTTTCCTTCTTGCACCTCTGGAATCCCAGGAGCCTTTATTGACCCCAGATATTGCTATTTTACTATTTTCTGTCTACATTTTGTCTACAGTGCTTGTTGTTTGGTGGTAGTCTGCAAGACCTCGGTATTTTGTTTACTTTTAATAAATGCTTGCCAGTCTCCTTGATTCACTTGCTGGGGCCAGTGGGGCCCGAGTGTTCCAGATATTTTTACTGATTTTAATAACATTTTGGTCTGAATTTTATGCTAATGTGTTTGAGGCCTGGTGGTAATCTGTAGACATTCAATATTATGTTTAATTGTAAGAAATGTGTGCCAGTCTTTTGGACACTCCCGTAGGGGTCCAGAAGCCCTGAATGTCCACTGGATGTTAACAATTTTTCCCATAGTTTGGGTTTATTACGGATGCATGCTTTTGACAGCCTGTGTGTACTGATGTGCTCATTGAAGTGCCTTTCTTTTGTTAATGCCCACAAGCTACAGTCTGGTACTTACATTAAGCCTCATTTTATTTAGCTTCTCAATCAATCAATCAAGGAATTTGTAAAGCGCATACATACCCGTGAGGGTCTCAAGGCGCTGGGGGGAGCTGCTACTGATCGATGAGCCAGGTCTTGAGAAGTCTTCTGAAGGCCAGTAGGTCTTGGGTCTGTCGTAGGTTGGTGGGGAGGGTGTGCCAGGTCTTGGTGGCGAGGTGGGAGAAGGAT
Source organism: Triturus cristatus (assembly GCF_964204655.1). Taxonomy (NCBI): domain Eukaryota; kingdom Metazoa; phylum Chordata; class Amphibia; order Caudata; family Salamandridae; genus Triturus; species Triturus cristatus. The sequence goes on along the minus strand of NC_140589.1, from coordinate 319,796,940 downwards.
CGGCCGCCGGCGGTTGTTTTACGGATGCGGGGACTGTGGCGAGGGCGAGGCTGGCTGAGCGGAGGCTGCGGGCGGGGGTGTAGAAGCTGAGTCATCTGTTGAGGTATGCTGGTCCGGCGTTGTGTAGAGCTTTGTGTGCGTGGGTGAGGAGTTTGAAGGTTATCCTCCTGTTGAAGGGGAGCCAGTGTAGGTCTCTCAGGTGGGGGGTGGTGTGGCTGCGTCGGGGGATGTCGAGGATAAGTCGTGCCGAGGCGTTCCGGATGTGTTGCAGCCGTCTCAGGAGCTTGGTTGTTGTTCCTGCGTAGAGGGCATTTCCGTAGTCCAGCCTGCTGGTGACGAGGGCTTGGGTGACGGTTTTTCTCGTTTCGGAGGGGATCCAATGGAAGATCCTGCGGAGTATTCGGAGGGTGTTGAAGCAGGATGCAGAGACGGCGTTGACCTGCTTGGTCATGGAGAGGGTGGAGTCGAGGATGACCCCCAGGTTGCGTGCGTGGTCGGTGGGTGCTGGAGCTGTTCCCAGGGAGGTAGGCCACGAGGAGTCGTCCCAGGCTGAGGGGGTGGAGCCGAGGATAAGGACCTCCGTCTTGTCAGAGTTTAGCTTCAGCCTGCTGTCCTTCATCCATTCGGCGACGGCCTTCATTCCCCTGTGGAGGTTGGCTTTGGCGGTGAGAGGGTCTTTGGTGAGGGAGATGATCAGCTGGGTGTCATCGGCGTAGGAGATGATGTTGAGGCTGTGCTGTCGTGCGACGTGGACGAGTGGTGCCATGTAGATATTGAACAACGTCGGGCTGAGTGAGGATCCTTGTGGTACGCCGCAGATGATCTTGGTGGTCATGGAGTGGAAGGGTGGGAGGCGGACGCTCTGGGTTCTGCCGGAGAGTAAGGATGTGGTCCAGGCCAGAGCCTTCTCTTGGATTCCGGCGTCGTGGAGGTGTGCTCTTAGGGTGTGGTGGCAGACCGTATCGAAGGCGGCTGATAGGTCCAGAAGGATGAGGGCAGCTGTTTCTCCTTTGTCCATCAGGGTCCTGATGTCATCGATGACGGCAATGAGGGCGGTTTCGGTGCTGTGGTTGCTGCGGAAGCCTGACTGGGATGGGTCCAGTTGTTGTCTTCGAGATATCGGGTCAGTTGTCTGTTGACGATTTTCTCTGTGGCTTTCGCTGGGAACGGGAGCAGGGAGATAGGACGGAAGTTCTTGAGGTCCTTGGGGTCCGCCTTGGGTTTCTTGAGTAGGGCGTTGATCTCGGCGTGGTTCCAGCTCTCCGGGAAGGTTGCTGTCTCGAAGGAGATGTTGATCGCTTTCCGGAGATGGGGGGCGATGACTGTGCTGGCTTTGTTGAAGACGTGGTGTGGGCATGGATCAGACGGGGATCCGGAGTGGATGGAGTTCACGGTCTTGATGGTGTCTTCGTCGCTGACGTTCGACCAGGAGATCAGGCGGCTGTTGCGGATGGTAGTCGCAGGGGTGGTGGGCTCGGCGGTGGACGTGGGGGTCATGGTGTTGAAGCTGTCATGGATATCAGCGACCTTGTGGTAGAAGAAGGTGGCCAACGAGTCGCACAGGTCTTGAGATGGGGGAATGTCGTTGGTGTTGGAGCTGGGGTTGGAGAGTTCTTTCACGATGCTGAAGAGCTCTTTGCTGTTGTGAGCGTTGTTATCCAGGCAGTCCTTCAATGCGGTCCTCTTGGCGGTCCTGATGAGTTGGTGGTGTCAGCGGGTGGCGTTCTTGTGGCTGTGTAGCTGTCTGGTGATCGTTCGCGGAGCCAGTTCTTCTCCAGTTTCCGACAGGTGCGCTTGGAGGCCTGGAGGTCTTCAGTGAACCATGTGGCTTTCTTGCTGGAGTGGTTGGTGGCGGGGGTCCTGAGTGGAGCAAAGGTGTCGGCGCAGTGGCTGATCCACTGTTTGAGGTTGAGGGCAGCGGTGTCGGGGTCGGTGGGGTCGGCGGGTGGTCTCAGGGCGAGGGTGGTGGTCAGCTGGTCTTCGGTGACCTTGCCCCAGCAGCGGCGTGGCATCTGTTGGGTGCGGTGGTGAGTGTTGGGTTTCCTGAAGGTGTAGTGGACGCATCTGTGGTCGGTCCAGTGGGGTTCGGTGGTGTGGTTGAAGGAGACGTGGGGGCTTGCGGAGAAGAGGAGGCCTAGCGTGTGTCCAGCGGCGTGGGTGGGTGTTGTCACGAGCTGTCTGAGGTTGGCGAGATTGGCGATCAGGGCGGTGGAGTTGGCATCGTTGTTGTTCTCGAGGATGAAGTTCAGGTCCCCGAGGAGGATGTAGTCCGTGGAGGCGAGGGCGTGGGTGCTGATGAAGTCGGCGATAGAGTCGCTGAACTGTGGTCGGGGTCCGGACGGTCTGTAGATGAGGGTTCCTCTGAGGGTGGTGTTGGGGTCGGTGTGGATCTGAAAGTGCAGGTGCTCGGCGGTGTTGAGGATGTCGTCGGTGTTGGTCAAAACTGATGGTGTTCTTGTGGACGATGGCGATTCCACCTCCCACTCCGTTGGTGCGGTCTCTGCGGGAGATCTTGTAGCCTTCTGGGATGGCTATGGCGATGTCTGGTGCTGAGGTGGTGTTCAGCCAGGTCTCCGTCAGGAAGGCGACGTCGGGGCGGTTGAGTCGAGGAGGTCCCAGAGTTCGATGGCGTGTTTGCGAGCGGAGCGGGTGTTGAGGAGGATGCATCAGAGGTGGTTGGGTTCTTTGGTCGACGGTTTGGTGCGCTGGATGCTGGAGAAGCTGCAGTTCCGGCAGGTGAAGGGCCCTTGGGTGCGCTTCGGGGTGGCCCAGTAGCAGGTGTGTTCTCGTCCTGGGTTGAGTGCGTGGAGGGTGCTGGCGTTGTAGTGCAGTCGGGTGTCATGACGTCTCTGGGGTCCAGGGGTTCTGGCTCTGGGCGCGGTCCAGGCACAGACGGGCGCAGACAGGCTTGCCTTAGGCACGCCTTCGGCTTGCCCGCTGTGCAGCCGCACAGTGGCCGCCGTAAGAAGGGGAGGTGGGAGGGAGGAGCAGCTGGGTGAGGAGAGCGGTCCAATGGGGGCGGGGGGCCTGGGCCGCAGGGGACGCAGCGGCGGGAAGAGGGATCGGCAAGGGAACGGGCACAAAGGAAGGAACAATCACAGGCAAAAGCAAAAGGCAGCCAAAAACAAGCACTAAAACAGAAAAACAATCACAGGTAATACAAAAATCACAGTTACAAGGAGAAATGCGAGCGGGCAACAAACAAACCTAAGGCCTACCACTGGCCACCAGGGATGAGGCACAGGTGGTAGCCAGCGGGTGGAGGCGTGCCTCGAACACCCTCAGAGCAGAGGCAGCAGCTGGGCAAGGAACACGGGCGCAGTTAGGTAGAGCGCGCGGCGTGGGGAGCGGCCTGCCTGGAAACAGGGTCAAGGGTCACTCTCACTGCCATGCAGCGACCGCCATAAGAATGGGAGGTGGGAGGGAGGAGCAGCTGGGTGGGGGGAGCGGTCCAATGGGGGCGGGAGGGTTGAGCCGCAGGGGATGCAGCGGCGGGAAGAGGGATCGGCGAGGGAACGGGCACAAAGGAAGGAACAAGCACAGGCAAAGGCAAAAGGCAGCCATAAACAAGCACTGAAACAGAAAAGCAATCACAAGTAATACAAAAATCACAGTTACAAGGAGAAATGCGACCGGGTTAACAAACCTAAGGCCTACCACTGGCCACCAGGGATGAGGCACAGGTGGTAGCCTGCGGGTGGAGGCGGGCCTCGAACACTCTCAGAGCAGAGGCAGCAGCTGGGCAAGGAGCACGGGCGCAGTCAGGTGGAGCTGCACGGCGTGGGGAGCGACCTGCCTGGAAACAGGGTCAAGGGTCGCTCTCACTGCCGCGCAGCGGCCGCCATAAGAAGGGGAGGTGGGAGGGAGGAGCAGCTGGGTGGGGGGAGCGGTCCAATGGGGGCGGGGCCGCAGGGGACTCAGAGGCGGGAAGAGGGTTCGGCGAGGGAACGGGCACAAAGGAAGGAACAAGCACAGGCAAAGGCAAAAGGCAGCCAAAAACAAGCAATGAAACAGAAAAACAGTCACAAGTAATACAAAAATCACAGTTACAAGGAGAAATGCGAGCGGGCAACAAACAAACCTAAGGCCTACCACTGGCCACCAGGGATGAGGTGCTGGTGGTAGCCTGCGGGTGGAGGTGGGCCTCGAACACCATCAGAGCAGAGGCAGCAGCTGGGCCAGGAGCACGGGCGCAGTCAGGTGGAGCTGCACCGCGTGGGGAGCGACCTGCCTGGAAATAGGGTCAAGGGTCGCTCTCACTGCCGCGCAGCGGCCGCCATAAGAAGGGGAGGTGGGAGGGAGGAGCAGCTGGGTGGGGGGAGCGGTCCAATGGGGGCGGGAGGGCTGGCCCGCAGGGGACGCAGCGGCGGGAAGAGGGATCGGCGAGGGAATGGGCACAAAGGAAGGAACAAGCACAGGCAAAGGCAAAAGGCAGCCAAAAACAAGCACTGAAACAGAAAAACAGTCACAAGTAATACAAAAATCACAGTTACAAGGAGAAATGTGAGTGGGAAACAAACAAACCTAGCTCTCTCTCTCTCTCTCTCTCTCTCTCTCTCTCTCTCTCTCTCTCGCTCTCTCTCTCTCTGTCTCTTCGCTACAGGTCTCTCTGTGTGTGGTGGGATTAGGTGAGATCCATTGCTTATAAACAGGTAGTATTTCCAATTTAAAAAACGCTTATTGAATAATTAAAAATTATCAACTTTTCTTGAATGGTATTTTTGTTACATGTTGTGTCTTGTTGTTTGAAAGGGTCTTGGATACAATCTACCACTACCTCTGGGTATAAAGGTGTTTGAGATATTCCTGGATCCATTTTATCAACACCACAATCATTGATGCATCAGAGATAAAAACCCTTTAACTCATGCTGTGCTGTGAGGCAGACAGAATTATCCCAGCAAACAGAAAAGAGTACTGAGGTAGCAACATATTAGCATGTAATGCTTGCTTCATCAGCAATTTCTTCTTCAATATCTAGTCCTCCAAGAAAATGAAAGGAAAGCCACTCAAATTCTTCAAGCCCACCTTCAGAAAAAAGATGACAAAGACAAGGAGTGGACCTCTGAGCAATGTCATGGATCACATGGCAAAAGGGTGCTTCCAGAAAAAGAAAGAAGAGCTGGCAGTCATCGCAGAGAGGTAAATCAATGTGGTCTTGATGATGTGTAAACAACCTACATTTGGGCTGTTGCAGAGCCATTTTCTGCGTACATCTTCTGAAATCAGAAACCATAGCAAGCACATCCACCTTAGACCCCGAATTACATAGGCCACCTAGTTGTGACTCCACAACAAATTCTGTGTTTGAAATTGTATATAAGACCCATGCTCAGTTTTGGATTTTGTCACAGCTACGAAGAATCAGAAACCTGCTGCAGCATTTACAATTTGCAATGCAGAAGGGTGTCGCAGGAAGATAATGTTGGCATGCAATCAGTGAGGCTGGGGCAATGGACTTAAGCTGTGCTCACACACAGGACGCACTGCACAGTAGCATCCGTGAAATGAACTACAATTCCCAGCAGGCCACAAGTCTTGTATGTACTAGAAGGATGGCAGGCATCATGGATTATCGGCTAAAACTTTCCTTGTGGTTCAAGCCACCCTTTGCTGGACAGTCATGCTACAGTGTTGCTGCAGGCAGGACCTTGCAATGTTGATTCTGTATTTCCTCACAAGGAATCATTGCTTTTCAAAGGTTTTTTTTAATTAGACAAATGGGTTATATAAAAATATCTTGAAGTTGTGTTGTTGATGAACAGGAATTTCAAACTATTTTCTATTTAGACTGGGGTTGTTTGGTAGGTTAACCTGTTATATAACATGGGCGACTCATAAAGTGTGCTACTGAACTTGAATTTAAGAATCTAATGTAGAAGGTGTTAGAACCTTTCTGAGCTTATACTGCTGGGAAGATTGTGTTTTTTACAGTTCAACAGAAGTCAAGTAGAAACCATAACTCACCCTTCACAAATAGTGTGTAGTGACAGAGCTTGAGGTAGCTATCTTAAACACAGGGAGAAATACTAGTGAAGATGAATACTTGGGCGACACATTTTCTTTATGTTTAGTTTTCAGGAAATATACATCACAGCAAAGTATAGAGATAGAGTTTTACAGAGATAGTAAGGGGTACACACATTTATAACCGCAGCTGAGCTTACTTATCTGAATCTTAACGCACTTAAGATATCATTTTATCTGAAAGGGTTTTAACAACATTCTGCAAACCTCATTGACCAAACAACTGACAAAGCAGCAGTATTGAAACTTTGTTTCTCGGTTGTCTCTCGTATTCCATGTTATCCCATTAGAAATGACAGTAATGTGTGGGATGCGCGGTACCTTTAAGAACTCATTATGAGAGAGTCAGCTCCTGGTTTGCAGAGTGAGCTCACTTGTGAAAAGTAAATGCATTCTGGAGTTTTCTTTTAAGTTACTGATTTATGGCCTTCGCTGCTGTCTTGCATCGGTTGCTCAGTCTTTGCTGGGAATCTGATGTATGAGGACAGGCTACGTTAGCGCTGCTTATTTATTACCTTGGAATTCACTAAATAAATGCTGTACTTATATATGCTTAGTTCCAAAGTCTCTATGCAACATTTGGTGATGATTTAGCAAGAGATTTGAGACATTTGAGAATTTGGAGCCTACAGCGTACTCGGATAGCCCATGCTATTATCGGTATGTCACTCGTCGAAGCCATTACCCGGTGAGTGATTCTCCTGTAATTCCAGGAGCCCACATAGCCCAAGGCTACTTTTGGGCTATTTTGAGCGCAGCTCTGCCCACTTCCTAATTGTGGCTCTGTGTGCTCCGCTTCTTCCTCAACACGGGTGAGCCACCGAGCCAGCATGCTTGTGTATGCGCTTGCTATAATATCTTCAGTTTACATGCCTGTCCTACAAGTAAATACTTAGCTGCCCTATGTGCATTTTTTGTCCTGGCAATACCTTTACATTTCTAATCTTTTTCTGCTTTAATTGTCGATGTTATCCCAATATACTCATATTTCATTTGCAGTGCTAGATTGCTTTGGCTCTTTCAAGTTTATTGCAAGGTTTCTTTAAAACTTGGGAGCTTTTTGTTCGAATTGGCTTAGGTGAACTTGGAAATTCTTATTGACTTCTCAGAACTGTGCCATTACCTGTATCAACTCTTTATTGGATGGTGGCATCTTAAATAATAGTTTACAATGGCTTCAAACAATTTAGCTCAGATATTACCATTTCTTCAACTTCCTGGCAAGCCTTTGATTAAGTGGGATGCTTGTTTTAGAGTTTTGCGAACTATTCAATCCCAGTTGGAGCAGATGCCTTTGAACCTACAAGAAATACTGCAATTTCGTTTAGTCATGTGAGAGATGGAGGGCTGCAAGTTTTAATATGTTGCCTCCAGCTTTTGTCACATCTGGACAATCTGGAGATTCCAATGAGTACTCAGAAGCGATTACAAGACCTAAGTCTAATTCCCAGAAAAACCTGGCATTCTATTGGGGAGAATTACATTTTTCAAGAAGAAACAAACAACTGATGAAACTGTTAAAGAATTCATGTCAGCACTAAGGGCATTGGCGCTACATGCTGTTTTGGAGCATCCATTGACAGATAGATTAGAGATCAGTTTGTGTATGGCTGCTTTTGACCATCCAGAGGTTGTTGAACTGGCCAAAAACATTGAACGTTTCATAATCTCCAGTCGCATGATGGCTCAGAAATCCGCTCAGACATCTTCTCCAGTTGTCTTTGCTGTGGGGTATGCTAAACATGTTGATGCTGTAGAAATTAGGGTCAAATTCATTAAGAATGTTCAACATAATACTAACACTTTTTGTTTCAGGTGTGGATCTAAATCCCATTTCAGCAATTATATGCAAATACCAGCAGCAAGTAAACGGTGCAAAAAGTGCAAGAAAATAGATCACTTTCACTGTGTTCGCAAATCTGGTAACCGTCAAGTTAAAGTACAAAGTGTTGACTTAAGTGAAGGAGATCTATCAAATATGGTCTTGAATCTGGAGATTGACTCCTTGTCTTCCAAACAAAATTAAGGAACCTTTATGCCAGGTAACTCTAGGTTCCAAAATAACTCTTAACATGATGTGTCACTCAGGTATCTGATACTTCATTTTACCAACAGTGGGGGGGTCTAATGTTATCCTGAGTACATCAGACATACATCCTAAAGCTTATGGTGATCAAGATATCAATATAGTTGCATTCTTCATAGACACTGTGGGACCGATTCCGATCCGGGTTGGAAAGCACTCCGACCGAGTCGGATCCGGAGTGTTTTCTGACCGAGCCGGACCCCTACAGTCCGACCGAGCGAGTACGATGCGCACGTATGCTGTCGGACTCGGTTCGGTCGGACTCCCATAGAAGTCAATTGGAGCCAGTTGTATGATGTGTACATGCGCTCCCAATGACTGAATGGGTACGTCTCGAACAAGTGCGCTCCCTACAGTGGGTACGCATCGTGCCATCCGCACCGTACATGCCTGTGTTGGGGAGACCCATAGGTCTGCTCCTGTGTCAGGGGGTCAGACGTGGACCCCCAAAGTCCGACTCTGGGAGCTTTTGCGTGCCGGACACTCCGGCTCGCACAGGCTGTCCGACGCGTGCATCGTACTGGCTCGGTTGTAAATCGCATCCATTGCATGCCACGGTTAGCTTCCGACCGAGACGTACGGAGCGGTTCGGACCCGGAAACGACTCGGTCGGTGAATTTCATATAGCTCGCATCGTACTGGCTCACTCGTGCAGCTGTACAAGTTGGCCGGAAAACACGCGCACGGCTCGTAGTTTTTCTGACCGGATCGTGTTCGGTGCCCTTCCGACCCGGATCAGAATCGGCCCCTCAGTCTTATCTTGGCAGGTCAATGTCAACTAAAACCTATGTTGCAGTTAAGGGTATGAAACGCTGGTCTCTAGTTGGCAATGGTTTGCACCTTTGTCCAAGTACGGACCCTTGCTTCTAGTCAGGGTAAGGGGGACACGCTCCTAAAATAAACCCTGCTCACCCCCTTGGTAGCCTGGCACGAGCAGACAGGCTTATCTCAGAGGCAGTGTGTAAAGCATTTGTGAACACATACAATAACACAGTGAAAACACTACAAATGGACACTACACCAGTTTAGTAATCTAGATATAAACCAAAACAAGACCAAACAACAAAAATCCAACATACAATACTCTTGAAAAATAGTATTTGTGCAGAATAACCTTTAAATTGCAGGAAAATCAATGAAACACAGTTCTTCCGACTCGGTAGCTCCTCCTGGGGCTGCTGCGACACTGAATATGACAGAGTCTAACAATTCCAGCCGACAGCGTTGATATGGGCCAGCTAAAGCGTCAACAGACTCCGACACAGTGCCTTTCTTGTTGTAAACAACACGTCGGTGAGAGTCGGTCGGGGCAAATGTCAGGGTTGCGTTACGAAGTGGAGCATTGTGGCAGACGATGTCCTCACGATTTGTTGCAGGCAGCAGCTCGTTGGCGGAGTCGCTGAGACCTCGGCTTGGATTGAAGGGTGAGACGGTGCTCGCTGCGGTGCTGGCAGGTCACGGTGCAGGGACGGAGCCGGTCGATATTCTGGTCGGCAGCGACGGAGTCGGTGATGTCCTTGCAGTGTGTAGCGAAGCATTGCGGAGTGCGGTGCCCACAGGATGCGGTGCAAGCAGCGGCTTGCTGACTGAGTTGGAGAGACCAGGGTTGCGTTGCGAAGCGAGGTGCTGCTCGCGGTGGTGCTTTCAGGACACGGAATCCTGCAGACTTGATGACAGAGTCGGTTACCCTTTTCTACTGCGGCGACGGTCAGAGACGGCGCACACATACACGGTGAGGTCTTTGCTGTTCCTGAGCCCTCTAGAACAGGGGCAAGTTTAGTTCAAGCCCTTGGAGATCGTTTCCTCGAGCAGGGGGGGGGGACAAAACAAGCAGCAAAGTCCCTTTCTTCCTTCATTGGCAGCAAGTAGCCACTGCTGGCCAACCCCAGACAGCAAACAGCACAGGGGCAGTATTCCTCGCCAGCTTCTCATGCTCTTCTTCTTGGCAAAGGTTCCTCTTGATTTCCGAGAAGTGATCTAAAGTTCTGGGGTCTGGGCCCCAATATTTATACCACAAAATCCTTTGTTCTCTAGGGGCAGAGAGTGTCTTTACCCAGCCAAAACCAGTTCTGTCTTCACTGGTGCAGCTTCCTGGCAGAAGGTGGAGACAGTATTGTTGAAGGCAGACCAGGACCATGCAGGTGAAAGGAAATCATCTCCCGCTATTCCAAAGGCAGCCCTAGGTCTATTCAGCCCAGCCCTGACTCATCAGACTTCTGAAGCCACTGTCACTCTCCAGCCCCTGTCATCCAAAAGTCAGAAATGCAATACACAAACCTAGCAGAGGCACACTGGATGGTTAGTCAAGAAAATACCTACTTTTTAAAAGTGGCATTTTCAAACACAGAATGTAAAAATCACCCTCACTAAAAGATGCACCTTAACATTCTGAGTTCAGGCATACTAAACTTTACTTCTCTTTCTTGTTCCCAGGGTTAGTTATGTTTATAAGATGTTATAAACAAACTCCCCATTCTGTCCTATGGGAACCAATAGCCTTGCAATAGTGAAAAACAAAATTGGCAGTATTTAACTATCAGGACATGCCACAAACATCAGGGCGTGTCCTACCTTTCACATAAAATGCACCCTGCCCACAGGGGTACCTTAGGCACACATTAGGGGTGACTAACACGTAGAAAAAGGGGAGGTTTAGGGACTGGAAGTGGGTGCACTTGCCAAGTTGACATGGCGGTCCCAGACTGTACACAGGCTCTGCAATGGCAGGCTGGAGTCACATTTTACAAGCTGCTTCTGTGGGTGGCACAATCAGTGCTGCAAGCCCACCAGCAGCATTTGATTTACAGGTCCTGGGCACACATAGTGCACTGTACTAAGGTCTGACAAGTAAATCAAATAAGCCAATCTTGGAATCACTAATCCATAACAACAATTTACAGAGGGAGCACATGCACTTTGACACTGAACAGCAGTGGCTAAGTGCCCTAAGCATCTAGACCAGCAAAAATGGAGTCCAACACACAGGAGGTAAAGGCAAAAAATGGAAGGGAGACCCACGCCAATGGTGCCTGGACTAACACTTTGTAATTGAATAGCTGTGAGAATGTGCCCATTTTATATAGCCAACCTCAAGTTTTTGCTGACTGATGCTGCTGATGTTTACACACGGGGATTCTGCTGTTCAGTCCCCAGAGCATGCGCCCTGACGTCTAAAACAAAGCAAATTTAGTAACTCCCCATTTGGAATATTTAACTTTCCAGTACGGCCTTAATATATGGTGTAAGAAAATACACCAATGAAATAGAAAGATAAATGTCACCTGCAGACTTCAGCACCTATTGTACTGTTCAGTAGTCTGACAAGGAAAACATGGCTTTAGACCTACATGTTCAGCCTCACTTCTGCAGCTTTTAGACCTTCAGGCAGACCTGTCAAAATATACTCTTGATAGGAGGGAAACCCTACTTTACAATATTAACCAAGTTACCCCCAAATAGGCCTTGTGGCCCTCAAGATTGAATGCCTGGTATTTAAAAGTTGAACATGTTTTTTGTATGCCTAAAATGACGAGGTTTCAAAAGCTATATTCATGATTACGGCTGTAGCTGGTTCTATGAAGAAAAGGCTAAAGTGCAGTTAATATATTATTTCTGTATAATTGGCTTGGAATAACCTTAAAGACAGTTCAATTGCTCTTTGAAATATTTATTAAAAATCCATATCAATGGACAAATTTATACAAAAAGTAACTTATAAGAAGGTATATTTTTCTTGCCTGACGTCCCTGCAGTAGAATTAGTGTTGGCCTCCATACAACTGGCTTGTGAGTGCTGCTTTGATGAGGTGTGAAATACTGCTCTCAGAGCATGGAAAATCATTTGGACCTGGCTGACTTGTTGGGGGGAGGAATATAACTCAGCTAAAGCCAAGCAAGGTAGTTAAGTTCAGTCCAGGTACTTCACTACCTTACACGTGGACCAGTGGAAGACCTGTACTTTCATAGTCTAGTGATAAGGGAAGCCTGGAAGAGAGGACAATTTTATTCTTAAAACACACTTTTATCCCCTGGCTTTTGTTTCAGCAGAGAGAGCAAGCATCAAAACCAGTTTAAACTGGTTGAGTGGGAGGAGACAGTGCATGCTGCTGTCTGTAACCTGCTGGAGACCTAAAGAGCTGGGCCTGCTCCCACTTGTACCCAAGACTAAGGGTCAGTTGGCTTACCTCTTTTGTGACCACAGGGACTTACAAAACTGCAAGAACCATTTGTCCTGGAGTGACCCTGTCACAACTGGATCTGGACTGGACCTTGTTGGTGGCCTCTGCTGGAGTGTATCCTGCCCTCTATCTGTTGTTTCTGAAGTCCTGGGAGCCTTGAAAGTGACTAAGAGGAACTGCCCCAGAAAGTCTGAAAAGTTAGGACATGAAAAAATGTTCAACTTCCAAGACTGCTGGAGCTTCACCTGTACCTTACAGCAAAGATGTCTGATTTCAGAAGGACTTTGTCAGAGGCAGCTTTGTGCTTTTCCCGCTGGAAGATTTTGAGCTCCAAGTCTGAAGACAGATATCTTGACCAGGCAAAGGCATTCAAAATATCTGCCCAACGAGAAGACTTAGGGGTTTTTTGTAAAACCAATGGCTTCGGCTGGACAGCGTCAAATGACTATCCAGATTCAAAAAGACTTCGTCAGATAGCATCTTCCACATTGCCCAGCTGGAGGATTCCGACTTCCATAAAAAAGACTGAGTCAGAAGGTAAAAACTTTGGCTGGTGTAAAGTTGAGCCAGATACGGTGAATTTAAGATACCTTCGGGGCATATTATCAAGCCAGGCGATAAAATTATCGCCGCTTTAGCGGCAGAAAACTGCCGCTAAAACGGCGATAATGGGCTTGATAATATGCTCTATGGAATTCCAATTGAAGCCCATGTTAGATGTGAAGGACATCTAGCATGGGCTTCAATTGGAATTCCATAGAGCATATTATCAAGCCCATTATCGCCATTTTAGCGGCAGTTTTCTGCCGCTAAAGCGGCGATAATTTTATCGCCTGGCTTGATAATATGCCCCTTCTTAATTAATAGGAACACTGGTATGCAGCAAGGAGGAAGGGGAAACCCTTCTTCTTTCGTCCAGCTCCTAACGTCCTCTGTCACATATCTAGAATAGAATCACCGACGTGGAGCAGGAGCTGGATCGCATTCACAGAACATGGAACACAATAAAATAAATACAACAGCTGGAATGACACGTTTGGTGTATCCGGACTGCAATACGTTGCCTTGAAATGGTATCTAGTTCCTAGTCAACTGTAAACAGTAATGTCTGGTTGGTGCTTTCCTTTTTCATGGAGCTTTTTGCCTTAAAACTTCCAAATTTCATGGCTCTAGTCTCGCTTATTGGATTTTTGTCATTTTGGTGTCTTAATTCTCACAATTTTTTTTCTCAATATTTCTTAATTTCATAAATTTGTTGTGGTATTTTTATTCAGTGTTGTGTTACATTTTTGACTGTTTTAGTGTTGCTAAATTCTTTGCACATTTTCCTAAGTTGTCTGCTCTGTGCCACTGCTACCAGGAGTTGAGCCGAGTATATAATATTAAAACTGTTTGTTTCACCTTAGAGGACCTTCGGACTTATTACTTAGGCCAATTAATAACCCACTGTCTTGTAATAGCCAGGCTCTCACTTCTATCCACAGGTCACAGTAGGGTGATTTGTCTACTGCCGCTTACTGGGCGCTCTAGCATGGTATGAAAACACAGTATGCAAACAGTTTTTTCTCAGAAACATTAGATCTCTCTAATGGAGAGACTGTTGCTACATTTGACGTGGCGGGACTGGAATGAAGGAATGTAGAATATTTTTGAAAGAAAACAATCTGTCATTTAACAGTGCGAATGGCATGACTCTTTAAAAGAGGTGCTCCAATTAGTAGGGGGGGTTTATTGTTAATTTTGGAAATTGCGTTGGTCCACATTGCAGTTTGAAAATAGGTTTGTTTTATCCAAAGTTTCAATCCTTTTAAGGCAAAGATGACTCCTCTGTCTTATTTCACCATGTGCTTCATGGAGAGAATTTTCAGGCAAAAAGAAAATGTGCTTATACTTTTGAGAATGATAGTACTATAAATAAAATAGCAAATTATTTTTGCTGCTGCCAGTAAAAGCATCAGGATAACATTTTTCACATAAACATTTTAGTATTTTAGTTTCTGCTTGGAAACAGTTACCTCATTGTTGTGCAAATCACAGGTGTCTTCTTTATAGGTAGAGAATCACAGCTCTAGAACATCAATTGCAGCATCTTTTCTCATGTAGCATCCAAAGACTGGACATCTAAGGGTGGCCTGGCAGCATCAATACATACTTCAGGCAACGTTTTAAAGATGTTTTAATTTCTCGTTACTCGTTTAATTGCATTTTAATGCTTTGTGATTAGCATTACGCTTGGTAGTTCTATATTTATTTTTTACTCAAATTTCTTTTGTTTTCTCCCTCTATTTATAGCATGTATTTAGGGACAAAGAAAAGATGATGAAAGGCAGAACATGCCTAGAGTTCCTCATGTTCCCATTCAAAGGGAACCCAGTGTTGAAGTTCGGGATCGACTGTCCCTTCAGGGATGAGTCAAGAATGATTTGACTTTGGTACAATAAACACAAAAAGTAATGCATTGTGCCAAGAATAATTATCAATGGTTGTCACTAGTTCAAGAATTTCATTCATCTCTTCTTTATCTCACTTTTTATGTCTCACATATTTTGTTGTCATAGTTCATGTTATCAACACACATGCATGCAAGTGTGCACGCACGCGCACACACACACACACACACACACACACACGCACTGGCATTTGAGGCAGTCCCGTTTAGCCTTAAGCTTCTTTAGGTCAGTCCACTTCAACCATCACTTGCTGGATGCGTCTTTCACATTGTGTATCAGCTCACAGGAGGGTTGTACAGGTATATGCTTTCCAGTGGTGACTGGAAAAGAAGTCCCTTCACAGCACTGCAAAAGGTGAACATGAATGGCACTTACAGAGAGTAGTTTGTACAGCTTTGTTCTCATAACATTTACCAAATAGGGTGCCAATGAGAATTGAAACCACACTAATGACCCCTTTGCCTCCCACTCTCATTGCTGAAATAATTCATTTGTCATGAATGACAGCTGAAGTGGCTCCACTGTGTGATCCGACCCCAGGCGTCCTGTTATTTTCTAATGAGGTTACCCAGTGAACCTCAGGATCTGGGTAGCAATTAGTATAAACAACAAAAATCCTGTTGGTGAACAATTACCATATAACACCACATAACAATTACCATATAAGATGCGCCAAGCCGTTCTGACGCTTCACAGTTGAAGGCCAGAGCGGCTCGGCGAGCGCTCTTTTTTTTTCAACATTATGAAAGAAAATCATCCCTAACTGGCCCATTCGGTATGTATCATTTACTGTGTTGAAGAGCTCCTTTTCATGTCTAGGATTTTCATTTATTGAATCTGAACCCATCAAAGACAGCAGGCCTGCTGCCTTTCCGCTCCCCATAGGAATCACATGGAAGGTCCATTTGCATGCAACTCAAGGTTGCCCCTCCCCTATGTCCTGATGACGTCTCTTTAAGATGGTTTCAAGCTGCCACTAATTCCTGGGTCGAAACGTCGACAATATCTATTGTCTGCACTAACGCAATAAACTCCCTTGGACTTTTGAGATATCTTAAAGCCCTGTGTGTTGGGGATTGGGCAGATAACTTGCAGGCTGCTCTAGCTCTGCGTTTTATTGTATTTTATCTGTACAGTCACTTCATACTGCACATGGTCTGTTTGCAGAAGTACCTTTATCACACTGTTCACACTACTTGGAGCAACCTTAATTCTACTGTCCATAATTATCTTCATGTACTCCCGATAAAAAAAAAACATGCATTTTGTAAGCAAGTATTCCTCATGGGGTTGTGCTTTCTGTTCTTTTGTGTTATTGTTGATTTGTTCTTCATTTTGCCTTTAATTCATCAGGGTCTGATATGAAAATTGTTCACCAACAGGATTTTTGTTATTTATACCCATGGCATCCTTGGCAAGTGCATTCACCCTGGCATAGATGCTTTTTAGACAATGTGCATTCAAGGATACTTATAAAAATTAAACAAAAGCCTGGGTGCGCATGCCGGCGAAAGCTTTATACACCAGCAACAGATATCATATACAGTTGGCCTCATCTTAAGTTCAACTCCACTGACAGACACTTTAAAAAAAAACATATTGATGTTATTTTGGTCCTTATGTTGATGTTATATATGTTGCTTCATTTATTTCTTTTTTCAAATCTTTTTATTAATATTCGCTCAGTACTTCTTTCCTACACAAATATTACAACAAATTCGAACACACTTTTTCATACCATGAATTTCTAAATTCCACCGCCCCAAAATTTTGTACCATTTGCGGTGGCATCCTCTGGCTTTGTATGTTATTTTCTCCGCCCCTTAGCACCAATTTAAGTCTTTCTCCCATTCCCAGAGATCTGGTGGTTGGGTTGCCCCCCACTTTCTGGCTATATTCCTTTCTGCCACTATTGCCCCTACTTTAAGCCATATTAATATGTACTTGGGCCATTGTATCTCACCTGTTACACACAGTAATAGCCATTGTGGTTCCAATGGGTTCTCTACCTCAGAGACATCCGACATGGTGGGTGTTACTTCCTTCCAATAATTGTGAATGTAGCTACACTCCCAAATAATATGTAAAAAGGAGCCTATGTACCCACACCCTCTCTCACAGTACTTAGATGCACCATGGCCCAATTGATGTTGTAATGTTTGGAGGTATAAGAACTCTGGAGGATACACAACTGAATAAGACACATAATCTGGCCCTTATAGCACCCTCTCGAGGACTCTGCACTGCCTCCTCCCTATCAGCGTCTTCTAAGAGTCCCAATTCCATTTCCTGTGCCCCTCTCAGGGGTTCTATCGGGTTAGGTGAGTTGTGCATGATATTCTTATGTGTTAATGAAGTGGCCTTGGTTACCATGTGGTCAATTAATAGTCTATCTTCTAGCTGTGAATAATCCGTCAAGATTTCCCCTTCCCTAATATGTTGGCGTAGGGCGTGGCCCAATTGTAAGTACTATCTATACCTTTTTGTATCTGCCAATTCATATTCGATTTGTAGATTTTCAAATGGAAGCTGTGCTTGCCCCCTCCAAATAGCTCCCAGGCTTTCAATCCCCAGCAATTTCCATTTTTCAAAACCTGTCAGGTCTCCCACCTCTCATAGATGATCACTATCCCATGGTGGAGTCCTCCCCGTCAACTTCCCCTCCCATCCTACCTATTTGGAGGTTTCCAGCCAGGCACGCACAACTGTGTGTGGTGGGAGCTGTCTTTCTTTATTCTGCGATATAATGCAACTGGATAGCCCCTTACTCCCATAGCCCATTGATCTCCATGAAAGGCCAGGTCATTGCGATCTGAGAATGCCCATTCCTTCACTACTATCAATTGCGAGGCCCAGTAGTATTTTCAGATATTTGGAACTGCAAGCCCCCTTCATATACTCCTCTTTGTAACTTACAAAGTGCTATTCTGGAGCAGCCTCCATCCCATAGGAGTTTTTGCAGTTCGCTATCGATACCCTGGAACACTGTCTTTGGTATTTTATATGCGGTAATTTGTAGGATATAGAGTAGTCTGGGCCGAGACATCATTTTAAAGAGCACTGCCCTGCCCATCAGTGATATCGGTAGTTTCCTCCAGCATTCCACATCACTCTTCAATCGCTGTATCTGAGTATATAGATTTCCTGTCAGGAAGTCTTCTTTCGCGGATAGTCTTACGTCTGTAAACGTATGTTTAACTACTAGCAGTTTTGTGCCAATCAGTCTCCAGGGGATTTCACCCGTTAAACAAAACATTAGGTACTTGTCCCAGTTTATCATATATCCAGAGTAGCTACCGAACAACTGGAATATATGTAGCACCCTGTGCACTGATCTATATGGGTGTGTCAGATAGAGTAGATCATCCGCATATAGTAGTCTCCTGAGGCTTGAGCCAGGAGGTAGTAATTTTGCCCATCTATTTCCTCAAGCGCGTGTTATTTATCGCACTGTGATAACCTCACTTTTAATTTGTTTTTAACTTCGACGCATCGCCGCATCGACTTACCTTTGTCACTGATTTTGGCCACCAAGGTGAGGGTTGGAACCCTCCCTGGTACTCCGGCTTCATTTGCGGAAGTCGGGGGGCCGCCATCTTAGGTGCAATCAGGTTAACGCACTAGCTTTTCTTCACTGCAGTTACAAAAGCAGATGTAGCCACGAGCGCGTAACAGTAGTCTCCTGAGGCTTGAGCCGGGAGGTAGTAATTTTGCCCATCTATTTCCTCAAGCGCGTGTTAATTATCGCACTGTGATTACCTCACTCTTAATTGTTTTTAACTTCGCCGCATCGCCTTACCTTGTCACTGATTTTGGCCGCCAATGTAAGGGTAGGAACCCTCCCCGGTACTCCGGCTTCATTTGCGGAAGTCGGGGGGCCGCCATCTTGGGTGCAATCAGGTTAACGCAATAGCTTTTCTTCTATGCAGTAACAAAGGCAGATGTAGCCGCGAGCAGCGGACGCGCCCAGCGGGAGCGCCTAAGTCAAGCCCGCCTGGACGTCGCCAGATGCCAGGCATGCTGCCGGTTCCAATTCAGAGGCGCGTAGTTATACCAGGGATCTTTTGCTATCTATTGGTCAGCGTATAAACCCCTGTGGTCTGCACCCAAGGATAGCGGTGGGAGGGCCTTTTTGCTGCTACAAGCGTGGTTATAACTCTTACCCTTCAATACCCATACCACCTCCTGTCTCTACCAAAATCCCTCTAAAAATTCTACATTTGAATGTGCGTTCTTTAGTTAAACACTATAGGGAGATTCATGACCTTATCGAGAACGAATCTCCTGATGTGTTTTTTATTACCGAAACTTGGCTTAATGAGGACACAGTGGCCAAACCTTGCCTTGCACTTCCTATGGGGTTCAGTATCCGGACTCTTAATAGAGGGACCAGAGGTGGGGGATTGGCTGTTATTTTTAAATCTCACTTCCACTGCACTTTTGCTAAGGAAGACGTCGCAGGGTGCGAATGTGCCCGTTTTATCATCTCATTTAGTGCACACTTTTCCTTTTCTGGCCTTTTAGTCTATCTCCCCCCTGGTTCCATATCAGAATTTAAAACAGCTATTATTGAGGCTGTACACTCTCTAGCATTGAGAGCTGCACATTTCAGCCTCATTGCGATCTAAATATCCATTTTGATCATCCTTCGGATCCGGAAATTAGCAGCCTGATAGCGGATTTTGCTGCTTGTCAATTAAGACAGCTGGTAGTGGGTTCCACCCACACGGCTGGGCACTTACTTGACCCAGTTTTTTCCAACATCCCCTCTCTTTCGGTCAAGACTCCCAGGCCTGTGTGCTGGTCTGATCACCATCTTATAGCCATCACCCTCCCTCTTGCGGAGGGAGTGACCAGAGCTGACCCTAGGGCTACATTTAGATGCTGCTGGCACAAACTTAAGCTGGAAGATCTCCTTGCCTATTTGGCTTCTTGCCCTCCTATTCTTGATACTAATCCAGAGCAATCGTATAAAACAATCTGCAAGTGGATACTTCAGGCATTAGACACTCTTATTCCTGCCAAATGGTCCAAAGGCCGCGGCTCCAGTTCCAACCCTTGGTACAATGACTCTCTAGCTGCCCTGCGTACCACATGTAAACAGCTAGAACGTGCCTGGAGAAAAGACTATGACCTCATAGATAAAAAGCGGTACTGGGACACAAAAAAACGCTACCATAAAGTCATACATTTGGCCCGAGCTGCCTATCTCGCCAATGAGATAACATTCAGTAAAAACCCTATGAAATGCATTTTTAATACACTCAATGATTTCAAGAGGAGGAAGGATGCGCCTACCTCAACCATTACATCTGAACAGCAATGCGAGTATCTGGCCACCTTTTTTGTTCATAAGGTAGAAGCTTTCTATAAATCCTTCCATAACTGCACCTCAGACTTGGTGACCCCTTCAATACCTAAGCCTAACGCCATTTTGGAAGTAATAACCTCCATCTCCCAGGATGAGTTTCTCACCCTGAGTACTAAAGTCAAATCGGGCTCTCCTCATGATCCTATGAGGCCGGCCCAATTTAGAGACTGTCTACCCATACTTCTTACGCCTATATGGCAGACTATTAACTCCTCTTTCAGCATGGCAATGGTCCCTTCGGCTTGGAAGCAGGCAAAGGTGCTCTCCCTTCTGAAAAAACCTTCATTGGACCCCATCAAGCCGGAAAATTTCCGACCTACTTCTCTTCTGCCCTGGGTCGCCAAAATTGCGGAGGCCCACGCCAATAAAGTCCTTTCAGACTTCCTGAACAATAACAAGATCTTAGACCACTCCCAGAATGGTTTACGCCCCGGTCATAGTACCGAAACAGCGCTCTTAGCAGTGAGTGAACACCTGCGGACCATTCTGGATGAAGGTCAAACAGCGGCGCTCATATTGCTTGATCTGAGCGCTGCGTTTGACACGGTCTCCCATCAGATCCTTCTGCGCCGTCTAGAAGAAGCAGGGGTAGGCGGCTTGGCACTGGAGTGTTCCCGGTCTTTTTTGTCCGACAGATCATTTCAGGTCTTTGCCCCTCCTTTCGCCTCTTACGTTCATTCCACCAAGCAGAGGGTCCCCCAGGGCTCGGCGTTCAGCCCGGTTCTGTTCAATCTTTATGTCCAACCCTTGGCAGAAGTCACGTGAGACCATGGTTTGACCATGGTCTCTTATGCTGATGATACCCAGGTGGTGGTAGCCCTCTCTGATGATCACTCTCGGAATACCACTCAGTTCCGGAATGGTCTTGAGGCGGTCGCATGCTGGATGACTAAGAACTGTCTCCAGCTTAACGCCAATAAATCTGAGGTGCTGCTGGTGGGGAAGGACAAGGGGCTTTGGAGTACGCAGTGGTGGCCTTCATCCCTGGGCAGTGCTCCAACCCCTAAGTTGGTGGTAAAGAATCTAGGGTTCTGGCTCGACTCTACTCTGGGATTTCAAGATCATACCAAAAAAATCGCTGGCACCTGCTTTGGAGTCCTACGGGGTCTGAGGCCAATATTAGGGTTTTTTGATTCGGCCACACGTCAACTAATAGTCCAGGCGACTATCTTATCGAGACTTGACTATGCCAATTCCCTTCTGTTAGGTACCAATGAGGCGGAAGTGAACCGCCTTCAACGAGTTCAGAACACAGCCGCACGAGTCTTGCTCAGACTTCCGAGAGCGTGTTCCGCTTCGGGCGCTTTACGCCGCCTTCACTGGCTACCCATCTCCAAGAGGATAGAATTTAAGACTTTGTGTTTAGCCTTTAAAATGTTAAAACTTTCTACGCCTGAGATCCTATCTAATCTGTTGGTCCCCTATGTCCCTACCCGCCAGTTACGCACTGCTGAGCAGATCCTGGCTACTGTTCCCCGAGTGAAACTCACCAGGGCAGGGGGCAGATCTTTCCGATTCCTGGCCGCTAAGTTGTGGAACTCCACCCCTGTGAAGATTCGTCGTTTAGATTGTCTGTCATCCTTCCGTAAGGCCATTAAAACCCACTTATTTCCCACAGCCTAGCCTGGCTCTCCCTGGACACTGCTGTTAGCGCCGGGACGCACCTTCGCTGGGGCAGCTGCGCGCTCTACAAACGACTATAACATAACATAACATAGGGAAATTCTATCCTCCCAGTCGCCTCCTCCCTTTATGCATAAAATTATAGGATCATTGCGGACCAAGGCTGCCAGGGGCTCCAGTGCGAAGATCATAGGTGAGAGCGGGCAGTCTTGCCTTGTTCCCTTTCTAAGTGAGAAAGAGCAGGATACTGTTCCGTTAATCTTTACCCTGGCCTGTGGGTCTTGATATAAAAACTTTACCCACGCACAGAATTAGGTACGAAGCCCAGTCTGTTCAGCGTTGCACACATGTACTGCCATCCAATACTGTCGCATGCCATTCGTGCATCCAGGGAAAGGAGCACTGCATCTTCAGTGTATTCTTTCTTGGTCCAGTGTAGCACCCCATACAATATCCTTAAATTAAGTCTTGTGCCGCTATGCGGCATAAATCCTGATTGGTGCAGATGGACCAATGTAAAGATGAACGCCTGTAGTCTGGTTGTCAAGGCCTTAGCAAGCACTTTTTCCTCAGTGTTTAATAACGATATTGATCTATAGGACCCACAATTGGTGGGAGTTTTTCCTTTCTTGGGTATCACCACTATCGTAGCTGTTCGTAGGTCCAAGGGCAGTTCCCCTCTTTCCCCAGATTCCTGGTACATATTCAACAATTGAGGTGCGAATTTACTTGTTACACTCTTGTACATTTCTACAGGCAGGCAATTAGGGCCTGCCGCCTTCCCTGATTGGAGATCGGTGAGAGCGCTTGTTATCTCTTCCACCGTGAAGTCTTGGTCTAGTGTCTCTCTATCTTCTTCGGCTAGTGTGGGGAGGATAACTTCTCGCAGTAGTTCCGCACAGTCCGCTGCTGTGCGCTTCGAAGGGGGGTAGAGTGTTCCGTAGTATTGTGCGAATGCCTCCGCTATCTCTTCGCCTGTATGATGTGTTATTCCATCCAAAGTATTTATTTCCTTGACCTAGCTTTCTTCCCTGTTTATTTGTTCTAGCCATGCAATCATTTTATTTGCTTTATCGCCAATATCATATAGTTTCCTCTGGGTTGCTAGTGCTTGTGCTCTCACCTTTCACTCCTCCAGGTTTCTATATTCCCGTTGCTTGAGCCGAAGCTGATGCTTTACAGACTCATACAAGCCCCTCCCTTCCCAAGTCACTCTTTTCAGTTGACTTATCTCTCTTTCGGGCTCTTCGGATTCTCTAGTTTGTTCTTTTTTGAAAATTCCTATTTGTGTGTGGATTTATCCCCTAATCACTGTTTATAGGCATCCCAGAGGGTGGTTACTGCATCTACTGATCCTTCATTCTCTTGGAAGTATTTTGAAGTACATGTCTGTAGTTTTTGCACAAGTTTTTTGTTCTTGAAGTGCCATGGATCCAGTCTCGGGGGCAGTGCGCTACCTCTTACTGGTCCTTTTAACTCTCCCTCTACCGGGGACTGGTCCGAGATACCTCATACCTTTTGGGATGAGTTTCTAAATTGGCCCACCTGCATTTTAAATGTAAACAGATAATCTATCCGGAAGTGACTGTGATGTGTGGCTGAGGTGTCCGTATATTGTCGGCTTGTTGGGTAATGTGTACGCCACAGGTCAATCATTCCCATCGCTGTTATGAATCCATCTAGTGGCTCCCTTCCACCTATCCCTACTGCCCCAGATAACCTGTCTATCTGTGGGTCCATTACTTAGTTCATGTTGCCTCCCAGGATAAGCGTACCCAGGGGCAATTCAAGTAGTGTATGTCCTAGTGCTGGGAGGAAATCTGTATGCAATTTTGGGGGAACATAAACAGAACATAAATGTATTGACGTACCCTCCCACGTACCCGTACGTGCAACATTTTTGCCCAAGCTGTCGCACCAACACCTGCCAGGAATAAATGGAACAGATGTCTTGACTAAGATCCCCACTCTCTGAGAGGCCGATGTATATCCTGCATGTGCTAAGAGATTGTATCCCCAGCGAACCAGAGTTTTGCAATGGGTACCCCTCAGATGGGTCTCCTGGAGCAGCACCATATCCAGGGCGTGTCGTCATAGATATCGAAATACCAAGGTACGTTTTATCTTACTGCCCAGACCATTGACGCTCCACGTCAAAACTTTCAGTGTCATAATGTGGTAAATTTCCTGATATTACGGCTCAGATCAGTCCCTTCATGTATTTTGCAGCCCCATGCATCTATGTGGCAATCACCTTGTGTGCTGATTAGTGAGAACCATTCAAATTCCTGTCGGTTGGTGTCGCTGTGTGTTCCTGTCGGTCTACATTGAGAGTGTCTAAGCATATAGAAAAGAATAACAATACAAACCCGCCCAACATGGCCGATTACTCTCCCAAACCCATCCAACCCTCCACCCTGCTTGACAGGTCTAAAACTACCCGTCA
The DNA here is from genome assembly GCF_964204655.1 of Triturus cristatus. Taxonomy (NCBI): domain Eukaryota; kingdom Metazoa; phylum Chordata; class Amphibia; order Caudata; family Salamandridae; genus Triturus; species Triturus cristatus. The sequence continues at coordinate 319,772,760 of NC_140589.1, read as the reverse complement.
TCCCAACTTGCATAGAGCCTGTCGCCCCATATAAACCTGAATCTTGCCGGGGTGGGCTAGAGTCCCCTGCCGATCTTCAAACCCAATATTACAGCCTGCCCTTTCTTGCACATTTATATCACTCCCATGCATGGGTTTCATGACCATTAATCTTTCTACCCCCCTCCCCGTATCTACCTCGAATCCCCCCGGACCCTCTCACCAGTTCACCAGGAGAAATTGTAATCCAACAGGTCTGACCACAACAGAGTCCATTTCGTCGTCTTTGCTGGGTTGGCCTCATTTTAATCCCAGTGTGTCTGATCCAGTTCTTTCTTCACTGTCACTCCCCTGTGAGTTATGGGATTTGCGCTGGTCCCTGACCCTGGGAGTCTTCTGTTTTACTACTCTCCATCCCTCTAGGCACTCCCAGGCCACTTCTGGTGTGGAGAAAAGCCAGTACTTTCCTTCTGCCATAATTCTCAGTCTTGCTGGATAGAGTATCATATATTTTAATATCCTTATTCCATACTTCACATTTTACAGCTTCAAAGCTACGACGCATCTTTTGTACTTGTAATGTAAAATCAGGGAAGAAGCGTATTGTTGGATTTTTATGCACTAGGTCTCCATGGATCCTCGCTGCTTATAGAATCGCATCCCTGTCTTTATAGTTGAGGTTCCTTGCGATAATCGTTCGGGGCGGTGTCCCAGTCTCGGTTTTGGTATTGGGGCTCTGTCTGCACGTTCAAAGGTGTAGTAAATTGACAAGCGTACAGGGCATATGTGGTTTAGAATAAGATCCTCTAAAAAGAGATCAACACTTGGCCCTCCCATTCCCTCTGGGATGCCCACCAACAGTATGTTATAGCGTTGTGCGTGCCCCTCCTGGTCTTCGAGCTTTGCTGCCATAGCCCCTTGTTGCTGCTGAAGGTGCTTAATTTGTTCCTCCAATGACTTTGTAGTGGTTTGCAGCTGTGTTATGTTTCCTTCTGCAGTTGTTACTTTTTCCATTATTTTACAAAAGTCTGCTCTCAATAAATTTACTTCTACCATAACTGTGTCGATTTTGGGTTCGATAGTGACTTTGAGATCTGTTATGGCTGCCATGATGGCCATCAGAGAGTGTTCCTCTGCCCCTGTCTCTTCCATCTGTGCTTCTGGAGCCGCTGTAGGGAGCTTTGTGACTGCGTATCTGTCCATCTTATTAGCTTGAATTATGGATGGGGCCTTTGGTGTCACCATTTCCTGATGGTGGGGGTCCAGGTGACACTCTACGTAATTTAGTTCAGTTGCCTCACCTCGCTATTCCGTGCCCCTCTTAGTTGTTTCCTAGTCTACTTCCTGAAGCCCCGTGCCCCTTCCTGCCCGGCCTTTTCGCTCCAGTTGCACCTGGGTTTTACACTCTCTTTCGTTTGTCTTCCTAGCCTCCTTGTGCAAGCCTTTGGCTGTCTGTGTCGGCGAGCCCACTACTCCCTGGTCGGGTGTCTATGGCCCCTTTAAATCGATGTCCCTCACACAATAGTGCTCCGATTCAGGCTGGCTCTGCTTTCTTTATGCTGCTCCCAGCCTGTTAAGAGTCAAAGTTTGCACGATCTGCTGTGAGTTCGATGCCCCGTTGCTCCCTCTGTCGTTTCCCCCTAGTACCCCCAGGGGCACCCCGCTGTCCCCCCTCCCCCATAATAGGTTACCCAAATGACACACACAAGACAGTTGGTGTTGGGTAACAATGCTGCAGGTTTATTACATAATTCCAGTATATGTAATGGGTGGGTTATCTTACAGGCGATCCAAGGGCAGGCAACCAACTGGGTCGCCTGCCCGCCTGATGAGCCGGGCAGCGCGGGAGCGATGCCCGCCATTGCTGCCCTCCGGTGATTCTTTCTACGATCACGTGCCGTTGGTAATTCTACTCACGCCCCCCCTCTCGGGGCGGAGCGTCGCATAGCAAGCCCCCGGTTGTTCAGGCCCACAACCGCCCGCAGGACTAGCGGGGCGCCGACACGGCTTCCGGGACCTCCCTTGAGGCTCCTCGGTTTTGGCTCAGGCACTCCCTATGGTGCCGCGCAGAGGTACCCTTTGTACCGGCCTGCTTCCAGATCGCCCTGTAACTCCGCCTGCAACGAAAAAAGAAAACATTACAACGCTCAGAAAACCCCCCCACACAACGCCTACGCCGGGTAAGCGGTTGGGAGGGAAAAGGCGAAGCGGGCGACAAAGAGGTCGCCAGGAGGGTGGGGGAAGGCTAAATAGCCTTCCCCTCACCCCAGGGCCAGGAAGTGACACGCATTGCGTGTCACTTCCGGCCATCCCGAGGAGGGGGGCTCCGGTCTGCGTCCCCGCCCCCCCCAGTGGGGAGGGGTGACCGGTGCCCCGGGGGCACTAGGGCGCCGACCGCCGATTGGCCCCCTGTGGGGGCCGCGGTCAGCGGCATAGTACCCCCAGGGGCACCCCGCTGTCCCCCCTCCCCCATAATAGGTTACCCAAATGACACACACAAGACAGTTGGTGTTGGGTAGCAATGCTGCAGGTTTATTACATAATTCCAGTATATGTAATGGGTGGGTTATCTTACGGGCGATCCAAGGGCAGGCAACCAACTGGGTCGCCTGCCCGCCTGATGAGCTGGGCAGCGCGGGAGCGATGCCCGCCGTTGCTGCCCTCCGGTGATTCTTTCTACGATCACGTGCCGTTGGTAATTCTACTCACGCCCCCCCTCTCGGGGCGGAGCGTCGCATAGCAAGCCCCGGTTGTTCAGGCCCACAACCGCCCGCAGGACTAGCGGGGCGCCGACACGGCTTCCGGGACCTCCCTTGAGGCTCCTTGGTTTTGGCTCAGGCACCCCCTATGGTGCCGCGCAGAGGTACCCTTTGTACCGGCCTGCTTCCAGATCGCCCTGTAACTCCGCCACAGCCCTGGAGGCGGCTCACCGTCGCAGCCAGGGCCCCCCACCACCTGCTATAGTCTTACATGCACCTCTCCTGCCTAGGGCTTCCTGCAACTAGCTGGAGGGGAACATTCCTGCCGAAAGGGGGGGTTGGAAATGTTGCCCTCTCTCTGGCACTTCGACCGCGCTGGCGGGACTCAACCCTTGACCTGTGGGATCCTTTACCCCCCCGGCACAAGGCTTGCCCATGGGCTATAGATGGCCCAATCTATGTCCACAAGCCCAGACGCCATCCTGGGTCGGATAGGGTCTGCTATTGTGGCAAGAGGAATTTACGTAACTTTGGACAGTCCCCTCTGTGCGCTTAAACCTGGTGCACAGGAGTGCTCCTGGCTGGTAGCGCGTGACCATGGGCAAGGGGCGACTCTTGCCCCTGTCCACCGTCCCTTCTTTCTCCTGGAAATTATGCCCCTACAGATCCCTCAGTGATGAAACCCCCTGGGCATACCATCTTCGGTAATGTGTCTGGTTTGAGCAGTGCGCGCTGTCTGCCGGTTCATGCTTTGAGGATTATCTACGTCATATTATGTCCCTCCCATCCTGCTCCCCGGTGGGAGGGTGGCAGGGGGGGGTCCCCCCCCCGCCAGCCCTGATCCTCACCTGTGGTGCTAAATACCTGCTCCGTGTAAGTAGAGTTTTGATGGCACCCTGGGCGTGCCCAATGCTCTATCGACACACTGTCCCCTTGTGTTTGGCCCGCTGACACCCCAGTTGTTGGGACAGCAGGACCAAATGTTGGCTGGCCGCCTCCCCTAAGCGGGGTAAAAGTGTCCGTGAACCGGGTTCCCCGTTTCCTGCAGCTGCAGCACACGAATTAGTAAAACAAGAGACCTGGTTCACACTCATGGTTATTTAATAGACCTTAACTTATCCACACAATAACAAACCACTACAATCACGGCACACCCAAACGGGTGTGGAGGGGGGGTGTGAAGGGGGTTGAGGACCTCGTTTCAGGGTCGAACATACGTTTGTAATAGTCCGACTTCCCCCGCCCCACCAATTCCACCTTGGCGGGTGCTAAAACAGCCAGGTGGCCCGCAATGGCTGCTCCGATCCTGCGTGGCTGGGGTATCACCTCTATGGCTGTCCCAGCTCAGCCCAGGACAAGCTGGCCCCCATCATTCGCTCGAACTGGTATCCGTGGTGGTTTGGCCAGGGCTGTCCTGCTTGGAGCAAGCAGTCGCGGCATGGGGGGCCCCGCATTTGCTGCACTTGTGAGTGAACCGACATGCTTTGCCCCAGGAGCAAGACCCTGTATTAAAAAGCCTGCAGGTGCCGGAGGACTGTGCCCTAACGCCCGGCATGCGGCCACCTGCTCGACCGCCCCGAAAGGACTTCATGCTCTGCCCTTTCCCCTCCTGTTTATCTTTCTTGCTCTTTTCGCTACTCGCTGCGCCTGACTTTGTTGTTGCCTCCACTGTGTGCTTGCCCATGTGCTTTACCCATAACCTGACTTCCAACTGATCCCACTCCAGGTCTGGGCAGATAGCCCTCTGCTTCCAGAAGTCACAATCGTAATGGTACCACCCCATGCCCCCGCCCTTAGCAGCCTCTTCTGTGATTACACTTGCGTAGTGAAAGAGACCTGGCCCTTCATCCGGGAATTTTTCAACTATCACAGCTGCCATGATGGCAAAGGCCTGGCCCCAGGTCCCAATGTTCTTCGCAGGATATGAATGGTACCGTACCTTCCTGTCCTCCTCCTTGGTGCCCATCCTTCTAGTATCTACCCCCTCCGCCCCGTGCATGAGAAGGGTGAAGATATCTATGAATTCCCTGCGCCAAATCCCTTCCTTGGCCACTAATGGAACCATCCAAGCTAGGGAGCAGCGGCCAGACACTAGCGGGCCGTGGTAACTAGCGGCTTGGGTACTACCGCTAGCGTCAGGGCCGGCATGGGTACCACCGGGGGGACCCCCGCTGCGGGGTTGAGGGTACTCGCCGCGACATCAGCCACTACATCCGTCGGGGGGGAGGGCAGCGGTGGGGGTACCACCACAGCCCCAGACCTGGGTGAAGGCCCCCGGCCCCGGAGTTACGCTCGGTGCTGGTGGGGCAGACGGGCCGACCCCTATGGGTGACCAGGCAAGCAACAGGCCAGATCTAACCTCCTCCAATCCCCCAATACAGCGAGTCGTTACACCTCGGGACGGGGGGGGGGGTGTTGGTTTCCACTGCTGCGCGCGCTCGATCATTTTGGGAGCGCGATACGCTGCATGCCCCAAGATCCCTGAACCAGTACGGGTGCTCCGTGCCCGGTTTCCCTCACTACCCGTAATGGACGCGATCCGAAGCACGCGCCAGGGTCCCTGGCGCCCAGTGGCAGTCGGGCCGTCGGGCCCCTCCGACGATAGAGGGGGCCGGGACCGCTGATTAATGGCAGCCGCCCTCGCGAAACTGCCCCATGCGAGGCCCGCACTCACAACCTCAGCACAGCTCCGTGCGAATAATCAGCGCGATATTCCGCCCACGCCCGCCTTCCCAGCCCCCCATGCCCCTATCTTGCATCCCCTCCGCCCATGGCCATCCTCGCCACAGGGCCCCGTCAACCTGGTACTGCCCAGGGACAGGGCCGGGGTGGAGTGGGTGCTGCAAGACTCACCACAATCAGTAGCGTGGAGGCGACGACGATCACAGTCCCGTGGGGGCCGGAGTCACACGAGGACGGCGCAGGACGACGGACCGATGCTACGAGGTGAGGTAAAAGGCGAAGCGGGCGACAAAGAGGTCGCCAGGAGGGTGGGGGAAGGCTAAATAGCCTCCCCTCACCCCAGGGCCAGGAAGTGACACGCATTGCGCGTCACTTCCGGCCATCCCGAGGAGGGGGGCTCCGGTCTGCGTCCCCCCCCCCCCCAGTGGAGAGGGGTGACCGGTGCCCCGGGGCACTAGGGCGCCGACCGCCGATTGGCCCCCTGCGGGGGCCGCGTTCAGCGGCATAGTCTCCATTAGGTGCCTGTAGTATCTCTCCTTGCGCTTTCTCAGGCCCTGGAAGTCAGCCCCACGCTGGGGCACAGGCCTTTTCTATTCCCCTGGGCTTGGTTCTTGATGTCTCCTCTCTTGGCTGCGCCCCGCCGCCGGGCCCTCGGCCACACGTCAACTCTTTTCTTTCCGGTTTTACGTCCCGTGCGGCACCGCCGTCACAAGAATGCCCAGTCTTCCCACTGGTCTCCGCGGGTCTAGCAATGGTCTGCTCCTCCGGGCCCGCTGTAGCAAGACCAGTTCCGGCCGAGGTCTTTGGCTCTGTGGGCGCGGCTTCCCTGGTTCCAGTCTCTACTCCCTGCGAGCCTCACACGTCCCATTGAGCGCTGCCTCTGCTGGCTTCTACCGGCGGGTTCCGGGTCAATTCAATTGTGGATCGGGGGGTTACAGGGTGGAGTGCTGACTTTGTCACCCCTGTGCAGGTCCGGATCAGTGTGTGGATTTAGGGCAACAACGCTGGTGGGTCCGGAGCTTCACTAATGTGTGGCCATTACAGGCGGCTCCAAACCACACCCCCACCTTTGCTTCATTGATGACCTTAAGTACTGCATCATCTCTGCTGACCTTAGAAGGACCTCAAATAATGACCTACGATATTGTACCCTATCTGCTGACTTCAGAGCGACCTCTAGTAGTGAGCTGTGGTTCTGCACTCTCTAAGGGCGAAAGAGACAATAGAACCCTGCTGGAGAAGCATTGGCAGGAATAACATAATCGCTATGCCATTTACATTTGAATATGGCTTATTGTAGTATTATCAACTGTGGTGTTTTTGTTAATATATTTGGAAATGGAATGTTGCACTATTACTGAGTGAGGGTGCCAATATAGGCATGTACTGAGGATTAGCAGGTGATGGTAAGAATCTCCAAAGGCCTAGTTATTTTTTTATTTTTTATTTTTATTATTTTATTTTATTGGTTTTCATAATACAATCAAAAGCGAGACTCAGAAGAACTTGAGTATATGGTGCATTTGTGAAGCATACAAATCCAAGAATAAAGTTGACAGCGTATAATTCATACGTTCCTGTGAAAATCGACTAACCACACATACTTATAGTCAGATACCAGCTTTGGCTAACACAATTCTCCCTCCAACACCACGCCAACAGTTACATCTCATCGCCCCAGTAAGCTGTAGTGTGGGTTACATCAAAGGCATCTGGGTCTCTGGCTTGGGTAAGTAGCACGATCCCCTGATACTGTGTTCAGTCCTGTGTCATGGCCTCGTCAGTGGATGCTACCCATGAGTAAGTTAAGTACAACTCCCAGAAATATTTGGGTCTGTTACGCGGAGAAAGTAAATCACGGAACCAGTTAAGGGCGACCCTACCCCTGGCCATCAGTAGACCCATGTCCACCAAACGTCTGACACCCTTCGCAATAGGCTTACAGTATCCTAGGAGGGCCAACCCTGGGTCCGATACCAATGGTAGCTTGGTGATTTGCCCTAGCTCTTTAAAGACCACCCCCCAAAAGGTAGAGATTCCCGGGCATGTCCAGGCCAAGTGAAGGAAGTCCGCCGGCTGAGCTTAACCATGGTCGCATTTTGGGTCTTCCCGGAGGCCATACCGATGTAGCCTCTCAGGGGTGTAATATACCTTGTTACGGTATTTGAAGTGGACAAGCCTATGTCTCCCATTAAGTGTAATACGTTTGGTGCTGGTACAGCAGTAGGCCCATATTTCATCAGTTATATCTATGTTAAGATCGCACTGCCAAGCCAGACGCGCTTTGGTGTAGTGATTAGCTCTATCTGCAATTGACGTGCTGTACATCGTGGACACTGTATGTTTTGGGGATTTAGCATGTATAATTTGCGTTAAGGCCAACAATTCCGGCGGTTCCAAGTAGTCGTCTCCAAAAATCCTCCTCAACGCCCTGCACACTCTATGAAATTGGAACCTGGTCAGTAGAGTGAGTACCGTCTCAGTGGGGGGAAGATCTTCCCAAGCTTTCGTTGTTCCATCTATAAATAAATCGCCCACCGTCTTTAAGCCCAGGGAGTTGAGTGCCAATATAACCCCTTTATCTTTGCAGGGCGTGAGCCATAAGCACCTAATGGGGTCTGCGGCAAATATAATATTACGCACGCTTGTCATTGTAGAAGGTGATGCCAAGCATGCGCCGTGGAGTTGATCGAGTCTAATATTCCCGTCCGTCTGTCCACATCCTTAAACAGTAATGCGGGCAAATGAAGTGGTGAAGCTACTTCCCTCTCTATATGGAGGTAGGGGATGTCCAGAGAGCCGTGCATCCAATAATATGCATGCGCACTTTGTGCAGCCCTGTAGTATAACTCAAAGTCCGGTGCACCCAGTCCTCCCAGATGGTACGGTAAAACTAATATCTGCCACTTAACCCGCGCCTGCTTACCTGCCCAAGCTAACTTAAGCATTAACGTAGTGAGGCGACTAAACAGAAACAGAAGGCGTGGCAGCACCACTATTTTCATTATGGATATCCTTCCCAGTTGGGATAGTGGGAGTTTTAGCCACCGTTCAACATCATCTTCAAGCTTACTATACTATAAGTAACACCGTAGTTCTCTCTGAACAATATGTCAGGATCTGTGTGTACTCTAACGCCTAAGTACCTCACCGCCTCTGTAGTCCAATGCAGAGGGTAATCCGGGACTATGCGGGGCGTGTTAGTAGTAAGTGGGAAGATAATGGATTTGGGCCAATTTACTTTACTTGGAGACCAGACAAAGCGCCAAAACGGACCACCAGGGAATATGGTGGGAACTGCCATGTAAGGGGGGATATGCCTGTGAGGGGTGTCTATGACCAAGAGAATAGGAGAGTGATCCAACAGCGTGCGGGGCAGCACCTGACATGAACGAACACTGTCACCCAGAGAGTTGACTGTAAACCAATAATCAATGCGAGTATGCAGAGCATGGTGAGCCGAGAAATGTGTAAATCTCCCCTGGCTAGGATATTTTGGGCGCCATATGTCCCTTAGACCGAACCTGACCATTATGGACTCCAACATCTTGGCCAATGCTTTCATGCTTCTATGCGGACCGCCCGATCTGTCAAGCTTGGGGTTGAGAACCAAATTAAAATCACCTCCCCACAACTGTTCGCCCTCACTAAGATTACCTAGTCTGTCCGACAGCACACTAAAGAAGGTTGGGTCATCAAAGTTAGGCCAATAAACGTTAACTGAGAGTATGTCCATGCCTTTCCCGCGGCACCTCGAAATTGCATATCTGCCGACAGGATCTGTGAACACAGGGATAAGCGTGAGCGAGGATTTTGGATTGACCCAAGTGAGGGCTCTACGTGCGTGTGTGGTGAATCCTGCATCGTGTATGTTGCCATGTAACCCTCTGCTACGTAACATAGGTGAGTTGGGTGGGAGATGGGTCTCCTGTAGTAATGCGATGTCTATCGCGTGTCGTGTCAGAAACTAAAGGACTTTACTAACATTTCTGTGGTCGTTTAGCCCCCTAACATTCCATGTTAATGTTCTAATAGTATCCGTCCCGGTAGCCCTATTACCTACAGGAGAGTGCGTCATGTTGTCAGTGTGTGTTGCCATGACGCAATGTGGAGTATCACATTCCAAGAACATATTACACGTGAACAACCATGATTGAATATCCCATAGTCTCTGAGTCTCAAAAACGTCCCTCCCCCACCCACATCAGGTCCCCCCCAACTGTGGCCTGATGGAAAGCACCCCCAACACTCCCCAGACAACCCATCCCACCACACATATCAAACTGAAAGCAGTTTCCCCATTGGCGTGCTGCTCCCCTCCCCCCAACTAGTTTACGTGACCGAACTTTCCCCTGGTGTGATTCACACGTGGGCAGATGTTGCTCGCTAGCTTATAGGAAAAAACTGCCTAGCCCATGTAGAGCCTCGCCCCGCGCACCGTCTAAACCATAGTGTGCAACTACATGTCTGGATGAACCACCGAGTCCTCAAATGACAGGGGGTCCATATCGTATATTCCTGGGTGCCCCACAAGCAGGTAGGGGCTAGGATATGCTAAATCAGTCCAAGATTCCCCATAAGGGGACCTCAAATGCTGACGCCCGACTAGATCACCCCCCCTAATAGCCCTCTCGGAGAGGGGGGGAACACCGCAGTGACAACATGTTACCACCTGTACTAGTTCCCGGACTTCTCTCCTATGCCCCCAACTGCCCAACTACTTGTTACGCTCTGCATCTCTGAATTACAGAACACAAATCACAACAATCCAGATACACAGCCCAGTCCCAGCATGATACTCATTGTCTGCAGGCGAGACTCTGGCGTCAGTCCTGCTCATCCAAGGAACCTCCAATCGCCGCATCAAGCTGCTGCCTCTCTGGGGTCCTGCCATGTTCCCTGGACCAGTCTTTCAGTGCCTTTTGCAGGGCCTTGGGGTATGTGAAAAAGTGCGATTTACCCTGCCTGTTGACTCGCAGTTTGGCCGGGTATAGCAAGGCATAGTCAATGCCAAGGTCTCGGAGCTGCTTTTTCAGTGGGGCAAACTGTCGTCGCGCCTCCTGGACGCGTATCGTAAAGTCAGGGAACAATGAAATCGTAGACCCTTCATATCGCAGGGGTTGTTTTTCCTGCTCTGTCTGTAAGGCAATATCCCTATCTCTGTAGTTCAGCAATTTGGCGAGTATTGACCTGGGCGCAGCACCCAGAGGCAGGCGCGGACCCAGGGACCGATGTGCCCTTTCCACCACAAACATGGATGAGAAGACATCGTCACCTAGTAGAGAAATGAGGAGTTTTTCTATGAATAGTTCCATGTTGCCTGTGGGGGTATTTTCCGGAAGTCCTGTAATTCTGAGATTACAGCATCGTGAGCGCGCTTCTAAATCCTCTGTTTTATCTTGCAGGACCCTCATCACTCTGCCTAGTTGCTTATGCTCGGCGTCCAGGGTGGTTTGCGACTCTTCCATCTCGGTAATCAGCGTGCTTATCTAGTCTTTCCACCATGCGATCCATTCTATAGGACATGGCGTCCATCTTAGTGCCCAGCAAGGTGATACCACTCTGCAAACTCTTCTCCATTGCAATCAGCATGCCCCGAATGTCCTGGTGTGTCTCCTCAGCAGAGTGTCAAGAGATGAGATATCACGCACACCAATTGTTTATCAAAGTATCGTTAAATCTTTAACAGGTAATGGCGTGCTGCTAGAGGAGCGACCCCTGAACCAAGGTCGGTAGAAAATGTTAGTTGCACTGCCCCATCCGGGGTGGTGTCCCTCTATGCGCACAGCGCTGAAGGGTAACGAAGTTACCAGTCTTCTCAAACAGAAATTGAATCAAAAGTTCATTTATTCATGATGAAAAATATGTTTGCCATATTATAGACTTCATGTGTTAAATCACAACGGTACCAACGGATATCCTCTATGCATTTCGGGTGAAACCCTTCGTCAGGAGGAATCCTATAACAAAAAATAAGAGATCATGTGGCTTGCCCCCTTGGGAAATTATGAGATTTAACAAAACATACAAAAGATTGTATAACATGTCCATCCAAGGTATCGGAAATTGAAAAAGTAATAGGAGTATGAAAACGCGCAATTGTGAGGAGTTACCCGAAGGTGTGTCCTGAAAAGGTGACAGTGCTAAAGTTCGCTGGTATAAATAATACGGCGAAGAAGCGTGGTGATGGTAACTTAAACGATGATACACGAGTGAAGTTAAATGGTAAAAGAACGAGTGAAATTAGATGGTAAAAAAGCACCGCGTGTGAAGTTATGCGTATATAATACTAAAAATAAGTTCAACACATAAAAAGAGTGCTCGGGCGCTGAAGTCGTAATGGTGAATGAAACCAACAATAGTGCACGGGTGAAATTCAATGATGTAAAACACCGCGTGTGAAGTTATACATATAGGATGTTAAAGTGGGTTTACCGTACAAAGAAAGTGCTCAGACGCTGTAATCGTAATAACAAATGGAACAAGGTCAACCACCAAAGTTGGAAAGGAAAAGTTACCTGGGTTCGTTGGTTAAACAAGCATAACGCAAATGTGCCGATCCGGAAGACCGTTAGTTGCGAGAGTCGCCATATTAAATAGGGAAGTAAGTAGTTAGCAGGAAAAGAGGACTCAAGGTATGGTGGCCATCTTGAACAGCAAAATAGTTGTGAATAGTAAACGAATACATGAACAGGTGAAAAACAAATCAAAGGAAAAACGAGAGTATTGCTAATGATGAAAGATTAGTAAGGTGATTGTATTTGAATGCAGATTGAAAGTGTCAAAAATCGTATGTTAGGTGGAAGGAATGTTAAGAACAATAAAGTTAGAAAAAAGTTTAAAAAAGAAAGTTAAGAAATGGAGGTTAAGAAAAAGGTTAAAAGAAATCTTAAGTGGGAGATAGAATTTTTAGTGGCAGATAGAATCACGAAAAGGAATAGCTTGATAAAACAAGTAATGTTTGAAAAAGAATGATAGAATTAAATAACAACATTAGTGTATAAACTTTCACATTGGCATCCATACAAAGTCAAATGAAGCAACTGAGTTCGAGGCGGTCTCAGCAGAGTGTCCATGCATGCTGGCCTCATCTTCAGTGGTGGCGTCATGAGACTTTGATCGCTTTTCATCGAACGAGAGCTTCGGCTGAGACCTGTCTGTTCTTCCCATTCTAGTCGTTCCCAAGCACCGCTATGCAAGCTGCAGGGCGCAAGTCAGGCTTGAGGCGCAGTTATAGTGGCCCACTTGTCTAGATATAGCCTCCTCAGGACTCTATAAGGTTGCCGAGGTAGTACACAGCAGACCGGATATATCCTTAGACCTGTGAGCTATGTCTCAAGCATGTGTCGTTTGATCAGGCCTGCTCCGTGGGGCAATCTCGGCACAAGCATGTATAAGGATGCGGACTCCTCAGCGTCGAACCACCAGCCCCCACAGTCAAGCGCCACCACCTCCTCAGCACCCTCACCACCCTTTGACTCCAGTAGTAAGGCGGGTAACCGGTTGTCTCCGTGTGGCCGATCCTACTAGTGAACCATGGGGGGGACCATCTGGCAGCAACCCGTAGCTGTGCTCCTAGCAGATAACCCCAGCGAGGCCGCGTTCACCCGCCACTACAGCGCGGGACCGGGCAGGCAGCGCCGGGGGGGAGGAGGCCCGCCCCGGCTTTCCAAGCCTTAGGGACTGCCTGAGGTTGATGCATGAAGATCCCTTGCCACACGGACGCAGGCCAACCCTTCTGGGTGTGACCCCCTCGACTGCGGGTAGCACCCACTCGAGATGTGGCACTCACTGGCCTAAGCGCTCGCTGGTGATGCGGCCGCACAGAGGTAGCCCCAACGTCAGGATCGTAATGGCAGAGCAGGTCGCTTCAAGCCGTCAAGTCGCAGCCCTGCGGGGGAACCGGGAATCTAATTCTGTCCCACTCAGCTGACTCCGGTTATGGTAAGGCAGCAGACGCCCAGACATGCAACACCGGGCAGACGTTCTTTCGCCGATCTTTTCACCTTGTCTCAGCGAGCGCCCTGTATTCGTGCCGCTACGGCGCTCCTCCGCCACAGAGGGAGGCACTGCTCTCCGTGTAAATTCTCTGTCCGGGAACCGCTCCGCACGCCTCGGGGAGGGGGTTCATCATCAGCGCCGTCACCTCAAATCAGGTCCAGAAGCATTGCACTCCCAAGCACCGGAGGGCGTGTCGCCTCGCCGCACCCCCAGAGGCCGGGGATCTCAGCCCAGCTAGGCCGTCACACGCAGTCTTCCGCAGCTCCGCAATGAACGATCGCACCAGGACCGGGATCGGCACTGTACTTTCCGGATCTCTTCCGGTAGCCGGGACACGCTTTGGGGCTCAATTTAATGCGTGTAGTTGTCGGATAATTGACCGGTAGTTCCACGGTGTATTGGAGCTCGTAGCTCAAGCAGCCATCTTGGTCGCGAGCAAGCTCCGCCCCCCCCAAGTCTCTAGTTATTACTGACTACAGGGAATCCTTTTCAGTGTGAACACTCTGGATATTTCACCTTTTTATGGATCCTATTGCTAGTATTATGAATCTCTGTATTGTGCCACAGCCACAACGTATGTGCTCTCTCTATAAAACTGTAATGTATAGCTTGTTTCCTACAAATGGGTTAGCTACCTTTCCAGTAAGAGCAGAAAATACATCAGTGGCATGGAAGTTATGTGGCACATTTACTTACATTTCACACAATGCAGCAAACAAAGTTCCTGTACTGCATTCCATGAGAGGGAAACAGTAGAAAAGCTTCATATCTACTAAGATATGGCACAGTTCTGCTGCCTCCTAGCCCTGGCACACTGTGTGCAGTCTAATGCCAACACAGGCAGCCTTGCACCATGTGCAAAGGTGTCTGTGTTACAGGCAGGATTGTTTTTGTGCAGCAAAGGATACCTTCCTGCACCAAAAAATCCTTAAAGGCATTTTCCTCTTTCTTTGTGTGCTGCAGAATGCGGCATGCATAGAAAGAGGTAGTAACATGGAGAAATAAAGATATCTCTTTGATACATTCCCAGGTGTACTATCTTTAGTAAATCTAGGAATGGGCCAAAATCCATGGGTGAATACTTTGGAACGCCCATGCTCCACCCTTGTAACGCCTCCCTAACAGAAAGTAACACAAGGCAGCACAATGCACTGCCTTGCATTACTTTTTGGGAAAAATTCCACACAAAGCAGCGTAAATCTGATTTGCGTAACTTTGGTAAATCACAAATAACATTTTGCATTGTAGACGTGCCAAAAAAGTGGCACACCCACAACATAAAATGTTAGTAAACCTTGACTTGACTAAATTTTATGGCTTCAGACAGCACCATTGCACAGTGGCTGGGCTGCAGTGTAAAAGTACTGCCATGACACACAGCATGGAAAGGTACCTTCGCCATGTAGACAAAAACTATTAAAACCGCAATTCAATGCAAAGCTCCGGCAGCCACCTCATTGCGCTACAGTATAGAACGGTCGTGGGGACTGTCAACGCGAACCTCCAGCAAAGCCCATCTGCAATGCCTGGCCTGCTCTTCACCATACTCTGACAGCCTCCTGCGATGCTCTCCTTGCTCCTCGCGGCCCCCTCTGCTGCCAATAGGACTGTTATCACTGATCTGAGAAGGTAAACTTTCAGCTACACTAAACTGGTGACTGTAGACGATCTGTGCTCTTTTGCAGTAAGCCTCAACTTTGACCTGGTCCAGCATGAGAGAAACAATTAACTTTTTTTTTTATTTATAGCTTTTATGACAGTTCTGTTGAATAAAGCTTAAATCAATCAATCAGCATGACCAGATATCCATAGTTGATGCTTTGTTTTTTTGGCACTATTTTCACTAAAATCTTTAAAAATGTATAACTCCGCTTGTACTTATTGGATTTTGGTCATTGTTTGTCAAATAATTTACTAAAATGTACTCTATTTTTCTAAATTTGTCTGGGATTTTTCTTGTGTTGTGTTTAACCTTATTTCTTCGAAGTGCTGTATAAATACTTTTCAAACTGCCTCCAAGTTAAGCCTGACTGCTTTTGTGCCAAGCTACCAGAGGATTAAGCATGGGTTAATTTGGGGTTGGTTGTGACTTTACCCAGACAAGAATTGTGGTTGCTGCTTGAGTAGGGTTTCACCACCCTCAACCAGATATCCAAGTTCCTACACTACCACACACTCAAGGCCCTTTTGTTCACTGTCTAGAAGGAATACACATAACACAACAGCAGAGCCATCATAGTCATGTGACCTTAAACACAAGCATAAAAGCACATTTGGTTTAGGCTGAAAATGTGCTCTTTCTGCAAGTGGTATTTTCAGAATAGTAACCTAAATTCAACTTTACCATTAAAGATGATTTTAAATTACAATTCTAATGAGTGGAAGAAGTATTTCTCTAACTGCTCCCAAACAGACTTTATCACTTATTTCGTGTAATAAGGAATCCCAATGTTAGTTTCTGGGAGAGAAAGCCTTGCTACAGTGAAAAACGACTTTAGGAGTTTTTCTCTGTCAGGATATGTAAAACTTAAATACACGTGTCCTACATTTTAAATACCATACACCCCGGCCTATGAGCCATTAAGGCCTACCTAACGGAGGTTTATAAGTATTAAAAGGAAAGGTTTGTGCCTGTCAAAAGCTTTATTTTGCCAAGTCAGAATGGCAGTTTAAAACTGTTCTACAGGCTGGGGTGGCAGGCCTGAGATATGTATTATTGTGCTACTTTTGTGGGTGGCACAAAGAGTGCTGCAGCCTACTTGTACCATTACATTTACAGGCCCTGGGTGCATGCAGTACCACACACTAGGGACGTACAGTAAAATTATATATGCTAATTAGGTGTTTATCAATTTTACCATGTTTAAGGAAGAGAGCACAATCACCTTACCACTGCTTAGTAGGGGTAAAGAGCACAGACTCCTAATGTCAACAAAAATTGGTTCAGTAAAAACAGGGTAGTGATGGCACAAATTCTAGAGAATACCACGCCAAAGATATCAGGTCTAACATGTGGCGCTCCTCCCAATGGAAAGCAGGTAAAACTACCCACCTTATTGGAAGTTCCATCGCTAAAGCGGAAAAACCTGGAAAGATCATCAACATTGGCATGGTCATTCTATGGGTGATGTTCCATTGTAAAGTCCACTCCCTGTAGGGAGATGGGATACCTCAACTGTTTGGGATACCCATCTGTCATCTACATCAGCCATCTGTGGGGTCTGTGGTTTGTCTGACTCGAACGTTAGTCCCCAACAAGCGTAGTCTCCACTTTTTCATTACCCTGCATGTGCTGAATCTGTTTTCTATTGGCATTAGGATTCCCAGACCAGACTGTTAGAACATCTGGGGCGGGTTTCCCACACAACATGCCCCTCCTCTTCTTGGCTGGCACCCAGGTCATTGTTGTAGGCCCAGGCCATTTGACTCTCCTCTCGGGGTGACATGGACAGTGTGGTCAGGTGCACCGACTCAGGCAATCCTTTAAGTGGGACCGGAGATCAACCTCTTTTCAGATAACGTGCTCCAGGTCATTGCCTAGCAGACAGTCAACAGGCATGGCTGGACTCACAGCTACCCTTAACCCCTTCGATGCTCATGACGGAACGGTTCCGTCATGAGCATCGGTTGAGCTGTGCTCATGACGGAACCGTTCCGTCATGGCCCCGCCCGCGCTAGAACCCTTCAGCACCGCGGGGGAATCCGCGCAGCGCTGAAGGGGTTAAGGAACCTCAAAGTGAACCAGAGCAACAGGAAAGTTACTCAACTTGTTGTCTGCTGTCACAGACTGTTGGACTACATTAGGGATTACCTGCTCTGAGGACACCAGATAACAACTAACAGCCATCATACTGGCTCTTTTGTCTATCAGATTCATTACCTCTGCCCATTGATGGTGAGCAACTGGCTGCACTGTATTGTCTTTGGTACCATGTCTCTGTCACCCAGGGACACCAGGGTAACCTCTGCTCTTCCGCCAAAATTAACGGGGCATCCTCCTCCCCGAGTAGTACATTAGTCATCCAGGAGTAGACACACCAGTGAGGGGGGATGGAGGCTGGCTTCTTTGCTTGCAGATGCGGTCCTTCTTAAAGTTCCCATACTGGTTGCACTGATGGCATTTGGGCCCAAAGTGGCCTGGTGCTTCTTCCCATAAAAAACTCCTTTTTTTTGTTCATGATCGGATTGGGAATCCTTTTCCTGAGAACTCTTTGGGAGGCCTGGTGAGAACTCTTTTGATTTTTTTCGTATCCCCCCTCTTTTTTCTGATGGAGACTCTGTCCCTCCTCCTAGTGGCCCTCCTCCACCAGGTACCTTCTTTGATACCGTGGTACTACTCCAGAGGTCATCCTTCCTCTTTTGCAAGCTCCCTGAGCTTACAGTCCATCAGGTGTTGGCACAACTCTCAAAAGCAATTCCTGAGCACATGCGCTCTCAGAATCAATTTATACAGCTTATCAGAATCACTCGCTTTGACACCTTTAAGCAAACCATTCAGTGCTTCACTGGATTAATCCACAAAATCCACCTAAGACTGGTTAGACAGTTTTTGACTGTCCCTGAACCTTAAGTGGTATTTTTCTGGTGTGAGACCATACTTAGTAATAAGGGCTGTTTCCATGGGGCCATGGGTCATCTAGCCAGCTACTTCTAGGACTTGCAGGCTATCCCGGGGGTGCTAAAGGGCGCACAGCAAAATGGCTGCGTCGTAGCGCAGCTCTGCCGGGCGAAGCCCAAGATCGTTAAAAATCCAACTGTTCCCGCTCTGTTAATCGCGTGAAAACTACGAAATTCGTCTGCGGAATGCCCCAAGCTACTGCCGATCACTAAACAACACAGCCGGCTGCCAGGAGCACATAGAAATACAGCATTTAACAGCACGGGACCGTGCTTCCAAAATGGCGGCGCTGCTCGCGTAGAGCTCTGGTGTAGGAAGAGCGGGTAGAAGACGTGGCTCGCATGGGAGCCGGGAGAAGTGGTACCGCACTAGCACCTAGGACTTACATCAAGACGAAGATTACCGGCGTGAGAGATGCGAGTGAGCAGCCCTGGTGAGTGCTCCTAACGATACATAATGGTAGACATGCTTCCGGGCTGGAGAAGCTCCGTGCGTAGGTGCGGCCGGACTGCGGGAGCTTTTTCGCTGGCACTGGGGAGCACACGCACCTGGAGTACTATCTTGCAAGGATGCCACCGGTACCAGCTGAACTATAAGCTCAGCGCCTTGGCGCAGTGGGGTTCAGCGAGGGAGTAGCATTCTTGCCATTGCCCGCGTTCAGGCCTAAACTTCATCACAGCTGGAGCAGAGGCCCACGCTGGCGGTGTTGGCCAACCTAGCCCATTGCACGCAGCAAATATAAACACCTCCAACACCAGTGTGGTGGAGGAGCGCATGGGAGGCAGGATGATTAATTCCTAATTGCATTAAGAAAATAATTGAGGCCTTGTTGATGATCTGATGACAGCCTGGTCTGACACGCACAGAGACCGCTCTACAAATCAGCCTATTTGTTTATCCCCTGAAATTTATTGGACAGTGTGCCTGAGTGATTTGCGGCGTCACTGAGGCCCATTTAGGGGTCAAGAAACTCTCTCGCTGGATCTAGTGGACCGCAATGGGGATCTTGTACCGGTAGATCGTGTCAGCTACAGGCGGAGCCGCCACAAGGAAATCGTGCCTCCTCTGGCCTCCACTACGCCGCATCGGAGGAAATAGATGTTCGCACGGCCTCTACAACTCATGATTATATCGGTGTCATGAAGAGTGGAAACGTAACTCTTCATATATTGTATGTATTGGCAGCTGCGGTGGGCCTAACAACTGGGCGCTGATACTGCGTAGCACATGGACCTGCTTTGCGGTCGCGCCTGGCCGTTAACACTGACTGTAGTCGCAGTGAGGGGGTGGCCTGAGGCATGTGGTGCCACTTATCCCCGACCTTCAGTGTTTAACTGCGCACCCCATCTCGGCAAAAGAGCAGGATTAAAGATGGGGAAAACTGGGCGGAGCCATCCTCGCCTTACATTAGAGCCCCGCAAATCCAGCAAATCGCAGCAGCGGGCTACCTCTGACTCTCCCTTGGACAGTTTATCTGCAATCAAAAAAACACTTCTAGCTGTTCAGACCAGCACGCAATTTATCGATGGCAAGATAGATAACTTGAATTTAAGAATGGATCACATGTCCACTAAATTAGATAAGCATGCGTTGCGCCTGGGTGAAGCAGAAACTCGCATATCTGGCACCGAAGACGGACTGCAGCAAACGTCTGCAAAAACCCTCGCCATGGAAAAAGTGCTGGCTGTGATACAGGCCAAGACCGAGGATTTAGAAGCCAGATCAAGGCAAAATAATCTACGTATAACTGGCTTGCCGGAGTCCACCAATACTGGCCGCCTCGAAACCTACATTGTGATTCTGTTGCAGACGATCTTTGGGGCTGAAAATGTATCGCAATTGCTGACAGTGGAGCGAGCGCACCGCTCGTTGGCTGCCAGGCCTCCACCGCGCCCCATCATTGCGCGACTGCTGAATTATAGAGAGTGGGACACCGTCCCAAGTTTAGCCAGGGAGAAAGGTAACATCCGTCCACAAAGGGAACTCCCTGGCCTTTTACCCGGATTTTATTGTGGCTGTGAAGGCAGCAATGAAAGAATATCAATCGGCGAAAAAAATCCTAATTGCGGAAAAAGTCCCCTATGCAATGCAGCATCCTGCGTGGCTCCGCATAGACCTCAATGGAAACTCGAAGATTTTCGCAACACCAAAATCCGCCCTGGACTATGCGAAGACTCTAGAGAGGAAAAACTGTAAAACCTCCAGCCCATCTGGATGGATCCTCGCCGGAAGGCTTGGAATGACGATATGACCACATTTGCTTGGGACAAAGACTCTAGTAATGAAGATCTGTTTTTCCCTCTGCACCAGACAGGCAGCTAAGACTTTTGTATTATTTTTGGGAAATATTTTCTTTCTCAAGCTCAATGTTAATGTTATTAGAGCGGGAATATTAACAAAATTGTTCTCTGTCCACCTCCTTTTTAATCTGGGAGGACACCTGTGCACCGGCGTTCCCCGATGGGTGATCCCCCCAGCTGGTTTGCAGCTCTGTTTTACCTCTGGGTATTGTTCTGGGGGGTTTGGGATGGCTTTGGCAGGTTGTGGTTGCTGAAGTGAGTGGGGGGTATGGGCAGGAGGGGGGACTGAGGGGTTTGTTTATGTGGCTAAAATGTGATCTGTTTTTTTCACTGTATGCTGGGTAGGAGTGTGACGTTATTACTTATGCTATCATTTCTTTCTACATGCTAAACAAGGACAGTGAAAGACTTGTTTGTCTGACATGGAATGTGCGGAAGCTTAATTTACCCAAAAAAATGCGACAAGTACTGGCATATTTAGATCGCCATGGGATAAAAATTGCTTTCATCCAAGAAACACACCTAACACGTTCTAATGAGGCGCACATAGGATCATACTGGGCCAATTATAGATTGGCCTCTTCCTACTCATCTTATGCTAGGGGGTGCTAACGCTCATCAAAAAAACTATACCGTTCACTATGATTAAATGCTGCACAGATGACGAAGGCCGTTATGCAATAACACAAGGAAAACTGGCAGGGGAACTAGTCATGCTAGTGAACGTCTATGGCCCAAAGTAGAGGATCCTGAGTTTTATGAAAAGATGCTAGCTATACTACGCACTTGGCCAGATGCCACGATAATTTGGGGGGGAGATTTTAACATGCACTTAGACCCCAGTAAGGACAAATCAAGTGGTACAGGGGGACACTCACCTAAGGCGGCCAAAGTCATTAACAAGGGGATGGCAGAGTTGTCTGACAGATGTATGGCGCCTACGTAATGCAGACAAATTAGAGGGCACACATGTCTCCACCGCGCATGGTAGTTGGTCTAAAGAGTGATCACGCAACGACCTGGGTCTCAGCAGTAGTGGGATTACCCAGAACGCTGTCGGATCACAGCCCTGTCAAACTCACACTATGCATCCCACAGTCTGTCAGTCGGCCATTCACCTGCTGTTTCTGTTCCGAGGCGCTACTAGATCCACTCTACACACACACACCATTCGTGAAGCCATCAATCAGTATTTTGAGCAGAACAAAGGGTCTGTCGATAGCGCAGCATTCCTATGGGAGGCTTTTAAAGCCACGATCCAGGGCACGTGCATCAGCCCGACTGCGGGGATACTGAAAGACATTAGAGGTCAGCTGACAAAGGTTGAAAACACTCTGTCTCGACTTGCAAGGCAATACGAGAACTCACCTAGTACCTCTATCCTTGCACAAATTAAGGAGTCATTAATGGAATACAACAAACTGATGGATGGAGAGACTAGATATAGATCAAGGAGACATGTTGCCCATGCATACGGAGAGGGGGGTAGGCCGGGACATAATATAGCGATCAAGATAAAGGCAAGGGAAGATAGACACTCCATTACAAAAATAACAGATAACTCTGGAATAGACCACTACACTACACGTGATATAGTCACCCAATTCAGAAGCAGTTATGCAGACATGTACAACCACAGCAGAAATTGTTGATTATCTGTTAGATATTGCCCCGCATTGCTGTTGGATGGCCACGGGAATACCTAAGTCAACCTATAACCGAGGAAGACATTCAACAGGCATTTAAAACTCTCCCTAATAAAAAAGCCCTGGGCCCTGATGGACTCACTTGCGAGTTCTATAAAGAATATGCTGAAGAACTGTCACCCTATTTACTTGAAGTATACGCTGAGGTTCTTGAGGTAGGCAAGCTACCACCAACGCTTAGGGAGGCCCTAATCATCACTTTGCTTAAAAATGATAAACCGCCCTCCCGTCCGCTTTCGCTAATAAATATTGATGCAAAGATATTTGCAAAAATATTAGCGACTAGACTTCAACCACTAATGTCTAAGCTAGTTCTGCCGGATCAATCTGGATTTATTCCCGAAAGATCCACATCACATAACTTGCGTACCCTCTTTGCTATGCATCACGTCCTCGACCCGAAGATAAAGGTGGCGGCTGTGATGCTCGATGCGGCCAAAGCCTTCGATTCTATAGAATGGGGTTACCTTTTTTATCTCCTCTAACATATGGGGTTGCTCACAATTTTTATTACCTGGATACGCCTACTATACACCGACCCCACTGCAAGGATACGCGTCGAGAGCACCACCTCAGATCCTATACAAATAGGCAGGGGGACCAGACAGGGTTGCCCCCTATCAGCACTCCTGTTTGCAATCACACTGGAACCGCTAGCTTGTATTATCAGGCAGAGATATAGAGAGGCAGCACTGCGCTTTACTCACCGTCCGGTAAGCATATTACTCTATGCAGATGGCATGCTGTTATTTGTAAGAGAACCGCATAATTTTATGGAACAGATTTTAAGAGAGTAAATCCGATTTGGACGGTTTTCTGGTCTCAACATAAACTGGTCTAAATCGGTGGTGGTGTTGCTCACTGAGGCTACTACTTCTCATGAACTCGAGTTTGCCCTGATATGGTCGGCAGAGCCTGTTAAGTACCTTGGGGTGTGGGTTCATCGCGAGCCTGAGATAGTCATACGTGAAAACTATGGAACAGCTTGCACAAACTTAGAGCATCAAGTGGATGAATGGATAAAGCTGCCGCTGTCCCTAGCGGACCGAATGACCGTGCTACCCAAGTTCCTATATCTCTTAAGCCATATCCCAATACAGTTGCCCACTGCTTTCTTTAAAACAGTTTGGTCGCTGCTTATTAAACTGATCTGGGGAGGCAAAAAGGGACGCGTGAGTTTGACGATACTCGTGTTTGATTATAAGCATGGGGGTTTCAGCGTACCTGACATATTTATACTACCTATGCGCCCAATCGCAATACGCTCATTATTGGTACATCACTCACAATTTTCTTCCGAACGTGGTTGTTGAGGATGGAGATGCCCATCTCATCCCCCTGAACTCCATATTGACTCACATAAGCAGGGGCACACCCAATGCAGAAATCAATTCCATTGACTCCACTATTGCAGCCTAGCAGGCCCTTGGCCGTAGAGCATGAAACTACCTCTATATTCCCCCCATCTACCCCTGGCATATCATGCAGCAGCATCGATTACACATGAACTGGGTGCCATGCAACAGCTGACGCTGGCAGGGATTGATAAAATACAGGACGTCTTCCCTGATGGAACTTTTTTAACGACTGAAGACCTCTGCTACGTGCAAAACCAACCACCATTATTCATTTTTATACTACATAGTTTGAAAAAAGCACTACAAGCACACTATCCCACATTTCCATCTGAAACCCCTACATTACAATCTCTACATACACTACTGATCAGCCCCACGAGACACAAAATGATAACCAAGCTGTTTGGAGCCACGAGAGACGAAACACCACTATCATACAACAAGGCCATGGAAAAGTGGAACACGAAATTAGATCCACAACTTACGCAAAAAGACTGGGAGTATTGTTGCACAATCACTAGTGCACTCACGACCAATGGAAATTTGCAGATCATTCATTTCAAATACCTCCACCAAGTTTACCATACACCATACAGACTATTTAAATATGGCTTAAGAGATAACAACAACTGTAAACGGTGTCGGAAGGCAGGTGCGGACTTCTGGCATCTGGCGTGGGATTGTGGAAAGGTGACAGCGTACTGGGATGCGGTCACCAAGACATTGCAAGAAATGACTAATCTTGAGCTTAAATGCACTCCCCAGATATGCCTGTTACATCTGGTACCATTCCTGAAGGGAAACCTAGGTAGATTAATAAAAATAGCGTTATTATTAGTGAAAAGAAGGGTAGCGCTGACCTGGGAAAGTAAAATTAGCCCCTCCTCTGAGCTATGGTTAAAAGATATGGGGGTATATTCACAAGAACCTGTGATAACTACCGCAAGAGTAGCTTAACGCAACTCTCAACATCGCAGCCCATCGCGGAAAAAGTACGCCGTGCCAACCAGGTATTCACAATGTGGTGGTAGCATGCGATAGTCACTAGATAACGCATCAAATGTCAGTGTGAAAATCAACACCACACCGCAAAAATGCGAAACGTGAATGTAAAAAATCATGCGATGAGGCCATTCGTGGTACAAAAATCAGCAAAAACCAGCCACTGGCCTGCAAATCCAACACGTCTGGTGGGAAAATACACTATAAAAGAAAGAAAATTAAAAAAACAATTCAAACTGCTTAGCAACATGGATGACCCCGGACTGAGTGCAGAGGACAACCCGAACTCCACAAGCCCCACGGAGGTCCAGCCAGGAACCCCGTGTCCAGGGAAGGGCAAGGAGAAGAGGAAGAGGAAGACGGGGTTCAGTCCGCAGGAAGACCGGGTCATCATCACGGAGGTGATAGAACACCATCAACAACTGTTCGGCACCTCCACTGCGGCTCTGGCAACCCAAACCGAAATATGGCAGGCCATCGTCACCAACGTCAATGCAGTCGGAGTGTCGAGGAGATCACTAGAGGAGGTCAAGAGGCGTTGGCATGAAGTGCACAGCCAAAACAAGGACAAGCTCTCCGTCAACAGGGAGGCAGCAAGGGCGACTGGAGGTGGAAATCCTGCTGTAGAAATCAAAACCTTCTCTGGGGCTTCACTGATACACCTGGTCCTTTTAAACCAACAAAGAAGAGATTGGCACAGAAGCTGTAATATAAAATACATCTTTTTATTTAACCTCTAAAGAGGGAAAAATGCGTCATACAGAATTCTCAAATCACTGTAGGAGACATTTCTAAGGAGTACAGAGAACAGGGGCATTGTATACCCACACAGGGGCTGAAAAAAGGCGGTACAAGTACACATGAGAAGAGTTATGCACATAGATGGTCATACAGAAACTCCACAGTCAACAAGTAGGAGGAGTAATAAGTTGCTGACATCAGTTAGAACAGCCTGACAGTTCTATATTAGGAACAGGTGCACTCTACTAGCTAAGCACATCTGAGCATGTGCAAGACTCTGGGAGAGGGAAACAGCAAATGTCCAGCACATAGCTAACTAAAATGGCTGCCAAGTACAAACTGGCTTTCAGCTCATGCTAAGAGATTAATGCAATCTTCAACACTGTGACACAGGAGGAGCTGAATGAGCTGGAGGAAATGGTGGCCACAGTCAGCAGTGTGGAGACAGTGTCAGGATTTGGGGGCCTGGACACAGCTCAATACGACCTGACCCAACAGCAACAGGGTGAGTAACGACCAGGTCTGGGGGGACGGGGGGAGATGGGCACAATGGCACACATGCACAATTATGTGTAGCACACTGCACACCCACAATGATCGTGGAACATGTCCCTGATAGCCTTGGCACACTGCAGCAGACATAGAAACACCAAGTAGGCCCCCGTCCACAATGTGCACAAAGGGGACCCCCTCCATATCATCATCACAACTGACCCATGCGCATGTGCTGAATCCAGCAAAGCAGCAGCTCTGTGACCCACACTGACTATGCAAGTAACACTGCATGCCCGATAGCATGGCAGCAGCCAAAAAACATGACATGGCCCACGAATCGACATGGAGGTAGCCCAGTGCGGCTCACATCCGTAAAGGAGCAGGTCACAGTCTGAAATGTCCACGTGCACACACAACCCATGCTGTACAATACACGCAGCAGACGAACAATGCACCAGGCCACAAAATCTGTCCGAGAGCACATATGACCCAAGTCAAAAACAATTCAGCCCCTGAAAAGCAAACAATTCAAAGGCATGCCGCCTCAAAGGGAGAAGGCTACACGAAATCAGAGCTGCGGGGGGAACTCCCCCACAATGCAGCACACACACATAACAATCAGGGAACATCAGCAATGACGGCAATGTGGTACAAAGTGCAACACCAACACCACAGGACAGGGCTCACAACATGCTTAGTAACTGTCCACTCACATCTGGCATTGCCTGACACTGTGTGATGATAATGCACGTGTACTACCACACATCCGTCATGTAGTCGAAAAACACACTGACTGCCATCAAATAGCCAGCTCCACCAAAACAGTCACAAAGTACATTGGCATGCAGTCTGAATGTAAACATCTGCAAAAATTCAGCATACATGTGTAACTCTGTTAACCTGCATCTCCCCTTTACATTGCAGAGGGACAAACAACACCTCCCTCAGGGCACATCACACTTCCCATCATTGATGATGACGAGAACAACCTGCACATATGTCGAGACACCCTCCTGCGGATAATGGACAGCCTCCGCACCCCATCCCCAGGAGCAGGGCAGGCCAGCTGCCCCGAGGTGAGCCCACCACCTGCACAGACCACACATCAGGAAACACACACCACCACGGCTGTCTCCCTGGACCCCCTGACCAATACATGGAGTTCCAACAACGTGTGTGGGGTTGCCAGGTGGAGTTGGCTGAACAGCTGCGGGTGGGTTTCGAGCTCATTGCAGTCAAACTCGATGCCCTATGTGGGTGTCTGAGTCCCATCAGGGAGCACATACAGTCCCTATCGGACACCCCCTGTACGCACCATGCTCCACCACAGACCTTGGCTGACCTCGCTGGGGCCATTAATCGAATACAAGAACTGTCTGGTCAGACAAGCACCAGCGATGACAGCACAGAGTTGAGACAGAGGCGGAGGTCAATGGAGACCATGGACCAGATGCAGGCTGGAAGTATGGCTGCCACGGCTGGACACCAGCGAGAAGTAGCTGGGAACTTCAATGCCCTGCAGTTCTTCATCTTGCCATTGCTGCCACTGATTGTAAAAAAACGAGAGGAACCCCTTTGCACCAAAGGAATAGGGTACTATACAATTGTATCACAAAAGAAATTTCCTTTGGATTGAATAAGCAGACACTAAATGATATTAACTCCATGCACTCACGAATATCTCAATCGCACTCATTCAGGTTCACATCATATATCTGGGGAAAATATAACCATATACCCAAGTTTAACAAGCTAGACAACGTTTTTATAAAACAATTGTCTAGAGTTAAACTTGGTTATATGGTTATATTTTCCCCAGATATATGATGTGAACCTGAATGAGTGCGATTGAGATATATGTGAGTGCATAGAGTTAATATAATTTAGTGTCTGCTTATTCAATTCAAAGGAAATTTCTTTTGTGATACAATTGCTGCCACTGAGCCAGTCCCAGTGGACTGCAGCGGGAACATCGACACACACAGCTCCGACCCCTGATGTGTCAGTGGCACACAGTGATGCTGCCCCATCACCTTCGCAGTCTGATGTGTCAGTGGCACACAGTGATGCAGCCATCACCCCGCCTCACACACCAGACACACCAGACACAGAACCCGTATCGGGGGAGTAAGAAGGGGATGGTAATTACTGTGTGAGGAAGGAGGCAGTAGCATCCATCACCACCATATGGCCTGTCCCTGCCTTGTTCTGACCTATGCATCATGCCCTGGTACAATACCTCCCAATGACCACCAGCACACTCTGCGACATTCATCCGGACCCCGACACGGACTGACATTTCCTCACTGCTGGCCAATTACACAGCAATCCTGCTGCAGACTGTACTCCACCCTCTTCCTAATCACTTTTCAATCCCCAAAGGACTCTGGTTGGCCCACCACTGGGCTACCATGTGATGTGGGCTTGGATGGCCATTCATAGCTCCAGCTCTGTCAATCACCTGAATGTGAATAAAACATTCTAAATCATACAGATGTGTCATTATACTATGTTCACTCACATATGGAAGTATGGCTCGATGTAGGGACAATGATTGCACATGAAGGTACACCCTGGTAACTGACATCTATGCGCATGTGTATCGCTGAGACACATGGCCAATTGGATGACTGTGAAGGTGAGTCCTAGCTGTGTCCCCATTGCACATCAACAACAATCTCACAACCCCCCAACGTAGGCACACGTCCATGTGTTGAATAAGGCTGTGTGTAGGAATGACCAAATCGGTAGCAGGCCAGGAGTGGTGTCCTACATCACATGTGACGACAGAACTTCAAGTTGCATACCTACTTACACACATCTGTGGGACACATTCTGTTATTATATATGACATTGCTCCACATGGTCAGAGGTTGGACACCACACTCACATTGCTGAAGTCACGTACGTGCACATGTCGGCCAGTACCTATCCCAAAACAATGTCTGGCTCACAGAGGTGGAGCTTGCAAAAGGGACATACCCCCATTGCACATGCGTCAGTCAGTTCCTCCCTTTGAAGGGACGATGCTCATTGTGGCACAGGAGTGGACAATATAATCAACACACCTCACAGTTAGACACCAGTGGAGTGGCATAGACTTTATTGGCATATGCGTGTCAGTACGGACGAGGCAACGGCCACAACAGGCAGGGACATGATTAAGACACTTACACGCAGCATGGGTACATGTCGAGCTTCAGAAAATGGTGGGCCAAAATGGACAACAATCATCACGGATGGCAATGGTCTCAGACCACCTTGCCTTGCTGGATGAGTCATGTGTTGTTTGGCGTCTGCCCATTGCCCCGTCTGAAGGGACACAACTCACTGCCCATGGGATCTGCATAGTGCTCTGCCACCAGAGTGTGCCGATTGTCTGCTCTGCTGACAGTGATCAGGTGAAAGGGACCGACAGGGTCAAATGTTGTGCTACATTGCCATGTGTGTACTCTCCCCCCAGCAGTGTGTCCGAATTGGCAACGTTGCCAAACGACGCTGTGTTGCTCCGACCATGGACCTGCATCACCTTGCACAGGTGTGTGTACACACGCGTAGTTCCACGCACATGCATCTAGAGTCCTGACGAAGGCAGACGTGTCCTCTGTTGTGGTGGGATATGTGAGCAATCCCCACGATGCAACAAGTTTTCGGGACCTTTGCTGTGGGTAACAATCAAATGTGGCTGCAGGAACGTAGGTACTTGTCCATGAATGCCCGTGCAGCTTCATGTGCAATGTGTTCCACCAGTACGTCATTGTCGTGTTCAAGAAACACCAGGGTGAGTCAATCCATTAACTGGTCCGGGCAGGTGTGTTCAGCCCATGCCGTTTCACCAATCCACAACACAGCCCAATAGGGGAGCGCCTCGATGTGGTTACTGCACAAGAGGAATTGTGCAATCTCCCATGCACAACTGCCAATACATACGCAGTATACCAATGCATCCCATACACGGCTGTCTCGGTTACACTCCTGTTCATGATCAAACAGAGGGTACAGACACAGGTCATAGTCAAATTCATCTACGGTTGTGTTGGAGAGGCAGGGGGTTCCCCCTAGGCAGGGGTTTCTGTGTGTGGGGTGTGGATAAGTCGGATAGTTCATTTGCACAATGCGTGGTGTGGGAGTCGTCCCCATCTGCCATGGCATCTCTCTCAGGGTTATCCAGCCACATTCTGGACCAAGGTCAGAGGTGCAGATGTCCTCCTGCCTTCTGCACTGGTACAATGGAGCTTTCATCCCTGATGTTTGTCTGACTACTACTTGCGTTTTCGGAATGTGATGTGGCCTTGGCACTGGATTGGGACACAGCCTTGGGCTCATGGTGTACGGATGGTGATACACACACACATGTTGGCATGTGGAGCCAGGTGCCCGAGAGGCCTTGCGCTGCTTGTGCAATCTCACTCCATCTCTCTTCCTCGCTCTCTCCCTCTCTTTCATTTGTTGGGCGCATGGAACACCTTCTTCTCTTGGATTTTGTCTTCCAGGCTGTGTCTTACGGATTGTCCAGTGAGGACCTGCTAGGATTCATCCGAATGGTTGTTTAGGCTTTTGTTTGAATGGTGTTTTGTGTTGGTGATTGAATTGCTGTATGACTGATTCTCCATTTTCTGGCCACGCATGTATGTTGATTTTCCTGCTTGTGCAACATCAGGCAAAATATTTGTTGTGGGATTCGTGGTGTTGGTGTGCAGTTTCTTTGTCCGGGGTTGGGGGTGGACCTGGGGGGGAGTGTTGCAGGCCTGGGTGTGGTGTCGGTGGGTGTTGTGACCCTCTTAGGTGTCCGTGCTGCATGTTCAGTTGCTCGGGGCATCTGTTGTTCTTCATGTGTTTTTATGGGCTGTGCTTCCTTGTCTGGTGCAGGTTGTGGGCCTACTTTGCACCAGGTCTGAACAGGTGTTAATTTCCTGCTAATAACGCACCTTATCGCATGTTTTGTGATCCTATCGCCGATCTGGTTGGTCTTTGAAAATGTTGCGGAGTGATGTTGTCTCAGTTTTTTGCTCGGGAACTCCTACTCTGCATCTCATTTGCGATAGTTGCTAGGGTCATCTGTGGCAATGTTTTTCGCGGCTGCTATTGCAGGTAAACTGGTGCTATGGGCTGTTTGTGAATGGGGTGATAAATTAATCATGACTTTGGCTGCGATAAAGTGCTGTTAACTCGGCGATAGATCCTTGTGGATATGCCCCACGGTTTACTGTTGTGACACCTAAGCACTGTATGCAGAGGAGCTCCCCGCTACCTCTAGGCCCACAGATATTTGGGAACCACTGTTGCAGCATTTACATAAACAAGAGCAAAGTACACCGACTGGTTCTGAAAAATAATGTCAATGTTTTATGACTGCCTGATGTATATCCATGTACCGCACTTGAAGTTCAAGCCATCTGCAAATGTATGTAATATTGCACAGTCCAGCCACGGGGTGTTAGTTTGTTTTTATATGCAAATTGATAAGTTTGGTTTTCTTTTTTTCTTTTGTTCTATTTTTACAATGTTTGTAAACTGTTTACATATCAATAAAAACTTTTATAAAAATAAATAAATTTAAAAGAAGACTAGCAGGGTGTCCCTCCCAGCAACTGCCATGTGCTTCCATAGACTAGCCCACCCATCCTGGGACCCTAGTCATACGCAGGGCTACCTGATGCTGCAAACCACATATCAATATCATCATTCACCACATAAGTAGGCACCAGGTCTTTGGGAGTGTGGACGCTTTAACCTCCTCTAGGCACCTCTGTGTCACTGCCACAATCTTTACTGGACTCTGTGAACCTCTGTGGACCTTCTAGTATTCAAGTCAGTTTCCTTCTGACTCATTTTGTGAGCCAGCAACATTTTTTCTCCTCAGGAGCTAGTTTCTTTCCCCCAAGGCCCTCTCAGCCTCAGTATTTTTCTCCTCTGCAGCCAGTTTCAATTTTGCCAGCTGCAGTTTGAGCTCCTTGTCAGCCCTACTGTCACCCAATTCCTCAGGGGGCAGGCCTCCTCCAGGCTCTGATGGTTAATTGATACTCCTGTTTCTTGGACTTTTTTGCCATCAGCAGACCATGGAAAACTTAAATACACATGTCCTGCTTTTAAATACCATGTATCCTGGCCTTTGAGCCTTTATGATCTATCTTAGGGGTGAAGTATAAGTATTAAAAAGAAATGGCATTTTAACATTGCCCTACAGGCTGCAGTGGTAGACCTGAGACATACTTTGCAGTGCTATTTTAATTTACAGGTCCTGGGTACATACAGTACCATATACTAGGAACTTATAAGAAAATGTTATGTGCCAATCAGGTGTATACCAATTTTACCATGTTTTATGGAGCAAACACAAG
The DNA here is from genome assembly GCF_964204655.1 of Triturus cristatus. Classification (NCBI taxonomy): domain Eukaryota; kingdom Metazoa; phylum Chordata; class Amphibia; order Caudata; family Salamandridae; genus Triturus; species Triturus cristatus. The sequence continues at coordinate 319,740,838 of NC_140589.1, read as the reverse complement.
CACTTTGCTGCTGGTTAGCAAGGGTAAAGTGCACAAATTCCTAATACCAACAAAAATTGGGTTCAGGAAAAACAGAATAGTGACGGTATTAAGTCTGGGGAAATACCACACCAAAGATGTCATGTTTAACACTGAAGGACTCCTGACTCCACGAGGACCCAGCTGATCTCTGAGGACTGGACCCTGCAAGAGCCCTAACTCAAGCACGACTTGATATTTGGAAGCCTGCCCTGACAACTTGAGGGCTACAAGAGTGACCAGGAGGAACTTTTCCAGCAGTTGGAGAAATGTGGACAGGATTGGGTCAAGGTGCTGTTTCATTTATCAAGGGGTATGAAAACCCTCAGCGCACAGGAAACAATGTTTTCCCCACTATGAGCTATTCACTGTGCTGAAAACTGATCCAAAGGACCTAGGGGAAAAGATATCAAATCTTGTAAATTTCCGACCTGCACCAACTTCCAGCCTTACCCCCTGCTGGATTTTGAAAACCAATAAATTAACTAAATACAAAGGTAAAACCCTGGATTGGACAAGGTGGCAAATCTATCCCACTGGCATACCGACCTCGAGAGCTGTGGAGATCTGCTTTGTCTGGCTTATAGCTTTCCACAGCAAATCTGAAGGCACAAGCGAGAGCTCTACAATCACTTACCTGAATTTGAAGGACCCTTGCTGGCAAAACTTTGACCAGTGAAACTCGCTCGATCTATTTGAGCTCAGCTCCATTATGGTCAGCCTAAAATCGTGCCTAGGTCCTGGTCAACTGCAAACTGTGGCTTTCAATTGCTGCTTTGTGTTTTGTAAAGTGCTTTTAGCCTCAAAACTTTCAAAATTAATAGCTCAGGTTGCTGCTATCTAATTCTGATCATTTTGGTGTCTTGTTGATTATTATTTTTTCTTTAGTTTTCTGAATTGATTTGGAAATGTTATTGTGTGATTTTCTTGACTTTAAAATTGTTTGGCATTGCTTGAGTTTAACGTGCATTTCTCTGGTGAATTGTCTGATGCTTGTGCGATTGCTACCACAAGTAGAGCAATTCTTAAAACTGTGTTGTAACCTAAACAGAGTATGACCTTAAGAGATGATCCTCCTGCCAAATGAACAACCCACTTTTTGACACTGATTGATTATTCATATCTAAACATTCACTAGGATTACTTTGTGAAAATGTGCCCATGCAGCAAGGTATTCTAAAAAGAAAATGGTGCAAACTTAAAAACAGTCAAGATGAATGATATTGAATTTAAACATGCATTATTGATTACTGAGTAATGGGTACAATCTAAGCATGTAGTTAAGCTTAATGATAGATGGTGGATATCTCAACAAGCATTTAGGATTACTGTATGATGGGGAAAATCTAAACAAGAATAATGGAAGACATTCTTGACATATGGTGGGCATTCTTGGCCCAATTATGCCCACTACTGCATAATGCTTCAGCTGACATTAATTATTCACATACTCTAAGCATACTTGGAGTAGGGCTGCCTCATATTTGATGTCATTCATTTATTGATGATAATACCTTCTTATACATTGAGGGCATTCATGGTGCAACAGTACCCATCTTTCATCTAATAATTGCTGATAAATGACTGAACCTCAAAATGTTAAATTGGTGTAACCTGTTTGAATCCATCCATGCCCTCACACTGTAATCCATTTTGCACTTACCAATTCATCAAGTCGTCAATGCACTCACTTATTAAACCATTCATCCATCAATGACCTTATATTTAGCTATGCAATAAGTCACTTACTCATTCAGCCATCCATGTTCTCACTCATTTATCCAATCATTGAATCATTGTCATACACAACTCCTCGTGTATTCACACAGCCACACAGACAAACTGGACACTGAAGAATCATTGTAACTAATAAACTAAATAGAACTACTGTGTTTGCCAATACATGTTTCTTTTTTTCAGCGAGAAGCCCTAGCAATGGTCTAGATATGGTTGTATAGATCGCTGTGCCACAAGACTCAAGCTGCACCGCCCTGATGACACTCAACATGGCTGGAACATGTATGGCATTGCTTGTGTTTCTATACAGAGGGCCCATGGATTAGCAGCCTTGGATTGCCACATTTGGCATGAGGCAAAGAATGATTTGCATAAGGTTGGTGCCTGCACCGAAAATTACATCAATTGGATTTCCCATCATCCAATGGCACAAGAAGTGACTTCCCATCCTGCACTCCTACCCCCTTCCAGGACCCACTTAATAGCAACTGCAGCACAGACGCCTGCAGAGAGTGCGCTGCTGGTGTACTCGTCTGCAAATGTCTGTGTTTGGACCGCGCCCAGTACCAGGAACCCTGGTTCTCCCCTACTCACAGCTACCCTGCCTCGCTCCTCCGTGCTCTCAGCCCAAGCTGCTGATTACCGCACAGCTGCCACACCGCACCACATAACATGGAAGAAACATTCATGTGTGCCTTCTTTCAGTTCTCATGCACTCTCCTACACCCAACATCCACCACTCCAGCACCAATAGCAGAAAATAACACCCCACTTTTTCTGACACACGAGCCACCTGCTCATACTCACACAGATCAAACATCACCCACTCAACATGACACACTCGCATGCATGCTCCTTAACACCCACTCACTCACCAAACAGGCCGCAGAGATATGGGACCTACTGTACGTCCATGCTGCAGACCTCCTCTTCCCCGCAGAAACATGTCTAAACAACCTTAACCAGACATCACTACAGCCATCAACGCTGGCTACAAGATCACCAGGCAAGACTATCAGCACAAGTCTAGAGGTCGAGTCCCCATCATATTCAAAGATACCATCAGCTGCACCGCCTACATGGACACCCCCACCAGCTACATCGAAAACCTCACGTTCAGGATACACATCACAGCCAACTTCTCTCTGGGTGGAACACCCGTATACAGACCACCAGAAGCACGCACCAATTTTGCCAGAGACGTCAAAAACATAATCGCACCCCACCTCATCAACACCACTACATTCATACTCCTCTGAGAACTTAACTTTCACCTAGAAGACCGCATCGACCTAAACTCTATGACTATCCTAGGACACCTTGGAAACTTTGACCTCACCTAGCACATTATGGAACCCACCCACACCCCCAGATACTTATTGAACCCAGTTTTCTCCTCGACATCACACTTGACAAGCCAGCAACTATTACCTGGACAGACTATGCCCTTATCAGTTTCAGCATACTCATCCCACACCACCACAGAACGTCCATCACTGTAACCCCCTGTTGCAGCTGGAAAAGCTTTACAGAAGATGAATGTGTTTCTGCGCACCAGTACGACCACACCAGCAGCTTGTTGAAAGCCATCAAGAACCTCAACAGCTGGATTACCGCATGTACCAACACCCTGGCTCCCCTAAAGTTCATCTCTATGGCAAGAGTCTGACCACAGACCAGTTGGTACATGAGGAACTCAGGCTGATGAAACTCCATTGCAAGCAACTGGATATCAAGTCAAGACACCACATCTTCAAATAAACCCTAAAACATTACCTCCAGCACATATGGCACATAATGCACACAACTCTTGCAAATCGCATCGATGCTGGCGTTAACAGCAGCAAAGAAATCTTCACCATCATCAAAGCTTTCACTCAATCTACTGGCACCTCCAACAACATCATCCCCTCACAAGATCTTTGCAACAGGCTCTCATAATTCTCCTGTAACAAAATCATCACCTCCATATACAACAACCTCGACCCTCAACCAGTCCTTGTCACCATCACAACTCACCTTCTAATCACTGCTGAAGAAAGAACCCTGTCAAAATTGCTGCTTCCATAAAGACCATTCACTGAGGGACACATCTGACCCTTGCCCCCACCACGCCTTCACCAAAAGCCTCCTACCATTTAACAATGTACTAACACAAATTTCACAATTTTTATCCTGCCTGAAGAGGGGTGAAACCCCAAAACCGGTCCTAGGTTGCTTGATTCCGGTCCAGGGAAGACATGGCTTGGCAGTTCGGGCTGGACTGTTCCCATGAGGCACAGGGTCAAGACTGATTTGCATATGGCCATGTCTGAACTGGGGTGGCGTGGTGAGCAAAATAACGATGGATTAAACCCAGATCTGTGACTGGGGGTGAATGTTTTGCCAATGTGCAACATTCCGTCCATCATCTTGTGTGTTTTGCTGACACAAATTATGAACATCTGCATCAACTCCCCAAATTCTCTGACACCACTGTGCCACTGTCCTTCCCCTGCTCAAGAAACCATCTGGTGACCCAGCCACTCTTTCCAACTACAGACCCATCTTAGTCTTACCATACCCGGCAAAGATCTTAAAGAAACTAATCAACGAACACTTCTTTGACCACCTCCGCCACCAGCAGGTCCTTGAAGCTATGCAGTCCAGATTCAGGCCCAACCACAGTACAGAAACAGCACTCATTGCTGCCACAGTAAATTTCTGCATGATCCTTGACAGAGGAGACATGGCAGCCCTCATTCTCCTGAACCACTCTGTAGCATTTGACACAGTCTCACATCCCATCTTCATTAGGTGTCAGTATGACATTGGCATCCAAGGGCCTGCTTTCTGCTGGATCTGCTCTTTTTAATGGATAGAACACAAGCTGTCAGCCTGGCACCTTAATCTTCAGAAGCAAACAAATTTAATCTGCAGAGTTCCTCAAGGTTCAGTGCTCAGTCCCACTCTCTTCAATTCATACATGGTCCTCTAGTCAACGTTATCTGTGCACACAACATCAACATCCTCTCCTATGCCGAGGACACAGAACTCATACTCATCCTCGGGAGATGCATCACGTTGTAAAACCCTGCGCCATATTATACCTGCATCAGGTATAATGTATGCAGGGTGGGTGTTCCCATGCAAAAAGCCATGTAGAACTGATGCAGGGAAATTTACAACATCTTACTCTGTTTACTCTATGCTTTCACTGCGTCTATGGGGCAGATTTACAAGAAAGTGACGGATCTGTAGAGATGCATCACTTTCCCTGCGCCACCCTGAGAAACCCTTGTGCCACCATGGATGCACTGTATTTATAATACGGCGCACCATGGCACAAGGATTGACAGATGCGTCTGAAATTCGGACGCATCTGTTGGCGCAAAAGTCACGCATTGCTGGACTCGTGTCGCAAGCATGACGCAACTCCAGCAATGCATGGGGCGGCCTATCTTCATTGTGCTGCGTCACTCCCTATGCCTGCTCCGAGCAGGCGTAAGGTTTTCACGCAGTGGCGTCCTAGAAGGGTCGCAGTGAAATCTTGTAGATTTCACTGCGTCACTTCTACAAGGCGTTCCTGCGTGGGAACGCCCACCCTGCATACATTATACCTGATGCAGGTATAATGTTACGCAGGGCTTTACAACGTGACACATCTCCCTAGATGCGTCACGTTGTACATGGGCCGCATTTTTAAGCAACTTCTGTGTCACAAAAATGATGCAAGGAACTTGTAAATCTGCCCCAAAATCACTACCCCTGCTAAGACCAGGCGTAAGGAATGACGCAGGGCTTTTTGAATGGGACTCACCTATCTGTTGTGGCGCAGTGCCGGAGTTGCGTCACTTTCATGAGCAACTCCAGCAATGCGTCACTTTTGTGCCAACAGATGCGTCAGATTTTCTGATGCATCTGTTAATCCTTGCGTCATGGAGAACTGTATTGTAAATACAGCGCATCCATGGTGGCGCAAGGACATTTGGCGCTGGCGCAAGGAAACTGACGCATCTATGCAGATGGGTCAGTTCTTTGTAAATGAGCCCCTTTGTGTTTATGTCTGGAGATCTACAGAGCCGGTCTGGAGATTCGTGCCTTAACAGTCGGAACTGGTTAAATCTGATTACGAAGTTATTGCATTGTTCCTATCGTACACGCAGCAATACTTACAATAATCCATCAGCATGCTAATTTCTTTTTGAAATGTTAAATATTTAACCTAGAGTGCAAAACATCACCTGTTGTTTATATGCATCTCTGCCCTGATAGCCTGTTCCAGACCAGCGGGCAGCAGTAATGACTGCCCTCTGTCAAATGTAGAATTGTGGTGCCTCTTGCAAAACGCGGGCGCCTCCTTCACACGCTGAATTATATTCGTGTGAGGCCATTTAAGGGAGCAGCCGTTGGGAAGATATGGCCCGTGACCAGCAGGTGGTGCCCTGCTGTCAGGTTCCAGACCCCGGAGCGTCAGTGGTTCCAGTTCGCTGGCAGAATGTCACACTAAGCACTTTGCATCTGTCAGCACATTCCTGGAAGGTCACAGTGAATGATGAATACTCCTGTGTAGGAGCTGTAGATTTTTTTTTCTCCCGGATTGCATCACTTGGCGGCCTCTCGGCTTCATTCATTTGACTCCTGCGGTTACAATCCTTTTCCAATTGTTTTGAGCCTGTTTCCTCCACAGGCCCTCTGCGGCCGAGGCAGGATATTCATGACTGGCTGGCCCCGGGAGGCTGGCCGGCGTCCAGCTACTTTCCACTGCAGAGGATACAACACCCCCCTCCCCCCCCCCCCCCCCCCCCTATGCCCGAGGTCTAAAATACCTTGCGGTTCTGGTTAGCTTTCGTTCCGGATTCGCCTCCGACAAAGGATGTGCGCCATCATGTGATACCCAGGGTTGCTTCAGCATAGCTAATTATGACAAAGGCTTTATTTAGATGCGTGTGCGCGCGGGGGTTCGTAAAACAATCTGCTTTTGGATCTGCCTGGTTAGTTCACTGCATTCCACATGGCATCTCCATCAAAGAAACAACTGCCAGCTCTGGAAAACGATCTCGTGCTTAGCACAGCGAGTTTCGCTTACAGGGGGACAGAATGCTGCTGGCAATACACCTCGCAGTACATTCTTCGCAACTACCGGAAAGAGGTTTATAACAGTGTATGTTTATATTGTTATGACACTTCATCACACGGTCAGCCATTGTACCATGTTTTGTTTAGTTACAATAAAGTCTTCCGCTCCTCTGGAGTTGTGGGCCCATGCTGCAGAGATCTTTATGTAGGTGTCAGGTTTATTTTTATTTAATTTTTGCAGTTTTATATTAGCCGAACTCGACCCGAAGCAGTCCCGGTTCTAGTGGGTGGGCCGGGTGGGCTAGGCCCACCCAAACATGAGCTTTGGCCCTCGCAAAAGGGGGCTTGAAGGCAGGCGCACAGTGCCATTGCGCTCATCCAACCCCTCCCCCCTCCACTACTCAATAGACAGTGATGCAACTACAATAGATGTTAAAAAAATTCAATTAATTTGTTTTATGTCAAAAAATGGCTGAGTAGCTCAAAATATTTCTTTGTCTTTTCCATTTATAGACCCCTGAGGAAGGGTCATTTTCCGACCCGAAATGCATTGGGTTGTTGTGAAAATGTAATGTATTGACGTCTCAGCAAAGAAGGAATTTGTGAAAAATAAAGAACGTCAGTAAAAATGAAATAAAAATACAATGGATTTTGAATCAGATTGAAACTTTGTAAGAATCTTAATTGAAAGTATTGAACTGGAAGTAGACCTTGATAGGTCTGAGTATATCTGTGCGCGCCTCCAACCTGGAAGTGGAAACCCCATTTTCTCCTAATTAACTTGCCTGATACTCCCACCTCAGAAACCTCCTCATCCCATCAAAGGAACATTACATGGAAAAATCACTTTTTGAGAGTGATAATATTTAGAAAGAGATTTGGAAAAGAGTGCGTTTTACTGGGCCTTGTAAGACTAAGAAGAGATAAAGGAGGGCCCGGAAGCAGGCCTGCCTAGACATATATGCGACAAATCGAGCCCACAGTGGCCCACCCAAATGAACCCTCGGCCCACCCAAATAAAAATTCCTGGAGCCGGACCTGCCCGAAGGTATTGGAGGTCTTAACATGAGCACCAGTTACATTACACAAGGATGCATTCATTGTTTCGGTAGGCACGAGGAGATTAAGTGATCTGACTGAATCACAGGATGTTGAGCGACTCCGAGACTCAAACCTACACCCCCCAGTTCCAAACTCGGCAGCTCTGACCCTTATGCCACATGCGATAATATAGAAGTTATGCACCTGCATTAAAGAAATTCATGCAACCAGCACTGCTAAGTTTTGAATCTTTAGTTTTTTTTTAATCTTATGTTAGTCTAAAGTTGTTAAGAAAGGGTTTCTATTGGGTTGCAATAAAGTACCAGTATGTGCTGTTATATGCAGACGATATAGTGGTTTTGAGCCAAAGTCCGATTGGTCGAGGCATAAACAACCTGATAAATTACCTCTATCAGCAAAGGTTGGAGCTGAACATGAAGAAAACAAAAGTGCTACGTTTAGTGGACATCCAGTTCAGCAAATTTAAATTGCACGCAAAGGGCGAACAAGTAGAAGAGATAGGCTCATATAAATATTTGGGAGTAAAGTTGAGGCGGCGCATGTCATTCATGGATCAAAAAACGGAAATGAGAGCTAAAGCCCAATCATTAATTTTTTGCATATAAATTACTGAAAAAGAAATTGAGCTGCCCCTCCTACAGATATCTGTTGAAAGTGATGGCAACGCAAATATTACCCACCTTGACATATGGCTTGGAAATATGGTGTGGCTGGCAAACTGAAATACTGAACAAGCTCCAGACCGAGGTGTACAAGGCCGTTTTTGGTCTTCCTAAAGCCGCGTCCCCAGCACAGATGCGTTTAGTATTCGGACTTCGGAACCAGAAATATCAAAGAATGAACACCTTTGTGAAACTATGTTGGAAGTTTCGATCCTCAGAAAATGGATAATTAAACAGCTTATGCTTGGCAGAAATCAATGCCCAGATGGTCCAAAAACTATCCAACACATGGGGTGATCACCTGAGAACAGCTTCAGCGGAACTAGGCCTCCAAGAGGCATGGGATAGGAAGGTGGACAGGGCAGCATTTACCAGGGTCTGCAACGATACTGTAAAGAAAATGTCTCTCCGGGAAAACAAAAAACGTCTGGCCAAATGACGACATGCATGGACAGTAATAAACTCCTACATACACCTCAAGCCGCAAGCCTGTTCATCAGCACATTTTCATTTAGGGATAAAAAGGAGCATTATCCAGTATCGATTAGGAGCACACAACTCAAAGGACCTGCTACCAACATTGAAAAGCAAAAATCAAAAGGCCAACTGTTGCTTATGTGGATACTACAATGAATCCCTAAGCCATTTGATGTGTGCATGCCATATAGCCAAGGACTTAAGAAGGACACTCCTTAAACCAATTTTTAACAAACTAAATATTCGCACCTGTAGGCAAGCCGAAATCCGATGGATGGAGGGCATATCCAACATAATGGCTTGCCGAGGGGTAAAATCTCTCATACAAATAAGTAACCTCCTCCGAAAAGCAGACCTATAACAGTCAAAGGACCACACAAAGGGACAGTTTTAATTTTTTTTAAATGAAATGAATTTACCCGGAATTAGCGTCTGAAATTTAAGTTAAATATTGTAGATCCAAACACAAACTATTTAATGGGAAATATTACTACTTTTTAACTTTTGTATATTGAATATTTTATTAAGTGACAAAGTATATTTTATGTATTGCGCTTTATGGTTATGAAAAAACAAATAAAGGACTTTTTGACTGACTGACTGACAGTATGTGCTGTCTAAATAATCATTACAGTAATCAGCACATGTGGAGGTGATATTCTCCACATGCTCAAAAGGCATGCATAGACCTAAACCTCTTACATAGAAGACTTTGGAAAGTCAAAACCAGCTTCCAAATATCAGTTTATTTCTGAGCAACTTGTAAAGTGACGCAAAGACTACCTCATTGTCCCTTCCTTGCTTCCCTTCATTACACACGAGACATTCCTGCCTCACCAAACACCCATACCGAGTGTTTCCTAATCACAGTTAAACCCCCCCTCCATCCTCCTACTTTTCTTTGTCTCACCTGGATTTCGATGCGTGTGCCACACACCGGCAGTGGGCGCGGCTGCGGTCATTGTTTTCTTCATCATGGATTGCTGGGCGGGCAAAGCGGGGCGGTCCCGATCTTCCTACTGGCCATGTGGTACTGTGTCTGGGAGTCGCAATGCGCTCCCTTGCACCGTCTGCTCGTCCTGAAACCGGTTGATGTGGTTAAGGGCTCATGATGGCTGAGCTGCAGCTTCCCAGGTTGGTTTCGAATGCCAACCTGGGAAGCTGCAGTGGATGGGGGACAGCGGAGCTCTTCTGCTGTTGGTTTCTCGATAGAATTAGAGTAAGGGCCTCGGAGGAGGCTGTTTTTAGGTCTCGCCTATGTAGGAAAAAGACCTTTTGTAATCGCTTCAGTTTGTGCCCAACAAACGTGCATGCGTTGCATTGCTTTCAATGGCAACGCGTGCACGTTTGCCGATTCCCTTGAGGGAGCGAGCTTTGACACCATATGTTTGTAATTAACTTGCAAACATATGGTGCCCCTGCTCGCTCCCACAAGGGAAAAAGGCGCAGGCCCCCTCCTCTCTCCCCTACCCCTGCTGCCTCTCGTCAAACTTTAAAAATATTATTTTACTTGGAGCGCGAGGCACGCGCGCTTGTTTTTCGTTTGCCAGAAACAAACTGCCTCTATTTGTATTCATGGTGGATTGTTTATGGTCTGTAAAGCCCCTCTGTCACTCTCAGATTCTTGTCCCTGTTATGTAAAACAGCATGGACATAAATAAACAGGGACTATTAATCACCGCTGACTATAACATGTGTTGGAAGGCGGACCCCGAGGAGTCGGCGAGACCACTAAGGGGGGCCCTCACACCGTGTGAAGTAGCCGAGCGCTGCCGAGAAGTCTCCAGCGAGATCCTTCTCCTATCACGTACTAGCACAGTAACACCACCACACAGGACTCAAGGAGGTTGTCTCAAGACAAGCGATTCTTTATCAGCAATAAAAAGGTTACGAGGTCAATATTTACACGAAGGGATCGAGGGATCCACCAAAAGTCTTAGTGTCTCTTTGGAAGGGTAGGGGTAGCGGGACAGTCCTTGGCAGGAGTGCGGTACGAGGGTACCTGGGGCCCAGTTCTTATCCTCAAGCTGGAGGACCTCCGGATCTCGGAGGGGTCGAGCCGCGACGGCGTCAGCAGGGCTCTGGCGGACAGTTCGTGGAGAGCCGCGATCCAATCAGCAGGGCTCTCAAGATTGTTTCTGCTCAGCTCGAGCCGCGACGTCATCAGCAGGGCTCCGAGGGAGGTTTCAGCGAGGTTGGGCCGCGACAGCGTCAGCAGGGCTCCGATGTTCCAGGTGGCTTCAAAGTGTTCACAAGAAGGAGCCGCGACGCAGTCAGCAGGGCTCGTGATGGTTCCGACAAGAGTTCTTCTCCGTAGGGTCAGCCGCGATTCAATCAGCAGGGCTCTCGACTCCGGGATACAACTGCCGATCTGTGGCGGGGTCGCCCCAGATATAGGTCTGGAGCCCTTTGATGTCCGGACCCAGGCGCCCGGTGGGGGCGGAGAGGCTGGGTGGAGGTGGCCAGACGCCCAGCAGGAGAGGCGCCAGGCCCAAGGGGGTTGCAGGGCGATCACACCTCGAGAGGGGAGGACAGTTGGGGGTCCCATCGATACTGTCCTCCGCCGGGGGCGATGAATGGTTCCTGCGGCACCCCCTGGCCAGTTCGTGGTGCCTCGATGTCGGGGCTTCGCTGGGGTCGAGGCCGGGTTGAGCGGGGTCGCGCTGGCTGGTGCACAGAGTCACGTGGGTGCCAACAAGATGGCGGAGCCACGAGGGGTATGCGACCTCGTGCCGCTCAGGAGGAAGGGCCTCGGTGCAGTTCAGAAGGGTGGCCCGTGAAGGCCGGGGCGGGGAACGGGCACAATCCACGGGGGTAAGGACCATGCCACGAGGCCGGGTCCAACAGGCGTCCCCCCCAGCTGAAGGCATGGAGAGTCACCCATCTCCTTGGGGATTCTCCTCGTCAAGGCGGAAGAAGCGGGACAGGCCGTCGGCGTTGGCGTGGTCATTGCCGGGCCGGTGTTCAACGTCAAAGTCCATCCCTTGTAGCGAGATGGACCACCGCAGCAGCTTGGGGTTCTCGCCCCGCATTTGCATTAACCACCGCAGGGGCCGGTGGTCGGTCTGGACCCGGAAGTGGGTACCGAAGAGGTAGGGCCGGAGTTTCTTAAGGGCCCACACCACAGCGAAGGCCTCACGCTCGATGGTGCTCCATTGTTGCTCCCGGGGCAGTAGCCGTCGGCTGATGAAGGCCACTGGTCGGTCGAGCCCCTTTTCATCGGCCTGGGACAGGACGGCCCAGATCCCATACTCGGAGGCGTCCGTCTGCACCACGAACTCCCTATTGTAGTCAGGGGCCTGTAGCACCGGGGCAGTACACATTGCGGTCTTTAGGGTGTCGAAGGCTGCTTGGCAGCGGGGTGTCCAGTGCACCTTCTTGGGCTGCTTTTTGGACGTTAGCTCTGTGAGGGGGCCAACAATGCTCCCATAATCCCGGATAAACCGCCGGTAGTATCCAGTGAGACCCAGGAAGGCCCGGACAGCGGTCTGGGTAGTGGGGGGTTCCCAGGCCTGGATGGCATCTATTTTCGGTTGGAGAGGGGCCACCTGCCCGCTCCCCACTTGATGGCCCAGGTAGGTCACGGATCCGTGGCCGATCTGGCATTTGCTGGCCTTGATTGTGAGCCCGGCCCGCTGGAGGGCGGCCAGGACGGCTTTAATGTGAAGGAGGTGCTCTGCCCAGTGGTTGCTGTACACGGCAATGTCATCTAGGTAGGCCGCGCTGAAGGCCTCAAGCCCGGCCAAAACCTTGTTCACCAGTCTTTGAAAAGTGGCCGGGGCGTTCTTCATTCCGAAGGGCATCACCCGAAAGTGGTAATGCCCATCCGGGGTCGAAAAGGCGGATCTTTCTTGGGCGCCGGGGGTGAGCTGGATCTGCCAGTACCCGGCGGTGAGGTCCAGCGTGCTCAAGTAGCGAGCGGCCCCTAAGCGGTCAATCAGTTCGTCGGCCCGGGGTATAGGGTGGGCGTCCGTCTTGGTCACTGCATTCAGGGCTCGGTAGTCCACGCAGAATCGCAACTCCGGGGGGTGGCCGGTAGCTGCTGGCTTTGGCACCAGGACGACAGGACTGGCCCACGGGCTGTCGGAGGGTTAGATGACCCCCAGGGCCAGCATCTTCGTTACTTCGGCCTGGATGCATGCCCGCACTCGGTCGGGTACCCGGTAGGCTCTGTGTCGCACGGGGGGGCTCTCCCCGGTGTCGACATCGTGGACGCACCAGTGGGTCACCCCCGGGGTGAGGGAGAAGAGGGCTGCGTAGTTCTGCAGCAGTTGCTGGCAGTCGTTGCGCTGTTCCGGAGTCAGGGAAGAGGCGAGTTGGACACCCTCGATTGTTCCATCATGGACCTTGGACTGCAAGAGGTCGGGCAGGGGCTCGGAGTCGTCCTCGCCCCCCTCGTCGGTCGCCAGTAGCAGGCTCAGTTCGGTCCGGGCAAAGTGGGGTTTTAGCCTGTTAGCATGTAGGACCCGGAGGGGGTTCCGGGGGGACTCCAGGTCGACCAGGTAGGTGACGGGACTTTTCTTCTCCACTACCTTGAAGGGCCCAGTCCACTTGTCCTGGAGGGCGCCGGGTTCAACCGGGGCCATGACCCATACCTTCTGACCTGGCTCGAATTCTATGGTGGAGGAGTTCCGATCGTACCACCGCTTCATGTCCTCCTGGCTGGCCTCGAGGTTGGCTTTGGCCAGGGCTCGGAACTTGCGGGTCTGGTTTCGGAGGGTCAGGAGGTATCGGTAGACGTCAGGAGGGGTGCCTTGGGGCTTCGTCTCCCAGCTCTCTTTGACCAGGCTGAGCGGTCCGCGGACCGGGTGTCCGTACAATAGCTCAAACGGGCTGAACCCCAGGGACTTCTGCGGGACCTCCCGATAGGCAAACAGGAGGCACGGCAGCAGGACATCCCATCTCCGCCTGAGGGGCTCTTCTAGGCCCTGGATCATTCCCTTCAATGTTCTGTTGAACCGCTCAACCAGTCCGTTCCCCTGAGGGTGATAGGGGGTCGTGAACTTGTATGTGACCCCGCACTGCTGCCACAGGGACCGCATGTATCTGGAAATAAAGTTCGTGCCTCTGTCGCTCACCACTTCGCGGGGAAATCCCACTCGGGAGAAGATCCCCATTAGGGCCCAGCCTACCACGGGGGCCGTTACAGTTCTTAGCGGGACCGCCTCCGGGTACCTGGTGGCGTGGTCCACGAGGACCAGGATGAAGCGGTGGCCCAGGGCGGTCTGGGGGTCCAGGGGCCCCACGATATCGATTCCGACCCGTTCGAACGGGGTGCTGACGGCTGGAAAGGGTTGGAGGGGGGCCTTGACCCGACCCCCCGTCTTCCCGCTGGCTTGGCAGGTCTGGCAGGACCGGCAGTGGTTGTCCACGTCCCTCCGCATCCGAGGCCAGTAGAAGTGGGTCACCAAGCGGCTGTACGTTTTGTCTTGCCCCAAGTGTCCGGCGAGGGGCACATCATGTGCCAGGTTGAGCAGGAACTCCCGGAAGCGGAGGGGGACCACCAACACTCGGCTGGCCCCGAGTTCTGCCACTTTCTGCTCACTGTATAGCAGGCCCTCGGCCCAGTAGACCCAGTGGGTGCCGGTCTGGTCCCCGTTGGTTTGGGCGGACGCTTGTTGGCGGACCCCTTCGAGAGTGGGGCAGGACTGCTGCTCTTGTTGGAACTGCTCCCGGGTGGGGCCCCCTTCGTGTCGCCATTGTGTCAGCTCGGGTAGGGCGCACGGGAAAGCCATCTCTTCGGGGGAGGATTCACTAGGTCCAGGGTCGGTGTCCGCCTCCCCCTCGCTGCTGGCGGGAGGTGGTGCGAGCCCCTCGGGCTGGGCGGCCCCGGAGGCTGAGGATGAGCGGGGGGCCCGGGCGGTCATGGACCGGGTGATGGCACAGGCCCAGTCAGATAGTCCCAGCATTCGGAGGTGCTCTCGTCGCTCTACTTGAGCCCAGGGGGAACTCTCCAAGTCGTTCCCCAGGAGGCAGTCTACGGGGGCGTCGTCGCGTACCGTCACCTTCAGCAGGCCCGTCACCCTTCCCCACTCGAAGGGGACCAGGGCCATCTGGCACAGGCTTTCGCTGTTGTCGGCCGTTCGGACGGGACACAGCACATTCGGTAGGATCTGTTCGGGGGTCACCAGGTGGCAGCGGACAGCGGTGACACTGGCGCCGGTGTCACGAAGGGCTTCGGCCCGTTGTCCATTGACCGTGACCTGCTGCCGGTACTTCTGGGTGTTGCTTGGGATGGGGGTGCAGGGTACCATTTCTCGGCTACCCAGGCAGACCAGGGACATGGCTGCCGGCTCCCATTCAGTGGTCCCTCGGTCGAGGGTCTCCTCTTCCTCTTCTCCTTCTCCCAGGGCGGCAGCCGCCAGCTGTCGGGGCGGGGGCCCGCCGGCCCCGTTTCTTCGGTTCAGGGGGCAGACCGGATCGCTGGCATAGTGTCCGTCAGTCAGTCAAAATACTCTTTATTCGATTTTTGTTAAAATCATAAAAGGCGTACAACAAACACAAATACAGTATTTAAAAACATCACTTAATCTCATTACAAAAAGGGTTTTCTGCGTAATGATTACATTTCATCAGATTATTGCATGCGAAAGTACAAGTCTATTTACAAATATTAAAAGTATTCCTTTAAAAACAAGTTTGAGTTAAAACAGGTCAATCTGGGGTAGTCTTTTCTTCCTAGATCTAAATGCAGCGGTTAGATAGCAAGCAACACTAAACATGGTGTAAGTATCTGCTAACGTTTGGAGGAAGATTAAGGCTGGCCTTATTTGAGTAAAGCCCGCCGCTTTCAAGACAGGGAATAGATATTTCCTCCTTTCACTGCTGTAAAAATCACAAAAAAATATAAAATGGAGGGTATCTTGAATTGAAAGATTATCACATCCGCATGGCGGCCCATCATCAGGTTTTGACCACACCGGAAAATTTCCTAAAGAATAATGGATTAAATTCATCCTGAATTTAGTCAGTAGGAGTCTATGAAGAGGGTTAGTCACAGTTTTTAGGTAGAGTTCCATGGTGGGCGAAGTAGTTAAAACGATATGTGCCCTCACCATGGGTTTCCTCAATTCCAAATCTTCTCTATCCATACGAACCCTCTCCAGAAACATCTGCTTAATCCATCTGACATCCTCCCTCCTGATGTTAGATGGGTCATTAAAAAGTTCCGGTCTCCCTAGCATTAGTAAAGTAGATTTAATAAATTTTAGCCAGGGAATTCTCATGGCGTTATCCCTTGCAATGACGTCCTTGAGGATGGCATGGTTTAGCGTCAGCTCGGGATTCAACCACGTTTTGACCCAAAAAAGGAGGGGAGCTAATTTTAATTTATCAGAGATGTATGCTAAGCCTATTTCCTCATGGATAGAGAAGGTGGGTGTGGAATCTGGGACAGATAAAATATTCCTGATGATACCGTTTTCTACCCTCTGTATTTTTGCCGTCTCTGCATAGCCCCAAATCGCAGATCCATACATAGCGATTGGAACGCACTTACTGTTGTATATTTTAATCACAGCCTCCATTGGTTTAGCTCCCAGTCTTTTTGTAAAGGCCAGCAAGGCTGATGAAGATCGTGCTAGGCTAAGACTTTTAGCTTTAACCTGGGAGACCCAGGACCCTCTTTGGTCAAAAAGGACTCCCAGGTAAGGAAAGACTGGGACCCTAGAAAGGATCTCCCCTTTGCAAATAAACGATTTTTTCTGCAACATATTTACTTTACGACCAATAATCATGGTGTGGGACTTGGAGACATTGATTTTCAAGTCTAGATTCTCCATAAAGGAACCAAAACGGTCCAGAAGAATCTGTAGGCTAATCCCTGTTCGTGCTATCAGGACGGCATCGTCCGCGTATAGGAGGGCTGGGATCTGAGCTCCGCCTACACGGGGAACATCTGCCAATCCTGTTTCTAGGTGTTTCCCCAGACCATTTATATAAATAGTAAAAAGAAGGGGGGCCAGGATACAACCCTGGCGCACCCCTTTTTCAGATTTAAAACTTTCCGTGCACCTTCCGTCCCTGGTGACTCTTATTTTTGCCTTGAGATCTTGATGTAACCTTGCCATAAAAGCCACCAAGGGCTCCTCTATGCCTAGCTCTAGTAGGATAGTCCATAGCTTACTTCTATTCACCAGATCGAAGGCCGAGGAGAGGTCCATGAAGGCCAGGTAAACTGTCCCCTCCCCGGCCACCGTATACCTGGAGACTAGAAGGTGGAGGTTAGAACATTGTTCCAATGTCCCCCTATTCTCACGAAAGCCGTATTGGATATTCGAGAGTCCCCCATTCAGTTCTATATTTTCCCTTAGTTGATTCAAAAGGACTCTACCTAAGATTTTGAAAGTAGAGTCGATGAGGGAAATTGGGCGATAACACCCGGGGTCCTCCCGATTTCCCTTCTTAAAAATGGGGACTATTATGGATGTTGCCCAAGTTTGAGGTAGGCATCCTTCGGCTGCTGCTCTGAATACTCTGGTCAAAACTTTACTCCAGAGTACTGGGCAATATTTAAAAAAGTCTGCCGGGACACCGTCCGGGCCTGGAGCCTTATTTTTTGTGGTATCCCTAATGGCTTTAAGGACCTGCTCTTCCGTAAATACCACTGTGGCTGCACCATAAGCCACCTCAGTGGTACTTGGGCAGACTAATGGTTCACCCCCATAAATCTTGCTAAAATGCTGTACCCATCTCTCATCGGGAATTACACAATCTGTATTCAGGTTGTTCTCCCCTGTAAAAAAGGAGTGGTTGATGATTTCCCAGAACTGTTTACTATTTTTTAAAACATCTACATTGAGAAGATCGGTCCAAGCATTGTTCTTAATTTCATTTTTCCTTGCCCTCGCATTGGCTTTATAGGCCCGTCTTAGATGAGAGATTAGTTCTTTATCCCTTTTCTTGGCCTTAAGAGCCAGTTTCAGTTCTCTATGTGCCCTTGAGCATTTGCTATCAAACCATTTGTGGGGCTTTGGGGGGTACTTAGATTTAGGTTTTGTAAGATCCCTGACGGTTTGTGCACAGATACAATTAAAAGCTGCAACAACCTGAAGGTTCGAGGCAGTGTGATCTAGACAAGTTTCTATCGGTCCCTCAATTTTGGGAAGTAGGGTTTCCATAAACCGTTCCTCCATGGCCATACCCCATCTAAGTCGTCTGCCTTGATCACTGGGCACCGTCAAGGCGCAAACCCGGGGCTGATCCACCTGCCTGCGCCATAAGTCACTCCAGTGTATTGCAGCTGACAGAGGGTTATGATCACTATGGTGTGAGACCGTAACTTTATAGTCACTTGTCTTTGAAATTAAGCCTACAGACATAAATATGTAATCAATTATCGTCCCCTTAGTCGTACCTTTGTACGTGGGGACCTTCTCATTAATAGCAGTTTTAAATGATTCATATAAATTAAAATTGGCACACAATAAGTCAAGTGACTCCCCCATTTTGGTGTGTTCAAAGTGAGGAATGCAGGCTCCGGCAGGAGAATCTGCATCTAATGATTGACAAGGCAATTGACATTTGTGGCTGTTAAAATCGCCCATTAAAAATATTTCGAAGGGAGTATGTGAATTTTGACTTTATTTATTTATCAAGTTCGCCAAACAATGCACATGTTCGAATTCATTTAGTCCACCCCAGGCATTGTAAAAATTAATTACTAGTATGATACAGCTTGGGGAGACTGTCCATTCTATAGCTAGAATGTTTGGGGAACCTGAATTCAGTAGGTTAAAAGTTCCTACTAGATCTAATGAAAAAAATGTAATAAGCCCCCCTTTTGCTCTCCCCGCGTTACTGGGACTAGCGGGTATTGTAAAACTTAGGAAACCATCTAAGTTAAAGGAAAGTGAAGTGTCCCACGTTTCTTGCAGAGCTATGACCTTATGTTTAGAAATGTATTGGGTCCAAGTAAGGTCGGATCTTTTAGCTCTTATTCCTGCAACGTTCCAGGTCATAAATGTACATGGTAGGGAATTTACCCTCTCAGGCATGGCTATTATAGGTGATGTTAGGCGTAAAGGTAGTCAATCGTTGGTGTTCAAATCACTTAAAGGATTAAAACGATTAACCAAGTCCATAATAGGACCTGTGTTATGGTACGTTGGTGGGTTTCGGCTCACTTTCCTAATTACAGTTTGCCACCCATTCACTGGTGGGACCGTAATTGGGGGGGGCATCCTATGTGAGTTAAAATGGGGCTGTGGGGGATAAAAGAAGCCTAAAGGGACTGCCCTGAGGCTATCACTTTCCTTAATATCTGATCCATCCCAGAACAGAGTACTCGGGCAATGGTCGTTATTAAAGTTTATCACCACACAATCACCTTTCACATTTTTAGCCCGTTTTCCCACCCATCCTACCCTTCTTGAGGCTATGATGCTAGAGGATGTATTTGAATCACCACTGCTTAAATCATCACACCATTTTTTTGCTTTTCCAATAAGTGCGGAAGTTGACTCCTCCTCGCCTTCCCTTAGCGGGGTCACCCCTAGGAAAACAGCTACGTAGGGTACTACCGCAGGGGGCAGATTTAAATGAATCTTGCTTCCCAAGTAATTAGTTTCCCCTGATGTTAAGGGGACCACCTGTTGGGTAATAGATATGGGTGGTTGGGGAGCCTGTAAACCTACTATATCTGATTCCATGGGCTCGGAGGTGGCCTCAGGTAGTGGTAGAGGTAGGTGTTGTGCTCTGTGACAATCTACGACCTTTTTATCACCAAGATGCAAACTATCAATTTTTTTTGCTATATCATCTATCAGGACACATTTTTTTAACAAGCCTTCGAGACATGTGTTCATAGTGTCTACTATGTCCTTTGCAATTCCCACTAAAAGGGGTTCAATCCGTTCCTCGAAAAGAGCCTCAATAAGGTCCTTTAGAGACTCCTCCATCCCATGAGTAGCTCGAGGGGGGGCCTCCCTCTTATTACGTTTTTTCGAGGATGATTTTAAAGTTCCCAAAGGGTCCGGATTTACAGTGGGAAGCAAAGTTTGGAATGCACAAGCTTGAGGTAGAGTGGAAACAGTGGCAGTTGTGGGTTTTGTTATGATGACGTCAGGCTCTAAAGGGATGGCTTGTGCTTCAGGTGATATAACTGAGGAGGGAGACTTAGCTATTAAACCCAGTTCTTGCTGTGCTGTAGCAATTTCTTTAGTTAAAGCCCCCACCGCAGAAGTAAGATGGGACAAAATGGAGTCAGATTGTTTTGCCACTTTAGCCTTTTTTCCACCATCGTCTGTGGTAGCACCGCTTTTCCGCTTACCCATATTTGCAGGAGATGTACGATAGGTGGCCCAGCCCTGCCTGGTCTTGCCGTGGACTGCCGTAGACTGTCCCGCCCTTGTCCCGGGCTTCTCCCGGCGCCGACCGCGCGCGTGCCGCGGTGCGTGGGGCCCCGCGGCAGAAGTAGGCAGCGGCTGGCGCTTGTAGCGCGTCACCCTCGGCGACCTCCCGGTGCTTCTGGGGGATGTAGTTTCCCCTGGCCGTTTCCCTCACGGCGGCGATGTTCTTCTGTTCCGTGTAGCCGTTTCCCTCTCGGCCCCGAAACTGCCTGCAGCAATGCACCCCGTAACAGGAGTGCTCCCTTTAGCATCAATGCTGCCCGCTCTGCAAGGGTGTCCGGTTTGTTGGCAGCCGTAGCACGTTACTGGTGGCCGTGGTCCGGATCTGACCGGGGGCGCCCCCCTTCGGGCTAGGCTCGGGGAGAGTTGTTGCTGCTGTGGCCCTCGAGGGGGACTCCTGGGGGCCCTGGCGGGAGAGTCTCGGTTCCTGTTCGGCCCTCCCCCTCCACCGCGTTGGCGGGGGGGTCCGGTGGAGTTCCTCTGGTACTCCCCCATTGAGTTCCGGGGGACCCGGGAGTTGACCCATCGATCGGCCTCGACGGCGAGTTTTCGCGGGTCGGTCATTTTGCTGTCGAGGAGGTGCTGTCTCAGTTCCACGAAGCAATTGTTGGAGAGATGTTCCCACACGATGAGGTCGACCAGCTGCCCGTAGGTGGTTACTTTGCTACCTCTGATCCACCCTTCTAGGGCCCGACTGAAAAAGTCCACATATTCCACACAGGTGGTGCCCGGGATTTTCTTGCAGTCTCTGAACCGCTGGCGGTACATTTCTGCGGTTAGCCCGTAGCGGGTGAGCAGAGCCTCCTTCATGTGATCGTAGGAGGTCATCACCTCCTCCGGTAGCTGGAGCAGTGTGTCTCGACCCTCACTCAGGAACCGCCCCCACAGGCCCGCGCCCCAGTCTTTTCGGGGCACCCGATGAGAGGTCATGGCCACCTCATAGGCCTTGAACCATTGTTGGATGTCGTCATTCTTGTAGTACTCCTTGACGACCTCTTTCGGGATATGTACCTTGGTCTCGGCAGGCGGTAGAGTGTCTCTAGTACTGGGGGCGTTGGTCCCTCCGTTCTTGGCCTTGATTTCGAGCTCCTTGAGACTGCGCTCGTGCTCAAGGGTCAGTTTCTTTTCCTCCAACTCCCGGTGTCGCCTCTTCTCCTCTATCTCCTCTTGAAGCCGTAGCTGTTCTAGGGCCAGTTTCTTTTCCGCCAGCTGGAGTTCGCCGTCCAGCCGCAGTCGTGCGAGCTCTAGCTCGTGGTTCCGGACCTTCTCCCGCTCTCGTATTTCTTCTTCGGAGAGGCCGGTTTCTAGGCTCTTTCTTCCTCCGGTTGCCGGAGTCCGTGCGGTTGATGAGGTCTCGGTCAGGGGTAAGGGACCTTCTTCCTGGGAGGGGCCTGCCCCGGCCTCCAGCCATGTCCTCAGAGCTTTCTGCATGTCCTCTTTGATACTTAGGCCGGTGGTTGCAATGCCTTTGTCTTTGCAGAACTGTTTTAACTCTTTGTGCGTATATTCTTCCAGCCGTTCGGGCTGGAACTCCATTGTCGCGTTGTTTTCCTGGCTGCTCATGATTACTGTACGTTTGGATGGGTAGCTAGTGGGTACTGGCTGGTACGTACTGCGTTCGGCTCGGATCCCGTCGCTGGCCACCAAATGTTGGAAGGCGGACCCCGAGGAGTCGGCGAGACCACCAAGGGGGGCCCTCACACCGTATGAAGTAGCCGAGCGCTGCCGAGAAGTCTCCTGCGAGATCCTTCTCCTATCACGTACTAGCACAGTAACACCACCGCACAGGACTCAAGGAGGTTGTCTCAAGACAAGCGATTCTTTATCAGCAATAAAAAGGTTACGAGGTCAATATTTACACGAAGGGATCGAGGGATCCACCAAAAGTCTTAGTGTCTCTTTGGAAGGGTAGGGGTAGCGGGACAGTCCTTGGCAGGAGTGCGGTACGAGGGTACCTGGGGCCCAGTTCTTATCCTCAAGCTGGAGGACCTCCGGATCTCGGAGGGGTCGAGCCGCGACGGCGTCAGCAGGGCTCTGGCGGACAGTTCGTGGAGAGCCGCGATCCAATCAGCAGGGCTCTCAAGATGGTTTCTGCTCAGCTCGAGCCGCGACGTCGTCAGCAGGGCTCCGAGGGAGGTTTGAGCGAGGTTGGGCCGCGACAGCGTCAGCAGGGCTCCGATGTTCCAGGTGGCTTCAAAGTGTTCACAAGAAGGAGCCGCGACGCAGTCAGCAGGGCTCGTGATGGTTCCGACAAGAGTTCTTCTCCGTAGGGTCAGCCGCGATCCAATCAGCAGGGCTCTCGACTCCGGGATACAACTGCCGATCTGTGGCGGGGTCGCCCCAGATATAGGTCTGGAGCCCTTTGATGTCCGGACCCAGGCGCCCGGTGGGGGCGGAGAGGCTGGGTGGAGGTGGCCAGACGCCCAGCAGGAGAGGCGCCAGGCCCAAGGGGGTTGCAGGGCGATCACACCTCGAGAGGGGAGGACAGTTGGGGGTCCCATCGATACTGTCCTCCGCCGGGGGCGATGAATGGTTCCTGCGGCACCCCCTGGCCAGTTTGTGGTGCCTCGATGTCGGGGCTTCGCTGGGGTCGAGGCCGGGTTGAGCGGGGTCGCGCTGGCTGGTGCACAGAGTCACGTGGGTGCCAACAAGATGGCGGAGCCACGAGGGCTATACGACCTCGTGCCGCTCAGGAGGAAGGGCCTCGGTGCAGTTCAGAAGGGTGGCCCGTGAAGGCCGGGGCGGGGAACGGGCACAATCCACGGGGGTAAGGACCATGCCACGAGGCCGGGTCCAACAACATGGCTGACAAAGAAAGGAAGAGCACAGCGGTAACTTGACCTGTTAAACTGTAACAGGTCCCGTGCAGAGGACGCTGCAGGAGAGTTGTTCTGACATGAAAAGACAGAGCAGAACCATGATGCACCGAAGGAGGGCACAGAAGACACTTCAAAGGGCACAGAAGAAACCAGTATCCAACACTTACAGGCCTAAGGGACATCCTGATACACTCTACCTGACAAGACAAATAGATGAGACGTGTGTCCGGACAAGCGCTGGTGCTGGAGTAACAAGAATCCATCAGCGGCATGAGTATGGCAGTACGGAAGAGCTGACGCTAAAGAACAAAGGTAACGCAAGGGACCGATGCTTCGTGGCCCAGTGAGCCATCTGCCCAATCTGAGATCAGAAGCGGAGAAGAAAGAAAAGGAAAAGCTCAAAGATTCCAAAAACAAAATCAGTTATACTTTTAACCCCTTGCATGCCCGCCCCTTTCCCCGCCCAGTGCCGCGCCTTTCATTAGCGGGCGGAGTTCATGACGAGCTGGACTCGTCATGGGCACAGCGCCACCGCAGCCCATGACGAGTCCAGCTCGTCATGGGCACTGAAGGGGTTTAAAAGAACTTGGGGGCATATTATCAAGCACGGCACGGCATTGAAATTATCGCCGCTTTAGCGGCAGAAAACTGCCGCTAAAACGGCGATAATGGGCTTGATAATATGCCGCAGAGAATTCCAATAGAAGCCCATGTTGACACAGAACATGGGCTTCTATGGGAATTCTTAAGGGCATATAATCAAACCCATTATCGCCTTAGCGGCAGTTTTCTGCTAAAGCGGCAATAATTTTAACGCCGTTTCTTGATAATATGCCCCTTGCTTTTTATGAACTGCTTCGCACCAGTTTTTCATTCTCTAAGTGCTAGTAGGTGCTACCAGTACCAAATGTAGTGGATCAGCCGGGATTCGAACTTATGAAGGGAAGGTCACTCACACTTGATGTTAGTGGAGAGCGTTTAACACACTGAACCGTCGTGTTGGCTTGTTGCCTGGTAAAAAATGTCGGTTCGATTTATGCAAACACATTTTTATTGAACCCATCAAGGCAAAAAGAAGAAAAACAAATGTTGCCTTGTGCTCTCAAGATTCAGGTTACAACTTTGGCTTTTCAGATTCTGTGTAAATACCCCCCAACAATTCATCAGTCGCCACACATGCTTATCAGGGGCTTCCTCCTTCGCCTGTCACCTTTGTGAGTTACATTAAGTGAAGATTCATATACGTTTCGATTGTTACCTCATTATGGGGCATATTATCAAGACAGGCGATAAAATTATCGCCGCTTTAGCGGCAGAAAACTGCCGCTAAAACAGCGATAATGGGCTTGATAATATGCTCTATGGAATTCCAATTGAAGCCCATGTTAGATGTGAACGACATCTAACCTGAGCTTCAATTGGAATTCCATAGAGCATATTATCAAGCCCATTATCGCCGTTTTAGTGGAAGTTTTCTGCCGCTAAAGCGGCGATAATTTTATCGCCTTGCTTGATAATATGTCCCCCTGTCACCCCGTGCAGTATACTGTATTTCTACTACCGTTACCTTCATCAAGTTGACAACCGACTTTCATTTGGTTACTGAAAATGCAACGCAAAGTGTGCCTCCTGGTCGAAAGAGAAGCCATGTGTGGCCTATCGTGTCGTCTCTAAACCCGTGCTTGCAGTTGCCTATCTTTGGTCCACCGTTAAAGCAGAATGTGTTTTCGTCTGTAGGCGCTACGTTTGCGGATAGCAGGTGAGGGAAAAGCACATACTTCACGCATTTATTTGACCTCTTTCAATGTGCTCTGGTGTCCAACTTTAATCAGACTTGGTTTACAACTCCCCTGGCAGACAATGGGTCCCACTCAATAAATCTAGAGTAAGGGGACAGAACGGATGAGACGAGCAGGGGGTGTTACAAGTGCTTCTCTTCCAAACAATGGGAGTGAAGACAGAATGGGGTTTCCATCAGCACCACATCAAGGAAGCAGCAGATGCTGTATGCTAAATATGTCGAAAATACTAAATCCCATTCCTGAACCATGACAACCAATATTGCACCATAGTGTTATATTTCCATTAAAGATACATTGGAAAACATAGGACTTTGCTTTGCAGCACGTTTTTATTAACTTAATGTGTTTCAACCTGCAGGGGCATGAGAGCACACTGCCTTACCTCCCAGCACAGTTCGTAAATGCTTACTTGAATATTAGCTGTAGTGTTTCACCAAAGTTGATGCAGGTTAGTGCTGTAAATCTCTAGACACGCGTTTCTGGATATTATCCTTCATTAGAAGAGATAACAAGCATTGGCATAGGCAATAGGTCTCGCCTTTGGGACCTTATAAGTGTTTAGTTATCCAGTACAATATCCTTTGGGCAACATCATTAACTGTTGCATGGCTAAACACTTATAAGGTCCCAATGGCGAGACCTATTGGCTATGCCAATGCTTGTTTATTGTTTTTCTTGCTTTTGTGTCAATTTTTGTTTGTTTGTTACTATGACCCTTCCTTATTGGTCTTGGGGAATTTTTTCCTATTTTGTCTCTCATTTACTGATTGGTCGCTGAGTAAGGGAGTGGGGGGGGTTCTGCCTATATCTAGGTGACTCCCTGCTCGACATTTTTACTTGTCATTATAATGGGGAAGTATGCATCTAAACGCAAGTATGTACTGTCCTCTTCTGAAGAGGATGAGCTGATTCCTGCTCTGCTTTACTCTCTGCCTCGGAGGTTCAGGCGATGATTGAGGCTGCTGTGGCCCGAGCTGTGGATGCCAGGGCTTAGCCCAAGCGCAGGGCTTCCTGTTCAGCTGTGGGTCTGGTGGACACTCCTTTTGGGGACTCTTCGGCTTCTGAGGCTAGTCGACATTCTACCTCTACGGGGAAGTTTGTGCGTAGAAAGGAGGTTCTGGATATTCTACAGCATATCCGGGACAATTTGGGGTTTGCGCCTTTTTTCATCCTCTGAGGCGGCGGAAGGCATGTTTCCATAGTATGGTAAACCCCCTGTTTTTGCTATGCCATTTCATGGCTGGATCAAGGATAAATATAATAATAATCCACATTTGTAAAACACGAACAATCACCCGTAAGGGTCTCTAGGCGCTGAGGGCCGTCAGGAAGATTAAGCAAGCCATTGCCCAGAGTCACATGGTGCTGGGCTAAGCTGCCTCCGGCGTTGGGGATCGAACCGTGATCCCCAGATTCCGGAGTCAGTCGCCCTGGCCGCGGCGCCACACCTCTTCACTAGATCACTGGTGAATGGCGTGCCCTGGAACGCTCTTCAGTTCAGTGCTTTCTGCAGAAGCCATATACTATGGAGGAGGAGGAGGGCTCTCACCACACTCAGTTAGAGTGAACGCCATATTGGCCACTCTGATTGGTCGTACAGTGATTTATCCTGAGGATACTGTTACAACGTGTTTTCATTTTCCAATTTAAAATATGCTCATTTACTTTGTATATTAACATTTGGTATGTTCCTCCTTGCTCACCCCTGTTTTATCTTGGTTTTCTCCTGGTTCCCTGGAGGCGACCTTAGAATGTTGAGTGTGGAGTTTTACGAATACTGGTGGAGAGAGGAGTTGAGAAATAAAGTACCACTCTTACCTTCTGAAGATTACGTCTTTTTATCACTGGCGACGATCTGTGTAAAGGGACAGATGTATACTGCTCCTACCCTTCTGCGTGCTACTCCATCAGCTGTTCACGAAGGTGTTATGGCCAGCAACCTGTAAGACTTCTACTGGCTTTTCGTGTCTGCCACCTGTAATGCCATCGCTCTAAGTTCTGGTGAGGTGACTTAGGGGGCTGCTGGCGTTTCTATACTCATCCATTGAATTTTTGACACAAATGTGTGCAAGTGACTTTCATCCAGTCGCATTGCTTGTCAAGCGCTGAGACTGCTTTAGGTACAGATCTCTTCTTTTTACCGTTTCCTTAACAGAAGAGAGGAAAAACTAAGCTTGTTCTCAGCGTAGCTGGATGTTGCTTCGTGATCAAGCCTTGTTCTTGAACTCTAGGGGTTTTCCTCTGGCGCTGCGCTTCAAAGAGTCGCGTTGCCATTTTCCTTTCAAGCTGTATTTACAAGGGTGCAGCAGCTCCAACCCTCGTTTCTCGAGCACCGTTGGGCATAGAGACTCGCATCTGTTGATTTGACAAGTTGCATTCATGCTTTCCGCCAAGCGGACATTCGACCTGAGGAAACCTTAACCGTCTTCCTGCCCCTCGTACCGGAGCTCCCGTCTCCTGTAGTGCTGCTGCGCGCTCGGTGACAAAGTCTCTTTTCTTAGAGCTCTGGAAGTAGGGTTACGGATGTTTTTGCCTTCAACTTCGTCCTGGTAATCGCTTCACCGGATTCAGTGTTCCTGTCAGGAACGCCCCTGACGCTCCAGCCGCTTCGCAGCCGACTTCCTCTCGGCGGATGCTCCCGGCGCACCAGCTTCTGTGGGGCCATACATTAAGGAAACTGAATTCTTTACTTCGGAGATACGCACTCCTTAGCGTATCCATGCTTCGTTTTCACGGTGACACGCACACCTTCAAGGATACATAGCGTGTTGAAAATAATTTCACGGTGACACGCACACCTTAAAATAATTTGCATATCAGAGTCGCTTAGCAAGATAATCCACAGTGATTGTGTGTTTCACCTTTAGTTATGGTGATACACACACCTTCAACCTTATAATCAAATGTCATTCAAAGTAAACATCTACTAATTAGCGTGTCGATCTTGACTTCACGGTGACACGCACACCATAAAATAATTTGCATATTAGGATCGTTTATCCAAGGCAGACGAATATACAGTGTGTTCCAACCTTATTTACGTTGATACACACACCTTCAACCTTGTTATGCAAGTGGCATTTGCTACTATCCTCTGGAAACACATCTCAACGTGTTTATACTCTCAAATTACGGTGACACACACACCCATAAGTGTGTCATTTAGTTATGGATAAATGTGAAATATTTTATATTTAGTAATGTGCAAAATGTTTATTCCATATTGATATCTGAATTTAGACATATTATCATCAGGTTTTCATCCCTATGTCTTTAAATGTACATAATTGTTTGTATGCTTATAGGGATCGTTTTTATTTTTTTATTTTAAGAACTGATTGTTGGTATAAAGCACTTCTCTTATATTTAACATTTTGAGCATACCTTGCTACAATCTACACACGGTGATACGCTCACCAATACGTTTTCTTATTTCTCTTCTATTATGGCAGCTGCAAGTATGTCGCAGCCAGCGCCATTTCTGAATGAATTTGGAGAACCCAGCATTCCATGGGAAGATTGGGAGAAAATCTTTGAATCTTATCTTGTAGCCATAGGAGGAGAAAAATTCAGTGCTTTCAGAAAGCAGCACATATTACTGCACAACTTGGGTTCAAATGGAAGGAAAATATTTGAATCACTACCGGAACCAGAAATAGAGGAAGAAGATGAGGATGTCTATGAAACCACTTTAGATAAGTTACGTATTCATTTTGGGGACAAAGTTAATATAGTTTTGGAAGACACAAATTCTTCAGTTGTTCTCAAGGCAAGCAAGAGAGTGTGTCCACTTACGTTGCTGTTCTCAGAGGTCTCAGCAAACTATGCGCTTTCAATGATTTCAACGATTCATTAATCAGAGACCAATCGGTACGTTGCACAAACAATAAAGAAATTCAGAGGAAATTATTAGAAAAACAACCCGATCTCCAGGAGGCAATAAAAATTGCCAAATCCATTGAACATACAGCAATTTGCATAAAAGAGATACACTCATCAGATTCTAATGATAAAGTAGCAGAAATAACCAATCTAGATGAAGAATCAGAAGTATACAAAATTGAAAATGAACCATCCAAAACTAAAAATGACAATTGGCGTAATCAAACAGGAGATGCGGAGAATTCTAAACTGAAATGCTATCGTTGTGGAAGCAACAATCATTTGGCAAACAACCCCAACTGTCAAGCCAAGTCTGCTTGGTGCAGAAAATCTAACAAGAAAGGGCACCTAGCAAGAGTTTGTGGATGCTTTCCAAAGAAGACAGGGGGAATCGGGTCATCGATGATAAAACGCAAGTCAGGAAAATTATTCTACAAATTAATGAAGTTGCAGTACACAACCAACAAAGCTATCCTGAATGTAATGTCTCTATTGATGGGAGAAGTGTCAAAATGTTTGCGGACTCTTGTTCACCTTACACTCTTGTTCACTTCTCGGACTTTCAATCCATTTTAGGAAAAGAACAAGATAAACTTTATAAGGCAGACATAGCTCCCAGTGGTTATAACAGAGACCCTATACCTATGAAGGGAATGTAGAAGTCTCTTATTTCTTTTAAAGACCGTTCCACTATAGGTAAAATTTACATTGTAGAGAATGGGTCAAATTTATTAGGATGGCAACATCAAAAAGAACTCGGAATTAAATTAGACCCAAATAATCCGGTACAAGTCTTGGTGGTAAATCCTTCAAATATCAGCGAACACATCGCAAGTGAGTTCCCAGAAGTTTTTTCAGAGAATTTAGGTTTACTTAAAGAATTTCAATACAGAATTCAGATAAAGCAAAATGCTAAACCAGTGATCCACAAAACTAGACCCATTCCACATCTGATGTGTGAACCATTAAAAAAAGAATTAGATAGATTAGAAAAGCTCAACATCATACAACCTGTTGATTGTTCCGAATGAGTCGCCCCCATTGTTATTGCCAAGAAAGGTCATAGTCAAGACATTTGAATGTGCATTGATCTACACGACCTAAATAACAACATACTAGTAGAAAGACATCCTTTACCCCGCATCCATGAGATGCTGAGCACCATGGGTGGAGCGACTTATTTCAGTGTTCTGGAGCTCTCCATGGCGTACCATCAAGTGGAGCTGCATTCGGACTCTAGAAAACTCACTGCCTTCACTACACCCATGGGAACCTTCATGTTCTGTCGCGTGTCTTTCGGATTGGCCTCTGCAGCAGGGGTATTTCAAAAAATTATGCAACATATCTTAAAAGATGTACCAAAAACGCTCTGCTTTCAGGATGATGTTCTAATCTATGGTGCCAATATTGATGAACATAACACTATCTTAAGACAAGTCCTTTCTAAATTCAGAGATGCTGGACTCACACTTAAAAAAGAAAAATGCCAATTAGGTATGGAGTCTGTAGTGTACCTAGGGCATTGTATCTCTAAGGAAGGGTTTAAACCTAAACATTGTCTCATTGAAGTGGTAAGGGATGCTCCTGCACCTACCAACAAAGACGAACTTAAGTCATTTTTAGGGTTGGCAGAATATATGGCGAAATATGTTAATCACTTCTCCGATCTAACTGCCAACCTCAGAGAACTTACAAGGAACCACACTCATTTCAAATGGTCAGATGAACATCAGACATCATTTTCTAAAGTAAAAGAGGGCATACTCTCTGCTCCGTATTTGTGAAACTTTGAACACAACCGTAAGACTTTTCTCACTACAGATACGAGCGGAAAGGGTTTAGGGGCTACCCTCTCACAAAATATTGATGGGAAAGAAAGGATTGTTGCATTTGCTTCACGATCCCTTACCAAAGCGGAAATGAACTATTCGGTGGTGGAAAGAGAAGTGCTGGCTTGTTTTTGGGGAGTGAAACATTTCAAATTCTTTCTTTGGGGAATTTAATTTTGCTTGCGTACTGACCATAAACCCCTAATTTTTATGTTCAACCCTAAAAATAACTCTTGTAACGCTCCCCGTATAGCTAAGTGGTTACTAGGTATGGAGGGTTTCTGTTTTACAGTCAAATATGTTCCAGGTATTCAAAATTCTGCTGCAGATTTTCTGTCTAGAAGTCCCATTGACAAGGAAGAACAATTTGAAACTCTTGAGTACCCTGTCTTCCAGCTCAATCTTAGTAACATCACTTCACGAGAATGGCTAGATTGCATGAACTCAGACAACACTATGACACAAATCATTTCTTACACTGTACATGGTTGGCCCAATTCTTCTGATCAAATAAGTGCAGATGTAAGGAAGTTCTGGGAGGTACGTTATGAACTCAACATGAATCAGGGTATTTTATTCAGGAACGATAAAATAATTCCACCTGAAGCTCTTAGGAATAAAATAATCGACCTTGTTCATGAGGGCCACTTAGGCAGAAGCTTAACTAAAGCCAGGTTACGTGAAAGGTATTGGCTCCCCAACATGGACTCGTTGGTGGAGACAAAAGTAAAAGATTGACATTATAGGTCCTTTCAATTTCAAGGGGGTGGTAAAACAGTTCGCACTGATCTTAGTCGACTTACATTCACATTGAACTGTGGTCAAAATTGTCTACCAAGTAACAACTGTATCTGTCATTCAGTTTCTAAAAGATACATTTGTTGTAGAAGGCATACCATCCTCCATAATCACTGATAATGGGGTCCAATTTACTTCTCATGCCATGACAGAGTTTCTTGGAAAACTTAATATATCACATTTGAGAACGTCTCTCTACTGTCCGAGGGCCAATGGTTTAGTGGAAAGAATGAACCGCATGGTCAAAGGTTGTATACAATTGGCGGTTGTCAACAGAATTCCCACTGAACAAGCGTTACAAGAAATGTTGTGGGCTTATCACACCACTCCAAATTCAGTTACTGGTATTTCTCCTTTCTCTGCTTTAAGAGGAAGGAAACCTGGCACAACATTTTTCCCAAATTGGTTGGGAGGGGGATCCCACATCACGAAGGACATGCAAGCTTTCAGAGACAAAATAGATACACACCAAACTAAATACAAAATTCATTATGACACTAAACATGGGACCAAAATCCCACAATGGAAAGTGGGAGACTGGGTATGCGCTAAGATTCCAAAAAGGAGCAATCCTGAAACAAAATTTTCTAAACCTATGTGCATTACAGCTGTAAGAAACAACAGAGCCATATTAGATAATGACCAAATGTGTAGAATGGACAGGTTAGTTAAATCTCAACACACACACAGCCAATCTCATGACCATGCTGTAGAGTCACAAAGTCAAGACCTCAATGATTTACCTATTACGCAAAGAACCCGCAAGACTCCAGATTGGCACAAAGACTTTGTTAGGTACAAATAATCCTCAGTTTATTTTAGGGGGGAAGATGTGTTACAACGTGTTTCCTTATTTGTATTAAGGGGAAGATGTGTTACAACGTGTTTTCATTTTCCAATTTAAAATATGCTCATTTACTTTGTATATTAACATTTGGTATGTTCCTCCTTGCTCACCCCTGTTTTCTCTTGGTTCACTCCTGGCTCCCTGGAGGCGACCTTAGAATGTTGAGTGTGGAGTTTTACGAATACTGGTGGAGAGAGGAGTTGAGAAATAAAGTACTACTTTTACCTTCTGAAGATTACGTCTTTTTATCAGATACTATGGACAAGAAAATTGAGGGGATGCTTAAAAAAGCTTTCTCTGCTTAGAATTTGACTTTGAGGGCAGGTGTTTATTCTGCTTATGTGGCTTAGTCTCTGGTTTTGGACTTTGAGAAGTTGACCACGGCAATTCAGGAGGAGACGGATTGTTCTGAATTGTTGGTTCATATTGAACTGCAGGCCAAGTTGTTGGCGGACATGTCTTCGGATGTACTGAGGTCTTCTGCCATGGCGACTGGTTCCGTGGTGTTGGCTCGGAGGAATTTGTGGATGCATGACTAGAAGGCAGATTTCTCCGAGAAGTCTCCTCTCCTGAAGATCCTGTTTGAGGGTAAAATTGCTGTTTGGAGATCAGTTGGATTACCAAGGTTTTCAAGGATCAAAAGCCTGTTCCTCCTTACAAGGGGAAGGCACCTTCTTCTGATTACTCTCATCACTTTTGGGATCTGCCTTCTATCTCTTGTTCCTTTTGCTCCTTCTGTAAAACCTCCAAGCCTTTCTCAGACTGTCGAAGGAAGTTCCAGCGAAAAAGTCATCATCCTTGGCTGGTGCTAAGGATCAGTTAGATTACTTCAAGCGGCAGTCCTGACAATGTTTGTAAGGCGGCATCAATGCCTGTGGGTGGAAGGCTTGTGTGTTTTCTGGAGGCCTGGAATCGGGATGTGAGGGATCTTTGGACCTTGACTATTGTCAGGACCGGCTATCGTATCGACTTTGTAACTCTGCCTCCCAGCTGGGGCACCATCCGTACTCCTTTCCCCAGGGATCCTGGGAAGAAGCAGGCTCTGATCGATGAGGTTCAGGCTCTTATAGAAAAGAAGGTCATTGTTCCAGTTCCCTTGGAGGAACGGGGACTGGGTTGCCACTCGATTCTTTTTCTGGTTCAGAAGGTGTCTGGTGGTTTCAGACCGGTTGTGGACCTAAAGAGAGTGAATGGGTAGGTCAGGGCCATTCATTTCAAGATGGTAACTTTGTAGTCCATAATTCCCCTGGTCGGTGTTGGGGGACTTTATGACCTCCATTGATCTCCAGGACGCTTACTTCCATGTTCCTATGGCTCGGGATGATCAGAAGTTTCTGAGGTTTGCAATAGGGGACTGCCATTTT
Source organism: Triturus cristatus (assembly GCF_964204655.1). NCBI lineage: Eukaryota > Metazoa > Chordata > Amphibia > Caudata > Salamandridae > Triturus > Triturus cristatus. Next base: position 319,707,135 of record NC_140589.1, on the reverse strand, counting down.
CAGTTTGCTGTGTTGCCATTCGGTCTAAAGTCTGGCACGGGGGTCTTCACAAAACTGTTGGCTCTGTTGGTAACTTTGGTCTACAGTCAGGAGATCTTTCTTCATCCCTACCTCAACGAGTGGTTGGTTCATGCTCCCTCATGCCTGTTGGTCTGCAGTCACACATGGTTGGTACTGGACATTCTGCAGGAGCACGATTTTCTTATTAACCTGGAAAATACTGCCTTGTTCCGGCCCGAGACTATCTCTTTATTGGGGCAATATTTCATACCGATTAGGGGGTGGGGACAAAGATCCGGTCCTACATTCTGGGTCTCTTGTCCCATCCAGGTGGCTGCTCGTTGGCTCCAGGTGCAAGGTGCAAGGGGATCTGGCTGCAACAGTGCTTCTGGTTCCCTGGGCCCGCTTTCATTTGCACATACTGATTGCTCATATTCTGGCGCATTGATCTCCCCATTGTCTCCCCCTCTCTTCTCCAATTCCTGTCTCCCCTCAGAACCGGGGGGGGCTGTTTTGGTGGCTTGACAGGGATCATGTGCTGTGGGGGTGTCTCTCCCCCCTCCTGCCCCCTTCATAGTCACAACAGATGTCAGTCTGTCGGGATGGGGGTCCTGGATGAGGGTGCATCAGGCCAAGGGCTCTTGGTCCCAGTCTCAGAGTAAGAGATCTTCGAATTGGAGGGAGTTGGAGGTTGTACGCCTGGCTGTGAGGGCCTTCTCTCGGCTTCTGGAGGGTTAGGTTGTTCTGGTCAGGATGAATAACATTACTACGATGGCTTATGTGAACAGGCAGGGATGAACCAGGCCCCATTCTCTGGCGGCGAAGAGTTTGTTTAGTTGGGAGGAGTCTCATCTGATGGCGCTGTCTGCGATCCATATTCAGGGGTCTCCAATACTCTGGGGGACACTCTCAGCAGCGCCATTTCATAGTCAGTGGATTTTTGCCTCCATCAGGAGTTGTTTGTGGAGCTTACAGTGCACTGTGGTGTCCCTGTAATTCACCTTTATGTGAGTGTTTTCAATGCCAAGGTGCCTCTGTTTTGCTCTCAGTGTCGAGAGGGTCGTGCTTGGGCAGTGGACGCTCTTTCCTGCTATTGGCCTCCGGAGCTCCTTTACGCGTTTCCTCCCTTTCCACTGCTTCTCAGGTTCCTTCTCAGGGTCCAGACATTGGGGGCGTTAGTCATTCTGGTTGCTCTGGCTTGGCCCCGGGCCTCTTGGTTTCCTCTTCTGGTGGAGATGAGGTCGGAGTTGGAGTGTTTGTTGCCCCTAACTCCCTCTCCCTTGATGTTCCTGGTGCTGCAACCGGATGTTTTGTCCAGGATGAGCTTGATGGCCTGGAGGTTGAACGATTAGGTCCACCAGATAAGGGGGTTCTGGAAGGTTTGACCTCGAATCTGCAGGCGGCTAGGCGCTCCTCTACCAATAAGTCTTACTTGCGTCACTGGCGTTCTTTCAGTAGGTAGTGCCAGAGTAAGGGTTTGGACCCTATGTCTTCTTCCTTGTTTGATGTGATGCTGTTTCTGCAGGAGGTTTTTTTTTGGGGTTGAAGGTTTCCTCCCTTAAACTTCAGTGGGCTACGATTAAGGCTTTTCGGAGTTCTTGGGGCAATCTGTTGGATCCCAATGGTTTGGTGGGGTGGCTTCAAGCTGTTGCGTAATGTTCTCTCTTCTCCTCGGTAGCTCTTCTCTTCGTGGCTCTGTCTTTGGTTTTGAAGGCCTCAATGGCTCCTCCTTTTGAGCCCTTGATCTCTGTGGATTTGTGTTTGTTGTCCCTTAAAACGTTCTTTTTGTTGGCTATTTCCTCCGCTAGGTGTTTGTGTGAACTGGTCGCTTTGTCTTTCAAACATCCTTTTTGTAGGGTTTTTGAGGACAGAATCATTTTGAAGCCTGTCCTTTCCTTTCGTCCTAAGGTTGATTCCCAATTCCACCTGGACCAGGATTTGATTCTGCTCTCCTTTTTTGAGTCTCCTTCTTCTGACTTGGGGGTGGGGCTGCATTCTTTTGATGTCAGGAGGGCTCTCCCGATTTATTTGGATAATGTCACTTCCCTTCGGGTTTCCGACTCCCTGTCTGTGAATTTTGGTTCGGTTAATCGAGGATTGCGTCCTTCCGCTTCTTTCTTGAGCAGGTGGGTTCGGACTCTGATTTCTCTGGATAAAAAGGTTTCGGGTCAGATTATCCACTGGGGGTTCTGGGACATTCCACGGGCTCTATGGCTGCTTCTTGTGCTGAGGTCCAGGGGACTTCCATTTATGAGATCTGCCCGGTAGCCACATTGGCTTCCCCTTTAACTTTTACCGGAGGTTGACTAATCTGAGGCTTTTTGGTCCAAGTTATTGTCTGCTATGGTGCCTGATTAGCGGTCTTTCCCTTTTTGTCTGTGTTGTTCATTAAACATGTTTTTGTGCATTACCAATTTGGTTGTCCGGTTTGGCTTTGTACATCTCGTGTGTAATGAAAGGAAGCAAGGGAGGGATGATGAGGTAATGCTTCAATTACCTACCGGTAATTGCAGTACTCTTCCCTTGATTCTATTCATTACATCCCTCCTCCCTCCCTGGTACTCTAGGCCAACCTTCATTAGTGTGGTGTCAGATTACGTAGTATTACAGGAGGATGAGGTTTTTTTAAACTGTGATTAGGAATCACGTGGTATTGGTGTCTGGTGAGGCAGGAATGCCTCATGTGTGTAATGAATAGAAGCGAGGGAAGAGGACTCAAAGTAATGCAATTACTGATAAGTAATTGAAGCATTACCTTTGTTTGCTCTTGTGGAGCATCTGTCTGAGTACACTACAAGGTGTTAGGCTACGTCTGTAATGTTTACCCTCCATCAGTTTGCCTGGCATGGATGAGACTCCTGTAAAATGAGTTGCTGGTTGGCCTGTGAGTGAGGCATTTGAGCTGAATGTGTGACAGTGTCAGTGAACTGCACTGAGGCTCAGTCAATATGATTCACTGTGGCCAATCTGGAGATTTAAGGAGAAATTACTGATATTCAGGAAGTTCTTTCTGTTTCTTACTGAAGCTCACAAATATCATATCAGGGGTGGACATATCTGCTGCTAACTCGTATGCCATGCTTAAAATTGAATACATATTGTCTAATCATAAAAATACCCTGAGTTGGAGTGTGTGGCCTATTGACAACCTCCTTAATTCTGGTAATTCCAGTTATTCCAGTATCTGTTTCTTACTATACCTCATGTAAGGAATGATCTGAGTGCTTCAATAAATCACCCCAAAAATACTTGGGCATCTTTATCCCACTCTGCCATGTTAGATACATGTGGGAGTTGTTTTCCTTCCTTCATATTAAATGCATCATAAAACGAGTTTATGCTAACCTCGATTGGGTTTATACTGTCCTCCATTTTGCAGCAACTTCACAATGTAGCACATGATGACCACTGCTGTTCTCCTTGTTCTAAATACAGCATTATGAGGGCCCACATTAATAAGCAGAGAATGTTTCCATACATTTTCTCTCACTGTACCTTATCAAGGACACTTCAACTGTTCCCAGCTATTGACACACAATGTATTTATTGAATTGCTCAAATAAACTGTGAGAATGTCTGCAAACCCAATGTATTACTACCATGAGAGAATATTCAAATTTTTTCTGTAGTAGGATGCTTTTTCTTGCTCGTTCCCTATAGGTACATATCCTGAGAACCATGTACACATGTAGAATGTATGAATTTCTTTGTCTAAAGTCCTATAAAAGGACATGTGGATTCCTGTGATCAGGAGTCCCTTTTCTGCTATTGAGTTTAACATAGATAACATTATGTCTCCAGTCGGGAGCACCAAAGTCTGTATCGGGATTACTCTGCTTCAAGCCGTTGGCGTGCCCCATGAGTTGGATTTAGGATAAGTTTGCACGCCGACAGATCTGATAGTAGAGGTGATGGTTCAGACTGGAGCCAACCCAGAATTGACAAACTAATTGGCTATAGAACCGAGAACTGCACCTGTATGGTCCATACGTTTTGCTCGGTATGTAAATTGGCCCAGTCCCAGCCTGATAATGGTTCCGGAGAGATAAGGTGGCTGAAGAAATGGAATGACATGAGTATCAATAGGGACTGCATGCAAAATGTGGAAATAAAATAGTTGCAGGACAGTGCATGTTCGGAGTAGTAGTAGGCATATTGTGGTGGAATGCAGTGGACAGATTTTGAGAGTAATAATTATGTGGCTTTGATTGCTGGATTTATGGGAGCAATAAATATTGTATTGTTGATAATATTATTGGACTTTTGAAAGGGACACAAGTCTGGGTTGTTATTTATATGGTGTAGAATTAAAAAGAGGTATCTCTGGTTAGACCATTGAACTGTTAAACTTGCCTCCTAGGTGAGGTGTACTGTGTTGCCCCTTAGAGGGTAGAGAGGTCCTCTAAAGTGAGGGTGGACGGATAGGTCCTCCCTGCAATATATTATTGAATGAAAAAGTATCCCATCCGGAGCTTGCACAGCTCCTTTGGAAGATCAGGATTGAGGGGCCACTGGTGCGGCTGGTTATAGCACACCCACTGTTATGGGTGGGAAGGGAAATTGACTCTTTTCTTTATAAAACCCTCACCCACTCTAGTAGTGGCAAGAAAGGGTTACACGTGTGCATGTGGCTTAGCCAATGACACAAATATATGTCTAAAGAGGGGTAACTACGATTTAAAACCTCTGGGAAAAAAATGGTAAGTGAAGAGAAAAGAAAGAAATTTGAATTAAAAATCAGCATTAGGCCGCATTTGTGGAGACACGCACAGGACGAAGAGAGGAAGAGAAAGTGGAGAGTAGAAGTTATTGAGACTGTTGAAGACTATCCCCTGATAGAAGGGGAAGAAAAGGAAAAGGAAAAACCAAGAGGGAGACAGAAAAAAAAAGTAAGGAGGAAGATGCCTTCATAGATGAGCTCCTTAGCACACCCATATAATGCGGCAGCTGCTTTACCAAGTGCTATCGCTCCAGTAATGACCGAGACAGGAATGATTGCTGACTCTTCTGCAGATGTCCACGGACCCAGAAGTTATACAGAAACTGCAGTCCCATCCTCTGTTCAGAATACTGCAACCGTAGTAATAAGCACCATGCCTTTGTTAAGTAACACAACCATTTTCCCAACCTAGACACTTGTAGTGCCATCCTGAGTCAACCTATCCCAAGTATACATCAGGACTCAGCAACGAGGTCTGAAGGAATGCCATTAGTACCCCTACAAGGAGGGAACTCAGTCAGTGGCAGGATAGGAGGTAAACAATCTGTACGGTCTCATCATGTAGGGCAAACCCCGCAACAAATCAACCTCACCCAGCTGAAAACAGCATTTGAGGAAATTGTGAAGGGAAATATGGGGATAGACCATCTTGGAAATTATGGGGAGAATGAGTTGGTTTAAATATGCAAGGAAGAGGCAAGACTGGCAAAGGAGGCGCATGCGAGAATAGGAAAGGTGACGGATGAATGTGAAATTGATATAACCCAGCAAAGGAAGTTGTGAAAAGTGCCAGGATAGCAATGGGTGAGAGGAGCTAGTAATGTTAGAATTGAGGGGATTGAGAACACATGGGAGGGAATTGATTGAAAACATTAGGGAATGGAGGGATACTGAAAAACTTAGAGTGTTGTGGTCCAAGAAAGAGAAGATCAAGTTGAAGCAGAAGAGAGATGAATCAAGGGAAGGAAAGGAAGGAGATGTAGGAGGAGTGACAAAGGAATATTGCTACCAGAAAGTGCAGGAAGGAGCTTATCTACACTTCCCATGGTCACGATCAGACGTCTTTCATTTCATGAACACCCGGATTGAACAGATTGCGACCATCTCCAAAGTTTTTGGGGAAGACTTGACTGTGTTATTTGAGGTGGCGGACCCAAAGGTCCTGTCGGCAAAATGTAAAAGAGCAGTTGATTGGTCAACACAGGATCCGCCTTGGATGGCAGAGACAAATACTATTTCGTCCATTGTTAAAACCAAATACGATGAGGTCATAAAACATCTAAAGACGGAGGTTCTCCAAAAAGATTTTCAGAACATATCTATTAGAAATGGGGTCTCTAGTTGGCAGTGTTTTGCACCCTTTCTAATTAGGACCCGTACTCTAGTCAGGGTAAGGGTGTCACACAGCTAAGATAACCCCTGCTCACCCCCTTGATAGCTTGGCACAAGCAGTCAGGCTTATCTCAGAGGCAATGTATAAAGCATTTGTACATACACACAGTAACAGTGAAAACACTACAAAAGGAGTCCACATCAGTTTTGAAAAATATCCAATATTTACCTGAATAAAACAATATTAAATATAGCTTTAGAAAACGATAGCTCCACCTGAGGCTATCTCAACATCATGACAGGTACAAATCCATCAGTTCGGTGCTGATCGCGAGAAGTGTGAGCCGGCTATGGAGCTACACGGACCCTCGTTAACAGTACCTTGAAAACAATGAAAACAAAGGCATTGCACAGCATTGGGGAGGTGAGGTGTCGCTGGTGCTGGTATGGCATCAGTTCCTTACTGCTGCACAATGGATGTGATGCGGCATTGGCGGTGAGGCATCAGCTTCTTATGACAGTGCAGTGTCAATGAGTTTGGGTGGTCACCCACTTCGGTTGCCTACTACACGATTATGTGGCGTCGACAGGCACCAGGGCTGTGGAGTAAGTCGGGGTAGTACATATTAAAGAGCGGTGCCCTCGCTCTGGTGCAGGCAGTGGCCTCGATGATGAAGTCGGCATCAATAAGTTGCTGTTGTCGGCAACACCAGGACTGCAGTGTAAGTTGGGGTGGTGCATCATGCTCTCATGAGCAGTGTCCTCGGCTCTGGTGCATAGAGTGGTGTCGCTGATAGTGTCGATGTTGCTTCTCTTGAGTTGCAGCACTTGCCACATTATTCCAAGAACCCAGGAACAGGTGCTGTTAGCAAGATGCAGGTGAAGTCTTTGATGGCCCTGAGACTTCTTAATTGGAGGCAAGGACTCAAAAGCCGTTGGAGAACCTTGGAAGCAGGATACAGAAAGCAAAGTCCGGTCCTTTTACTCCCGAGATACAAGCAGCAAGCCAGCACAACAAAGCAACAGGCAGAGTGGCAGTGTCTCCTACAGGATCGAGCTCTTCTTCATGGCAGAATGTTCTTAGTCCAGAAGTGTTCTGATTTTGGGGTGTCAGAGGTCCAATACTTATACCCCTTTCTACCTTTGAAATAGGCAAACTTCAAAGGAAAGTCTTTGTAGTGCACCCTGTTGCCTCTTCCTGACGTGTCAGCATTAGGCCGCATTTGTGGAGACGCGCACAGGACGAAGAGAGGCAGAGAAAGTGGAGAGAAGAAGTTATTGAAACTGTTGAAGACTATCCCCTGATAGGTGAAGAAAAGGAAAAGGAAAAACCAAGAGGGAGACAGAAACAAAAAGTAAGGAGAAAGATGCCTTTATAGATGAGCTCCTTAGCACACCCATATAATGCGGCAGCTGCTTTACCAAGTGCTATCGCTCCAGTAATGACCGAGACAGGAATGATTGCTGACTCTTCTGCAGATGTCCACGGACCCAGAAGTTATACAGAAACTGCAGTCCCATCCTCTGTTCAGAATACTGCAACCGTAGTAATAAGCACCATGCCTTTGTCAAGTAACACAACCATTTTCCCAACCTAGACACTTGTAGTGCCATCCTGAGTCAACCTATCCCAAGTATACATCAGGACTCAGCAGCGAGGCCTGAAGGAATGCCATTAGTACCCCTACAAGGAGGGAACTCAGTCAGTGGCAGGATAGGAGGTAAACAATCTGTACGGTCTCATCGTGTAGGGCAAACCCCGCAACAAATCAACCTCACCCAGCTAAAAAACAGCATTTGAGGAAATTGTGAAGGGAAATATGGGGATAGACCATCTTGGAAATTATGGGGAGAATGAGTTGGTTTAAATAAGCAAGGAAGAGGCAAGACTGGCAAAGGAGGTGCATGCGAGAATGGGAAAGGTGACGGATGAATGTGAAATTGATATAACCCAGCAAAGGAAGTTGTGAAAAGTGCCAGGATAGCATTATTCCAAGGGCCCAGGAACAGGTGCTGTTAGCAAGATGCAGGTGAAGTCTTTGATTGCCCTGAGACTTCTTAATTGGAGGCAAGGACTCAAAAGCCGTTGGAGAACCTTGGAAGCAGGATACAGAAAGCAAAGTCCGGTCCTTTTTCTCCCGAGATACAAGCAGCAAGCCAGCACAACAAAACAACAGGCAGAGTGGCAGTGTCTCCTACAGGATCCAGCTCTTCTTCCTGGCAGAATGTTCTTAGTCCAGAAGTGTTCTAATTTTGGGGTGTCAGAGGTCCAATACTTATACCCCTTTCTGCCTTTGAAATAGGCAAACTTCAAAGGAAAGTCTTTGTAGAGCACCCTGTTGCCTCTCCCTGACCTGTCTCTACAAACACTACAAAGGGGTGGAGAAAGCTTTATGTCAGGACAGCCCTATTCAGGTGTCAGTGAGAACTCCTCCCACCACTCTAACTCATGAAGACCCATCAGCCTGGTGATGGCCCATCAGGACATCCAAGGCACACATCAGCTCCCTTGGTATGACTGTCTATGAAGGCACAAGAGCCCAACTGTCATCCTAACCCAGATTTGGATTGTACAGACAGGCAGAGGGACAGAGTGGTTAAGCAAGAAAAATGCCCACTTTCTAAAAGTGCCAATTTCAAACTCGCAATTTACAAAACAATTTTACTAAAATATGTTTTTTTAAATTCTGAGTGTAGAGACCCCAAACTCTAAATCTCTATCAGTTCTCAGTAGGAGATTACACTTAAAAGATATTTCAAGGCAATCCCCATGTTACCCTATGGGAGGGAAAGTCCTTGCAATAGTGAAACACAAAACCAGCAGTATTTCACTATTAGGATATGTAAAACACAAGAGCACATGTCCCACCTTTTAAATACACTGCACCCTGCCCATGGGGCTGCCTTGCACCTACCTTAGAGGTGCCTTACATGTAATAAAAGGGAAGTTTTGGGCCTGGCAAGTGGGTGCACTTGCCAGGTTGACATCACAGTTTAAAACTGCACTCACAGCCATGGCAGTGGCAGGTTGGAGATATTTGTGCAGGACTGCTCGTGTGCATGGCAGAATCAGTGCTGCAAGCCCACTAGTAGCTTTGATTTACAGGACCTGAGCACACATGGTGCACTTTACTAGTAAATAAAATATGCCAATCGTGGATAAAAAAATCACCAATACTATTTAGACAGAGAGCATATGCACTTTAGCACTGGTTGGCAGTGGTTAAGTGCTCAGAGTCCTAAAGCCAACAAAAATAGGTAAAAACAAAATAGGAGGTAGACGGCAAAAAGTTTGGGGATAACCATGCAAAAAGAGCCAGATCTAACAATCTCAAGTCAAGAGCCAAAAGAGTTGGCGAACACTTACTTTGAGACATGGATGCAGGTGTATAGAGAACACGGCAGAATGAATGACCCGCTTAGAGATATCATTGGAGGGTTTCTTACATCCTTTTTATATGGACTGAGGCAAGAGATTAGCAGTCAAGTCACCCAAGGTGTCCTTTGTTGGCAAAGCAAACCTGCTGCTAAGATCTTACAATAAGTGACATGCTGGAAGCAAAATGAAAGGGGCTTAAGGAAAAGTACATGGTAGCCCAAACTCCGCTGGCACAAAATGGAGGGGCTAAGAGACTTGGGGGCATATTTATGGGGATTTGGCACAGGGCTGCAAGTCACCTTGCTGTGCTGCCCTGCATCAAAGTGAAAGTGCAGGAATGCAGCATATCTATGGCATACAGCACATTCTGGTCCTTTCCTCCTGCGCTTGGCACCGTTTTGGCAGGCTGGTGCCAACACACCATGGTGCAAGGGTGCCTACATTGCATGTAGGATTGTTTTTGTGCAGGGAGGCTTTTTCCTCTTTCCATGTGTGCTTCAGAATTCAAAACACAAGAAGAAAAAAACAAGGAGAAATAAGGTTATTTCTCCATGTTGCGCCTCTGCTGTGGAGGCCTGTGGTTTTGGCACATCGCCATGTTTACATGGTCTTGTAAATCTGGGGATTCGTCAAAATCCATGGGAACACCAACCGCAACGCCCATAGAATGCCTTCCTAGCTCAGAGTAAGGCAACGCAGTGATTTGCTCAGCCTTGCCTTACTCCATATTTATGAGGCCATTCAAAGTGGCTTTGCATGGCCTCCTAAATATCATTTGGTGGTTTGTGTCGCTGTTGCGTCACAAAAGGTGATGCAATGGCGGCACAAGGAGCTTGCCAATATACCCCTTAAAAGTTCTGTTCCAAGGACCTCACCGAGACCCCAGTAAAGGCAATACAAAGAGTCTCTCTGAACTACAGTTGAAAATGTTCTAGGAATCAGGAGAGGTTGAGGTAATATGGCAGGCACCACTATAAGTGGCCTTAAAAGTTACTCCTTTATCACATTTGTAACACAGTGGGGCATTGGAAGAGGAAGTGCCATTACACGCCAGGTCGAATTGTAATGGAATCTCAATATGTGAGTCCAGCAGGCCATGGAGAGCTTCCCCCAATACCTAGACCCCCTATGGCCACCCCCGAAAGTCCCCAAATTAGGGTTACTGCCAAATTCCTTCAACCCAACGCAAATGGACGGAGGCACCATCTATCTCCAACCAAATCACAGGGTACCCCAAAACTCGATGATGTCACAAGTAGGCCCAGTTCCCATGATGTTCGAGAATTCCATACATTTCAACCAGGACCAGTGATGGTGCCTGAGGGGGGAGGAGGAGTGCATACTTGCACATTCCTGGAAGTGGGACAGAGTGGACCATATGTGGACGGAGAGGTTAACAGATATCTTGTATCTTTCCTAATAGACACAGGAGCCACTCGTTCAATGGTTAGACCAGTTGAGGTCCCTAACCTATCTCTCTCGGGAAAATAAGTCCAAGTTGTAGGCATTACAAATCAACAGTGTACCAAACAAATTACTGCCTCTGTACCGGTAAAAATAGAAAACATCAGAGAGCAACATCAGTTTGTGATTCTAGCCCTGTAAGCTTGCTAGGATGTTATTTTCTCTGTAAACTCAATTGCGCCATCAATTGCATGTAGGATGGGGTTGGAATTGAAATGCAGGCCGCCGACGTCGAGTTTCATGTGCATTCCCCAGAACCCATCTGATTATACCTAGTCATTACAAGGGAGGATTTGCCAGAGGAATTGAGAAAGACAGTTAAGATGCTGTTGGACATGGGATACCACAATACACCTTACTCATTGCCTTTTTAACTTTCACTTTCTGTAGTCCTTTACACCAAGCGATTCCATCGTAATAGTCGGGTATAGACATCCAACGGGTCTATCCAACGCCGAAATTCAGGTATATATAAAAAATAACTGGCATTGAAAGCTTTCTGAAAAATCCAATACAAGGTTGGGACAGATATTATATCACTGTCTGTTTTTTATTGTTGAGTCCACTTCACGACCAGGTCTAAGTCCTGAGGGGAACCCTTAATTATATCTGGGTTCGAAACATGTTGACTTCTGAGAATGGGGCATTTTTGTTAGGGTGTGCCACAAGGGAACTACTTGAAATCTTTCCCCTTTCCACGCAACACCCCACCAATGATTTCAACCCCCATCTCTATTCCACAGGCCGGACGAGAGGCAATAGCCTGATATAGAGACAATTTCCGCCTAATGTGGATTCACAAAATTAGGATTTGTCAATTCTTACTTGTTTGCACTTTTCATGTGTTTGACATATATATTTTCCAAATGTCTTTTTGTCACTGTTACATTTGTTGCGATGTCAATTTCATTTAATATGTACAAAAAATGAGTTATACAACCTAGTGTCTCTCACTCTAATACATATGTAATCAATTTTTATTATTATTAAATGAAGCTTTGTCACCTTTGAATTTACGGTCATAGGTGTCTACTAAACTTGTGATGAACAGTCTTCCTGGACATATAATTCGTTTTTCATAATACAGTGGTCCAGTCCAGGTAGTTAAGGACCCATGCCTTGCTTGTTTATACTGTTGTGTTTGTGCAGGACACTACCTATTGAAGTGTGTCAGCCCCACCCATTCCTCCTTGCCCAGGAAAACCCATCTGAATGCAGATGATTGCAGATTAGTACTCAGAATGTAGATGAGCCTCATTTTCCTGTGTTTGTGGCTGTCAAGAGGGAATGCACAAAGTGTAGCTGTCACCCAACCCAGGCCTGTATTGGAGACAGGCTGCCAGGCACAAACAGTAGTAAGTACAGAGAAATGTCCATTTTCTAAAAGTGGCATTTCAAAAACAGTAAGATTAAATCCAACTTCCCCAGTAAGGATGATTTATCATTACCATTCCAAACATATGAAACATTAAAAAGCTACTATTCTCTGATCAGGAAGTACAGCTTAAAAGTGTCTTAAGGAATTCCCAATGCTGACCTATGAAAGGGGTAGGCCTCACAGTAGTGAAACACAAAATAGGCTGTTTGTCATTACCAGGACATTACAAACATATCCTACCTTTTACTGACACGGCACCCTGCCCCCAGTATTACTTAGAGCCTACCATAGGACTGAATAATATGTAAAAAAGGGGAATTTAAGGCTTGGCAAGTAGTTTTAAATGCCACGCTGAATTGGCAGTAAACTGCACATAGGAACTGCAGTGGTAGGCCTGAAACAGGTTTGAAAGGCTACGTCTGTAGGTGGCACAATCAGTGCTGCAGCTCATTAGTAACATTTGAGGTACAGGCCTTGGGCACATGGTATGCCACTTTACAATGGACTTACCAGAACATCAAATATGCCAACCAGGTACACACTAAGTTCATCAAGTTTAGGGGAGAAACACATGCACTTTAGCACTGGCCAGCAGTTGTAAGGTGCTCAGAGTCCTAGGGCCAAGAAAAAGAATCATCAAAAATGAGAGGCAAAAAGTCCAGGGGCAGACCACCCTATGAATGCCAGGTCCAACACTGGCCCATATAAAATGACCCTAGAAGCTATCGCAGGGATCACCTCTGTCGTTGGGAGCATGATAGAACAAGGCCGTTTGAAGGAAGTTGTTGGGAGTCCATGTATCTCGCATCCAGGCCCTGCAGAAAGCAAACACAAAGTGGAGGATTGTAGAAGACCTCCGAAAGATTAATCAAATTGTTGATTCATGCTATCTTATGGTACCGAACCCTGCCATGATTTTGTTCCAAATTTCCCAGAGGCTGAGTGGTTCACGGTCATTGACCTTTGTCAAGTCTTCTTCTCAGTTCCATTACACAGAGACAGACAGTTTATCTTAATGTTTTAAGTCCTTAAAATGTGGGCAAAAGAGTTGCTGTGACTATGAGCCACATTGGAAAGTATGGTGGTCCCTTCAAACATCTCCATATTGACTTTGTGGAGATGCTCCAATGTAACCAACTGAGATATATCCTCGTCATTGTGTGTCTGTTCATACTCTACACGGAGATGTTTCAGCCTAACGATCCTCAAACTATTGTTGCAGGTGATGATACACAATTCGGTATGTCAGCTCATCTTAAATTAGATTAAGGGACACACTTCAAGAGTGAAGTGATGAGATTACTATGCACAGCTTTAGGGATTAACCAGATATTCCACTGTAGCTACAGGCCTGAGGCATCAGGTATTGTGCAGAGACTAAACCGGATAATCAGAACTCAACTGGCTAAGGCCTCCACATAGCTGAAGGGCCTGATGCTCTTCCTTTGGCGGTAATGAGCATCCGAAGTACCCCTTACAAGAAAACTGGATTGTTTCCGAATGAGGTGCTGATGGATAGAGCTACGTGAATTCTCTTTCGTCCCAGCAGCTACTCTTGTGAATATCACAGATGGCCTGGTCCTCAAGTACTGCAAGGGATTGTCTGATGTGGTGTGTGGGAAACAGTGTTTACATCGCATGCGCTACAACGCATGCGATTCCAAAGTGGTTGTTTCAACGACCGTGTTGTTACAGCGCAAGCCATTACATCGCAAGTTGTTTCTATGACTTGCTGTAGGGGGCGCGCTAAACTAAGGAATAGTATATTTCACTACTCAAACACCTTCCCTACTGTTGTACACGCTGGAGTTGTAATAATAAATTATACTATACTAGTCCAGCGCGACCCCTACAGCAAGTCGTAGAAACGACTTGTAATGTAATGGCTTGCTTTGTAACAACGCGGTCGTTGTAATGACCACGTTGTAATCGCATGCGTTATGGCGCATGCAATGTAACATCGCATATTTGTGGTATGTTCTATATCTTATCAAGTTGACGCTGCTACTCCAGCTGCCCAAGTTTCCTCAGGACATGACGTGAACGCTGGTGATTGGGTTCACATCAAGAAGCACATCAGTAAGTCTTGCTTGGAGGAGAGCTTGATCGCCTTACCAGCGGATCTTGGTCATCAACACTGCTGTCAAGTGTGCTGGTCTGCCGAACAGAATACATGCCTCCCATATCAAAAGCGCAGGGCATGAAGAGAAAGAAGCAGAGCCAACATCTACCAATTCTTCGAGTCGCCCCAGGTTTGAGGTGTCTAAGGCTTCCAAAGAAGAGGAAGACCAGGCTGAGGGTCCACAGTCTCCATCGGAGGAGCATCTCTCTGGGCAAGAGGTTGATGAGAGTGCAGTTGTTCCAGCGATCACTGTGATACCAACCACTAGATTGAGAATCTGCATACACTGGGACAGTAAAAAGTCGTGGACTGGCTGAAGCTACTCTGCCACAGCAAATCCTGCAAGGAGTAGAGGTTCGGGCGGGACAAAGAAGCTCCACCTCGGAGAGCGAGTTAGCCTAAGCAGAGTCAGAGATATGAAGTACCTCCAAGGTTCGAGGTCCAGCTGAAGACAGTTGGCCAAAAACTACCAACACCCGAAAAAGACTTTTGACGCCTAAGAAGAGACCAGAGATGATTAGGGAAGACAGTGAGTTAGAAGAACAAGAACAGGCTGACCAGCTTGACATTGTGGAAGAAAGCATGAACTTGATCTGTACCGAATGACCAAAAAGGGAGAGAAATATCAATCAGAAGTATACAGGCTCAGACTGGACATACATTGCCAAAATCAAGTTTGACTCTGATCAACCAATCAATCAATCAGCGTGCTTTAAGCGCACTACTCACCTGTGAAGGTCTCAAGGTGCTGGGGGGGGGGGGGTGACAGCAGTTCCGTTCAATTGAAGAGCCAGGTCTTGAGAGTCTTCCTGAAGGTGTTGAGGGAGGAGGCGCCTCTGATGTCGATAGGGAGCTCGTTCCAGGCCTTGGCTGCGATGTTGGAGAAGGCTCTTACCCCTGTTTTGGCTCTGCGGATGAGTGGGGTTTCGGCGAGGGCGAGGTTGATGGAACAGATGTTTCTTTTGGGTACTTGGAAGGTGATTCTTTCGTTGAGGTATTGGGGTCCCGTGTTGTGGAGGCTTTTGTAGGGGTGGGTGAGTATCTTGAAGGTGACCTTCTTCTTGACGGGCGAGCCAGTGAAGTTTCTGTAGGTGCTGGCTGATGAGCTCATGTCGGGGAAAGCCGAGGACGAGTCTGGCTGCTGTGTTCTGTATCGTCTCGAGCTTGCTCAGTAGAGGCTTGTTGATGCCGGTGTAGAGGGCGTTTCCGTAGTCCAGTCTGCTGGTTATGAGTGCTTGGGTGAATGTCTTCCTTGACTCGGGGGATCCATTTGAAGGTCTTTCGGAGGATGCAGAGGGTGTTGAAGCAGCTAGATGGGACGGCGTTTACCTGCTTGTTCATGGAGAGTGAGATGCCGAGGTTTCTGGCGTGGTCCGTGGGTGTTGGGGGCTGCCAAGTGCGGTGGGCCACCAGGTGTCGTTCCATGCTGATGGGGTGGTTACAAGTAAGAGGACTTTCATCTTCTCCGAGTTGAGCTTCAGGCAGCTGTTGCTCGACTGACATCGACGAGCCTCCCTGAGACAAAGAGATGCCACAATGAGAGCCTATTCACATTGACTACTGACCAGTGCTTAATTTAACAAATAAGTACCAGGGCCCTCATCAGGAGCCAGTGCCACTTGCACCACCCATTGCCCCTACCAACGCCGCAGATTACAGCACTAACAAAACTACTAACCATCACTGACCTACAAGCCCTACAAGTGTGACAGTTCAGACTATTTCAGACCCCAAATGCTATAACAATATCCTGAACAACAGGTCTTATTCATTTTTAATGTATATTGAATTATTAAACTACTGTTGTTGTACTGATCTCTAAATTGAAATATCAGTGGCACCATGTAGCAGACTGTCATAAGTGGCAATGTTGAAAATTAAGTGCCAGTGCCGAGCCCCGGAAACCACTAGCTTAAAGTAAGCAGTGCAACTGGTAAATGTTGAAAGGACTGTCAGAGTTAGGTTTATGGTCAGAGAACGATAGCTCCTTTGGTCCTCCAGTTGTTGCAGGATAAAAAAAAAACCTGCAACTTTCAAGATACGGTAGAGACAATAGGATATTACCGAGAGGACTACCCCTTTTTCTGAGATTTCCTTGATCTGATTTAAGTTAACATGGAGCAGCAATGCTGCAAAATTTTGCTTGTAACCCATTTCTGTTTCCATGTTTGTATGGCTGTTGGATGTTTATTTGTTGGGAAGAGATATCTCATATCTCGACAAACTCCACTTATTAACCTGTAGCTAGACCTTCTCCACCCAAGAGTAAGGTGTCACATTTTCCACAGAATGAGATAGTGTATAGTTACAATTTATATTATCAAATGTTAGCTGACTATGTGAAAGTTATGGAAGTGGAAAAATGCTTTGTCTGCTCTTATCTTCCAGCTTCTGCAGCATAGGGAGCAGCTCAGCATACTTTCACTTACTGCTTCTGGTCTGTTTCTTAATTCTTTTTTATCAGCAAGTTATCATTAAATTGTTTTAGTCTGGCTTTGGTGATCCATTAAAAGTTGTATCAAATGTCAGCGGTGATACTCTGTATTTCTGAGCTACTAAAAATGTTTCTCGCTCATACACAAGGTTTAAATGAAGGGACCAGCCTAGTATATGATGAAATTCTTCAAATCTGTGACTAACGTGAGCACTACTAATCAGAGCATACATCATGTAACCTGCAAAATTAACCATGATGAGAGGGTATTTATAGATGTATTGAATGAGGGGATAAGGATAGATGAAGCAAGAGGAGAAAGACAAGTGCAGAACACATCATTGGGAAAGGTGAAGAGATTCTAAAGGAGTCACTCCCTAAGTTAAGCTTTCATGTCACCAGGGAGAAATCTTTATGTATCATACAGCAGTCAGAGGGAAATGAGAATGTTGAGAAATTCGGATGGAGTGAATAAGAGCATAACTATTTAGTTAAGGGTAAAACATTTTGAAATCTGGAAGTAAGCTTAATGGGTATCTATTATGTGTGTGGCAGATCGGCTTATTTCTACCTACCTCACACCTGTACAGGTAGTTGTTATGCAGCACTAGCTTTCACTTGGATTTATCATACTGAAGAGTTAGATTTTCCTCTAGAGCAATACATAAAGAGGAGTCAATGTAGCTTTAAACAGATCCTTAGTGATATCTTTGGAGTGCTCTTACCATCCATAGCAGTAGCATTGAAAGATGTAAAGATTAGAAAGTTGTCCACCTTTGTTGATCGGCTTGCCGCTAACACTGCAGATGCTTTAACAGTGATAAATAAAGCATTGCTTGCAATGAGAGCTATGATTATGCAATACTGCCTTGCGTTGGATTTACTCCTCACGAAGGAAGATGGAGTTTGCAAAGTCATTCACCATCGGAAATACTGTGCCTACGTCCTTCACGTAGATAATTAGTAACATTACAAGCATAACAAATGAAATAACTGAACTGGAAGAGTCAGGTATCCAGAAGGAGTTAGGAACTATACTCGGATCAATTGGAAAAGGGTTTGCTAGGATAAGAGAATGGCTTGGTAGTGTAGGTGGAGAAATTGTGAAAGTGCTTCTAACCCTCTTTTGCTTATAATAATCGGCATTGCATGTGTGCTTATTTCCTTGAAGTTTTGGAAAGGAATTTCATCGCAGTATGGTATGGATTGCCGGTATAACAGCTGTTAGCAATGAGAGGAAGAAAAAGAAAGAGGCTTGATATAAAGGTTAAAGAAATGCAAAGTGAACTTTACAACACCTTGAAGGATCTGGGAGAATCCAAAAAGAAGAACCCAAAGTTATTGAATGATGTTTTGTAATAAACAATTAGAGTCATGATTTAGAAACCATCATGATGGGGTTGTGGGAGTTTTTTTCTTCCTTTATATTAAACATATCATAAACTGAGCTTACACTAACCTTGATTGTGTTTACACTGTCCTCCATCTTGCACTGATGTCACAATATATCATGTGATGACCATTGCTGTTCTCTTTGTTCAAAATTAAGCATTACTAGGGTTCACACTAGTAAACAGGGAATGTTTCCTGAGATTTTCCTTCACTGTACCTGATGATGGATATTTCAACTATCCCCGGCTATTGACATAAAATGTACTAATTGAATTGCTTCAATAAACTGTGAGAATGTCTGAAGAGCCAATGCATTACTACCATGAGAGAATCTTGGAATGTGTTCTGTAGTAGAATGTTTCTTCTTGCTTGTTCGCTATTGGTGCATACACCGAGAACCATGTAGTCATGTAGAATTTATGAATGTCTTTGTCTAAAGTCCTGTAAAAGGACAGGTGGATTTCTGTGTTCAGGAGATTGTTTCCCCCACCCTTTAGAAGGCGAATCTATGCCGGATTTTGCTTAGAACTGTACGGAGATCTCTCTACTCATAATTTGGATGCTTTGCTTCTAAATTTCCTTATTGCATGTTCTACGTAATCTGCCTGTTAATGCATTATATAAAGCTTTGAAACAGCAACCCTTGTCTGTCATTCTTATAAGAAAGTTTCAGCATCTGCTATTGAGCGATGGATCTAGTTGGGGAGAACCAATGTCCGTATCGGGACTACTCCGCTCCTGGTCTTAGCCGTTGGCGTGCCCCATGAGTTGGATTTAGGATAAGTTTGCGCGCAGGCATATGCACTTTAAATAATTACATAATGTTCTTACCCACTGCAAGGATAACAGTTTGGATATTATTTTCATGACAGTAATCCATTTTCTCAAAGACTATATTTTCCACGATCATTCCTATACTTTGATGAGTCCTATCATGTGGTTAGGCCATTTCTTCAATCAATCAATCAATTAGAGATTTGCAAAGCACAGCAAACCACCCATGCGGATCTCAGGCTAATGGGGTGCTGCTAGCTTTGTGGTAATCCGTTCTTTCGAACAGCCAGATCTTAAGTTCCTGAATTGCTGGAGCGATGGGGTGGTCCTAAGGTGCAGGGGAAGGTCATAAGAAACTTTTGCTGCCAGGTGTGAGAAGGTGCGTTGCTTTGGCAGATCCGGGTGGTGTCTGCGAGGAAGAGGGAAGCGGATTGTAGGTGTCTGGCGGGTTGGTAGAAGGTCAAGTGTTTGTTTATGTAAATTGGTCCTTTGTCGTGCAGGGCTTTGTATGCGTGGGTCAACAGCTTGAAGCGGCATCTCTTCTGGATTGGGATCTTTGTCAAGTGCTTGCTTCAGTGTCATGGTATGTTTAACATCCCTGATCCAAATCCACTTACAGAAAAAGAAAAGCCAAAGCCTATTGTATGCACAAATCACATTTCTCACTGGATTATTGTGCTACAACATCCATTACTTACAGACAAAGCTGCAAAACAGTCATTCAAGAGTTTAAAACCACCCTTACCTTTGTTTGTTCCATCATTCCTGTTTACAACTTTAGGCCACTCTCTGCTTGAATACGACATTCCAATCTAATAAACTACAAATAAGCAGGTCTCAAATGAAGCTGTGCTACACCTCCAGTAGAACAATAAAGCTAGATATAAAGCTATACCCTCTTGCTGTAAAGTAGGAGTTTTTGCAGCAAAGAGGTGAGATCACTAAAAAAGTTAACAATCATTCACAATACCCCCTTAAGCTAGTGTTTATAACCATCAACTCAGTTTCTTCATCACATTCGCCGTTTCAAACACTGAGCCCTTTTTTCCAGATTAAATACCTTAAAAGAAGAAAATGACTGACGATAACTGACAATTGACAGTCCTTTCCAGATGTTATGCATATTGATACTCTTCCTCTGGCATTAAGCACAGTAGTCCAATTAGTCTTCTTCATTGCTTGCACCCTTTACAAATACTTTATGCTCACATTACACTTGTGACATGATTCAAGTCAACATGTCTTTCAGTTTGAAAGTGTTTTGTACTGTATGAATTGCAGTTATTGCTAATGGGAGGATCATTGTGCTCAGATCCACTGCCCAAAAATGACTGGGGAATCCATTCTCAGTTGTTCTACCAAATTGGTATATTTAGAAGACCAGTCTTTTGTGTGGGCTCTTGCACTCCTTAGGTGTAAGTACTGCCGTCCTCATTGGTTTATGTTTTAAAAGGTCGGATTAGGGCTAGGGATGGTTGCACCTACTGACCTGCATTATAATGTTTTATATTTATATCAGACAAGAAACACATATCAATTTACAAAAGACAGAATTACTTAAGTAATAAATTGATGTTGCAGAGTTGCTTGTTGTATTCTTTTATTCTTATTTCATTGTTCACTTCTGTTTTTTGCTTGATATAGATTAGACATTATACTGTAAAAATGTAGGTGCAGGCATACCTAGCCATAATCTGACCATTGCTCAGAAATGCTATATATCATAATTAGAATGTTACAAAGGCCACACCAGAGTATCAAAAGTAGAAACAGTAAGAAAATGGCAATGAGATATTAAGTGTTCTGAATAAGATGTGAGTTAGTAAAAATATTTTAATGGAGCCTGATTTTTCCAGATTTACAGTAGGGTGGATCTGGACTGAAGGAGAATGATCAGGGATTTGGACCTCAGTAGGGGGATTGTTGCACATAGTTTACTGTGATAAGTATACCAAATGTGTTGGCCCAAGAACTGAAAGGACTCCATGCAGACAAGGGTGTAAATGACCATGAGGCTTTGATTGGTTGAGTGCAGTGTTCTGGCCGACATGTAGAGGAAGAGAATATGGACGAAGTGAATTGACTTTCTGAGAATGAGTTTGACAAACAAAGTGTGGAGTTTTTATTTAGACTTTAGAATGGCAGAGAGTCAATCAACCTGAAATATAGGATGAGAAGATTATTGGTTTTGTTGGGATCTGAAGAGAACATGAAAACATGCCTAGGAAGCCATGGCTTTTATGTTTGGACACCCGCTAGCAGAATGTTAAAGTAATTTAAAATTATGGGGGATTTAATGAGAGCTTTCATTGTATGAAAGTTGAGGTGAGGTCAGATTTTCTTTCATTGCCTTACTTCTAAATCATTCAAGTCCTTAGATTCGGTAGTCAATGGTGTGTTAGCTTGGATTTTGAAGATTACCAATGTGAGTGCACTGTACCCCTAAATTGTACAGTTCAATGGTGCACCCAGGAGTTAAGTAAATCAGGGATCATGTTACCCTCCAATCATGAGATAATGTGTCCCAGAGGCAGGTTTCCAAACACCATTGCAAATTAAACTCAATAAAGAAAGGACATACTTGAAAAGTGAGTTCTTCAGTGGAATTTGGATAAACCTGGAAGGTTTATTATAAAATTCAAAAGGGTACAAAACAGAAATAATAAATTGCAGATGCAGCAAATCTCATTGATATACATAGAAATACATAGAATCATTGCGACAAAGGCTCTCAGATGTAAGAACAATACAGAATGATAGGCAAAATCAGGCTAAGTCTCAAATGTACCACAAATTCAGTAAGAAAGCAAAATCATTGGGAAGCTCTCAAATGAATTCTGGCTTACCCCCAAATTCAAGGGTTTATATAGCCATTTTCTCCATAGGAAAGCACTAGGACTACAAACTAATCACAATGTGAGCAAAGAATTATATTTTCAACAAATCAAATTAGTACTGGATCTAATGTAGCAGAGAGGCAAGTGACAGGCCACCTTACCTCACCATGTTTCTGCACTAACATAGACAACACCCACCCACCTTTTTCATGGCAGTATAGAAAGAATTGTTACTCATTATCAGGCAATCCGAAGGCAGGTGCACTACAAAGGTTTTCTCTGAGCTCCCGGAAGGCTTTCATGCATTTGCCATCAAATGGTACTGGATCCTTGATATCATATTTAGTAAGCCTTATTAAAGGATTCACAGTCAGAGAAAAGTTTGGAATCCAATGACGACAGCAGCCACCTGTTTCCAAAAAACATCTTCAGTACTTTCTGGGTAGGTGGAGGATTCATCTTCAGGATCGCAGAAATGTGTTCTTTGGAGACTTTCCAGCGCCCCTTTCTCTATTTGTTGACCAAGGTAAATCACTTACAATACTGCATTTTTGTGGGTGAGAGTTTGTGACCATTGACAGCAAGATGGTTCAGGAGTACAATTGTATCTAATTTGCAATCTTTTTTCATCTTTGATGCTACTAATAGGTCATCAAAATGCTGAACTATCACTGAGCTTCCAAATATTTCCTTAGGATCTGTCTACAGATTGAGGGAGTTTCTGTATACCCACTTGTGGAATTCAACACCAAAGTAGAACTTTATTTTGGAACTGAAATGTGAAAAGATGTTGACTATTGTCGTGTCGAGGAATGTAGAAGAACGCTTGCCACAAGTCATTGACTGTGTCTCATACTGCTTCCACAGGAATCTGGAACAATGTTACAGCAGGATATGGTACCACCTGACAGCATAGGACTACAATTTGATACATTTTCCTAACACCCTGAACAATACTCCTCATTTCACTAAGTTTTTTTTAATGCCCAGCATAGGAGAGTTGCAAGGGCTATCAAGCACCTCCCATAGAATGCCCTGCTCTAACATCTTTTCAATGACATGCTTTATTTCCTATTCTGCTTCTTGTAAACATTTGTACTGTGGAGTTCTAGGATAAACTACGTTGTGTTTGACCTGTTGTCTGACTGGCTTTTCACTTTTTATCAGTCCTATTTCTTTCCCTGTGAAATCCCATACCTCTACTTTCACAGTATAACTTAAAGCAAAAGGCAGGTCATCTTTTGTAAGAACTGGTCACAACTGAGCTCTCAATTCCTGTGATATTATTTTAAACACTGAATCATCATTGTGGGTTTCAATTACAACACCATCTAGTGTGCACTAAATCAGACAATTCATTTTGCAAAGCAAATCTCTGCAAAGTAAATTAGAAGGGCTTGAATCACACAATATGAATGCCCACCATTGACTCTAATTTAACTGGAACATCTGCTGTGACCTGATTAGTAAGCTGTTTATTGCTGATTCCTACATCTTAGACTTCTTTTACTGAGAGAGGAAGGTTTGGATCCTCCATGGAATGAACTGTAGAGCAGGTTATCTTAATTACATTTGATATAGTGCTCAAATCCCCCCCCCCCCCCCCCCAAAGCTTCTCGGCGTTGCAAGATAGTAACAGGCAACATCTACCAGAAGGGGCCGCTATTGTAAGAGAGAGGCTTTCAGTAATTTCCTAAATTGGCAATAGTTCGGACAGATACGGATGTGCACAGGGAGTCTGTTCCATCAGACTGGAGCCAGATAAGAAAAGGATCTTCCCCCACATCTAACCAAACAAATACAGGGAAAACACAATAGGGATTTATACTTAGATGTTAAACTTCTGGTGGGAGTAAATTCATGTTGAAGATACCTGGGACTATTTCCTTTTAAGGCCTTATAGGTGAGACAGCATATCTTGAAAATGCTCCTTCCTCTTACTGGCAGCCAATGCAGGGCTTTCAAGGAAGGTGCCGACGGGGTGCCCGACGGAAGATTAAGGATAAGTCTGGCTGCCGTATTTTTCACCACCTGTAGTTTAACAACAAGAGACTCATTGTAGCCAGTAGTGCATTCCCATAATCTAGCCTGCTCACTACCAGGGCTTGGACTAATGTTCTTCTGGCAGAGATCGGAAGGTAGGGAAATATTCTGCGTAGAAGGTGCATATTATGATAACATACACCCATGGTAGTCAAAATATGATCTTTCGTAGGGAGAGTCTGGTTAATTTGTATGCCAAGGTTCTTTACAGACAGTTTAGGAGACGGGGCAGATCCTAGTTGAGAGGGCCACCATTCGTTTGATCACAGAGAGATTGCATTGCCAAACAGCCTTATCCCGGTCTTATCTGTGTTCAATTGTAGGTAATTGTCAGTCATCTAACAGGAGATGGCTAGCATTTCCTTAGCAAAGCGTTCTTTGGTGAAAACTAAATCAGAATCAAAAGTGAGGGTCAGCTGAGTATCGGTAACGTAAGATATTATTCCAAAGCCGAAAGGCTCAATTATCTTGGCAAGGGGTGGCATATATATATTGAACAAAGTGGGGCTCAAGAATGAGCCCTGTGGCACCCCCTTGTCCAAGCGAATCTTGCGAAAGGTAAAGGGACTGAGTGATTGTTTGGAATCTGTCATCCAAGAAGTTGTATAGCCATTTGAGAGCAGTCTCCTGAACACCTATCTCATGAAGTCTCTTCCTCAACCTAGAATCGGATACCGTATCGAAAGCTGCAGAGAGATCCAGCAGCACAAGCACAGAAGGGGTTCCTGCATCCAGTGAGAGTCTCAAAGAGTCGTGACTGCCAAAAGGGCCACTTCCGTGCTATGGTCAGCTCTCAAAATGGATTGCAGGAAGTCCAGAAGTTGATACTTTTCAAGATAGGCTGTTAGTTGGTTGTTAAGTAGGCCTTCTAACCCGTGACAGTACCAACGTCATCTACACTATCAAATGTCCCTGCGGTTCAATGTATGTTGGCAAAACTTCCCGCAAAATTAAAACCAGAATTTCAGAACACAAAAGTTCAATCCGCACTAACAACCTCAAATCTCCCTTGTTTTCACATTGGTTAGAACATCACCATACCATCGCACAACTCAGATTCACCATACTAGAGATGATGCCCCGCAGCACTCAGATCAACACAGAAAAATTACTCTAACAGAGAGAAGTGTGGTGGATCAAGTATTTACAGACCATAACACCCTTTGGTCTCAATGACAGATTAGAGATGCAATGCTTTTTATAAAGTCGTGCCTTTGGTACCTGGGTTCTGGCCATATTGTTCTACGGCAAGGGACACACTGTGTTCACCTTGTCTCATTATTTCTCCAGTCTCATTTTCCAAGAGCGTCATGTTCTGTCGTTGCCTTTAGATTGTACGTCTGTCATAGACTAAGCAATTCAATATGTGTTTCACTTCTTCACGTTTCCCACTTGGTTCACTTGGGCACTTTACTACGTTTTGTTCAACCTTATTCACAAGCCTTTGAACAGCCCTCTTCTGGCTCCATCGAGCAACACTGTCTCATCGAACACCATTACATTTCCTGTTTCAAATTTTTCTATCAGTTTGCACTTGGAATTTTTTCTCCACTCAGCTTCTCCCTCGTTTGAGACCACCCTCTTTTTTATTAGCGTTTCTACACTTATTACAACCCTCCCTCTCGTTTTTCATTTACTACAACACTATATTCCGGCAGGCACAACATTTGTCAGGCTTTTGGATTCTTTATTCACACCACAGCGTTCTTTCAGCTTTTCATGACCAACGCACTCATGCCATTCACACCTACACACGAATATCCCTTCATCTCTTTCTTTTTTTTTTTTTCCCTCTCCCTTGTCAACTTTATTCTACATTACATTAGTAACAGTCACATTCCCGTCAGAGTTTCAATGTTCAGTCCCCTTTTGATCTTCATTACGTCCGTCAGGACGTGTCCACGCAGTTCGTCTCATTTAAATACTCGGCTAGTCAGTTTCCTGACTACCGTTCCTATCGGAGGTTCACACACTCAGCAGCCCGTCGGCAGATTTGATTCCCGCCCGAATACAGTACTTGAGGACTCGACATCTTTCATGCAGTGTTCAATACAGTTCATGGGTAAGCCCCCGTTCCTCCCCTCCTTTCTTCTTTTCGGCTCTAACTCCGAGCACTTGTCGTTCCCGGTTCCTCGCTACATTCCGTTTTTTCTTTCTCTTTTATCCCACAGCCAGCCCGAGTTTCCGCATACAGGAGTTCAGCCATTGACCCAGCCATATAATAGCAACACAGCATTTTACCATCACCGCATTAAAGTAAGTCGTGTGCGGTCTTGGCCACGCTACATTTACCCACTTCACCATGAGTTGGTTTTGAGATTATTTTCATTGTTTATCCCAGCGTCCTGCAGCCTTCGGCGCTTCTGGTTAGCTTCGTATTGAATCGTCACTTCGCACATCAGTAAGAACTTAAGCTTTGCTTGTTTTTCTCAGTCTCATTTCACGGGTGTCTACCATTCCATACGTTTTCAACAACGGTTATTCCTGGGTACTTTTGTATACACTCTTCAGTTTCATTCACAATTAAGAGTAATTCACTCCTTTTTTCACTTCTGCAACATTCTATTTTTTCATTGAATTGCTAATGTTTTGATTCAGGCCAGTTTAGAATTCTTTGTGCCTTGATACGCTGCATCATGTATATGTTTGATTACAAAAATTTCATTTTGCATAGCTATGGTTTTCAATGATGTTTTTGCTTTCATTT
Source organism: Triturus cristatus (assembly GCF_964204655.1). Lineage (NCBI taxonomy): Eukaryota > Metazoa > Chordata > Amphibia > Caudata > Salamandridae > Triturus > Triturus cristatus. The sequence continues at coordinate 319,680,553 of NC_140589.1, read as the reverse complement.
TTTCTAGTTGCCCCTGAAGAAGGGATGAGAATCATCCCGAAATGCATTGGGCTCGTTCTTGATTTTCTCCAGAATTGACGATACAATTCACTGCTCTAGGGCAGTTCACTATTGATTGTATTATTTTGTTTCAATTGCTCTACTGTTTGCAGATCGAACAGTCACTGTGTTTTTCGTTTTCAATACAATGAGTTAGCAACAAACTAAGTGTTGATTGTTTATTAGACTGCTGGTTATTCTATCACAGTTTAAATACACTCAGACTCCACGGTAACTTTGTCTAGTTGTTTAAGACTACTCTAACTGTTTCTTTTCATCGCAGTGCACTCAGTATACTGGTGACCATTCACCAGCATTATCGCAGTTCATAATAGCGAGGTGGGCTTCCTCGTTTCTGAGTAGCACGCCACAATTTCTTCATTTGTATGAAACATGATTCGTTTGTTTACTTTTAGTGTGCGCTAACTTCGAATTCATTGCCTTCTAACAGTTTACCCAAAAGGGGCAGCAGAGATATCAGACGGTAATTTGATAAAATGATAGGGGCCAGGTTAACTTTCTTTAAAATCGGTAGGACATGCGCGGGTATTCCTAGACCTGGGTCCTGGGCTCACTGCGCCACTGGAATCAAGCTATCCTGGCTGAAGAGGGGTGAAACCTAGGATGCTTGTTTCAGGTCCAGGGAGAACCTGGCTTGGCAGTTCGGGCTGGACTGTTCCCATGGAGCACAGGGTCAAGACTGATTTGCATACGGCCAGGTCTAAACTGGGGTGGCATGGTGAGCAAAAGAATGATGGATTCAACCCAGATCTCTTGACTGGGGGTGAATGTTTTGATTTGTTCTGCATTCCGTCCATCAAATGTGTGTCTTTTGCTAACTTGTTGATGCAGGCATAGGGTTTCCATATCTGCCATAAGCTGCACCATGTCTGGGTTAACTAAATCTTCTCCATGGTAATTAAAGTCACCCAGGAGAAGAAATTAATTTGTGGCTAAGATTTAAGGGGCTATTGCATCTACCAAGAGTTGGATAAAATCTTTCTTAGTGGGCAAAATAGCAAAGGACCCTTCCAGCTTTCCGTGGCAGATAGAGTTTTTTTTAAAGATGCTTAATTCAATAAATTCTGTGATAATCGTGTGAATCCATGAGACTTTAAGCACATTTTTGAAAACTATGGCGATGCCCCCTCCAATTTTCAAGTTTCTATCAAATGTTATCAGTAGATAATTATCAGGAATAACTAGAGTAATGACCGGTATGTTGCTGGTGTTCAGCCATGTTTCTGTAAGAAAACATGTCTGGGCACGAGGTGATTACATCCCATACTTTGGTGGAATGCTTAGCTAACGACCTCACATTGCAGAGAAACTTTTTTTATAGCCGTTTTAGTATGGTTAGCACGGGGGATGTGAAATGATGTGGAGATGGGCACCATGGGAGATGGAGCGGTAGGGTAATTTTCCCTATCTATTGAGTTGGATTTAAATATGTCAGAATTAGTGTCATTACATGTATCGCGGTGAGACTCATAATCACTTTGGAAATGGCAGTGGAGGCAAGCCAAAGTCCCTCCAGTATTGCAGGAAAGCTGTTTATACAAAGCTGATAGTGAGAAACACATGGCCTACAGGATGTTGTATTCTGGTAGAGGGAAGCAGGAGAGTAGGAAATTTGGTTGGGACAGTTACCTATTTTCTGCAGCGGACCAGGGGTCCTGGTTTCTGGCGACATCAATGCGCAGACGGGTGCAGGTGGGCTTGCCTTAGGCATGCCTTTGACGCGCCTATGGTGTGCCCACTGAGTGCATCCACCATAAAAGCAGGACCGCTAAATAGGGGATGGTACCGGGGACCGGAAATAAGTCAGCAAAGGAAACTATTCTTTCTCCGCAACAAACGGGGGACCAAAAAGCAGCAGCGCAAGTACACAGAATGTGTAAGAATGAAAACACAGAGGCATATTAGCAAGGGCCAGATCACCGCTTTATCGGCACTTTTTGCCGATAAAGCGGCGATTTTTTTATCGCCCAATTACCGAGCTGTCGCTTTGGTGACAGCTTCCAAGTGATAGCGAACGGTTTGGGGCCCGCTTTGCATGTCAGCGATATTTATCGCTAATGACATGCAAAGTGGGCGTACCCAAACTGGTAGCGACTGAAAGCAGTCGCTAACACAGCTATCGCCTATTAGCAATACCCGCGGCGCGATAAAAAAACACGCGCTAACCGCGATTAGCACCAGGATTTTACACTTGGTAAATTCCTGACTTAGCCATATTAGTCAATGGGCGGTGGATTCTACGGCTAAGTCCCCACCTGCCTATTAGTGAGATTTTCCTTAGCTATAGGATTTTTATCGCTGGAAATCTCACGTTGAAGATGGGATTCGCCGCTATCGCTGGATTTGTATTGCCGTGTAGATAAACGTTGGTAATACAGCGTTATCTCTGCGATAGAATCCAGCGATCGGAGGCAATAAAAAAAATCGCTGTATACGCGGTTTGCGATAATTGTCACAAGTTGTTGCTAATATGGCCCACATTTCTCAGGAAGAATAGCAAAACATGCATAGGGTGCTTCGTAATTAGAATCATAAACATTCAGAGCTGTCTGCACTGTAAGGTAGCACACATATCGGTTATAAATGATCCATGGTGACCATTCACCTCCTCATGTACATATAGCCCACTCTCGTCACCTCTTAGACTGCATCAAGCAAGCAATCCTCCTTCCCCTCAGGACCATCATTGGGAATGATGCATTTGGTGAAAACTGGGGAAAATCATTGCTGCTAATCAATGGATTCTAGTGGTACCCTGGATTGTTTGGCATCTTATTTCTCATGTTTTGCTGCAACTTGAGCTACAAGCATATTTGTATGGAACTGACCCTGTTTTTGCTCATTCTACATAGGAGTCTGTTGGGCTGGTGGAACAAACTACATCTGCATTTCATTTGCATTTCACTGAATCTGTGTAACACAATTATTTTTAATTTGATCTGGGTTCTGTCTTCATTTGCTCTTCCAGTGTCCGATCCGCTCACAGATTTGTCAAGCTGCACTAATCTTCAGCAAATTTAAATTTGCATTAATTGCAGAATCGTTTATAAACCCTCTCGTAGCCCCTTTTTCTGCATTTGCATCATCACTTCTCATACTCACTGCTTTCATTACCTGCTTACCAGCATACCAAACATTTTCAGGCGGCACACAATCTAAATCAGAATTCACCATCTGATATCTGGTTTTCTCACAATGCATAACTAGAACAGTGAATACTCCCTCTCAAGAATCATTCGCCGTATTAATAGTCACACTCCTTTTGCTCAGGAACAGCAGTGGTACTGTCCAGATGTTCCAGGATTCAGCAAATAATCCAAAGGTGGACATAGGAATGTAATCAAAATACAGTCTAGGGATAGGGGCCATAATAGTCTCTGAAACCACCCCTTATCTCTATAACCATCCTCTACTACCCATAACAACTGTAGGCAAGCTGGACCCCCACATTTGACAGCCAGTGGCACACCCAGGAGTTGGCTGGATCCAGGATGCTGTTAACCTTGAGTTCCAAAGTCAAGGTTAAAACAACATTTCAAAGTACAGCCAATAATGACAGCGCTGACTCTAAAAGCGAGTTCTAGAGTGAAATTTAGAAAAAGCCTGGCAGTTTATTACGAAATCCAAAATGGTACAATAGAGAAATAGAATAGTAAAATGCAAATGCAGCAAATCCCATTTAAATGCATAAAATCATTTCAATGAAGGCACTCATTGATAAGAACAATACAGAATATTATGCAAAATTCCTTATAGGCTATGTTCCAAATGTGAAGTAAAATCAGTAAGAATTTGAGCATCTCTAGTAGCATAGGAAAATCACAAAAGGGTTTTGATTCACCGCCAAATTCAAGGGCTTGTATAGCCATTTTCTCCATATGAAAGCAGCAGGACTGCAAACTCACTGTGGTGTTAGCAAAAACTTACATTTTCAACAAACCAAATTTCAGATTTTGAAATAGTCATATAATCCTAACACCTTATTGTTAACCCACTACATGAATATTGATACAGCCCCCCTGATTTAATGCTGCTCGCAGGTGTCATAACAAACTAGTTATGTAAACAACAGTGAACCATAGTGAATGAATGCAATACCGGGTGCAAGCACAGTAACCCCTTTTCTGGGAGCCGTTCACAGCTCCTTGCAGGGAGCCAGCAGGCTGACTGGTACAAATGAGGACTAACTCTGCAAGAGTCTTCAGGTGTGAAAATGCAAACTTTCTAAAAGTGTCATTTTCAAAATGAAAATGTATAATCAGACTTGATAATAAGAATGGGGTTTAAATTACTATTATGCTGAGTCCTTGAATTATGGTTCTACCTACTCCTAAACTTAAGTTATGCTTTATAAGGTTTTATAATGCAACCTAGTGCTTTTCTATGAGAGAGCCAGCCTTGGCACAGTGAAAAACGAATTTGAAGATTCTGCACTGCCAGGGCATAAAAAACATAGGTACACATGTCCTCCATTTTAAATACTATGCACCGTGCCTACCAGGCATTTAGGGCCAAATGTACGACCATTCCATTTTACAAATCGCAAATTGCGACGTTTTGCAACTCGTAATGAGCGCCTCACAATTTGGAATGTACAATAGTGTCTCAGATACTGTTTGCGATTCCAAATGGGGCCGCAAATGACCTGCCTCATCAATATTCATGAGGCAGGTTGCAATTTGCGGCCCATTGGGAATGGCCAGCACTCACAGGGATGGTGGCCTGCTGAGGTCAGCAGACCACCATGTTCTGTGACTGTTTTTTAAATTAAGCAGCTTTTTTTAATGCAGCTCCCTTCCCTTAAAGGAAAAGGGGATACATTTTAAAAAGAATAAAGAAACATTTCTCTTTCATTTTTTAAGAGTAGACTGTGGTCAGTGGGACCACTGCCTGCTCTGAAAAAATATTTTTGCATCCATTCACAAAGGGGTGCTGTGGGGACCCGTTCCCGTTTGTGAGTGGCTTACCACCTACTTGAAGTAGGTGGTAAACTGCGAGTGTTTTGTGTCTGCAATTGCAGTGGCAAAAGAATAGTAAATACCAGTGCAACTCGCTATTAGGAAGGGACACCCTTGGCACCCCCTCTCCTAATAGTAACTAGCAAACCTTATTTTGCGAGTCGGTAATTGGTTACAGACTCGCAAAATAGGGTTTGTACATTCCAGCACCCTTTTTAGCGGTCGCAAACGGGCCGATTTTCCATTTCCTTAGGGCCTACATTAGGGGTGGCATATAAATATTAAAAAGGAAGGTCTAATTTCCAGTTTTATTACTGCACTCTTAGGCACCAGGGGCAGGCCTTTAGACTCAGGGCCTGATTCACAAAGGTAAACCTACACTTTTGTGTATGTTTCCATTGTTTTTGGAATTCACAAACTCTGATTTAATAGTAAGTTGGTGACTGCAGAGATTCCACAGCTGGGGTGGTGAACTCCACACATAAAACAATATGACATATCTCTCTTTTTATGTGCGGAGTTCTCTACTCCGACTATGGAGCCTCTGCAGTCATAAACTTAATATTAATTCAAGGATTGTGAATTTCAAAACAAATGTAACCTTACCCAGGCCCCTATTTTTTTCCAGCTGTACTATTTGGTATGCTCTCTTTGGATCAAAACCCAAATATTAATTGGACAGAATATGGAGGACAATATATAGAAAATAAAATATTAACAGGTAAGTAAGGCTGATTTTTTGCAACTTAACTCCACATCTTTGTTTCTATGCAGTACATATATCTTCAACGTACCTAGGTGTAGAGTTATAGGAACTGTTAGACCTTGTTGTGGTTTTCTCTAACTTCAGACCTCCTGTTTTTGCTGGCCTTAGGACTCTGCACACTTTACCACTGTTAAACAGCACTAACATGCTTGTGCTGCTTCCTTAAAACATGGTGTCATTGGCTTATACCCAATTGGCATCTTTAATGTACTTATAAATAGCTGGTACTGTGGCACTACCTGTGCCCAGGGACTGTAAATTTAATGATACTCATGGGCCTGCAGCACTGATTGTGCCACCCACTTAAATAGCACCCTATGCATGTCTCAGGCTTGCCATTGCAGAGACTACATTTGCAGTTTTAAACTGCTGTTTCAACCTCGCAAAGTAACCCTTTTGCCATGCCCAAGCCTTACTTTTTAATACATCTGTCACCACTAGGGTAGGCGCTGGACAGGCCAGAAAGCAGGCTGCAATGTATTTAAAAAGTAGGACATGTACTTTTACGTTTTACATGTCCTGGTGTTGAAAAAACTCCTAAAGTTGTTTTTCATTACTGCAAGACCTACCTATCCCATAGAATAACATTGAAGTTACCTTATTACATTTATAAGTGTAATTTCCAAATGGGAACAGGTAACCATTTCATGTTTGGTGTCTCTGGAATTGTAACTTCAAATTCTATGTAATGGTGAAGGTAGATTCTAAATTACACTTCTGAAAATGCCTCATTTAGACATTTAAAAAAACAGATGATGGATGGAATGCTGAACAATGCAATCATCCACCCCCAGTTATAGATCTGGGATTAGTCCACTGTTTTTTTGTTCACCACGTCACCCCAGTTTGGACCCAGCCATTGGCAAATCAGTCTTGACCCTGCTCCTTTTGGGAACAGTCCACACTGAAGTGCCAAGCCAGATTCTCCCTGGACAGTAAACAAGCATCCTGGGACTGGTTTAGGGGTATCACCCTCATCAGCCAAGCAAGCTTGAATGCAGTGGCAAATTGAACACGGAACCCACGTCTGGGCATACCCTTCCCATTTAGGGCAACAAAAGCAAAAAGAACAATTGATGGACGGAATGCTGAAAAATGCATTCACCCCCATCACAGATCTGGGTTTAAGCCATCATTTCTTTGCTCACCACGCCACCCCAGTTTGGACCCAGCCATATGCAAATCAGTCTTGACCCTGCTTCTAATGGGAACAGCCCAGCCTGAATTGCCAAGCCGGGTCCAACTTAGAAAGTTGGAATTTTCCTGCCTTACCATTTGGAGCCTGCAGTCTGTCTCTGGGTCACATGCCTGCGTGTGGCTGTCAGTTGGGCTTTGTGTATTCATCCGACAGCCACACACAATGGGGAGCTTAGGTGTGACTGGATGGGCCATCACTGGCAGTGTGGGAGGGAGGTGCTGTGCCTAGCCCCACTTACACTTGAATAGGCTGTGTCCCGTCTCCACACAAACGGCTGCATACCCCCTGTACTTTGTGTTGAGCCAGGGCCAGGAAGGCAGGAAACCTGTGCACTTCGAAGGCATGGCTCTAGAAGCTTCTCCCACTTCAAAGGCACAACTGGGTATATGTACTGGACCTAAGTTGCCACTACTTCAGTACACTTCTGGACCTGAGAATACTTTGCCAGGAAGAAGGCCTGCTATGCTGCAACAAGGACTGCCACTCTGATGGACTGCTGCTCTGAAGGAACTACTGCCCTTATGTGTTGACCTGCCGCCCTTCTGCCTAGGTGAGAAGGACTGGACCTACATCTATTGAACGCAGAACCCAGGGTTAGTTGACTGGACTCCTGAACCGAAGCCTCAGGGACATAATAGGTTTCCAACAACCTTGAATCTGTACCTGGACTCTGCCATCTGTGAGTCTACCCTACCAATTTGTGACACCACAGTCCTGGACCCTTGGAAGTTTGCTAAGGTGCTCTGCCAGCCTCTGTGGATTCAGCGGAATCAGCACATCTCCTCCGCTGTGCGGTGTAAACCCGAGCAGAAGCAACACATTGCCGCTGCTACATGGATTGGACCTGTTGCAAAGATATGCATTGCCTACCAGCTCTTATGAACCGCTGCATTGCCCTGACTGGGTGGCACATTTTTACTGGAGGCCCCCGCATCCCTTGTCAACAGCAGCCTTGACGACAATGCTGGACTCCATATCGCAGCCCTGCAGCTCTTCAGAACCAGTGCATCACCCATACTGCGTGCCGCATTTCTGAGGCCAGAGTTCACAATGCAAGCTCAGTCAACAGGATGCTCAATGACGAGTCAGGCCCTCGCATCGCAGCCTTGATGCAGCTCCATCTGTATGATGCATCTTTGATGCAGATCCTCGCAACCCTCCGCAAACCAGGATTCAAGGTATTCTGTTCAGTGGGCTTAACTTGGTCCCTGTAGCCGGCCTGTACTCCATTGCTGTCAGCCTTAACCTGTAACTTAGCCCCGGTCCGGCGCAACCATATATTCACAGTTGGCACTTTGTGCTTTTTGGGGCTATTTTCACTAAAATCTTCACAATTGAATATATCTGGTTCTAATGATTGGATATTTGTTTTTTTGGTCCTTTTTTATTTATTAACGAAAGTCTATTTTTCTAGCTTGGTGTGGTATCCTTTTTGTGTGGTGTTTTCACTTTATTACTGTTTGAAGTGTTGCACAAATACTGTACACATTGATCTCTAAGTTAAGCCTGAATGCTCTGTGCGAAGCTACCAGAGGACAGTGGTGGCTGGCATCTACCGGGAGTGGGGGCGGTACACATGTGTGTAAAATAAAAAAATTAACTTACTGAAATCAGCGATGTCATCACTCCGGAGCTCTTCTTTCGCTGACACACAAACCGAATGCTGGAACTCCCTTGGCCAATCCTGGCACTGCTCTCACCAGCATCCGAGCAATGCAAGGGTTGGTGGGAGTGGGCTCACTCGGTGCTTCACAGTGCTCTGGAAACTTTGGCTTTCTTTAACCCAGGTTAGAGATGTTTAAAGTGCACATGTGAGGCGTGCGGCGGTTCAAGATGGCTGCTTCGTGAGGCGCTCTGTGGCACCGAGGTCCGCTCGGAATTGAAGAGTTCCTTTCCAGCATGCGTTCCGTTTTTTCTGCATGGCTCCTTGCTCCCAAAGATACAGGGCACACTGAGGCAAGTTTTCATATCTTTTTATGGTCTTTTTGGGTGCTTTTTTGCCCCCGTTAGCCTCACCTCATTGAGCCCGATTTACATGGCCGCCATCTTGTGCATTTTTGTTGCTGACAAATCTTTTCATCGTTTTGTCCATCTCAATAATGCTTCACAGCGCATATTTTTTTGGACTATTTTGCCACTAATTTGTTGGCTTAATATATGATGACAGAAGACTCTTGAACATACCATTTATTTACTGGATTGTCTACCTTTCATCTGCTGCATTGCTTTGCATTATCTTCACTTTGCTGAGATATGCAGCCCCAATCCAGTCAATTTGCTTCCTTTGTTGATATCCCTGACAAATGCTGAGAGTTATTATGAACCGTCTTTCATCTTTTCTACATTAGATTTTTTTTTTCTCCTCATATGTGGCAGCCATTTTGCGTGACTTTGAGCTTGCTCTTATCTGTATCCTTAACAAAGGAGAATAGCTTCTGGCCTTGTGGCGTGCTCTTCATAAACATCTGTCCTTGCTTAGTATTAGCTCATCATCTAACCATGCTGTGGCCTCACACTTGTTAGGATTTCGAACTGTCTCCTACTCTTTGGACCAATGTGAGGTGCTTTATTTTACTCTCTTTCTCCCTTAACTGAAGAACTGAAGCTACACTGCATCTTTAATATAAACTCTATTGGTGGTTTGTTGACATTCACATGTGCATATTTGCTGTGACCGTGTCATTTTCTCTTTCAAAAACGTTATTTATTGCGAAGTTTTGCAATCTGCACTGCCATGGATTCCTCGCACACAAACAAGTTGCATACTGCCTCGGGCCTGGTTCTGGAGGTCGTAAGGACTCCTCTGTTACCACTTACAAACGTGTCAAAAAAGACCTGTCTTCTCCTTCAAAATCACCTCTTCCTCTGATGTTAGAGGATATTATGGAGGAACTACGCCTTATAAGACCCTTCATGACAGATACTACTGCTACTCTTCAGAGAATCGAAGAAAAATGGTCCGGACTCGAATCAAAAAATAAGTGATGCACAGGATGTTGTAGCCCGAGTAGATTCTCTTACCAAAGAAGTTTCTCAACTTATGAAGACTACATAAGATTTAGAAAATCGTAACAGGCGCAACAATCTACGTATTTATGGAATTCCGGAAGGTTCTGAAGGCTCGGACATGATCTCCGTTTTGAAGTCCCTAGTGCTGCAGATTGTTGGTCTCCCAAAAACTATGGATTTTAATATCCAAAGGGTGCACAGGTTGGGTCCTCAGAGTGCTTCTTCCTTGTCCAGGCCTAGGGGTATCATTGCCTACTTTCTTCTCTATTCTGATCTCATGGCTATTCTAAATGCTGCCAAGCAACACAAGCAGATGTTTTGGTCCGTCACAAAGTCTTTTTCAGTCAGGATGTCTCCAAGCCCACTGCCAATCGTCGCAAGGAGTTTCTTGATCTCAGGCCTTCTTTACGATCCATGAATGCTTGTTATGGTCTTATCCATCCGTGCTTTTTTAAAGTGACATATAAAGACAGAACTCACACGTTTGATGATCCAGCTGAGCTACGGAAGTTCATTCATGTTCACAAGGGAGAAGCTATGGAACTGAGCAAGACTTAATTGTTTTCATGTTTGTTTTCTTCTCTGTCTTTTAGGTTCTCCTTGTGATTTTCCTGATGCAGATGTTCCTATTTTTGTCCCCGCCACGTCTCGTCATAAGTATTCCTTAATAGTGTTCCCCATTGTCTGGTAAGTTCCCTTCCTTTTTGTTTCATAAGTTTGCCGTCTTGTTCCTTTTTTTTTTAATTATGACTTTTTACCTTTTGTTCTTTAGGTAAACCTTTTCCTTCTTGGTGCCCTTCCACGTTTCTTGGAGTGGTCGTCTTGTTTCTTGCACCCCCCCTCCTTCATTAATGTACTTCGTGTCTCTGATCCCCATGACTAAAGCCTTCTGGATTTTTGACATCTTTTCTTTCCTAGCTTTTTCGGGGCGGCTATGCTCTCCTCATCATCTTCTCTTCTTCTTCTCTTTTTTTACCTTTATCTGTTTTCTTTCGCTTTGTCTTTTTGCTCTATTTCCCTCTCCATCTCTATTCTTCCTGCTCATGCTTATGGTACTTTATTGTTCACCTACTCTTTTTTTTCTATGGCCGCATCAAACGTTTATTTCTATTTTTTACGTTCTTTGCTATCTCCTATCTTTCATCCCCTTCTCGTGTTTATATCTTCCTTTCTCCCTTAACTTGCTTTTATTTTCATACTTATCATTACTTAAATTATATAGATGACTGGTTTTCGTGTTATTTCATGGAACGTTAAAGGTATACGCAATCCTGTTAAAAACAGCAAGTTTTATCTCATCTAGCAACATTGAAATGTCATATAGCATTATTACAAGAAACACACCTTAAGTAGCAAGATCTGTCTTCACTGCGTAAACAGTGGGTTGGAGAGGTCTTCTGATCTCCAGCAGTGAACAATAAAAATGGTGTGAATATTTTGTTTCATAAGTCTTTCAGTGTTCTGTTACAAAATGAATTTCATGACACTAATGGTAGATGGTTGTTTTTGAATGCTAAAGTTAACAATACTCAACTTTCCTTTTGTAATGTATATGGCCCTAATGGCTTTGATTTACATTTTTGGAATTAATTTTCTACTCTTCTCTCTTCGCATGCTGTAGGTGATTTGATTGTAGGTGGTGATTGTAATCAACTTATGTATCCCTCCCTTGACTGGAAATCTCAAACTAAATACATTCCTAACAAGATGCAGAAAAGTTTCCATAAGGCCATTACCTTTAGAGGTCTGATTGATACATGGAGAACCTCTCACCCTGACACGTTGGAATGTTCTTTTTTCTCCCCATCCATAGATCTCGTATAGACTATATTTTTCTCACTCAACACGCCCTTCAATGTATGCCTAATTCAGAGATTGGCTCCATTCTTATATCAGATCACGCCCCATCATTTTAGATATGGAATTCCCTTCACACTCCCCAACATCCCATAGATGGCGCTTTAATAACTCTCTTCTCTTAGATTCCCAATTTGTTGATCAATTCACACTTTTCATACAATAATTATTTCACAATATTCTTTCCTCTATTTCTCAATTTCACTTTATTTAGGATGCCTTCAAAGCTACTGCCAGAGGTTTCATTATTGATTTTGTATCTCGGAAGAAAAAGAAAGCTCTTGCGGACTCATCTCTCATCCTAAAACAAATCAAAGCTCTTGAACATAAATACTTCACTACCAACTCTCCCGACACTCTGTCATCTCTTATTAAAGCAGAAATGCAATTTAACAAACAATCTTGGGATTCTGTATGCAATAATCTCCTTAAATTCAATGCAAAAATGTATGGTGGACAGAACAAGGCAGGTAAATCTCTAGCCAATTATCTCAAAATTAAAAAGCAAAAATCCACAATTGCGGCTATCACTGACAACTCCGGAGTTCGGCATATTACAGACGATAACATTCTTGATTGCTTTATCTAATACTATACCTCCCTCTACACCCCAGAGTCCACCCCTTCTTCTGAACAAATTGATTCCTTTTTACAATCTATCCCTAAACCTCTTGACGATTCCTTAGACTTCACATCTCTTGATGTTCCTATGTTAGAGAAAGAAATCATTACTGCTATTAATCTCTTACCCAAAGACAAAACACCCGGTCCGGATGGCTTCACCGTTCGATTTTTTCTTCACTTCATACAACTTTTAGTCCCTCATTTATTCTCATTGATTAATCATTTTCTTACTACTGGTGAGTCTAAAGAGTCCTCTCTCTCGGGCAATGTTATGTTTGATCCCTAAAAAAGACAAAGATCCCTCCCTTTGTAAAAATTATAGGCCAATCTCTCTTATTAAAACAGATTGTAAAATCTTCCCTAAATTACTTGCCCTCCGTATCAACAAAGTTATCCCTAACCTCATCAATATTTACCAATCAGGGTTTCTCAAAGGTAGATCAATTACTGACAATTCGAGAACTTTCCTTAATATTATTCACCTTGCTTCCAAGATGGATTCACCAGTTGGTGCCATTACTTTAGATGCTGAAAAGGCATTTGATAGGGTTAACTGGGATTTTATGTTTGGTGCACTGAGATGGCATGGCTTCAGCCACCCTATTATTAAATACATTCAGCTGTTTTACTCTGCCCCTTCTACTTCCATTTGGGTAAATGGCTGTCAATCTAAATACTTTCCACTCCTTTGAGGTACTAGGCAAGGTTGTCCCCTTTCCCCACTCTTCTTTATGCTTGCTTTAGAACCCTTTCTAGAGAAAATTATACGTTGCACACATTATACAGGTCTCCAATTTCAAAACATTGATATCAAATTTACTGCTTATGCAGATGATATTTTATTATATATCTCTAATCCGTCCACTTCCTTGCCTACTCTTTTTTTCTTTATTACAAGAATATTCGTTAGTTTCTGGATACAAACTGAATATTGATAAGTCTGAAGTTTTACCTTGAAACAAATTCTGTTTTTCTCATATGTTTCACGGTTCTGGTTTTGAGTGGCTGGAGTATCAAATGTTTAGGCATTTTATATGCCAACACTATCAGGGAAACTATTAGAATTAACCTTGTGGAAATACTAAAAAAACTTTCCATTCTTATTGAGAGCTGGTCCCCTCTTTTCTTATCCTGGTGGGGGAGACAGGCCACAATTAAAATGATGCTCCTCCCAATTATACATTTTTATCTCTCAATGCTTCCAGTTATCCCTTCGCTTACCCTTTTTAGCTCTACAATTGTTCCCTAACCAAATTTCCATGGATCAATCATATAGCTAGGATCTCACTTTCTTGTCTTCAACAATCTAAAGAATTGGGTGGTATTAATTTCCCCAATCTCAAACGTTATCATTCTGCTTTCACCTTGAAACAAATTTGGACCTTTTTATCGGAATCCCTCATACTCCTGTAACGGCTTGGAGTTCGTTAGAACAAGCTCAATTTATACCCTTTTCATTTCTCAAAGCTGCTCGCTTATCTCAACCCCCGAAGCGCTTTTCCACTCCCATATTTAATCATTCCAAAGCTCTTGTGTCTTCTTTGTTTCGATCCCACCTTTCCTCTGTGGACCAATTATCTCATACTCCAATTTGGTATAACACATTTTTAAAGATCAATAATAGAGCGCTTTTCTGGAAGGAATGGATTGATAAAGGTATTATTACTCTAGACCATTTATTGAAGGATAAGACCCCTAGGGACTTTTTGGACATTAGTGAATCTTTTGGTATTTCCCCCACACATGCTCTTCAGTATCCATTACTGAAGGCCTCCTAACTCATTTAATTTCCCAGGATTGTTCCCCTAATACACCTGACCAGGATTCCTCCTCCTAACTTGATTTTTCTACTTCTCTTAAAGCAGCTGCTATTTACAAAATGCTGTCCCGCCCCTCTGAAGTTAGAACTAAATATAAATTAGAACTCTTATGGGAGAAAGAATTAGTACAAGATTTCTCATTTCAAACATGGGACTCCATCTGGTCCAAAATACACACTTCTTCACGTTCAGCTAGCACTACACAGACTCTATGGGCCCGATTCACAGAACTAACTTAAGACAAAATCCTAAAGTTACTACTTTTGGTATTCACAGAAGTTAGGATTTTGTCTTAAGTTTGTCTTAAAACAGATTTAGGACAGACTTAAGACAAACTTAAGACAGATTTAAGACAGACTTAAGACAAACTTAAGACAGACTTAAGACAGACTTAAGACAGACTTAAGACAGACTTAAGTTAGGATTCTGTCTTAAGTTTGTCTTAAGTCTGTCTTAAGTCTGTCTTAAGTCTGTCTTAAGTTTGTCTTAAGTCTGTCTTAAGTCTGTCTTAAGTCTGTCTTAAATTTGTCTTAGGACAAACTTAAGACATAATCCTAACTTCTGTGAATACCAAAAGTAGTAAGTTTAGGATTTTGTCTTAAGTTAGTTCTGTGAATTGGCCCCTATATATTTTTTAAAACATACTTTTGTTCACTCCTTCAGATCTACATAAATTTAAGTTACAAGAATCCAAAAGATGTTGGTCTTAATCGTGTGGGAACAGTGATTTTCTTCATATGGTTTCCTTTGTCCGTTGGTTACGTCCTTTTGGTCTCGTATCTGGTCGAAAGTAAATGACATTTTATCTACAAATTACTCTTTTGGAATAGTACATGTATTTTTGGGTGGTTCTTCACCTTTATGGGATGTTCAAAGCAATGTTAGCAAATTTATAGACTTGTATTCAGCCATTTCCTTTCAGATCATCACCACCAACTGGAAGGACACTTTAAAAATTTCTTATCAAGCCTGGTGGAACTTGTTATGTCACCATCACAGGCTGGATAGGACCTTCGCCACTTCACTACCTCTGCTAATCAAGAAAGATTTGTTGTGGTCACCATTAACCTTTTTCTCTCTAAAATTGACTCCTGATTCCATTAGCTTTTATGGTACCACTGTTGTCTTTATCATTTTACTAAATTTGACGGTTTCATAGAAGTTATACGTAGTATATACATTGTTGATGTATATTCCCTCCTTTTCTCTCTTTCCCCCTTCTTTTTTCTTTCTTCTCTTCTCCTTCTTTTCCTCTCTTTCATTTAAAATGGTAAAATGCTTTTTTTCCTATGTATAGTTTTTCCCTCTTAAGGGGTTTGATTACATTTGAGTCATCTATGCTGTTTTTTTTAACTCTTTCTCTTTTTTGCTATATGACCTTGTAATTATGTTTTACTATGTTTATTATCTCAATAAAGCATTTTAAAAAATAAAAAAGTGCACATGTATTACTGGACATCGCAAGACGACTAGCCAAAAAGACATGTGCACTTCAAACAGTGCAATACCAGCCTACCCTCCTCCCTGCAACTGTCACTTAGCAGCGGCCACCCCCCCCCCATCCTGACGCTCAGGACGGGGGATAAAAATAAAATGGTAATTAATTGCCATTATATTTTTCATTTCTGGGAGGATTTTTCGGTGGGGCGATGCTCCTCCGCTCAAACGGAGGAGTCACCCCCTGCGAGAGGGGTGAGCACAAGTTAATTTGGGGTTGGTTTGTGCCTCACCCTGACGAGGATTGTGGTTGCTGTTCGACCAGGGCTCACACCCCAGTTAACCAACAATCTAGTTTCACACAGGAACAGTAAATATATACTTTCCTACATTCAGTTACTTTTCGATATTTTTTGTCCCTCAATTTTCTGTCCTCGACATTCTTCTACTGCCATATTGTTGTTATCAATATTCAGTAGTGCAACCTGTTCCCTATCCTTCATTGTTCCCTTTTACTGCTTCTAAGTTTCCTTGTGCTTTCCCCTGCACGCCAACCCCAGTGTTCTTGTCACTACTGTTTTTTTCTTTATACTCTCTTTTATCATACAATGTTAGTCATTTCACATTCTCTCCCTTGTTTTTTGCCATCAGCTTCACACTAGTGCAGTTTCACTTGGATCAATCTATCATATTTCTATCCACCAAATAATTAGCTCTCTCATACTGTTTTCATTTGATGTAAGAAAATAATGTGATTGTTCATGTTACTTTGTATAGCGCTGCTATAGTACACAGTGCATGAGCACTAAATAGAACTGTTAAATAAATAAATAAAATACTCACATTTTGAGCAAAATAACATCCAAGCCCAACATCTTCAATGAGCTGCAGATGTGCTTAGTAGCTCTTCAAGATTGTATGATTTCCAATTGGCTACAGCTCAATGGCAATAAAACAGAGTTAACATTCTTTGGCATTAGAGGATATTCTACTCTTTCTAACATCTGTCTTTTTCCCCTTTCTGATCAGTTTCTTCCGGTTTCCACACAAATAAAGACTCTTGGCTTTGTTTTTGTTGTTGATATGTCCCTAGCGCTTTCATATTGGGGCAGTAAAAACAAAGTAGCATCATCCTGCTACACACACTTTGATACATAACCCTTTTCCTGTCTGTTAAGTAATTTTTGTCTGTTTGGAACAGGGATCTGTGCAGAAATAGGGTGGTCAGCGGAAAGTTTTGTGTCCCAGCAGATAGAGACAGGATTACTTCAGTATTCCCACTTAGCCCTCATTTTCTGCTTAGCAGGGCACAATACTGCTTTTCTTGGTTAGTGGAAGGAGTGCACATCTATTGCATCAGTCCCTTTACAACTGTTGCTAGCAGTAGACACCTGAGAGAAAAAGCGTTATAATTGCTCTATTCCTCACTACTAGTGCTTAAATGGAGCCGGTGGTTTCCTTTGTTCGGCACCGGCACCTAATTGCCAGCACTGGCGCTTATGACAGTCTGGCACATGGTGGCGCTGTCGGGCCAGTTTAGGTATGAGCACAACAACAGCAGTTTATTAGCTGAATTTACATTTACAATGACTAATAGCTGCCTCCCAAGCCATTCTTATAGCTTTGGGGGCCTGGAATAGTATGGATTGTCACACTTGTAAGAGTGTGAGGGTTTGTAGCTGTTTGCACTGTCATTGGCAGTGCCTGCATGGGCAAGCTGCAGTGGCCTCCCGACAAGAGCCCCGGCAATTATTATTTTTTCACAAATTAAGCACTGCTCACTAATGTGGAACCTCTAGCCAGGGCCTGCTCTAGGGCGGTGCAATCAGTGCCACCGCACCGGGCGTCGACTTGGAAAGGGCGCCCTGTTTGCAAATATATTATGGCTTGAAAACCACCTGCTGCCTCGTTAGAGACGGAGTTTTGTCTAGTGGAAGTTTGACTTCTCATAAGTTAGCTCTGAGGGTTATTATGCCTGCTGCTAAAAACGTGTGCCATGCAGATCACAAAGTGTATATAATGTTAATAGGTAAATAGGTTACTGCTATTATCAGAGAGATATTTTTGTTACTTGCAGTTTATAAGTTAGAATCCTAATATAGAACAATTAACTGTCATCAAAGGTCTGCATGCAAACTGCAGGGTTTATATTAGAACTACATGTTTTTTTGCCCGTCTTTTCCATAACCTGATCTTGCAAAAAGGGTTCATTTGGGTAGAAATGAATTATTACTATTGAAGAGCACCCCTAACAATTAGTTTTATGTTTTAAATTCTGAATTTGTGCTTTTCCATACCAAGGACTATATCTGCCTATCAGTATGGATGACATGTGAGTCCTACCTCTTGTAATACTCTGTCTTATGTAACGTTTCCTATACACAGATTTACACGTGTGATTGTCTCCGAATCTGAGAGACTGGTTTAGGAATGACTTGGTATTGTTGTTAGGGCAGTTGCAGGCTTTTCTATGGACCTGTTTGTGGGTGAATCAATGCTTTGCAGGACCTCTTTTCTGTATATTCATTTTTGTTAAACAGATGAGTGGATAAAATAATGGAATAATTAGTTTGTGAGACTATCATTGAACTCATCCTTTTATTTCAGACTGATACTAGCTACCGACTTGTAACTTGAATCTAGCTAAAATTCAAAGAAATAATTTTTCCTAATTTAAATAAGTTATGACAAAAGGGGATCATTCAATAAATCATACATTGGCTACATACACTCAATCTATGATACATTATGTTTTCATATTTTGCAGGTGTTACCAGTTCTACAATTCAATATTCAATTTCAGAATAAATTATAACACTTTTTGACAGTAAAAGAAGAGTTGTAGAGGTTTAGAATATATGTGATGTACAGATCTCCTCTATCATCAATGATCCAACATAACAAAGGTTACTTTGGAAGCAGTGGACTGAAGACCATTCAAGAAGTGACAGGGATGAAGTGTGAAGTCATCAGGTTGGCCATCGTCTACAAACCAGGCTGCAGCATCTTTGGAAACTTGGAGACCACAGATTTGGTATGTCAGCAAACCAGTGAGATGGTACAGGAGTTGATATAGCAGAACTTTGTCATAAAGGGCTTTCTAACTACAGCTGAATTATTTGCCAGGAAAAGATTAGGGATTCAGCAATGGAAAATGTGGAGAAAGTGATGAGCACCTACTGGGATCCATAAGTCTTTGGAGCTAGAGTTGCAGGGATCCCTGGACGGGGTAGAGTGAGGGTGCTGGCAGTCTGTGCTCATTCTTGAAGTTGATGAAGAGTAGTTCTGTGTTGGACCTGCTGGACCTCATTGTTTATTTATTGAAGGTACTGTTCTGCATATTACTGAAAAGAGGACAATGAAGTGTGACAAGGAAAGGCTACTGGCCGAGCGAGTTGCCCCGCTTCATCTATCCATTTTTGCAGGAAAAGCAATGCACTTTATAGAAGGTGAACCGAAACAGCAATGGAAGGGGTCTTTTAATGAAATCATTATGAACATCAGGCCACTGTGGCATAGAGCACAGAGTATTTTAGTTTCCTGTTTATTAAGGTAGATTAGGATTGTTGATTTTTTAAAAAAATATTTGTACATTGTTATGTTTTTAAATAATCAAGACAATATTGTTTTCATTTACTTTTACCTACCTACATTTGCATGAGTGTGCCTCTTATGCAAATTCAGGCTGCCTCCTTCCAAGGACAGGCAGGGAAAAACTGCCCAGACATACATCAGAGTTGTGGTCTTTTTGATAGGCCAAACAACATGAATAGAGATCATCTCTGAGACAGGTGCAGCCATAGGCCAAAGTGTCATACGGCTTGCACTCTACTGTAAAACTGTCAGTTTGATGGATAACATAACTATCTAGCTTGTGCCTGACTGATTTCGTGCACGGTCTGAGGATATGTTGGCCTGTATCCCTGCCAGCTCACAGTGCACCATCTGCACCCCTAAACTCACAGGGAAACAAATGTGTGTGCCGCCTCAGAACAATACCACCTGACCCCCCCACCCCCAAGGAAATTGTGGTAACAGATCTAGAACCCTTTTGTTTGGTTACTCATGCATACCCAAAGAAATACACAATAAATTCTCAGCAAGGCATTTCAATATTTATTGAAGCATTGTTATTCTAGTATAAAATACATGTGCTGTGATAATCAGTAGAATGAAACAGAGTAGCGTAATTAGCATTATGGGAATAGTTAACAGAAAAAGATGAATATTACCACCATTGTGCTATAACAATGAATATACGCGGGCATATAAGTACTGTAGTATAGTGCACTCCTACCTAGCACTTCCTAAGCTATTTTCCTTAGGGTGGGTGATCTGCCAAATCCCTGTCAGGTGGGCTAACTCCCCATTACCTGTGGGTAAGTATCATCAGGGTGTCCGTCTTGGTTGTAAGCTGGACATCCCTCTTCGCAGGTAAAGAAGAATCACCTGGGCTGGAATTTCATCATGAACCAACCTCACAGTGTCAGCTAAATGCTCCTCCCCCTTAAACAAGGAAGCAATGTTGTATATATAATAACAACACCAATGCTGCAATGCAGAAGCCCCAGTCAGGATGCTATTGTTTATCCTATTGTGATAGCTTCATTGCCTACTGAACAACAATATGCAACAACAAGTGAACTTTATCTCTTGTACAGAATGCTCAAAGTATTGTGTTAGTGAACCAACAAAGTCGAAATGTAAGCAATGCAGTTTTAGAGATTACTATCCTGCACAGACACGCAAACAAATGTATGTCAAAAGTCACTACGAAAGACAGAAGGCAACTTAAGAAACATGAGCATGTTAAATGACCGTGGGGCATATGTATCAAATACCGTTATTGCGATTCTCAAATAGCGATTTTTAGAGAATCGCTATTGGAGAATCGCAAAACGGGATGTAATAAAAAATTCGCAAATATTTAGCCGTTCCTTGGCATTCCTTAATTGCGATTAGCAAATTGCGAATCACAATTAAGAAATACCTTCCCATTCATTCCTATGGGCTAGGAGGCCCATAGGAATGACTGGGAAGACATTCGCAATTTGAGAATCGCAAAATGAGAATGCAATTTCAAGGGTGCCAGGGTGTCAAAAGGACACCCTGTTGCACCCCTGAAATATGTATGTGTGCACATGTGGCGCACATACATGCCCTAAGGGCATGTATGAGCGCCACATGGCTCTTTGAAAAATGCAAAAGAGTGCATTTTTCAGAGAAATCGCAAATTACCACCAACTTGAAGTTGGTGGTAATTTGCGATTCCTTAAGGCCAAATCGCACTTTTTCTGTGCTTCATATGTTGCATTTAAGGAATCGCAATTTGCGATTCATTTAATGCAATCGCAAAATAGAGAATCGCAAAGTTTGCGATTCTCTAATTTGCGATGCCCTTTTGGGTTGATTCATTCCAAAAGACCTTTTCCCGTCCGCAAACGGGACGATTCTGAGAATCGGCCCGTTTGTGAACGGGAAAATGGCTTGATACACATGCCCCCGTGTTTCTAACCGGGCCTATCTTAACCATGTGACAAAAGACTGCATCATGCCTAAAAATTAATAGTGAGCTTTATGACTACAACTGCCGACTTTATGATAAAAACCACTGTGATTTCCACCTTAAAAAAGGAATTTTCTGTAATAGTCTCTGAGACCTCTAGCAGTCTGCCTTATGGGTCTTATTGTGCCGTAAAATCAATGATCTAGGAAGGCACCGTGAAGTCAAGGGGGCGATGTTGGATGCTTTAGAACAGAGGGGCATATTTATCAAATTTTTGCATGACCCTTTTGCTTCGCAAGGTAACGCAAGGACGACGCAAAACCGGAATGAGATTTACCAAACCATGCAAGGCCACCTTGCGTGGAGCTGCAGTGCTTGGTGAATCTGGAGTAACGCAAGGCAGCGCAAGTCACTGTCATGTGTTATTCTGTCCTAGGGAGGCGTTCAATGGGTGGATCATGGGTGTTTCCATGTATCCACCCATAGATTTTGGCGCATTCCCAGATTTGCCATGAGTGGTAGACCTAGGAATGCATTAAAATGCTACACCTCCCAGGAGAGGAAGAAAAAGGAGAAATATCTTTATTTTTCCACTTTGTTTAGTCTTTCTATGTGTGCTGCATTCTGCAGCACGTGTAGAAAGAGGAAAATGCTTCAAAGGATTGTTTATGTGCAAGAAAAGACACCTTCCAGCACAAACACAATCTTGTCTACAACGCAGGCAGCCAAAAGTGTGCCAGCACAAGGAGAGAGCAGGAATGCACCATCTCTTAATAGACATGGCACATACTTGCCCTTTCACGCAGCGCAGGGCTTGTTGCATTGTGATGCTTGAAACAATGATAAATATCGCCCAGAATGCTTTTCATTAGTTATGCAATGCATTTTGTGTATAGTGTATGTCCACAAAGTACATGGCTTCTCCTGCCTTTGGGTACAGTCTGTGTTGGTGGTTATTGGATTGAGTGAGGGGATGTCCATTGACAAGTTGTGGCCCACTTTATTGTGAGATTATATGCCCTGCTGTCCAAACCCGTTTGGAAGTGTTGTGTGTTTAGGTTATATATATGTGCAGGGTGTAACACAATACAATGACTCTGCATAACCTGTGTCAGCTGTGGTCATGTAAGTCATTTATAGGTTCTGGCCTCATTCTTCAAAGCCTGGGTATGAGCTTAGAGTGCATGACAGTGCAATCAGTTAAATTATAGCATACAGGTGGCTGGTTGTGACTGGAATTTGTAACTGTGGTGCTAAACTGGGATGATGTGAAAAACATTTAATGGATTCAGGAATACAATGCAATGACATCTAATCAGGAAAATGTGATGTTTCATTAATTTGTTTAGCCCACTTTTATTGCTGTTGTTTGTGACTATAACTAGTCAAGCTTTTTTTAAGGAGACGTGCAGTCAACATATGGTGTGTGTTGGACTTGGCCCTTTTTGCAGGGTCATCCCTGAACATTTTGCCTTCCTCCTATTTTTTTTCGGACCTGTTGTTGGCTGTTTTATGACTCTGGGCACTTTACCACTGCTGATCAGTGCTACAGTGCATATGCTCTCCCTGTTGTAAATTGATGTATAAATGTGTGATTCCATGATTGGTTGGTTTGGTTTACCTGTCAGACCCTAGTACAGTGCACCAAGAGTGCCCAGGGCTTGTAATCTAAATGCTGCTGGTGGGCTTGCAGCACTGGTTGTGCCACCCACAGAAGCAGCCTGTAAAAATGTGTCTAAGGTCTGCCATTGCAGAGCTTGCATGCAGTCTGGTACTGTCATGCTGACTGAGCAAGTGCACCCACTTGCCAATCCCTAAACCTTCTCTTTTCTTCATATCAGACACCCCTATGGTAGACCCAAGGGCAGGGTGCATTGTAAGGATAAGGTAGGACATGCCCTGGTGTGTGTGGCATGTTCTAATAGTGAATTACAGCTATTTTCGCTTTTCACTATTGCAAGGCTACCTGTTCTCCATAGGCTAGAATGGGCAGTTTGGTTATTACATTTTATAATCCTAATTCGAATTTAGTAAGCCTGAACTCAGAATGATAAAATACATCTTTTTGTGAAGTTGGTTTTAACATTCTGTGTTTGAAAATGCCACTTTTAGAAAGTAGGCATTTTCTTGTCTAACCATTCAAACCTGCCTCTGCTAGGCTGTGTATTCCCTGTCTGGAGTTTTGAGTGACAGGACTGAGGAATTCCATCCAGGAGACAGGGTGAGGAGTCCCAGTGGTGAATAGAGAGATCTGCATCTAGATGGGTGGGAGGAGTTGCACCTGGGGAGCGGCTGATGTCTCTGCCCTACACAGTGAATGAAGAGAAGGAATCCTGTCAACAAAGTGCTCCAGGGCTGTACTTGCCTTCCACAATGCTGGCACCACTTCCTGTGGGGCGTCTGATGTTTCTGCCCTATACTGTGAAAGGAAAGGAGAAGTCTGGTAAACAGAGTGCTCAGGAACTGGTTTGGACTGGGCAAAGGCCCCTCTGCCCTCAGAGGACAAAGGATTTTGGGGTATAAGTATTGGGACCCTGATCCCAAGAATTTAGATCACTTTGGGAAACAAAAAGAACCTCTGCTGAGGGAGGAACCAGAAGAAGCTGAGGAGGAATCTATCCCTGAACCTGGGGGATTGGCCTGCAGTGGTTGCCTTACTGCCAAAGAGAGGAGAAAGGAACTTTGTGTGTACTTTTGCTCAACTTGGGAAGGATCTCCAAGGGCTTGGAAAAGAGCTTGCCTCCTGCTGAAGTCTCAGGAACAACAGACTTCACCCCCCAGCTCCCCAGAGTTCTTTGGAAGTGCCTGCTGCTGCTGTTTGGGCCTTCTGAGGGACTGCGTGTTGCAAGGAGCTGGAAGCGCGACTCAAGAAGGAGAAGCGTGCCGCCGTCGGAGCTGTTGTCGTCGCATCTCGTAAAGTGTGTCGCCGCTGCAGCATCGTATTGAGCGGAAGCGTATCGCATCATCCGAAGAAGCGTGTCGCCATCGTAGCTGACGCATTGCACCGCATCAAGAGAAGAGTCTCGCATCGAGGAAGAAGTGTGTCGCCATCGCAGCCATCGTAGTTGTCGCATTGCACCGCATCAAGAAAAGCACCTTGCATCCACGGAGAAGTGTGCCGCCGTCGGTGCTGCTGTCGTCGCATCGCGTAAAGGTGTGTCGCCGCTGCAACATCGCATCGAGCAGAATCGTCTCACAACGTCGGAGAAGAGTGTCGCTGCCAAGGCCGCTGTCGTCGCATCGTGTAAAGTGTGTCGCCGCTGCAGCTGAAGCATCGAGTCGAGTCTTCTTGCAACATCGGAGAAGCGTGCCACGTCTGGAAGATCTTCACGTCTTTATTTCTTTGCACCAAAAACTTCATTGCATCAACATCGTTGCAACACTTTCGTTGCCCTGAATGTCGCATCTAAAAGGTACATTGACTTAAAGTGTTGCATCTAAGAACTTAAGAGAACTAAGCAAAATTCTACCATCTAAAGTAACAGTATTGTGTGTTTTTGTCGTTTAATGGTCTTGTGGTAAATCTATATAAATAATACTTATTTTTTATATAAAACCTGTGCGGTGTCCATTTGTAGTGTTGTCACTTGATTACTGTATGTGTTCACAAATGCTTTACACACTGCCTCTGAGATAAGCCTGTCTGCTCGTGCCAAGCTACCAAGGGGGTAAGCAGGGGTTATTTTGGGAGTGTACCCCCTTACCCTGACTAGAGGCGAGAGTCCCTATTTGTCACAAGTGCATACCAGTGCCAACTAGAGACCCTCAAGTCTAACAGTGTATTGTCAAGCTTACTTTAGCACAACTGTTTGAAATGGTTCTGCCACTCTGTGAAGTGATATATGTAGGTAATCTGAAATATCTGAGAAGTGAGCTCTGATTTACACAAAGCACTCTACATTTGAGAAATTGAAGTGTTGAATCTGATACTAAAACAGTTGTTCCAAATTAATGTAATCACTGTGGAACTATCTGATCCAAATCACAGATTTTCACACCTCTACTCACCCAGCAGATATACTGGTGAGTCACATAAGTAGGAAGGATGAGGTGCACGGAGGAAGCTCGGCTGTGCAGGAAAAGCTCAGAGGGCAGGGAAGGGCATGGAGCGCCGTAAGGCCAGTGAGGCTGGAACAGCTGGGAGGCTGATAAGCTGCAAGAAGAGCCGGAACACCTCAACACTGGTACATCTGCACCGCCATCGGGGGAAGTTCAGTGATGCTGTGGAAGTGGCTAGATGTACTTGTGTCATGGGTGTGAAGCCATTGCCTAGCTTGCTCCGGGCTGCCCTCATGCCCCCTTGTAGGTGCATTGACTCAGCAGCTGATATCGCCACCTAATTTCACTTCCAGTCCTGCCCAGGTTACCTGACCTGACTCTGCACGACAGTGGAGGTCACTAGTGAGTCTGGGCTAAGATCTCCTGGGTGGAAACGGAGCAATAGCAGTTGGGGCGAGTGCTTGGTCAGTGTCCTGCATTTGGAGGGCGGGAGTTGGATGTTGGTCAGGCACCCCTGGCAGGCGGCCCCAGTACACCTTGAGGCCCCCCAAGCTCAGATCTTCCAACTATTAGTTCTTAAAATGTCTCATCCTAATCATCGCATTGTCATGCTTCTCCCTGGACACTTGGAAGGAAGGAAGGAAGAACTGAACATGACTGTGAATATTTAGCCATTTAAGCCTAAGATCAGGGTGAAAGCAAGATCTAATTCAAGGCAATATCAGGCACCAATAAGGCATCGATTGAAATATTTATTTCCATTTCACAAGTCAGTTTGTACCCTTGGATGTGCAAATGACATCCGGGAAATCTAGGAAGTTGGTGTCGGTGGTGGCAAGAAAGCCCAACAATCTGGGCCTTGGGAAACACCTCAAGCCTAATCAAGTAAGCACAAGGGTGACACAACAACAAATGCACAGGCTCAGTAACAGCTCATCTCCTACTTTGTTCAACTTGTTTAAGCTAACAAAAGAGAACCCAATGGACAACATTTGCAGGGTAGACGATAAAACCAACAACATCGAAACTGTTAACATGACCCCAAATGGGCAGAAAACTGATGAGAACACAGACCCATGTTGCAGGGCGCAACTACCGGCTAAACCAAGCCAGAACCTCCTTCCACAAACCCTGCAAGGGGCCAGCATAACTTAACGCTAACATCAATTATTTTGATAACACCAGAACAAAATCTGAGCATGGTGGTGTCAACAATAGGATGAACCACACTGGCATGGACCTTAGTGTTCAAAAGAGAAATGTACAGCCAATCTGCCAACCATAATTTATTTACTAGAATCTCAAGTTCACCCATGATTCTTCACTCAGAACCTTTGTTAACTTGTGTGATGCACCATTGTTTAGAGGAAACACTGCAGATTGGCCCTGACACTCAACAACAGGAACTAATCAATGAAAACAGTATAATAGTTCCTCCTGTTTCAGATAGTCTTTATGACAGGACCTTTGGGACGATCAATATACCATGTCAATGCGATTAAAGGAGACCGAAAATGCACCAAAAATGGCACAATTTAGACAACGTCCAAAAACCTGCCCCTCAAAGCTCAAACGTGGACAACCCCAAACAAGTGCAGTAAGAAATCAAGACATGACAAAAGGTGAAGAGGAAGGTAATAATAGTCATTCAGAGGACTGGCCAGCCCTATTGAAAATTTTACAGTCAAGAGTTAAAACTCTGAATTACCATTCATCGAAATTAGATTTCCAGGTCATTCTGGCACCGAGACTGTGGAACTCCATCCCCCTGGAAATCAGGTTAAGCACCGATCTCCTGAGGTTCAGGAAATCCCTTAAAACCTGGCTGTTCACCCAAGCCTATGTATAACTGCTCCAGTCCGGCACCTCCTAGTATTAGCACGAAGAAACCAATTGGTGTACGAGCACTTTACAAAACCATTTTAACATAACATAACATATCTTCTCAACACCTTAGCAGTTTTCATCTCAGGAACTGACACCAAACTTGAAAACTTCGAGCACAGAGTAGCACTTATGTCTGATGCACTACGTGTCATTGCTCCCCCCATTACGGATATGTTGAGCATGCTTCCTCAGTTACTCAACAGACTGGTAGAAGAAATAAAAAGTAGCTCAGCTCAAGGGAATCAAAGAGGTAAGGATATCAAAGGTGAAAATTACTTTAATCAGGCTGACACAGTGCCCTGACAACAAAATCTTGTGGTAACCCATCTGACAACCAGGAACTTTTTGTGTAAAAAACAAACTTATTCAAAAGTAACTTTAATGCCAACTTTAACTCCACAGCACACGATAATCCATGGCATAATTACTTCCCACTCAGGGCAAATGCAGATGCGCAAACAGAGTCTTTATTATATTCTAACAAACGTGAACAAGTAAACTCACTGAACAGCACAGTTAACATTCAGGGGCAGATTTACAATTCCTGGCTCAGCTCTGCAAATCAGCTGGGATGCGCCAGGAAACTTCCGACATGCATCACAATCCTTTCACCACCAAGGATGCGCCACATTTACAATGTGGCGCATCATGGCACAAGGAAATGCAGATGTATGTCGCATCTGCTGTCGTAACGTTGACGCAGCACTGTGCCAACCCGGCATATCTTGCACATGGTGCGTCACACCTCACGCCTGCTTCAAGCAGGCGCAAGGTTTTGACGCAACGGGGTCGGAAAAGTGACTGAGTGAAATCTTGTAGATTTCACTCAGGCACTTTTCCGAGGCGTTCCTCTAACGGAACGCCCCCCCCTGCGCCGGAACGCCCACATGAAACCTGACGCAGGTTTCATGTGGCGCAGGGCTTTACAACGTGACGCATCTCCCTAGATGCGTCACGTTGTAAATCCCCCACAGCATGGCGCTAGCTTTACGCCGCCGATGCGTCACAGAAGTGATGCAACGGCGGCGCAAAAGTGGTGCACAGGGTTTGTAAATCTGCCCCTCAGTCTTCCGAGGACACAGCACAAGAGAAGCAACAAGACAGCACTCCTACTAAAGTGACTTCTGAGGTTTCAGCCCTTTGAATGCCAACCTTCCTCACATTGAATATCCAATGTCAGGCGCTGCAGGTAAGACAGCTAACAGAACTACAGAAGAGCACAAGTGGAAGGAATCGCACTATCGCGGTACAGAAATTATGGAGAGAGCATAAAAAGCTCTGACAGTGACGGAAACTGGAATTTATATCTGCTGCCTTGGATGAGAGGGAAGAGTCCAGAAGGGGCTTTCCAAGTTTTAATAAAAATTCATTTATGTTGAGAACCAACAGAAGAAAATGTACAGCAACCTAACTCAAAAGTGGAAAATGATGCAGATGGATTGCAAGCTATAGACATCCACACTTTGGAGCCCGTTAGATCACCCGCGCAAAATAATTCTAATACACAGTTACTAGAGGTTAAATGAACAGAGACAAAAGTCAAGCACAATATGGTCTACAGCGAATCAATTGAACAAGAATCATCTTTGGGAGTAAAGCTACCTATTTTTACGCCATTTTTCATTTTAAGAAATCCCATTGGTAATGAAATCACTTGCCAAGGAAAGCCAAACAGGAATGAACAGATCAAGGATGCCCTGGCCCAGGAAGGCACTCAGATCAATCCATTCAGGGGCAGATTTAGAAGCCCGGTGGCGCAGCCTGCTAAGTGATATTTACAAGACTGCGTGACTTAACCTGTGCTTGTACATATCACCCCTGTTCACGCAACACTTTGCGTGTTAGGGGCGTGACATGGGTGTTGCTGTGGGTGTTCCCACGCAACACCCATGTCCACTGAGCATTTTCCAGATTTACGAGAAGTCGTAAATCTGAAATTGCGTCAAAATGCTACGCCACCCTATTTTAATTTCTCCTCGTTTCTTTCCTATTCAATGCATGCTGCATTCTACAGCACACATTGGAAGAGGAAATCACCTCAATTGATTGTTTTTGTCCAAGAAGGTGCCTCTTATTGCACAAAAACAATTTTCCCCACGATGCAGGCATCCTTGCACCATGGTGCAAAGGTGCCTGCGCATGGCAGCAGTTTGTGCGCCAGCACAGGGGGAAGCACAGAGATGCAACATATTGTTGTAAATATGTTGCATCCCTGTGCTTCGAAACTAACACAGCATGGCGCAGCGCAGCAAAATGACTTGGGGCACCGTGCTGCTTTAGTTTCTTGTAGATCTGCCCCTTAGAACTTAACCAGACAGCCTAGACTGGACCTGGCTCCCCACCTTCTTAACAGGTGATAAGAAGTTATGAACAGAGGACCAAACTCGGCGCCTTATATATCAAAACTGTTGCATCGCTGCGTGAAAACAGCGATGCAACAGTTTTCACTGCGGCCTCCTGCAACATGATGGATGCATCATATTTACTGTATGATGCATCATGTTGCAAGGCGTGACAGATACGTCAGTATTACTGACGTATCTGTTGGCGCAAAACTGACACATTGCTGGGGTTGAGTCAGAAGCACGATGCAACTCCAGCAATGCAGGGGGAGAGCTATGATTATAGCACTGCGTCAGCCTTATGCCTGCTCTACGAGTCTTTTTGCGGGAGAACAACTACCCTGCATACATTCTACCTGGCGCAGATATAATGTGTCGCAGGTGTTTACACAGAGAGGCATCTGCCTAGATGCATCACTTTGTAAATAGGGCAGAACGTGACACATTTTTTACGCCGCCGGTGCATCACAAAAAGTGACGCACTGGCGGCGCAGAAGTGTCACAAGACCTCATAAATATGGCCCTCAGTTATTAACTTCCAAAGTTTACACCAAAGTTAAGGATCGATCCATAGCCATCTGAACATCTGCTCATGGAATATATCTGGTATCCACCACAAGATCACTTAAGCAGAAATCGTCCAGTACTTCAGGAAATTTCAAATCATCCTGCTCTAGGAGACTAGGTTTGAGCACTTTGTCACCTTGTTGGGCTACTTGGAATAGTATAATGCCACATTGAGATCTAGTCCTAAGGGGCAGCCAAAGGGGGTCTTGAAAAATACATCTCAGTGAACATAAATGTGAAGGTCTAAGTCTTAAACATGCCTGAGCAATAGATACAGGCTATAAAAAAGTGAAGATTGGGCTCAAGGCAGAAACAATCCACTCATTATTTTAAATATAAGTATATCAATACCGCTTAAAGGGAAAAGTCGGTAGTAATAGAAAAACTGGTGTCAATTATCATGAATATAAAAACATAATAAAACACTACATACTTGATGATTCCAGAGCATGATGACAATATAATTTCCCAAGATTTAACATGGAGCATACCTAGCCAGACATATCCCAAAGTGAGATGAAGGGACAGACAAGGAGTCCGATAGGCCACCTCTCTCGCAACTGAAGGCATGAGAATATTAAATGGTCGATTCAAGGGTGATAATCCTCCAGAGTGGACACATATGACTGCTAAATCAATCTACTCTACTATAGCTCTTTTTAGCGACATTGCAGATTTCAGAATAGAACATCGTGAAGAGAGTGATCGCAACCCACAAACCATTGATCTGCATTACAAGGTGCAACCACAAAGAGTATCAAAATTTTCATTTCCAGCGTGACCCCAGGATAACTTAAAGAGGCTAAGATGGCAAGAACAGATGCAGGAGGAAATACTAACAAAATGTATGAACCTGCTGAAGGAAAAACCACTTGCCTAACAAAATACTATGACCACTTG
Source organism: Triturus cristatus (assembly GCF_964204655.1). NCBI lineage: Eukaryota > Metazoa > Chordata > Amphibia > Caudata > Salamandridae > Triturus > Triturus cristatus. Next base: position 319,649,623 of record NC_140589.1, on the reverse strand, counting down.
GGAATGGTTTTGTGAGACACTGCTTACCTCCTACAGAAAAAAAAACACTTTTTTATCCAAAGATGACTAGATAGAAGCGAAAAGCCCCCCTGGACGACAAAATATCTTGACAGCCTAATGAGATGCCTAAACAGAGAATGTTGACAACGAAAACAAGATCATACTCACAAGGAACAACAAACTAGGGTGAGAAAACTGCAACAGGCTTACAGGAAAGCAGTATGGACAGTTAGCAAAAACTACTACAACCAGCACTGGGCAAAAATTATCCACTCCTACAAACTAAAAAACTTACAATCTTTCTGAAAGATGATCAATGAAACAGACGCACCTAAGTGCTTAACGCAAATATAAAAGAGGAAACCTGTGAAGCCTACTTGAAAAAACACAATTTCATTAGATCAGATCCCAGTGGAGCTTTGCACAGAAATTGTCACTGGAATGCATGGTAAAAGCAAAGGGGATGATGGATGGAGTGTTGAACATTGCATGCACTCACCCCCAGTCAACTGATCTGGGTTTAATCCATCATCATTCTTTAGCTCACTCCGCCACCCCAGTTCAGACATGGCCATATGCAAATCAGTCTGACCCTGTGCCTCATGGGAACAGTCCAGCCCGAACAACCAAGCTATGTCTTCCCTGGACTGGAAACAAGCAGGTCAAACCTGCTGAAAATTATCAGAGAACACATGAGGAAACTCTGATATATGCTGAAATAGTTGAGGTAAACATCTCTTTCGGTATGTAGTTCCTAATTTTTCTCTGGCAGTCTCAAAATCATACTGCACCTGGGTAAATTCCTGAGCCTGGTGATCATAATTTATACTCAGGTTAATGTTTCATCTAGCTATCAGCAAGAAACAGTATATATTATTCAGTTTGCAAATATCATCAACAGTGGCATAACGAAACATAAGGTTGCCCCCCTGCAAGGTACATGGAGGGGCCCCCGCTCTGGATTTATTCCAGAGCTGTCAGGCCAGAGTACTGTGCTGATGGCCCCTACCCTGCAGTTCGCCCCCCCCTCCCCCACCACCGCCACTGATCATCAATTGAACAGCTTTTTATTTCATCTCAAAATTGCCTCTGGAACACGTACACAATATAGTAGCATAATACTGCCACTAAAAGCTAAAAAAAAAGGGTAGTTTCGGCAGAACATGGCAATTTAACTGCTTTTTAATTTTTTTATTTTTTATGATCCACAGAGAATCAATTTGGTTACTTCCAATTTAAATTTTTATTTCAATCGTCTACAATTGATAAAAACCTTTATACGCACAAAAAGAGAAAATACACAAACGATACATATTTAAAATCATTCAATATTTCACATTATTCAAGACTAAAACGATCATAAATGTTCATGAGTTATATTATTAAAATGAACCAGTAGCGGCTCGTGGAGGCAGTACCGCAGGGCGCTGAGGCAGGCAGGGGGAGGGGCAGGGTGGGGAGTAGTAAACTCCGGCTTATGGCCGACCGGAGTAATGTACCTAAATAAATAAATAAAAAGAATTTCATTACGCGCGCTGAAACGCATATTTATTAAGAAATGGCGCAGTGCAGCAATTCACCTTGCTGCGCTGGGTGATAACGAAAGGGCAGAAATGCACCATACTTAACAATATATGGTGCATTCCTTTAATTTATTTCCCTATACTGGCACACAATATTCTGCTTAACACCGGCACCCTTGCACCATGCACCTTGCCCCTTCCTGCACAAAAACAATCTCCTGAGGCATTTTACTCTTTCTATGTGTGCTGCAGAACGCATCATGCGTAGAAAAAGGCAAAAACGAGGAGAAATAAACATATTTCTCGCCAATATGCCTGCCCTGGGTAGGCGTATCATTTGACATATTCCCAGGTTTAACATTGTTGGTAAATTTAGGAATGCACCAAAATCCATGGATGGCTGCATGGGAACACCCACGCTCCCCCCATGGGACGCCTCCCTGGGGCAGAGTAACGCAACGCAGTGATTTGCGCTCCATTGTGTTAACATGGAAGCAAAGTGGTCTTGTGTGGCTTGATAAATCCGACTTAGGTATTGTGTCACCTTTGCACCCCCTTGCGTGGCGCAACGGCAATGTAAAACCTTCATAAATGTACCCCTATGTGTATCATGATCTCTTTTGCGAAGCCACATAGTCTACATGCTGCAGCACCTGCTGTTTTTTATCCAAGCCGGCATTTAGTCCAGCTTTGGTTGAACACTAAAGCTGAGGCGCAGGAATTTATGTTTGATATAGTTGGAATAACCTGCATCGAAGTAAGATTGAGGTTTTAAACCCCTGTAGTTTTTCATAATTTGCCAGGCATAGGCATGCTTGGCAAAAGTCAGTATGTCTTCTGCTGGGATAAACATTTGGCCCTTGTTATTTACAAGACGTTTTAACTCTTTAGCTGACATAGAAGTGTTCCATAGATTGCCAATCTACAATGACTGTAAGGAATCGTCAAAAAACACGTCTTAAGGGTGACCAGGTGGGTTAGGCCAATGAGCTGAGTTTGGCTGATCGGAGTCTGTGATACATCTTTAGAAAGGTGCACTTTGTGGGCCAACTTTGGTTTAACATACCAAGCTCAAGTCGCATTTGGGCCTGCAAGATGTAACTTGGTACATTGAATACAGTTCTTTGGCCTATTCAGTTCATTTGTCCAGGAGCTTGGCAACCTTGTCCTTTTTTTACCACACAGTCATATATTGCAATTGCAACTGTATTTATATTGCGCTCATTACCCCTGACGAGGTGTCAAAGTGCTTTTCGGCAAGTAGCACGCTACTCCAGAACCCAAAAAGGATCAGTGGTGAATTAGTATAGTGAGATATCAAATTAATTTGCACAGTGGATATGTTAGTCTGTTATTTGGATTGAAAAGGATAGTGGAGGGATAGAAGAGGGGAGGGTTTGTATTTATATAGTGCTTGCTACCCGTGATTAAGTGTTGAAGCTCTTTTCTCGGCGAGTAGCATGCTATTCTGGAACCCAAAAAGGATTAGTGGTGAGTTAGTCCAGGGAAATATCAAATTCATTTGAGCAGTGGACATGTTAGTCAGCTATCTGGATTTAAAAGGATTGTGCAGGGATGGAAGAGGGATGGGTTTACATTTATATAGCGCTTGCTACCCCTGATGAGGTGTCGAAGCACTTTTCGGCACATAGCAAGCTACTCCGGAGCCCAAACAGGATTAGTGGGGAATTATAATAGGGAAATATGAAATTAACTTGAATGGTGGACATGTTAGTCTGTTATTTGGATTAAAAAGGAACAGTGGGAAGGGGAAGAGGGAAGGGTCGAGAAAGATTTTATGTTTTAATTTATTAGCAGTAGGAGGGGGTTTGGGCTGAGTAAAGGAGATGTGGAGGGGTAAGAGTCAGAGGGAAGGGTTTAGAAAGGTTGGTTTGGGAGATCTGAATAGTTAAAGAGGTATGAGATGATGCAAGGAGGGGTAGAGGACAGAAGAGTCTAGAAAGGGTCATTTTGGTGATCATAGTAGTGGAATGGGGTTTGGAATGAGTGAGAGAGTGTAGGTAGAGGATATATTGAGAGAGGTAGATGGTGAGAAATAGGGTAGTGCATTGGAAAGAGTAGTAGAATGAGGTTTGAGATGAGTCAGAGTGGAGGTAGAGGACATATTGCTAGAGATTTAGGGTGAGATATATGGTAGTGCCTTGAATATGCTGATTTTGAAGCAAAGTAATAAATATAAAGATACATAAGTATATGGAAAGGTATATATGTATAAGGAAGGTAACATATACAGATTAAAGTTGTTTTTAATTTCTCAGACTTTCAAGTGTTGCTGTACTTTCAATATTTTTTTTAATACAATAGTGAAGCAATTATAGTTAAATAGTTATGATTAAAGATTTACTTATTTATGCAGTCACTTATAAACATGTTAAACATAGAATAATGTAACTATAAGTAATATGTACATTTGTTAACCAGAACTAAGAAATATCTACATCTTTAAAACATAATTATTATACACGTTTATACTAGTGATGCATAAATGTAGGCACACATCCATAATCCAAATGAATGCTTATCTAATGAGGGATATGCTGTATATTTATGTTTGAATATGGAGGGTATGTGGGGAAGAGCCAACTCTTGAGTAGTCTTCTGAAGATAAGGTGGTTTTCCGTGGATCTTAAGTTTGGGGGTAAAGAGTCCCATAGTTTGGCTGCTTGAACAAAGAAGGATGTGCCACCTTTGTTCTTTTCTATCTAGAGTGGAGGTTCCTTTGTTGAATGTATTTGGTGATTTTATTCATGATGAAGAGCGGTCCTGTTCCATATATCACTTTGTGGCTGATATAAAGCAGCTTGAATGTGGATCTTCTGGCAAATGGTAACCAATGTAGGGCTTTCAAGTCAGGCAAGATGTGGGTTTGTGGCTTCATATGTAAGAGTAGTCAGGCAGCAGAGTTCAGAATCCATTGTAGTCTTTTCATAGTTGTCAAAGGTGATCTGTGCCAGAGGCTATGGGCCCGATTCACAGAACTAACTTAAGACAAAATCCTAAACTTACTACCATTTTGGTATTCACAGAAGGCACTTACTCATTTTGGTATTCACAGAAGGCACTTACTCATTTCGGTATTCACAGAAGTTAGGAGTCCTAACTTTAGGACTCCTAAATGCCTTCTGTGAATACCGAAAGTCTTAAAATTAGGATTTTTCTCAGTTTAGTAGTAGTATAGTTAGGACTCCTAACTTTAGGACCCCTAAATGCCTTCTGTGAATACCGAAATTCTTAAAATTAGGATTTTTCTCAATTTAGTAGTCCTAAGTCTAAATTTAGGACTACTAAATTGAGAAAAATCCTAATTTTAAGAATTTCGGTATTCACAGAAGGCTTTTAGGAGTCCTAAAGTTAGGAGTCCTAACTATACTACTACTAAACTGAGAAAAATCCTAATTTTAAGGCTTTCGGTAGTCACAGAAGGCATTTAGGAGTCCTAAAGTTAGGAGTCCTAAATTTAGGACTACTAAATTGAGAAAAACCCTAATTTTAAGAATTTCGGTATTCACAGAAGGCTTTTAGGAGTCCTAAAGTTAGGAGTCCTAACTATACTACTACTAAACTGCGAAAAATCCTAATTTTAAGACTTTCGGTATTCACAGAAGGCATTTAGGAGTCCTAAAGTTAGGACTCCTAACTTCTGTGAATACCGAAATGAGTAAGTGCCTTCTGTGAATACCAAAATGAGTAAGTGCCTTCTGTGAATACCAAAATGGTAGTAAGTTTAGGATTTTGTCTTAAGTTAGTTCTGTGAATCGGGCCCTATGGGCGTAATTGAGTTTAGACAGAACAAGAGAGATGGTAGCCTGGACCTTGTGTTGAAATTCCAGATGCGGGAAGATGTGTTGCAGAGTTTTTATAGTAACGAAGCTTGATCTTGCTAGTTTGTACACTTGGGCTTTCTTACTACCTTTGATACTATAGGCAGTGTTCCCAGATCATCGGCCCATGCAGCGAGTGGGTCATTATTTTTCCAATTGCCACACATGAGTATTTCCGTTTTGGATGCATTCAATTTGAGATGGCTTCCTTCATCCACTGATCCATTGCTCTGAAACAACTGAAAATGTGTGAGTTTCCAATCTGTTTGGGGCGTTCCAGTTTAAGGAGTGATATGATGTCTAGAGTAGCTTTGCCTTCATTACTTTCATTAAGGGGCCTAATATTGGGCCTCGTATGCTTTTGAAATACATATAGAATCCTGAGGTCAAGGAGGCTGCATTTGATTTAATCACTTCTGTATGGGGTACAAAGGTGCTCCTTGAGTGAATTATTAACCTGAGATATTTATATCGTTTCTATTGCAAGGAAACAACCATGTAAGTCCCATTACACAATGATCTTTATTTTCTTTCTGATTTTCAGTACCTTAGTTTTTGTCAGAATAATTTCAAATTTGCTACGCTTTGTAAAGATATAAAGAGCAGTAAGTAATCGCTGGAGTCCAATGCATGTCATGCTCATTAGAATCAAATCATCAGCATAGAGCACATTTGTAGCAGATGGCCCCAGAGATTTGGAGGATGTGCGTTTACCATGTCTAGCTCTCCCGAATGGTCTGAGATGTTTAGGATGAAGAGCATGGAGGCAAAGACGCACCCCTGCTTCAGGCCACCAGAAGATATGTAAAGTTTTCAGGAGACCTTACTATCATACCCATTTTTCACAGGTAAGCATTTTTCAGCGTATAGAGGCTGGATAGCTCTGATTAGTTTGCTGGGTTCCAATTGTTGCTATATTTCTGCCACAACATTTCTCCAGGTACACAATCGAATGCCTCCATAAAATCGGCAAAACAGGTAAACAGCATTATTTTTGCACTTAAGGTATTATCTATGCATAGGGCTAGGGTTGCACGATTTGTGAGGATACCTAGGCCTTGGCTAAACCCTGTTTGATTTGAGGGGATTAGTTCCAAGCCCAAGTTTGAAGATGCTGCAGAATAAGACTTGCATAGTACTTGGCCTCTATGTCCAGTAGGGGGATCAATCGATAATTGGCTGGTTTACTTCGGTCTTCACCTTTAAAGATGGGATGTATTATTGACCCCCTCCATGAGTCCAGGATGACTTGTGACCCTACTGAGTGGTACGGGAAGCAGCGTTTACATCACATGCGGTACAATGCATTCGATTACAACACAGCTGTTACAATGACCGCGTTGTTACAAGGCTAACCATTAAAACGCACGCCGTTTCTACGACTTGCTGTAGGGGACGTTCTAAACTAAGGAATAGTATAATTTACTATTCCAACATCGTCCAAACTGTTACGCAGGCTGGAGTTGGAATAGTAAATTATACTATTCCTAAAACCAGCGCACCCCCTACAGCAAGTCATAGAAATGACGTGCAATGTAATGGTTGTGGGAGTGTGGGGTTTACTGCAAAGCTCAGAAATAAAATCCCAGTGCAAAATCATGTTAATGCAAGGATTGGAATTCACAAACCGAATCGGAATCAGACCCTTAGCACCAGGCCTTGTAATGTTCTAATCCTGGTTTTGACATTTAAGTACAAAGTACAAGTCTAATTCCCAACGCCATTTCCATTTGGAAATTTTAGTTACACGTTAGATTGCAGGCAGAAAATCTTAAATTTGTGACACATATGTATACTCTTTGGTACTGTAATATTTCAGGGGAGTAAGGGCAGACTGTAAGAAATCGAGGGGCTTATTTGTGATCCCCTGCGTCACTTTTGTGCCGCCGGTGCATCACTTTTTGTGACGCACCAGCGGCGTAAGAAATGCGCCATGTTGTATCATATTTACAAAATGACGCATCTAGGTAGATGCTTCACTTTGTAACCCCCTGTGCCACATTATACCTGCGCCAGGTATAATGTATGCAGGGAGGGCATTCCGACGCAAGTAAGCCTCGCAGAAGTGACGCAGTGAAATCTATGAGATTTCCCTGCGCCACTTCTAGGATGCAAATGTGTCAATATCTTATGCCTGCTTCACAGCAGGCGTAAGACTGACGCAGGTACATTTGAAATGGGACTTGCCCATGTGAAATGACACATTGCTGGAGTTGCGTCACTTTTACGACACACTCCAGCAATGCGTAATTTTTGCGCCTACAGATACGTCAGAAATACTGACGTATCTGTAAATCCTTGCGACACGATGCGTCATACTGTAAATATGACGCATCATTGTTGTCGCAAGGAGGGCACAATGAAAAGTGACGCATCGCTGTTTTCACGCCGCAATGCGTCACTTTTCATAAATAAGGCCCCGAGTTACTAGCTGAGGAAAGTAAAACCCTACTCAAGTAGGAACCACAATCCCTGTTGGAGTGAAGTCACAAGCAAACCCTAAACTACCTATGCTCAACACTCGGTTTTCTTGGTACCTTTTTGGGTGTATAATCACCATATCTTTGCTGGGGCAGACAGAGGAGAAAAGACTTCCATGCTGACACAAGACGCTGAAGTCCCTGCATGCAGACAGTCCAGCACGCAGTGGCCTGACATCCCTTGTCAGGGGTGTACATCTCGAGACCAAGACAGGGTCCTTCACTCTCCTACATCAGGTAATGGGGTTGGGGTTGGCTCTATCCTAGGGGGATTCTTGGCTATACACCTACATACATGCTAGGTACACTTAGGTACATCTAGTTAGGGTTAGCATTGTAGGAGTACACATTAATATTGTCATGTATTAATATGCTATCATATATCCATTGTTTTAGCATTATGGTAGAATCCTACCATTACCATCTATTTACTCTGTTGGTGCTTAAACTAGTATAGATCTGTTTCTGTCATATGGTTGTTGCAGCACACACATTTTACACTAGAGTGACGCTGATTCAATAAATGTTTACTGAAAACGTCCCCATTGTTTATTCTGTGTATTTCTCTGAGACAAAGTGAGCATGAGTGACTGGGCAAAAAGTACTGTACTGTTTCCACATTCTTTGAGGGTTCAGGGTTGTCATGTTCGATAGTTGCCAGAAACTATTCGCTCCTTGGTAAGAGGAGTTCATAGTGGCACTGTTAGCTAGCTGGTACACAGGTGAATATATCCGGTGGAGGTGTCTGGAATCGGTCTGTATACCGATCCCACAGTTTATGTTGTTTAAACGCGCAGATCCTATATAGATTTATAGGAACTACACAACAATACTGTAGAACTGGCCACAAAAAGGGTTAAAAGGCCCACACCAAATTTTTATAACTAGCCATTCATTTTACGATACAACTTATTTACTAATAGGTCGCGTTACAAAATCTCCAATTATGAGGGTGTCACAGAAGCACATGGCTTATAAATATTTTTTAGGCAGGTCACAATTTGCGACCACCTGTGATTGGCTCCAAACACAGAGATGGTGGCTTGCAAGGACAGCTGACCATCAGCCCTGCATTTTCATCACAAAACCTAAACTTTTTTTGTTTTGAATCAGCTCCTATTTTATGATGGAACTGTGGACTAGACCTCCTCCTTGCAAACATATTGGGAGTACCCTGGACCACTGTCTACTCCCTACAATGGCAGCAACATGATTGCCAAAGGTAAAAGGGCCCCAGAGGTAACCGTTGATGTTTGTTGATGAGTTACCACATCTATTGAGGTCTCTGTAATGGATCAATGGTTTGCAACCATAAAAGCGTTTGAAAACCATTATGCATAGCATACCAAATCACAGCTAAGAATGGCACAGCCATTAGCCCCCCTCCTCCAAATTCCAAATGCGATTCAACACGGGTTACTTTGAACGTGATTCGATATGGGTCACTAAACCCCATTTTACATTTCCAACTTACAAAATGGGGTTAGTACATTGTAAAAAAAACATTTTACATTCAAAAACTCCTTTATTTTAGAAATCACAGGGGTTGCAAATGCAAGACGGTCTTGGACATCTGAACCATAACCCATGCAAGGACTGGGCGGGGCGCTGACATTGAAAGGCATGGGTTACCTTCAAAATTTGAAACATGTGCGATTGTGCATAGTAAGAAACTTCTCTGAAACCCCTTCCCATCCTGTAAAATTATTGGAGATTTCCTTCTGCAAAGGGCAGATGTGAATCACTTTCTAGAGTAATAAAGAAAATAGAACACCCCAACATTCATCATGATAGGTTTCCTGAAAGGAAACAATATTTTTCCAGTGGAGAAAAAAACTATTTTGTCTGTGCTGTGGATAAGGGCATTGATACTTCACAATGAGTAATTGTTCAATGCGTACGATTGCGCAGTGCACAAGTGCCTTTTCAAAGTAATGAGAAATAATTCACAAAACCTTTTGAGGGTTATGCCTGAAAATATCTGACTGGCACAGCCTTTCAGGTATAATCTGAGAAAGGTTTGCCAGGGCCTGAAATACGTAAAATGATTTAAATGCGAGAGAAGTTTGTTTTCCTCTTTTTGAATGATTCAGGCATGGTGCAATTATGGGCAAATTTCTTGTGAGCATTGTTCATTGTTTAGTAATATTCCAAATACATGGGGGCAGATTTATGTTTGACTTGCGCCTCATTTACGCCGCCGTTGCGTCACTTTTGTGACGCAGCAGCGGCGCAAATCCTGCGCCATGGTGCGGGGTATTTACAACGTGACGCATCTGGGAGATGCGTCACGTTGTAAAGCCCTGCACCACATGTAGGCGTTCCAGGGCAGGTGGGGGCGTTCCGGCGCAGGAACGCCTCCTAAAAGTCTACAAGATTTCACTCAGTCACTTTTGAGCCCATGCTGCGTCAAATCCCTGCGCCTGCTTGAAGCAGGCGTAAGGATTGACACAGCAATGTGAAGCTAGGGCCCCCCAGAGCATTGCTGGAGCTGCGTCGCGCTTGCGACGCAACTTCAGCAATGCGCCACTTTTACGGCACAGATGCGTGACGCATCTGTGCCGTTTTTGCCCCATGGTGCGCCGCATTATAAATGCGGCGCATCCATGGTGGCGGAGCTGGGGCGCAAAATAACTGGCGCATCCCTGCTGATATGCGGGGATGCGCCAGTTATTATAAATCTGCCCCATGGTGTCCTATAACACACTGGTTTCAGTAATCCCCCTTATAAATACCCACACAAGTGCACTTACCCCCAAATGGATGAATGATGGAACCATGCATTCCGTAGAAATGCGGCCCTTACAACGCGAATACCATTACCACGCATAACCTTTACCACGCATGCCTTTACAAAGAAGTTCGTTGTAAAAGCATGAATGGTAAGGGCACATGCATAGTAAAGGTTTTACAAGCAATTATAAGTATTTTACAGGTAAATGTAAACCTTTTCTATACATAGATAAAGGATTTATATTTTCCTGCAAAATATTTACATTTTTGTGATAAATGCATGCATTGTCAAAGGCATATACTTGCTAAAAAAAAGGTACACACACACACACACACATATATATATATATATATTTAAATTCACTGAAAAAAACAAAGGTTTAAGGGACGTTATAGTTAGTCTGACATTTCACTCATACAAAACCAGAGAAATTCAGCCGTTATAGTTAACTAAGCTAACTATAACTTGCGCCCCCACAATGCACTGCTGATGACATCACATATTACATCACTGATGACATCACTGATGACATCATCCAGTGACTGTGTTTCTGAAAAGTTTAAATATGTTATATATATATATCAGGGATGTGGAATTCCTATAGCCCGACGCCTGGGACATATTGTTTGGGGTCCAGGGCAACAAGTTTTAATGTCTATTTTGTCCTGGGGTAAGTAGGCCCAACCCCCTACAGCATAAACCCTTTAGCTGCCAGTTTACAATACCACATTATGGATCAAGGAAAGGCATTATCTACAGTTAAGGTAATGTGTGTGTCCATGCATTAACACTGTTCAAACTTGTATTTATGGTTCATTAATGCAAAGCCTTTATTATTAGGGTGAGCACTAAAAGTAAATGTTGTCAGCTCTGCTTGCACTACTGACGGTGGTTCCAGTATAAACGTGTACACACGGTTTGAAAGTTTAGTAATATGAGGCTATGTATAATGCTCCCAGAATGCTCTCTGATTATATGCAAATATTTGCAGAAGCTTGAAAGCAACAGTGACGATTCTTTGCTTTCAAAATAAAATATTCACAAAAAAATGCAAGTAGGAAAAAAATATTTTGCTAAACTACTGTAAGATTTTAGGTACCATCTCTATGCAGCATCGTTTAGTAACATGTTAATGAATGCTTGTATTTCCCAAAAATATTCATTATGGAATAATCAGTGTAACCAGTTAAAAAACGATTGTGGGAAACACAAATAAACAAGCAGTAGCAAAGCCAGTAGGTTTGAAATTGGTGGTCAGGCTTTTGGTTTCGTCAATGCGTGACTTGTTTAGGCATGGGTTTTGTAAAACCTTATCTGTGTGGGAGTTGCAGGGCCCTCACCATTCTAACAAGCATTGGCAAAAGCAAAAAACTGTTTTTGGTCTCAAAAAGCACACATTGCCACAGCAGTTCCAGGCACTGAACAAAACAATTGTGTGCCAATATGCTCCTTGTAATAGAGTAGAATGCTGTCGCTCACAGTGTAGCCAGTTGATAGACCGAGAGATAGAGAGAGAGAGACGCATAATTTTACTAAACACAAAAGGTCATGGGTAACCCAAGGCCTAATTAGAGGCCCAATTATTAAAGAGTCTCAAAAGTGCATCCATGGTATATATCTATGCATTAAGTGCATATAAACAGTCTCCATGAATTCACAAGAATTTACAGAAGTAGGCCAAGAAATAGTACTCCTAGAAAATATTTGTGAACTGCATTTTAGCATGAGCAAATGTGCATGTGTAGATTTGCTCATGTGAAAATCTGAATGTTTCAAGTTCACTTTTCCTCCAACCACTTTTTTCCCAACCCTGAAGAAGTTTTACGTCTGCCACTGCCAGGAGTAAATTTCCAACCTTTTTCAGTATGGGAAAAGATTACAAAAGAGTTGGTGAAAACCCTTAAAACATGCAAGTTAGTAGGTTTACACAGCCTCAAAAGGGCCTTCCAACCCTTGAACTATTACTTACCACTAACTTCAGCCCCAGCATGTAGACCTGCAGAAACGTAGCAACATAAGCGAATTGCTAGTATTCAAACTCTACTATGGTACAAGCCCTGGCATAATTAGAGAGGCTTTATCAGAACTCTTGCATAATGAGATTGCTGCCGTAATTTGTCGCCACATTACATGGCACAAAAGGGACAAGTGGATTTTGTTACAGGACAAGTAGATTTATGAAGCAACCTCCCTCATGGACTAGTAGATATTTTATTAAATTCCACACCCCTGATATATGTGTATATATATTACCTACTGGCGGTCGCCAGTAGGTAGATATAATTAGGACCTATTTTGCAGAGGAAATTTGCAACATTCTATTTGGAATAACTTTGGCGCCGATAGATGAATCTTCGCGAGATTTTCAAAATTTTTGACCAGCTCCGGTCCGCTCCTATCCTGAAAGTTTCACGGTGATTCGTCAAGCGGGGGCCGAGAAAAAAGGGGGGTCCCAAAACGCATTTTCCCCATGCAATTTCCCATAGGAACTTTAGCCGCAGCTACAGCCCGAACTGCTGAACGGAATTACACCAAATTTGGCAAAGAGGTAGTCCTTAGTTCAGACTCGTGCCTTTTGCTTAAATGGTGTAAATCCGTTCAGTAGTCCTAGAGAAAATGACATTTAAAAGTACATATATATCTTTGACCTCGGAGGGTCCACGTCCTAAGCACAGACTAAGCGCACCCTGCCGTGCACAAGCTGTATTTTAATTGGCTGCCAACACTCTGAATCAGGAAGTGTTGGCAGCCATCTTGTGCCTCGGTAGAACCGAGGCACAAGAAACCCAAACAGAAATATCGCAAAATGCGAAAAGGGGGCAGGGTAGAAACACCCTGACCCCCTAGGCCTGCTCAGGGGGTCCCACAAGGTCCCCCAAGGCCCAATTTTTTATTTTTTTTTAATACGGGAGGATGCACGCTGGATGCGCGCATCCTGCCGATAAAAAACTATATTAAGCGCGGGCTCCTGCACTTAATTGGTATTTAGCCCCCGGGGGGACCAAATCCCAGGGGCAATGGATTATATGTACAGGGGGCCCAGAGGGGCCCCCCAGCCCCAGGGACCGCTTTATTAAATTATGTACAGGGGGCTCTCAGGCCCCCCAACCCCGGGGACCGCCACTGCCCGGGGCTACAAAACATTGGGTGTGGGGGTGCTCTGAGGCCCCCCCAAGCCCTGGGGACCCCCGGGGCTTCTAACAGATGTGGGAGGGGGGCTGCACGGCCCCCCTCCTGGAGCATTGTACAGGCCCTGGGGACCGCCAACCCCAAGGGCCGGCTCCTGCAGTGTCCCTGGGTGCCCACCCCCGGGACACTGCTGTTTGCTATGGCAGGGCGGGAGCCTTGCGGCTCCCACACTACCATTATTAACTGCATTGCTTCATTGAAGAGAGAGCAGGGAAACCTGCTCTCGCTTTAATGATAAGCAGATTGTTTTTCCATATGAGGAGGAGCATGTTAGCTGCTCCCCATGTGGAAAAGCAATGCCGGCTCCCGCAGGAGGCGGGGAGCCGGCTGGGACAGTGGGGGGATCGGGGACCTCCCCACGGTCCCCAACGAGAGGCCAGGCCCTGGGTAATAGGGTCCCCAGGGACATAAGTGGCCCGGGAGGGGGGCCACACAGCCCCCCTAACCCATTAAGAAAAAAAAAAAAATCAATCGCCGGCCCCGGGGATGGGGTACCCGGGGCCTTAAATGGCCAGAGGTGGGGGGCTATGCAGCCCCCTCCATAAAAATCTTTTAAAAGTTGGCCATGCCCCGGGGAATGCGGTCTCCGGGGCATAGAATTGGCCACGGGAGAGGGGCCACGCGGCCCCCTTCCCGTAATTTTTTTTTTTTATTTTAATTTGAGGGTGAGGCCCTGGGGGATAGGGTCCCCAGGGCCACAAAAAGGAAAAAGGAAAGGGGGCCACACAGCCCCCCTTCCAAATTTTAAAAAGACGCGATCGTCCCTAGGCCCCGCACCCTCACAAGCACACTCTGCAAACGCGCCCTGGTTGGCGTTTTAAATTGGGGAATTAATTCCCCTTCAATCCTGGGGGTCCCTGGGGGCCAACTAGCCCACCAGGTACCTCCAGTAAGCGCCACAGGGCTGCGTTGCAGAGAGGTGCCTCAGGCCACGCCCCTTTTTACACCTCTCTGCAACGCAGCCTTGTGACACTTACTGGAGGTACCTGGTGGGCTAGTTGGACCCCGGGGACCCTCAGGATTCAAAGGGACTTAATCCCCCAACTTACAACGCGCCACGGGGCATGTTTGCACAGTGGTGAAGGTAGGGGGCGGGGCCTGAGGTGATATGTGTGCAAACACTCCCTGTGGCGCGTTTTAAGTTGGGGAATTAATTCCTCTTCAATCCTGAGGTCCCCTGGGGGTCAACTAGCCCAACAGGTACCTCCAGTAAGCGCCACGGAGCTGCTTTGCAGAGTGTTGTAAAAAGGGGCATGGCCTCTGAACACCTCTCTGCAACGCAGCTCCCTGGCACATACTGGAGGTACCTGATGGACTAGTTGGCCCCCAGGGGACCTCAGGATTGAAGAGGAATTAATTCCCCAACTTAAAATGCGCCACAGGGCGTGTTTGCACACATGTCACCTCAGGCCCCACCCCCTTCCTTCACCATTGTGCAAATATTCCTCTAAATTCAGCCGAACTACGAATTCCGATTTACTCACCTGTTATCACGAGAGACCTCAGTGCTGCATCTTTGAGCCCACTACTGATCCTGAAAAGTAATTCTAACCGTACTTACCAGTAACTTGAATTTCCTTCCATACGATATAATTGCCTACTTTTTGCGGAAAAAGTTTGTGTTGATTTTTGAAACGTAAAAATATTCCTCTTAAATCATCCGAACTACGAATTCCGATTTACTCACCTGTTATCAGGAGTGACCTCAGTGCTGCAACTTTGAGCCCAGTACTGACCCTGAAAAGTAATTTTAACCATACTAACCAGTTACTTGAATTTCCTTCCATAGGCTAACTTGACTGCTTTCACTTTGAAATTCTTCTAAGTGTGGAGTTTTGGAATTTACAAATATTCCTCTAAAATCAGCCGAACTACGAATTCTGATTTACTCACCTGTTATCAGGAGAGACCTCAGTGCTGCTTCTTTGAGCCCAGTACTGATCCTGAAAAGTAATTCTAACCGTACTTACCAGTAACTTGTATTTCCTTCCATAGGAATCCATTGTGTGGTTTTCACCAGAAAAGTTTCTGTTTCGATTTTTGAAACGTACAAATATTCCTCTAAAATCAGCCGAACTACGAATTCCGATTTACTCACCTGTTATCAGGAGAGAACCCAGTGCTGCATCTTTTAGACCAGCACTGACCCTGCAAAGTACTTCTAAGCGTACTCACCAGTAACTTGTATTTCCTTCCATAGGAATCCATTGTGTGGTTTTCAGCAGAAAAGTTTCTAAGTGTCTATTTTCACAAACTAAAAATATTCCTAAAATATCGTCTGTATGACTTAAACACATTCTTTCAACTGTTTACAGGAGATGCACCAGTGCTGGATCCAGGATCCACCACTGAGTAAGAAAAAGTAACGATAACACTACTTACCTGCTTAGTGAATTTAAGGATAACATTGGTGAGTCTATGTGAAAAAATTTCTCTCAACTTTTAAAATACAACAATATTCCTTAAAAATCATTACTGCAACCAAAACACTTTTACTCAACTGTTTACAGGAGATGTCCAAGGACTGAATCTAGGATCCAGTCCTGTGGTTATAAAAGTAATCCATAAAGTAACTAATTGCATTTGGCTAGAAATTCACATTGAACTCAAAGTTGCATTGTGTTTGAAATTGTGTTGCACCTTTGCAACAACTGTAACTACTGTGCTTAAAAGTCTATTGCCTATTTGCAAAGTATTTAAACTAAAGTAATTCATTCTGAGAAAGTATATTTTGCATTATAATGTATAATGTAATTATAATGTAATTAAAAAAATAAAATATCTAAAAATAAATAGTTAAAAAAATGTAGTAATTCAGTATAAAAACAATCAGCATAACAATTAATACATAAAAAATTGTCATTAACAAAACCTTTGAAATTCACTGAAAAAAACCATAGGTTTCAGGCCTGATATAGTTAGGAATTAGCATTTAAAAAACCTTTGAAATTCACTGAAAAAAACCATAGGTTTCAGGCCTGATATAGTTAGGAATTAGCATTTAAAAAACCTTTGAAATTCACTGAAAAAACCATAGGTTTCAGGCCTGATATAGTTAGGAATTAGCATTTAAAAAACCTTTGCAATTCACTGAAAAAACCATAGGTTTCAGGCCTGATATAGTTAGGAATTAGCATTTAAAAAAACATAGAAATTCACTGAAAAAAACCATAGGTTTTAGGGGTGTTATAGTTAGCTGGACATTTCACTCAAACAAAACCATTGAAATTCCTCCGATATAGTTAGTTGTACTAACTACATCTCGCGCGCCCGCAATCCACTGCTGATGATGTCACGTATTACATCATTCATGACATGGTCAGTGACATCACTGATGACATCTCAAATGACATCACTGATGACATCATCCATGTGACAATCAGATACACCTCATCATACACTAGTAAAACCTTTCATCACTCACTGTAAAATACAGAGTGCCAGATTTAAAACCATTGACACACCAATACAAGTTTCTAAACACCCACTCAGTGATTACTAGATCTATACACACATCTAATCACTTACCTATAGATTCACTCATACATGCTGTCAATAATCAATAGAACACTATCAAATATACTTATACACCTATATCGACATTATACACCAGCACACATCATAATCACTTATGAAGTCATCCTACTCACTTATGCAAACAATGGATCATACTTACTTTTACTTAGCTATACACTTAGAAAAACACCACTTCATCTATTCATATAGATAATAACTCATACTTAGTGTGTTATAAAATCACTATTACAAGTATACAGTTATCCATACAGTCACTCATACAATCACTGAGTCTTATTTATACTTATTTATATACAACAACTGACACATACACTGGCTTTTATTTTTCTAGTTTGTTGGACATGTACCATTGAGACATATATTTGCTCATCACCACACCCATAAAGAAATTCACTCACCCAAACAACTGTTATAACATGTAGTTTTAACTTCATATACCTACTGAATCAACTATTCACACATCTTTGGGCTGTCACACACCCTCCACCGAACCACACATACATTCACTCTCCCATACAAATACTCAGTTAACTAATCAATAACTAATATAGCTAGTAACCAACTGGTGCAGCAGTTTACACAACAACTGACAAAGTGATACAGATATTCACACAGATTAGTCACTATCCAATATATTTAGTGAGACACTATAAATTAGTCAAGTAAACAGTCAATCACACTGCTGCTAAATCCTCTATCCAGATATTTATATTTATATATCCACTCATTCTTCAATGCAAATTGCTATATATATATAATACATATTTGAATAATGAACCAAACCACATTCGCTGGGTGATATCATCAGTGATGACATTTGAGATGACATCAGTGATGTCACTGACCATGTCATGAATGATGTAATATGTGACATCATCAGCAGTGGATTGCGGGTGCACGAGATGTAGTTAGTACAACTAACTATATCAAGGAATTTCAATGGTTTTGTTTGAGTGAAATGTCCAGCTAACTATAACACCCCTAAAACCTATGGTTTTTTCAGTGAATTTCTAAGGTTTTTTAAATGTTAATTCCTAACTACTATATCAGGCTTGAAACCTATGGTTTTTTCAGTGAAAAAAAACAACAACAACAAAAATGAAATATATATATATATACATATATATAGTTGGTGAGTAGCTACATGAGTGACTATATGGGTTAATGATTGGTTGTCTGAGTATCTGAATGGCTACCTGAGTTTCTGTGTGCGTGGGTGGGATGTGTAACTCCCTACATGGATGTGTGAGTTGGTGATTTAGTGAGTGTATGGGTTCATGAGTGCTTCTGCAAGGGGTGTATGGGTGAGTGAGTGTGTGTCTGGCTGTGTCGGTGAGTGAATGGATGTCTCCGTGGTATATGTGTGAGTAAATACATATATGAAAGGCAGTATATATGACTGTTGTACAATATAACTAACTATATGTGAGAGTGAGTGATTGTGAGAGTGGCAGTATGCATGAGTGTGTGCTTGTGTCAGTGACTGCTGAAGAGCATAGGTATGTGTTAGTATCTGTATGAATAAGTGAGGTGGTGTGTGAATAACTGTATTGGTGAGTAAAATGCAGTGTGAGTAACTCTGTGGGTGAGTGACAGTATGTGAGTGTCTGTATGGGTGTATGAGTGCATATATCAGAGACTGTATTGATGAGTGACTGCATGTATGAGTGACTGTATCGGTGAGTGAGTGGATGTGTGTAGACCAATGAAGCAGTGAGTGGGTATGTACATACTGGTATTGGTGTGGCTATGGTTTTGAGAGTGGTAGTCTGAAATTTGGAGTAGGTGTAAGAAAGGTTATATTGGGGTGTGAGTAGGTGCAGCAGAGATTATGTGGATGATGTCATCAGTGATGTCATCAGCTTTGTCATTTGAGATGTCATCGGTGATGTCATCAGTGATGTCACTGACCATATCATGAGTGATGTAATATGTGACATCATTAGCAGTGCATTGCAGGGGTGCGAGTTATAGTTAGCTCAACTAACTATAACGGCTGAATTTCTCTGGTTTTGTATTACTAAATGTCCAACTAACTATAACATCCCTCTAACCTTTGTTTTTTTCCGTGAATTTCTAAGGTTTTTAAAATGCTAATTACTAACTATAACGTCCCTTAAACCAGTGCCTTTCTCCTAGCCTTTTTTCTGACATGGTGTTGGTGGTTTTAGGACTCTGAGCACTTTAGCACTGCTGTTCAGTGTAAAGTGTGTGTGCTCTCTGTGGTAAATATGTTAAGGATTGGTCTACACCTGTTTGGCATATTTAATTTACCTATCAGTCCCTTGAAAAGTGGTATCTCATGTACCCAATGCTGGTGAATTAAATGCTACTGGTGGGCTTGCAGCGCTGATTGCGCCAACCACCAAAGTAGCCTTTCAAACCTATCTCAGGCCTCTGCCATTGCAGGGCCTGTGTGCGCAGTGTTACTGTCGCTGTGATGTGGCACCTAAAGTGTGAGCCATGTCTGTAACCCCCCTTTTACTACATGTCAGTCACCCCTAAGGTAGGCCCTAGCGTGCCCTATGGGCAGGGTGCATTGTAGGTAAAAGGTAGGACATGTACCTTAAGTGTGTGACATGTTCTGGTAGTGACAAACAGCCATTTTGGTTTCTCACTACTGTGAGGCTGCCCTCCCATAGGAATGCATTGGGGATGTCCTGATAAGTGTTTCAGTAGTAATTCCTGAAATGAGAGGAGCAGCATTGTCAAGTTTGGTATGTTTGGAATGGTAATAATAAATGCTACACAATGGTGTGTGCAGATTTACTATAACTATTTTAGAAATGCCACTTTTAGAAGTTGGCATTTCTGTGTGCTATGTGTCTGCATGCCTGATGTGGATCGCATATCTGGCTTTGGAGTGACAGGGGCTGGTGAGGTGTGTGTGGCTCCAGGAGGGGCAAGGTGAGTCAGCGCTAGGCTGAATGGGAGATCTACATTTGGAGTAGTGGGAGGAGTAGTCCCCTGACCCTGAATAGGATTGTGCCTGCCCTAGTGAATGCTGGCTCCGCCCCCCTGTGGTGTGTCTGATGACGAGCTCCCACCTGACAAAGGGGAATAGGAGCCTCGTCAACAAAGTGCTCCAAAACCCCCCAGACCCAGTTCTGACTGTTTTCCCCAGCCCTGTGCCAGGGCAGAACAAAGAAAATGTGAGTATAAATAATGGGCTGCGACCCCCATGAACAGTGTGCTGTTCTTGTGACTGGGGGCTTGTTGCTGCTGCTGGGCTCCAGGAGGAACCGCCATGAGGGACTGCCTCCCTGCTGGAGGGCCCTGTGTGCTGGCCTGCCTGGTACCAGCCTTCGGCCCCTGGACTTTAGACTCTAGCGCCTTGTGAGCGCTTTACTTTTATTCTGAAGAGCGCTATCTTTTAATGGCTAAGAGGAGCAGGTGTCTGGCAGCGCGCTGCTGAAGTGCTTGCCGAGGGAATTCCGAGCATAGGGATTCCCCCCTGCGCTGCTGCTCAAGCGGGACCCTACCCTGTGTTTGCCTTTACTTTTGTGGGTGCCCACCCTGCATTTATGCGTATTATTGAGTGGGTGCACACCCCGCATTTGTGCCTTTCTAGCGGGTGCCCACCCCGCACTGAAGAGCCGCCGAAGGGAACCGCCGTGGCCCGAGCCGGAAGTCAGGCAAAGGTTGCCTGGTTGTGGGTGGGGCCAGCTGCCTCGTGGAAGTCCGGAGCCTCACGGGCTCCACATCGAAGTCACGGGTCCCAGGAGGGGTACCGGGTGAAGTCAGGAAAAGCCCCGGGGTGGGTCTGGCCGAGGCACACTGTCAGTGCCTGAGGACCTGCCCTGAGACCTGAAGATCTGCGCTTGGAGAGGAGCAGAGTCCCCAAGCAGCCCCGGTGAGTGGGGGCTGATTCTAGAGCACTGCGTGTGCTGATTTGGTGGCACCAGAGACCTGCAAGGTAGGAGAGGATCCAGAAGCACCGTGAGAGCTGAGCTCGTTTGAGCATATTGCCGGTGCCAGGCGGAAGCACGAGGACTAGCCCAGCGAGACAGGGCTCCCAAGGCACGGGGAGTGCCAGTGCCTGATTCCACAGCTGCCCTGCCTGAGAGTGGGCAGTGGGCAGCTGCTCCGTAGGGGCAAGTTGTGTTTTGGAATCCCGGTGGGGCTCACTAGGAACTAGTAGTACCAGTGCTTGATCTTTCTCCTCAGCTGCGCCGCCGTAGCGGGCAGCTGTAATGAGGGGGCCATTTCTTTTTGGTGATGAGGAAGGAGTGAGAGACACTCCCCCTGCCCCAGTGCATTCCGCACCTTGCATTCGCTGCATTGGCAGCCAGAGGGCTGTGGAAGGTCCCAATTTAGCACCCTGAGATTTTGGACATAGGGCATTGGAGCCCCAGAGAGAAGGCCAGTTGGCCTGGGGTCAGTTTTGTGATTGGTAGGGTGCAAGGCCCTAATGTGATGCCCCTTACACAATGTGTTTATCCTGATGATTTATGCACTATGTGTTGATGCCTAATATTATGCACTGTGATTTATGCATAATGTGTTTATGTTGGTGATACCTAATGTGTAATGTGTTTATGCTTATGAGGTTATTGCATAATGTGTTTATGCTGGTGAGGCCTAATGAGTAATGTATTTATGCTAATGAGGTTTGGGCCTAATGTGTTTATGCCTAATGTCATGTTTTGATATTTTAGGATGGTGTCTAATGCTAATGTGATAATGCTTAGGTCATTATGGTACCAGTAGTTACTGGTTGTGGTTTATATTTACTACCTGCATCCTGATGGTTCTGACCATGGCCCGGTTGGCAGGGTCCTGAATATAATACCCTGTGAATATTGCCTAGTGCCAGTTGGCACAGTGTAGATTCAGTGATTATGATTCAAATGTGTTTATGATAATACAAAGGCTATTTTTGATATAACCTTCTGTGGAGTTTCTTTTGTGATGTGCCTGGTGTGTTGCTGCTGTGTGTGTGTGTTGCGCAAACGCTTTACACATTGCCTCTGGGATAAGCCTGAATGCTCGTGCTAAGCTACCAAGGGGGTGAGCAGGGGTTATCTTCAGCGTGTAACTCCCTTGCCATGACTAGAGTGGTGGTTTCTGCCTGGCTTAGGCGCATGCCCCAGCCAACCAGAAATCCCATTTCTAACAACATCTATATGTCTATATGAATTTATTTATGGGTATATATATCTATGTTTTGTTACAACAACTTCTGGGGGCAAGAATATCGCCTGGTGCTTTATAATCTCAGTTACTGGTCCCCACCAGTATTGTAATTTTAATACATAAACAAATACACTCAATGTTTACCAACAAAACACGTTAAACATTCTTGTGATGGTTTCTTCTTCCATTCTTTATTTCTATTCCCTCGATGTGTCATGTTTATACAGCAATACAGCCTACAACCAACACATGGTTCACGCACACTCGTGATTCCTCAGGGCTTTTACAAACAGAGAAATACACATCAATTTCTTAAAAAACATTCAAAACACATTTTACAGTTATAACCAATACATGATCCTTTTCTTTAAAACTCAAAGGATCTATTTTTAAAGGTTTAACCTTTCTTAACTGTAATCATACAAATCACCTCGAATTACACATATAATATGCATTTATACATACAAGTAATCAATCAGAATCCTATTGCACAGAAAAGACACTATTTTTTTAATATTCTATAGTATTCACGGTTTATACTATTACCATCTTTCAGCTCAAGTGAGTCTTTACATCAACGAGTAGCTCGTGAGCTACCGGTAGCTCTCTAGCTCCCTGTGAGTAGCTCACCTGTGTGCATCTCAGACTACTAACATGAAATCCTTCGCTTGGTTATATTATTATATGTTTTCCAAAAAAAAGCATATATTTGAGACAAAAACGTGTGTATTTTCAGAACTCATGAGCTGATGTTTGGAGAAAAATGGTTCAATTTCCAAAATAGATTAAACATTATTATTTGAGTTGGACACATTTATTACTCATATTATTACCGTGGTGCTGGGAAATAGCAGCTATGGCTATTATGTATTACTCATGTAGATGCATTCCAAATTGATAGTGTTTTTTACCTTACTGCTGGCAACCCTGCCTAATGCACCTATGTGATCACTGCTGAAAGTCTTGAATGGACTATCATGTCACTTAAAGTAGCTTGGGTTATTTTTCATTGAATATAAGTAGCTCTTATTACAGAAGAGGTTGTAGACGCCTGCTTTACATGAACCCCAAGGGTGCCTATTGTCTCCTCTCATTTTGGGTTGAAGTTCTATGGCAGTAGTGAACTTTGTAAATTTCTGCAGATTCAATTGTATAGCCAATTACTAGGTGCTTTACTTTGTGTTTTATGTTTCTAATCTTGTCTCATGAAGAATCCTAAATCATATTTTTGATATCAGGCAGATTTACAAGAAACTGACGCATCTCTGCATTATAGCAGAGATGCATCAGTTTACTTGCGTCACACAAAAAAACCCTTGCACCACCATGGATGCGTCACATTTACAATGCGGTGCACCATGGCGCAAGGATTGACAGATGTTTCACACAGCTGTTGGCACAAAGGTCACGCATTGCTGGAGTCGTGTTGCAAGCATGTCGCAACTCCTGCAATGCTCAGGACGTCCTATACCTATTGTGCTGCATCACTCCTTACGCTTGCTTCAAGCAGGAGTAAGGTTTTGACGCAGTGGCATCGTAGAAGTGGTGCAGTGAAATCTTGTAGATTTCACTGCGCCACTTTTAGGAGGCTTTCCTGCGGGTGAATGCCCACCCTGCATACATTATACCTGATGCATGTATAATGTAGCACAGGGCTTTACAATGTGACAAATCTTCCTAAATGTGTCACGTTGTAAATGGGTCGCAATGTGGCACATTCTTTACCCTGCCGATGCATCACAAAAGTGATGCAATGGCAGCGCAAAAGTGTCGCAAGGGGCTTGTAAATCTGCCCCCCGGTCTGCTAACGTAATGCATGGTAACAATTCTTGCGCTGTAACAGCCGTGTTGTAATGGTTATGCGTGATAACGGCTGCATTGTAATGGCTGTTCCTCCCAAAGATATACTCAAACACAGCACTTCACGTTTCAGATACTCATGTTTCCAGAAAGTACTAATTTGTGAAATAATAAGTCACAGTGACAAAGTTTTTCTGAGAAGTTCACAGCCAGCGCTGACCAATTGCAGGATTGTGGAATACCACGGCTGCTTGGTCTTGATTCCACTTCATGGCCTTTCTTCCACGACCATGCACTCCCTGTCCCTGTAGGTCGCTTTGCAGGTTCTTTGCAATCACTGATTTCTACAGTTGTTACATCTTTCTCTTCCTCCTTCCTTCCTCCTTTCGTGTTTTTCTCTCTGTTGCTATCAGTCAGTCTGATGAAGAAAAGTTAATGCTGCAGATTGTCAGTTGGCCCCGCAGGCAACCACTGGCTCAAATTAAGCACTTCTTCCAGAGATACATGTCTATATAAAAACAATCGTTGCTTGATGGATCTAAATTAGTATATTAATTACAATTAATTATGCATCTTAAATCACAATGTAAAACTATATGTCAGGGACAACACCTTAAAACTTGCACAAATTTAATTCATAAAACTACATATCGCTCCTTCAGTCAATCGATGTCCGTGATCTACCTGAGATACAATCATATTCCTGTGGTGTTTAAGTTATTGTTGATCAAAAAATCCCTCCCTCGACTTTAGTAATATTTTTTAACTCTGGAATGATAAGGCTGCACTACCAAAGACGAGCCAATGCTACAGGAGTGTGTATCAGGGGTAAAATACAGTTATAGCAGTTACTGTTTTAGACGTGTTGTGGTTTGTAGCTGGAAGGGATGAGGGAAATGTACTACAAAGAAAGCATGCTTAGTCGCCAACTACTAAACACAGTTCAAAGAAACAAGCCCAGCCCCTGCTTCACCCTTTTGAAAGAACACAAGAGTTCGCCTTGATGTGTGGAAACCGCAAACATTTAACCACAGGATAAAATGTTATCTTTGCTGGAAATGACCTACCTCGACGTCACCGTCATGAAATGTTCCTGAGCTCTGGGAGCTATGGCTTCCGCCCTCGCGTCACCAAATGCCTGCAGGAGAAACTGGGAGTTGTACCTCCGACTGAGGGAGAACATTAGGTACTACTGACTCAGACGGGCACCCCACGGCCCCAAACACGCAGCAACCAGCAGCACAGTCACCGTGTATTTCCCAATAACACGACATAGAAGAATTCCCTGCAGGCTTCCCAGAATGTGACGTTTCATTGGATTTCTGGAAGGAACTGTGGCTGCCTAGTCAGTTTCTTTCTGGGCGCTGTATTTATTCCACCGGCAGACTGTCTACTCCTGCGCGAAACCTTGTAATCTGAACGAGATTCATTTTGCAAAAACTCCAGATGAGGAGGATATACTGAAGAACTGCCAAATACTGCTAAAAAAATATACATCTGTAAATCGTGCCCACATTTTATTTGGGTTTTATTCTGAGGCCTTTCTACACATAGTTAATTTTGTCCACAAGTCCTTTGATCAATTCGATACATAATAATTGTAACCATTTATCGTATACTCAGCAACTGATGTTACAAAATTACTAGAGTTGGATACTCCAGTTTAAGAGTGCCGCACATAGGGTTAAATGAGGGCGATGCTCATGGAGGGGATTTCACACACTGTCACACATTCAGTTAATTTGTTGTTCATTTCTTTGGTAGGCCTGCTCTCAGCCGCGGCCCGTGCAGGTAAGAGTGGTGGGGCCTGCGGGGGGCGGGGGAATTTCAATGGCTGATGATGACGGAAGATTACATAAATAATTAATTTTACACCGTCTGTCTAAATCCCCCCCCCCACCTGGCCCCACCGCTCGTACCTGCACAGGATACGGCTGCCTGCTCTTTACCATAGCCTTGTTGGTGCAGTACATGGATTGCTGAGATGTGTGTGTGTGTTGGGGATGACGGTGTTTCTAGGACAAGTTCTCCATTCCAGTTCGCCATCATTCAATGAAACCATACCCATGCGCTAACATCACAGTGAGGTATGGGACTGCTGCAAATGAGGTTGAGGTGGACACGATCATTCGATCTGCAGTGTATGTGGCTTGAGTTTTTCAACTTTGATAAAAGAGCCTTTGGCATCCAATTATGAGTGCAGTACATGCCCCTGGGGTCTTCCAATTCTGGAAGTTTGAATTCCTTTTTAGGGCAAGTTGAGATTTAAGGCGACTATTCGGTGGGACCCCTGCCACCCCAACTCCAGATGTATGCACCTCGTGGTATGCAAGCTATAATCGAGTACCTGTGGGGCTGTTAGTGGCCAGGTACCCTGGACATAGATTCACTTCTGTCTTTGTTGCTAAGTGGCCTTGACTAAGACCATCAACATCAGTAGTACAACCAACCATGTATTTTTCTATTCAGATCAAATTACATTAAAATAATGAGGGTGTTTATTTACCTTATCTGGCACAATTAAGAAAACGTTGGCATTGTCGGTCCTGCCAAAAATAGTTCAGTTACCTTTGGGACCTCATGTTATCAGTACTTCAAAAAATGACAGCTAAGAAGGATACAGGAAGAGTGGGCTAATGGTCAGTGCATTACAGCTATTGCCTATCCTGGTCTTATCATAGTTTGCCATATCACTGTTAGGGGGTAGTATTTCTCTCTTAGGGTTCTCATTATAACTCCTAAACTACCCTTCCCATAAGGCATTAGGACAGGGTGTTACTTGTGTACTTTTTCACTCTGCATTGAGGAGTGATCAGCTGACATGCTCAGCATATAAACGCGAAGCTACTGATCTCTGGTGCTTAGCTTTGCTTCCTGGTTGTTTGAGCCACGCCCCTTTCCTGGATCGTTCTGAACTAATCTCTCATCGAGACTGCTCCGTGGATACTGTGTTGCTTTGAGTTTAGATGGAGTAAAAACAATTGGAACCTTTTGGACATTGTAGTTGTTCGAGCGCGAGTGCGCTCTATTGATGATTCCCCCCTTTAAAACTTCTCTTGCGTGTCGCAGCGCAGGACGCGCTGAATTGGGACTTTTATTTTGAACTCTCAGCTCCAGCTCGAGGACGCACTAGTCTCTGCATACTCACACCTGGTTCCTCACAGCGTCAGGACGCTACAGCTTTTTTTCTCTTCCAAGATCTGACGCGCTATGAAAACAATAGTGGGACGTCAGTAAAAGCGCGAAGTACGCGCTACCAGACATTTCTCTTCACGGAAGCTAGCGTGGAAGAATACGGCCGAGATATAGTTTTGAGAGGATAATGGTCCACGTATATAAGCGCTGGGGATCCTGAATTTTGAGCAAGGAAACATGCAAGTTGTCTCTGCTTATTGATCGCCCACCAGCCATAACGTAAGTGCTATATTGTGGAATACAGAGTACGAGAATTTTTGCTGTTAAAACTCAAGGGTATCAACTGCCTATTTCCTTGTTGGTAGTATTGGGCATGCTGAGCCTTTTTTAAGTGAACACGCTGTGTCCTTACTGGGGTCATTCCTTTTGGTCCATATTCAGAGTCTGGGAGAAGACGCCAGATACTGCCCGCGCATAAAGTCCTTGAGAAATTCAACTACAACTCCAGAGACCTGCTATGTAAGTGTGTGAGAGTACACAAGAGTACACTGTAGTGATAGAGTCTAACACCTCCTAATCTCAAGTTGTTTTCTCTTACACCTATTCCTTTTTAGATCTCGCCTGACCCAGCGCATGCGCTGGTCTGGCGAGACATTTTGTGAGGGCTCCAAAAAGTGCTACCAGGCCAGCCTAGAGCTACAGTGCATGTGCGCGGGCGCACGCGCCACTCTTTACCGCGATTACTTTCACTTTCACGGCCGCTTTGATGTTTGATCGGGATCACTTTCGCAGCCGCAGGGCCGCTTTGATGTTCTAGATTGCAGCAGTTAAAACAAGCATTGGCATAGCCAATAGGTCTCGCTTTTGGGACCTTAAAAGTGTTCAGTTATGCAACTGTTGCATGGCTAAACACTTATAAGGTCCCAAAGGCGAGACCTATTGGCTATGCCAATGCTTGTTTGTTTTGTCATTACTACAGGTATCTTCATCTCCTATGTCCCTCCTGCTTAACTACCAAACAAGCTAGAGGTTTCTTGGTGGCTCATCCTGGTCTCTTCACTCCCCAGATATTACTTTCTCTTCTTGCGGTTAAATAGGCAAGGGGTGTGTCATCTCTAGGGAGAGGAAAGGCATTTCCTTCGCTCCTGCGGATATTGGTTCACACTGGTCAAGAAGTCCGAAGTGTTCACAGAAAAGCCAAGCCTACGTTTATATTATCCCCTGAGCGAAGATTGATAAGGGCGCTTCCTATGAGACCCTTATGGATGACGCTATGTCTCTTGTAACCCCCCAAACCTCCATGAATGTGTTGGTGGCTGTGGTCACCAATTTACAAGCTGAGCTTAGCATCCTGAGAGGCGAAAATCATCGCCTAGTAACTGAACTCGAGGTTCTGAAGACACAGAGACAGGTAGACACTAAAACACCTGACACTATTCCCAAATCCAAGAGGAGTTACATTCAACCCGCTCATTTCCAGGTCCCTACCCTTGCCACTACATCTACGAGTGTGGTTTCGTCCCCGGCACAAGTTAATGTGACCGTAATGACACCTCCCCAAACCCCTTTAGCGATGCCTGAAAGATTCAGTGGTGACAGCAGCAAGTATGGGGTATTTATGAATCAGTTTTTATGTAGAGCGGCATCTTTATCAGACGACGCGGCTAAAGTCGCCTTTATTATCTCCTACCTTAGTGGTAATGCTGCCCCGTGGGCTGTACCTCTTGTAGAATACGACGACCCTGTATTGTATGACCTCTCTAGATTTAAAGAAAGAATGAGAAGCCTTTTTGATCGCCACTCCTACATGCAGGCAAGTGATAACGAATTGTTAAATCCTAAACAAGGGTCTAAAGATCTTTTGACGTATATCACTACCTTTAATAGGTTAGTAGCCGAAACACAATGGCCGGAGGAAAAAAGAACCTCCTTGTTTTACAGAGGTCTCAAAGATGAACTTAAGGATATTTTATCCCAAATAGTAGACCCTCCGGAGGATTGTTCTTCTTTCATGGACCTGGTGGTTAAATTTGACCATAGATTAGTTGAGAGAAAAGGAGAAAAGACCAAGAGTGACTATACCCATCATTTTCTGGCTAAAACCGAGAAGAAAGAACCAAAAGATACCGTGGAACCCATGCAGATAGGGGGTGTTGGGTGTCCACTATCTATAGAGGAACGTGAAAAATGTAGGAAATTAAATCTGTGCTTATATTGTGGCAAGGGCGGCCATTTTGCACGAGAGTGTTTGGTCAATCCAAAAAATCCCGTGAAGAGTATGGCATGCAGATTTCTGGAGTGTTTGCGCTGACGGAAAACTGAAAGACTTGAACAGTTTAGAGATCGCTTGTTCAAGTCCGACACACATACAGGTCTCTTATTTCCTGGCTAATACTGTAGCACTTGTCCCCAAACATTTTACTATTTCAGTTGTAGTGTTATTACCTTCCCAACTTAGGAAAACCTTGGCAGTCTTGATTGATTCCGGCGCAACCGGTAATTTCCTAGACATCGCATTGGCTAAATCGTTGGGGATAGAATTCATCCCTAAGGCTCAACCTGAAACGGTAAGAGCCGTGGATGGTACAGAACTCTCCTCTGGGTTGATCACGTATCAGACGCCTAGTCTTATGTTAATATGTGATAGCGGTCACACGGAAGCCCTTACTTTTGATCTAATAGATGCCCCTAATTTCGGTGCAATTCTGGGTGTCCCATGGCTACAAGTGCACAATCCACTTATTGATTGGACATCGAGGAAAGTCACATTACGCTCCTCGTATTGCTTGATGCATTGCTACAAAGATGTTGCCCATTGGCAGGCCCTGTTATGTTGTGCTTTATCTCAGCCCAAAGTCTCTGTCCTACCCCCTGAATATGTGGAGTTTGCCGGGGTATTTGATGAGGTTCGAGCTATAGCCTTGCCACCTCATCGGTCCTATGACGGTAGAATTGATTTGGTACCGGGTGCTCAACTTCCTGTTAGTCGGGTGTATGCCCTTACAGAACCTGAAACACAATATCTTTCGGAATACTTACAGGATATGTTACAAAAAGGGTTCATCCGCCATTCCACTTCCCCAGTTTCCTCCCCTATTTTTTTTATTCCCAAACGCGAAGGAGGTCTAAGAGCTTGTCTGGACTATAGAGCACTGAACAAAGCGACCATCAAAAATAAGTACCCTCTTCCTCTCATCTCCACTCCCTTGGATCAGGTGAGAAAAGCTAAGATCTTTTCGAAAATAGACCTAAGAGGGGCCTATCATTTGATCCGAGTTAGAGAGGGGGATGAGTGGAAGACGGCATTTCGCACAAAGTTCGGGCTATTTGAATATTGTGTAATGCACTTCGGCCTATGCAATGCCCCGGCGGCATTCCAATTCTTTGTGAATTATATTTTAAGGGAATACTTGGATATTTTTGTTATCGTTTACATTGATGATATCCTGATTTACTCTCAGAATACTCAGGAACACGAGACACATGTGAAGTTGATTTTACAACGATTACAGGACCATAACCTGTTTGCAAAATTGGACAAATGCTTTTTTCATGTCCAAAGAGTGGAATTCTTGGGGTTTGTTATCTCCCCAGCAGGCATCCATATGGACCCAACCAAAGTAACAGCTATTACTAAATGGAATAGCTCCAAGAAGGTCAAGGAAGTGCAATCCTTTTTAGGGTTTGCCAATTTCTATCGGAGATTCATTAACCATTTCTCTGATATAGTTTCCCCCATAACCCGGTTGTTAAAAAAAGGAGTAGTTTTTGAGTGGAATGAGGCAGCCGAGAACGCCTTTCAACAATTGAAAGACAGCTTCACTTCGGCTCCCATCATTCACCACGCGGATGCAACTCAGCCATATTATGTAGAGGCAGACGCATCTCAGCTCGCGGTGGGAGGGGTTCTTTCGCAACGAGACTCGCAATCTGGAATTCTTCACCCTGTAGCCTATTTTTCGAAAACCCTATCACAGGCAGAACAAAATTATGCTGTCGGAGAAAGAGAACTCTTGGCCATCAAAATGGCCTTTCAGGAATGGCGTCATTACCTGTTGGGTTCACCTCACACCATTACCATATACTCAGACCACCGGAACCTTCAGTTCTATAGGTCGGCCCGAGCTCTCACTCCCAGACAGATGAGATGGGTCTCATTTTTTTCTGAATACGATTTTATAATCACATTTCGCCCCGTCTCACAACAAGGGAAAGCTGACGCCTTGTCTCACCTAGGTAGAGATCATAAACACACAGACGAACCCCCCATGCCCATCATCCCCGCTAACAAGATCGTGGCTGGTACCGACACAGCAGATTCTTTTGCAACACAAATAACGCTTGCCTTCGCTGACATTGATAGAGAAAGCTGGCTGACTGATCCAAAGAACACGATAGTGGATGATATGTTTTATCATGAGAAGCGACTATCCCTCCCTACTAGAGAAACCTGTGACCTCATCATTAGATGGTGTCATACTTTACCTGTGGCTGGACACCCTGGGGGAGAAAAAACAGTATCAACCTGCCAAAGATGGTTTTGGTGGAAGGGCATGACTCAAGACATTGCAGAGTTCCTTAAGGCGTGTCCTACATGTGCACGGCAAAAATCCTCACACTGTGCTCCTGCTGGTCTGTTGATGCCGTTACCTATCCCCGACATTCCCTGGTCTTCCATTAGCATGGACTTCATCACGGATCTCCCGCCTATTCAAGGTTTCACCACTATATTAGTCATAGTAGACATGTTAACAAAAATGGCACATTTCATCCCCCTCAAGAAAGTACCCACTGCCTTAGGTCTTACTGAAGTGTTTATCAACAATATAGTCAAATTACACGGGTTACCGTCTGTCATTTTTTCCGATAGAGGCCCGCAATTCGTGTCCAAATTCTGACAGGGGTTATGTAGGAGTCTTCATATAGACCTTCGTCTCTCTTCAACTTATCACCCACAAACGGATGGACAAACGGAGAGAACAAATCAGACGCTCGAACAGTATCTCCGTTGTTTAACAAGCACTACCTCTAACGACTGGCTCCGAGCACTTCCTTTGACAGAATTTGCGTACAATAATACCACGCATTCTGCTTATAAGGTTTCCCCCTTCTTTTTCACTACTGGCTACCATCCTACATTCCTGCCTCTTTCCCTACCACTCACTGACATACCAGCAGTAACTGACCACTATACTCAGCTCAAAACTATCTGGGAACAAGCCAAAACACACCTGCTTGAAGCCAAACAATCCATGAAAACACAAGCAGACAAACACAGACGCCCTGCACCCGATTACACTGTGGGAGAACGAGTTTGGCTTTCCACAAGGAACCTCCAGTTGCCAGGTCCTCGTAAGTTGCAACCCCGATATATTGGGCCTTTCCCCATTTCACGTCTCATCAATCCCGTTACCTGTAAATTAGAACTTCCACCTGAAATGCGGATCCACCCCGTCTTTCATACATCCCTACTTAAACCCTATATCCCTCCATCCTTCCCTCAGCCCCCGCCACCTCCTATAACTGTAGAAGGAGAGCTAGAATATGAAGTCAAAAGCATCCTAGATTCACGCCGAATCAGAGGCAAGCTACAATATTTCATTGATTGGGTGGGGTATGCCCCAGAAGATAGA
This sequence comes from Triturus cristatus, assembly GCF_964204655.1. Taxonomy (NCBI): domain Eukaryota; kingdom Metazoa; phylum Chordata; class Amphibia; order Caudata; family Salamandridae; genus Triturus; species Triturus cristatus. The sequence continues at coordinate 319,616,614 of NC_140589.1, read as the reverse complement.
ACGTGGGAACCCTCTGAAAATATACATGCCCCTAGGTTCATAAGGAACTTTCATGTTAGATATCCCTCCAAACCAAGACCTAGGAAAGGGCCGTTAGGGGGAGAACTGTTAGGGGGTAGTATTTCTCTCTTAGGGTTCTCATTATAACTCCTGAACTACCCTTCCCATAAGGCATTAGGACAGGGTGTTACTTGTGTACTTTTTCACTCTGCATTGAGGAGTGATCAGCTGACATGCTCATCATATAAGCGCAAAGCTACTGATCTCTGGTGCTTGGCTTTGCTTCCTGGTTGTTTGAGCCACGCCCCTTTCCTGGATCGTTACGAACGAATCTCTCGTCGAGACTGCTCCGTGGATACTGTGTTGCTTTGAGTTTAGACGGAGTAAAAACAATTGGAACCTTTTGAACATTGTAGCTGTTCGAGCGCGAGTGCGCGCTATTGATGATTCCCCCCTTTAAAACTTCTCTTGCTTGTCGCAGCACAGGACGCGCTAAAATTGGGACTTTTATTTTGAACTCTCAGCTCCAGCTCGAGGACGCACTAGTCTCTGCATACTCAGACCTGGTTCCTCACAGCGTCAGGACGCTACGGCTTTTCTTTCTCTTCCAAGATCTGACGCGCTATGAAAACAATAGTGGGACGTCAGTAAAAGCGCGAAGTACGCGCTACCAGACATTTCTCTTCACGGAAGCTAGCGTGGAAGAATACGTCCGAGATATAGTTTTGAGAGGATAATGGTCCACGTATATAAGCGCTGGGGATCCTGAATTTTGAGCAAGGAAACATGCAAGTTGTTTCTGCTTATTGATCGCCCACCAGCCATCACGTAAGTGCTATATTGTGGAATACAGAGTACAAGACTTTTTGCTGTTATAACTCAAGGGTATCAACTGCCTATTTCCTTGTTGGTAGTATTGGGCACGCTAGCCTTTTTCAAGTGAACACGCTGTGTCCTTACTGGGGTCATTCCTTTTGGTCCATATTCAGAGTCTGGGAGAAGATGCCAGATACTGCCCGCGCATAAAGTCCTTGAGAGATTCAACTACAACTCCCGAGACCTGCTATGTAAGTGTGTGAGAGTACACAAGAGTACACTATAGTGATAGAGTCTAACACCTCCTAATCTCAAGTTGTTTTCTCTTACACCTATTCCTTTTTTGTTTTGTCATTACTACAGGTATCTTTATCTCCTATGTCCCTCCTGCTTAACTACCGAACAAGCTAGAGGTTTCTTGGTGGCTCATCCTGGTCTCTTCACTCCCCAGATATTACTCTCTCTTCTTGCGGTTAAATAGGCAAGGGGTGTGTCATCTCTGGGGAGAGGAAAGGCATTTCCTTCACTCCTGCGGATATTGGTTCACACTGGTCAAGAAGTCCGAAGTCTTCACAATCATGAATTAGCTATCAATCAAGGCCATGGCATTTTGGGGATGTTACATTGTCCCTTTTGTGTTCCCATTGGCCTGTAATGACGGGCTGAAGTAGTAGATTTGTTAAACTGTAGAGGCAACATGGCATGCAGATGGGTAGCTTGTAATTCGTTTCTATGGGCCCGATTCACAGAACTAACTTAAGACAAAATCCTAAACTTACTACCATTTTGGTATTCACAGAAAGCACTTACTCATTTTGGTATTCACAGAAGTTAGGAGTCCTAACTTTAGGACTCCTAAATGCACTCTGTGAATACCGAAAGTCTTAAAGTTACGATTTTTCTCAGTTTAGGAGTAGTAAAGTTAGGACCCCTAACTTTAGGACTCCTAAATGCCTTCTGTGAATACTCCAAATTAGGATTTACAGTTTTGTTGCTCAAAAAGTAAAGATGTACATATAGACAGGATTTCTCATAGATGTCTGGAAAATTCCTGCCCATTCTCAAACGTATCTACTATGTAATATTTTGATGTACCCTTTAGATTTGAATTTGTTACTAAAATTGCGCAGTTTGACTCATTTATTTTTCTTACCTATTCCAACTATGATTTCACGCATCACGCCCCTTCCACACTTATGCTTCCGTCCTATTGGCATTCATGCGCTGCTGTAATAATCACTGCTTTAGTTTTAGCCCAGATTTACTATTTACCAAGCCACTCAAAACCACTTTAACCGGTTTCATGTGGTTAATAAAATACAAAGTAACACAAGGCCGATCAAAGCGCTGCCTTAAAATACTTTACATCGGGTAGGCATTACATAAGTGGCACATGGAACGTGGGTGTTCCTATGCAGCCACCCATGTATTGTGATGCAAACCCAGATTTACAAAAACGTGTAAATCTGGGTTAGCTACAAAATGGAGCACCTACCCAACATAGGCATAAAAAGGAGAAATATTTGTATTTCTCCTTTTTATTTTCTCTTTCCATATGTGCTGCAAGCCTCTACTGATTGCTTTTGTGCAGGAATGTGTCCCTCTCTGCACAAAAATAATTCTGCCCATAATGCAGACACCCTTGCAATATGGTATCGTGCAAGGGTGCCAGCACTAGTGATAGGCAGGCAATAGTCCCCAGTACAAGAAGAGAGCAGAAATACTCCATATCTTTGAAAATATCGAGCATTTCTGCTCTCTCTCTCTTTCACACATCACAGCAAAGTACAACAAGTTGCCTTGCTGCGCTGTGTTGTGAGAAATAATAGAAAGTGTGCCCCTTAGGTTCTATGGGTCTTTCTGTGAAATCCAAGAAAGAGCAAGAAAAAATGAAGCTATTTTTAGGGAAGAAACTCACAGAGAAAACTGAAACTTGGATTCTAATGAAAAAATCAGACTTAATGAAGAAAAACGGATAAAGATATTGAAATGACACAATTAAATAACAGAAACAAATCTCAACAAAGAGAAATATGAGAATAAACTACTGAAGGTGTACTTAATAGATATGTTGAGACTGAAAACATTATATTAAAATATCTAAAGGTAGGCCTCAAAATCATGTAGAAAAACTAAAGAGAAGTTCTAAAATCATAATTTGAGAATATTGATTAAACATGTCACATATAACAGAAAAGGGGAAAGTGAGGCAACTCCACTTTCCAAATGAGTGGCAAATACAATTTAAATGTAAAACTTAGGGGTGTATTTATGAGGCTGTGTGCCTTCGCTCTTACACCATGCAACAAGGTGCATGAGCGAAGCAAACCGTAAGACAGATTTTTGAAGACATGCAAAGCCACTTTGCGTGGCTCTGAGTGACTAAAAAAATCTGGAGTAAGACAACGCAAATCACTCCATTGCGTTACTCTGCCCTGGATAGGCGTTCCATAGGCATTGTGTGGGTGTTACCACGCAACTCTCGTGGATTTTGATGCATGCCCAGATTTACAAGAACTTGTAAACCTGGGGATCCGCCAAACAGATACGCCTTCCGTGGTGTGGAATAACAAGGAGAAACATCTTTATTTCTCCTTGTTACTTCTGCATTCTGCAGCACACATAGAAAAAGGAATTTGCTTCCCAATATTTTTTTTGTGCAGGAAGGCGTCCCTCCCTGTGTACAAACAACCCTGCATACAACACAGACACCCTTGCACCATGGTGCAAGTGTGTCTGCATTCACACTCGGCAGCCAAAACGGCTCCAGTGCAGGGACAAGGACAGGAATGCTTAGTATAACTGCTCCTTCCCTGTAATGCAATGCAGCGCTGCAAGGTGATTTGCTGCACTGAGTTGTGTTACTTTGCCATAAGTATGGCCCTAACGTTCTTGATGAATGTTAGGGCCATATTTCTCATGAGGACGGAGAAAAAAAGGAGATGGACATAATGACACTATAAAGTATGGTTATACATATCCCAGTATAAAATCTGTATCATGTTATTGTTGGAAATGTGAAATACAATGATTAGCAGTGTGCAAGCAGTAAAGAAAATAGATTATAAATTGCCAATTTTATACATTATATTATTTTGAAAAGGCACTAGAAGTCAAAGTTGCCTGGATGCAGACTCGAAATGAAGATAGTGAGGGATGTACATTTAAAACTTTGAGAAAGGCAGATACATTTGCTGTAGTATTTGTATACTGCCCGCAAACACGCTGAAAATGTACCAAACTACTCCAATAACTACAGAATCAGACTTAATGATGGTACATCTGTATCACTGTGGCTGATGACAGGAATTGTATGAGGGTATTGAACAATTTTTGATTAAAATTATTGGAAGAAAAAATAGGGAAAATCAAAATATAGGCTGCAAATAACCGGTACATTTTGCACTATGAACAGACAATAGAAAGTACGTAATGCAAAAGGAAGAACATTGGACATCCACTTTAATTTTTGATCAGCTTTGGATGAGTACTGGTATGATAGACTGACAACTTTAGAATAGTAAATGGTATTTTATTAAAGATATTGGGCTATTAGTTGTGCAGGATTTAAGTTCTGTGCACGTAATAGGCCCAGAAATGTGGTGTGGGCCATCAGGCCGATGGAATTGCCAATGGTGAAATTCTGAAATCATATTTGACCCCCGCTGGATCGTTGCCCCCGAAATCACAATATCTTTCACTTATACTAGGTAGAACATCACAATATAGGGAGTTGCCCTTTTAAATAAAATATGCCTATCATCTTTGTCAAGAGGCCACCACATCAATATATAAGTCAAGTGAATTGACTTTGTGGAGTAGTCACCACATTATAATATGAGGGAAGCATATTGGCTTGTCAAGGAGTCACCATATTCCAAGAACAATAATCACATGTTAAAAAATCACCATCATATCACTGAATTCAGTAACCATACTTCAATGACATATTTGTGTTGCTCCGTTAACTGGATTACTTAGAAAGCTAGGCTTCACACCAATCTCGCATGCTGATGACACCCAGCTATTACTGTCATTTGAAAAAAAATCTCACAATATTCAGACTGTTTTCTCGGAAGGCATGACTGCCATTGCGACCTGGATGAGTAATAATTTCTTACAGCTCAATGCTGGGAAAACTGAGATCATGCTATTCGTAGAAGCGCCTCTGCTCTGGTCTCCAGAATGGTGGCCGTCGGATCTAGGCGACACCCCGGTCCCTAAGACCGTGGATAAGAACCTTGGCATATGTCTGGACCAGACACTCAAAATGAAGGAGCAAGTTACACATACACGGGCTTCCAATACGCAAGCAGGTCAAATTTAAGATATGCTGCACTGTGCACAAAGCACTAAATGGTAAAGGTCCTGGCTATCAAGCAGGAAACTTATTCAATACCAGCCACCCAGACCTTTATGCTCAGGAGCCAAATTGCCCCATCCTGGATACTCGGATCCTGCAGACCTCAGACACCGCCGGAGATACGTGGACTGGATTATCTCATCGAGTGTCCACTGCTGAGGGCAGGCTCTGGAGACCGAGCCGCTCTGCATTGACCCTCAGGCCGGCTCCAATGCTGCGTTGGGAGAGTGGATGTGGACAGATGCATCGCTGCCTCTCCCCACCCCTCAGGTGAGCCTGCTTGCTGGAGGCTGCGAGTGGCTGTGGGCATTGTTACAGCGGCTCAGTAGGAGAAAGTTGAAAGGGACTGTGATCGGTGCGGAGCCTCTCGCGGGCTCTCACGCCGGTCACATCATTTGCTGGCCCAACTTGCAGGGAATTTAACTATTTATCTGTGGACAGAGGTTGCTGGCCCTCTGTGCCACCCCAGACTTGCTGTGCTGCAGGAGCGGGTCTGCTGCTATGCCAGGGTTTGTGGGGACTCTCAAGCTGCTCTCCAGACACCATGGAGGCGCTAGTGACTCTCTTCTCGATGGCAGCTGGAGCACTCTACGGTCCAAGGCTGCATAGACGCCACCATATTAATCCATTTGTGCATGGGGAGGAAAACAACCTAGGTTGAAACATACCAGCTTTATTTAAAAGGGAACCAGGGGGAGGAAAACCCCTCCCATGACCCAGGTTGAGAAACAGAAAGAGGACTCTCACTAAAAATAAAACAAGATACAGTGGAAACTAAAAAAGAACTAACTCTACCCTCTCAGCACAGGAAAGGGCAAAGGAAACCAACTCTCCAACCGCACTACTTTTTTTTTTGCAAATCTGTTTTTATTGTTTTGTTATTTTGGTAGAAGAATACATGTTACGGCAGCATACATTACACACAGAGATTCATAAGCATGTGCAGATTGTTAAGCCGCGCCTGCAGTCAAAATAATATAACCTGCATTCGGGTTATGTGCCAACCACCACCCGCTTAGGAGCCGGCTACATTGTCCTTTTCAGTTCTGGTGTCGTCACTTGAGAAGGGGCAGTTGCCACCGTATACCAGCCACTTAGCCGTACATGCAAACTTATATCGCCCACACAACTTAGGCGTCAAAAACAGATGAGTTACGTACAATGCAAAAGAAGAACTCATAACAGAGGCAGCGTGAACAGTGATACACATAGATTGCTCCTTCCCCCTTTCTACCCCAACTCCCCCCCCACCCCCGGGATCGCCCCCCCCAACCCCCACGGTTGCAACTATCCCCATGTGTTCGCTGACGCCCCGTCTTTAGTCCAGAGGTAATGGGGGCTATGCTATCCCGTCAGCAAGGCAGCCTGCACTGCGCCGTCACTCACGCTGTCGTGTCTGTCCACCCCTATGCAGCCCGTGTGACCCTCCCCGTCCAAGCGCCGGAGCTCAGCAAGTAACTGCTCCCAGCGGTCCGCCATGGGCTCCCTCCGCAGCCCCAGAGTGTCCTCCCTACGGATGGCAGTCCCCTCCGCCCTGGCCCATGCCTGGAATGAGGAGCTCCAGGCTCGTGTGTGTGGTGGGTCATGCACCTTCCATCTCCTGGTGATAAGGCATTTTGCTACTACGAGCCCCAGGTCCAGGAATCGGGACGCTACCTTGTCTTTGGGCGATCTTGTAAATTGGTGTAAGATGTTTCCAGGCCAGTCTAAGGAGATGTTATGACCCACACTCCCCTGTAACAGCCCACTGACCGCCCTCCAATAGGTGCTCAACGAGGGCAGAGCGCGTTGTTGCGGTGAAAGTACCTGTTAATCAACTCAGGTGTGAGGTAGGCCCTGTGAACAGCTGGATTTGGCGGAACCGCATATTTCTGGGGATACGCACTGGGCTTTTAAGGACCCTCTCCCACTCTTTGTCTGCCAGTGGCCTCCCCAGGTCTAGCTCCCATTTGCCGCGGAGCGGGCCCAGACTAACCACCGTGTGCTCCCGTAACGAAGCGGCGAACCAGCGGACCAGATGCCCGCCCCTCCCCATGACGTGCAGGTATTGCATGGTTAGGTGCTGACCAGGCTCCGTAGCCATGCTTCCCCATTTGGCGGTCAAGCTCGCCAGTAGGGAGCGGTGCATAAGGAACCCACCGGGTGGGAGCCCGTCCTCCGACACTAAGGTCTCATACGGTATCAACTCACCGTCCCTGTATAGGTCTCCCAGTGTGTGCACATCTGCTTCCCACCAGCCCGTCAGTGCTGGGGCCGCTAGCACCCCTCCACCTCTGGGGGAACCCTCCAGAGGTATTGCCGGCGCGTATGGAACAACAGCGCGCATGAGGTACAAGGCCCTCCGAAAGCACCAATGCGCCACAGCCAGGAGGAGCGGCAGTGGTCTCGTAACCGTAGCTAGGGGGTGAAAAAGACCGGTCACACGTTCCAGCGAGTAAGGGGCTGCCACCGTGGCTGTATCGTCCCTGCCTCTATCAGCCAACCAGCGGGCAACCCATTGTAGCTGAGCGGCCAGGTAGTAGTGCTCAAAACATTGAGCCGCCAGACCACCCCTGTCCGTCGGGAGGAAGAGCTTTGTGAGCGCCAACCTGTGCCTGGCAGTGCCCCAAACAAAATCCCGCAGCATCCTATTGAGCCTACCAAAAAAGGCGGGGGGACATACATCGGCAAATTGACAAAGTAGTACAGGAGGCGGGGAAGCATGACCATTTTGGCGAGTGCCACCCTGCCCGTGGTCGTCAGCGGGAGCGCGCTCCAAAAGGCCACCTGCGACCTGAGCGCCATGACCGCCCTTCCCAGGTTGCCATCGAATAAGTCGGTCGGGCAGCGGTAGATTTGTATCCCCAGATATCGAAAGGTGCCGTCCCTCCATTGAACCGGCGTGCCATTCAGGTGATAGCCCGGGTCCGCAGTCCCTGCGCTAAAGGCGTACAGACAAGATTTACCCGCGTTCACGCGGAGTCCCGAAATAGTGGCGAAGGACCGCAACAATGGGGCCAGCTGCTCTGGCATGCATCCCACATCCTTAACGTACACTAACAGGTCGTCCGCATAGAGCGACACCTGGTGAACAGCGTCTCCCAGCGGTATACCATCTCCCAGGGTCGTCCGCACAGCCGCCGCCAGGGGCTCCATCGCCAAGGCGAACAGCAACGGGGACAAGGGGCATGCCTGCCGGGTGCCCCGGCACACCGGTACCGCCTCCGAGACATAGGGGCCCAGCCGAACACAGACCGTGGGGTTTCTGTAGAGCAGGTCGACCATCCTGAGGAAATCCCCATCCAACCTATATTGCAACAACACCGTGGACAGGTAGCCCCATTCCAAGCAATCAAACGCCTTCTCCAATCTAGGAGGAGGCACCCCGCTCTGGGCCATCTGTGCACGGCCTCACCGGCCACCCTGAAGTATCTCCTAAGGTTTAACGACGTGGACCTCGCAGGGACAAACCCGTTTTGGTCGGAATGCACCAGATGCGGGACCACTGGCCCCAATCGGTCTGCTAGTGTTTTCGCTAGGATTTTGTAATCGACATTGAGCATCGCCAGGGGACGGTAGGAGCCCAAGGCCATGCGGTCGTGATCCGGTTTAGGCAGGGAAACCAGGAACGCCTCCCGCATGGAGGGGGGGCGCGACCCCTCCTCTAGCGCTTTGTTATATAGCGCATGCAGCAGCGGCACCAGGGACTCACGGTACGCCTTATAGTACTCCGCAGGCAATCCGTCCGGCCCCGGCGTTTTGCCCATTGCCATTGATTGTATCGCCTCCCCAATTTCCTCTAGGGAAAGGGGCCCACTGAGCGCTGCATTTTGCTCCCTGGAGGCCACAGGCAAGTGAATGGAAGCTATGAACTCCCCAAGAAGGTGCCGGGGACCCGTCCCCTGAGCCGCATACAAGTGCTTGTAATGGTCCACGAAGGCCCGATGTATTTCGCGCTGCGTGTATACCACCACTCCGTCTTCCCTGCGGATTGCTCTGATCGGGTCCCGGCGATCCTCCTGTCGGATTAACCAGGCCAGCAGACGGCCCTCCCTATCTGCTCTAGCATGTGTTCTGGCTGTGTGCGCCGCATAGTTGTGACAGCGGAGCCGCTCCAGGAGCTCCGCGTGTTGTCCGCGGAGATCCTCCAGACTACATGAATGTCTGCCCCCTCCTTCTCCCTCCCTCTCATACTGCAGGAGGTCGTCCTCGAGGCGCGCCAGGGAGTCCGAAAGGGCCTTACTTTGGGCCTTATGTTCCACTGGGCCCCCAGGCAGTGCCCCCGAATGGCCACCTTATGGGTGTCCCATTCCACCAAGGCACTGCCCGTCGTCCCCTCATTGGCGTCAAAGTACGCTAGAATGGCTGTACCAAGGGAGGAGCGGAACTCCGAGTCCTCCAGCACGCTCGGCTGAAGTCGCCAGGTGGGCACCGGCGGGCGGTCTGCCACCCAGCCAATCCGAAGCCATAAGGGGTTATGGTCGGAGTGCGTCCGCCCCAGGTATTCCGACTGCTCGATAAGCGGGAGCAATGACCGGGAGCCCACTATCCTGTCCAACCATACGTGCAGATCGTGAACTGCTGAATAATAAGAGTATATCCTATCCTTCGGGTGGAGTATGCGCCACATGTCCTGCAGCGACCAGTGCGTGAGCCAGTCTCCCAGCGCCCGGGCGCTGGACTCCACTACCGTGGCACGGAGGGGAGGGAAGGATCTATCCAACTGGATATCCAACACCATATTAAAGTCCCCTCCCAGCATCCAGGGGAGCCCAGCATAAGGGTGTAGAAGCTGCGTCAATCTCGCTAAAAAGGAGGCCTGATCCACATTAGGCGCATATAACGAGCCCAGCAACATCTCTTGGCCACTCAGCTTCCCCCGCACTAATGTATACCTGCCCTCCCGATCCACCACCACCTCTTTGCAATCGAAAGGGACGCCTGCTCGCACCCAGATCAGCGTGCCCCGCGCGTGCGCCGAGTAAACGGTGCCGTATGTTTGCCCTCTCCAGCGCCTAGAGAGCCTGCCCAGTTCCGTCTGGGACATATGCGTCTCCTGTAGGAGGGCAATCCCAACGGAGTGTCCCTGCAGATAGGAAAAGATGGAGTAGCGCTTGGACGGCGTGTGCATGCCCCGTATGTTCCAGGTCACAATGTTAGTGTGCGTCATCGCAAAGCTAGGGGAGGGGGGTGGGCCACAGTCCGGGGGGAGCATGTTAATGCGCTGCCATGTAAACAGTGTAACCATTATGAACAGTTTAACAAGTAGGGCGTATTCCCAACGGGGCATCCGTCCAAACCTCAGGAATGCTAAGTAATATTAGGCTATTGCAGTGTGGTGACTGATGGGGTTCGTGCAATCGTAGCGACCTGTTGGTACTAGTTCCCCTCCCCTATCTCCACTGGAAGAAGGAGGAGCAGCATCGTGTCGGGAGCTGAACTGCCGTGCAGGCCCAATGCAAACCCCGGCGGGAGGAGCCCGCAGGTGTAACGTCTAGTGGCGCGCGCCATGTGCAACCCGCCCACACGAGGCCAGGCGCTCCCAGTTCTAATCCTACATCCCCCCAGGAGGTCCCAGGGCCCCAGAACCACCCAACACAATGCCACGGCATACACGTGGCCCTGGCTTAACATACGTAGACCCTGCCCAAACTTCGACATCATGACATCCTATCACACAATCAGGTCAGCAGTCTGCGGGGTCACCACTGGCAGAAGCAAGTCTTCCGAGACCACTGTGGACGGGGACGACGCCCCACTCGTTCCCGGAGCATTGTGCGTGCATGTCTCCATTCGGTCACTGGCAGGTGATGTCCCAAGCGTCGCCACCGCCTCAAGCACCTCCCGCCGCTCCATCCGGATTCTCTCCGGGCTAGGTGCCACCGGTCCCGGCCGCGCCAGCTGTCGTGCCCCCTGGCGCCCACGTCTTCTGGATCGCCTCCCTGGGCGGCCGTCAACATCCGAGCCAGCACGCCTCGCCCCCGCCCACTGCCCCGACTCCTCCAGCCAGTCCCACACGTCCGCCGGGGAGTCAAAGAAGCGGGTTCCCTCTTTTGCTACCACTCGCAGGCGGGCCGGGAACAGCAGGGAGTAAGGTAGAGCCAACTCCCGAAGCTGGCGCTTCACCGCCATGTAGTTACTTCTGCGCCGCTGCACGGCTGCGGTGTAGTCCGGAAATAGCATGACTCGGCTACTGCCCACGGTCAGGTCACCAGACTTTCTAGTTTCACTCAGAACCGCATCCCTGTCCCGGTAGTTGAGGAGCTTGAACAGGAACGGTCGGGCCGGGCCCCCGGCTTGGGCCTCTGTGCCGGCACCCTGTTCGCCCATTCCACAACAAAGTGTTGAGATAACACCCCCTGAGGCAGGAGATCCCGCAACCAGTTCTCCACGTATTGCTCCGGGTGCCTACCCTCCACTCCTTCCGGGAGACCCACTGCGCAGATATTATTGCGCCGGGAGCGTCCTTCCGCATCATCAACCCTATCTTCGAGCGCATGGACCCGGTCCAGCACATCCTGCAGTGCTGCGCTATGACTCCAGACAACAGGTTGGAGCTCCTGAAGCGTCTGACTGTGTGACTCTACCCTCTCGGCCAGTTTGCGATGGTCAGCGTGAAGGAGGGTGAAGTCGGATGTGACCTTGTCAATCCTTGTTTCGAGGGACTCCCTTGTTTGGTCCAGGGTAGTGCCAAGTCTCTCCACCGCCGCAAGCATGGTGTCCATTTTAGTTGAGAGGGCTGCCGTTTGCGACTCCGTGTCCCCCCCGACCGGCCCTGCGCGGGGTCCAGGCTCCCAGCACGCAGCTGTCCCTGCTGCGATTTGTCACGAAGTCGGCCCATCACGTACTGTTGAGCAGTCGGCATTCACAGCTCGTCCCCCGGCATCGTGTACACAACCGGGTGTGGGCCCTCCAATCCCCGCCGGCACTCAGCTCTGCGCGGCCGCCGGAGCTCAACTCAGTCCCCAGGGCCCAGCCGCTGGGCCGCAAACAGCAGGAAGAGGACCGAGGATACCCCACAGCCCGCAGCAGCAACAGGCTCCAGAAGGGAGGCACACCGGCAGTATTCCCCAGTCCGCAGAGGGCGCCCAGAATCATGCGCCTCGTTCCCCTTAGGGCATCGCACCACCGTACTTGCTCACTGATGCGTCGATCGGCCGATGTCCGGCCCAGTCCCGCTCTGGCCCTGCCAGGTACACCCGACCGGTGCCCGCCAGCAGACCGCTGTGCACCAAGGCTCGCTCGCTCTGTGTCGTTGCAGCTGTACAGCCACTGGAGCGCTAGGCAATCCAGGCGCGGCAGCCCCGTCAGCCAGCTTCACAACAGGGGCCCCGCTCCCAGGGTCTCTATGCCCAGCACCCCGGGTCACAGTCACTTGCGGAGGCCCCCCACCTCTCCAGTGCGTGGCTCCTGGCGGTCCCTACAATGTCCGGCACACCACACTCCGCCACGGCCTCGCACAAAATGGCGCTTCCCATGAAATGGCGCCCGCCTCTGCCAGTACCGGGCCTCAGAATTCACAACAGGCAGTCCACGCCGCGGCCTTCGGGCTCTCCGTGCACTCCAGGCGCGCCTCTGCACCCCTCCTATGCAACAGTTGGCCTCTCCTAGTCTCCCCAGTCCAGGTTCCACTACTCGTGCCACTCAAGCTCAGGGCCCTCCTCTCCGCACGTCTCGCACCCAGTCACTTCGGGCTCACCGCAGCAGGGGGGTCTGCGCAGGCCCCAGGCCTCAGCTCACCTTGCTGTCTTGACCTCGGCGACGGCCCCCACCACTCGAGGCCGCAGGCTCCCCCTTCACTCCGGACACGCCGTCCCCTGGGGCCGCAGCTCCTCAGTGCTCCGCCGCCGATCGCTCCTCAGTGCGCAGCAGGCCCCCAGCATGCAGTTCAGGGCGTTGCACTCCGCTGCGCGCCACTTCGCGGGGGCCCCCCGCAACACCTCAGCACCTGGCAGGGGCTCCCACCAATCCGCGTCCGCTGGCGACGTCAGCTCGTAGCCTTCAGGACACTCCGTCCGCGGGGGGAAGGGACCTCCCATTCAGCGCCGTCCCCGCTCCGCCTCCCGGCACTATCGCAGGGTCCTGCGGCCAGCCTCGCCTCACAGGCCGCCGCGCGCTCCCTCTCCTCTCGAGCCTCGCCAGGTCGCGGCGCCTCACAATCGCTGCCCGCTGGGCTGCGCAGACTCCTCGTCACTGCCCCACACCGGGCCTGCGTCCAGCTGCCATGATCTGCCCCCTCACAGGATTAATGACAGGATAGCCAGGAGGTAACGGTCGGAGCCTCAGTCGCTCGCGTCCGCCATGTTTCCCGGCTGGCCACGCCCCCCCTCCAACCGCACTACTTAATCAAAATGAAACCAGTCTGTCTCCAGCCAGGTAGGCAGATTCTAAAGGAAGTTACATAAAATAAAATAATGAAACAATTATAAATACTGGTTAAGCTCCCATACTCCCAGCCATTAAGGACTGGGCTTATTCCAGGCCACCTCCAGCTCTGTCCTGCTCTACCCCTCCTATACCAATATCCAGGGTATACCCTCTGGTTGGAGTCCTCCTATCTATGCCTAAACAACATCAGGGTACTCACTGAGGGTAAGATGCTTCCTGCCCCTTCAACTTGCCCCCTCCCCTCAATGCCAAAGTGCATGAAACCCTATGGCCCAAACGCTCTGTCCATCATCTTCCCCCCTAATCTCTCATTAAAGGTGAAAAAAACTTCAAACAGAGGCTGATCAAACAACACCCTGAAACACTCTTCGCTAATATATTCTACAATTTCTCTAAAGGCCAACAGATAATGGATTTCATTTTCCACACCCAACGACCTGCGAAATGGACATTATATCCAAAACAACCAACACCCCACACAGCTGCAAACTCACAATCTCTAACTCAAACTCTCCTAAGTTCAATGGCAACACATCGGCTACCATCTACAGAAACGCAATTGTCTTGATTCAAGCCAACAACGCCAACCTAGATTCATTTGAATCCCTATTCACCATGCTACAGAATGCCATCACACATTTGCACTTTACCCACTTGCACAACTCCCCCTCCCCCACCAACTGCCCCCACTAATGACAGCACAAAATAATCTGACGACTCACACAAACAACTTCAACTCCACCCCATCTACCACCACTCTCCACTTCTACCACTACTCCTCACTCACACACTAAAAACATCTTATCCAGACCAATCCTGAGGAACATCAATGACGCAGCTCCCCAACCCCCTGTCGACTCCCCTTCCACCCTTCCTTTACCACGATCCTCTTTCCCACAGGCCACTTGTGAGGGCGACCCACTAACTAATACACCCAACTCCCACAACCTACCATCAGCACTCAACAATCTGTTATCTGAAACAAGACAAGAATGCTCACACCACATGACCACAACACCCATCATGGACAATATAGTAACGAATGACACCGTGAACCACACTCTCACGGACAGACACTCTCCATCTCTGGACTGCCCCACACAAGACAGCTTGAAATTAAACACCCTTACCCCCTACTCTCTAAATATGGCTCAGAGACTTTCTGCGATGTAAAGCCAATTAGAGAGAGTAATACAGGGTATAAACAAAATCTCAATGAACCTAACCTCACATCCGGAGCCTGCCCAACGCTTCCACCTTCCACCCACCGGCACCAATAGTCAACACCCAAGTCTTCCCAAGACACAGCCGCACAGCTGGAACTTGACTCCTTTTATAAACCAGCCTCAGAGACCCAAAAGAACAAGTGCTGCAATGTCCATGAGTGAGGCGACAGATCTTGCCAATTCTTACGACTCAACATCAACTAAGGACAACCTCAGCACCAGGATCCAGGTTATTAATGGATTGGGGAGAGACCGCATTCCACCAAGGATGATGAGTCCATCAGCTAACCACATCAATATTCCAATGGCACCTCCCCCTAAGAAACTCAACAACAAGGGAACGATTAACTGCCTGCTTATAAACTGCAAATTTGCAACCAAACACGCAACAGAATTGGCAGAAACTATCCTGAACCATTACATTGATATCATGTTCATCACAGAAACTTGGTTGAATGAATCCTCCTACCCAATCATTGACATGCTAGTGCCCCCTGGGTACTCAATCATCAAGAAAGACAGAAAAAGCCATTGTGGTGGGGACATTCAATCATCCACAGGAACAGCATTACCATAACTGAAACTGACACCTTCACCTACAACACATTTGATTATCTAACCTCCACCTTAACGATGAAAGAAAACAAAACGCTATACTGTCACCTCCTCTACCATCTGGCAGGCAATACACACACCTTTGGAGAACACCTATCCGACCTGATAACACACTGCTCACTCTTTGACTCCAACAACATAATACTAGGTGACCTCAACCTTTATTAGAACGACGAGAACAATACTCTAATCCAATCCTTAAACAAATTTCTACTCAATAATCTTATTCAGCGCTGCAAAGAGCAAACTCATAACAGAGCTCAATCCTTTACATCATTATAGCTCATGAAAATACAGTTACTATTGACCACAACCTTCCTGTTGACTGGTCCGACCACCACATCATTCAAATTTCACATTAACCAGATGATTCCTCACTTACCCCCTACACAGGAATCCCTTTTTTGGGCGAGAAATGTAAGACAGTTTCCCCTGGCTGACCTGGAAGAAAGAGTGAAGACACTACTTCCCCCCACTGAGGTTCTGGACTTTTAAGAGTCCAGAGGTGTCAGGGAAACAACACCCGAAGACCACTGAGTTCCTCCTGTCTCGGTGCACAAATAAACAGAGACACGGGCTTCTCGATGGCGGCGTCAAAGACCAAGGTTTATTTACTGCAGGGACACAGAAATCATAAGAACCACACAGAGGCAGAATCTACGAGACTGTTCAATTTGCTTTAAGTGGGTCGCATCTTAAATACAAGAAAAATGTCTCGGGGCAACATTACACAAATATTTCTCATGCCCAACCCGGTATCCCAAACAGACAATAAATAAATATCAAACAATGATTAGTTGTAGGTTTTCGGTATTCGATCAGGTCCTCTCGACAGTTTTTCATTCTTTGCCCGATCCTCCCCACCATAAAAATCGTAACCTCCCCATTGTAAAAGCCCAGAAGGAAAGGAGCAGTGCCAGGTGCAAAAGGATTGAAATGTAGGATAAGAGGGGTTTATGGATCATAAACGGGCAGGGCAATCGTCTTTGGTCTTTCAGTCAGGACAACGGACACGAGAACCAGTATAGCAGGACTGGCCTTAGGCAAGGGAGGCAGCTTGATTCTGCCGAGTCATGTAGCGTCAGCCTTTCTCGGACTCGAGCTTACGTGTCCTTAACGAGGTGATCTTGCCGGGGTCATCGTCCGTTCATTGACTATGTGAGGGCAAGAAACAAGATGGATGCCGTAACTAAAATGGATGCCATGGCGTTTACGAGAGAATGCCCTATTTTCCAGTGAATTCATGCTAGTTGCGCAGCGAAAACACTGTCACGTATACAATGGATCATTTGCGGTTCATTGGTACCAAAATCGTGTCAGTACTATGATACCGAATTCACGGGTTCGGATTGCTACAGAACCTCAGACCGTCCTTTTGCCCTTACATAGGCAATTACTCACTCTATGTCAGAGTCCAGTTCTATGTTCATCAGGTCACTGATATGTTGTTGTAGCATTACTCTATCCCGTGGCGTATCTTTGAAAACAGGTGGTCTTCTTACGCATGATGAAACACAAACGCTACATAAGGCAGGGCCACACTGAATAATAAGACAGCACGAGAATAGAAATACCAACGTAACACCAATGACCATTAGAACCTTCCACCCCCATGCAGATAACAGGTTCCAGAACCAACCCATAAGTGACCAGTCACCTTCCTCTACATGAATGGAGTCGGAAATTGTGTGTAACTTAGAGATGGCCTTGTATACTGTTGGCGCATTATCTGGGATAAAAACGCAGCAACTTGATTGGATCATTTTGCATACCCCACCTCGATCTGCAAGTAACACATCAAGAACCATACGGTTCTGTAGCGTCATGAGGCGATCCGCTTGAAGCTCAGCCGTTAGGTTACTAAGGGCACCCGCAGTTTCGGTAATGGTGGATTCAACTACTCGTGTTAGTTGACGCAGGTTTCTACTGTTGACCATAGGCCCCCAGAACGGAAGGTAACCTTTGAAAAAGTCTCCTGCTTCTTGGCCAGCAGTATCTTCTTTACTGAATACACCTCTCACAACTCTCGTTTTGTGATAGTCCGGTGCAGCAGTGTATGTCGGAGGTAACAGTCGAGCGATATAACATGAGCCTGAGAAGTCAGCGGGCAGCCATGTATATGCTCTGTCTTGACAAACAAAATAGGTACCCTTAGCGGCTAAGAATGCAGGGGAAGATTGTGACGGGAACACGTATGTTTCAATACAGTCACTCTTCCCCAGTCGAGCTTTCGGATTCCTCCCATTCCCTTGCAAACAGACCTGACCTTGGTGGGGTACGACCCAGATCGGAGTTGAGCTCTTACGTTTGTTCTCGCCCAGAGTAATGCCATATTCTGTAATGTTCCACCCCATGTAAACTCGCAACTCATCCTTGGGAATGTACGGAGTATTATTGACATCTCTCACCATGTCAGTGATTCCCTTTACCAAGGCTCTATTAGCAGAGTTATACCGGGTGGAACGCGGAGGTCGTGGAGGGTAGGTCTCTAGAGCATAGGCGAACATGGTCTGAAATGCCCAGAATGATCCATTATAACTGAAAGGCAGAACCAAATAAGGGATGCCCTTGTCCATGGTATGTGGTATCAGGCCACATACCCAGCAGTTCGTTGTGTTAACCACTAGTTGATGTTGGTGCAAGAGCTGAATGAAAGTGTTATTTATAAACTCAGAGCGTCGAGCTTGCTCGTGAGCAGGAAAAGGGTGGAAAGAGTGAATAGTACCAATAGTTGGGGAAACAGAAATATGGGGAGATACTGTAGACGTAACAGGTGCAAAGATCAATTGAATACCAAAAATAATTCCGCCTACCAGAGTTATAAAAACAATCAGAAGTGTTAAAGCACATTGCATTAGGAAACATTTACTATACAGTATTTATGACTTTAACCCGTCGTAATTCAGGAAGCTCCATCTTCTACAACCGTTCGCAACGGATGGTTTGTACCTGTTAGAAACTTACCTCTGTCTATCCTGGGAGTTCCCAAGACAAACAGAAGAAACCGACCTAATGTCTGATTCCCTGTAAATTAAAACAAGGCACACGTTACGACCCTATGGTAACCCAGACGGCAAGGTAAGAGGATAGCAAAAATAAAAGCAAACTTCCTGATTGTACGGATGCAATGCGATCAAAACAGTTTTACAGTTTTCAAACAAAAAAATGTACTTAATGCAATGTCATCAGTTTATCACATGAGAACGTAGATTGTATCTGTATTTTCCAGGTCTTGTTTGGTCTTGAAATAGCTGGTCCACAGGTGTAGAAGTGTTCGACTCCACAGATGACAAGTGTTCACTTTGTGCAATACTTGGTTCAGGATTCAAAGGAACGGTTTCTGCTGAGGTGTCAAAGTTCTGCGTTTCAGTTCGTGGGTGGTCCGTTAGGTACTCTGCATCGCTGAAAGGAATGTGCCTAGGAACAGGTTCTGTCTCGGATACACCAATTCCTCGTCTAACCCAGTTGTCATAGGGAAGTGGAAGAGGGACACGCTTTGTGTGGCTGGCGTGCACCCAATTCTTCCTGCCGGCCAGGCGTACTGCAGTTCTGGTTACAAGGAGGACCTGGAACGGGCCTACGAATCTTGGCTGAAGGTTTCGGGTGCGTTCAAAGTTCCGCACCACCACCTGGTCCCCGGGTTTCAACGTATGGCCTGGACTCTCCGGCAGTTTAGGCAGAGATTCGAATACCTGTTGATGAATAAGGCTCAGTTTAGCAGTCAGATCATAAAGGTAATCAATCAACATTGGGTATTCTATTTGTCTAAATTCCTTTGGCCTAGGGACTCCCCAAACATTAGCAGGGCGGCCGAACACAATCTCATATGGGCTAAGCCCTACTCGAGAGTGTACAGTCGCTCTGGTGGACAGTAAAGCTAGAGGCAGTGCGTCTGGCCAAGAGAGGCCAGTGGAAGCTTGAATTTTCGCAAGTTTCAGCTTCAGAGTGCCATTGTACCCTTCCACCAAACCTGCTGACTGTGGATGATTCGCACTGTGGAATTTCTGTACAATTCCTAGGCCTGCACACACACTCTTCATAACTTTCCCTACAAACTCACTTCCGTTGTCTGACCAAACAATCCATGGCATACCATACCTAGGGAAGTATTCTTTGAGGAGGATTTTGGCAGTGGACGTGGCAATGTTATCCTTTAACGGATATGCCTCAATCCATCTTGAAAAGGCACAGACTACCACTAGGACGTATTTGAGATTGTTACACCTGTCCATGTGGATATAATCCAACTGAATCACTTCAAAGGGACAAGAAGGGGGAGCAAAATGACCAGTTGGGGTTGGGGTCCCTTGCCAGGATTATGCATCAGGCATACCATGCAATTTTTCACCACTCTCTCCGCACATTTAGTAATTCCATCGTTCTTCCATACTGGAGCTAACATTTTACAGATCCCTTTCGAACTGATGTGCGCCACTCCATGCGCCATCGTGACTACTGCAAGTACATACGCATTGGGTAACATCCAACATTGTTGCTCAGACAAATCAACCCAACATCCACTCGAATCCATTTTACCCGTTTTCTCCTTCCATTCATTCTTCTCATCTTCAGTTGCCTCCTTTTGGATTGCTTTCACACTGTCAATCGTATTCTCACACATTCCTGATTCAGCAATCCATCTTGCAGAAGTTGCAACGTACATTCGGCTCATCATGTTCTTGGCCGTTTCTTTAGCGACCTCATCAGCAAACGCATTCCCTCGGCCAACATCATCCGTAATCTTTCGATGTGCACTGCACTTCACAATCGCAACTTCATTCGGTAGAGTCAGGGATTCTAATAGATCGCTGACTAACTGTCCATGTTGGATCTTAGTTCCATGTGACGTGAGAAAACCTCTTTCTTTCCAGAGACGTCCAAAGCTATGTGCAACGCCGAAGGCGTATTGGCTGTCAGTAAATACATTCACTCTCTTTCCCTCAGCTAAAACACACGCTCTTGTCAATGCAATTAATTCTGCAGCCTGGGCAGAATTCTGACTCACTCTTGCAGCCTCAACAATCGTACTCAAAGTCGTAACTGCATACGCGGCCGTCACATCACCATTCTGGAGTTTGAAGCAGGACCCATCGACATATAGCGTGCCGTCTGGGTCTGATAACGGAGTATCTTTTAAATCAATTCTACCTTTTGTCTCTTCCTCAGTTCTGAAACAACAATCATGGGGCTCTGAAT
Organism: Triturus cristatus; assembly: GCF_964204655.1. NCBI lineage: Eukaryota > Metazoa > Chordata > Amphibia > Caudata > Salamandridae > Triturus > Triturus cristatus. Next base: position 319,596,031 of record NC_140589.1, on the reverse strand, counting down.
CACTCGACTCCTGAGTAGTCGGCAACAGTGTTGCTGGATTCAATATGTTGCATCGCTTGATCTGGATGTGACTTGCCAAAAGTGTCAGCTCGTAGCCTGGTAATCTAGCACTGGTGAGGTGCTGAGTTTTCGTTCGATTCATGAGTGTATCCACAGCATGTGGAACCATGACTACTAACATGTTGTTCATGACTAGTCCAGCAGACTGTCGAATAGACACTGCGGCTGCTGCTGTGGCTCTCAAACAACTTGGCAATGCTCTGGCTACCGGATCTAACGTGGATGAAAAATATGCACAAGGCCGCTGTTTGTCGCCAAATTGTTGTGTTAATACGCTCAATGCACAACCTTCTCTTTCATGAACATATAGTGTAAACGGCTTACTGTAGTCAGGAGTACCCAACACAGGAGCTGAACACAGCGCATCACGTAAGTCAGAGAAACTCTGTTGACATTCATCAGACCATGGCAAAGGGCTGGGAACACCTTTTCCAGTCAGGGCTACCAATGGTTTCGCCATGAGAGAAAAATTTGGAATCCATTGCCTGCAGTATGACGTAATACCCAAAAACGCACGCACTTCTCTTTGTGTGCTTGGTACAGTCATCTGCGAAATTGCTTTGATTCTCTCTGGGGTCAACCTTCTTCCCTCCTTTGACAAAAGATGACCTAAGTAGGTCACTTCTTGGCAACAATATTGCAGTTTAGAAGGTGACACCTTGTGATGTAGGTCGGACAAATGACGTAATAAAGAAATTGTAGCTGTTTTGCAAGTTTCCTTGTCATCAGCAGCCAGTAAAAGATCGTCTACGTACTGGATCAGAGCAACACCATGAGGAAGTACAAGAGTATCTAGTTGACTTTTTAATGCTTGGCTGTAAATGGAAGGGCTTTCACAATAACCTTGTGGAGCGCGTTTGAATCTGAAACTGCGTCCTCCTAAGGAGAAACCAAAAATATCTCTACTTTCTTCTGCTATCGGAATGCTGAAAAATGCATTTTTCAAGTCAATTACCGTAAACCATGATGCCGATGCAGGAATCAACGTCAGTAATGCAGTGATATCTGGTACCACTGGAAACTGTGGAATCACAATTTTGTTAACCTCTCTGAGGTCAATCACGAATCTGTAGATTGGAGGTTTGGAAGGATCAGTACGTTTCAAAATTGGCAGAACAAGACTATTGCAGACATTTCCTCTCGTTTCCTCTATCACATCCTTCTGTATCAAGTCTTTTACAATCAGTAAAAGTGCCTGTTCACCTTCATTTGAAATCCGATACTGTGGGATTCGTGGAAATTTAACATTCGCTCTTAGACTTACCACGTAAGGGGGAATTTCCAAGAGGCCTACGTCGTTAGGACCAGTTGCCCAAAGAGTATCAGGGAGAGAACGCAGCTCCGGTGGGAGCTTGTCCATCGACATGTACATCAGAGAGATGACTCTTTTGCCTAATGTGAGCTGTACTCCCGAAGGAGAACAGTACAGTGTCGCATGCAGGCGTTTCAACAGGTCTAAACCAAGCAGATTCTCATTACAACCAGTAGTTAGAATAAGGGGTGCTTCTAGCTCGCATGGCCCAACAGAAATAGATAAAGGACTAGACACAGGATTGTGAACAGGGGCGCCTGAAAAACCTACTGAAATGTTCGTTAAGCCGGACAAAGGTGCGCCAGGGAGTTTCGCACGTATGATTGAACTTTTTGCCGCACCAGTATCCAACAGAAACGGTTCGACCACACCTGATGTAACTACTGCGACATAAGGTCCACTCTGATCAACTGGAACTGATACTACTCCCTCTCTCTGCCTACGGCTGTCCTATTGCTCGCCTCTATGAATCTCTTCATTATGATCGTAGTAATCTTCAACATGATACTGTGGAGATCTACCTGGTTGCGTAGGTTGTATATTGTGCTGGTCGAAATAATTCGATTGGCGATCAGCCTGTGGTGTCATCGTACCACGCCCTCTACCTCTAGTAGTTTGCATAAATCCAACATTTCCTCTCTGAGCTGGGATACCACTAGTTTGTGGGTGTAGTACTGGACACTCGTTCTTATAATGACCCTCCTTTTTACAATAGGCACACTGATTCCATGCTAACTGTTGTCGGGGAAAATTATAATTAAATCTTTGGGTCGCCCCTTGCTGGAATTGTGGCTGCGATTGAAACTGAGGTCGCTGCTGTGAATCTGACTGATTCGAACGAGGCGGATATGCCTGTTGCAAAAGAACTTTGGTTTTTAAATCTTTCGTTTTGTTTTCTGATTTTTCCTTCTCTTCTTTCTCTCTATTCTCGTAGTACTGTGCAGTTGCAAGTATTTGTGCTGTCGTCGACACTGCCCATGCACTTTCTGAATCTTTTAACTTGTTACTAAGCTCAGGTAATAAATTAAACACAAACTTATCAACAAACAACCTCTGACCTCCCTCGGTACTCATATCTTGCCCACTGTGATCTACGAAAGTCTCTTCAAATCTAGTGAAAAAGTCAGAGACGCTTTCGTCCTTCTTTTGCTTACATGCTGATAGTTTATCCCAATTTACTCGCAACGCTGGCATCAGCGTTTTCATCAGATTAATTATTCTGCCAGGTAAGTCAGCAATCAGGAGTTCGGGTTTAGCTCCGCCAATCTGCTGTGCGTCTGCCGCTACGATAGCTGGCCAATCACCTCCTAAGGCGACTGGGTGGTTCTCTTGCCGAATCTTGGCCCATATAGGCTGTGGCACTACATTACCAAATAGCATTTCAATGTCTGCCAAATTCATGCTACATGCTTGGACTGTCTGCGTTAATTCTTTGTAATAGCCAGCAGGATTTTTACGAGGATCTGGCAATGCTTGTTTTACTGCTAATACTTCAGCTCGCTTCCAAGGGATGTGTATCCACACTCTCTGGAATTGCGCTGGAGCAGCCGCAATACCCAAGTTCCCGTCAGCGGCAACTGCTTCGCGCCATATGGGCGGAACTTCCCTCATCGGATACTGACCTCGTCTTTTTCTAGTTACCGGAGTACCATCAGGGTCTCTTGTTGCCCTGAAAGGGGACTCATCCCTATAAGCTAAAACCAATTCTATCGCTCTACCTACTTCTGAACCTATCACCATTCCTGCGGCGAATTTCTGCTGAATATTTATTAAATCAGAGGGGACTGTATCTAAGTCATCATCTTCCCATTCTTCACGCACAAGAGTACACATCACGTCAAAAACATAACGTTGAGTTGGTTCATTCCATTGCATAAATGTGTCTAACACTCTTCGTGCATCATACTTCGCAGCTTTCGACATCCACCTAAGAGCTGTCGAATCGAACGTGTCTCGTTCCTCGGGACCAGGAAGCTGGCTACGTCTCTGTATAGAGTCAGAAACGGGGGTCCCAATTAAAGACCTGTAGAGAGGAGTTAAGATATTAGTTACAGAGTCGGTTATCTTCCGACGAACGGAAAGCGGAGTCAGAATGACAGGGCTTGGGGACAGGGCAGCTGGAGCAGACGAAATAGTAAGGGTGGGTGTAGCAGGTAAAGCAGTTTGTGAAACTACAGGCAAAGGCGGAATAGGCGACCCAGGAAGAGGGGGAGCCGTAGGATCATTGATCACGGGAAAGACAGAAGCTGAATTCAAAGGAAGTGGAGCACCTATCCCAGGCTGACCAGCAGCTGGCTGTACAACAGGTAGTAACTGTGGTGCTGTAATACCCTGTGCATACGGTGGAGGTGAACTCAACAGATAAGACAACAGAGGATCCTTTTCAGGGTCCTCTATCGGCTTAACAGGACAAGATGGCAAGACAGGGTAGCATTTATCGATCGCCAAATTATGTTTTCTATTCGCTATTTCTATTGCTTTTTCGGTCTCGTTGACATGCAGGTGCCTAGCAGACTCCATTAAGGTCAACCCTTTCTCTTTCTGTTTTTCTTCGTTTTCCTAATTTCTCTCTGTTTGGCTTCTTTGCGCCATACGCGAAAAGAATCAAACATTGCCGGCCGGGCTTTTCTCTTGAACAACTTCATTTCTAAATTGTCTAGAATTTCCGTTTCGAAACTACCATGCGGTGGCCAACTAAGGACACCATCTTTCTTGGTATAACGGACCCATGCTTCATTGTACGTAATAGGACCCACACCATGTTTACAATAGAGCTCATATGTAGGAGTTCCAATCGGAGGAACCGAACACGAATCCTCCAACCGGGAATCCCCGTTGCAACGTAACCAGGACAAGAAACAATTACTACTGGTGGTCATGACAACAAAAACAAATTCCAACAAATATGCGCAAAGAACTTAGGCCTACCAAAATGAACCAATACCAAAACAAAGATTATCTAACAAGAGCAACCAATGATAATCTACAAATCCAAAACAAACGTATCCAAATAACCAGACTGAGCACGACCCACTTAATACTTAACTGAAATGTGGAAGACGTCACCAAGGAGAACCCGTCTACGTCTCGCCGTACTAAGGTCTGCACCTCGGGTCCAAGACAGGGCGACAGTCAAGGCAGCGGTCCTCTGTAGCCGCCTGGGAACGGGAACCCTCGTGGAAGAGATCGTCGGGCCACTTTTACGACATGCAGGGATCGATGAAGCGGGGTACCTCCCTCCGGAATCTTCACACGAAACTTTTCGAACTTTTCAGGCTTTGGACCGGTACCGGATGACGTCGCCTCACGTTGGGCGCCAATTTGAGGTTCTGGACTTTTAAGAGTCCAGAGGTGTCAGGGAAACAACACCCGAAGACCCCTGAGTTCCTCCTGTCTCGGTGCACAAATAAACAGAGACACGGGCTTCTCGATGGCGGCGTCAAAGACCAAGGTTTATTTACTGCAGGGACACAGAAATCATAGGAACCACACAGAGGCAGAATCTACGAGACTGTTCAATTTGCTTTAAGTGGGTCGCATCTTAAATACAAGAAAAATGTCTCGGGGCAACATTACACAAACATTTCTCATGCCCAACCCGGTATCCCAAACAGACAATAAATAAATATCAAACAATGATTAGTTGTAGGTTTTCGGTATTCGATCAGGTCCTCTCGACAGTTTTTCATTCTTTGCCCGATCCTCCCCACCATAAAAATCGTAACCTCCCCATTGTAAAAGCCCAGAAGGAAAGGCGCAGTGCCAGGTGCAAAAGGATTGAAATGTAGGATAAGAGGTGTTTATGGATCATAAACGGGCAGGGCAATCGTCTTTGGTCTTTCAGTCAGGACAACGGACACGAGAACCAGTATAGCAGGACTGGCCTCAGGCAAGGGAGGCAGCTTGATTCTGCCGAGTCATGTAGCGTCAGCCTTTCTCGGACTCGAGCTTACGTGTCCTTAACGAGGTGATCTTGCCGGGGTCATCGTCCGTTCATTGACTATGTGAGGGCAAGAAACAAGATGGATGCCGTAACTAAAATGGATGCCATGGCGTTTACAAGAGAATGCCCTATTTTCCAGTGAATTCATGCTAGTTGCGCAGCGAAAACACTGTCACGTATACAATGGATCATTTGCGGTTCATTGGTACCAAAATCGTGTCAGTACTATGATACCGAACTCACGGGTTCGGATTGCTACAGAACCTCACCACTGCAAATGACCTCTCTACAACCGAACTTACTACACACTACAACGCAACGATGACAGCCATACTAGACCAAGTAGCCCCTTTCAAACAAAAAAGAGTCAGGAACACCCCATCGAGATCCTGGTTCAATATAGACCTACATTCTGAAAGAGGGCAACTCAGAACTGCTGAAAGACTTTGGCGGAATGAGCCATCCGTAATCCTTCTTGACCAGCTCAAAACAGAATGCAGGAAATATAAAAAACACAACAGAAATGAAAAAGCTACCTTCTTCTGTCGCGCATTGGACAATGCAAATAAACTCCCCAAAGAGCTCTTCAATATCTTTAAACAACAAACATCCAAACCACCCACAATAACCAGCAGGTCTCCAAAGAACTATGTGATAATTTTGCCAACTACTTTAATGATAAAATCATCAAGATTGAGCGCTCCATTCAAGACCATATCCTGTCATCCAACAAAAGCCCGCCTTGCTGTAATAAAGAAAACAACTCCCCCTTGCACTCCCCCAGGTGCTAGAAGACATTCAAACCCATCTCAGAAGCAGACATCACTGAAATGATTAACATGTCCATGCCCTCCTCCCACATAACTGACCCTATTCCGGCTCACCTGGCAAAAAAGGTGAACCAAAGCCCTAGCCCCTCTTTGGGCCGAGATTATAAATAGCTCCTTGAGAACTGGAGTTATGCCAGAATGTCTTGAAATCGGCCAAGTGACGCCATTACTAAAAAAACGGGCTCGGACCCAAACAACCCCAGCAACTTCAGGCCTGTCTCCAACCTCCCCTTCTTAGCCAAAATACTTGAAAGATGTGTTCTCCTCCAACTCAGCCAACAAATTGACAACAACAACCTTCTGGATACGCACAAATCAGGATTCAGAAAAGGGTGCAGCACCAAGAAAGCAATCCTGAATGTTATAAATGCTGTATACAAATCAATCGATGTAGACCGATGCTGCCTACTCATACTCCTTGACAGCCTTCGACATGATTGACCACAAACTTCTCATAAGCGCCCTCCGTGAAAGAATAGGAGCGGACAAGGTGGTCCTACAATGGTTCACCTCCTTCCTACAAAACCACTCTCAACAAATAAAAATTAACAATTCCACCTTTGACATATGCCCTTTAACTTGGGGTGTCCCGCAAGGGTCAGTTCTCTCCCCCTCATTGTTCAACATCTACGTGGAACCCCTCACCGCTATATTTAAAAAGCCAACAACCCCTTCCATCTCCATGCAGACGATACCCAGATCTACCTGGAAACATCCTCAATAGGAGACATACAGAGACTAAATGACAATCTAAGAGAAGTCCAGCACTGGCTATCACTAGGCCTGGGCAAAAATTCTGTTCCGTTCGTGGAAATTGCGATAATTTGGCATTTTTGAGTTCCGCGGACGGCGCAAAAATGTCAAAATTTACGCATTCCGCAGCTTAGCAATAATTTGTTTCTTGCTCGCGCTGTAAAATAATACATTCTCGCGTGCACGCAATCGCCTTACCTGAATTCCCGCGTTCGCCGACAAGTTTTCCCGATCCGGTCGCGTTCTCCACGAGATGTTGGATTATTGGTAGCCATTTGCGCTGTCTCGCAACAGTTCGCGCCCGCAGTAACATCATGCGTCGCGCAATCACGTCTTTCTTCTCGCGATCATGCACCGCGAGACAAGTGAAAACAAGATGGCCGCGCCCGCAAGTAACCGCATGGGTAAGTTGGCGAGCCGCGACCAAGCAGAAAATACCGCGAACGGGCGGGAAGAAAACTTCCGCATCTTCGCGATATTTCCGCGTGTTTGCGGAGATTTTTACCATTTTCGCGATAATTTGCGAAAGTGAATTTCGCAAATTCCGCCCACCCTAGCTATCACACAACCACCTAAAACTCAACCAAGATAAGACAAAAATCCTTCTAATATCCAATAACGAACAGACCCCCCCAAGTTAAAGAATTACTAGAATCCATTGTTGCTCTCAACTGCAATCTTACCTTGGCTGACCCTGTAAAATCCCTGGGAATCACTCTGGATCCACGTTTGAACATGAGCAAACATATAAAGAGCACTGCAAAGAGAGCATTCTACAACCTAAATCTCCTCAACAAAATCAAACTCTTCATCCCTCCCAAAGATCTTAAACAGGCCACACAATCTTTGGTCCTGTCCAGATTGGACTACGGGAATGCAACCCTCACAGACACAAAATCTCACTTAGCCCCCTAAGAACAACGCTAAATGCAGCTGCTAAGATGGTCAATGGAGTAAAGAAATACAACCACATCTCTCCCTCTCCAAGAGAACTAAAAGGGCTCCCGATTGAAGCGCATTCCAACTTCAGAATGGCACGTATCACTCACAAAGCTCTTCACACCGGTAAACCTACCTACCTGGCATCCAAACTCAAAAAGGCAGGCCAGAGTGCTTGAAAAATTATTTAAAATCTCCTCAGGTCATGCATCCTATGACCTGGAAGACATAAGATTAATTCTCTAAAATTAATCCAGGGGCGCTACTGTGCTCCTGCAGCCCCAAAGACATACCTTATGTGTATTATTGTAGAGCCTACTCATTTTGGAGCAACCACATGGCCACAAATGTAAGCCAATCCAAGCCCTACAGGCATCATGGGGCACTGCTCTACAGGAGCATGAATATCTAATCAGTGGCTTCAGCCAATTTGTTTGATTAAACGGCAATGTGCCACACATCTCTGTGCTCTTTTGTCTTTTTATTTTTAAATGGGTGCCCAGGGACGAGTTCATTGTTGGGGTCGTGCGGGGAGCCCACTCCTGCATTGCCTGGCCTGCTCTCCACCCAGCTGACACTCTCCCATGCCAGCACAGGAGCCGACATATCCACATCCCTGCTGCCTTCTTGCAGGGGGGCTGTTTTCTGTGCTGACCTCCCCAATCCCCCATTCACGGACGCATGAAGCAGGAGAAAGCACCATAACAAGGGAAACTGTGGTGATACAACCCTCTCCTCCTCATGCTGGTGCCCGGGAATGAAGCCCTGAGTCCAATGGAATGTTCCTCCTGCTGGGGGATGGGGTACATTGTTCCAAAGAGAGTCTAAGAAGAAAGGCCCCAATATTTTGATAAATTTATGTAGCACCGACCTCCTAGCACTGACCCACCCCAGGGGGTAGTTTTTGAACTTGCAGAATATCCTCTGCCGCTCTGTTTCAGCAAAAGGGGAGTCACAGGTCAAGATCCTTAAAATGCCAGAACTCAGTCCCCTGTGGGCCAATTTTGAAGATCTTAGGCTAATTTGGCCCAAGTGCACAGCCTGCGGGAAGTTGGTTGCCTTTGCCTGGCCCCTGTGCTCCTCTCCTCCTGCTGCAGCACAGAAGTCTAAATCTTTCCATAATTGGTCCTTAGAAGGTGTAAGGGGGGCGCTGTCACTGGCCCTGAAGAGACCCATCAGCTGCAGACAGAGGGACAGATTTATCATTGAGTTGCATTGCCCTTGCGTTACTTAAGGGGGCAAGTGTGCGATCCAACTACTAAGTCAGATTTATCAAGCCACACAAGGCTACCTTGCATGGCCCTGCATGGATTGATAAATCTAGAGTAACGCAACACAGCACAAATCGCTGCGTTGTGTTGTCTGCCACAGGGCGGTACTCCATGGGTGGAGCGTGGGTGTTCCCACACATCCACTCATGGACTTTGGTGCATTTCCAGATTTACTAATGCTGTCAGACCTGGGGATGCGTCAACATGCTAAGCCTCACCGGGTGAGGCATAAGAAGGAGAAATATCTTTATTTCTGCCCTTTTTTTCCTCTTTCTATGTGTGCTGTATTCTGCATAGAAAGAGGAAAATGCCTCAGGGATTGTTTGTGTTTCTTTCTGCACAAAATCAATTCTATCTGCAATGCAGGCATCCTTGCACCATGGAGCAAGGGTGCCTGTGTTGGTGCTAGGCAGCACATTGTGCGCCAGTGTAAGAAAAGGTCAGGAATGTGCTGTATCATGTTAAATATGGCACATTCCTGGCCTTTCCCTTTCATGCAGCACAGCAAGGTGACTTGTTGCGCTGTGTGATATAGTGAATAATCTGCCCCAGAGTCCTTAGTGTATAAGAACATCTGGTGCCTTGTCCTTCCAGCTGTCCATGATGTTGCTGCTGTTGCCATCCAGCGTCTTGCTCTCCTTCAGGTTCTGGGGATGCCACTTTTTGCCTAGGGCCAGTCTGTGGCTGTGGGACACCCCTTTGTTAACAGCTTGACTAGTGAAACAAGGTAAGGGCAGACATGGTGTCGGTTTCCTTTGTGTGTGCTGCAGGTAGCTTAGTTTGAAGTGTTTCACTGTCTCGCACCAATACACAAATTCTCAGGAAGAGAACATTCACCAGCCCAGGCAGCTGGCCACTCACAGAAAGCCCTCAGAAACTTTAAACAGGGAAAGGCATTTCCAAAATAAAAACTTAAAATCAGACATTATCATTAAAGAGGATTTTACATTACAATTAAAATGAGGGGAAGATGTATTTCTCTAGCTGCTACTAATCAGAATTTAGCATTTAAGTAAATGAAACAATATAACTGAAAGATTCTCTATGGCAGAACCCACCTTAGTACAGTGAAAATTTTGTTGTGCATATTTTACTGTAAGGACATTTTCTTTTTTTTTTTTTTTTTTTACAAGACTCAAAAAATATACAAAGATGGGCCTACAACCTTCCGGCCGGCCGCTAGCAAACAAAAGGAGCATATGATACACATTTATAAAGCACGTGGTGTTGCGGAGGAGCATGCACAGGAGTTAACAGCGTTGAGAAACACACCATCCAGACCCCACTATACGGTTTCATTTTAAACTTAAAGAACAACAAGAAAAAACAAACCCACAAGGCAATCCACAATCGGAAATAGCAGCATGTGCTCCCCTGGAGGGGGGACCCTAACCATCCATAGGAGTCTCAAGAAGGGGAAGAGATCAAAACTAGGGCTGGGTAAACCCAATGCCCGGTACCGGGGTGTAAGGACATTTTCAACATCAATTTCTACATGTCCTACTTTTTTAAATATCATGCACCCTGCCTTTATGGGCAATAAAGCCTATATACAGGTCACTTATTAAGATTTAAAAGGAAGGTTTAGGCCTATCAAAAGGGGCATTTTAACAGGTCGAATTTTAAGAATTAAATAGTCACAGGCAGGTTACCTGTGTGCAGTTACCAGGCTGCACCAGACTGTAGTCTCTTGCACACGACCACCTCGTGTGTGCACACGTGTGTGCACACATATTCACGTGTGACCAGCCCAGTACCCCTTACCCTAGCTGCTTTACAACTGCCTTATCTTAATAGGTGGACACTGTCGGTAAACACACAGTCCAATTACCACACGCAGGGAATTATCATCAGTTAGACTTAGATAGTGAGCATCAACCACAGTAAAGGTCCAAAAGCCGTATGATCAAAAGCGCAAAATCCAGTGGTGCTAAATGGTTGGCAACCATTTGCAACAGTTTTCCATGTCTCATAGGTGGAGAAACTCCTGCAGATTTAAAGAGATCCTAAACCAAGATTATATGTCTGTAGAGAAATATAAGATAGAAGAAATACTGCCATAGTCAAGGTTAGTGAAAGAGACATAAGTAAAATTAAATTTTGATATATTAAAATTTGACAAGCTTTACCAGATTTGCTGATTTATATTCATTTTTTGACTGACATTCTATTGAATATTTTAGGTCAGTTCCTCAAATTGATGATGCTATTAAAAATTGTATTTGCATTATTTTAAAATACTAATTGATAATGCCATGTTACCTTTCACAGAATCTTTTCAAAATGAATTAACGGTTCATGAAGATTATGCAATGATCCACTCCTAATAAGTAGCATTCATTTTAACATTAGATTGTGAATTGCAAAACCCAAAGTGACTCTACTCTCTTTTATTGTCTCTTTCATGCAGGTTAACTTTGATTGCCACCACTCTAGGCAAACCATAAAAAGCTTCAATGAAAATGAACTCCCCCACTAAAGATTTTCATGCTTCAAGCTCTTGCTATTGCTGTACTCGCTCACCTTCCAGATATTCTGAAAGAAAGTAACCCAGCCACAAACAAACCAAATTTTTATGAGGAGCTCATTAGCTAATTAGATTATTTACTATTCATCCACCGGAAAGCAGAAGTTGGTGTTAGCAGGATCGCTGAACGTATAATAGCAAGCTAGACAGAAGAAGAGATTTCCATAGAAATCAAATACAATATAGCCTTATAACCCTCTGCCCAGGGCTATACCAGTTATTAAAGACCCTGAACCTGAGTGAGGACCATTAACAACAGGTGTAGCCCGAGGCAGGAGGGCTATAAGGATATTAGAACATTCCATCCACTAAGAGTAGAATGTTCTAAATTAGAAAGGGAGAAACAGAAAGATAAACATTGGAATGTTGGAGCACCCGGCTTATAACAGCCATTATAAACCAAGACCTAATCCATTGTCTTAAATGATGCTCTCATCCTTCCAATCTTCTAAATTCGTGATAGAACCCTTTTTCGTAAGTGCCTGTACATTTATTTTTCAAGCATTAAAACAATAATTCATTAAAGCGTATTCAGCATGTTTGCTGAGTTACATAATCCAGCAGTGATGAATAGGCAAACACCAAATTCTAGCTATATATATTGGCTCCGTTGTGACTGTGTAGCTTATTTAGGTATGGTGAGATATTCCACCTATTGAATAAAGTAGGCAGGATCTTTGTCTGTTTAGTTGGGATTCCTCAGTTCCTGTCCAAAATTCGGATCCTAGTCCACTTCCACCCATTGCAGTCTTCTGATTATATCCTGTCCTTTTCCCTCCGGGTTTCAGCTACTTCATTGAATATAATAGCTTACAGGTTTGATTGAGGGAGTATACAATGTATTAGAGTGGATATGAGGTATAATTTCTCTCCTTGGTCTTGGCAACAAACTACAGGTAATACCATATATCATCGGACTTCCGAGAGTCCAGAAACTTTGCGGGTATGGGAGGCATGAATCCAGTTTGGCAAGCCTCCGCACTTCACAGCTGTATTTGTCACCAGAATCACTTGACATGGACCTCTCCAGAGAGCATCAAGGCAGTTCTTCCTAACGTGCTTGCGAACAAGCACCCAGTCACCCTGGCACAAGTCGTGGCACTGGTCTTTCAAGGTCGGTGCAGTCGCAGCTTCAACCTGGTGAGACACAGAACGGACCACGTCAGCCAGTCTCTTGCAATAATCAAGGATCAAATCTTCTGTGATGTTTATCAAGGCTGTAGACGGCACTGCTGGCAAACGCATCACCCTCCCCATTAGGATCTCATGAGGCGAGAGACCTGTCCTTCTATCGGGGATACTACTGATACTCATCAACACCAGGGGCAATGCATCAGGTCATTTTAGAGACGTGGACAAGCACACTTTTGCCATTCGCATCTTGAGAGTTCCATTAATCTGTTCAGTGCCAAATGCTTCAGGTCTGTAGCTACAATGCAGTCTCTGATCAACCTGTAAGGCAGCGCAAAGCAGCTTCATAATCTCGCTGTGGAAGTGTGTTCCTCTGTCCGACTCCAATGAGGTTGGAAACCTGAAATGAGGTATAAGCTCTCTAAGCAACAACTTTGCTACTGTGAGACTATCACACCTCCTTGTCGGGTAAGCTTCCACCCACCATGAGAAAACACACACCACAACCAGAATGTACATCAATCCATTGCACCTGGGCATTTCAATGAAATCAAGCTGGATCTTGTTGAAGGGTCCCACAGATCTCCCAATGTGACTCAATGCAACCACAGTTTTCTTTCCAGCATACATTTATTGAAACATAACACATCTGTGACACACTGCTTCAGCAAACAGAGGGAACCGTGGATTAAACCACGTCTGTCTGAACACTCACATCATGGCATCCCTTCCAATGTGAACTGCTCCATGAATCTGCCTCGCCATAGTGCTCAGAAAATCATCTGGTAACACTGCTCGACAATCAGCCGAAACCCAAATACCATCATCTCTTTTCCCACAACCTGCTTTAATCCAACCAGCTTCTTCCTGTCCTGACACTTCTCCCTGCAGACGCTTGATTTCATCCCAAGTGTCCACTATGGCTAACATCATGCTGTGCTTGGTTCTTTCTGTGCTCTCTCCAGTATATTCTCCAGTGAAAAAGCATCATTTTTCAGCACAGAACCGTGCAACCTCATCAGCGTACCTGTTGCCGAGAGTCACACAATCATTAACCTTCCCATGAGCACCACACTTCGACACAGCCAGTTACCAGGCTGCACTAGACTGTAGTCTTACATATTCCCTATTTCTCATGGGAGATCCTGATGACGTGAAGAACCCCTTCTGTGACCATAGCTGTCCGAAGCCATGAACCACACCGAATACGTACTGGCTATCGGTGTAGATGGTGACTCAGATTTGATCAGCAATCAGGCATGCACGTGTCAATGCAATGATCTCTGCCACTTATGCGGAGTTTACTCCTGTTAACAAGCAGCTTCCACAACTCCAGAAATAGTACATACAGCAAATGCTGCTCTCAGATGACCTACATTGTCTCTTAAGCATGAACCAACTACAAACAAGATTTCATCAGATTCAGGCAGAGGTTCATCGACAATGTCAGGACTCCGTTTGGTGCAAAGTTCAGTCACATCGAGACAGTCATGGTCCTCACAATCTTCACCATCAACATTTGGAAGAGGCATTAAAGTAGCAGGATTCAATGCAGAACATCTTTCCAGAGTCACATTTTCTGAGGCAAGTATGACTGCTCATAGCTTGTGAGTCTGTTATTCGTCATATGTTGTGTCTTGGTTCTCGTAATCATAAACTCAACTGAGTGTGGAACATAAACAGTAAGAGGAAGATCCATCACAATGCTTATACGCCTTGCAATGCTGACACCTGTTGCAGCAATGGATTTGAGACATCTGTGCAATGCTGAAGCTACTGGATCTAGGGTAGCTGAGAAGTAGGCAACTGGTCTACGAACACCTACATGAGACTGTGTGAGTACTGATAGTGCGCAACCCTTCAGCTCACCGCAAAATAGTAAGAAGGATTTGTTGTGATAAGGCATTCCTAGAACACGACACAGGCCTTCACTCAACTCCATGAATGCAATCAAACAGTTGTTATCCCATGGTACCGGATCACTCAAATCCTTATGTGTCAACCTCTGCAGAGGTTTCGCCTTCAGTAAGAAGTTGGGAATCCACTGGCGACAGTACCCAACGATTCCCAAAAACATCCTGACTTCCTTTTATGTGGTTGGTGCAGTCATGTTCATGATCGCCTCAGTGCAGTCTGGTGACACCTTCCTCTTGCCTTTACCAATGGGATGACCCAAATACTGAACCTCAGTCAAACAGTACCGTAGCTTGCTCGGGGATACCCTGTGTCCATTCTCTGCTAAGTGATTTAACAACAGTATCGATCCTGCAAGCGTCTTCTGTTTCGGACACAATCAAAAGGTCATCAATGTACTGCACAAGGAATGAATTCTGTGGCAGTACTAGACAAACAAGATTCTTTTTCAAAATCTGATTGAAAATCGATGGATTCTCTGTGTACCCTTGTGGGATACCATACCACGTTAACACACAATTTTCCAGAAGGAAAGCGAATAAAAATTGGCTTTCCTCATGTAGGGGTATCGGAAAGAATGCCTGACACAAGTCAATCACGGTAAACCAATCAGCTTCACATGGAATTTGAAATAAGATCACTGATGAATTCGGTACCACAGGGCAACATGGAACTACAATCGTGTTGACCTTTCGCAGGTGCTGCAGGATTCTGAACTTCCCACTCTGCTTCTGCAGTCCCATTATAAGAGAATTGCATGGGCTCCCCATTAGGATTCCCTGTTCGATCATGGATTCAATTACAAGCTTAATTCCTGCCTCCGTTTCTGGTGTCAGATTGTACTGGTGCATTCTTGGGAACTCAGCGTTTGTCTTGATCTGAATCTTAACTGACTCAACCCCATTGATCAATCCTATCTCTTCCACAGTGAAATCCCATACATCCAGAGAGACTGAGTTTCCCAAGTCGAGTGGTAGTTCGTCAACTGTCAATAAGGGATAAATCTCCATGCAGAGATTCTGACTCGCCGGTTTGAATGCACTGTCATTATCATTAGTCTGCAACTCCACTCCCTTTGGCATGCAATAGATGGTACAGTTCAATTTCCATAAGAGATCCAGACCCAACAAGCAGACCAGACTCGAATACACCACAAATTGTTGTTGTTCGTGGAAGGTTCCTATTCTCATATGTATCTCATCTTTCAGTGGATTTGTCATTGTCTTATTCGCAACTCTTACAATTTGGAACGATTGTGCCAAGAGGGGTGGGTTTGGGACTACTTCAGATCTTACAGCAGAACGGGTAGCACCAGAATTAATAAAAAATGTGATGGGATGACCGTCAGCATCTGCCTCCACGTACAGTCCTCTCTGGTCTACCTCCAAGACTGCTCCAAGAGTACAGTCTTTCTCCCCCCTCAGGCACGGTCATTGCAATGGGTCTGAATCGAATTAATCAAAAGTTTCGATGAATTGCATCTGCTGGTACGTTCGATTCCCTTGTGGAATTCTCGGCGGTTGGGGAACTTGTTCTTGTGCATTCAAACCCCCTCCGTGTACAAATCTGGGTAAAGCTACTGTATTTACCCCCTCAGAGACATGAACTACTTCCTCATCCTAGATCTAATTGGCTGGATTTGACCTACACTCGCACTCTCAATGCCCGATTTATTGACAATAATGACATGCAGTGGTCCTCTTTAGGGTACCAATGTCTACCCCCAGTTTTGGATCTACGGATTTCCCTCTTCCATGACCCGAAGCATTCTGAACTCCTCCATAGCTGTTTCCCTGCCATCGTCCTAACATTCCTCCATTCGGCTGTGCTTGGTCCACCCTATCTGCATTTCTCATCTGGACTAGCATCAGCTTGTCCTTCAGCTTCCTATGCTTCGAATGTACTTCATCACTGCACTATCTGGCATACCGCAAAATGTCATCTACGGATTTGTTCTGCCAACAGATCAAATGCTGTTGGATCATAAAGCTAATCTCTGGCCTTATTCCTAAAACAAATTTAGAAACAAACTGTCCCATGTCCTTTGAATCTAGAGTGTCCAATCCACTGCACAGTTTAAAGGCTGGCAAGAGCCTTTCGTAATAAGCATGAACTGATTCCTTGAGCCCTCTTGGTGGTTCGATCTCTTTTAACCCACACAATATGTTGTGGCGAAATCTTGGACTGTACCCATGTGATTACCTGCTCAAACTTTTTCATAACTATAGGTGAAGGACCATGTCTTATGGGGTCTCGTTCAGATTCTGAAGTTGGCCAGTCAACCGCAATTTTACAAGCAGGCCACAAATCACTTGGTACTACAATGTCAAACAAGGTATTCAAATCAAATCCACACACTTTTGAAAAGCTTGACAAAGCGATCGACTTGCTGTTAAAGATCACCATTAAAAAAACTCTTAGACTGTGGTCCTTTCACTCGGACAGGGAAAGACTGTCAAAAAGGAAACACGCTTGGGCTGTAATCTCCAATTTTAAATTGGGTGTTCAGCCGCCCTATCTATCAAGCACATACGCACTTTATTGGACACAAAAGTTTTTAGCCCTGATGATGGGTGACTGGTCCTTCCTGAAGAACCTTCCCGAATGGCACTGGCTGGGTAGCAGTACTGAATGTAGGTTGTGTGGCTATCATTCTGAAGCAATGGAACACATCGTTTGTGTATGCCCTGCATTGCTCATGGTCAGACGGTCATTATTGCGGGACCAATGGATCAGGTTGGGAGTTCGATCTTGCCGCCAAGCAATAATGGCCACTCTAAATCCTGACAACACCAAGTTGAATATTGGGCTTACGAAATTTGTCCACAAAGCATCAAAACTACTGGAAGCCACAACCGCAACCAAACCCTCCCCATGTCAGCATGGTGGCCGAGTTAAAAGGCTCAACATTTGAATTAGAGACTAAAACATCAGAAGACCAGAGTGAGGCCTTTCAGCAGAACATTATTAGCCTATAATGATCTCCCTAATTTTTAGTAATTTAAAACCTACCATTTTTATCATTTATTATTGTCATTTTTTATTGTTCGAACTGTGATCGACTTGCTTGTACCACTCAACAGGCTTTTCCCTCAGCTGAGGAAAATCATTGCTCCAAGGCACAGGCGCATTCCCTCCACTCGGTACCTCTTACAAAGGGTAAGCCTCTACTCCTGCTGTCCCCCCTGCTGGAGGTGGCCTATCTCCTATACCATTTTTGAGGCGCTTTTTCTTGGACCACCTTTCTTACCACTTGTCAAGCATACTCCATGTACATATCCCTACAATCAATTCTCAAATATGTGTCTTCAATCCTATGACTCTTTTCTCTTCCAATTCTTGATTGCTGTAATTTAGCCTATGGCCTCCCTGTAACATTTTCATTTTGGACACATCCACATCATACCTATGTGCTAATTCTGTCAGTTTCTCATGGGCTTTCCTTGCCTTTCGGGTCACATCCTTTCCACAAACAACAGTTCATCTTGTTCAGAACGTTCCATTTATTCCAGAAGCAAGTTTCCACTTATCATCTCATCTGCTTCTGCCTTTAACCTCACTGCATCCAGCACCTAGGCCCCTATAGCAGCTTTAATCACTCCCTGACATGAGGCGCTACTCAGCTCTCCACTTCCACTGCTCTGATTTCCGATGTGACTCCCTTCAGCTATATTCCGTGGGACATTTTGACTCCCAGATGCTCCCTGATCAACTCCTCCTGTCATCCTCCCCATGGGACCTCTAACTTGGGCTTCCCACATCCTCAAGTCAGAACGCAAGTCTGCTAACGGCCCTGACCTTACTGTTCTAGGTGCAATGTGCCCTCTAGGAGAGTTTGCAATGGCTGACAATAGAGTACTAGCCTCTACAGGTCTCAAAAAGCAACCACCTTCCATCACTGTAGCGTTTCCTCCAGAACTGATACCTTCAACTACTGCTGACTGGGTTTACCTACTGTTTTCTGCCTGACTTGGGTAATACACTCACACTATGGGACCACTGATGACTGGCACTGTAAGGGCTTCCGGTAACCGTGTAGCAGCGTGAACTCAACTCATCTCTGCACTCCTCGATGCTTGCATTCCTATTCCTTCCATTCCTGCTGAAATCTTTCCCACTACTCTAGGACTCGCCGGTGGTTCTCCTATTCACTCCATAAGCGCTCGCCTTCCCTCCTCTGAACTTGGATTGTATGGTGGCGGACGCTCTGCTAGCAACCTATCTAACAATCTGTCATCGGTGTCACTGTCGTCCTCTTCCTTCCTCTTCTGAGCCTCTCCTGCTTTCACTAACAGTGGGAATATTCTCTCTTCCTCAATGGTGTCTACTCTCCACTTCTTCAGCTGTGTGTCCCACCGTGCATCCTGATATGCCTTCATCACCTTTTTCATCCTTCTTTGACTTCACTCCATCCATTTGCCTGTGATGCTCTCCTCCATGCATCTAATGCCTCAAAATGTGTTGGTCTAGGTGGAGGTCGCAATGAAGCCATCACTGCCCTTAGCTGATACAACACCTCTAATATAAATGAACCACAACTTGGGAAAGCCAACTCTCCCTCCTTTTTGATAATCTTATGCCAATTTTGAAGCCAAAGTATGGTATGAAGCCCTACGTTTGTGGCCATGTAATTTGCTGGTATATTCGTGAGTGGAGCTTCCTCACCCACTCGAGTTACCACTCCTCTGTCTCCCCTACAAAGATCTCTTAACACTCTAAAGCATTGAATGATTGAATTAACTTCTTTTCCCCACAAGATGTTTTCGTTTCCACTTCCTGATGACTAACCACCAATTCCAGTGCGGCTTTACACCAACCAACATATTGCAGTGCGGCACACTCCAATGTCACTTCTTCCTCCTTCACCCTCCTTCACAATCTCTTCCTTACACATTCACACACCTTACTCATAGAAGCAAGTAACTGTCTGTCCACCAAAGGATCGGACAGTCACATATCTGACAGTCTGTCCACAAAATGACCGGACAGTCTCACAAGTAATTAGAAACAAAGTGACGGACTGATTGATTTGCACTTCACTGTTTTTCTGCTGCCCTGTCAGGCTGGTTGTGCACAATACTGCGCCACCTGTCACCTTTTAGTGCCTCTGATCACAGATTCCTTCGAAAATTTTAATGAGTGGAGGTGCACCAAACATAATGAAAAGAGTCCAGATTATTTTCTTTCTTTTCGTATTTTATTTCATATTCAATACGGTTGCATAATGAAAGCCAACAAGTTTCGTTCCTCAAAACACAAAGGTTCTTGGAACTTCATCAGGGCTCGTTAGTACTAGAGAAATATATATATCTCCTCAGTACGTCATCAAAATGGTGACCATTTTGATTTCGGACTGAGGAGACGAAGGATACGTGACTGCTTATCAAGGTGATACTATTTAGGAATGTCTAGTATCACTCAAATTTTAACTTCCATGAAAGAGATCTAAAGTTTGATCAAATAGGACTTTTATTGCACATTATCTGGAGACGGATCTGATTATTATCAAATTCTATACGAGATATATATATTTCTCTAGTACTAACGAGCTCTGATGAAGTTCCAAGAACCTTTGTGTTTTGAGGAATGAAACGCGTTGGCTGTCATTATGCAACAGTATTGAATTTGAAATAAAAGACGAAAAGACAGAAAATAAGCACATAGTCCCTATGAAAATGCATATAAATGACCATTTTCCTTAAGCATTCCTAAACCATCAAGTTACACAAACACATCGAATATGCAAATCATTGTAAACAGCCTATGATTTCTACATATTTAAACTCGAGTTGCCACATCCGTGTGCAACTTCAGTCTGATGCACGTTTAAATCTATGCATTACATTATAAATTAGCAATTTTGTTAATCAATTGTAAACAAACACTAAAGGTTACTTCATTCAAAACACAATTGCCACATTATTCCTTTACATGGCACATAATAATTCATTACACTGTCACATGTTATTACCAAGTACATTCTAATAACCAAATGTTAACAAGACAAAAGAATAAATGTAGGTGCAGACTATTCGTTATTATGATGCACCCCTACAAATGAAAGGGCACCATCGCACTCCATCAATTCTAATTTCATTGCTAGGGCATGTTGCAATTTAGTGCAATGTGTCAATTGTAATATGTGAATAGTCTCTTTTTACGGTTCACTTATCTTTATTCCCTATGTACTTTTTCGAGCTTCTCGCTTCCAACACCCTCCCGCCCAATATGGCGCCTGCTGGTCACCGTAATCTTGGCTAGGCTCAATTCCCAGCTTTCACATCTGCCACGCATGCACTTTACATGCCATTGGTTACCTTTAACTTGCGCTCTATGGCTCACACACATGGTGTTCCACGATTCCCGTGCTTTCTCGTTGTATCCTGGACCACAGCTTTATACTGCCACTGCGTTCCCAAGGTGAGCACAATTGCATGTACAACACGATTAACTCTACTCTGGTATATGCACTCCATGTTTCTTTGAATTACTTTGTCCTCTTAGGCTCTATCCACTTCAGACCATCGCGGAAGTCTTTACTTACACAGTCACTCCCCCATGTAATTTTCACAGGCTAGCTCCTGTGCTCATGCTCACCCCTTTCCACTATTTCACCAACTAGGCTCATGACTTTATCACTCATTACCATAGGTAGCCCTGAGATGTGCACTTTCCGTTCACAATGCATGTACCTTCAATATAGATTGCTCACCAATTGTTCATTGTTCTCACTGTTCCCCCTTACCACCGATTCAACTTGGCCTGTTTCGCCACTTTGGACTGGATATTCATTTTAATTAATGGAAGTACAATCCAATTGGCCGGATTACCACTGCGGACTAGATATTCTTTTTGATTCACTAAAGTTTATGTGCAATTGTCATGATTGTGTTGTTCATCGCCCACCTGCCCTTTCTAACTTGTTTCTTCTTTTCTTTTGTTCTCTTTTTGTGTTCTCATCTCCTTTTTCCACTCTTCCCCCCTGTGTTTCTGTCCCTTGCCCCCTACCTTTTGCATAATTCTTGGCCTTATATAGGTAAACTCTCAGGCATACATATCTCTCTGTCCTTATGATGAGCCCCCCACCATGTTAAGGATCGAAACGTCGTTGAAACCCACATTTTGACTCCAATTAGCTCATTAGCGTTTGTGTGGAGCACAAGATGTTCTTTACATTGTGACTGTTGTATATGTGTATCGTGCCGTGAAAGTCACCTTGAATGCAAATGCCTGAGGTCAGGAAATCTGGTGATTTTGCTTATAATTTGCTCTTATTTTTTTGATTATTGGTTCAATAAACACATTGTTTTCCATTCAGATGAATACCAACACAAGTCTGAATGTAGTTCTGTGTCCATAATTTATGTTCCTTTGGCAGTGACCACTGTTTCTTGTAATGCGTTGTATACCCTCGGTCCCTCTCCACTCACAGGGTTCCCTTATTTCTTTGAAAACTTCCTGTGAGGGGGTCGCTTCCATAGCCACCCTACCCCTCCTCCCTTTTTTCCCTACGGACCGTAGACAAGCTATCAACAGTCCAAGAAGGCAGGGAGAGAAGGGGTTAACCTCTCCTGCTGACTCTTACGTAAAGGGAACGATTCTCCAGGACGGAGACAGGAACCAATGGACGACCAGTGGGGCAGATCCACTGCCACGTAAGGAGGATGCCGAGAGGAGTTCCCGAGAGCAGCAGCAAGCACCGCGTGGAAGAAGAGTGCCGAAGAGGAAGACCATCCCAGAGAGGCCATTGCAGATGTCGACCCTTCCCACGACCCCAAAGAAGGAGCGGACACCTGGACGGAAGAGTGGTGGACACCCCCGGAGGATGCCTACGAGCCGCCATAACTCAGGTGGGTTGCGGCTGTGGCTGTACGTGAAGCGGGAGGGGGGAGGGAGTGAGGGGAGGATTTTGGGGAATGCACAGCTTCACGGGGCACTGTACATATTCTTTCACCTCCACTTATCTCCCGCACTTATTATGCCCATACCATGTGCACCAACCCTTGTTTTCTTCTGAGTACTCGATACCTCTACTAGTGGCTTTCGCTATACTTTGTGCAGTCAGGTCCCTGACATAAAGGTAGACTGTGAGATAACGGGTTCCCACTGCCGGGTGGTTCTCTAATTTTTGTCTTATTTGTCTGTTTATTCCATGCGTGCTCCTCGTTTTGAGTGCAACCACCAGTATATGTTTGTTTTCAGCCCTGTGTTAAGGGGACATTCCTCTCTAAAATGGTGAAGGGTTCTATCCTTATACGCCTGTAAACACAGATCATCTCACCGCCCTCTTCATTTTCTTCTCTTTTGAGCCTCCTGGGGTGCCCTACTATGCCAAGAACACCGAGCAACACGGGAGGAAGTCCTCATTCACAACCTGAGAGGAACAGGACACAGACCTTGTATCTTGTTGAGCTGTCCCCCCTGTTGGGCTTTTTGACTGTCTTTTAATAAACCCTTATCAAAATTGATCCCCGGATTCGGCCTCCTAGTTTTTCCTTCCACCAGACCCTCTCACACTTCCTCACTCATCCACATGACATGCTTCATCATCGGGCTTGCTCCTCGCTGGATGGGTGCAGCAGTACTCAGCGGGCTCCCAAGTAAACGGGGCTCTTTGGTGGAGTTCTTTTTGATGTCCTGGTCCCGTGTTTGCTAGAGAGCAGGTCACTGCCTTAATGATTTGATGGTTCTGGCAGGTAGATTGGGTATGTGAATGAATTAAAATTGGCTCTGGATACTCCCTCTACACTCTTTTTTCATGGCGAGTACTTGTGTCAAGATTAAAAATAAAACTGAACCAAGACAGGCAATAACGAGCCCTTGGTTGTGTTCAGCTGGGTCAACATGTTTCATGGCCAAAAGTGCCATAAGTTCTAGACATTTGGTCAGGACCAAAGTGATAACATATCTAGGTAATGAATAATTTTATGCTCCAGTAAGTGAAAAAGATTTCTTACAGTGCCACCTTGACCTGAAAAAGAATGATAAAATAACAGACAAAAAGAAAAATATGTAATGCATATATTAAAACTCTTGAAATTATAGCCCCACACACATATTTTTGCAGGTGCCTAAGACATCCAATGTGCAACACATGCGCCACAGGTCACCACATGGGAGCATGAGCATATTGTATCAGGTGTATCATGCACCTAATATGAGAGATATCTTTAGTTGAAAAACATACCAATTTGGTCATCATAGAAGGTCCCATAGGGGAACTTGGAGCAATGCCACTCACTGATACTGCTTGATCAGAAAACACAGGAGGTATGACTTACATGTGGAAAAAAATTGTTCCATCTTTCATGGAAGAGATTCAGCGTGCACTTGCTTCAGTTCCAGACACAGCTCAGAGAGTACCTACCCTGCTTTTTAGGTTCATGAGCTGTGATTCAAAGCGATGAAGGAGACATTTGTATAGCTCATTTATAGGGAGAACCGTGCAGCCGTACTGGTGTCACCACACCACGTGCATCACCATGCTACGTGATGACATCATCATGCCGTGCATGTATGCAAATATTGCTAGAGAAAATGCCTTGCATACTTCATTTCTTAGGATGCTATTTCTAAAATCAAAATAGGACAGTTGAATCACACACATTCCATGTATGATCATATTAAGGATGAAAACATCCTCAAAGAATACAGGGCCCAATGTATTAACAGTGAGGATACAAATAGTGAGTGCAAATAAAATACTGGCCATCTGCAAACTCTCTGTAATTTTTGGAGGCACCCTATGCACTATTAGTTCACATTGCAAAATCTCCAGTCAAAGGAGCTCACAGAACAACCTGCCTAATGAATATTTACTAGGCAAGTCACTATTATCAACCTGCTGTGATGGGCGACAAATATGGGGGATAGCAAGCCACCATCTAGCGTTTGTATTCCCAAATGGGAAACTTGTGTTTAAAGCAGCCCATTTTCCTTAAAAGAAATGGTGCTGCTTTAAAGCAATGCATTTGATTGGGTAATAAATCAGAACGAGGCTGCAGGTTTTTCATGAGGCTGCCTATCACAGGGCCTCATTACGATAGCCAAATGACTACCACCGACAGGCCGTTGGCTGCGGTCTTTCGGCCATCTTACTAGGGATCTCCGTTCGCCATATAACAATGGCATTTTGACGGATGGTGGTCAGAAACACAGAACGCCACGGTCCCGACAGGCAGTTTGTAATTGACTGCCTGTAAAACCATAATTGCGGCGGTGCCTTTCAGGCACCGCCCTAGGGATTACAACATCCCTTTCCGCTGGTCGTCCTGCAGTGGTCACCCCGCAGCAAAATGGCAGGTGGAAACGGATTTGGCGACCTGTAGCGGGCCCACCTAATCCCCTGGGCCTGAGACATAGGCCCTGGGGGCACCATAGTACCCCCTTACATATGCCTACACCATGTGGATGGCGGTTTGACTGAAGTCCATCTGCCATCGTAATGACCCCCATAGTTCTGAAAAAAGAAAACCGTCTAAAAGGGACAGTGTCTCTTTTACAAATATGATGCCACCTCCGTTGTGGAGTTGGTAACACTTCAGTTTGTTTGAGACTGCAATTGTTGTTTCGAACCATTGATGCATCTCAATGCCAATCATAATTAGGAGAGAATGCCCCTTTGAGGCCACCTTGGAATACTGAATCAGAATAAGTCACACAATTCCTTTTAACAATTGGAAATTGGATTTTTGAATCAAGGAGGGTGTATTAAATAGTAAAATCTCAATTTTTGGTGATTTCCATGAATGGGGAGAGTTTAGTAAAATGTCATTTGCATCTTTGTCAGACATTTTTAGGTTTGACTTTATGGCAGTTGCATATGTCGTGGCAAACATATTATATTACATCTTTACTTACCAGGCTTTCGAGCAGCCACCTTTTTCTTTTGCTTCAGTATCTTCAAAAGAAGCCGCTGGCTCCTTTTGCTCCAGAACCATTAGCCTCTGACATGAGACATTGATAATAACATCATGGATCAGCTTCTAGTAGTATTTTAGTCTCACTGCTTTACAGTTCGCTGGTTTGATGCATCCATCCACTTCCAGCAGACAGCATCATAGACTATTTATTTATAAAATCAGCTGGTGAGTGGCCTGATAGCACCGAGGAGCGAGTGCTGAAAAAAGCAGCTGAAAAATGTACGATACAGAAAAACGGTTTGCTATTTTTTGTAACATCTGTTTGTCAGATGCTTTTCTCACTGCTCACTCACCACTGCTGCTGCACTGCATGTCGACAGATTATAAACATGGCAGCATTGGAATGGTATTCTTAGCACTGTTATTGTTTGAGTTTTCCATGATGGCTGCCATGTTTATGGGCAGTCAGCACGCGGCTAGTCTGCTATGGGGAATAAGCCCTTAGAAAAGCATTTGAAAAATGGATGCTACAGAAAATAAAGCAATCCTTCTTTCTTTACCGTTCCTTTTTCAGATGAGTTTCCGATGCACTTTAGTACAATAAATGTGGCATTTAAATGGAATGCTCCCACTTGTTCCACATGTCAAACACATTACAAACCTATTGACTTTGCCAATGCCTGTTTTTCTCTGGGTATTGCCATCCGAGCCATTTATTAATATAGCATGAGCTTTGGTAATAAACTTGAGAGTCTGTCACAGATGTGACAGATTTCTCGTCTGCTGTATTACATGTGGATTATGTCCAATGGCACTTGTAATACGTGGAAGGGATATCACCCACATTTGTGACGGAGTCACCAGTTTGCCGAACTCTAAATCAGGTCCTAAATCTTGAGAAACAGGGCACATTCTATTAGAAGAGCTCCATGAACTGTGTAATTCAGAAAGCATTTGGTTTTCCTAATTTTAGGTAGTTTTTGCTAATTTGTTTCTACACAATAAGACACCTATCTCATTGGCAACATAAAATGGATAATTTGTATAATATCTAGATGGGATAAAGAGTTGAACTCTGCTTGTGGAAGAGGTGTGGCGCAGTAGCCAGGGTGCCTGACCCCGGACCACGGGGCTCACGGTTCAGTCCCTGGTGCTCGCGGCAGGTTAGCCCAGCACCATGTGACTCTGGGCAAACGCTTGCTTAATCTTCCCAGCACCGGGACACGTCTCCGGAGGTAGCTGTGCTCATTACAAATGCTAGTATTTTCATTTCTATACATTTCAAGTGAATCAAATGTTTGTTATGTACGAGAATAGCAGTGTCAAATGAGCATAAGGCACTGTATCTGCAACTAAGCAGAACTGCAGAGAAGCATTACCACCTGAAGATCCTCAAGGGCTGGTTCATCTTGTTCCTGTTGCACAGCAATTCTGACAATTTCACTACCAATTGTAAAAAAACATTGTGCTGGAAGATGTCTGCTTCTTTTCAATTCAGACCCTGAATGAATTCTTCTACAGCCTTATAGCTCGCCGTAGCGGGCTATACCGGCTGTTAAAGGCCTGCTGCAGCGTTAAAGGCCCGAGCCGAAGGCGAGGGACTTTAACAAAGCAGAGGGACTTTAAAAGCTGGTATAGCCCTGCTACGAAGGGCTATAAGGCTATTAGAACATTCTGCCACTAGAGGGCAGAATGTTCTAACAAAACAAAGCCTTCAAGGAGCACGAGGGGATTCAAATCAGGCTCCCTGAAGTCTTTGTTCACAGCCAGAGCTGTGAACAAAGACACATTGGAATGTTGGTGCTCCGGGCTTATACCAGCCATTATAAGCCCGGAGCACTCCATTGTTTTCAATGGAGCTACCAACATTCCAATGTTCTAATATGTAATATTTCTCAATCAGAATCATGTTATAAATATAAATGTAACATTTCAATGAATTCTTGATTAATTCAATTGGGATCTTGACACTTTTGAAACATTTTACATTCCTTGTTTGCCAAATACCTTCTAAATTATATACATTTCATAAATGTCTTTGCAGGTTGACCTGAAAGCCTTCATACATGAGATATACATAGGTTGTTGAGCTAAATATTGATCTAGATTAAATTTAGGACTCCATTCTAGTTAGAATTTTCAGTGTATTGACTGATAAGCAAATTAACAAATGTTCTGTTAGTGCTTTGTGCCTCTTGGGAGCTGGTACATCCTAGGCATTTAGAAAGGGAAGATACTCTTTTCTTGTGGTTTTGCAATAAAGCCAAACCAACATGAGCAATTTGTTTTCATACATATCAATCTTAATTCATCTACCACTGGTTTACATTGTGTAGTTACCTAAAGGTCTTCTCTTGCTCTTTATGTTCTCCACAAATATTAGTAGATGATGGAGTATGATAGATACCAACACTTTGGTTCTCACATTTCTCTGATATTAGGACGTTAATGCTGAGTCACAGCTCTTCCTTCTCTTGACACACTTATCCAAAGTTCATAATTTGCTAGCACTCTGTAAAGCACATTTACATTTTTTGCATATACAACTAAATTGGGGAGAGTGCATGCAGACCGAGTAAAATAATTTCACCGGGGATGCTGGACTTGCGATTAGGGGCTGAGGAAGAACCTGGGAGGGACTTGAAGTGCCAAGGA
This sequence comes from Triturus cristatus, assembly GCF_964204655.1. NCBI lineage: Eukaryota > Metazoa > Chordata > Amphibia > Caudata > Salamandridae > Triturus > Triturus cristatus. The sequence goes on along the minus strand of NC_140589.1, from coordinate 319,567,834 downwards.
GCACTTTTGTCCTTCTCTGGCACCGAAAGAAGGGGCCTCTTTCTCCTGCAGGCTTAAAGAGCACCTTGAACTCCTACAGTGCGGGATGCCATACTTGCAATTACGGGCTGAGGAACAGTCTGGGAGGGACTCAAAGTCCCAGGGAACACTTTTACTCTGCTTTAGCCCTTAGAGAAGGAACCTCTTTCTCCCTCTGCTGCCATTGAAATGCTTTAACTCACCTGGAACTCCCACAGTGCAAGGCACCAGACTTGTGATTACAGGCTGAGGAAGAGCCCAGGAGGAATCAAAGTCCCAGGGAGCACTTTTGCCCCGCTTTAGCCCGAGAGGAGGGGTCTCTTTCGCCTGCTGCCATGCTTAAAGCGCACCTGGAGCTCCTGCGGTGCGGGCCATGCCCTGGCAAACTCCAGGCCAAGGGTGGGCCTGTCCTGTACCCATCAATGCCAGGAAGAGGCAGGGCCACCCCCCTTGGCGCGGTGTCAGGCCATTGTTATAGTGTTTAGAGTACAGGTACCAACTTCATTGCTGTCCCACACTAAGGACATAGCACTGTCATAAAACCTTATCTTGACTGTCCCTTTTGTGTTGGGGTGCATGGTAGCCCGCTAATACACCACGTGTGGTAGACCCTCTCTCAGGTCCCACAACACTTCACTCAGCACTCAGTGTAATCGTGTCCGAGTGAGACCCCACATGGTCTTCTCCCATTTATTTAAAGCCACTGGCCACACTGGCCAGAGGATGTGGTGGATGTACATACGGTGGTCCACGGGTAACCTGTTACATCCCTCTGCAACTTGGTCTTGAAGGTCAGAGTTATTTAACTTGATATGGAAAGTCTTTAAGCCTCTGGCTGGGCTGAGGATTGGGTCGTAGGTTGTATTGATGGGGTTGACTACGAGTGGGTAGATCACAGGCATGGGAACCTGCTTGCATATCATCCTGCCGACTCTCTGAAAGATCCGACAGGCCCCGATCCATGGGCTCATTACCCACTGTGTCATCTAAGTGTTCTCTTCATTATTGCATTGAGGAGAGTGCCAGGGTAAGTTTTCTACCCTTTTGAACCATGATATGTTCCTTGAGACTACTTCTTGTCACTTGCTGGCCGTCACCATAGTTCCATCACTTCTGATGACGGTCCAGATCCCAGGCTTAAATGGTGTCCTAAACTTCCACCCAGGCTTGAGGTCCTTCATGACTACATGGTCACCTGGTAGGAGTGATCGGGCCCATGCCCGCCTGGTCTGGTTGGTGTGGGCATAGCATCGCTCGTAACGTGCTTGGGCTCCTTGAATGTTGTGAAGTGGTGGTGTACATAGATACATGGGAATCATATCTCGATGAGGTGCGTTGAACATTAGAGTCCGGGGCGCTTGTTGGGTTGTGCAATGGGGGAACTCCAATAGTCTCTCAGAAATGATTGTAGGTGGCATTTGGGGTTTGCTTGCTCCGCGGTGGCGATGCAAAGTGATTTGTTCATAGTGAATCTTTTGACCTCACCATTAGCCTGTGGCCATTGGGAAGTGATGGGACGGAGATGTATTCCAAGTCAGTTGAGAAAGTCCACAAATTCTGCACCATGAAAGGGCGGTCCGTTGGCACTTTTAATCTTGTTGGGTAGACCAAACACCTTCTTGAGGACTGGGGTGACATGGACAAAGGCTGATGGGTCGATCACCTTCACAATTGGATACTTTGAATAAGGGTCCACTAGAACCAAGATGATCGCCCATCCGGAAAAGTCCCGAAATCCATACTCAGCTTGGACCCCGGGGTCACACAGGGCTCTTCGTTGATCACGGGTGCCGGCCTCTCTAGTGCTCCTGTTAGCTGGCCCACTGGCATTTGCGAACAAAGTATTCGGCCATATCTTCTAGTCCAGCGGACTATACCTTCTCCAACATCATCTTAGTAGCGCCTTGGTGCCCTCCTTGCGCCAGTAGCGTGACCTGGTGTCTCATTGCTTTCAGGATTACAATGCTGGACCTACGTAGGAGAAGTCCGTCCAGAGTGGTGCTGAATTCATTTCACACTCTTCACATCTTAGTCAGACTATCTTTTCGCCTGGCCAGTCATTGGCGTCCGGAAGGAAGTCTCACCATGTGCCACCTTGAACAGCTGCTCGTACTCAAACGGCGACGGGGTTCATCTCAGCGGCTTCCATGATGTCTTCCAGCCGTAGAGGTCGGGGTCAAGCGGAATCCTAGACCATCCTGACATGGTCCTCCACTCTGTCGTGGCTGCCCTAGTTTTTGAAGGCACAGTGTGGCGAGATAAGAAATCAGAGGGGTTCTTCGATTCTGGACGGTAGATGACTTCCATTCTGTAGTGCTGCAGTTGGATGGCCTAAGCCCTCGATCTGGGGAGGCAGATATAGGAGCTAACCCTCGGAAGAAGGGGTTGAGGGGCTGATGATCCATGACAACCTTGAAGGCACAGGTGGAGAAGCCCACAGGCCCACTTGATTGTGAGGGCCTCTCGCTTGATTTGGGCATAGCTCCGTCAGCGTCAACGCTTACTAGCGAACGCCAAGGCGGCCCATTGATCTGGTTCCTGCTCCTGGACAAGTATGGCCCCAGTCCAACAGTGCAGGTGTTAAACAATAGCTTGGTACGCTTTTCAGTATCAAAGAAGATGAGCGTAATGTTGTTCAGAAGGGCGTCCTTAATTTTCAGGGATGCGTCCTCCTCCCGATGGCCCCATGTCCACCTTGTGCCTTTCTTCTCAAGGGACCTCAGGGGTTTAGCGAGGGTCGCTAGGTCGGGATGAACCTCCCACAATATGTGGCCATTCCTAGTAAGCTTCTCACTTCTGGAGCGGTGGTGCGTGCTGGAGCTTGCTTTATTGTTTGTGACTTGTGATGGTCGACTTGTATCCTGTCTTGGTTAAAGATGTACTCAAAGAACTCGATAGATGACTGGAAGAAAGAACACTTGTCTTTGTGCAGCATCACCCCTTGTTCTTTGAGGCATTTGAGAGTAGCCCTTGAGTGTTTGTGATGTTCGGCAGCTGTGGACTAGTGGATCGGTATGTCATCACTGACATTCAAGTTGCCTGGCAGGCCGGATAAAGTCTCACATATTGTGTTCTGAAATACTTCAGTGGCTGATGAGATGCCACAGTTTAGGCACTTGTATCAGTGCAGCCCTAGGTGGGTACTGAATGTAGTGATTTACTGGCTTTCCTTTGCCAGTAGTAGCTAGTGGTACCTGACGTTAAGGTCCAGCTTTGAAAACCAGTGGGAACCATTGACATCCGCTATTATCTTGTCCATGGTGGGGGTGATGTGTCGCTCCCATTTGATAATGCGGTTGGGGAGTTGCATGTCATTACATAGACAGATTTTCCCTGGTTGTTTGTGTTTTTCTTCAATCCACATTGAGGAGACCTAAGGGTTTGGGCCTGAGACTTTCTCTATCACGCCTTTCTCTTCAAGCCTCTCATACTCTTTATCAACTAACGGGTGTAGATGAAACGGGACGCAGCGATGCCGAAGCGCCGCCGGTGCAATGGACGAGTCGATGCGTAGCTTAACTGGTAGATACTTAAGACAGTCGAGCTATCTGAACAACTCAGGAAATTGGTTTACCAGATCATTGATTTGGTGTGATCTCACTCTCTTGGCGAAGGACATGAGGGCGAGATCCTTTGCCGTGTGACTGCCAATCAGCGTGTCTGCTTCTTGGTCGATGATGTGAAATGTTGTCCTCCCTTCCTGATCCTCAGATTGTACTGGTACTGACATCCATCCACGGAGAGGTAGAGGTGTCTGGCTCCTGTATGTAAAGATCCCAGTGTAGGACAGCACGATTTAAAGCTTGGGCCGGAGACGGTTGTATTGTTGTACCCCCATCAAGTTGACTGATACTCAGGTGTCAATATTAGCTTTTCCTTCTGTCCCTGGTACTTGGACGATGCACATGGATTGCAGCCTCCTGCGGTGCTGTAATTTGCTTGTGAATGAGCTGAGTAACGTTTCTTCTTTGTCCTCTTCTTCCGGGGATGAGTTCTCTAGACGGCGACTTTGTCTTGCCCACTCCTTCTCCTCATTTAGGCGCGTGAGGTTCATGAGAGACAGTAGGCGCACCACCTTTGACGGTGATCTGTTGTCTCTAGGGCCCTTGTTTCTCGGCTTCTTTCTGCAGACTGACGCAAAGTGGTTTTGGATTTCGCAATTTGAACAGGTGCGGCCCTGTGCCGGGCGGTCACTGATCGGATGTTCATCGCTGCCACAGAATGCAAACCTTGGCTTGGCCTACTGGAGCCTTTTTCCTCTGCTCGTCTCACCTCGTCCCTTAGTCCGAATGGCGTCGGCTCGTTTGGACTTAATGTTTGTTGGCTTTTTCAGGGGTCTGTTGATGGCCAGGTCAATTTCGATGGCCTGAGCTGCAGACAAGTTATGTGATCGTGCCAGGATCAAGATGTTGTCGAGGCTGATATTTGGTTGGCGCAGGATTAGGCTCCGTAGGGTTTTATTTTGGTATCCTTGTATCAGCTGTGCCTGGATTTCTTTGAGCTGGTCGTCCTCTGTGCAGGTGCTTGCCAGCTCGCGTAACATCGCAAAGAAGGTGTCGATGGACTCCCCCTCTCAAAGACAGACTTGGTGTAGCTTGAATGTTTCAAAATCTGGGTTTAGCTTGGAATCAAAGTGGCATTGAGTGCCTTTACTGCTGCATCATGGTCGGTGCACGGGTCGGTATCTGGTAGATGTTTGAACAGCTTGTCAATTTCTTCTCTCGCATGATGGAGGAGTAGCGACCTCTTGATGGCACCATCTGTCTCCCTTGTGGCGAAAAAATGGTTCTCAAATCCCTCGATCCATATTTTCCATCGTGGGGAAGCGGTTCCTGAGTTCGTCAGCTCGCTGAATGGCAGCAGCACCCCTGTAAGGTCATGTTGTGTGGGGGTTGGCTGCTGAGGTTGGGCTTCATCTGCCATGTTATCTAGGTCTTGGGTCTGGTAGACGGCTTACAGGCCTTGGTTCTGTGCTTCAAGATCTTGGCCTCTTGCACGATCTATGGACACCCCGCAACCTGTGCTGTCACAGCTGATGGTATAGACTTGAGCACCCTGGGTGCTTCACCTTCCGTCCATTGGTGGGGTGCTAGCCTGGTATTTATCTATTCTTTCTCCACTTCTCCTCTCAGCATTGTTTTTCGTTTTGCAGGTGCCACTGCTTTTTGGATATGGAGGGATGGTGGACGGATGCAGAGCTGGCGTTTGTGGGCACGTGGGACTGGCTGTGTCATGTGCGGGCCGTCCTTCAGGCAAGGAGCAGTCCCACAGTACGTGTGTCTTTGCGTGATGGGCGGGGCCTGGGCCGGCTGCTGCTCACCTCGATGGTCCTTCCTTTTGTGCTCCGGCTCTTTACCGCGTGCATAGTAGTCTGCTAATAGCCCACGCATGGTAGGCCCTGCTCCTGGGTCCCAGAATACTTCACACAGTGTAATCGTGTTAGAGTGAGACTGCGAGGATGTGGTATGTGTACATCCGGTAGGTCCACGGGCAGCAGGACCCCTAACCTGCTACACCGTGTCATTTACTTGTCATATTATCACCCCTGTATGTTGCTGGGTGTGATTTTCCTCTTCTGATAAGCATTGATTCTGTTTATGCTGCATTAAGCTACTTTTGTCAGTGGAGGGACATATTCTCTAGCCCCCTGAGAGACTCTATACCACTGCACAAGATAGTGACACAGACAAATGCAATGGAGGGTGGGATCTAGTGATAACAACTTGGCTCTCAGGCACAAGAGATACTTTGAGCCCTGAGGTAGGGCTGTAATTGTTTGTATTTAGACATTCAATCATTATAAAAGGTTCTATCTCACAGATGATGTTATCGGTAGGGAAGGGTTATTCTTGGCTGTGTCAGTTTGTGCGCTTCTGGGCTGTGAGAGGTCTGCTGAATTCCCCCTGCAGTAGAACAACCGATTGAAGTGGGGCTTTGAACACATCTTGGGAGGTGACTTTAATTGCCAATATGAACACTTGAGTGTAGAAAGTCAGGCCTTTACTGTAGATGAGAATAATGTTTGGCCAATTCCAAAATCAACAATCCCTCCATTAAGAAATGGTCACCTATGGCAGTCCAAATAAACACATTTACTTTAAATCAGGGGCTGTGTACCTGTAATGGATGATCAAGCTCTGACAAAGACAGCAAACAGACATTTAATTACATAAATAACACCAGTCTCATTGAGTATATAATGCTAGATGTCAAGTTATGGCCATTACTGATCTCGTCATGATAGTGACCATAACGCCCAAGTTCTTATCCTTGGCATACCCCTTTATCTCACCCCCTGCAGGTGGGTAGAGCCATTTGACAGAAAATTGAGAATAGCTAATAATAGACAAAGGGTTTAATGGGTTAATTTGAAACACTCTAAGGAGTCTGTCTGGGAGTTTTATAGGCTAGTGGTCAATGGCATTGATGGCTTGCTTTCGCTGGATTTAGCAGGGTAATCTTGCGAGTCTTTGGGGGCAGGGTGTACTGTTCATAACCAGATATTTCAAAAACTGAGGAACCACTTTTTCATTGACATCAAGTAGAAAGTGGAAAAGAAGAATCCTCCATCTGTGTTCAATAAATAATGCAGAGGTGCCCAGACAGCCTTGATTGTCGCAATAAAAATGCAAGATTCTTTCCAGGTTCAAGTATACAATAATCGACGCAAAAAGAATTGGGAGCAAGGTAAATGTGAGGGTCTACTGGCTGCTGCTAGAAAGAACAATCACTGCTCTTTCAAGAACTTAGTGCCCTCTGGCTTTAGAGACGGGTTTTGTTTGATTTTAACCAAAATTACAGCTAGAGATTGGGTTGCCCACTTCTCTAGCCTACATATACAGAACAGAAATATAATTGACCCTAAATGCGATTGAATGGGGCCACGGGGGGAGCACACAGCAGCACTGTGAAGATAGAATGGTGGAGTTGAAAAGTTCTAAGACAGTGTCATACAGGTCCAAAGAACAAAGCGAAGAGCCTGATGCCCTGGAGATAGCAGCCCATGAAATAATTTTGGCTTGCAAAGGAATTGTCCCCAATAAAGCTTCAGGATTAGATGAGATCCCTGGAGACTTGTCCATGAGTGAAATAGGTATCTGGAACACCTACTTCTTAGTGATATTTAATGCTATAATGAAAGGAGTACCTATCCTACCAATATGGGCAGGGGCAGGGGCAGAGAGTATTCCTATATTTAGAAAGGGCTAATGTGATCTCCCAACTAATTATATACCCATAAGTCTCAAAGATAGTGCTCACAAGCTGTTTAGTAGGGTAATTCTGGAAATACTTCAGGATTGGCTAATAGCTACTTCTACCAATTTGTCACAGTCTACAGTAATTCACATGTATCATGCCCAAATTCCTTTATTGTCTTTTATGCCGGTTGTAAAATTTCTGTGATTTTAGCTATTTATATGAAGTATGATCCGTTTTACAGACAATCTGAGGTAATATCACATTGTATGTATCTCTTATCTATTTTATTTATTAGGTAATTTTAACTGTTTTACTGTTTATTGGTTACAGTGGTTATTGTGGTACGGTGCTAGGCCATATGTTTTATTGATTCACGTTGTCTTTTATGATTTTTTGTTAATCGAAATAAAGACATAAATAAACTGGCTAATAGCTAGTGAAATCCTGACACCCCTGCAGGTGTCTTTTTGAGAGTGCACAAGCACAATCGATCAAGTGTTTATCTTCAGTTGTTGTTCTGGAAAGTAGTCACCCTGGGCGGCGGTCGCCTTTATGTTTTTTTTAATGAATTTACATTCAGCTTTTGATTTAGTGCCAAGATCCACCCTCTGGCAAGTTCTCTTAGAAATGGGAGTGCCTAATAACCTGCTAGACAATATGGTAAGACTGCATGATAACAACTTTGCGCAGGCTAGAAGTGATCAAGCAGGCGAGTTGACTGACCCAATCCATGTCAATAGAGGAGTTAGACAAAGGGTAGTACTCACCCCTACATTTTTCACGTTCTATATTAATGGCCTAGTATCCTTTTTATACCAATGAGAAAATGATGCACCTAGTATGGCAAATATTAGAGTTCACACACTTGTATTTGCCGCCGACACCCCACTTCTCTCCAAATTACCCATAGGACTTTAAAAACTGTTGGATTGCTTTGAGTGCTTCTGCAGGCAGAGAGGTTTGGAGATTAATGGAGGTAAATCCAAGTACATGATCCTAAATCCTGGGCACTCAACTAGATCAAACACTATGCTAGCAGAGATTCCACTAGAGCATGTGTGCACCTTAGAGATTCTGGGTATTATGATGACGGAACATCTTGGGGGGCATGTTCCCATAATCCAGCGTAGACAAAAAATGGAATAGGTAGTTGGAGGACTGTCCAATCAGTCACAAAGTTCACAGTTCTGTCCCATTTTGCCAGCCTTACAGATTTATAATAACCAGACCTTAGGAACATCTCTATATGGTGCGGAATTGTGGGGGTACAGGGATGTGACCAACCATAGGTACAACAGAAAAACGATTTCTGGGCTCAGTCTATCCATTAGCACAACCTTGCTACCACTAAGGATGGACTTTGGGCTCAGAACAATAGCAGATAGGGTAGGATTGCGACCCATTCTATACTGGAAGATAATTTGGGCCACTCCAGAGCTCTTCTCCTATCAACAAGGTCTAGAGGAAATATTACGCATTCCTGTATCATGTAATATACCATGGCTAAAATACGTAAAAGCTACCCTCATAACGACTGGGAAAGAAAGATTAAGGAATGCTCCTTGGGAGGCTGGGACGACCCCCAAGATGCATATTAACTCTATCGATTGGCAACATAAATAGTGTCTTTTATGTACCCAGACAAAAATTGGCTCTGTACCTGATGCTTTATTTTACAGTGAAGGATTCTTTTAAAAAGAGGGCTTCCTGAATGAGATAGAGCCATCACCATCAAGGTGTCTCTTTTTTCAGTTACGGTATGGGACATTGCCCCTCTATTCCATTACAGTAAAATGGGCTCAGATTTCCAGGAAAGAGGATTGCCGGTGTCCATCTTGTGGCGGTGCTAAAGAAACCTTTGAGCATGTTTTTGTTTTTTTTCCAGGCCAATTTGAGCATTAAAAGGTGCTGGATAATAACTTTGTGCTGAAACTTGGGTGTTAGGGAGCATAAGGCGGCACTAAGGATTAAGAGATCAGATACTAGCAAATTGATGATTTTTGCACTCACTCGAATAGGATGATATAAATTTGCATGTTTGTTATGAACTTTGTATACATGTTACATTGGTTTTAATTATGTTGATTGCCTAAAGATTTTAAATAGGTTTTAATATCCCGGTAAGATGCATCAATACTGTATTTTATAATATGATGTTTTACATGTACTTCTATGGCCACCGTGCGGAAATAAAGATTCTTGATGAAGATGATACTTTCTCTTCATCCCCTTGATTGTGATTTAGAGATCTTGGGGGCATATCACCAACAACCGGCGATAATTATCGCTAAGCGCACTTAGCACTAGGATAATTATTGCTGGTTTCTATCGCTGAGATAGTGCGCTATCAGCGATGCTTATCTCAAAAGCGATAGAAATACCAGCGATAGCTACATATTGTGCGATTATCGCTGGAAATCAAGCGATAATCGTACAACGATCGGCGAAACATTAGTGATAGGGGAGGACAGACTTCACCATTATATCCACCTTCCATTGGATATAATGGCTAAGTCAGATTAAAAGCAGGCGTAAGAAAAGTAGCGATAAGCGCGGTTAGCGCTACTTTTCTTATCGCCATGCCAGTTAGCAGGAGGTTTGATAATAGGAGAAATGTCGGTTAGTGACATTTCTCCTGTTATTTGGGGGAGGAACGCCCACTTTGCATCTCATTAGAGATGCACAGCTGGGCGTTCAGGGAAAGGGTGAAAATGCATGGAAACACGCGCTAATGTGTCCATGCTGATAGGGCGTTAAGATTATCGCCGCTTTAGTGGCAAAAAGTGCCGCTAAAGCGGCGATAATGCCCTTGATGATATGCCCCTTAGAGATCCTTGCCAGATACGAGATGGAAGTGAGTTGCAGACAGTAACCAGAAGAAAGACTCTTAAGAATAAAGTGGATCAAGTTTTACCACAATGAAAACGCCAATATCAAAGCTCACAGAAGTTCATGTGTTCATGAGAAAATGCATCCACAATGGACAATGTACTGGATTTGAAGAGAAGACAGCCTCAGTCTGGGACCAAATACATCTTCATGCACTAAATATTTTAGACTTTTAGACAGATCTTTGAACAGGACAATTATAAAAAGATCAATGATATATGAATTCTTGTATTCCCAAGAAATGTTCAAAAAGAACCCCGAATGAATTTCCATGCAGACCTCTTTAAAAAAGCATAAGTCTCACTCGATTTGATTAGCACCAAAACATGCAAATCGCCTGAGGCCTAGAGCCTATATTTGAGGTTTTCCTTCTTTTACAGGCTAAGGGTCATAGGGGCATATCAACAACAACTGGCGATAATTATCGCTGAGCGCACTTAGCGCTCGGATAATTATCGCCGGCTAGCGTCGATTTTTATCGCTGAGATAGCGTGCTATTAGCAACGCTTATCTCATCGGCGATAAAAATCCTAGCGCTAACTGGCTAACGTGAGATTATCGCTGGAAACCCAGCGATAATCTCACGTTAGCTAGTTGATAGGGACTCACAAATTTAGCCATGATATCCACCTTCCATAGGATATCATGGCTAAGTCAGTCCTGAAGCAGGCGTAAGAAAAGTAGCGATAACAGGGGTTATCGCTACTTTTCCTGACGCTATGCTTCATAGCGTTAGGCTTGCTGATAGGAGAAATGTCGCTTAGCGACATTTCTCCTGTCATGCCAGGTCAGGAACGCCCACTTTGCATCTCATCAGAGATGCAAAGCTGGGCGTTAGGAATCCTGACGCTAAAGCAAGGTTTCACGCGTTAGCGTGACCTTGCTGATTAGGCGATAAAATTATCGCCGCTTTTCGGCCGAAAACGGCCGCAAAAGCGGAGATAATTTTTTATCGCCTGCTTGTTGATATGCCCCATAGTATCAAGAAACGGTGTTAACATTATCGCCGCTTTAGCCCATGTTCTGGTGTGAACATGGGCTTCTATGGGAATTCTCCAGGGCATATTATCAAGCCCATTATCGCCGCTTTAGCGGCAGTTTTCTGCCGCTAAAGCGGCGATAATGTTAACGCCCTGCTTGATAATATGCCCCTACGATACTGATCATTAGGCAGTTCAAAAATTTAAGATATATTTCTTGAGAAACCAACTAGTGCAGAATTATAATTTTGAATGGCATGAGCAATGATATTATGGATAAGAGAAGACTTTGGTAAGGAGCAGAAAATATTGTTAAAGAAAATGCCTCGTATACTTCATTTCATACCATGCTGTTTCTAAACTCAGAAGTTGACACCTGAATCACACACGTTCTGAGTACAATCATACTGAAGGTGGAAACATTCTTAAAGAATACAGGGTCCGATGTATTATTGGAGAGTATGCACATAGGGGGTGCACATAGCGTACTGACTGAGAATTTTCTGTAATTTTGTGAGGCACCCTATGCATTATTAGTTAGCTTTGCATAATCTCCAGTCACAGGGAGTTGAAAACCAACCTGCCTAATGCAGAATAGCTAGGCAGGTCACTATTTCCAACCTGCTGTGATGGGAGACAAGTACAGGGAGAGGAGGGGACACATAGAAAGAAGAAATTGCCTCTAATGATTGTTTTTATACAGAAGGTATGCTTCCCTGCGCAAAAACAATCCTGCCTGTAACACAGACACTCTTGCAATATTTGACCTTCTATTAAGGCAGGGTCCTGAATATGTGCCACTAATCACCTTCTCTCTGGTATGGGCCTTTAATGGTGCAGAGAGAGAATTATATCTCCAGCAATGTGCGTACAGAACAGATGTAACATGACTCTCCCTTCTCCATAAATGGCTGACAATTCTGAGACTGGGCAACATAATTCACCATGGTATTTCTGTATGCACGTTTTAATCTCATGCACACATTTTTACACATGTGCTGAAAGAGAGAGGAAAACTCACAAAAGGTGATGGAAGGCGGCTTGCAATATGTCTAACCACTGGCATAGCTCGGGGTAGCATTACAACCCAGTGTTCTTTTGCTCACTATGTCACCTCAATCTGGACCCAGACTTATGCATGTCAGTCTTGACATGGTTCCTCTTGGGAACAGTCTAGCCTGAACTGCCAAGCCAGGTTCTCCCTGAACCGGAACACACGCAACCCAGGACTGTTTTCGCCCTGTTTATGGGCTCATCAGCCGGGTTCAGCTTGGTTCCAGTGACACAGGGTGCATGGGACCCACATCTGGGCAGACCCATGCCACTTAAGACCGTTCTTTTTTTCACCATTCTGCCCCGTTTATGAATAATTGGTTAGCAAGGGTTCTCGAAGTAGAGGTGCGACAGATACGGCAGCATTCCCAGACCTGGAAATGCCACAGAAGTAAAATGCACATATAATGAAACATTCTAGACAGTTTTCACATGCACTTTCACTTTTGTTTGTGCATTCAATCTTTGTGAAACAGGGTGCATAAAAAAGGCTCACAAACCACAGCATATTGTTTTTAGCTGCTGCACCAGAAGTGACAGCTCTGCTGACTGGCCTCATGGAAGTGACAACAGCAGCTGTGCAGCTGCAGCTTAATCTCCTATTAAAGAAGGGACACTGGCAGTCTAATGAGGCTGAAGCATCCTTTTCCTACCATACAATCTCTGGACATGGTATCAAAATTGAATTTACCACTTTGGAATTCCTCCTGATTGTAGCACTGTCTAGCCAGCAGATTGGTCCGTCCACACATTAAAAAAGATATTATGAGACAATTGTCGTGATTTAGGGCTTAGCGGATCAAATAAAGGCAAACACAGTGGTGGAGGACTTTAAGTCCACCACCCTGCCTTTACTCTACTTGCTGAATTTAAAGATGTCCACCGGTCCCACTGACATCTCTATACATTGGCAGGAGAAGTCGTCATGATGCTTCCTGTCAATGCAAGATATGTTTGATGGACGGCTCCATCAAACATGGTGGTCCGCTGTCAAACTTTTCCAAAGTTTTTTACTTTTCTGAAACAAACTCCTAAAAGCAGGAGTTTGTTTTTGAAAAATAAAAACGAATTACCCCACAACCACAGATGTTTTCTTCCATGGCGTAAGAGGTACATTTTCTTTTTTTTAAATGTCCCTCACCACCAGGATACACATGGAAGTGACGGTCCGTAAAAAAAAACCATCCAACTGCCCACTCTAAAAAGGACGCATGGTCGGAGCGCTTACCTCTGATGATCCTGATGTCCTCGGGCTGCCGGAAGAAGATTTTTGTTGACGGAGTAAATTTTACTCCATCAGTTTAAACCTGCCGTTCCTGCTACCCCTAAATCAGATTGGCTGACCTAGAGTTTGGTAGAGAGGATACTCTATCTCCACTGTGACAGAGTACCTTCTCTGCCAAACTCTGGATCTGCCCCTATATTCTTAATTTAGTTTGTCATTTATGTATGCTCTAAATGGATACTTATGCAGAGCTCTGCCCAGGTGATTAATATGAAAGTGCTGTTAGTTTGGTCTGACAGTCAATGAGATGGTTTAGAGGTCTGAGACTTGTATAAAGGTGGTTGTCTAATGAGAAATTCAGGACAAACACAAAAGTTAATGGATTCTCCTCTACCTCACCTTTTATGTCAACTTTCTCAACATATTAAACAATCTTCATGTACGCAATCTGGTAAGTAGACAATTGTTTCACCTGATAAACAGGTTTCAGCTGGGTCTCAAGTGTTCAGAGAATGATCTTCAGTTGAACCATTGCTCTCTTTTGTATGAAAAATTGGTGATTACGTATTTACAAGCCAACATGCAGGTTGGTGGTCCGAGATAATGCTGGCAGGCTGACCATGGGAGGCCAGAGGAACTGGAGGCCGCATTATGCCATACTGTGACCAATGGTTGGCCAATGCTTTATTTATTGCGCATCAGATCCTGAGATGGAAGAGCTTAGATGTGTTTGTAGTTGGCACTGGTAACAGGTAAGGCTACTAGCATAAGTAAGGTCAACAAAGCCACCAGCGGTCTCGGTCTCTGGATCTAGGAGTAAATGGCAAATAGCGACCTTTGCCCTAAGAGCGCTTCACATATGCACCCTGTGCATTATGTGTCACTTGGGGATATACCCTGTGATGCAGTATTGTGTGCCCCTATGTCTTCATGGAAATGTATTTCGTTGGTGCTGGGTGGCACACATTCCACAGGCAGCCTCAGAGGAACCAGGGAACTTTCTTAAGGGACTTCCCAATACACAGCTGATGCTTTGGGTAATAAACACATTCCATACCCACCAAATACTTGACACAGTCCATCCCCAGATGCTATACCTCTATGTCTTGTATCAAGCTTTGAAGGCCTTGATACATGGAAATCTTAAGAAACCTGTCTGTTGAGGTTTGTCCTTCCTTTTTTTATTATTTGAAAGTTGCCAATTTTGTGTGTGTGATTGTGTGGATTTTTCAGTGGAGGAATGCACAAAAACTTGTCACAATATATATGAAGGGATGGTACGAGCAAGGACTATCGAATGGGTAAGATGAGTGAGTGTACAGGTTGCCACAGCGATGATGGTGACAGGAGTCGTTCCTCCATTCTTGCCACTGCTGCTCCCTCACTCGTCAATGCACTTACTAATTCATCCATTCCTGCAACCTGTCACTCACGCATTCATCCATCCACAATCATCCATGTCCTCCAACAAACATAGCCCCCAAATGAATTGACTCAATCATCCATACAACTTCATACACCTACCTATCAATTACCATGCACTTTAACTAATAAAAATACAAATCTATAGGATTTGACAATGCTTGTTTTGTAGTGCTGTGGAATATTATAAGAAGAGGGAAATAGTTATTATAGACTCGTTGGTATCATTCTGTCTCACCTTTCATGACCTTCTGCAACTTCTTGAAAGTTAGTACTGGAACTAATTATATTTTTACTTTTATATTTTGTGGTAGAAAATGAGCAAACATCATCAGAAAGGTCCCGTTGTACCGATATGTGACACAAGACATCAAGAGACAATAACATATCGTAATTCTTTTTTTTTTTTACGCATTCACGATTTTGTCCGGACACGCAGTCTTTGTGTGTTTTACAGGAAAATACAAAACCAGACTTCTTTAAGAAATGTTATTATGAAATAAAATGTTTTATCAGTGGTCAAATGTGATGGCCACAGGTGTTCTCTTATAAAAACATATTAAACTGGAGTATACCAGGAAGCAATGGATGTTATTAGAAAGTTCCTATGCTTCCTTCTCTGCTTAAGTAGCTGACAGGTGGCGTGCATAGAGAAAACAGCTTCTGTGCACATTAGGCCTTAAACCCTGCAAGTGTGGCTCTGGCAGCTGCAATTTCAAATCTGCTTAAGTCAGGAGGGATGGAAAGCAGATTTTCACCTCGGTTCCGCTGTTTCTCTCTCTTCATGGCACCCTCCTTTCTATAAAGATTTACCCATTCAACTAGAAAATGTAAAATGTAACATTTTGTATGTGAACAGGTGGTCTCATGAGCAAGCGAGCCTGAGGTCATGTTAATTCTTTCCTTTGAAACCTGATATTATACACGTGTTCTAAACAGATTTTTGAATGCCATTTTTAGAATATTTTTGAAGATAGAGGACTTTATTACCTGTGGCCCAGTAAATGGTGTGATACTAATTGCGAATGATAAAATCCGACCCGACTTCGTCCTGGCGATAAATACCAGTTATTGGTTACTTTTTGGGAAACAATACGGACATTTCGGTAGTTTCTCCACCAAAATGTGTATGTTCAAGTAAAAACATGGCATTTTACCCCCATTAATATTAGCTGCTTTGACCTTTCAATATTTTTCACAAAACCCCTAATGAAAATATGTCTATTAGCAGGAATTACCACACATTTCGCAAGTAAATGGGCGACCCATAATGAAAGCCACCCTGTCTTTTTCGTCAACATGTACTGCCAAATATTTTTTTAATTTACCAGTGTATCAATTAAGGTAAAAATATTGCAGACCTGTACAGAAATTACAAGTAGCATCCGTTGAGAAAAGTACACTCAAAAAATGTGTAAGTATGTGTAGCCAGGGTATGCAGAATGGCATGGTATTGTATCTGGTTCGTTGTACCAGTGGATTGAATCAAATTAAATACTAGTCAAGAAAATGACACGAATGCCTTATGGGATACATTTTTGAGTAGCAAAATCCAGTGATGTTTTTGGAATGACCAACAAACGTATTAGGGATTCCGGGGTGGATCTTGGTGGACTTAAATGGTCACCTCAGAAATAACTAACAGAATCGAAAATAATGGGGGGTATATTCACAAGAACGTGTGATAACTGCCGCAAGAGTAGCGTAACGCAACTTCCAATATCGCAGCCCATAGCGGGTAAATAACCCTGTGTCAACGTGGAATTCACAACAAGGCGGTACTATGCAATAGTCTGCCGACACCGCGGACAATTTCTGCGATACAACCCCACGACGGAGATAAAACCACAAACCACGACACCAAAAAACACGCAATGGGCCAAAGCACGATGAGGAAATCAGCGATAAGCAGCGCCAGGCCTGCAACCGACAACTGGCAGGCCGAAAAAATCACCATAAAAGTCGAAAAAACACCAACACCCAATCTGACCTACACCCAAGCACCATGGAGGCAGCCGGAGCAGGCGCAGAGGACGAGCGCAACCGCACAAGCACCCCGGACAGCCAGCCCGGGACATCAGGGACAGGGAAAGGCAAGGACAAGAAGACGAGGAAGTTCAGTCAGCAGGCGAACAGGATCATAGTTACGGAGGTGATGGAACACCATCAACAACTCTTTGTCACCGCCAACGTGTCATTGAGCTCCAAAACTGGGACATGGCAGGACATCGTCGACAAGGTGAATGCCGTTGGATAGCACAAGAGGACAATGGATGAGTTCAAGAGGCAATGGGATGACATCAAGCAGAAGACCAAGGAGAAACTCTCTGCCAACCAGAAGACAGCAAGGTAGACTGGAGGTGGGGGCCCAGCGTCACAGCTGGAGCTGGATGACATGGAGGAGCTGCTGTCGACAGTCATCAGTGTGGATACTATGGCCAGAGTCAGGGGGACCGGACACTGCTCCACAGGACACAACACAACCGCAACAGGGTGAGTGACCACCAGGTACTGGGGGGACGGGTGGAGATGGCCACGATGGCAAACATGCACAAACAAGAAGGGCACAGTACACACCCACACTGACCCTGGCTCCTCGCACAGACCCACAGACTGTCACAATGTACAATGCCATACTGTCAGAATGTCAACCTGTACCATGCGGCTACATACATGTGAACACATTGTAATACACCATCTCCCCTTCACATCGCAGGGGCATTGTCAACACCTCCTGCAGAGCAGTCCCAGCCACTCTTCACTGAGGACGAGGAGACCAACATCAGCATCAACGCACAAGCCCTCCTAGGCATCATTGACCTCATCTGCGACTCACCTCCTGGATCAAGGCAGACCAGCTACATCAGGGAGACCCCACCTACCACCCAAACCGCCCAGCAGGAGGCACCCACAGCCCCGGCACCATCCAAAGTCCCCCAGGAACAACAAAATGGCCTTCCAATGCCGTGTGGTGGAGGGCTAGAGGGAGGTGGCTGAGCAGGTGCGGGTGGGGCTCAAACTCATGGCTGCCAAACTGGACGCTATCCTTGGGTGTTTATGTCCGCCCCATTGTCTCCAACGAGCCCTGACTGACATTGCTGGAGTCATGATGCGGAGAGTAGAACAGCTGTCCACTCAGAGTGGCTCCAGCGATACCAGCCGTGAGCTGGCAAACATGCGGAGGCTCATGGAGGACATAGTGTGTATGGAGGCAGAAAGTATGGCAGCCACCGTTGCACATCAGCAAAATTTAGCTGGGATCTATCATGCCCTGCAGACTTCCATCTTGGCATTGCCGCCACAAGGCATGGCGCTGATGAATGCTGCTTCCCCCACACCATCCACTTTCCCCGCACCCTGGTGTGTCAGTGCCTCACAGTGCAGCAGACGTATCCACTCAGGCCCCTGATGTGTCAGTGGCACACGGTGCCGCAACCGGTACTGCAACACCCACGGGGGGGGCAGGGCACACATCCAGGGACGAGGACGTGGATGGTTTTGTGATCAGGAGACACTAGCATTCATTTCCGCCACCTGGCCTGTTTCTGCTTGGTGCTGCACGTGGCCTCATGACCTTCCACTGACCCCAGATACACTCCGATGCACTCACCTTGGACAGCGACATGGACTGCCACATCCTGTTCGATGACCAATGACACGGCGGACAGACTGCGGAATGTAACATTCCTCTTCTGCAGTAAATGTCATCCCCGGATGAACTCTGGCTGGCCCTCCACGGGCCCATATTGTGTAGTGTGCCCAGCATTGCCCTGTGTTGCTCTAGCTGCAGAACTGCACTGGATGTGCAAATAAACATCCAGTGATGCACTGCTGTGTCAAGTCTTACATCAATCATGTATGAATATGTGGATGAATGTAGGGACAGTTATTTCCCTGCGTCAATGATGCTCGTCCTGTGGGATGCAAGACAGAGGTTGCCACATTGCATATTGTGTACCGGGCCCCCTGAACACTACAACAGGGACACATGCATCAGTCACTTCCTTGTCCAGACATGGACTGGCCAACACTCCGAGCCCACGAGTCATTGTGGCAAGTCCTGCACTGGTCCAGCGTATGGCAGGCTAGACCACTCCGATGACGCACCAAGATGGGGCCCTCATTGCTACCAGTTGCAGGCGTACGCGCTGGTGGTGTGCAGGTCACTGCTCTAGTCGTCAGCATGTCACAGCCACTCCCTGAGGGCAGGTTTGCACACACACCACACACATCCGGCACAGGCGTCACTGGCCATGTGACTGCCAACATAAGGGGCCGACAACGTCACATTCCCCTCTTCCTGTGGTGACTGGATGACGGCCGCTCCACACTTCTCATTCATTAAGGGCCCATGAGTTGTTGTGCACGGGGTTGGTGGCATCCGAGGCCTGGCGCATGACATGGGCCTACCGCCATGTGGTGCTGACTGGGCTTGCACAGGGTTAGTGGAACCCGAGGCCTTGCGGCCGGCAGGGGCCTACCACTACGTGGCAATGACTGGGGTTGCACAGGGTTAGTGGCACTCAGAGCATTGCGGCCGGCACAGGCACCCTGACACGGGACGGTGACTTTGGGTGCTCTGAGTCAGTGGCCCCTTAAGCTGCTGAGCGGGTGTGCAGCCTGCGATGATGCCCCGTACCGGCGGTCCGGACAGCTCAGGTTTAGTGTGCCCTGCTGGACCGCAGTGTAGGCCAGAGCCAGCGGGCAGCGCGGGCCTACCGCCACGTGGCGTCGCTTCCGGGATCCCAGAGTTAGTGGCACCCATTGGGCTGAGGGGGTGTGCGGCCTGTGATGGTGCCGGGTGCACTGGTATGTCCTCTGCCATGGAGTAATCAAGACCAAGCACCAAACATATGACCTGTTGGCCTGCGGAGCGTGGCTGCATGGTGTTGAGGGTGCCATGTCTGTGGGCCCCGGGCTTGTGGCTTGCAGCGGTACGTGGTGGGACCTCCTGTGTATGCGCCGATGGTGGAAGGTGAGCAGTGAGGCCTGGATGTGCATGGGCGGGCATGCTCCGATGGGCGGCGGGATGGGTTGGAGTGCTTCTGTCTGGGTGTGCATGGGCAGGCAGGCGATGTTGTCTTGTGCAGGTGTGTGTACTGTGCCAGTCATGTATCTGGACTCTGTTTCAGCTGACGGCTCTGACTCAGATGTGTGACCTGGTGAACTGCGATACATACCGGCAAGTGGTTGGAGACACACCGGTGGCAGCAAGTGAGCAGTGTAACCTGGGTGCACAGGGGCGGCACTCTCTCTCTCTCCCCCTCTCTTCTTCTCTCTCTCCCTCTCTCTCTCCCTCTCTTCTTCTTCTCTCTCTCTTTCTCTCCCCCTCTCTTCTTCTCTCTCTCCCCCTCTCTTCTTCTCTCTCTCTCCCTCTCTTCTTCTTCTCTCTCTCTCTCCCCCTCTCTTCTTCTCTCTCTTCCCCTCTCTTCCTCTCTCTCCCCTTCACTCTCTCTCTGTCCTTTGATGTGTGCAGGACACACCTTCTCATCATGTTTTTTGTCTTGCAGGCTGGGACCTATGGATTGTCCCAAGGGGAGCGGCCATGTGTCTTCATTTCATTTCAGTGTTCATTCTGGGCCTAAATCCATCGTTTGTTTGCTCACCATGCCATTCCAGTTTGAACCCAGCCATATGCAAATCAGTCTTGACCCTGTGCCTCATGGGAACAGTCCAGTCCGAACTGCCAAGCCAGGTCCTCCCTGGACTGGAAACAAGCATCCTAGGACCGGTTTCAGGGTTTTACCCCTCTTCAGCCAGGATAGCTTGATTCCAGTGGCATGGAGAGCACGGGACTCACGTCTGAGCATACCCGTCCCACTCGGGGTGACAAATGCAAAAACAACAATTGATGGACAGAATGCAGAACAATGTCATACATTCACCCCAGTACAGAGATCTGGGCCTAAATCCATCGTTTTTTTGCTCACCATGCCATTCCAGTTTGAGCCAGCCATATTCAAATCAGTTTTGACCCTGTGCCTCATGGGAACAGTCCAGCCCAAACTGCCAAGCCAGGTCCTCCCTGGACTGGAAACAAGCATCCTAGGACCGGTTTCGGGGTTTCACCCCTCTTCAGCCAGGATAGCTTTATTCCAGTGGCATGGAGAGCACGGGACTCACGTCTGAAACGGCATGGTGAGCAAAAAAACGATGGATTTAGGCCCAGATGTCTGTACTGGGGTGAATGTATGACATTGTTCTGCATTCTGTCCATCAATTGTTGTTTTTGCAAGTACCACCCAAAGACAACACTCATTTTCAGTGCCTGCAGTCTCTGAGTGGAAAAACAATAGCTCTGTGCAGTTACCTTGGACCTTGGCTGTTAACTCCTGTCCTTTGGAAACAATGGGCCTCACATAAGGAGGCTCTTGGATGGCTTATGCGCACAAAGCTGTTTTTCCCCACTTCCTAGGTTCTTGGCCTTCTGACGTTATGCCAATGTAAGGAGCTATGTTGGCAACCACTGATCACATCCTGAAAAGGAATTGGTGAGTCATTGCTGGCATGAATTGAAGTCGATGCCACGAACAGTGTGCAATTGGAATGTTTATGAGGATATAGGTTTGCTGATTGCCTCAATCAAAGTATGATATCTGAGAGTTAATGTTAGACAATTGAGAAATGATTCCTCAAGCGATTTGCCTAGATTCCTATTTGTTAGGGAATTTGCAACTCTACTCAAATCATGCAGTTCCAACCATGCCCCAGGGCCTGAATGACAGTTAATGCGCACTGTCCTTCTTTGTGCCACGGCGCATCCTTAACCAGCAAAAACTTGGACAGGGCACCTTTTGTGCAATGTGTGAACTTATGTCTGCATAGTGCATAGTGCATTAGTGAAAGACAAACCAACTGTTTGAAACTGCAGGCAGAGACCGGCCTCACTTTGAAAGGGAAGACAGGATTCTCTCACAGACGGTGCAGCGTATGACTGCACCTGCCTGCAGGGGAATGCCTGCATGGTCCCTGGGAGCACGGTGTCACACACCCATGCAAATAAAGAAACATCCCATTGGCTGTCTGAAGAGAATGCACATCCCCAGCCCCTGCCGCTCTAAAGCCAGACAGTCAATCTACAACTCAGCAGAAACACATAGGATGGCTGAGCAAGAAAATACCCACTTTCTAAAAGGGGTATTTTCAAACACACAACATAAAAACCATATTTACTAAAAGATGATTTTTAACATTCTGAGTTCAGGCATACTAAACTCCATTTCTCTATCTTGTCCCAATGGGAAGTTATACTTGTAAGATGTTACAAAGTTTCTCCCACTCTATCGTATGGGACAGACTGCCTTTCCATAGCCAAAAACTAAATGCACTGTATTTCACTATCAGGACATGCCACACAGACCAGTGCATGGTCTTCCTTTCACATACACTAAATCCTGCCCATAAGGGTACCTTGGGCCTACCTTAGGGGTGACTTACATGTAATAAAAGGGATGGTTAGGGCTTGGCAAGTGGGTGCACTTGCCAAGTCAACATGGCAGTAAAACCTGCGCGCAGACACTGCAGTGGCAGGTCTGAGATACCTTTACAGGGCTACTTCTGGAGATGACACACTCAGTGCTGCAGGCACACTGGTAAACAAGGAACAAATGCCTCTTGTACCATGAATTATACCAAATATTTGCTGCTACAGAATATTTTCTTTATCTTCAGGTGAATTTTCTTCACTTATTTAATTTAAGACATTTGAATTGGCAGTACCACATGTTGGAGCCCATCTCTTTGTAAACACCAAGACTTACAGTGTGCATTTGACAATGTCGTTGTTTTACTTATTTGTGCTTGTTTTTGTTTTTTCAAATATAACAAAGCTATACAATCTTAATAGTGAGTTTTCTTTACACAGAACACAAAACAGTGTACCAATAAATTGATACACAGTATTACGAGAACAAAACATATAAAACATTGAATTCAATCATCTTATTCGTAATCAATTGTACAGTCCTACCATGATCGGGTGGTAGTGGTTCTCTAGAGTTTCTAAGACCTCTATACAAAGTGATTTAATGGTCCATGGTGAAGAGGTCAGGGAGAGCCTGTGGAGAATCTATGGTGTCTAAGCTGTCTGAATCCAGCCTATATGCAGGCCCACTGGTAGCATTTGTTTTACAGGCCCTGGCGCTCTCAGTGCACATTACTAGGGACTTACCAGTAAATCATACATGCCAATAACGGAAACACCAATCCATAACATAATTTACAGTAGAAGAACTTGCACTTTAACACTGAACAGCAGAGAGAAAGTGAGCAGAGACACAAAACCATGAGATCAAATAGTAAAAAGACAGGGAAAACATGCCAAAAGATGTCAGGTCTAACATCCACCTTGTATTCTTATTTTGCATAAGCCCTACCTGTGTGCAACAAAAGTATAATCTTGAGCTGCATTAGCTGCACATAGGGGAGCTGCCAATCTGTCTTTCTGGGAAAAGTAAGTAGATATGCATGGAGCAGATTTGCGCCCCTTCATGAACATGCACACACAGTAAATGATTTACAAACATCACTGGTTATTAAGGTTACACATAGTTATTTGCTTAAGGATATTGGTTTTGGGATGGCAAATGATTACTATCCACAGGGGACAAATCCACCCCCATTTCCTGACAGCCAGATTTTTCCAACAGGGCAATACCCTGGAATGTGTACTTGTTCATCTACAGATAGGCAGTGTCAAGAGTAAGTATGATGGCGAGAAGACCATCCCAATCTCTTGGACGATAAACTATTAGTTGT
Source organism: Triturus cristatus (assembly GCF_964204655.1). Taxonomy (NCBI): domain Eukaryota; kingdom Metazoa; phylum Chordata; class Amphibia; order Caudata; family Salamandridae; genus Triturus; species Triturus cristatus. The sequence goes on along the minus strand of NC_140589.1, from coordinate 319,544,290 downwards.
AAACTGAGCTCCAGCCACTTTGACTAGGTTCTTTGATTTTGTAGGAAGCTTTGACTCTAAATGGTAGTGGGGCACAACCCAACTACCTTAGCTTGATATATACTTGGGAGATTCTCTCCAGTTTCTAAACACATTTGGACCTAGACCTGAGTCAATCCCATTCCTGTTGGTGATTATAGACCTATTGTCTTTGCCAATGCCAATTTACAAAATCACATTAAACATTGGAGATTCCTATAGTTTAGAACTTCCTGTGTGACAACAATTTGTTGAGGAATTTAGAATAGTTCCTCTTGTGAAATAAGAAGTGACCCAGTCAAAGGTGAAGAATGGTTCAACTCTCACTGGCGATGAAGTACCCATTCAGTCATCGCCCACTGAGAGTGCCCTGGTCTCTTCACTTAGAAGGGAGTCCATTTCACGCCATGGACAATGGTCCTATCCTCCTCCATTCCAGCAGTTAAAAGAATGTGGGGCATATTATCAAGAACGGTGTTAAAATTATCCCCGCTTTAGCGGCCGGAAACTGCCGCTTAAGCGGTGATAATGGGCTTGATAATATGCCCTTGAGAATTCCAATAGAAGCCCATGTTCACACCAGAACATGGGCTTCTATTCGAATTCTCAAGGGCATATTATCAAGCCCATTATAGCTGCATTAGCTACAGTTTCCGGCCGCTAAAGTGGCGATAGTTTTAACGCCATTCTTGATAATATGCCCCTGTGTGTGGTGAACGTGGGGTGAACTGAACTACCCTGACTACAATCAAACTTACATCAGTGGCGTAACACAGGCCCCGCAGCCGCCTCAGTGTGGGTAGGGGCCCAAGCTGCAGGGGCCCCCTCAGCACTGTACTCTGGTCTTGTACCTTGGAGGGGGCCCCCTCAACTTTCGTTTCACCACTGACTTGCATGACTAGCAAGAGTGCTTTAAAGTTGCTTATTTCTGTTGAAGAATTTTTATTGTCTCTATTTTAGAAAGAGCTGTAATGTATGTTACACTAAGGTGTCCCCCTCGGGACTTGCAGTCTCATTGGTCAGTCTATGATGTAATTGATTTTCGATAAATGGCTGACTGCCTTACCCCGTCAATGAGATCACACATTCCACATACTGTGTGCCTCATGTGCCTGCACCATGCATGTGCGCCCTGTAGGCTCCTTCCTTACAGGGCCTCTGCCAGTATTTTGTGTCTCATCCTTTTCATCCACTGTTCCCTCTCTAGTAAACCGAGACTGAATGTTACAACAAAACAACTAAAAGACTGCATGCAGATATTAGAATGCCACAATGTGGCACGTTTTGTTTTCTACAGCAGAGCTGAGATTTTTAATGTTTCATGCTTAATCAGACAAAAAACACGGGAAATATTAACTTTTTGCAAAATCTGCCTACTCCCCTGCTATTTCCGAAAATTAAGTACCATCTGGATGAAAGTAATCATGCTGAGAAAGAGGACTTTGCCTTCTCAGAAGAACAACTGATCCCTTGCTGGGCTTTTCCAATTTCAAAACTGCCTTCTACATAAAATAATATGTTTTCAAATCTGAATGAAGGTGGCAGGGGCTTCTGTTCCTCAGGCAGACAGCTTGGCTTAATTTCAAAGTCTTCAGGCAAGTCAAAAAAGAATGCTTTCCAGTTACTCTTTTTTGGCATTTTTCCTTTGGTCTGTTTCCACAGCTTTTGAGCTCACTAACTACTGGATTTTCGCTTGCAGTCTGGATAGTGTTTTTGTTAAAGATATCAGCACCGTGTAGTGCAGCACGATACAAAATATTTTATTAGGAGCTATATCAAAAGACATTGTAAAACACTTTCTCACATAGCTGTCAGCGCCCAATGGGGAACAGAAAATAGAAACCTTTAGGATTTCTTTTACAAAAATAAAATAAATCTATTTGTGTTGTAATAGCTGTCCTCATTGCAAAGATTTACAGTTTTACTTAATTCACAGAAGAGTCAGGCCTTCTGAGAAAAAGTACCACATTTGTACCTCTCCAACGCACCACTGTTTTCTCAAATCCTATAAGTCTGCATTCTCCACATTTAAAAAAATCTACATGTATAGGGTTAGGATCGGTGTGACATTTCACAAATATACTTTTTTGATCACAAGAAAACTCCTTTTTTTAATATTTAATTTTTGCTTTGTTTGAACCACCTTGGAAAATTAGGTTGGGTCCATGTGCAGTGTTCATTTACTGCACCACTTACACCCAGTACATTTGGTTGTAAATTTAAAGGTGCTCATAGGTGATTAAAGACACTGCAAATGTTTTACAATATTTATAAAGTTAGAAATCGATGAGGGAACTCAGTATGACCCACCCAATGCACCTCCACTATATGACACTTACTGCTCAACAAAAATCCACAAACGTGGATAAACTTCTACACTTATAAGTAGCAGCAGCAAACACGAAAGTGCACAATCCAGTCTTTTAAATAAGCAATGGATTTTGTGCAAAAGCCAAGTTGAGACTGTTATGGTTTGTTCATTTAGCAGATATGTTTGCTTGCAACTAATGTGCACAGTTAGTTGCACACGTTAAGTTTTTTTAAAATTGTAAATCAGAAACTAGTCCAGTGCCAAAGTGCTGGATTTTGACTGAGTATCAGCGGATTAGTATCCACCCATGAGATTAACAGTGAGAAAGTCACACAGACCTCGCCACAGCTTCACAGACAGCACTACACCACCATGTTAGGTTGAGCCTAGACAGTGCTTGAGCTGTCAGGATGATCTGTTGTATGTACTTTGTAGGCTTGGACTCCGACCATCACATTTCATTTGTCCAATTGCTTGCCTTTCTAAAATTCCTTACTTGCTAGTGGGTAATTCCTTTTCCTGGTCCCTCTGTTTTGGAACTCATTAACTCCCTTGGAGCATCGCCTCAAGATCTGTCAGCTTCCGCTTTTTTCAGTTTTACTTTCGGTTCCCAAACTTTTTTCTTATTCTAAACATCTGCTCTTTACATATGTGAACTCTCGCTCCCTTTTCCCGGGCTGCAGCTGTCTCTTCCTCCAACGTTGCTACAGCTATATGTTTTATGGTGTAATGCAACAGCTATACATTTGTATAGCACAATGTTGTCACAGGGCACAATAATTTACAGTGTACTTAGTTAGACATGATGTAGCACAACTTTTAAAAATCACAAAACACAACACATTCACAAATTAAAGATACGAAAAGGGAAAAGTAGACTTTGCACATGCTAGACATAGTGACACCTGAAAATTAGACAAGTGTACTAGAAGCACCGTAAAACCGTGTTTTACAATGCAAGATGAAGAAAACAAACATACGAAGTAATACTGATACACATAAGCAAGTTCCATAAGAGAAAATGTTGTTTATTAACGTTTATTGATGGGATTTTGCTATTAATAAAATGGCCTAGTGTTTCTAATGCTTTCTGTTTGAATGTACCATTTAGAAAAGTCAGTGCAAAAACGTATAGTAACATGATACAATCTTGAAATATCACATAGCAGTACTAGAGATCCTATAGTTTATGAAAAATGAATTTTGTGATGTGAATTTAGAAAATTATACACTTATATGAATGTTGAGAAAATTTGTGATAGTAGAGCATTTCTATAGTTAGCTATTTACATGAAATAATCTCTGGTGAAAGATTTATATATTTTCTATTTGAATTGATCGAATTACATTATATTTTATGTTGGTTTAGAGTTTATTTAATTTGAAACGTGTTATGCTAAAGGAAAGGCTTTATCGAAAATGCTTTTTCTCCAATGCTGACATTGCCCCTGCCTTAATACATTTGATAATTTACCACTGGTGAAATGTTGCTTTATTTTTCTTGTACATGTTTACACCCTGACAATCCTGAATGTTTCCTCAACGATCAGAGTAAAATATTTTTGTGGGGACAGAATTTCAGCTATTGCTATAAGATGAATACTTTGTATTTCTTTTTACCGATATTAGACCTATGTAGACTCTCCATCTTCCATTTTTCACGACCAGCATTGGCTCACTGTTGCAAGTATCACAGGTGACATTATGTGAAATTGAACAGATGATAGTCCTCCGATGGTGGTATAAAAGAAGAAACCCCAAAGGGACACACCATTCAGACTTTTCCTACTCTGAGGCCCGGATGGTATGCTGATCAATACTTAAAGAACTTTTCTCTTACTTTGAACTGCTTTGCTGATGCGACAGTCGGTAGGTGATGGACTGAAACCTTCTTTGCCAAACCATTTCCATTTTTAATTTCCTTTATTTCTTTGTTTATGCTAATAAACTCGCCCTGGACTTTAAATTTTAATCCTTTCCCCTTTTTCAGAGGACTTGAGCTGTTAGAGCACAAATTATCCTTTTGTCTTAATGCTGGTGGGACTCCGTACCTCAGTAAATTGATTTTTATAATAACTATCCGATAAAGCCTGCTTAAGTGTTTGGCGCTTTTATACAAGCTGTGATATTTTTTACTGAAATTCTTATATATTCTCATGGCAATGAACTGTGACTGTTTAACACAACAAAATTAATCTAATATCTGTCTGAGTCTATTATTGAGCTGTGTTGGTTCTTCCATCTAAATGGTGCTATGTACTAATGATTTATATGTGTTTCTAGGGAGAATCATCAATCTCTGACAGAACATCAAGTGTTACTTCTTTTGTTTTGTGTTGCTGTTGCAGAGCTTTTGGTCTGCATAATCCTTACTCGACTTAACTTCTTCAGGAGGTTAGGACTTCCCGTTGCTGTTCTTTATTTCTACAACATGGTTCTAAGAGTGGTGTACCTAAATCTGATCTCAAACCTGTGAGTTGACTATCAATTATTCGTCCTCATTGGGCGGCTAATGTGATGATTTGGCTACCCTAATTTCTACCCCTCCTAAAGGCGGAAAAAGATTTGTCAGAGGATCATTGCCTCTGTGGTAAACGGAAATACTGCAGATTATCTAATTGTAAAGGGCCCAGTACGGTTAGAGCAGTAAAGGAGAGTAGGTGTAAAATAAAACAATTTCAAATCTGGTAGCAGAGCTATGGCTTTTTCTAGTGAAGTGAGATTTTAGGATGCCAAAAATAGTCCTTTACCCAAGTCTAAAAGGTAAAAAGAAGGATTGCTCTAGATAAAGTTGACAAGTGGCAGCAAAGGAGTGTGAGTATTAATAGGGATGTGCGTTGATATTGCTTTTGCTTAAGATTGCAGATTTTTTAAAAGTCTGTGTGTTGTTGGGCGGAGTGAAGTGGTTAAGTCCTGTTGGAAGGTAATTTTTACCACATAACTTACCGCAGAAATGTGCTATCTAAAATAAGTCTTTGTGCACGGTTCATGCTGGATCCAAGGGCGCTCGTACAACAAGATTAATAAGATTCCGGCCGACTAACTACTGACTCGCTGCTCCTGACTGCTCCTGACTAGAACTTGCTGATATCGCCCAGGATGAATAAAGAGCCACAGACGTTTACATAAGACATCGCAGACACCTACCAATCCGTTTATTGGACGCTTTTCTACCATCCAATTAAACTCTTGGGTGCGTTACTGCAAATTTTAGAGAGCTTTGGTCCTGATGAGAATCCCCGGTGAAGGGATTCGAAACGCGTTGACCTACTTTGACTTGTCTTCGCCTTCAGCCAAATAACTGAAAATTTTTCAAAAATAGGTGTTTTTTGAAATAGTGCAAGTGTTATTCACTGATGGTCTGTCCTTTGTATATATAAGTGTAAACTGTTAATTGAATGTTGTCTATTGTCTGAATGTTTGAGGTACGCTAGCTGTGTGGTTATTCATATGTGTTTATGTAATGTAAATATTTGAAATGTATCCTTGTATTTGTCCCTTTTGATTATTAATTTTTATGTATATGGTTGAATCATTCTAAATACAACCGTGCAAAATAATAAGAAAAATTGCATAAAAATATTTTTGATTAAAATCAACCAAAACATGGATAAAATGGATTTGTTTAAATCAGTTCATTTGTTAAAATTTCTTTGAAAGTTCAGTGCAGCACTGGCACCCTCTTCTGTTCTATTTGATTACCTTGACTTGGCCCTGCTGCCTTCGAGTCAAAACCCAAGCTTGTTTTGCTAACTAATCTAAAATAAGGAAACACACTTGTGAAATTCAGGAACTGAGTCAGTAGTGGCGCAATTTATTCAAGAAACAATTTAGACAATAAATGTCAAAGAGACACACCTTCTTGTCAAAACCAACACCATACAATCTAGTGGAGACACATTCGAGATGAAGAAAAACATGCTAGTAAGAAAAGAGAGAGAGAGAGAATGAATTTCAAAGTACAATAAAGCATTACAAGCTCAATCAAAATGCTATACAAGACGGTTAACCGGGAGCACACACGCGGGACCCAAGGGTTCACTGTACGAGGTGGTCAACGAATGGACTGAGGAGCAGCTCTTTTATACTTTTATAATGATGAAATATTGACCACAGAATCAAAACATTAGCAAGTGCTTGACCGCAGAACATAACGCACTTTGCTTCACTTCTTGGAAAATTAAGAAGGCAGAAGTGACAAAAAGGTGCAAAGGTTTTTCAAAAGGTTAATTGTGATTTTGAGCCGTGTCGCTGTCTTAGTTTCCAAAAGTGCGGAAAGTCCCACTTGGCCCCCACACCTACTCTTAGACAATTTTGTTCTTCTAGATGACAGATGCATCCTGTTATACAGGAGGGCATGGGGCCTACTGCCTCTGTAGATGCTCAAGGCAGTGTGGACAATTTTAACACAAACGTGTCTATGACCTGGCAGGGACAATTGAGACTCTCATGCTTCAGATGTGGACAGAATGTGCCTGGTGCACTATATGGTAAAACTAGACCCTGCTTCATTCCCTCCTCTTGTTCATTCTTGAACAAAACCCTTACAGCATACTTTGCAGGCCCTCCTCCTAGTTGGTGTATCCCAGGGGTGTCATTCACATTGGACCATTGGCTCTCCTGCGTCTTCCTTAACTCTATATACTCTCCTTCATGCATGTCAATGAGTGATGTATATGGTGTCGGTGTAGGTGATGGTGGATCTATATTTAAATCCTATCTCAGTTGACATCTACTAGTGGTGAGTTGGGCGCTATTGACCTGGCACTGGGTAATGGCAGCAGGCTGCATTGCGTGCCGTCCTGTCATTATGAGCTCTTATTTTCTAGCAGCGCTAAATTATCCCCACTTATTGTTCTATCTTTCTTCCAGTGTATAGGCTTTCTGAATGTTCCCTTTTCCTACATAATTCATCCATCATTTTCTAGCAAAATGACAGAACAACTGCATGGCACAACAGAGGAGCAACAGCACACCGAAAACTGGTAACAAAATTCTTTTCTTTTTTAGAATGGCAGACAGCCACGAAGGCATCCAGTCAAAGTTCAACCAATCAGTGGCTGTGTCTGCTATGGCACCTCCTACAGCAATCATTTTCTTTTCTATGTTGTTAATGTCCTCAATGGCCTTGGTGATACAGCCATTTTCTTCATCATTGGCAATGTGCAGCACGAACTCCCGATCCGAAGGCATACCCTCCTCTTGGTGTTTCGAAGTCAGCGTGCATTTGCCTTGATTTGGAACATCATAATGATGGTGTTGCAAGAAGAGCTGGACCTTGTTCAATAGGTGGGATGCCTGCGATATGTCTTTGAAGTCTGTCCACCCAAAGTACTCAGCATACCGTCGATGTCGGTGAAGCAAGGTGACAGAGCCAGTCGTAGGATGGGCATGGATGTGGGAGATATTGGCTGCTGGGACGACCAGGTGAACCTCATGCATGGTCACAATGGTACACAGTCCATTCCATCAAGGAGGCAGTTGGCGATAGAGACGTTCTCCGTAAGCCCAGTAGAAGTCCATTAGGCTGGAGGTGCCATATTGCATGTCCAAATTATAGATGTTGCTGTTGCATCCAGAATTGCACCCAACAGGTACCGTTCCATTCCCTAAAAAACAGAGAAGAGGTGAATTTAGCTTGTAAGCTTTTTTTTTGTAAAGTTTGGACATTTTCTCCCCACCCCAAGTAGACTTCCAGTCTATCCCATCTTCATAATCTGAGTCTACCCTAGGTGGCCCTAAGGATGCTGCTCTATACCTCAAGTAACCTGGGGCACTCCATTTGTCATGGATGTAAATTCATGCAAATAAGCGTAAAACAGTTCTATTTTGGCATGGGCAAGGTAGGGTGTGGGGTAAAGAGCCATTACAGTCTGATAGTGATCTTATTATCATAAACCCATTGTTCCTACCAAAAGCTACACTAGGAACTCCTATATTGAGCATCTTTGTTACCTCCCCCTCTATTCTGGAATTGTCAGTGATAACCTCGTGCATTATTGGGGTGTGGTCCCATACTGTACTATTTACGAGCACTTCAGAGATGTTGGCCCCAATAATCTTAAATTGCCCCTGTATTCTGTAGAGGAACAGGTGTAGGAGATATTTTACAGTGTGCGGTGATACTTCCCTAGGGACAATCAGTCTATCTGGGCCTACTGTGTGGGGAATGTATGAGCCACATTACATAATTCATTAGTTTTCTGTCTCCCTATTCTAGCCATCTCATTGTCCCACATGTTGTCGTGAAGGGAGTCATGAGCTGCATGCTGTCTCCCTACTGGGGCATCCCTAGGCCGACGAGAAAATAGTGGGAGGCGTAGTGTGATATTAATGGTACCGTCCCATTCAGTTATATTTTCAACAGGGGAAGGGGATGAAGACACATGGTGCACATAGGTATTTGGGGTGCTGTTGCTACTGGCAGAGGTATTGAAAGATGTTGTATTACTCGGGAGGATTGGGAAATGGGGTGCATAGTGGTGTTGGCAGCTACAATAGTTTGAGGAATACAGGCCTTTTTATCAACACAATGAGAAGTAACAGCATACCAGTTAAACATTGCTAGAACCACTCCGACAATAATGAAAATATTAAAATACAAGTACATAACTATGCATAGGACACTTCTGGGCTACGGGTGTTGCGGCAGCATCTGAATCCATAAACCACCAAACGATCATCATCTTCTTCTTCTTGGACAGTCAATGGTATTGCGCTGCCCTCCTCTTGCTCATCTTTTAGTGCTGAGGTGGTGCAGGGTCGACTCTGATGTCGCTCCGGTGGATCCATGCCTTCCTTTCAGCAATGTGGACTGCTGTGGGTGAAGAGTGTGTGACTTTAAAAGGTCCTTCAAACTTTGGATCATTCCACCATCTGTCAGCTTTCCGGACAAAGATCTGTGTTCCGGGAAGGATAGATGGGAGCTCAGGATCGATGAGGCCCTTCTCCTTCCGCTTCGATATCTGGGTAGAAAGGGACATCACATTGCATGTTAACTTATACAGATACTTCTACATTTCTGCTTTAATAATTTCAGAAGAACTTTCAGTGTCGGTTTTAGGTCTAGTTGATGGAACTAATATATTTATTGATCGTCCAGTGACAAGCTGATGGGGCGTTAAGTGGTGATCAGAACTTGGAATGTTTCTGAGTGAAAACAGGGCAATTAATGGGCAATAAACCATTTTTGTTTTTTCTTAATATTTTTTTTTCTTTCCCTCAATGGTGGCACTTATCTCGCTTATTTTATTTTTAGGCAGTCCGTTCAGTCATTGCTGAAATTGGTTGCTTCTTTAGCATCACAGTGGACACGTAGTCCATCTTTGATCTAAATGTGTGGGAAACTTGTAGTAGGGCCTGTGGCATGACATATTTTCCTCTTACAGCCTGCCTATAAATAAAATCTAAGGGATCTAATTGTACTCCCCTCTTGTTTTAATTTTTTATTTATATGTTCAAACCTGAGCCACCCGTCATAGCACATGTGTTCTCTACTCCTCCCCAAACAGTCTCCGTCTATGACCTGTGGCTAGGTGTGAAACAGTAGTTGTGCAATTGTGAAGGCACAAGATTCAGAAATAAAAAATACAAATGCACTGGTGGAGCTCCCAACCAGATATGAGGAGGTGGATACATAAACATTGAGCATATGTATGCAAACATCCCGAAAACAGGAAACCTAGTGCACTGCTTAGGGACGAAGGGAAGAACCCAAAAATAATAATGTCTGTAGTGTTCAAAACCTCAAAACATCAATTAACTCCGAAAGCGAAAGAAGAACCAAAAAATTGTACTATAATTGTTCCCAAGAGATAGCAACATCTTAAGAATCTGTGCCCCAGTAACACCGTTGCGAAACAACAACTCATAGTGGTCAAACTGCAAAATATTTGCAACCATCACTAAAGTCTGCACCTGCAGTCTAAAAGGCATTTTTAAATCTACACACATTGTATTCTGAAAATATTGCCATACTGAGCATTGCTACTCAATGCATATTTTCCTTCTACATTGAAATACACTTTATATTAGCACGTACTAATCATTCTTCGCATTTCCTAGCACTGGGGCGTGTGTGGAGGGAGTCGGTGTTGTGGTTATCTGTGGTAATCTATTCCTACAGATCTCTGGTCTCTGTACCATGTTTCATATGCTGTACAGAGCTGCTCACAACTATTTCCCAACTACTGGATCATTAGGATGACGGAAGGACCGCCACCGCACCCATGTGGTGGTGATCCATCCACTATCAATTGTGGATTTCCCGCCCACCATATTAGGATGGCGGGTGGATCCGCACATCAACTGTGGCGGGCTCAAAGACCGTCAATCATACAGATTGCCTGGCGGATGGTCCAGATAGTTTAAAATGGTGGCGGTGCCTAGCAGGCACTATCGACCAAATTAGGATGCTGGCTACAGCCAGCCTTTCCATGGCAGCGATACCGCCATGGAAAGGCTGGTGGGAATTTGTTACGGGGGCCTGTTGCGGGCCCTCCTTGTGTTGGGGAAGGTGTGGGTGCACTGGGGGTACCCATGGTACCCCCATACATTTCACAGCACTAAGTACCAGGCACTGTGTGGCGCCTGCCATGTAGTGCAGTGAAATGCATATCTTGCCTTTTTGACATTTCTCGGCAGGTGCTGCAGTCAGCAGCACCCGTCGCCATGTTACATGGCAAGATGTGACTGCCATGGTGGTGGTCACATCCTAATTTGGTGTGCGGGCCACAGCATGCATGGCGGACAGTCCCTGTCACCATCACGATGGCGGACGGACTCCAGTACATTCGCCATCCTAATGAGCCCCTATGTCCCCATCACGTCAATTGAACAAGATCCTGACCTGCCGCATTTTGCTACCTTTCGTGGTCATTGTCTGCAAAATGTGTCACTGTAGGACATGCGTATATTTATATATCCATGTACATTTATGTGACTATTTCAAGCAGTGATGATGCCAGTGGTATTTCACGTAGAGATACAATCTTTTATTTCACTACCAAGTTTCGTATGTACTGCAACCTGTCTCTTATTCTGGTACTCTTCAAAGATTGCAAAGTAGACCCTAAAACCGAATTATAGAGAGGTCTAATTCATACACCTAAAATGAGGGAAGTCTGTGAGCAAAGATCTGATGTGCTGCGCCAGCGAAACGAGCCCACACCGAACCAGCACAGCGCTGTGATCGGGCAGGAGGGTGTCTGTAGTACAGGGGGCATAGGGGAGCGAAGCATATATATATATATTCACTGAAAAAACCATGGGTTTCAGGCCTGATATAGTTAGGAATTAGCATTTAAAAAACCTTTGAAATTCACTGAAAAAACCATAGGTTTCAGGCCTGATATAGTTAGGAATTAGCATTTGAAAAACCTTAGAAATTCACTGAAAAAACTATAGGTTTTAGGGGTGTTATAGTTAGCTGGACATTTCACTCGAACAAAACCATTGAAATTCGTCCGATATAGTTAGTTGTACTAATTACATCTCGAACGCCAGCAATCCACTGCTGATGATGTCTCATATTACATCATTCATGACATGGTCAGTGACATCACTGATGACATCTCAAATGACATCAATGATCCAGAGAATGTGGTTTGGTTCGTTATTTAAATATGTATTATATACATAGCAATTTGCATTGAAGAATGAGTGGATATATAAATATAAATATCTGGATGGAGGATTTAGTTGCAGTGTGATTGACTGTTTACTTGACTAATTTATAGTGTCTCACTAAATATATTGGATAGTGACTAAACTGTGTGAATATCTGTATCACTTTGTCAGTTGTTGTGTAAACTGCTGCACTAGTTGGTTACTAGCTACGTGAAAGTCTATATTATTTATTGATTAGTTAACTGAGTATTTGTATGGGAGAGTGAATGTGTGTGTGGTTCGGTGGGGGGTGTGTGACTGCCCAAAGATGTGTGAATAGTTGATTCAGTAGGTATATGAAGGTAAAACTACATGTTCTAACAGTTGTTTGGGTAAGTGACTATCTTTATGGGTGTGGCGATGAGCAAATATATGTCTCAATGGTACATGTCCAACAAACTAGAAAAATAAAAGCCAGTGTATGTGTCAGTTGTTGTATATAAATAAGTATACATAAGACTCAGTGATTGTATGAGTGACTGTATGGATAATTGTATAGTTGTAATAGTGATTTTAAAACACACTAAGTATGAGCTATTATCTATATGAATAGATGAAGTGGTGCTTTTATAAGTGTATAGCTAAGTAAAAGTAAGTATGATCCATTGTTTGCATAAGTGAGTAGGATGACTTCATAAGTGATTAGGGGCCTCATGTACGTACCTGAATACCGGTCGGTAACGGCCGATTTTCGGTAATTATACCGTTACCGACCGGTATTTAGGCTTGTGACATGTAGGGGGCTCATTTCTGTATTCGGTAATTTACCGAATCGGTAAAATTACCAAATCGGTAATTTTACCGATTCGGTGAATTCCGAATACAGAAATGAGATGTAGGGGGAGTGTGTGTGTGTGTTGTTTGGAGTCGGTATTTACCACCAACTAATAGTTAGTGGCAAATAAAGTATGGATGTGTAAACGCATTTAATAGCGCTTAGAAGTGTGCAATGTGGCAGACATACATGCCCTTAGGGCATGTATGTGTGCCACATGTGCACACATGGCCGAATCAGGGGTGCAACAGGGTGTCAATGTGACACCCTGCCACCCTTGCATGTGCTCCCCCATTACCGAATCGGTATTTACCGAATCGGTAATGAGGCATACCTTCCCATCAATGGGAAGGTATGCCTCATTACCGAATCGGTAAATACCGATTCGGTAATTACCGACTCACTCCGATTCGGTAACATTTACCGAATTTTTACCTACATACACTTTACCGATTCTTAAATACCGAATCGGTATGATTCGGTATTTTAGAATCGGTAAAGTGTATGCCACCTTCATGAGGCCCTAGGACTCCTAAATGCCTTCTGTGAATACCAAAAGTCTTAAAATTAGGATTTTTCTCAGTTTAGGAGTAGAATAGTTAGGACTCCAAACTTTAGGACTCCTAAATGCTTTCTCTGAATACTGAAATTCTTAAAATAAGGATTTTTCTCAATTTAGTAGTAGTAAAGTTAGGACTCCTAACTTTCTGACTCCTAAATGCCTTCTGTGAATACCCAAAGTCGTAAAGTTAGGATTGTTCCCAGTTTAGGAGTAGTAAAGTTAGGAGTCCTAACTTTACTACTCCTAAACTGAGAAAAATCCAAATTTTAAGACTTTTGGTATTCACAGAAGGCATTTAGGAGTCCTAAAGTTAGGAGTCCTAACTTCTGTGAATACTGAAATGAGTAAGTGCCTTCTGTGAATACCAAAATGAGTAAGTGCCTTCTGTGAATACCAAAATGGTAGTAAGTTTAGGATTTTGTCTTAAGTTAGTTCTGTGAATCAGGCCCTTAGAAGCTTTTCTACTGAAAATCACACAATGGATTCCTATGTAAGGAAATACAAGTTACTGGTAAGTACGCTTAGAATTATTTTTCAGGGTCAGTGCTGGGCTAAAAGATGCAGCCCTGGGTTCTCTCCTGATAACAGGTGAGTAAATCAAAATTTGTAGAATGGCTGATTTTAGAGGAATATTTGTAAGTTTCCAAAATGGACACTTTGAAACTTTTCTGCTGAAAACCACACAATGGATTCCTATGGAAGGAAATACAAGTTACTGGTAAGTATGCTTAGAATTACTTTTCAGGGTCAGTGCTGGTCTAAAAGATGCAGGCCTGGGTTCTCTCCTGATAACAGGTGAGTAAATCGTAATTCGTAGTTCGGCTGATTTTAGAGGAATATTTGTACGTTTCAAAAATGGACCTATGAAACTTTTCTGCTTAAAATCACACAATGGATTCCTATGGAAGGAAATACAAGTTACTGGTAAGTACGCTTAGAATTATTTTTCAGGGTCAGTGCTGGGCTAAAAGATGCAGCCCTGGGTTCTCTCCTGATAACAGGTGAGTAAATCGGAATTCGTAGTTCGGCTGATTTTAGAGGAATATTTGTACATTACAAAAATTGACACTTAGAAACTTTTCTGGTGAAAACCGCACAATGGATTCCTATGGAAGGAAATACAAGTTACTGGTAAGTGCTGTTCTAACAGATGCAGCCCTGGGTTCTCGCCTGATAACAGGTGAGTACATTTCAAATTCGTAGTTTGGCTGATTTTAGAGGAATATTTGTACAATGGTAAAGGAAGGGGGCGGGGCCTGAGGTGACGTGTGCAAACCCGCCCTGTGGTGCGTTTTAAGTTAGGGAATTAATTCCTCTTCAATCCTGCGGTCCCCTGGGGGCCAACTAACCCACCAGGTACCTCCAGTATGCGTCAGGGAGCTGCGTTGCAGAGAGGTGTTCAGAGGCAACGCCCCTTTTTACAACATTCTGCAACGCAGCTCCGTGGCGCTTCCTGGAGGTACCTGGTGGGCTAGTTGGCCCCTAGGGGACCTCTGGATTGAAGAGGAATTTATTCCCCAACTTAAAACGCGCCACAGGGTGTGTTTGCTCACATATCACCTCAGGCCCCGCCCCCTACCTTCACCACAGCTCCGTGGCGCTTACTGGAGGTACCTGGTGGGCTAGTTGGCCCCTGGGGGACCTCTCGATTGAACAGGGTGTATTTGCACAGTATCACCTCAGGCCCCGCCCCCTACCTTCACCACTGTGCAAACGCGCCCGTGGCACGTTTTAAGTTGGGGGATTAAGTCCCCTTGAATCCTGAGGTCCCCTAGTGGCCAACTTGGCCACCAGGTACTTCCAATAAGCGCCACGGAGCTGTGTTGCATAGAGGTGTAAAAAGGGGCGTGGCCTCATTACACCTCTCTGCAACGCAGCCCTCTGGCGCATACTGGATGTTCCTGGTGGGCTAGTTGGCCCCCAGGGACACCCAGTATTCAAGGGGAATTAGTTCCTCCTCTGCAAACGCGCCAGGGGGCGCTTTTGCAGAGTGGTGTAACGAGGGGGCGTGGCCTCCAGCCCGATCCCATTTTTTTTTCCTTTTTTTTTTTTTAGAAGGGGGGATGTGTAGCCCCCCTTCTTTTTCAATTTTTTTGGCCCTGGGGTCCCCACCCCTCAGGGCCTGACCCCAATTTTTATATATGAAAAAAAAATCGGGAAGGGGGCCGCGTGGCCCACCTCCCAAAGCCATAATTTGCCCCAGGGATCCCATCCCCCGGGGCATGGGTCTTTTTAAAAACATTTTATGGAGGGGGGATGCGTAGCCCCCCTCTTCTGGCCACTTTAAGGCCCCGGGGACCCAATCCCCCAGGGCCGACCATTGTTTTTTTTTTTATTAAATGGGGGAGGGGGGCCGCGGGCACCCCTCCCGGGCCACTTCTGGCCCCGGGGAACCCATCCCCCGGGGCCTGGCCTCTGGTTGGAGACCGTGGGGGGGTCCCCAATCACCCCATGGTCCCAGCCGGCTCCCCGCCTCCTGCGGGAGCCGGCATTGCTTTTCCACATGGGGAGCAGCTAACATGCTGCTCCCCATGTAGAAAAGCAATCTGCTTTGCTTCATTGAAGCGAGAGCAGGTTTCCCTGCTCTCGCTTCAATGAAGCAAAGCAGTTTGCAATGGCAGGGTGGGAGCCGCGAGGCTTCCGCCCGGCCATTGCAAACAGCAGTGTCACCCTGGACACCCTGGGACACTGCAGGAGCCGACCCTGGGGGTGGCGGTCCCCAGGGCCAATACAAGGCTCCAGGAGGGGAGCCGCATGGCCCCCCCACACGTACAAGTTGCCCCGGGGTGGCGGTCCCCGGGGCTGGGGGGCCTGAGAGCCTCCCCACATCAAATTGTTTTAAGCCCCAGGGGTGGCGGTCCCCAGGGCTGGGGGGCTGCGAGCCCCCCACCTATGTTAACAAAGCCCCGGGGGTGGCGGTCCCCGGGGCTGCGGGGTGGCCGTGAGCCCGCCGCATATACAATCTTCAAGCCCCGGGGTGGCAGTCCCCGGGGCAGTGTGGGGGGGATCGGGACCCCCCACACTTTTTTTTTTAATCATGACCCTGGGATTTGGCCCCTGGGGTCAAATTAGAATATTCAGCGCGTGAATTTTTTTTTTTTTCGGCCGAAATTCGAGCTGGGTGCGCGAATCTTGACAATTTTTAGGTTTTTTAAATTCTTTTTTTGGCCCTGGGGGTCTTTGTGGGACCCCCTGAGCAGGCCTAGGGGGTCAGGGTGTTTCTACCCTGCCCCCTTTTAGCTTTTTTCGCGTTTGTTTTTTAGGTTTCTTGTGCCTCGGTTCTACCGAGGCACAAGATGGCTGCCAACACTTCCTGATCTGGAGTGTTGACAGCCAATTAGAATACAGCCCGTGCACGGCAGGGTGTGAGCTGGGTGTGGGGAGGGTGTGCGGATCCTCCGAGGCCATAGATATATCTATGATTTTACTTTTGATTTTCTCAGGGACTACTGAAAGGATTTACACCATTTAAGCAAAAGGCACGAGTCTGAACTGAGGACTACCTCTTTGCCAAATTTGGTGTAATTCCGTTCAGCAGTTCGGGTCCTATGGGAAAATGCATGGGGAAAACGCGTTTTGGGACCCCCCTTTTTTCTCGGCCCCTGCTTGACGAATCACCGTGAAATATTCAGGATAGGAGCGGACCGGAGCTGGCCAAAAGTTTGGAACATTTCGCGAAGATTCGTCAATCGGCGCCAACGTTATTCCTAATAGAATGTTGCGGATTTCCTATGGAAAATAGGTCCTAACTATCTCTACCTACTGGCGACCGCCAGTGGGTAATATATATATAGATATATATAGATATATACATACACACATATACACATATATACATATCCAGTGACTAAACTGCATAACCTGAAACCCTGTGTTTAATCCCAGCTTACCCATTTTACCAAATGTTGTGATCCTAGGCAGTTTATTTCTTTTGTTCTCCTTTTCTAGCTTACTCTTAGTTCAATATAGGCATGTCTGTCATGGTGGGAAAAAGAATCAGTCTCTCCAAATTCATTCTTTAAAACTATTCCTTGAAACAATATCTTTTCCCAATGCACTTGACACAATCTGTTGTACGGGACAGGAAACATATGCACTAAACCTATTATCTCAATACTGTTCATACATTTACACAGCTCTTCATGTTCTACTAACCATATATAAAGGGGACCCTGCCGAATCATGTCGTAACCCGTATTTGAATAAATAAATGAATATATTGGAGTTGTTTTCTGGCATAGCAAGCTGGTGTGCCGGAGTTGGTTGTGGATATATATATATATATATTCACTGAAAAAACCATAGGTTTCACACATGTTATAGTTAGCGGAAATTTTACTGATAAAAAACCAATGAAATTCCCCCGTTATAGTTAGTGCAGGAAACTATAACTCACGCGACCGCAATCCTCTGCTGATGCTAATACTGTATTTAGACACTTATTTGCCCATGTCTTCTTCCATAAATTTTTAGCTATACATATATTACAAATATTTTTTTTTCATAAAGACACATATGTCATCAGCAGAAGATTGCGGTCGCGTGAGTTATAGTTTCCTGCACTAACTATAACGGGGGAATTTCATTGGTTTTTTATCAGTAAAATTTCCGCTAACTATAACATGTGTGAAACCTATGTTTTTTTCAGTGAATTTGCAAGGTTTTTTAAATGCTAATTCCTAACTATAACGTGAGTGAAACCTATGGTTTTTTCAGTGAATTTGTACGTTTTTTTAAATGCTAAGTTACTTTACGCCATTCGTGGCGTGCGCGCCCACTTAACGCAGTTCGTTCCGTGCGCGCACGGTGCGCTTCGCGCACCGTGCGCGCACTTTACGCAGTTAGTGCCGTGCACGCACGGTGGGCACGCAGTGCGCTATGCGCACCGCGTGCCCACGTTACGCTAGATGGGCCATGTACGCAGGATGCGCTTCGCGCACCGTGCGCACATGGAGGACATATTATGCGCTTCCTTGTGATAGGTAATCTGTTGAAATTTTTTTGGGAAATGCTGTGCTCTTATATGCCATGCCTTCGGCCACCATTTGTACACGGGGTGGAGAGAGTGGGTTTTTTTTTTGCTTTTAATTATTTTTTACCGTACGCGTACGGTAAGCGTACGGTAAGCGTAATCGGCGAAATTTTCGATAAATAAGAAATTACCGTTTTTTGCCTTGGGGGATCTTTGAAGACTCAACTAACATGGTTATGTGCATGGGCGCTGTCTAAACAGCCCCTTTATATGTTTTTGGCATTTGTTTATCAGCTCCCCCCTCAGAGTGCGAGAGAGAAAATGGCGGCCGCCGCTTCCTGGTTTTGACCGATTCGAATGTTTACTAAGATCTAAAGGCCAATCAGAATCGCGCTCGCGCACGCCACCGTACGCGTACGGTAAGCGTACCGTAAGCGCACCGTAAGCTGGCTCAGATATATATATTGATTTAAAGGCTATTTTCTCAGAATCTACTGAACAGATTTACACCAAACCTACAAAAGGCACTTCCTTGACCTGAGGACTACCTCTCTGCCAAATTTCAAGTAATTCTGTTCAGCCGTTCGGGCTGTAGCTGTGTCTAAAGGTCCTATGGAAAAATGCATGGGAAAAACGCGTTTTGGGACCCCCCTTTTATCTCAGCCCCTGCTTGACGAATCCCCCCGAGACTTTCAGGGTAGGAGCGGAGCGTAGCGCCCCACCTATTTTGAAAAATTTGCGAGGATTCGTCAACCGGCGCCAAAGTTATTCAAAATAGAATGTTGCGGATTTCCTATGGAAACGTGGTCCTAACTATAACTACCTACTGGCGACCGCCAGTAGGTAATATATATATATATATCGAAAAAACACTCCTGCTCCAAACGAAGAGGCACGTACCCAATGTGTGCATGGGAAAAACTTCTTTTATTGTTGTTCAGGTCTCCCACGACCCCCGCATAAAAAGAGACGCGTTTCGCCTGCGCAGCAGGCTTTGTCAATCTAATAGGCGCCATAGGATTTTTAAACTATATAGCCCTCCTCCCGCCATCAGGCATGCAATGGACATAGAAAGTGGACTGTGTCATCGGGAAAATAGCTAGTACAACATACTGATTTTAACATGCAAAGATGCAAAATGCAAATAATTCATTGACAAATATGAAAGGCTGCATATTGCGCAAATGAGCAGGTAATGTTGATTATTGAACTTGATCAAATTCCCGATGTATACATAACAATGTAAATATGTCTCGTTGGCCTGAGGTTTAATCAAGTCATAATGACATGCCGAGGTGCATATACAATAATTAGAAATATAGCATCAATGCTCTCAAAACAGTCTGCCGATCACATGCAGAAATAAAATTGCACAAATAAATGAAAACTGCTAGAAATGCAGATGGTGCTGTAACATGACAGTGCGTATTGATTCTCCCCTCATTACCTCGTGACTAAACAAAGCAAAGAACTGTCCGGTTAGGTGAATGAAAGCCTTGCGCTGAACATAACTGCATCGCACTGTGTTGTCAGCTGCATGCAAAAACGAACACGAGAAATAAAAGCTGGTAATGAGACCACGGGGTTCTGGTTTCTCCTGCTGTGTGTAATGATGGCAAAATACCGGCCTCAAAGAGGGAGCTGTTCTTCTCAGCGGGACCACATGACCCATAATCCCCTTGGGCAGCTCCGGTGTCCGAGAAATATTTTATACAAACAGAGTCATTCCGAAAGTGCAAATATTTCATGGATTGTCAGTGTCTTTAACCGGATGAATGTTGCACAAAGGACTGGGAACTCGAATTCCAAATAGATAGACCGGAGGTACCGCAAATGTCAATGTTAATTAAACAACACGGGATGGATCTTTGTCATCGGCGTGCGCATGGGGTTGGAGGAGACCGATGAAGATAAATAAGATATGTCCAACACACCTCACCGCTTATGTATCAGCAACCGCAGTGTCCAGTCCCCAAAGGGCGCCAGCATATCGGACAGGGCGCTTCCTGCTGCAGAGAACAGACAACCGTGCTGGCAGTCAGCAAGACCGGCCCGCTCCGCCATCCAGACTCTTCACAGTTGTCGTCCTTGTACCTCTTCCTGGCGAACTCTCCGGGGGCTCTACTACATAGCATTACCATGCTCCTCCAGCAACCATTGCGGTCAAAAGTAGAGCCCAAATTGACTGGTGGTACGTGTGTAGCGCCGACCGCCGACGCTAAATTTTATCGAAAAAACACTCCTGCTCCAAACGAAGAGGCACGTACCCAATGTGTGCATGGAAAAAACTTCTTTTATTGTTGTTCAGGTCTCCCACGACCCCCGCATAAAAAGAGACGCGTTTCGCCTGCGCAGCAGGCTTTGTCAATCTAATAGGCGCCATAGGATTTTTAAAATATATAGCCCTCCTCCCGCCATCAGGCATGCAATGGACATAGAAAGTGGACTGTGTCATCGGGAAAATAGCTAGTGCAATATATATATATATATTATATATATATATATATATATATATATATATATATATATATATATATATTACCTACTGGCAGTCGCCAGTAGGTAGTTATAGTTAGGACCTATTTTCCATAGGAAATCCGCAACATTCTATTTGGAATAACGTTGGCGTTGATTTATGAATCTTCGCGAAATTTTCAAAACTTTTGGCCAGCTCCGGTCCGCTCCTATCCTGAAAATTTCATGGTGATTCGTCAAGCGGGGGCCGAAAAAAAAGGGGGGTCCCGAAACGCATTTTCCCCATGCATTTTCCCATAGGACCTGTTGACGCAGCTACAGCCCGAAGTGCTGAACGGAATTACACCAAATTTGGGAAAGAGGTAGTCCTCAGTTCAGACTCGTGCCTTTTGCTTAAATGGTGTAAATCCGTTCAGTAGTTCCTGAGAAAATCAAAAGTAAAATCACATATATATCTGGGCGGAGCCTAACCACACATCTCATCGTGAGATCTGATTGGCTGTCAGCACTTCATCCAAGAAGTGTTGGCAGCCATCTTGGGACCAATATACATGATAGCACTTCATTAAAAAGCCTTGCAGTTAATAGAAGGTTTTACAGGCCCGATTCACAGAACTAACTTCAGACCAATTCGTAAACTTACTACCATTTTGGTATTCACAGAAGGCACTTACTCATTTTGGTATTCACAGAAGGCATTTACTCATTTCGGTATTCACAGAAGTTAGGAGTCCTAACTTTAGGACTCCTAAGTGCCTTCTGTGAATACCGAAAGTCTTAAAATTAGGATTTTTCTCAGTTTGGGAGTAGTAAAGTTAGGAGTCCTAGCTTTACTACTACTAAACTGAGAAAAATCCTAATTTTAAGACTTTCGGTATTCACAGAAGGCATTTAGGAGTGCTAAAGTTAGGAGTCCTAACTTTACTACTACTAAACTGAGAAAAATCCTAATTTTAAGACTTTCGGTATTCACAGAAGGCATTTAGGAGTCCTAAAGTTAGGAGTCCTAACTTTACTACTACTAAATTGAGAAAAATCAAAATTTTAAGACTTTCGGTATAGACAGAAGGTATTTAGGAGTCCTAAAGTTAGGAGTCCTAACTTTGCTACTGCTAAAGTCAGAAAAATCCTAATTTTAAGACTTTCGGTATTCACAGAAGGCATTTAGGAGTCCTAACGTTAGGACTCCTAACTTCTGTGAATACCGAAATGAGTAAGTGCCTTTTGTGAATACCAAAATGAGTAAGTGCCTTCTGTGAATATCAAAATGGTAGTAAGTTTAGGATTTTGTCTTAAGTTAGTTCATTAATGTCTCAATAATGTCTTTATGAGAATCTACATATGTTTTAAACTAGTATATGTGACTATTGGTGTATATAAGCGAGTATATGTGAGAGTGAGAGATTGAAAGAGTTCCTGTATGAATAAGTATGTGTTTCTATAAGTGATTGTTTAAAAGACTAAGTATGTGTAAGTTTCTGTAGAAGCAAGTGTGGTGGTGTGTGTATAACTGTATATGCACGTAAATGGATGTTTGATTCTTTATTAGCATGAGTGACTATGTGTGTGAGTAACTCTATGGATGAGTGGCGTTGTGTAACAGGATGTATAGGTGTATGAGTACATATGATGAGTGAGTACATGTATGAGTGACTGTATAGGCTGTTGGTGAATGAGTGGATGTGTATGTGGATCCTAGAATTACTGAATATGTTGTTGTAACTGATATTGGTATGTCCATTGTTTTGAAAATTTTAGTTTCTATTTTTGAATATGTGTATCAAAGGTTATATTAGGGGGAGAGAAGGTCTGCCACTCTATCACAAGGTTGATGTCATCAGTGATGTCATTTGAGATGTCATAAGTGATGTCATGAGTGATGTCACTGACCATGTCATGAGTGATGTAATATGTGACGTCATCAGCAGTGCATTGAGGGCGCGTGAGTTATAGTTAGCTGAACTAACTATAACGGGGGAATTTCAATGGTTTTTTACGAGTGAAAAGTCCAGCTAACTATAACGCCCCTGAAACCTATGTTTTTTTCAGTGAATTTCTAAGGTTTTTTTAAATGCTAATTCCTAACTATAATGTGCCTGAAACCTATGGTTTTTTCAGAGAATATATTACCTACTGGCGGTCGCCAGTAGGTAGTTATAGTTAGGACCCCTTTTCCATAGGAAATCCGCAACATTCTATTTTGAATAACTTTGGCGCCGGTCGACGAATCCTCGCGAATTTCTCAAAATAGGTGGGGCGCTACGCTCCGCTCCTACCCTGAAAGTCTCGGGGGGATTCGTCAAGCGGGGGCTGAGAAAAAAGAGGGGTCCCAAAACGCGTTTTTCCCATGCATTTTTCCATAGGACCTTAAGACAGGGCTACAGCCCGAACGGCTGAACAGAATTACTAGAAATTTGGCAGAGAGGTAGTCCCTAGGTCAAGGAAGTGCCTTTTGTAGGTTTGGTGTAAATCTGTTCAGTAGGTCCTGAGAAAATAGCATTTAAATCAATATATATATCTGAGCCAGCTTACGGTACGCTTACCGTAAGCTTACCGTACGCGTACGGTGGCGTGCGCGAGCGCGATTCTGATTGGCTGTTAGATCTTAGTAAACATTCGAATCGGCCGAAACCAGGAAGCGGCGGCCGCCATTTTGTGTGTTTCACTCAGAAAAAAAAGAGTGAAAACAAGAAAAGGGGGCAAGGAGGAGAGTTACAGACCCCCTTACATTTGTGAGGGGGTCAAAGAAGGACAGAAAAGTACAAAGAAAACATTTATGGATTTTAAAAAAAATCACGGGGTACGCGTACGGTAAGCTTACGGTAAGCGTACGGAAGAAAAATAAAATAAAAAAAGAAATGAAATGCAGATTTAAGAGTTTAGATATTAGGGGGCTCTAAAAAGAGCCGTTGTGTTTATGAAGTGATTTTTTAAGTGGTACCTACAAGTAAGTACCGATGCAGAGTCTAAGGTTCAAGAGGAAGACTCTGTTCCCTTCATCATTGAAGTGCACACCATCTCCTCTATAAATGTCTTGCATGTCATAACGCAAGTTGTTGTGGTAAATGGCACCCATACCATAGTCACGGAGGAAAGCAGAAACAGATTTGTTGACGTGCTTTCTTGCTTTGTCAATTTGCGGACAGAAATGATTGGACCAGTTCCATTTTTGCCTTTGGCATATGTTGGAAAACACAAAGGCAGTTTTAGGGAAAAGTGAAAACAGTTGTGCAAAGGTGTCCTTCATAAGCATTTCCAGACCTACCCCAGTCAAAGTGCCTAGGTCATTGCCACCACAGTGCACTATTATGAGGTCAGGGTGTTGGATTTGCATGAAGGATTTCACCAATGGCATCAATTGGTGCCACTTTAACCCTCTCTGACCAATCCATTTAATGTCTACATTTGGCAAAGCAAGGTCTCTCACCATACCTGTTTTCTCTGCAAACTTTTCACTCCAGAAGACATAGCTGTGCCCTACAATCCACACTGTGAACATCTTCAAAGGAGAACTGGATGCACTCAGGAGGTGTCTTTCAGTAGAATGGCAATAAGAAAAGAAAGACAGTTTGGAAATGGAGGCATACATATTTTTTTCAAAACAAAAAGAACTGATTGGCTGTTTCATACCATTCTAGAATAAAAACTAGGCTGTATGTGTAAATTAATAGAAGCATGTTTTGTATTGGTACAAAAAAATGTGTTACCAAAGAACAGTACTATGGATTTGCTGTTAGGTTTGAAAAGTCAAGCACTCTTGCTCTGTGGAATTGAAACATTGTGTGGCGAACTTCTGACCTAACTCCACACAGCAGTGTTCCATGAGCTGTTGCTATGGTAGCAGGCAGAAGTCAAGTTGGGGGAAGGGTACTAGGCAGAAGTCAAGTTGGGGGCAGGGTACTTTTGGAAAAGGGTTGGTTTTCAACCAATAGAAATGTGTGATTACATTTGAAAAAAAGGGGGAAGCACTGAGATTTGAAACTTACATGTATATGTGTGGAAAAATAGAGGGAAAGTTTGCCATTATCTGGTTCTGCTGAGAGGAGAGAGGTGTAGAGAACAGAGATCCTGGCTCTGATAATCTGCTGTTTGAGT
Source organism: Triturus cristatus (assembly GCF_964204655.1). Classification (NCBI taxonomy): domain Eukaryota; kingdom Metazoa; phylum Chordata; class Amphibia; order Caudata; family Salamandridae; genus Triturus; species Triturus cristatus. The sequence continues at coordinate 319,519,416 of NC_140589.1, read as the reverse complement.
GCCACATTTCTTTCACAACTAACTAATTTTAAAGGTGAGTTTAGAGTTTGAGAGGGGATGTATATGGTAAATTAAGAAATGAATAATAGAATTGGAATTCCTTTTGTAGAAGTTGTGTTTATTATTTTCTGTTTTGGGAGAAATTTAAATGTGAGGAACATGTAAAATAATATGGACAATTTTTTCATGATAAATTAAGGTGTACTGGTAAAAATAAGGAATACTTTAAGGGTTTGAGGTTGCAGTCAGTAATGCAAATACATTCAGCATCACTAAGGCTGGTTGCCCTTGCTGGAGTGTAGGCAGTCACCGAGGATACACATGGTGGTGGTCTGAAAAAGCAGTTTGGACATGGGCTTTTTAAGAAAATCTAAAAAGTGGATTCATAATGTGTCAGTCTGTAAAAGTGATTTTCACTTGCCAAAAAAAAGAGCAGTAAGTGTGCATTTAAATTGGCAAAGAAATTTCGTTTTGTGACTAATGTGAAAACAAGACTCTGTGTGCAAATAGGAATTACAGGCAGAGATTTATTGCGTATTGCTCTGGTGATTTCACAGTTGCATTAGATGGAAAGGGGGAGCGATTTTTTGGTGCAGAAGCAGACTCTTAGCACACACCCAGCTCCTGTCCATGTATAATCATGCACAGTATTTACAAGCGAGTGGGGTTTTCAGGTTTCAGTCTGTAATGCAAATACATTCAGCATCACTAAGGCTGGTTGCCCTTGCTGGAGTGTAGGCAGTCACCGAGGATACACATGGTGGTGGTCTGAAAAAGCAGTCTGGACATGTGCAATTTAAAAAAATCTGAAAAGTGGTTTCATAATGTATCAGTCTGTAAAAGTGATTTTCACTTGCCAAAAAAAAAGAGCAGTAAGTGTGCTTTCAAATTGGCAAAGAAATTTCGTTTTGGGACTAATGTGAAAACATGACTCTGTGTGGAAATAGGAATTACAGGCAGAGATTTATTGCGTTTTGCTCTGGTGATTTCACAGTTGCATTAGTAGGAAAAAGGGGGAGCGATTTTTTGGGGGAAGAAGCAGACTCTTAGCACACACCCAGCTCCTTTCCATGTATAATCATGCACAGTATTTAGAAGCGAGTGGGGTTTTCAGGTTTCAGTCTGTAATGCAAATACATTCAGCATCACTAAGGCTGGTTGCCCTTGCTGGAGTGTAGGCAGTCACCGAGGATACACATGGTGGTGGTCTGAAAAAGCAGTCTGGACATGTGCAATTTAAAAAAATCTGAAAAGTGGTTTCATAATGTGTCAGTCTATAAAAGTGATTTTCACTTGCCAAAAAAAAAGAGCAGTAAGTGTGCATTCAAATTGGCAAAGAAATTTCGTTTTGGGACTAATGTGAAAACATGACTCTGTGTGCAAATAGGAATTACAGGCAGAGATTTATTGCGTTTTGTTCTGGTGATTTCACAGTTGCATTAGTAGGAAAAAGGGGGAGCGATTTTTTTGGGGAAGAAGCAGACTCTTAGCACACACCCAGCTCCTGTCCATGTATAATCATGCACAGTATTTACAAGCGAGTGGGGTTTTCAGGTTTCAGTCTGTAATGCAAATACATTCTGCATCACTAAGGCTGGTTGCCCTTGCTGGAGTGTAGGCAGTCACCGAGGATACACATGGTGGTGGTCTGAAAAAGCAGTCTGGACATGTGCAATTTAAAAAAATCTGAAAAGTGGTTTCATAATGTGTCAGTCTGTAAAAGTGATTTTCACTTGCCAAAAAAAAAGAGCAGTAAGTGTGCATTCAAATTGGCAAAGAAATTTCGTTTTGGGACTAATGTGAAAACATGACTCTGTGTGCAAATAGGAATTACAGGCAGAGATTTATTGCGTTTTGCTCTGGTGATTTCACAGTTGCATTAGTAGGAAAAAGGGGGAGCGATTTTTTGGGGGAAGAAGCAGACTCTTAGCACACACCCAGCTCCTTTCCATGTATAATCATGCACAGTATTTAGAAGCGAGTGGGGTTTTCAGGTTTCAGTCTGTAATGCAAATACATTCAGGATCACTAAGGCTGGTTGCCCTTGCTGGAGTGTAGGCAGTCACCGAGGATACACATGGTGGTGGTCTGAAAAAGCAGTCTGGACATGTGCAATTTAAAAAAATCTGAAAAGTGGTTTCATAATGTGTCAGTCTGTAAAAGTGATTTTCACTTGCCAAAAAAAAAGAGCAGTAAGTGTGCATTCAAATTGGCAAAGAAATTTCGTTTTGGGACTAATGTGAAAACATGACTCTGTGTGCAAATAGGAATTACAGGCAGAGATTTATTGCGTTTTGTTCTGGTGATTTCACAGTTGCATTAGTAGGAAAAAGGGGGAGCGATTTTTTGGGGGAAGCAGCAGACTCTTAGCACACACCCAGCTCCTGTCCATGTATAATCATGCACAGTATTTACAAGCGAGTGGGGTTTTCAGGTTTCAGTCTGTAATGCAAATACATTCTGCATCACTAAGGCTGGTTGCCCTTGCTGGAGTGTAGGCAGTCACCGAGGATACACATGGTGGTGGTCTGAAAAAGCAGTCTGGACATGTGCAATTTAAAAAAATCTGAAAAGTGGTTTCATAATGTGTCAATCTGTAAAAGTGATTTTCACTTGCCAAAAAAAAAGAGCAGTAAGTGTGCATTCAAATTGGCAAAGAAATTTCGTTTTGGGACTAATGTGAAAACATGACTCTGGTGCCGATCACGATCCGGCAAAAACCGGGTACGAACCGTCGGACGGAGCATAATCTCCGTCCGACGCGTACCCGGTCGTCAATTTTTACAAACAAGGAATTACGATTCGCACGGGTACACCAGTACCGTACGAATCGTAAAAAAGCCCGACCGACCAAAAAAAACCTACCAATGCGATCCGGAAAAGCGCCGACCTGACGTCGGGACGCTCGCAGCCAGCCATTCACGACCCAGGAATCACGATTCGCACCGACGTCACCCCGCACGGCGAATATTTTGCGGCAGCCAAAAACTGCCGGGAAATCAGGACGACGCGAACAAGGACCACCAGTACGCGACGGACAGACGACGACGCGAACAAGGAGGACCAGTACGCGACGGACACACAGGACCACGCGACCAAGGAGGACCCGTACGCGACAGGACGACGCGATCAAGGAGGACCCGTACGCGACAGGACGACGCGATCAAGGAGTACCAGTACGCGACGGACAGACATGGACCCGAACCTACGAGTCATCCCTGCCCTCATAGCAGTCCACCTCCTCTACAGGTTACGACGCAGACGCCGCAGAAGGTCAGAATAACTAAGGGAGGGGGGAAAGTGGGGTGGGGTGGGGGTGGCAGGACCAGGGCAGGCCACAAAACAACCACATAAGTCACACACCACACATGGCCTGGACATACCTGACTCCCATGCCCTGGTCACCACGAGGGGGTGGGGGCGTGTCCTGATAAGCCAGCGACCGCCACAACGGAAGTCCGTCACCACGCGAACCGGCAACACAACCAGACAGGTACGTCCCGTACCCACGCCTGAAGAGCGTGGGTACGAGTCGGACCACGCCCACACACGTCACCCCAACAATGGCGGGACGGATCGCACCCACGTGGCAAAGGCCTGGGTATGGGCCGCACAAGCATCACATAGCGTGGGGACGTATATGTACGGACCGTACCCCCACCCCGTATGCAAGGAGCGCACCCCCCACCCCAACAGTGAAAGTACGACCCGTACCCTCACCCGCGTATGCATGGAGCGTAACCTCCATGCCAACAGTGTAAGTACGACTCGAACCCTCACCCGCGGACGTACGGACCGTACCCCCACCCCCACCAGTGTAAGTACGACTCCTACCCCAACCCGCGGACTCACGGACCGTACCCCCACCCCAACAGTGTAAGTACGACCCGTACCCCCACCCGCGTATGCATGGAGCGTACCCCCCATGCCAACAGTGTAAGTATGACTCAAACCCTCACCCGCGTATGCATGGAGCGTACCCTCCATGCCAACAGTGTAAGTACGACTCGAACCCTCACCCGCGTATGCATGGAGCGTACCCTCCATGCCAACAGTGTAAGTACGACTCGAACCCTCACCCGCGGACGTACGGACCGTACCCCCACCCCCACCCCCACCAGTGTAAGTACGACTCCTACCCCCACCCGCGGACTCACGGACCGTACCCCCCAGCCCAACAGTGTAAGTACGACCCGTACCCTCACCCGCGTATGCAAGGAGCGTACCCCACACCCCAACAGTGTAAGTACGACCCGTAACCCCACCCGCGTATGCATGGAGCGTACCCCCCATGCCAACAGTGTAAGTACGACTCGAACCCTCACCCGCGTATGCATGGAGCGTACCCTCCATGCCAACAGTGTAAGTACGACTCGAACCCTCACCCGCGTATGCATGGAGCGTACCCTCCATGCCAACAGTGTAAGTACGACTCGAACCCTCACCCGCGGACGTACGGACCGTACCCCCACCCCCACCAGTGTAAGTACGACTCCTACCCCCACCCGCGGACTCACGGACCGTACCCCCCAGCCCAACAGTGTAAGTACGACCCGTACCCTCACCCGCGTATGCAAGGAGCGTACCCCACACCCCAACAGTGTAAGTACGACCCGTACCCTCACCCGCGTATGCATGGAGCGTACCCCCACCACACCAGTGTAAGTAGACTCATACCCTCACCTCGAATGCATTGAGCGTACCCCCACCGTGTATGTTCCAAGCGTACATATCCTGAAATCAGAGGTGTGTGTGCAGAGTCCACCCAGCAGTGCCCTGAGACAGGAGGGGTGGGTGTGGAGTCCTCCCAGCAGTGCCCTGAGCCAGGAGGGGTGTGTGCAGAGTCCTCCCAGCAGTGCCCTGAGCCAGGAGGGGTGTGTGCAGAGTCCTCCCAGCAGTGCCCTGAGACAGGAGGGGTGGGTGCCTATCACTAACAGCAGTGCCCTGAGCCAGGAGGGTTGTGTGCAGAGTCCTCCCAGCAGTGCCCTGAGACAAGGGGGTGGGTGTGGAGTCCTCCCAGCAGTGCCCTGAGACAGGAGGGGTGGGTGTGGAGTCCTCCCAGCAGTGCCCTGAGACAGGAGGGGTGTGTGCAGAGTCCTCCCAGCAGTGTCCTGAGACAGGAGGGGTGGGTGTGGAGTCCTCCCAGCAGTGCCCTGAGACAGGAGGGGTGTGTGCAGAGTCCTCCCAGCAGTGCCCTGAGACAGGAGGGGTGGGTGTGGAGTCCTCCCAGCAGTGCCCTGAGACAGGAGGGGTGGGTGTGGAGTCCTCCCAGCAGTGCCCTGAGACAGGAGGGGTGGGTGTGGAGTCCTCCCAGCAGTGCCCTGAGACAGGAGGGGTGGGTGTGGAGTCCTCCCAGCAGTGCCCTGAAACAGGAGGGGTGTGTGCAGAGTCCTCCCAGCAGTGCCCTGAGACAGGAGGGGTGGGTGCCTATCACTAACAGCAGTGCCCTGAGCCAGGAGGGGTGTGTGCAGAGTCCTCCCAGCAGTGCCCTGAGACAGGAGGGGTGGGTGCCTATCACTCCCAGCAGTGCCCTGAGACAGGAGGGGTGTAACACATGTGTGTGAGGCCAGAATTATCCACATGCATACTGGCTACAAGGGAACATGTCCCCATGAACTCATGTCAACAGACTCCACACACAATTACAGTGATCACCAAGGATGCCACCATTGTTGCAGGTGGAGACATGGCCCTGCATGCATGGCCAAAGTAGAAGGGCTCCGTCACACACACAGCTCATGTAGACACAGCTCTGCGCTAAACATTGGGAACACCCTGCAGGGAAGAAAGCTGGGTACACAGAGGAAGGAATACACCCTGGGACAAGTGCACCATGCAGTAACTGCTTACATGAACAAAGAAAGTTAGCCAACACCTTGTGATGTCACACAGATCACAGGGTCCCACCAATGAGCAGTACACTACTACATATCCCACACACCCAAACCCTTACACACCACCCAAAACCATGTAGCAGCCCCACCAACACCAATACCTGCATAGCAGTAGTGTGATAATGAAAACAAAATTAAGCTTTATTCAGCATGAGCACAATGTCCGTGGATCGCAGGCAGTTCAATCTTCACAAAGCCCATAGGGCAGGCAATGATTCTCAGCTGGATGGGGGACACAGTGGGATGCGTGTCCCCTACCTTGCCTGCACAGTCAAATGGCATCGTCTTCCACACTGGTGAGGGCATCAGGGGGGGGGGAAGCAACAGGCACCGCAGGGACATCAGGGCAAAGGGGCGGCGTTGTGGGTGCAGGTATGGAGGACTCCACCACAGGGGGTGGGTCAGTGCCAAAGGCGGAGGCCAGGATGGCACTACACACCTTTGCAAGGTCCTTCAGGGAGTCCCCTGCACCCGAAGGGACCTCAGGCCCCAAGGAGGGGGGGGGGGGTCAGAGGGATGGGTCGCAGCGCCACCGGGGGAGGGTGGAGACAGGGGGGGAGACTCAACCACCCTGACCGGGGACCTCCTTGACCGCTTGCGTGGTGGTGTAACTGTGGGGCTCAGGGACAGAGCGGCCATGAAGGAGTCCTTGGGGGAGATGTGGCCAGGAGAGCTGAGGGGAGGGGATTTGGAGGGAGTGGACTGGGTGGAATGCGGACTCCCACTATGGCTGCGTGTCACACGTTTGCCCCCCGACCCAGTGGGTGTGCCTACCTCACCCTGTGTGTGCGTGTCAGGAGGAGTGCGGTGGACCTTCCCTGCTGGTGTGGTGCCCGTGTCCGTTGATGTGGGTGCATGCCGACGTCTGGGTGTACGTGGGACAGGCATGGGAGTGGGAAGTGTTGATGGGGCAGGGGTAGGTGGGGGGAGGTCGCGCTGCAGGAGACCCACTGCTGCAGTCAGTGTGGAGTCTATGGACCTCAGCAAGTTGCGTTGGTCAGCCTGCGATGAATGAATGCCCTCCAAGAAAGCCTCGATGTTGGTGAGGGTTTTGCCGTGGGCATGGAGGACATTAAGGATCGCAGCCTGACCAACCTGCAGTTGCCGCTGGATGTCCACAGACTCTGCATTGGCGGCAGCAGTGGAGACAGGGGCAGGGGGTGCGGTGCCTGGCAGGAAGGAGACATGCTGTGACCGGGCACGCTGGGAAGGGACACGAGCAAGTGGGAGGCGGCTGGTGGAAACTGAGGGGGCGGTGCGAGGTGTTGTTCCGCTGTCAGCTGCTGGTGCAGCCTCCGCCCACTCGGAGACATCCTCCTCGGACCTGTCAGCTTCGTAGTCTGATGTGCCAGTCGACAGGTCCTCGGCCACACTCTCCTCCGCCTCTGTCCCACTCGATGTGCCAGACCCGATGTCACGGCTGGCACTGGTGCTCGGTCCCTCCGCCTGGTCTGTGTCCATGTCTCCCTCTGTGTCCCCCGACGATGCTGTGGGCAGGGTGGAGAGACAGAAATTAATCAGACACCTGTACACATCTGTCACATGAGTCCAATCTACATAGGTAACATTGCATGGCCTGAAAAGGAAGATCCCTAACATCTACTGAACAGGGTACCGATGTAGGGCATGAAACACACAGTTGGCTGAGCCACCATGCCACTGAAATACCATGGAGAGCATGAGACAATAGCTAAACACAGGAAACGGAGTCTGACATAGCACCCAGGCCCTGGGGACAATCCAGCACTGCATCTGCACCACACAGCGTTGGCGAAAATACCGATGACCAGGGAGCATATCCATGAACTTGAGACACATGCTGCATAGGTAATGCTGAAAACATGCACAACATGACTCGGTCACTGCACATTGCGTGTGTGTCCAGACACATCACACACTGCCCAGACCCAGCAAGTGGAAATCAGGAGTTAACACATAGGCATTGCCCGCCCCAACAAGACCCTACACGAGGCAAATTGTTGAGACACAGGTGGCACCAACATCTCATAGTCTGGGTGATACACACAGGGGCAGGCAAAAAGCAAGATTGGACGCCAAACAGCCAAGGTGCGCCTGTACAAATAATGAGGTACCAGTGCCCATCCTCAGATGAGTATAAAAAGACACACAGGCACTGGCAACTGTGAGTATGAAGAAGGACAATCAGGTCAGGCTGCACAGTGGACACCTGTACAAAATAGCACGTCTATATACATGGTGACAGGGGACAATGGCACAGAGCACAACCTACGCTGTAGACACTGAGATTGGCCACGTTTATGATGACACATACACCACTGTGGAAAAGGTGCCCCAGGGGACAGTAGTGGGCACGCAACTCCATGCTACTGAATGGTAATGACTGCAACACACGTCACCATCCCTGCACTATGTATATCGCACACTCATGCACATCATGTCACAGGCCACTACATAGGACATGCGCGCTGTAAGGCATGACACATGAGAGACCAACTCCCATGTCTGGAGTCAGCATCAGTGCCAACTGACATGGAACCCACATGCAGTGAACTTGACAGTGCACAGGCAAGGTCCCACAACCTGTTACACACCACCCCCACACATGATGCTACAGTCATTGTTCTCGTGGACAAAGCGCCAGCCTACATTACCTTGTGAAGGAGTAACTACACACAGACCAGGGAACACATTGCAAGGAGGGGAAGGGTGGCAGGGGCACAGCGCTATACTGGGGCAAACAGGATCTGCACAGCACCTTTAAACCCTGCCAGTGAATTCATGCTACTGTGCCCTTACAAATGCCGGTGACACACAACAAACACACATGTACCTACCCCCTTCCGGCTGCTGCATCGCCTGTAAGCGCCTCTCCAGGTCTGGAAAGACCACCGGCAGCACACGCCTGTGGAGGTGGCTCAGACGGCGGCAGCCGCGGTTCTTGTGGCTCTCAGGTGAGTCCCCCAGCAGGAGCCGTGCAATCCTCCGCGTCCAGCACCGGATATCCTGCCAGCGTTTCCTCACCTGGGGCAGGCTCCGCCTCCGACCATCCACACCCCTCACGGCACTGACGGCGGTCAGCCAGATCTGCTCCTTGGCAGTGGCGCCTACCTGTGAGGGGGAACAAGTGACACCACATCAATACACCAGCCACATGTCACAGAGAGACATATGGGTACAAATTAGCTGGTTACAACAAGGCATGTCATGCAGCCAACGCATTGCACCTTTGTCATAGGGACATCATCCCCTGGTGAGGGCAAAAGCAGTACGTGCCACAGTGGGTACACAGGTGGAATGATGGCAATGTCACAATCAATGATCAAGGCTCACACTGTGCATCACACCCACCCCTCCTGTCTCAGGGCACTGCTGTGAGTGATAGGCCCCCACCCCTCCTGTCTCAGGGCACTGCTGTGAGTGATAGGCCCCCACCCCTACTGTCTCAGGGCACTGCTGTGAGTGATAGGCCCCCACCCCTCCTGTCTCAGGGCACTGCTGGGAGGACTCTGCACACACCCCTCCTGTCTCAGGGCACTGCTGGGAGACATCAGGCACCCCCCCCCTGGGACCCCCCCGACAGTACATGGCATGTGTGTTACACCTGGACGCAATTGCAGAAGTCACAGTCACAACATAGGGACAGTCTGTGGCAGTGGCCTATGCACTCACCTGATACCCTGGTCGCCCATACAGCATGGAGTACTGTGGGAGGATCACATCCAGCAGAGCCATGTTCTCCTCCAGGGTGAATGGCTGTGTCCTCTCCACAGCCCTTGACATGGTTCCAGGGAATCAGTAGCAGCAGCTGGGTCGACGAATGCAAAGATGTGCAGGCAAGTGCTCCCTCATGGGACCTGGCTGCCTTATATGTGCCCTTCTGCCCAGTCTCATGCACAGGAGTACAGAGTGATTGGTCACTCACATTTGCATCCTATGTTTCCACCAATCCCTTCAAACCTAGCAGTCTGTGGGTTCTCTATCGGTTTCATTCTCCTGCATGATGTCAGCCCCACAAACACATTGCAACAAAGTAGAAGAATTCCAACTGACTTCTGCTGTGCACCTTCCAGAACAATTTCGAAATTTGAACTTGGTCTCCATGACAACCAGCATGCATGTAGGCCTTAATACTTGTCCCCTATGTAATTTGGAGCATCACACACAGGTACGGTGCGTTTCGGGGCCCTAGGGCACCCCAAATGCATGGCAACGGCCCGTACATGCATGCCTACGTTCACTATCACTATGGGTCTGCACGCGTATGCGTACTCGTAGTGGTACGGACCGTACACACGCATCTACGCTCACTATCACTATGGGTCTGCACGCGTATGCGTACCCGTAGTGGTACGGACCGTACACTCGCATCTACGCTCACTATCACTATGAGTACGCATACGCGTGCCGACCCATAGTGATGGTGAGCGTACATGCGAGTGTACGGTACGTACCACTACGGGTACGCATACGCGTGCAGACCCATAGTGATAGTGAGCGTACATGCGAGTGTACGGTCCGTACCACTACGGGTACGCATACGCGTGCAGACCCATAGTGATAGTGAGCGTAGATGCGAGTGTACGGTCCGTACCACTACGGGTACGCATACGCGTGCAGACCCATAGTGATAGTGAGCGTACATGCGAGTGTACGGTCCGTACCACTACGGGTACGCATACGCGTGCAGACCCATAGTGATAGTGAGCGTAGATGCGTGTGTACGGTCCGTACCACTACGAGTACGCATACGCGTGCAGACCCATAGTGATAGTGAGCGTACATGCGTGTGTACGGCCCTATCACTATGGGTCTGCACGCGTATGCGTACTCGTAGTGGTACGGACCGTACAAATGCCTGTACGCTCGCCATCACTATGGGTACACATACGGCAGCACTCCCACAGTGATTTGGGAACATGCACAGGCCCTCTCAGCAGCAGTACGGCGGTTTTTACACATCACTGTGGTGATAGGCGACACACAGGTAGGAATAGGGCGGACATACTTGTCCATGGATGGACATACTTGTCCATGGATGGACATACTTGTCCAGGAATGGACATCAAGGCATCGTCTGTGCATTACTACATGTGTGGGGCACAGGTGTCACAGGCTGTGCTGTGGAACATGCCTCCTGAGTGGAGAAGGCACCAGATGTATGATGAGATGTGTACAGGTGTACTGTGTGAGGGTGCAATGTGTGCCAGGCATGCCCTTGACTCCTTTGACATGTGTGCATGTGGGACTGCGCACTTGGGGTGAGCGTCACTGGCATGGCATGGCACGGACACCAACACACGGAAGTGTCCCATGATGCCCGGTACAGGGGTCATGACACATGACTTGTCACTACCCACAGTGCACAATGTGACTATGTCATATATGTGTCCGGGATTTACATCAGGTTGATGTTGTAGCACCCTCAAAAGCTGCAGCCGTTGCAGCAACCAACATGTGGCTGTGTGTAGATTGTCATTGCACACTGTTCCGCACACCATGCCACATGTGTTATCGGATGTGAGGTGCACTTGTATGCATGGGACACGGAGTAGCGTGACAAGGCCATGTCAGCATCCTCACAAGGAATGTGTGGTGAGTCATGACATGTGCACCTTCATGGCAAGGTGTGTGGGCTGGACTAGTGTAATGTCATGTGACCTGTGGCTCCAGTGTTCCGCTACCAGTCTATGCAATCGGCATCCCACTTCTGCTGATGTGTGGGTGTATGTCACTCCTGTCTTGCGTCGGGCTGTGCACTTGCACTGGGACACAGCTATTTCCATGGCGTGGCATGGGGAGGTTCTCAATCACCGTGTGTAGCTGGGTCTTGGAAGGAGTGTCACCTTGCATCCATACGTGTCCTGGGCATGTAGCACATACCTGACTCCCTATGTAGCATGTGTGTATTGCCAGATTTACATGTGCTCAGTAGACATGAGTTGTTCTCGTAGTGCACTCACTCTTCCTTGTCACTTCCAAATTACTGCAGAGCGCCGCCTCTTGCCCGAAGAATTCCAGACTTGGCTACCATGCAGGAGAATGACAGGATCCGGCTCTACCGCTTCACCCAACCGTTGATTCTGGAGCTGACGGCGAGACTGGCACCACACCTGCAACCGCAGCACAGGTATCCTACGGCACTGACACCCCAGCTGAAGGTAATGGCTGCCCTACATTTTCTTGCCACGGGTACCTTCCAAAATACCATAGCTCATGTTGGTGGCATGTCCCAGAGCATGTTCAGTGGTGTGCTGCATGATTTCTTGGAGGTCATGTTGATTCACCTGGATGACTTCATCAAGTTCCCAACCCCTGAACAGATGACTGAGGTCAAGCGTGGATTCTATGCCCTGGGAGGGATGCCCCATGTCATTGGGTCCATAGATGGGACACATGTAGGTTTGGTACCACCACACGCATGGGAGGTGGCGTACCGCAATCGGAAGCACTACCACTCCATCAATGCCCTTGTGGTGTGTCTGTCCAATATGGTGATTTCACATGTCTGTGCTCGTTTCCCAGGGTCAGCACACGATGCCTACATCATGAGGCGTAGCGGGATGCCTGATATGATGATGCAGCTGCGCAACGAACGGGCATGTGTTGTTGGTGGGTACAGTCTGTCTGTCCTGTATTCTGTATAGCCGACCAGCACGACCGCTTCACCAGTTCTAACGATGTCCATGTGCTTCCCATGTAGGGGACGCTGGCTATCCCAACATGCCTTGGCTGCTGACACCTCTCCGCAACCCCATCACGCCGGCCCAGCTCCGCTATAACACCGCCCATGGCCGGACAAGGCGAGTGATAGAGAGGACGTTTGGCATGCTGAAGAGCCGATTCCGGTGCCTCCACAAGACCGGCGGTGCACTCCCTTATGCCCCGGCGAAGGTATGCAAGATCTTCATGGTCTGCTGCATGCTGCACAACATGGCAGTTGAAAGAGCTGTGCCACTCATCCTGAATCAACATGACGAGGACCATCCACCCGTGGAGGACGAAGGGCTTGGCAATGGGGCTAGTGATGTGGAGGATGTGGAGCCGCAAGAGGACATCCGGACTCGGCTCATACGCGACTTCTTTGCTTAGTGGTGAGTACCAGGGTCTGAGTGTGCACGCATTGGTCCCGTGGGTCAGAGGTGTGTGTGGGTGTGTCACTGGAGTGATGGTGGCAGTGATGGTAGTATTTCCCCAGTCATAATTGTGACCTAGCATGTTGTCATCCATACATGTGTCGAGTAAATGCACATGCAAGTGGCTGTGTTTTTTGTGGCTGACTTCTTGTGTGTCTCTCTTCCCCAGGTACCTGCGCATGCCGTTTGCTGGTTGCATTGTTGTGGCACTGCTATTCCTCATGGACATGACATCGTGGGCTGACTCAGCGTTACAGGCACGGACACGTTTGGAAGTCTCCATGGGGTAAGGGATGCATCTGGGGTGTATTGGGTGTGGCAGTTGTTCACGATGTGTGCACACTGCCCCGGTCGGGGTTTGGTTCCTCTGCAGTCATGTGGCATCCCCATGGGACACGACATGCAGCTGGGTACACCTGAATAGATGGGCTGCCTGGTTGTCAGTCATCAGTGATGGGATAGTGGATTGTGATGATGGCATCAATGTGTGTGACACTGCCCTCGGACACATACGGTTAACATTGTCTTGACTCGGCGTGGGACTTCCACATCAGCGGATCTATGGTGTATGTCAGGCTCTCCGTGTGCAGCTGTGGGTTTTAGCTGTTAGCCGACACTTGTGTGCCAGTTCCATGGCTATCACGCATTTGTGCTGCAGAAGGGGGGTGCCAGTGTTGGACCCACATGTTACTCCACATGATGTGTTCATGTGTACTTCAAGTTGCCTCTGCAATCCCAAAAACATGACTAATAAAGGTGTCCCTATGCCTCCAAGGTGCCTCTTCTCAGTCAATGCTGGTGTGTTGGCACGGTGCATCCTGCATGTCTGGCATGGTATTCCCTGATTGTGGCTATGTGTCAATGTGTCGAGTGGCAAGATGCAAGCTGTGTGTGTGTGCTGAGACTGTGTATTGGGCATGATGTCCATGACAGTGTGGGTATTGTGACATGTGCCATCCCCATGCATCCAACGTTGTCCATGACCCCATTCTCTGCATCCACCGGACTCAAGCTTGCAGGACATGGTTCTGCCACCTGTCTACACATACCTGGGTGCCCCCCAGGACACTGGCCAGGATCCCTGACCTCTGCGCATGACTGTTGCTGTACTCAATGTGTCTGTCAGCACGGTTGTTCGGCCACCCCCTCTGCTGGTTCTGCCCATCACGGGTGTGTATGGTGCTCCATGTCTGTCTTGCCTAATAAACTGTGACCCATGTGTCCTGTGCCAGACTCAGGCCCCAGGGTGTGGATGGTTGAAGTGAACAGATGACTCAGGCATGTTTAGACTGTACAAGACACATGTTAGGTAATAATGCTACCAGCAGGCATCTACTCTTAATAGTGTGATTTATTATTGGGGGGGGGGGGACAAAGTGAGGGGCTTTCCGGGATTAGGGAATCCAAAGTTCAGTAGGGGAGTTGGTGTCCTTGCCATTGGAAATCATCAGAGTCCATGCCACAGTCTTTGTCAACATTGGTCAGCCAGTGACCAGCAGGGCCATGTGGCAGAGAATGTCTCTTGATGCTGTGATGCTGTTGCTCCAGTGGGCCAGGTGCCAGGCCAGGTGTCCTGGGAGATGGTGATGTAGCAGCCACCCTCACGGTCCTTTCCGTGGACGACCCGGCTTCCTGCGGGGAACCTCAGCAGCAGGCCGTGACGACGTCTGGGATGCTCCGTCGGATGTTTCCTCCTCCTCCTCCTGATCCCTCCCTGTGGGTGGTGATGTTCTCCGCCTTCTGGCACAGGGAGGGTCGGCCATGGTGTCGGCCATCCGACGGAGTGTAGCGTGAATCCCCTGGAACGCCGTCACTTGCTCAGCCTGTCTGTCCTCCATCCTCCGTTGGTGTACCTGTAGACAGGCTATTAGCTCCGCATGTTGCTGGGCCTGCTGGACCTTGATCCCCTCGAGGACGGACACAACCTGGGCCATGCCCGTGGTGTCCTGCCGGTATGAGTCCAGGATGTTACGGACATGGGAAAATACCGGATCCCCAGCCAACTGGTCAGGCTCGCGCCTCCGCCGTCCTCCACTCCCACCACCCCTGCCCACTTGCGTCTGGCCTGCACTTGTGGGCACATCGGGTCTCCGGGACCCCTGAGGGGTGGCATTGGCGTTGTCGCCTGCCTCCTCCTGGGTGCCCGGGACACCGTGTCCCTCCTGGCGAGCCTGGCTGCATTGTGGTGTTGGGGCAGGGATCCTGGGTGTCTCCTGGGATGTGGCAGGAGTGTGGGTGGTGGTTGGCACGGTTGTACCTGACGCAGGTGCTGCAGGTGGTTGGACACCAGAGGGGCCAGGTCGGTCGGGGTCGTCCGCAGAGTGGTGAGAGTGGTCGCTGCCGGTGGGATCGGTCTCCTGCAGATCCGGGTCCTGTGAGTGTTCCCCCCCAGTGTTGGGGGGTGCAGCACGACGTTGACCTGTGTGTGAGAGAGAAAATGTTAATTTTGGTCCATGCAACATCCATGTTTCATCCGTTTCAAAGTTGGCACATTTCCTCTTGGAATTAGGATCTGTCTTGCATTCCACTCACAGTGCACTTGTGCATGGGTGTGTCCCTTGGGCACCAATTTGGCCCCTTTAACTATGTGTGGCACAGTCTTAATTGCTGCGTCAAGTGTGACTGCAGTCAGCAGTGGAGTGGGCAGGTGTGGCGAGCCATGCATTTGCGCCTTCCTTGTAGCACTGTACATGTGCACATGGAGTGGATCCACACACTTATATGATGCAGGTGGCTGTCCTTGTGCTCGTGTACAGGTTGTGACATGGCCCTGCGTTTTGCCATGATGAAGAGGGGGGGTTCTGGCACTGGCCACCCTTGTCTACATGCACGCAGTCCACCTGCTGACGAGCAGACATTCCCACACACCAAAGGACTGATTTGCTATCCCTGTGTCTCCCTCCTTCTCTGTCCCCCTCTCCCTCCCTCTCTGTCCCCCTCTCCCTCCCTCTCTGTCCCCCTCTCCCTCCCTCTCTGTCCCCCTCTCCCTCCCTCTGTGTGTCAGTCTCCTCCCTCTGTCCGTCTTCCTGTGTCTCCCTCCCTCTCTGTCCCCCTCTCCCTCCCTCTCTGTCCCCCTCTCCCTCCCTCTGTGTGTCAGCCTCCTCCCTCTGTCCGTCTTCCTGTGTCTCCCTCCCTCTCTGTCCCCCTCTCCCTCCCTCTCTGTCCCCCTCTCCCTCCCTCTGTGTGTCAGCCTCCTCCCTCTGTCCGTCTTCCTGTGTCTCCCTCCCTCTCTGTCCCCCTCTCCCTCCCTCTCTGTCCCCCTCTCCCTCCCTCTGTGTGTCAGCCTCCTCCCTCCCTCCGTGTGTCAGCCTCCTCCCTCTGTCCGTCTCCCTCCCTCTCAGTCCCCCTCTCCCTCCCTCTGTGTCCCCCTCTCCCTCCCTCCGTGTGTCACCCTCTGTCACCTTGGCCCAGCTTCCTGGGCACACACTGTTAGCAGATCTTTGAGTGGCCCTTGGCCTGTTGATGTGAGTTTGTTTCTGATCTCCAGGCACCCATTTTGTCTGCTGTGTGTCTGCTGCTGTGGTGGTGTGTGCTGCCACTCTTTCACAATGTTGGCTGTTCATTAGCTGCTGTCATGTGCAAAACAGTGCCTTCACCCCCATGTGTTGATTAGGGGTGGGCGGAATTTGCGTAATCGCGTTACGCAAATCTCCGCGAAACGGTAAAAAATCTCCGCGAACATGCAGAAATTCCGCGAACACGCGGAATTGCTTGTTCGCGATACTTTTTGCCTGTTCGCGATCGCTGTTTGCGTGTTCGGGGTGAAATATCTCGCGAACACGCATATTGAGAACGCGAACAAGCAAAAAATTTCGCGAAGTCGCGGAACGCAGTTTTTGGGCAATTTCGCGTTCTCCGCGGAACGCGAAATTACCCAAATTCCGCAAATTCCGCGAACGGAACAAAATTTACCGCCCAGGCCTAGTGTTGATGCAAGGCGTCCGCCATTTGCTGGCAAGTCATTCCTGTGTTGGGACACAGTGTTTGTCTGGCTGTGACCTAGGCCATATGGGCAGAGGGCATTGTTGTCTGCTTTGGAGTCGCACTATGTGATTTTTGGTGCCCAGCCTCCCGCCATCCGGGTTACCGTGTCATGTGTTGTTGTCTTCTGTGGCCTGTGACTTGACATTGTCCAGCTGGGTGCATGGGGCATGGTGGCAGCAGTGGCATGTGCCTGCTCATGGAGTGTGGTTGAGTCATGCGATGGCTTGTGGTGGTTGCGTGCCTGTTAGTAATTTTGGTTGTGGTTGCAGTTTCCCCCATGTGAGGTGCGTTGTTTGTGTACTCACCCGGGTCTCGGAGTCCTTCTACTCCTTCAACTGCCTCCACCGGCAGTATGGCCATCACCCTCTCCTCCCAGGGATGGTACTGTACGGCTCTGCGGGAGGGCCCTCCTCCGGTGGCGTTGGCCTGGTCGTGTTCCTCCTGCCTCTTGGCTCTGACCCTCCTCCGCAGATCGTACCACCTGTTCTGGCAATCCTGCTTGGTCCTCCTGGTGTCCGTAACAGCATTCACAGCATCGACGATGGTCTGCCACATGGCTGTTTTGGCTGCCTGGCTGGTGCTTCTGACCAATGTTCCAAAGATCTGTGGCTCGACTCTGAGGATTTGATCAACAAGGACCTCCAACTCTCGGTGACTGAACTTTGGATTCTTGGTAGTGGGCATGGTGAGGGGTGTGGGTGGGGATGGTGTGGGTGTGGGGGGTGTGTGGATGTTGGGGGGGGGTGTGGATGGTTGTGTGTGTGTGTGAATGTGATGAGAGGGTGTTTGTGAGGGTGGTCGTGTGAAGGTGTGCAAGTGTAAGGTGTGGTGTAGCTTGTAGTCTGGTTCTGTGGTGTCTGGCAGCAGTGAGTCTGTTGCAAAGGCTCATGGTGTGTGTGTGTGGGCCCTTTTTATAGGTCCATGGGTGGGTGTGGCAGTTTTTGAATTTTGGGTGGGTGTGTTATAAGGAGTGGTGGTGTATTGGGCCTTTGTTTGTTTTTGGCAGTTGCAGGTCAGTGATTGTGTTATTTTAGTGGTTGTTGGCCATGTTTAGTGGCTGTGTGCCTTTCGAATGGTGTATTCTTGTGTTGTTTTATTTTGTCCTGGTTGTGTACGTGCGTTTTGAGCGTGTGTACGGTGTGTACATGGGCCATTTGGTTGTACGATTATGTCCTTGTGTGTGGCTTTGTACGACTCGTACATGCGGTTGTGATGTTGGGGCATGGGGTGCGCTCCGTACTTAGGAGGTTGTGTTGGGGGTGCGCCAGGAACTACTGGGGTGTAGGTTCACGGTGGTACGACACGTACTGGGGTGGGGGTATGACTGGAACGTACTGGGGTGTAGGTACACGGGGGTATGACACGTACTGGGGTGGGGGTGGGGCTCGAACGTACTGGGGTGTACATAGACGGTGGTACGACACGTACTGGGGTGGGGGTGGGGCTCGAACGTACTGGGGTGTACATAGACGGTGGTACGACACGTACAGGGGTGGGGGGGTGTACATTGACGGTGGTACGACACGTACAGGGGTGGGGGGGTGTACATTGACGTTGGTACGACACGTACTGGGGTGGGGGTACGACTGGAACGTACTGGGGTGTAGGTACACGGGGGTATGACACGTACTGGGGTGGGGGTGGGGCTCGAACGTACTGGGGTGTACATAGACGGTGGTACGACACGTACAGGGGTGGGGGGGTGTACATTGACGGTGGTACGACACGTACAGGGGGGGGTGTACATTGACGGTGGTACGACACGTACTGGGGTGGGGGTACGACTGGAGCGTACTGGGGTGTAGGTACACGGGGGGTATGACACGTACTGGGGTGGGGGTGGGGCTCGAACGTACTGGGGTGTACATAGACGGTGGTACGACACGTACTGGGGTGGGGGTGGGGCTCGAACGTACTGGGGTGTACATAGACGGTGGTACGACACGTACAGGGGTGGGGGGGTGTACATTGACGGTGGTACGACACGTACAGGGGTAGGGGGGTGTACATTGACGTTGGTACGACACGTACTGGGGTGGGGGTACGACTGGAACGTACTGGGGTGTAGGTACACGGGGGGTATGACACGTACTGGGGTGGGGCTCGAACGTACTGGGGTGTACATAGACGGTGGTACGACACGTACAGGGGTGGGGGGGTGTACATTGACGGTGGTACGACACGTACAGGGGGGGGTGTACATTGACGGTGGTACGACACGTAGTGGAGTGGGGGTACGACTGGAACGTACTGGGGTGTAGGTAGACGGGGGTATGACACGTACTGGGGTGGGGGTACGACTGGAACGTACTGGGGTGTAGGTACACGGGGGTATGACACGTACTGGGGTGGGGGTACGACTGGAACGTACTGGGGTGTAGGTAGACGGGGGTATGACACGTACTGGGGTGGGGGTACGACTGGAACGTACTGGGGTGTAGGTACACGGGGGGTATGACACGTACTGGGGTGGGGGTGGGGCTCGAACGTACTGGGGTGTACATAGACGGTGGTACGACACGTACTGGGGTGGGGGTACGACTGGAACGTACTGGGGTGTACATAGACGGTGGTACGACACGTACTGGGGTGGGGGTACGACTGGAACGTACTGGGGTGTAGGTACACGGGGGGTATGACACGTACTGGGGTGGGGGTGGGGCTCGAACGTACTGGGGTGTACATAGACGGTGGTACGACACGTACAGGGGTGGGGGGGTGTACATTGACGGTGGTACGACACGTACAGGGGTGGGGGGGTGTACATTGACGTTGGTACAACACGTACTGGGGTGGAGGTACGACTGGAACGTACTGGGGTGTAGGTACACGGGGGGTATGACACGTACTGGGGTGGGGGTGGGGCTCGAACGTACTGGGGTGTACATAGACGGTGGTACGACACGTACAGGGGTGGGGGGGTGTACATTGACGGTGGTACGACACGTACAGGGGGGGTGTACATTGACGGTGGTACAACACGCACTGGGGTGGGGGTACGACTGGAACGTACTGGGGTGTAGGTACACGGGGGTATGACACGTACTGGGGTGGGGGTACGACTGGAACGTACTGGGGTGTACATAGACGGTGGTACGACACGTACTGGGGTGGGGGTACGACTGGAACGTACTGGGGTGTACATAGACGGTGGTACGACACGTACTGGGGTGGGGGTATGACTGGAACGTACTGGGGTATAGGTACACGGGGGTATGACACGTACTGGGGTGGGGGTACGACTGGAACGTACTGGGGTGTACCTAGACGGGTGGGGGTATACATATACGGGGGGTACGTGTCGGACGTACGGGGGCTGGGGGGAGTGTTGGGCGCGTATGCGGGCACATGTCTCCATGATTGCTATAGGTGTTCGGTGCGGACGGTGTTTTTTCCATACGGTTGTAGGCTCGGACGCACGGGATGGATCGTGATTCCTCGGTCGGACTTGGATTTTTACGTTTGTAAGGTAAATCGTCCGAGGACGTGTCGGACACATTTTCCGACCCGAGGACGTGTGGGGAATGATTCCCAGTGCGGTTCGTATGGACTTTTTACCATGCGAATCGTGATTGCCAGTTCGTACGGCACTTGTACGATTCGTACGGTAAAAAGACCCGATACGAGTCGTACGGGGACATTTTTTACCGGATCGTGATCGGCACCTCTGTGTGCAAATAGGAATTACAGGCAGAGATTTATTGCGTTTTGCTCTGGTGATTTCACAGTTGCATTAGTAGGAAAAAGGGGGAGCGATTTTTTGGGGGAAGAAGCAGACTCTTAGCACACACCCAGCTGCTTACCATGTGGAATCATGCACAGTATTTAGAAGCGAGTGGGGTTTTGAGGTTTCAGTCTGTAATGCAAATACAATCAGGATCACTAAGGCTGGTTGCCCTTGCTGGAGTGTAGGCAGTCACCGAGGATACACATGGTGGTGGTCTGAAAAAGCAGTCTGGACATGGGCTTTTTAAAAAAAATCAGAAAAGTGGTTTCATAATGTGTCAGTCTGTAAAAGTGATTTTCACTTGCCAAAAAAAAAGAGCAGTAAGTGTGCATTCAAATTGGCAAAGAAATTTCGTTTTGGGACTAATGTGAAAACATGACTCTGTGTGCAAAT
Organism: Triturus cristatus; assembly: GCF_964204655.1. NCBI lineage: Eukaryota > Metazoa > Chordata > Amphibia > Caudata > Salamandridae > Triturus > Triturus cristatus. The sequence continues at coordinate 319,498,303 of NC_140589.1, read as the reverse complement.
AGGAATTACAGGCAGAGATTTATTGCGTTTTGCTCTGGTGATTTCACAGTTGCATTAGTAGGAAAAAGGGGGAGCGATTTTTTGGGGGAAGAAGCAGACTCTTAGCACACACCCAGCTCCTTTCCATGTATAATCATGCACAGTATTTAGAAGCGAGTGGGGTTTTCAGGTTTCAGTCTGTAATGCAAATACATTCAGGATCACTAAGGCTGGTTGCCCTTGCTGGAGTGTAGGCAGTCACCGAGGATACACATGGTGGTGGTCTGAAAAAGCAGTCTGGACATGTGCAATTTAAAAAAATCTGAAAAGTGGTTTCATAATGTGTCAGTCTGTAAAAGTGATTTTCACTTGCCAAAAAAAAAGAGCAGTAAGTGTGCATTCAAATTGGCAAAGAAATTTCGTTTTGGGACTAATGTGAAAACATGACTCTGTGTGCAAATAGGAATTACAGGCAGAGATTTATTGCGTTTTGCTCTGGTGATTTCACAGTTGCATTAGTAGGAAAAAGGGGGAGCGATTTTTTGGGGGAAGAAGCAGACTCTTAGCACACACCCAGCTCCTTTCCATGTATAATCATGCACAGTATTTAGAAGCGAGTGGGGTTTTCAGTTTCAGTCTGTAATGCAAATACATTCAGGATCACTAAGGCTGGTTGCCCTTGCTGGAGTGTAGGCAGTCACCGAGGATACACATGGTGGTGGTCTGAAAAAGCAGTCTGGACATGTGCAATTTAAAAAAATCTGAAAAGTGGTTTCATAATGTGTCAGTCTGTAAAAGTGATTTTCACTTGCCAAAAAAAAAGAGCAGTAAGTGTGCTTTCAAATTGGCAAAGAAATTTCGTTTTGGGACTAATGTGAAAACATGACTCTGTGTGCAAATAGGAATTACAGGCAGAGATTTATTGCGTTTTGTTCTGGTGATTTCACAGTTGCATTAGTAGGAAAAAGGGGGAGCGATTTTTTGGGGGAAGAAGCAGACTCTTAGCACACACCCAGCTCCTGTCCATGTATAATCATGCACAGTATTTACAAGCGAGTGGGGTTTTCAGGTTTCAGTCTGTAATGCAAATACATTCTGCATCACTAAGGCTGGTTGCCCTTGCTGGAGTGTAGGCAGTCACCGAGGATACACATGGTGGTGGTCTGAAAAAGCAGTCTGGACATGTGCAATTTAAAAAAATCTGAAAAGTGGTTTCATAATGTGTCAGTCTGTAAAAGTGATTTTCACTTGCCAAAAAAAAAGAGCAGTAAGTGTGCATTCAAATTGGCAAAGAAATTTCGTTTTGGGACTAATGTGAAAACATGACTCTGTGTGCAAGTAGGAATTACAGGCAGAGATTTATTGCGTTTTGCTCTGGTGATTTCACAGTTGCATTAGTAGGAAAAAGGGGGAGCGATTTTTTGGGGGAAGAAGCAGACTCTTAGCACACACCCAGCTCCTTTCCATGTATAATCATGCACAGTATTTAGAAGCGAGTGGGGTTTTCAGGTTTCAGTCTGTAATGCAAATACATTCAGGATCACTAAGGCTGGTTGCCCTTGCTGGAGTGTAGGCAGTCACCGAGGATACACATGGTGGTGGTCTGAAAAAGCAGTCTGGACATGTGCAATTTACAAAAATCTGAAAAGTGGTTTCATAATGTGTCAGTCTGTAAAAGTGATTTTCACTTGCCAAAAAAAAAGAGCAGTAAGTGTGCATTCAAATTGGCAAAGAAATTTCGTTTTGGGACTAATGTGAAAACATGACTCTGTGTGCAAATAGGAATTACAGGCAGAGATTTATTGCGTTTTGTTCTGGTGATTTCACAGTTGCATTAGTAGGAAAAAGGGGGAGCGATTTTTTGGGGGAAGAAGCAGACTCTTAGCACACACCCAGCTCCTGTCCATGTATAATCATGCACAGTATTTACAAGCGAGTGGGGTTTTCAGGTTTCAGTCTGTAATGCAAATACATTCTGCATAACTAAGGCTGGTTGCCCTTGCTGGAGTGTAGGCAGTCACCGAGGATACACATGGTGGTGGTCTGAAAAAGCAGTCTGGACATGTGCAATTTAAAAAAATCTGAAAAGTGGTTTCATAATGTGTCAGTCTGTAAAAGTGATTTTCACTTGCCAAAAAAAAAGAGCAGTAAGTGTGCATTCAAATTGGCAAAGAAATTTCGTTTTGGGACTAATGTGAAAACATGACTCTGTGTGCAAATAGGAATTACAGGCAGAGATTTATTGCGTTTTGCTCTGGGGATTTCACAGTTGCATTAGTAGGAAAAAGGGGGAGCGATTTTTGGGGGGAAGAAGCAGACTCTTAGCACACACCCAGCTGCTTACCATGTGGAATCATGCACAGTATTTAGAAGCGAGTGGGGTTTTGAGGTTTCAGTCTGTAATGCAAATACAATCAGGAACACTAAGGCTGGTTGCCCTTGCTGGAGTGTAGGCAGTCACCGAGGATACACATGGTGGTGGTCTGAAAAAGCAGTCTGGACATGGGCTTTTTAAAAAAAATCTGAAAAGTGGTTTCATAATGTGTCAGTCTGTAAAAGTGATTTTCACTTGCCAAAAAAAAAGAGCAGTAAGTGTGCATTCAAATTGGCAAAGAAATTTCGTTTTGGGACTAATGTGAAAACATGACTCTGTGTGCAAATAGGAATTACAGGCAGAGATTTATTGCGTTTTGCTCTGGTGATTTCACAGTTGCATTAGTAGGAAAAAGGGGGAGCGATTTTTTGGGGGAAGAAGCAGACTCTTAGCACACACCCAGCTCCTGTCCATGTATAATCATGCACAGTATTTACAAGCGAGTGGGGTTTTCAGGTTTCAGTCTGTAATGCAAATACATTCAGCATCACTAAGGCTGGTTGCCCTTGCTGGAGTGTAGGCAGTCACCGAGGATACACATGGTGGTGGTCTGAAAAAGCAGTCTGGACATGGGCTTTTTTAAAAAAATCTGAAAAGTGGTTTCATAATGTGTCAGTCTGTAAAAGTGATTTTCACTTGCCAAAAAAAAAGAGCAGTAAGTGTGCTTTCAAATTGGCAAAGAAATTTCGTTTTGGGACTAATGTGAAAACATGACTCTGTGTGCAAATAGGAATTACAGGCAGAGATATATTGCGTTTTGCTCTGGTGATTTCACAGTTGCATTAGTAGGAAAAAGGGGGAGCGATTTTTTGGGGGAAGAAGCAGACTCTTAGCACACACCCAGCTCCTGTCCATGTATAATCATGCACAGTATTTACAAGCGAGTGGGGTTTTCAGGTTTCAGTCTGTAATGCAAATACATTCAGCATCACTAAGGCTGGTTGCCCTTGCTGGAGTGTAGGCAGTCACCGAGGATACACATGGTGGTGGTCTGAAAAAGCAGTCTGGACATGTGCAATTTAAAAAATCTAAAAAGTGGTTTCATAATGTGTCAGTCTGTAAAAGTGATTTTCACTTGCCAAAAAAAAAGAGCAGTAAGTTTGCTTTCAAATTGGCAAAGAAATTTCGTTTTGGGACTAATGTGAAAACATGACTCTGTGTGGAAATAGGAATTACAGGCAGAGATTTATTGCGTTTTGCTCTGGTGATTTCACAGTTGCATTAGTAGGAAAAAGGGGGAGCGATTTTTGGGGGGAAGAAGCAGACTCTTAGCACACACGCAGCTCCTGTCCATGTATAATCATGCACAGTATTTACAAGCGAGTGGGGTTTTCAGGTTTCAGTCTGTAATGCAAATACATTCAGCATCACTAAGGCTGGTTGCCCTTGCTGGAGTGTAGGCAGTCACCGAGGATACACATGGTGGTGGTCTGAAAAAACAGTCTGGACATGGGCTTTTTAAAAAAAATCTGAAAAGTGGTTTCATAATGTGTCAGTCTGTAAAAGTGATTTTCACTTGCCAAAAAAAAAGAGCAGTAAGTGTGCTTTCAAATTGGCAAAGAAATTTCGTTTTGGGACTAATGTGAAAACATGACTCTGTGTGCAAATAGGAATTACAGGCAGAGATATATTGCGTTTTGCTCTGGTGATTTCACAGTTGCATTAGTAGGAAAAAGGGGGAGCGATTTTTTGGGGGAAGAAGCAGACTCTTAGCACACACCCAGCTCCTGTCCATGTATAATCATGCACAGTATTTACAAGCGAGTGGGGTTTTCAGGTTTCAGTCTGTAATGCAAATACATTCAGCATCACTAAGGCTGGTTGCCCTTGCTGGAGTGTAGGCAGTCACCGAGGATACACATGGTGGTGGTCTGAAAAAGCAGTCTGGACATGTGCAATTTAAAAAATCTAAAAAGTGGTTTCATAATGTGTCAGTCTGTAAAAGTGATTTTCACTTGCCAAAAAAAAAGAGCAGTAAGTTTGCTTTCAAATTGGCAAAGAAATTTCGTTTTGGGACTAATGTGAAAACATGACTCTGTGTGGAAATGGGAATTACAGGCAGAGATTTATTGCGTTTTGCTCTGGTGATTTCACAGTTGCATTAGTAGGAAAAAGGGGGAGCGATTTTTGGGGGGAAGAAGCAGACTCTTAGCACACACCCAGCTCCTTTCCATGTATAATCATGCACAGTATTTAGAAGCGAGTGGGGTTTTCAGGTTTCAGTCTGTAATGCAAATACATTCAGCATCACTAAGGCTGGTTGCCCTTGCTGGAGTGTAGGTAGTCACCAAGGATACACATGGTGGTGGTCTGAAAAAGCAGTCTGGACATGGGCTTTTTTAAAAAACTGAAAAGTGGTTTCATAATGTGTCAGTCTGTAAAAGTGATTTTAACTTGCCAAAAAAAAAGAGCAGTAAGTGTGCATTCAAATTGGCAAAGAAATTACGTTTTGTGACTATTGTGAAAAGAAATGTAGTAATATATTTAAATAAAATAAAGGATTTTTTTTTTAGTTTTTTTCAGGTATTGCTGAAGAGCAGTGGACAAAATTTAAGATGCCTACAAAATCCAGAGTTCAAAAAACGCACAAAAAAAACCTATATTTGAAGACAACTAGAGGACCAAAGTTAGTAGAAGATGCTCATGTTGGGAAAAAGAAAAAATCTTCTGGTAAGCAGAAAAAACAATTTCTAAAAAATATATTCAAAAGAATGAAAAATGTACAAAATGTCTGTACTCAAAAGGATGTTTTGAACAAAAAAGGAGAGGAAAAAATTGACAATTTAGTTAATGCAAATATACCTTCAGCAACTGAAAAGATTTATATAAATAGAAAAACAGCGTTTAAAGAGATACGTAGAAAAATGTTTCAGAGAAGAGTTATGTCCAATTTGATGAAGGATGTGAAGAAATATAAGAAAAAGACAAAGTTTTATAAAAGAAAAAAGAAATAGAAGCCATTGCAGCAAAGGCATTAGAATTAAAAAGGAAACTATTCATTTTAATTTTGAATAGGATGCGTACATTAGACAAAATGGTTAATGTACTGAAATCACATAGCAAAAGGAAAAGAGTAGTGAACAGAACAAACTTTTGTAAAGTGTTTTTAGGAAAGTGGATGCATAGTTCAAGTAGTGAACCTTTTTTTAAGGAAGAGAGCTATTTTCAAAGTAATAGTTTGCTGCATGCAGTTGACACCAGAGGTCGTTCTTACGAAGTAAAAAATGGTTGCATAATGGAGAAGGAGATAATGGTTCCAAGAGATGAGGTACAAGTGATGGCAGATGAGGCTATGGGGAGACGTCCTAAAGCCCCAGTGTACACTTGGAATTGTAGTAGTATTTGCACTGTGCGTCAGGAATCTATTGACAAATTTCGAGAATTTCTAAGAGAATATAGTAAAAAAAGTATAAAACAGAAGATTAAGGTGCTTCAAAGTCTGGATCCATGCAGAGTGAGAGAGAATACTGGTTTGCAGGGTCATTCTCTGGCTTGTCTATCTAGAAAAGTGTGCAATAGTGTTTTCCATCATTTTAGGATGCTGGCTGTTCATCATACTGAAATGAGAAAGTTTGTGAGACGGTTGTATTTTGCCAAAAGTCCAGCAATAAAGTTAAATGAATTGAATAGGGCTCTGTTCCGAGGAACGGTATCAGATGTAGAGAAGGTTGTGGATGAAATTCAGTTTTGTTACTTTGGTCCTGAACAAAACAGTGCAGAGAAGGACACAGTAAATGAGGAAGAAGTGGAAGAGAATGTAGAACCCTCTGTAAGTAACACATTTAATGATCATATAACAAAATTTGCAATAGTCTCTAATGAAAGACCAAATTTTACTTGTATTTGTTGCCGCAGAACTCATTATAGAAAACAAACTAGGAATGTTGATCTCTACAGAAAGAGTGAAAATGAAGATAATTATAAGTGGAAGGATTTTGCCACATATATATTTCTAGAAAATTGTTTTGATTTGGGTGAAGATCAGCGTATTTGTAAATACTGTTACAACAAGTTAGAGGAAAATAGAATGCCGACCAGAGCTGTACATAATAATTTAGAATTGGATGCTATTCCTGCTGAACTTTCTGAATTAAATACATATGAGTCTATACTCATTCAATGTGTTCATCCGTTCCAGACCATAGTACGTATGGAGCCCAAAACTGGTAAATTGCCTCCTTCTGATTTACTGAGAGGTTTAAAAGGAAGAGTGGTGTATTTGCCCTTGGATTTGAAAAAAAATATGGAAACTATTGATGCGGATACTTTGGAAACTGAACCATTAATTATTCTGGTTAATGGTGTACCTACAAAGAATAAGAAGATTTGGCAGGAGCTGGTAGATGTGCGGAAAGTACAAAGAGCAAATTTGTATTTGAAAAGGAATAACAAATGGTATGAATCAATTTATATAGAAGAAGAAGAAGAAGAAGATTTACAAGAAGACACAGAAACACCAACTGGACAAATTGAAAAAGTGGACAAGTCAAAGGAAGAAGAAATTTATGAACATTTTAGCATACATCCTCTTCATTCAAAAGAAGTTATGGGAGATAATATTGATCTCTTTCAGATGAAGAAAGCAAAAGGAACTCCCGTGAGTGTATGGGAGGAGAGCTTGGAAGCTCGATGTTTTCCCCAGCTGTTTCCTAAAGGAAAAGGAGGACGATACGATGAACGTCCAGAACAGATTCCAGCTTCTGAGTATCGGACTACAAGACTATATGCTGAAGATCCCAGATTTCGACAAAGTATTCCTTATTTGTTCCATCTTTTATTTGAAAGCGACTTGTCTGCACTGTCTTATGCAGTAAATCACATTTTAAAAAGTGGAGTACATTTACAAAATGTGTCTGCTAAGGATTTTATGGAGAAAGTGCAGCACCGAGATGATCATTTGGAAACACAACTGATCAATCTGATGGCTTGTCAGCGTGGGACAAATGAATATTGGTACCGACGCCATGGTGAACTAAAATGCATGTTACGGAATTTAGGAACACCAACATGGTTCGTTACCCTAAGCTGTGCGGAGTACGCTTGGGATGATTTACTGGATTTTCTACGAGAGGCAAATTCAAACATTAAAAACATTGAATACAAGACAGCAGGAGAACGGTGCTCATTGGATCCGGTTAATGTTTGCAGATATTTCAATCATAGATTTGAGGCTATGATGTCCTTCATCTGCAATAAAAAAAATCCACCTCTTGGAGAAGTAGTAGATTTCTTTTGGAGAAAAGAGTACCAGGCAAGAGGTGCTCCTCATATTCATATGCTGTTGTGGATCAAGGATGCCCCAAAGTTTGGAACAGATACTGATGAAGCAGTGTTATCTTTCATTGAAGAATATGCAACATGTGCTATACCAAAAAGCACAGAAGAGAAAAAGTTAAAGGAGCAAGTTTTACGTTTCCAAAGTCATCGGTGTGGAAAATACTGTCGACGGAAATACAAGAGCAAAGATAAATACTACACTAAATGTCGATTTGGATTTCCTAGACCTGTTCTTTCAAATGGAAGAGTCAACAGTTTTATGTCAGCTGTGAGACATACTATCACAAGGAAATCACCTAAGAATACCTACAACCTAAAAAGAAAAGAAGAATCCAAAAATATAAATGACTACAACCCAGTCATTTTATCCATGTGGAACGCTAACATGGATATACAGTATGTAGCTGACAATTCCATTGCTGTTGCTCGATATGTAACGTCTTACATTACGAAATCAGAAAAAACAGAATTGAAGGAAATGTGGGAAGAGATTTCTCACGAGAAGACTGTCAGTAAGAAGCTGTACAGTTTCAGTTTGAAGATGTTATCGCATCGAGAAATTGGATCCTACGAATGTTCAGATAGGTTATCTTCTGCAAGTCTCTACTCGAAGTCAAGAAGAATAATTTGGGCAAGTTTAGGCCTTGCAGCAATGAGAAATCGGGTACTGAAATCTGTTGGAGAAATTGAATATTTGGCCGAGAATGACCCAGAAAGTACAGATATTTTGAAATCAAACATGTTGGACACATATTATCCCAAGAGAAGTCAACATCTGGAGAACATGTGTCTCTAAGAAGTGCTGCAGAACTACATTTATTCACGGAAAGCCGCAGAAGACATCAACAATGGAAAATATAAAGTCGTTGGTGAGGAAGGATGTTTGGTGAAGCAAACAAAAGGAAGTTTGATAAATCACAGGAAGCTGAGTTGCGACACTACTGACAAGAAGGAATTTTACTACTTGGCTCTTTTACAGTTGTTTAAACCATGGCGTACAGAGGATGAACTACTGGGAGAATTTCAAAGCTATGAAGATTCTTTTAATGCTTGCAAAGACAGCATACAATGCAGTACATTCTCAAGTTATCTGCAAATGTTAAATGAAGAAATTGAACAGGAAACTACAATTGCAGCAGAAATAGCTAGAGACAGTTCTCAGGACAGCCAAAGTTCAGGAACACTCAGTCAAGATCCCCTAGGACAACCAATCGTTGAAAATGAAGCATCAATAGCCATGAATGAAGTGGAAACGGCTATGAATCAAGCTCAAGAAGAATTTATAGACTTAGAAAATTTGGAAAGACAACTGAATCAAGAGCAGCAACAAATTTATGAAGAGATCAGAAGCAAAATTGAACACGGATTTCTACATGAAAAAAAAGAGTGCTCATGCACATCATTTCATCCAATCAGGATGTATGTAAGCGGACAAGCTGGAACTGGAAAAAGTTTCCTTATAAAAGTCATCAGAAGCTACCTACAGCAAAAAACAGATTCTACTTTGTCTTGTGTGGTTACTGCTCCAACTGGGTTAGCAGCATATAACATAAAAGGAATCACTTTACATCGTTTGCTAATGTTACCAGTGGAGCATGAGAACAAAATACAATACAACAAGCTAACTGGAGAAGCATCCTTGGAAGTTTCAAGAGTATTGAAGAAGATGCAAGTTCTCATTATTGATGAGGTGAGCATGGTATCAAACTTAATGCTTGCCTTTGTGCATTTAAGAATGCAGCAAATTTTGAAGACAGACTATGACATGTTATTTGGTGGAAAACACGTCATAGTTTTTGGAGATCTTTGCAACTTACTCCAGTTAAAGGACAACCAGTGTTTAGTACTGTCACACATGAAGACACGAAGAAGTCATTGGGAAGCATCGGAAATACAAATATTTGGTCCTTCTTTGAGTACAAGGAACTTACTACTAATATGAGGCAAGCAAGCGATGAAGAATATGGAAGTATTCTGAAAGATATCAGAATTGGACTACTCACAGAAGTTGGCAAAAAAGCATTACAGAGTCGGCTGCTACATAATTTATTTCCAAAGGAAGAAATAGTTGCAGAGAAGATATACAAGAACATTGCAGAAAACAAAAGTGTCATCTGCTTAATGCCAACTGTACGTGAATGCTCAATATTTAATGAGGAGCTTTTGAAATTGGAAAAGGAAGAGATCAGGAAATTGGAAGCAGTGGACAAAATTGAGGATGGAAGAATTACTGTCACAGTAACAGGCAAACTGAAAAATAAATTGGACTCACTAGAGAAGAACATCTCCAAAACAGCTGGATTAGAAAAAAATCTATATGTTTGCATGAACTGTAGAGTATTTTTAAGAAGAAATTTGGATGTTGAAAAAGGTTTAGTTAATGGAGCTATGGGAAGAGTTGTGGGTTTTATTAATTATCAGAAAAAAGATGGAATTGAATGTTTAAAAATAAAATTTGATCAGATAGAAGAAGTTAAAGATATTTGTTGTTGTACAGTTCGTTTCATGCTTGTGAAAGACTTATATGTACCTAGGAAGCAGTTTCCGTTTTCTCTAGCATATGCTGTAACTATTCACAAGTCTCAAGGATTGACTGTAGATTGTGCATTTGTGAACATTGGTTCAACTGTATTCAAAGAAGGTATGGCATATGTTGCTTTGTCACGAGTGAAAACATTATCAGGTTTATTCATGATAGACTTTGATGATTCAAAAGTTAGTGCTGATACAAACTGTGTAAAGGAGTATAATAGATTAAGAAGAAGATATGCTCCTCATTTAGGTCAGTATCCTGTGTTGGAGAAACGTGTAGTTTCTCGTCAAAGAAAAAATGAGAATATCTGTAATGAAGATGTAGAGAAGAGGAAAAAAAAGAGGAGTGATGTAATTGCAAGCAAAAAGAAAAAGGAAAATGAAGAACAGGTTGTAGGATGTCATTTTGAAAATAGCTCTGGTGTCAACTGCTACGCAAATGTAGTGCTGAATGCTGCATTTTATCTGGAAAGTTTGCAAGAGCAGATAATAGTAAATCAGGGAAAAAGATTCTGTTCTGAGCTGAGTCTCCTTTTTCAAAAGCTGAGTAAAGATAAAACTCAAATAGAAAGTGCTACTGAAATTAGAAAACTTTTAGATATATGTTCAGGACGAACACAGTTTTCTCAAAATGTACAGCAAGATGCACAGAAATTCTTAATGTATTTTCTTCAGGTACTGGAAGAAGAAGGGGTTCCCATTGAAAATGTATTTGGTCTCTCTTATAAATGGGAACATAGTTGTGAAAACTGTTATAATATATGTGGCTCTAATGTTGATAATGAAAGGTTTATTTATTTGACATTGCCAGACAGTAAAACAGTCACTTTTGCAAAATTAGTTAAAGATGCTAATCATAGCATGAAATGCGGTGAGTGTAAATCTGACATGTTTTCAACATTAATTTTAAACGAATACGGAAAGTATGTAATTTTAATGATGCAACGATGTAGAGCTGATAGTTCAAAATTGGATACTTTAATAAAGAAGTTTACAGGACAGCAATTATCAATTTCAGGAAAAACTTTTGTAACTGTTGCAATAATTTTCCATGATGGACCTACTGTTACTTCTGGACATTACACAGTTTATCTTAAATGTGAAAAAGGCTGGACACTGTGTAATGATTCCCAATTGATTTTCAAACAACGTTTGCCTTTTGATTTAGCAAATTCCTATCTAATCTTCCTGAAACCTAAATTTTAGAGAAACTTGGCAAGATCTGGACAAAATAATTTTACCATTTTACTGGATTACCATTGGAAATTTCTAAAAAAAAGATGTTTTAAATTATCATTTGGCCTAATGGAAAGATAACCAATTGTAATGTTGACTTTTTTAATTTTTAATGAAACTTTCAAAAACCAATAATTTAGAGATAATCGGTAACATCTGCACAATTTAAATTTTGGAATGTTATTGGAGTGCCATTGGAAATTTTTTCAAAAATGATTTTAAAAATTACTATTTGGCCATGCGGAAAAGTAACCAATTCTATTGTGGACTTATTAAATTATTAAAAAAAAATTCTTGAACCAAAATGTTACAGAGAATCGGTGAGATCTGGACAAATTAAACTTTAGAATTTTATTGGATTACCGTTGGAAATTTAATCCCCAAAAAATTTTAAAATTACTATTTTGCCTAAAGGAAATGGAATCAGATGTATTGTGGAGTTATTTGAGATATAATATTATGATTATACTTCTGAAACAAAAATATCAGACGGTATTTTAAAGAAATAAGTATTGTTTTTTGATGATATTTTTTTAGAATATTATGCATTTCTGTAATGTTAAGTTTAAGTGAGAAGAGATTCTGGGCTTTTTTAATACAATCTTTGAGATTGTTATTTTTTTTTTGCCCGCTGTTAAATGATGAATGCAATTGCTTTCACAATTTAAAGTGAAATGCAATATATTCTGAAAACAGCAAAAATAAGGCAAAAATATTTTTTTTAAAATATGTAAATACGAGTACTGTATTTTAAAATGTTTAAAAAACATTAATACTTTTTTCTTTTTTTTCAGATTGATATAGAAAATTTTCGAAAACTAGACCCATTTTTAAAGGAATTTATTTTTAAAAAAACAAATGAATATGGGTATGGTAAGTCAATAATAATAATTGTAGTGTTTCAAAGTCCTTGTAATGTGATTATTGATTTTTAGTGTTTTTAAAAAAAAAAAAAAAAAAAAATTACGCGCACCGTACGCGTGCGGTAAAAAAAAAAAAAAGTTTTTAAAAATATCTATAAAAAAAAGATGAAAGATAAGGTTGGCTCTTAAAAGAGCCGTTGTGTTCATGCAGGGAGAGAGGAAAGAAAGAATGGGAAAATTAGTCTCTGTGACAAGTGTGCTGATCTATTTTGAGGTCCACTAGGGAAACACTGGTCTCCCTATGACAAATTAGATCATGACAAGAGGCACATCGAATATCAACCCTCAGAAATCGAGGGTTAATTTCCAGAGGGCCAGCAAAAGGAGATGCTCCCCCCACAGATGAAGGGCTCACCTGACCTGCAGAAGAAGGAGTCAGCCCTGCAGATGATGGTCCAGGCTGAGCTGCTGTGGATGTGCTTGGTTGACTTTCTGAAGGGTTACCTCCAAAAAGTCGAGCATGTGTCCTTCTTTGTACATCCTTGAGGTGTCTCTTCATGGTATGATTCCCAAAGGAATACTTCCTGTCAGGATTACCTCTTGAAAGTACACGCTTACACAGCTTGCAAGTTACTAAGGGTGCATTTACCTTTTTCTGGCCTTCAGGAAAAGTAAAATAATCCCATACATAAGAGGTCTTTTGTTTCCTCGCTCTCTGCCTCAAGGTAGTGCTGCTAGTGCTAGCCTCACTCTCAGAAGAGCTCTGCTGGTCTGCCATCGTATCACAAAGACAACCCAGCTCCTTCTCCTAAGGGATCACAAGCAGAAATGAGGGGAATGGGTGTGGTGTAGGAGAGTTCTAGAACTGAAAGTAGTTTCAACCAATCAAAAGTTGTGTTTCATGATCACATGACCTACCGTACGCTTACGGTACGCTTACGGTACGCTTACGGCAAAAGTGCGCATGCGCGTAAAAAAGACACGCGCTTGCGCGCATGCGCATAACAGTCACTACCCGACACTTCCGCGTAACGTGCGCGTGTAGCGTACACGCGTACGCGTCCCACGCGGAGTACGCGCGGCTACGCAAATTGCGTAACTATACGCAAACAGCGTAGAAAATTTACGGGCGTTGCGTAAACCGTACGCTTACCGTAAGCTTACGGTACGCGTACTAAAAAAAAAAAAAGGAAAAAATGTCTTGCTAATAAATTTTACCTTTTTGTATTATAAAATATTTTTAAAAAAACATATTATAGAATTTTAAAAATTTAACCACAGTTTTAAAAAAAGGATAGAAAATTTTTACAAAAAATATGTAAAAAAAATAGAAAAAAATACATAACTTAGCATTTAAAAAACCGTACAAATTCACTGAAAAAACCATAGGTTTCACACATGTTATAGTTAGGAATTTGCATTTAAAAAACCTTGCTAATTCAATGAAAAAACCATAGGTTTCACACACGTTATAGTTAGGAATTAGCATTTAAAAAACCTTAGAAATTCAATGAAAAAACCAAAGGTTTCACACACCTTATAGTTAGCTGGACATTTTACTCGTAAAAAACCATTGAAATTCCCCCGTTATAGTTAGTTAAGCTAACTATAACTTGCGCGCCCGCAATGCACTGCTGATGACGTCACATATTACATCACTCATGACATGGTCAGTGACATCACTCATGACATCACTGATGACATCTCAAATGACATCACTGATGACATCACTAATGACATCATCCTTGTGATAGAGTGGCAGACCTCCTCTCACCCTAATATAACCTTTGATACACACATTCATAAATAGAGACTAAACTTTTCAAAACAATGGACATACCAATACCAGTTACAACAACCTCTTCAGTAATTCTAAGATCCACACACACATCCACTCATTCACCAACAGTCCTATACAGTCACTCATACATGTACTCACTCATCATATGTACTCATACACCTATACATCCTGTTACACAATGCCACTCATCCGTAGAGTTACTCACACACATAGTCACTCATGCTAATAAAGAATCAAACATCCATTTACTTGCATATACAGTTATACACACACCACCACACTTACTTCTACAAAAACTTACACATACTTAGTCTTTTAAACAATCACTTATAGAAACACATACTTATTCATACAGGAACTCTTTCAATCTCTCACTCTCACATATACTCACTTATATACACCAATAGTCACATATACTAGTTTAAAACATATGTAGTTACTCATAAAAACACTGTAGAGACAGTCATTCACTCACTAACACACCCATACACACACTCATCCACCCATGCAGTCCTGCACACATACTATCTTCAACACATACAAACAGTAAGTCACTCATTCATGCACCTATGCACTACGTAATACCCCCCATCGAACCATAAAGACATCAGACACTTATACTGATACCCAAAAAAACAACTAATAACCTATATAAACACTCATGTAGCTGCTCACCAACCCATGCAGCCACTTATACACAAAGTGAAAGACTGATACAGATATATACATATTTAAACATTACTCACTAAGCCATGTATTCACTATGATACACCTAATCAGTCAGTTACACAATCAATTTTTCAAAAACAAATCATCCATTTAGACACTTATATACCCATTTATTCTTCCATCGACCTTGAGATATACATATATAAAACATATTTAATTTTCAGAAAAACACACATTCACTGGATGATGTCATCAGTGATGTCATCAGTGATGTCATTTGAGATGTCATCAGTGATGTCATGAGTGATGTCACTGACCATGTCATGAGTGATGTAATATGTGACGTCATCAGCAGTGCATTGCGGGCGCGCGAGTTATAGT
The DNA here is from genome assembly GCF_964204655.1 of Triturus cristatus. Classification (NCBI taxonomy): domain Eukaryota; kingdom Metazoa; phylum Chordata; class Amphibia; order Caudata; family Salamandridae; genus Triturus; species Triturus cristatus. The sequence goes on along the minus strand of NC_140589.1, from coordinate 319,483,191 downwards.
TAGCTTAACTAACTATAACGGGGGAATTTCAATGGTTTTTTACGAGTAAAATGTCCAGCTAACTATAACGTGTGTGAAACCTTTGGTTTTTTCATTGAATATATATATATATATATTACCTACTGGTGGTCACCAGTAGGTAGTTATAGTTAGGACCAAGTTTCAATAGGAAGAGCATTTTTTGTTTTGCTTATAATTTTGGCGTCGTTTGATGAATCTTCATGAACATTTCCAAACTTATTCTTTGTTCATATCAGCTCCTATGCTGAAAGTTTGGGGGTGATTTGTCAAGGGGGGGCTGAGAAAGAAGGGGGTCCCAAAACATGTTTTCTCCATGCAATTTCCATAGGAAACTTTAGACAAGGCTACAGGTCGAACTGGTGAACGGAATCACCCCAAATTTGGCAGGGAGAAGGGTCTTGGTCTAGAAGGCACGCTTTTGTTTATTTGGTGTAAATCCTTTCAGTAGTTTTGGAGAAATATCGAAATTTACAGATATTGATATTTGGGAATTCTGCCATCTGATTGGCTGAGGCGTTACGAGCACAAGCCATTTTGTGATTCTGTTGCAGCGAGAAAGGGGAAAAAAGGGCTAAACCAGAGGAGGGTAGGAGCACTGTAACCTCTGTGGGGTGTTTAGGGTGTGCAATACAGGGGTATGAAACAAACTACTCACCCCTAACAGTCTGAAAGTGCTGGGCTACGGAAATTAAGTGAGGTATTGGCTAGAGTCTGATGCTGCTAAGGTGAGCTGCTGCGAGACTCGGGGATTAAAGCGTGAGCCCAAACTGTGTGTCTTATGCTGTGAAGTCATATGCCTTCTCCGTTGTACCACACCTGTGGAAGTAGTGTCAGCATGTGTTTATACCTACTAGGACAAAATACTTGCCCCCACTGGTCTGAAAGTGCTGGTGTATGGAAAATATGAGAGGTATTGTCTAGAGTCTCATGCTGCTAAGATGAGCTGCTGCCGGACTCGGGGATGAAAGTGTGAGTCTAAACTGTGTGTAATATGCTGTGAAGTCATGTGCTCTGGCCGCTGTGCCACATCTGTCCAAGTAGTGTCAGCATGTAGTTATACCTACTCAGAGGAACTTTTGTTTCGAACATTGTAACTTGTGTATGGTGCTTAGGGGGTGTCATACAGGGAGTGCGAAGGTAAATTTGCGCGTATCAAATCAATTTGGTATTTGTAAAGTGCAAACTACTCACTCCTACGGGTCTGATGGTACTGGGGGCGTAAGCTAAGCTGCTGCCGGACTCAGGGATAAAGCCGCTGAACTACTGACCCCTAATGGTCTGAAAGTGCAGGGTACGGAAATTATGTGAGGTATTGCCTGGAGTGTCATGCTGCTAAATTGAGCTGCTGCTGGACTCAGGGATGAAAGCGTGAGTCCAAAGTGCATGCCAAACATCCATGCATGCCATAAACGGGCATCACCATGAGACTCCTGGTCGTGGGCCAACAGGGGGTGCACACACCCATCGTAATCCATGCCAGCTACCCACACGTTGGAGAGACACTTGAGACCCGTGGAGCTTCCGCCATCCAGTCACCACCGGCAATAAAGGATGTGACGTTGTCGATGCATTATATTCGCGTGGTCACATGGCCTGTGACGCATGTGCCGGATGAGTGTGGTGTGTGTCCAAACCTGCCCTCAGGGAGTGGCCGTGACATGTTGACAACTAGACCACTGGCCTGCACACCAACAGTGAGTACGCCTGCGACAGGTCGCTATGTGGGGAGGTGAAAACGTGTTTTCTCAATGGATTTTCCAAAGGAAACTTTAGGCAAGGCTACAGGCCAAACTGCTGAACAGAATTACGCCAAATTTGGTAGGGAGAAAGGTCATGGTCCAGAAAGCACGCTTTCTTGCATCGAGTGAAAATATAAAAGAAAGGTCCCGGGGGCAATTTAATATACCGGAGCTCTGTCTGTGCGAGATAACCCTTTCACGCTCCCTCTTCCCAACATCACCACTTCGCAGCTATGCCGTTAGAAGCCAGTCCGTCGGCTTGCAGCTCTCTACTTTTGCAAGCTAGTACGCTGCTGTGCCTGTACCTCTGCGAGCTACTACGCTGCTGTTCCTTTGGGAGCGGACGGCTCGTAGTATTGTGTCTGTGACCGGACGGGCCTCAGTTGTCCCTCTGCGTGCCTGGGTGCAAACTGTTCATAAGTCACACTACAGAAGCATTGAAAAGCCATTTTGTGATTCAGTCCGTCAGCTGGCATCTGGCCGAGGTATTTCTGAAAACATACCGAAGTTCTTTCTGTGCGAGATACCCCTTTCAAGCTGCCTCTCTCCACATCAGCAGGTAACGCACCCTCTTCCCACATTACCAACATACCCTTCTTGTGCCCAGAATTGTCCCAGTGCGGTTGGGCAAAGAAGAATCTTAGTCATGTATAGATTTACATATAAAACATTTTATTTAAAAAAAACAACAACAACAAATAAAACTGAAGGGAGTCTGGTTGTGTGATCGCTGCCATGAAGTTAGGGTCACTGTCATTCAGGACTCAGGACACAGTTCCACATGTGATCGGCTTGTATTGAACAGGGTTAGTGGCACCAGGTGTCGCGCCTTGTGTTGTACAGGGTTAGTGGCACCACGTGTCACCGACCTTGCATATGGAAATATGCCTAACGGATCAAAGGGAGTCTGGTACTGTGGTCACTGCCACGAAGTTGGGGTCACTGCCATTCAGGACTCAGGACACATTTCCACATGTGGGATTGGCTTGTATTGAACAGGGTTAGTGGCACCACGTGTCATGCCTTGGGTTGTATAGGGTTAGTAGCACCACGTGTCGCCAGCATTGCATATGGAAATATGCCTAACTGATCAAAGGGAGTATGGTGCTGTGGGTGCTGCCACGGACTTGGGGTCACTGCTATTCAGGACTCAGGACGCAGTTCCACATGTCGGATTGGCTTGTGTTGAACAGGGATAGTGGCACCACGTGTCGTGACTTGTGTTGTACAGGGTTAGTGGCACCACGTGTCGCCGGCCTTGCATATGGAAATATGCCTAACTGATCAGAGGGAGTCTGGTGCTGTGGTTTCGGCCACGGACTTGGGGTCACTGCCATTCAGGATTCAGGACACAGTTCCACATGTGGGATCGTTCGGCTTGTGTTGAACAGGGTTAGTGGTACCACGTGTCGCCGGCTCGTGTTTTGAATAGAGTTAGTGGCACCATGTGTTGCGGCTTCTGTTGAATTCTGCCTCAATAAGGCCACGTGGCGATGACTTGTGGTGCACTGAGTTAGTGGCACCCGAAGCATCCAGCGTGTGTGCACCCTGCGATGATGCGTCGTCCGAGCGGGCTGCACTGGGAGAAATGTCTTTTGTCTACTGAATTCTGCCTTAAAAAGTCCACGTGGCGATGATTTGTGGTGCAGTGAGTTAGTGGCACCTGAAGCACTCAGCGTGTGCGCACCCTGCGATGATGCGAAGTCCGGACGGGCCTCACTGGTAGCAATGTCTTTACATGCTTTGAAAGAATCTTCATAGCACTCAAAATCTCCAAGTAATTCCATTTCAGTCCTCCAAGGTTTGAAGAGTTGCAGAAGAGCTAAATAGAAAAACTCTCTCTTATCTGGAGTATCACAACTTAATTTCCTGTGATTAATCAAATTTCCTTTGGCATTCTTTAAGAAACATCCATCATATCCAATTACAGCATATTTCCCTTCATTTATTTTTTCTGTAACATTTTTTCTAAAACTATAATGTTGCAGTATTTCATATAGACATATGTTTTCCAGGTATGGACTTCTATTTGGATAGTATGCGAGGAACAGTAATTGAGTTATCTGCAACATATTGTATGTCCATATTTGCATTCCACATCTTCAAAATTACTGGATTGTAATCATTAATGTACTTCGATTCTTCTGTTCTTTTTATATTATAAGTATTTTTGGGTGATTTTCGAGTGATAGTATGCCTCACTGCTGACATAAAACTGTTCACTCTTACTTGCGATGACTCATGGTTCACTGAGTTAGTAGTACCTTTGGTGCTCAGCGTGTACATACCCTACGATGATGCGTGGTCCGGGGGGGCCGCACTCGGAGCAATGTCTTTTGTCTATTCAATTCTGCCTTAGTAAGGCCACGTGTCGATGACTTGTGGTGCACTGAGTTAGTGGTACCTTTGGCGCTCAGCGTGTGCGCACCCTGTCATGATGCGTGGTCTGAGAGGGCTGCACTGGGAGCAATGTATCTTGCGTACTGGACTGCGTCATGTGCAATCGCTACTTCATGTGAATTGTGATGCCTGCTGTCCGCAGTGTAGATCGAAGGCAGTAGTCTGTACAGACATAAGTCTGCGGTGCTGTGCCGCTGGGTTTGTAGGGGGGCTGTGTCGAGGAGACCCGCGGTCATGGCAGCAGCCTCGTGGCAAGGTGAGGCCCGCCGCTCTGGCACAGACACTGGTCTTCACAGTTCACAAGTGAACCACGCCCAGAGTCCCGGCCTATTTATTCACACTCCTACGCTGAAGTGGTGTACGTCGGACCAGCCCACTCCGGTTACGCTTATGCTTACAGGGGGGACAATACAGCAACATGACTGAGATCGTCCCTAGTGTTTGATGTAACATGGTTGGGTCCACTGTCCACAACTCTACAAGCACCATTAGTATTTGTGCACATGGAGAGGTGTGTGTTCTGCATACTGAGATGTGTCCAGCACATCACCCCTACACTTTGCATTGTGTGCATTGTTATTCATGGGTGAATTGCTTCCTTCACATATAGTTTGTTCACACCTGTCCCAATATTCAGCTATTGTGTGGCTGAGTGGCCATGCCGTTTTTGGAAAGTTCACTGTCTTGTTCTGCGCTGCCTCGGCGGTAGGGGGGTCCTGGGGGTGGTGGTGGGTGTTGTGGCGTTCTTGGGTGTCGGAGCTGCTTGATCAGTAGGTCTATGACATGTGTTGGTCTTCAGATGTGGCTCTGGGCTGGGCTCTCTTTCATACTGTATGTAATTGTTTAATATTTAAAAAACAAGAAGACATTAAATAATAAATAAAAAAATACAAACTTTTTTTAGGATATTACAGTTACAAAATATCACATTTATTTTCAAAATTACTGAGAAAAACATAGGTTTTATGAACATTATAATTAGAAATTAGTATTTAAATAACCTTTGAAATTCCCCCCAAAAACATAGGTCTCGGGAACATTAAAGTTACAAATTAGTATTAAAAAAAAATTCCAATTTACTGAAAAAACGATTGCCACATTTCCCAACATTGAGCTATTATATGGCTAAGGGACCATGCCATTTTTGGAGGGTTCGATGTCCTTTTCTGCACTGCCTTGGTGGTAGTAGGGAGAGGGGTTGTATGGGGGGGAGGTCCTGAGGGTTGTGGCAGTGGGTGTTGTGTCCTTCTTGGGTGTTAGTTGAGCTAACTATAACTCGCACGCCTGCAATGCGCTGCTGATGATGTCACATATTACATCACTCATGACATGGTCAGTGACATCACTCATGACATCACTGATGACATCTCAAATGACATCACTGATGACATCACTGATGACATCATCAACGTGATAGTCTGACACTCTAATATAACCTTTGATACACGTACTCTAAAATACAGACTACCATTTTCGAAACCATAGACACATCAATACCCATCCACTGATTCCTATCTATACATTGTGAGCTAGATATACACTCATACAGTCACTCATACATGCTGTCACTCGTGATTACATCAGTATAATATCCACTCATACACCTATACATACATTCACACAGTGCTACAGATCCATAGAGTTACTCACACATCTACTCAGTCATGCCATAAATCAATCACACACCCATGTACTCACCTATGCAGATATATACACACCACCTGACTTATTTATACACACACCACCTCTCTTATTTATATAGATACTAACACATACTTAATCTTTTATACAATCACTATTACAAGTGCACATTCATGTATGTAGACACTCTTGCAATCACTCTCTCTCACGTATAGTCAATTATACACCCCAACACTCACATATAGGGGTCTATTACGATCCTGTATTTTTTTCCCCCGTACGACTCGTATCCGTAAATTTTTCCATACGAATCGTACAAGTCCCGTCCGACCCATGAAGTACGATTCGTGTGTGAAAAATACATACGGATATGCCCTATCCGTACAAATCAGATCGGGAAAAGTTGTACGAGACGGACCCGGACACTTTTCCGTACGAAGCCTAAAAATACAGTCAGACTGTACAAGTACGATCCGGACCGGCTTTCCGATTTTCGAATTGTACGGAAAACGTCCCGTACATGGGGAATAACTTTTACATATGCAATGTCGGTGTACGCACCGTACATACACAATGTTGTTGTACGCACCAATGTTGTTGTACGCACCAATGTTGTAGTACGCACCGTACATACGCAATGGCGGTGAACGCACCGTACATACGCAATGTTGTTGTACGCACCAATGTTGTTGTATGCACCAATGTTGTAGTACGCACCGTACATACGCAATGGCGGTGTACGCACCGTACATACGCAATGGCGGTGTACGCACCGTACATAGCAATGTCGGTGTACGTTCCGTACATAGCAATGTCGGTCTACGCACCGTACATACGCAGTGGCGGTGTACGCACCGTACATAGCAATGTCGGTATACGCACCGTACATAGCAATGTCGGTGTACGCACTGTACATACGCAATGGCGGTGTACGCACCGTACATAGCAATGGCGGTGTATGCACCGTACATACGGAATGGCGGTGTACGCACCATACATACGCAATGGCGGTGTACGCACCGTACATACGCAATGGCGGTGTACGCACCATACATAGCAATGTCCGTGTACGCACCGTACATACACAACGCATGGGGGTGTGTGCCTGTACAACCACCCCTTATAACACACCCACCAAAAATTCAAACTGAGGCCCACCCACAAATGGACCAATAAAAAGGGCCCACACACATAAACCATAAACCTTTGCAACAGACTCACTGCAGCTAGAGAGCACACCCCAACAACTGCACCCATCCACCTTAACATATACACCTTCACACAACCTCCTTCACACATACCCCCTCTTTACATTCAGACCCACACCATCACATTCAGACCCACACACCCACAACCATCCACACCCTCACCCCACACCATGCCCACAGACAAGAATCCAAAGTTCATCAGAGTCGAGCCACAGCTGTTTGGAACATTGGTCAGACAGACCAGCATAGCTGAAAAATCATGCCTGTGGCAGAGGATCGTCGATAGGGTGAATGCTGTTGCACCCATCAGAAGGACCAGGACTGAATGCCAAGCCAGGTGGTACGATCTGCGGAGGGCGGTAAAGCGCAAAATGAATGATGACTACGCCCAGAGCAACATCACTGGAGGTGGTGGGCCCCGCAGACCAGTACATTTCCATCCCTGGGAGGAGAAGGTGATGGCCCTGCTTCCACCGGTGGGAGTACATGGACTTCTAGGAGTTCCAGAGCCTGGTGAGTACACAAACAACTTAGGTAACATGGGGGTAATGGCATCCACACCCCAACTACACCAAATGCATGCAACTACCCCAAGCCCTCACCGGCCAGAACCACAGTAAAAAATAACGCTAATGCCACTAACATGTGTATGCCCCATTGAGAAAGCAAGGCCATGCTATGTCCCATGCTACACGAAGCACCAACCCAAGAATGGATGTCCGGTATGCTGGGAGGGTGGGTGGCACAAAACACATTGTTGAACTCCAAATCAGACACAATTGCCCTCATCCCATATGGCCCAGGTACATACCCATGTACCTAGCAAATGCACAGGGATTGGGAAAGTACTGACAAGATAGCTCACACTCGGCCTGGGTGTAGGCAGCACAAGGCCCTCCTGTGACCAGTGCAAACACAAACACCAAGACAACAAGGTCAGATATCTAGGTCAGGAACTCACACTCACTGTCATGGCAGCATGCTCCATGGGGGACAGCTACATCAACTGGGAGCCCCAGGGCAAAATCACACTACACACACAAGCAGGCGCTGTCACACACACACCTCACACAAGCAGACACCCCCGGGACAGGCAATGGATTTACCCACTGTCACAATGGACATGTAACACAACAAGACTAATACATAGCTGAAGAAGCATCCAAGCCAAAATTCTACATGTCAAAGACTCAGGAGAACATATCAATCTGTCCCCCGCAACATACCCATCCACAAGTGAACATTGAGGAGAATGCTAGGCACATACAACTACCTGGAGGAACAGTGCCAACTTTAATGTGTATGAAACATGCATGTTGCATGAAACAGCATTAACATTGTCTGTCTCTCACACACAGGGCAACGTGATGAATCTCCCCCCAACAATGGGGGTGAAGAGTCACAGTCCCTGGCTCGGGAGGAACCTGACCCCACCGGCAGTGACGCCTTTCAACACTCTGCGGATGACCCCGACCGACCTGGACCCTCTGGTGTCCAAGCCCCTGCAGAACCTGGTTCAGGAACATCTGTGCCAATCACCACCAACATTCCTGCCACATCCCAGGAGACACCGAGGAGCCCTGCCCGCAGAGAACAACTGAGCCAGTCTGACCAGGAGGAAGAAGGTGCGGCGGGCACCCAGGAGGAGGCAGACAACACCGCCACTGCCATCCCTCAGGGGTCCCGTAGACCCAATGTGCCTACAATGGTAGGCCAGGCTCGTGTGGGCAGGGGTGGTGGGTGTGAAGGCAGGCGGAGACGAGAACCTGACCAGCCAGCTGAAGGGACCGGTATGTCACACATACACAACATCATGGATGCATAAAGGCGTGACACCAGGGAGTTCAGCCAGGTAGTGTTGACCCTCACAGAGATCAAGAACCAGCAGGCCGAGCAACACGCCAGTCAACAAGAACACCAAGGACGGATGGAGGCAAGACTGGTTGAGCTCCTGGTGGTAAATACAAAAATATCTGCTGTACCTATAGTTATTTTATAAACGCATCTAAGTCGTTTCTTAAGACAGAAAAAACCACTCTATCTGGACCGTGTAGAGATTACAAAACACATAGAAATAGGGTATTAATCCATGTTTTAATTTCGACCTTATTTGAAAAAGACTTATTTGATGAATACGTAAAATTTATACATTACACCAACATTTTAACACAAACAAAACCAAGGACCTATTCGTCCTACAATACATTGGTACCCATGGACAATCTGTGGGATAAAATTATTCACACATACTCATTCATACTAAGACACATTCATACAATATGACAAGAGACACATGACCCTAAAAGCTAACAGATGAACAAAATACAGGCCCAAAATAATGGTAGGCGAGTCTTCTTAAGTGTAAAGCATACACAGAGGGATACAGAAAAGAAGAATGGCATATGGTAAACAGAATGGAATAACAAGAAGATGTATTCTAGTAATGTCTTAATAAATCTGTGTGGTGAACAATCCAGTTCAATATGCCGACGCGCGTTTCGGTGTAACACCCCCTTTGACCGGGGCAACACCTTCTTCAGGGCTAGAAATTATTCAGACATAAGTTCCATGGGACCTACCAAGTGATAAATAACAATTAGTAAACAAAAAACTGTTTATTCTAAACATATCCATTAGATAATACTGATTATTCATAAAGTTGCAACATACAAAATTCATCTAAACTGAACACTGGTCCAGATACATGAGTGGTTGAGCATTGGATGTACTAATTATATTATGGACGTTGCACACATGATAGAAAATAACGAACAAAATAGCCAAGATACGAGAAAAATTTGTAAAGGAAAACACAAACAACAAATGGTTTAGTCATACTAGCAATCAATCAAAAGGATTCCTGGATGTATTGCTTAAACTGGATACCGTTACACAAAATCTAGTAAATAGCATTCGGGTAGAAACAGTAAATGAAATTTTTTTTGAAAATTCACCATAGTGGTGTGTCCCCATATATAGTTTGGGAGATAGTATCAACTAAGAGATGGGTGAGTTTCGAGTACAGTTACGAAACATAAAAGTTACAAAAGATAGGGGTGCTATTTCTGCATGAAACTAATGATTACAGCAAAGGAAGATGAGAGACATGCTCACCAAGGGATCAGTCGAGAAGATAAGAATATATATATCTCTCTCTCCTTAAGTTTAATGACACAACCTCAGTACTTCTTACGGTGAACAAATATAGTAATGTAGTGGAACTTTTCAACTTATTGGAATGCGAGATCTAAGGAAGAGAGTGGATCAGGAAAGATTAGCATTTCAGTCATAAAACAAAGTTTAGTTAGATTTATAATGTTTATAGAGGGAGACAAAGGCCATGTCCCTGGGACTTAATCTACCTGAAATCAGCGGTTCATAGGTGTTCTCTGTTTGCATTTTTTAAGCGATGAATATGAGTCAATGAGTCTGAAATACCAGCAAAAACAAAATAGGCTAGTGAAGGTCTTTTTTTTATATATAAATCATAGACTAATGTAATAAGCGAGAAACTTAAAGATGTAATTAATCACCTACTTAAGTTTTAGAGAAAGCACCTCGTAATTCCGGCTCGATGTGCACCTATCCTCACGCTTCCAAGGTTGGTGAGGAAAAAGGAAATGGATTCTGCCACAGCGTCTGGTAGGCGAAACAAAACAATTCGAGTTAGCGCTCCAGGACTAATTGCGGGGTCAAGGTTATTTCTAATCATTGCCCCGTATGATATGCGAGTAACTCAAAAATGTAATTAATCACCGTTTTAGTTTAGGGAAGACACCTCGCTGTTACGGTTTAGCGTGTGACTGGGGGAAAAGGACTTGGATTCCGCCGCAGTATCTGTTGAGCGAAATAACAAAACAATTAGAGTTAACGCTCCAGCGCTGATTAAAAGAACGAGGGAACTGTTGTCTTGGTCCTTCTGCCTATTTTCTAAACGCTTACCGGGAGGAAATTTTCTAATGCTTTCTGTCCTTCGTCTCAGTCCAGATACGCAGATCAATGTAGACGCTGCTCCGCATGATATGCGAGTAACTTAAAAATGTAATTAATCACCGTTTTAGTTTAGGGAAGACATCTCGCTGTTTCGGTTTAGCGTGTGGCTGGGGGAAAAAGGAATTGGATTCCGCCGCAGTATCTGATGAGCGAAATAACAAAACAATTAAAGTTAACGCTCCAGCGCTGGTTAAAAGAACGAGGAAACTGTTGTCTTGGCCTTTCTACCTATTTTCTAAACGCTTACCGGGGGCAAGTTTTCTAGTGCTTTCAGTCCTTCGTCTCAGTCCAGATACGCAGATTAATGTACACGCTGCTCCGCTGCTGGTCCGCTGCTTTCTGCGAAGCGAGCAACGACCAGTTTGATTGTGAGCAGCTGCTTATATACCGGCAGGGGCTGTGCACAAATCACGTCATAGGGTAGTGTCAAAGAGGTGGCTATGGATTCTGGAGTGACTTCGGAGTGAAGTGTTTTAAGGTCACAGCTATGATGGCTGAAGGTAATGCGACAACAAACCAGATATAATAGTTTCTGACAGTCTGCAATGCAGTCGACAACAGAGAACTCGTGGTAATGGCTCAGATGGATGAGTTAAAGAGCCCCTTAATGATATTATGTATGTGTCCAAAGGCTTGGCGATGAGCAAGGAGAAAAGAACCAATGGAGGGTCTATTGTGGCAGTTCACGGTAGTGTTTAATTGAAATCCAAATCGTTTTTTTCTTACAGAGGGATGCATTGCTCTATTACGATGCTTAAATGATAGCATTCTCCCAGGGTAATTCCTCATTGAGCCCCCTTGTCTTGGAGTCCAGGAAGTAGATCCAAAAGACTTCTCGCTTCTTACGGATCCGGGTGCTGTCAGTGCCCTTTTGAATGCGGACCCTTTCTAAGATTGTCCAACGTAGGTCCTTTTCAGTGTGGTTGGACTCCATCCAATGTTTGACCAATGGTGCTGAAAGATTATTTCGCCTGATGTTTGATTTGTGTTCCCCTATGCGTATTTTGCATTCTCTGCCAGTCTCTCCTACATAGGGGATTTTACATGGGCATAAGATAACATAAATACAGTTTGATGTTTTACAGTTGGTCATTTCGTTGAGATTGATGGTTTTATTATTGATTACAATGGTGTCGTTGACAATAGCGTTAGGGCATGCCTGACATCCTCCACATTGATGATGTCCTTGAACGGGGGTATTGCCAACAATGGATCTCTGTGTCAATGTGTTTCGTTCTTGAGGTTTGGCTCTGACCAATAGATTTTTTAAGTTTTTGTTCCTCCGGAATGCAAATAAAGGCTTGGGTATCTTATCTGCTTCATTGTCCAGATTTAGGAGGTGCCACTGTGAATTGACGATTTGACGTATTTTATGGTTTATGGATGAGTGTTTGATGACACAAACCAATTTTTCCGTCTTGCTTTCTTCCTCCTTGGGTGTAAACAAAGAATCCCGATTGAAATATCTAGCTCTCTTGAGGGCATCCCTAACAAGCCTGTTAGGGTATCCTCGTAACAGGGACATAAGCCATTCACTCCGTCAGATTGCCGACAACATGGGCAACCCTCCCTGTGCCACCAGGCGAAGACCACCACCAGCCACAGGGAGGGAGGAGGAGGAGGATTCGTCCGACGGAGAGTCCCAAGCATCGTCAAGGCCTGCATCTGAGGGTCCCCCGAGGAAGGTGGGTCGTCCACGGAAAAGACCGTGAGAGGCAGCGGACCATCCACATCTCCCAGGTCACCTGGCCTTCATGTGCAAAAGCATCACCTCATTGACTGACATCATCTGCCACATCGACCTGCTGGTCACAGTCTGACCAATGATGCCAAATACTGTGGTCTGGACTCTGCTGACTTCAAATGGCAAGGATCCCATCTCCCCCTGTGAACTTTGGATTCTATGGTCCCTGCATTGCACCTTTTTCTGTGCACAAATCACGCCCCAGAGCTATAATTAAAAAGTTAATACTTGAAATTTTATGTTGCAGTCACTTAGCATGATTCCACAACATATATATGTGGGGATATGTCAAAGTATGCCTGAGTGTGGAACTAACTCCAGCCATCCATACACTTGGATCTGAGTCCGGTTGAGGACACACATGGGTCACAATGTATCACCAAATACAGACATGGAGCCCAATACTCACCCGTGATAGCCTCAAGCTGTTGAGGGGGGGCTTGAAATACTGCTCAGACAGACCAATTTGGAAGAGTATCATGAAGATGTAGAGGTCATGGGTCATGTTGATGTGCCCGGGGAGGGAGTCCCAGGTCTGTTTGGCGAGGTGGAAGAACTATCTCCTGCATGCAGTTTTTATGTGGATGTGATGAATGGTGGCCATGGCAAGGTGGGCTGCATGGAGTTGTGCCAACGGGGTGTTGGATGACAGAAGTCCAAGGTTTGTTTTGTGTCTGGGGTTGTGGACTGCCTCCTGAGTGTGGTTGAGGAGTCTGAAGGTGATCCTGCAGCAGACAGTGAGCCATTGTAGCTATCTCAGGTGGACAGTGATGTGGCTGGGGCGGGGGATGTTGAAGATGAGGCGTGCGGATGCACCCTGGATGTGGACAAGTTCTCCTGCAGTTTTGCTGTTGTTCTCCGTAGAGGCCGGTGCTGGAGTTGAGCCGGCTGGTGTCGTGGACCTGGGGGACGGTCTGTCTTGCCTTGGAGTGGATCTATCTGTGGATCATTTGCAGCATGCAGAGGGTGTTGCAGCATGAGGTACAGATGGTGGTGAGTTGCATGGTAATTATGAGCGATGGGTCCATGATGAACACCAGCTTGCGTGCGTGGCCACTGGGTGCTGGTGCCGTGCACAGACCAGTGGGACACAAGGAGTTGACCCAGCCGTAAGGGGACAATCCTCAGATGATGACCTCAGTCCTGTCCAAGTCAAGCCTCAGGTGGCTGATGTTCAGCCATTTGTCAACGGATCTCATGCCTTCTTGAAGTTTGGATCTGGCAATGGCTGGGTCTTTGGTGAGTTTGAGGAGCAGCTGGGTGTCAATGGCATACGAGATGATGATGAGGTTGTGTGCACATGTGATGTGGAGAGGGGGGTCATGGAGACATTGAAGATCGTCACGCTGAGAGAAGAGCCCTGGGGCATGGGCCAGATGACCACAGTGTACTACATGCTGCAGGGTGGAGGCCGACTCCCTGGGCCTTGCTGGTGAGCTACTTGTTGATTTAATCCTGGGCCCTCCTCTGGATACCAGTGTTGGAGATGTGTTAGCTGACAGTGTGGTAGCACATGGTGTAGAATGCCGTTGAGAGGTCAAGGGGGGTGGGTTCACCATTGTTGAGCAGACCAAAGTTGTCATTGGTGTTAGCAAAGATGACGGTTGCAGTGGTGTGATTACTGAGGAAGATGGTCTGGTGCCGGTTGTCTGAAGCTGTTTGCGTGGAGGAAGTTTGTCAGTTGCTCGTTCAGTGTCTTCCTGATTACATTTGCTGGGTAGGGAAGCAGGGTGATGTCCCAGGAGATCCTGCGGGACTGCCGTCTGTTGTTTAACAAGGGCCTGGGTCTCTGCATGCCTCCAGCTCCCATGGAATGTGGCTAACTCAAAGGAGACGTGGGCTTCAAGGATGGGGATTGATGTGGTTGAGATGTTGTGTGGGAAGGGGCCTGATGGAGAGCCAGAGTGGATGGTGCACATGAGCCAGGTGGTGTATTTGCTGCTGACAGGAGTCCAGAACCTGAGTGGGGTTTGTCCTGCGGATAATAGTGCTGTCTGCCTCTGTGTGCCAAGGCTGTCGTGTATGGCCATGAGCTTGCAGTGGTAGAAAGTTGCAAGGGATGTGATCTGCCTTGCAAGGGTGGGGTGTCTTTTGGATAGAGAACTGCTGTCAGTTCACTCACAATGCTGATGACCACCTTGATGTCGTGTGTTTTGGTGCCTTGGCCCTATCTTAAGGATCTCCACTTGTCCTTGCTGATGATATGGTGATGGCTGTGTGTGGCGTTTTCCAGGGCTGTAAGGTAACTGATGGTTCTTTGTGTTGCAAGTTTTGCACAAGGGTCTGGCTAGATCTGTATGAGTCCAGTAGGTCTGCCTTGTCCCAGGTTGCTTAACTGTTGTTGTGCTTCACAGGAAAGTCCGTCAATGTGGCAAGATTGTTGGATCAGTTGCTGATCCAGTGTGTGAGGTTGCAGGGTGTGGCGGTGGTGTTGGTTTGAGTGTCCCACACAGCTTGTCTGTGGTGACTTACATCAAGCATCTTTGGGGGATCGGTAGCAGGGTGCGGGGCAGTGTGTTGCTTGTCGGAGATGTGGATGCAAATATTGATGGACCAATGATGGATGGTGGTGTGGTTCTCCTCCAGCAAGAAGTTACTGGCCCCCAGCCACATGTAGCCTGTGGAGGTGAGGGCGTGCGTGCAGATGTACGTGTTGATGGCTTAGCGGAATTGTGGATGTAGGCCTGGAGATCTGTAGATGAGTGCTACTCTGAGGGTTGCCAGGGGGTTGGTGCTAAACCGGATTTGTGACTCTGAGGGTGTACTTGGGAATAAATTGCAATTCATCCTCCGGGATTGTTGGTGCCGTCCCTGCGGGTGATCTTGTATCCGTCTGAGATGGCAATAAAGAAGTTGTGTGCTGAGGAGGCTTTTGTCCAGGTTACTGTCATGAAGGTGATGTGTGTGGCTGTTGTGTTGAGGAGGTAACAGAGTCCAATGGCGTGCTGGTGGACGGAGAGGGTGTGGAGTTGGAGGCACATGACCTGGTTGTTGTGACAGGGTCTGGTAGGCTGGGCAGCACTGTGTAGGCAGTTGGTGTTGCACACTCAGCATGCGAAGGTGTCGTGTGGGTGCTTAGGGGTTGCCTGATAGCAGGCGGTTGATTGTCTGGAGGACATTGCATGGAGGGTGGCTGCAGCATGAGCCTGTTGTGTGACGTGGGTCATGCAAAGACCAGAGGGTCGTTCACTGTGCACGTTGCAGGCGCAGACGGTCCTGCCTTTGGCACGGCGTTGGCGCAACAGTGGCACAGAAAAACTGCTGGCTGCATTTAGAATGGGTGGAGGGGGAAGGGAGGAGCATTTTGGAGGCGTGTGGGTTGCAGAACCTGGGCACTCAGTGGGGCGGTGCCGCAGGTGAGGCAGCAGCAGGCGGAAGGGGTGAGAAATTAGGCAAAAAGTAGCACACAAAGACAAGGAGGTCAGAAAGGCCCAGTGCAACAGGTGTATGTAAAGGAAGGAGTGTCAGGTTACTCATGGGTCACTCAGAGAAAATGCATGAACAATCCCCAGAAATCACGGACACAGGATCAGGCAACAAAATGCGGAGCTGCGCACAGGAGACACACCGTCAGCAGGCGTTGACGTCCCGTTGTGTGGAGCAACTGGCACAAATGCTTACACAACCAGGTACTTCATGCACAATAGATATTATCAGACATGAAGAACTGCATGCATGTTTGCGAAGTACACATACACTCATATGCTCAATCTTTGACAATTATGCCATAGATGACGCATGCAAACTGGCAAGAGAGCTGCACTGACAGAGATGAGGCACTTTGGATTGTGCTGAACACCTTTATTCCACAAACACACACAAAGGGAAATGCATCCATATGAACAGACTCACAGGTCAGTTGACATAACATGTGGGACATACGCTGGACCCCCCCTTCACAACACGGATTATGTAAATCCCAATGAACTGGCATACAAGTTAAGGGGATGAGCCAAACACATCCTGCTGCACACGGAGAGGCTGCAATTCCCAATAGAGCCTCTTGTTTTGATGTCCCACACTGTGTCCACCCGTAGCATCCGCAATGTTTCAGAGGGAAGGTTTACACACATTGATGCCTTCATCAGACGCCACACTCCACTACAGATGACTGTCAAGAAGGGTGACTTATATGTCACGGGAGTGATGCTACATGTGATATGCTCCATGGTGAGAAGACATGTATGCATGGTACCACAACATGCACAGAAGCAGGCCCACACATTACCAACCCGTACCAACACCAAAAAGCCTTGAGGCAATCCTTACCCAAACGGACATTTCCACATGTCCGTGCATGGAACGCTGAATCAGCACATGTTGCAATCCTCATGAGGAATAGCAGGAGGACAACGATGACACGAGCAGACAACAGGCGCAAAAACCTGGGAATGACAGACACACAAGAAGTCACCTGAGACAATTCTCGCCGCACACATGGACATTTACGAAACATGTTGCACACATGCAAATTTCAAAGAAAGTCTCTCCGCTAAACTGTGTGGCATGACATCATCACTCGAGTGACACATCTGAACACACATCAAAGTCACCTTGCATTCAGTCAGCTGGACACACACATTGCAACACATGCCACTCAATGCTGCAAGCTTGCACACTCATACCCAGTGACTCACCATTATGAGAAGAAGTTGCGTATGAGCTGACTCCGGATATCATCCTCCTCCTCCTCATCACTAGCCTCGTGACCAAGCCCTTGATCCAATATACAAAAGATACTGTGGGTCTAATGTTCAAAGTGAGTGTAAACACTGATGTAACAGAGAAAGTAAAGGGAAACCAAAGTAATCGTGTGAAACCTCGAACGAGGTTTAAGTTCCCATCACCCACCGGAGGTGACTTATCATCATCTGGGAACTATGGACAATACCAAGAATACCAACCACTATGATGATTGTGGTGGTACCGCGGCTGTCCCAGGCATGAGTGCAAAAGCGTTGCAAACGGTAGGGTGACGGTTGCAGTGCAAAATATGTGATGAAAAAGTGATATTAAAAATGGCTAACAAGACACTATAAATTTTATTCTGGCACTGTCTTGGTGCCACTTAAAAACAGTGCATAGACAGCATACACAAATAACTGTCAGATTTTTGGTCTACATGTTTCGGCTTCTGGACAAAAGAGTCCAAGCTCTCATCAGGACCATGTGAACGCTACTGCAATAGGTGTGTAAAAAAATGAACGTATAAATTGATTACAAGGTTGGTACCCAATACAACCTGATAAATCCTGTATGCCACGTTGAAGCTGTTACAGGCAATGTCTTGTAATAGAGATCTGAACAGAATAAAACAAAAACAATGATAAGGACACTCAACTTAGTCATGTTTAACATCAGTGTGAATCACAGAACCAAGTTATATGCATTGTTCATTATAATACAAAGTGATTTTTTGTAGTTATACTCATAGGTGTATAATGTGACAATAGTTGACACAGAAAACGGCACGTGCACTTACCCGAATAGTTGTGGGTACACACCTCGCCTCACCTGGCATCCGCTCAGGAATTGAGGCACCGCTCTAAAAGATGGGAATTCCAAAGAAAAGTATTGTATTACCCCAATAGCCAGGACCAACCTCAAACCAAAGGGGACAATTGAAATTACCAAAATTGG
The DNA here is from genome assembly GCF_964204655.1 of Triturus cristatus. Classification (NCBI taxonomy): domain Eukaryota; kingdom Metazoa; phylum Chordata; class Amphibia; order Caudata; family Salamandridae; genus Triturus; species Triturus cristatus. Next base: position 319,464,805 of record NC_140589.1, on the reverse strand, counting down.
TGCTCGTTAGGACAGTTTAAAAACCAAGGCAGAGTGGGTCGGGTGGGTCTATAAAGACCAGAGGTCTTTCTTTATAAATGTGCCCGGGTGTGTTTTATTCTGAGCTGGAGGCAGAAATAGTCGAGGCATGGTTAATAGCTACTCTTTATAGGTCCGTTATAATTGTGTTCAAAACTATGTAAAACACAAACGGAACTTAATTATATTCAACCACATCTCAGAGGGGGCGTAGTAGTCCGATGGGCGGGGCATACTAACAACGGAAAAGCCAGAAAACCGAGCAGCATGTCAGGGGGAAAAAAATGCTTGCTCTGGTAGTTAATTAAGCCCAAGGTAACGTGGTATGTGTGGATGCATCTGATGGCCGCTAAAACAGCATGAAGTTAAAGTTAAAGAGCCCAGAAAGGGAGCTTACCTCTCCGTCGGTACCCCGCTCCAAACACCAGAGCTGGAAGGGGAGGTGTCGAACGGGCCGGGAGAGTGTCAATTAATCAGTTGCAAGTCCGTGCGTACTTCCGTGTCAACAACTACGGAGCGCGCAAGTGTTCAAAAGGCAACCTCCGATATTTTTCGTCCGAGTGTTGCTGGGAGATGTAGTAACAATAGAAAAGCCACTCAAGGATAGCCTCATGATCGTGTAGACCTAGGCAATTGGAAGTGCTTATGGTAGTAAAATAACAAATGCAAAGCAAAAACCTCCAGCACACCGGGATTTGTAAAAAAAGCATCTGCTTAAGGACTATGATATGTTCTTATAGCGCTAGTCAGGCCAAATAGAAATGAGGCAGCCAGAAAGAACCAAAAAGGCATGTGCATTGTAAATCGCCTTATAATTCAAGCTCTCACACGTCGGATGACTGGCTAGTTTACCAAAGGCGCATAGGCAAAAGTAGAGCGCACAGAATGGAAATCACTCCTTTGTGCTACGCGCCCAAAAAGCCTTAGCCTCAAGGACAAGCCAGTTGAAAACCTTCTTAAAGGGATACAGTTCACCAAGCCATTAATTATATAGTTGACCACGGAATGACGTAATTTAAACCTTGCTGATCACTCTTTAATTTGAACACCCATTTTTGTTCTTGAATGAACAAACATTTTTTGATGTCAGTCACATGTGTGGGGATAAAGGGCTGTTCCAAGACTACCCATCTCAAGTCTTCAGGTTTGTGTCTGGAAAACCAGCATGTTAGCAAGACACACCACAAGGGTATTTATCGAGTGGTAATGTTTTCTATTGCAATAGGCTTGCTCCTGTGCCTGTTGTGGTACCAAAGCCACATGTGTCCCATCAATGGACCCAATTACATGGGGCATCCCTCCCAGGGCATAGAAATCCCCCTTCACATCTGTCAACTCCTCAGGAGTAGGAAATTTGATGAATTCATCAAGGTGCTCCAACATGGCTGCCAAAACATCATGCAGGACACGGCTGAACATTGTCTGTGACACCCCACCAACATCAGCTATGGTAAATTGAAACGTACCTGTTGCAAAAAAATTTAGGGCTGCCATCACCTTCATCTTTGGGGTCAGCGCAGTAGGATACCTGTGTCGCGGTTGGAGGTGTGGTACCAGCTTGTTTGTCAAGTCCTCAATCAACTGGCGAGTGAATCTGTAACGGCGGATGCAGGCAAGTTCCCTCATGGCACCCAAGTCTGGCATTGGTCTTGGGACAGGCGGTGCCCTGCAAAACATTGTTTGGAAGAATGAAGATTGAGAGTTGGGCAACATCAATGAACATAGCACATGCTACACTGCTAATACACATCAGGTAACTATGGAGTCAGGTGTGTGCAATACTTCCAGGACACATATGCCAGCTTGCTGGCACTCCTACAAAAAGCCAGATACACCTGTTTATTGTCAAGTCTACATGACATGCCCTGAAATGAGCTGGGGGCCAGTCTGAGTGAACAGCCAGAGATATCACCGGAGTGACACACAACCACATAGCTGCATTGGAAGGATGTCCTCTCATCCAAACAGCTGACTGCAAGGCACACGCACAGGTCACATGGAATGTCAAATGTACGTATCAAACACATTGCGAAGAAGGGGTACACGTGACAACAGAAAAACACAGCCATTGAGACAACGCAGGCATGTATGCCTGGGAAAATATGATGTCCGATGCACACAGATCCTACAGCCGTGGGAATACACATGTGGCATGTGTGAGAAGTTGGCCTGATATGTAGTGCTCACTATTCTAGTGATCACTGTGTATCATTCCAAACGACCCTTATTGATGATTGGTTGTAAGTCAACCTTTTAGACCAGCTATCCTAGTAGCGTGGATACGAGCAGTCTTTAGGCTAAACTCTAGAGGGCGTGTTAAGCCAGCTGTTTACCATCACATATACCCCTTGAACACCAAGTGAAAGGACACCACACAAGTTGTTATGAAAATAAAAGGATATTTATTTATAACAAGACTACCCTGGCTCTTTATGAGTCAGGGAGCTAAGCACACTACAAAACTCTTAGGAAAATACTTCAGTTGCACAATTTACACAAATGCCCGAGGGGCACGAGAAACCATCTACACTAACAGTGAAATGCGAATGGTTAGAGTCTGGAGGTACTGATTCCGGAGTGATCCGATCAGTGGGACTAAACGAAAAAGGAACTGGACACTTGTAGAGCGAACCTGCGATGGAGCACCGAAATGCTCGAGTTACCTAGCCCGGAGGCTGCGGCTGCGTGAAGTTCGGCAAGATGTCGGGAGTCCTCGTGTAGTCTCAGGAGCCTGAAAGAAGAAGTTGCTGGCAGGCGACCAGTGACGATGTTCAGAGCGATCCACGCCTGGATCGGTGATGAAGGAAACCTGAAAGCAGAGGGGACTCAGTTCTCAACCGCTAGCCAGCGATCGTGTGGGTACCAGGAGGGTACCGGCTGAAGTCACCTCGACCAGGTGAGTGGGTGACGTCGGACTCGGCTGTTCCTCGGACCAGGAGGCGCGGCGGCGACCAGGATGGAGGGCGAGCTGTCCCACGAAGGTGTCTGCTGTCGATGATGCTGGGCCCAGGCAGGGGCAGCGGATCTTGGCAGTGGCAACCCAAGCGGGGGAGTCAAGATGGCGTCGGGAGTGGACCAGGAGGGTCCGTGGTACTCCTCTGTTGGAGGGGAGCAAGAGCCAGTCTGGAGCAACCAGACTAGTGATGAAACAATCGTGGTGCGTCGTGAAGAGGGCCACAAGCCGGTCGGCAAGTGGTCGAACAACGCGGTGAACAACAAGGAGCGGAAGGGCCCCCACGCAGATCTCGGGGATGCTGGGGAGGCAGACTTCGATGCTGGAGCTGCTCAGGGTTAGGGCTTCTCAAACCCTAGGTGCACTCACTCGAGGGTCCCTCGGTGGGCGTGCTAGATAAGCGTCGTGCAGGTTCTGAAGATAGCCGGTCCCGCAGGTCTCGTCACACCTACGACTCTCAGCTGGGCTGATGAGGTAGGTAAAAGGTCAGAGATGGCAGGGTACTCGGGTCTCGTCGAGCTGGGCAGTCTTGATCCGTAGGAGAGACTTACAGCAAACCGCAAGCGCTTAGATGGTGCCTGCTGGTGCAGGGTGGCTACTCCTTAGCCACAAGGGAGAGTCTTCAGAAATAGTCAAGAGTTCCTTTCGTGGAAAGTAGTTCGTGATTCGGAGTTATCCGATTATCTGATTATCCAATTTGGGAAGGGGACTCGCTCCTACCTTTATTCTAAGAAAAGGGGCTGGCCCGTGACTAGGTTCTACCTATGGGTGGAGCCAGGAGGGGGGTGGTTACACCCCTATCCTTTGTCCGGCTTCGCGCCAGCTCAGGGGCTGGTGTGCCCCCGAAACTGGTTTGAGCCGGGCTATGCACAGTGAGCACCGGGGTGCCACTTGCAATCACCTTCCTTTCAGCCCTGCCTACCTGGGATACACAAACCCTGTCTGGGACGGTGCTAACACCGCCCTCGACAGGAAACCCTTTGTCCAAGCTCCCCGTGCTGGAAGGTCCCCCAGCAGCAGGAGGTCAGACTTGTGTCTGGTGGCAGCATCCATTTTGTGATGCTGAGGCTTGAGTCAACTTTAACCGGGGTTCAAGGTTACTTCCATGTCGTGTCCCTCTAAAAGGGGGGAATGCTAACCCCGTCACCAGGACTGGCGAGGGGTTCGTATTCCCATTCGTATGACACCTTACTCGACATGTATAGGTGAGGTGAGGCCAAAGTTAGCAATTGCATTAAAAGTAGTTGGCCCGCGTCACCATGGAACGGCTATTAGGACTTGGTTCCGCAAGCCGTCGACGGGCTCAGCTCGCGCCAGAGCACCGCCCCACATGATCCCCTGCACTCTGCCTTCAGGATTGACAAGGCCTGCTATAGGAGTGACTGATAGGAATCCATGTGTCCATTTTAGGGTTTAGGTGTAGGAATACTACACCTACAGCAACGGGTGATTACACCACGTGGCCCCAGCTGTCGTGCAGCCAGTTGTGTCAGATTTGGGCGGCCATTCCAGGGGTGGCATAATACATGCTTCAGCCCCTGGCAGGCCCTGGGTACACCGATGCCCTGGATACCTGTGGTATGCTGAGACAGGGACTGACAAGGCGGCCCAGTTCCAATTAGTGGATGCACCTAACGTACATGTGTGTTAATTTCGAGAGAGAACAGCTAGGCTGTGGGTCTGATTGGCAGGCCCACAGCCGGAGAAAGTCGTAAACCAATGAAGCAAAAGCAAAAAATCTGGGTGATCATAGGATTGCAGACCCTACTCTCCTACATGACCCCCCCCAAACTTCGGGACAATAAGCTAACCTTGACCAGGTGAGTCTTCTTGCTCTAAGTGGAAATACCTGGAGAGCCCATCTGCATTGCCATGATCAGTGCCAGGTCTATGCTCCACTGTGAAGTCCATCCCCTGTAGGGAAATGGACCACCTAAGTAGTTTGGGGTTTTCACCCTTCATTTGATTTAGCCACAAGAGGGGCTTATGGTCGGTCTGAATCTTGAAGTGAGTGCCAAACAAGTATGGCCTCAACTTCTTCAGGGCCCAAACCACAGCAAAGGCCTCCCTCTCGATAGCTGACCAATTCTTCTCTCTGGGGGTCAGCCTCCTGCTAATAAAAGCTATGGGCTGGTCATGACCATCAAAATTCAGTTGCGATAGAACAGCTCCCACACCCAGCTCCGAAGCGTCTGTTTGGACAATGAATGGTTTGGAGTAGTCTGGACTCTTTAGGATAGGTGCTGTGCACATGGCCTGCTTTAGGTCATCGAATGCCTTCTGACAGCTTGCTGTCCACTGAACTTTTTTTGGCATCTTTTTACTTGTCAGGTCGTTTAGCGGGGTCACAATGGATCCATAATTTCTGACAAATTTCCGGTAATAACCAGTCAGGCCCAAGAAAGCTCGAACCTGAGTCTGGGTGGTTGGAGGAGCCCAGTCCTGGATGGCCTGTATTTTGCTCTCCAATGGTTGAACCTGGCCTCCACCTACAAGGTGGCCCAGGTATACAACCTGTGTCTGCCCTATCTGGCACTTGGTGGCCTTGATAGTGAGGCCTGCCTTCTGCAGGGCCTCTAACACTTTCCTCAGGTGGACCAGGTGATCCTCCCAGGTGGAGCTAAAGACAGCGATATCGTCCAGATACGCCGCACAGAAGTCGTCCAACCCAGTGAGAACTCGATTCACCAGCCTTTGGAAGGTGGCAGGTGCATTTTTCAAACCAAAGGGCATTACCACGAACTGATAATGCCCACCCGGGGTAGAAAATGCTGTTTTGGGCTTGGCCTCCTCAGCTAACCTGATTTGCCAATACCCAGCTGTCAGGTCAAACGTACTTAAGTAGTTGGCCGAGGCCAACCGGTCGATAAGTTCGTCTGCTCTTGGTATCGGGTGGGCGTCGGTCTTAGTGACCGCATTGAGACCTCTGTAGTCCACACAAAACCTCATCTCTTTCTTACCGCCCTGGGTGTGAGGTTTCGGCACGAGCACTACGGGACTAGCCCAGGGGCTGTCCGAGGGTTCAATGACTCCCAGCTCCAACATTTTCTGCACCTCTGTCTTGATGCAGTCTCTGACATGATCAGGTTGCCGATAGATTTTACTCTTTACGGGCAGACTGTCCCCAGTGTCGACCTCGTGGGTACACCACTTGGTCTGACTGGGTGTCAGAGAGAACATATGTCGAAAGGATTGAAGAACCTGTTTACAATCCTCTTGTTGATGTCCAGAGAGGCTGCCACAAAAGACAACACCATCTACTGATCCATCGTCAGGGTTCTGAGAGAGCAGGTCTGGGAGAGGGTCACTCTCCTCCTCCTGTCCCTCATCTGTGGCCATGAGCAAGCCCATGCCCTCCCTGTCGACATATGCCTTGAGCCTGTTTACATGGAGCACCCTGTGGGGGCTCCGGGGAGTTCCCAGGTCTACCAAGTAGGTGACCTCTCCCTTTTGCTCAATGATCGTGTGGGGCCCAGACCATTTGTCTTTGAGTGCTGCTGGGGCCACTGGCTCCAGCACCCACACCTTCTGTCCAGGCTGGTACACAGTCAGGACAGCCTTTTGGTCGTGCCAAGCTTTCTGTAATTCTTGGCTCGCCTCCAGGTTTTTAGACGCCTTTTCCATGTACTCCGCCATCCGCGAGCGGAGACCGAGAACATAGTCCACAATGTTTGATGCCGGCTTTCTGAGAGGTCTCTCCCATCCTTCCTTTACCAAACAAAGGGGTCCCCTTACAGGATGTCCGAACAGAAGCTCGAAAGGGCTGTAGCCAACCCCCTTCTGCGGGACCTCTCGGTAGGCGAACAAGAGGCAGGGTATCAGGACATCCCATCTCCGCCGAAGCTTTTCAGGTAGTCCGTGAATCATCCCTTTTAGGGTCCTGTTGAATCTCTCAACAAGCCCATTGCATTGTGGGTGATAGGGTGTGGTGAACTTGTAGTTGACACCACATTCCTTCCACATAGCAGTCAGATATCCCGACATGAAGTTTGCACCTCTGTCTGAGACGACCTCCTTAGGGAAGCCCACTCTGGAGAACACTCCAAGTAGGGCCCGTGCCACCACAGGTGCCGTAGTGGTCCTAAGGGGAATAGCTTCAGGATACCTGGTGGCGTGGTCCACCACCACCAGTATAAACTTGTGCCCTGATGCTGTCTGGGGTTCCATTGGTCCGACAATGTCGATCCCCACTCGTTCAAAGGGTACCCCCACCACTGGTAGTGGTATGAGGGGGGCCTTTGTCGTGCCACCTGACTTACCACTGGCTTGGCAAGTGACACAGGAGCGGCAAAACTCCTTCGTATCTTCGGACATGTGGGGCCAGTGAAAGTGTGGAACAATTCTGTCCCAAGTCTTATTCTGGCCTAAGTGACCTGCAAGGGGAATCTCGTGGGCCAAGGTGAGAAGGAAACCTCTCAGAGACAAGGAGATGACCAGCCTCCTGGTCGCACCAGGTTTGGGGTCTCTTGCCTCAGAGTACAGGAGTCCATCGTCCCAGTACACTCTGTGGGTACCTGTGGCGTTCCCTGCATCCTCAGCAGCGGCCTGCTCTCTGAGGGGTTCAAGTGAGGGGCAGTCTAACTGTGCCTTCCCCAGGTCTTCCCTGGAGGGTCCCCCTGAGCCCAGAAACTCAACCTGACCAGGTTCAAGCTCTTGCGGCTCAGTTTCCCTCAGTTCTTTAAGGTCAGCCTCCTCGGAGACTTGATCCACGACCTGGGGCAAGGGGGAAGGCGAAGCCTTACCCTTACTGCTCCTTTTCTTAGAAGGTGTCTGGTCCGTTCTTCCAGGATCCAGCACCTGTTCAGTGGGGCATCTTTTGGCCTGTGACCTGGTCACAGCAAGGACATGTGCTGGCAAACCTAACATTTCCATGTGAGTCCTCTGCTCCACTTCTGACCATTGTGACGTTTCCAAATCATTGCCCAACAGACATTCTACGGGGAGGTCTGAACTAACCACAACCTTTTTCGGGCCACTTACCCCTCCCCAGGAGAAATCAACAACTGCCATACTGTGATTGGTAGTGACGTTGCTGGCATTGGTCACTAGGTAACTGGTACCTAGCATGATCTGTCCAGGGTCCACGAAGTTAGGCGTCACCATGGTGACACTGGCACACGTGTCCCTGTAGGCCTGAGCCACTCTTCCATTTATCAAAGGTGTCTGCCTGTATTTGCCCAAAGTATTGGGACTGGCATCAGGGGACATATCCATATCCCCTGTACAGACAAGGACGGCCTGAGTGAGCGTGCCGACTAAGTCGTCACTCCCCTCGGTTCCCAAGGTTAACCCAACTAATGCCTTGGGAGGCGCACTACCACTGCTGACTGTACTAGGGGGCGCAGGTGCCTTAGGGGCTGCAGTGGTAGGAGTTTGCCCTCCTTTCTTGGTGCACTCACTAAACCAGTGAGTCTTACTTTTACAGTATTGGCACCACCTTTTTGACTGGCCTTCTTGAGTCTTCTTCTTCTGTGAAGCCTGACCCCCACCCTCTTTGGTTTGTTGGGGACCTGTCGAAGACTTCTGGTCATTTTGTTCGTTCTTGTTACCCTTTTGGTCTGCTTTCTTCTGACCACCCTGGTTCTGATTCTGGTTCTGCTTGACCCTTGTTCTGACCCATCTGTCCGCCTTCTTTCCCAATTCTTGGGGAGAGGTCAGATCCGAGTCGACAAGGTGCTGATGCAACAATTGGTTCTGACAGTTATTTAAAATCTGTTCTCGCATGATAAGATTGTACAATCCTGTGTAATCAGTAACCTTGCTACCCAGCAACCAGCCGTCCAAAGCCTTAGTGGCACAATCGACAAAGTCAGCCCAATCCTGAGACTGAATTTTCTGGGTGTCCCGGAACAGCACCCGGTACTGTTCCGTGGTTAAGCCGAACCCATCAATCAGTGTGTTCTTCAGGACTTGGTAGTTGTTAGCATCCTCAGCTCTTGTAGTGAGGAGCTTGTCCCTTCCTTTACCTTCAAAGGAAAGCCACAGTATAGCTGCCCACTGACTTGGGGGGACGCACTGGACAGTGCAGGCCCTCTCCAAGGCAGTTATCCACTTGTGGATGTCGTCCCCTTGTTTAAAGGGGGGCACTATTTTACTCAGGTGTCTAGTGTCTATACCCCTGTCTTTCTCTCTATTGAGAATGCTGCCACCAGCGGGATCTAACCCACTTAATTTCTGCTCTCGGGCCAAGGCAAGTCTTTCTTTGGCGAGGGCAAGTTCTTCCCGCTCGATCCTCAGATTGACCTCCCGCATCTTCGCTTCATGCTCCCTCCTCTGAGGGGAAGTCATTCCTCTCTGAGAAGATGCCTGAGAGACATGTGTATGAACCGATCTGCCAGAGCCTCTGGAGAGAGACCTAGCTCGTCCGTTCCCAAGGTTAAGCCTGCTTGAGCGTGGGCCCGGGGCTCCCCCAGCTCCCTTCTCATGCCTGCTTAAGTTGGTCCTTGTAAGCCTGCCGACTACCACTGGACCTTTGTCTGCCTCGTCTCCCGATAACTCGTCCTCGTCCTCCTCCTCTGTGTGGAGGTCGAGGTCTGGGTCACCGAGGGTTCCCTCTAAGGGCGGCATGTTCCCATCTGCACTGGGGGGACCTGTGTTAGAGGACCTCCTAGCATCGTACGCCTCTAAGAGACCTATCAGATTTGCTTTGGTAGGGTTAGAACCCTGGTTTAGCTTCCTGGAGGCACACAGTTGTCGCATCTCCTTGAAGCTAAGAGTTGCATATCGTGACACGACCTGTGGAGGGTCACTGACCACTAAGGGAGTCTGCGAAGACTCTCCGTGGGTCGACATGCTTTTCTAGTGAGGTGTAAGTGTTGCACCTACCTACACTATGGGTTTACCTACTGATCCCTTGCTAAGAGTTGTAGTCAGGGTGTGCTAAGCCCTGTTACACTACAACAGCCGGTTCAGTAGAACTCGGAGTATTCTAAGTTAAGTTATATGTACCTGGGTACTTATGTGATCTTTCACTGCGATATTCTTAGGATACGTGTGTGGTAAAACAACAGCAAGCTCAAATCCCAACCGCTGCTCACCAATGTGAGAAGTTGGCCTGATATGTAGTGCTCACTATTCTAGTGATCACTGTGTATCATTCCAAACGACCCTTATTGATGATTGGTTGTAAGTCAACCTTTTAGACCAGCTATCCTAGTAGCGTGGATACGAGCAGTCTTTAGGCTAAACTCTAGAGGGCGTGTTAAGCCAGCTGTTTACCATCACATATACCCCTTGAACACCAAGTGAAAGGACACCACACAAGTTGTTATGAAAATAAAAGGATATTTATTTATAACAAGACTACCCTGGCTCTTTATGAGTCAGGGAGCTAAGCACACTACAAAACTCTTAGGAAAATACTTCAGTTGCACAATTTACACAAATGCCCGAGGGGCACGAGAAACCATCTACACTAACAGTGAAATGCGAATGGTTAGAGTCTGGAGGTACTGATTCCGGAGTGATCCGATCAGTGGGACTAAACGAAAAAGGAACTGGACACTTGTAGAGCGAACCTGCGATGGAGCACCGAAATGCTCGAGTTACCTAGCCCGGAGGCTGCGGCTGCGTGAAGTTCGGCAAGATGTCGGGAGTCCTCGTGTAGTCTCAGGAGCCTGAAAGAAGAAGTTGCTGGCAGGCGACCAGTGACGATGTTCAGAGCGATCCACGCCTGGATCGGTGATGAAGGAAACCTGAAAGCAGAGGGGACTCAGTTCTCAACCGCTAGCCAGCGATCGTGTGGGTACCAGGAGGGTACCGGCTGAAGTCACCTCGACCAGGTGAGTGGGTGACGTCGGACTCGGCTGTTCCTCGGACCAGGAGGCGCGGCGGCGACCAGGATGGAGGGCGAGCTGTCCCACGAAGGTGTCTGCTGTCGATGATGCTGGGCCCAGGCAGGGGCAGCGGATCTTGGCAGTGGCAACCCAAGCGGGGGAGTCAAGATGGCGTCGGGAGTGGACCAGGAGGGTCCGTGGTACTCCTCTGTTGGAGGGGAGCAAGAGCCAGTCTGGAGCAACCAGACTAGTGATGAAACAATCGTGGTGCGTCGTGAAGAGGGCCACAAGCCGGTCGGCAAGTGGTCGAACAACGCGGTGAACAACAAGGAGCGGAAGGGCCCCCACGCAGATCTCGGGGATGCTGGGGAGGCAGACTTCGATGCTGGAGCTGCTCAGGGTTAGGGCTTCTCAAACCCTAGGTGCACTCACTCGAGGGTCCCTCGGTGGGCGTGCTAGATAAGCGTCGTGCAGGTTCTAAAGATAGCCGGTCCCGCAGGTCTCGTCACACCTACGACTCTCAGCTGGGCTGATGAGGTAGGTAAAAGGTCAGAGATGGCAGGGTACTCGGGTCTCGTCGAGCTGGGCAGTCTTGATCCGTAGGAGAGACTTACAGCAAACCGCAAGCGCTTAGATGGTGCCTGCTGGTGCAGGGTGGCTACTCCTTAGCCACAAGGGAGAGTCTTCAGAAATAGTCAAGAGTTCCTTTCGTGGAAAGTAGTTCGTGATTCGGAGTTATCCGATTATCTGATTATCCAATTTGGGAAGGGGACTCGCTCCTACCTTTATTCTAAGAAAAGGGGCTGGCCCGTGACTAGGTTCTACCTATGGGTGGAGCCAGGAGGGGGGTGGTTACACCCCTATCCTTTGTCCGGCTTCGCGCCAGCTCAGGGGCTGGTGTGCCCCCGAAACTGGTTTGAGCCGGGCTATGCACAGTGAGCACCGGGGTGCCACTTGCAATCACCTTCCTTTCAGCCCTGCCTACCTGGGATACACAAACCCTGTCTGGGACGGTGCTAACACCGCCCTCGACAGGAAACCCTTTGTCCAAGCTCCCCGTGCTGGAAGGTCCCCCAGCAGCAGGAGGTCAGACTTGTGTCTGGTGGCAGCATCCATTTTGTGATGCTGAGGCTTGAGTCAACTTTAACCGGGGTTCAAGGTTACTTCCATGTCGTGTCCCTCTAAAAGGGGGGAATGCTAACCCCGTCACCAGGACTGGCGAGGGGTTCGTATTCCCATTCGTATGACACCTTACTCGACATGTATAGGTGAGGTGAGGCCAAAGTTAGCAATTGCATTAAAAGTAGTTGGCCCGCGTCACCATGGAACGGCTATTAGGACTTGGTTCCGCAAGCCGTCGACGGGCTCAGCTCGCGCCAGAGCACCGCCCCACATGATCCCCTGCACTCTGCCTTCAGGATTGACAAGGCCTGCTATAGGAGTGACTGATAGGAATCCATGTGTCCATTTTAGGGTTTAGGTGTAGGAATACTACACCTACAGCAACGGGTGATTACACCACGTGGCCCCAGCTGTCGTGCAGCCAGTTGTGTCAGATTTGGGCGGCCATTCCAGGGGTGGCATAATACATGCTTCAGCCCCTGGCAGGCCCTGGGTACACCGATGCCCTGGATACCTGTGGTATGCTGAGACAGGGACTGACAAGGCGGCCCAGTTCCAATTAGTGGATGCACCTAACGTACATGTGTGTTAATTTCGAGAGAGAACAGCTAGGCTGTGGGTCTGATTGGCAGGCCCACAGCCGGAGAAAGTCGTAAACCAATGAAGCAAAAGCAAAAAATCTGGGTGATCATAGGATTGCAGACCCTACTCTCCTACAGCATGGTGTGCGTAGATGTGTGCTATGCCCATCTCCACACTGACCCATGTTGGATGAACCAACAGCAGATGCAGTTGACGGAACACTGACAGCAAGCTCATGGGAACACATGACACACACCTGATATAGTCACAAAGGGGCACGCTGATCGTGACATGTCAGTTGATAGAGTGTCCCTGTCCCTGGCATCAGGAGACAGGTGCGGGTGTTGTTGACTGTGCCATCCCACTGCTGCTGTGCATGACACAGTTGGACTACAGACACACATGGGGCAAGTGTCAAGATGATGTGTGTCACATAGTGCCCCATCACACATGACATGTGACGATAGGTCATCACACATCAATTGTGCAACTAGATGAGATAACCTGTGTAATATCACTGTCTGCCACACCTAGGGCCCGCACATGTAAGTATGCAATGACAAGTACTTGATGGACATCCTTGTGTGACTCGTAGCCTCCATTCCTGGCATGTGTATGCCTGTATTACCATTGTAAGCGTGTGAAACGCACCGTACAACTATTGGCGCAGGTGTACGTGTGAAACACACCTTTCAACTAGTGCGTACATGTACGTTGTAAACGCACCTTTCAACTAGTGTGTACATGTACGTTTGAGAAGCACCGTACAACTATTGGCGTAGGTGTACGTGTGAAACGCACCGTACAACTATTGGCGTAGGTGTTCGTGTGAAACGCACCTTTCAACTAGTGCGTACATGTATGTTTGAAACGCACCTTTCAACTAGTGCGTGCATGTACGTTTGAGAAGCACCGTACAACTATTGGCGTAGGTGTACGTGTGAAACGCACCGTTCAACTAGTGCGTACATGTACGTTTGAAACGCACCTTTTAACTAGTGTGTACATGTACGTTTGAAACGCACCTTTCAACTAGTGCGTACATGTACATTTGAGAAGCACCGAAAAACTATTGCCGTAGGTGTACATGTGAAACGCACCGTTCAACTAGTGCATACATGTACGTTTGAAACGCACCTTTCAACTAGTGCGTACATGTACGTTTGAGAAGCACCTTTCAACTAGTGCATACATGTACGTTTGAAACGCACCTTTCAACTAGTGCGTACATGTACGTTTGAGAAGCACCGTACAACTATTGATGTAGGTGTACGTGTGAAATGCACCGTACAACTATTGGCGTAGGTGTACGTGTGAAACGCACAGTACCTATGTGTGGATTTCAAAATTACATAGGGGACACATAAGGGACAAGTATTAGACCCTAAATGCATGCTGGTTGTCATGGATACAGAGATTTCAGTTGAAATGTGTCCATCAGGTGTCCTGGAACAGTCAGTTGGCCACAAAATACAGTGTTGCAAACTGGTTGTTAACTTTACATAATGCTCAAAATTGTAACAATGCGAATGCGTGTCATTGGTGTATGTTTAAAGGGATTGGAGTAAACGTATGATGCCAATGATTCAGACCAATCACTGTGTACTCCTCAAAATGAATGCCCCTCAGCAACATAGATATAAGGCAGCCAGAACCCCTGAGAGGGCACTTGCCTGCACAACTTTAGAGTTGACCACACTGCTGCTGTCTCTGCTTCTCCTGGACCATGTCACGTACTGTGGAGAGGGCCCAGCCATTCAGCAATGAGGTGAATGAGGCATTGCTGGACTGCCTCCTCCCACAGTAAACCAAGCTGTATTGGAGACCAGGGGAGCAGGTGAGTGCTGACTCCACTACCTTTGTCTATGCACCTGTTGTGTGACTGTCAATATTGTGTCCAGGTGGGACAGACATGCAATGTTGTTTAGAGTGGGTCCCGGGGGGGGGGGGACATGCTTATGTCTCTTATGCAGAGCATAATGTAGTTCCTGTGTGCACTCATCACTTGCATAGTGCTTACTGTGACTTTCACTGCATAGTGCATGACACATTCAGCCTGGCAAATCCTTGGTGGCTTTTTTCCTGTTGTGCTGAGGTGATTCAGTGGTCCCCCGGTGTGACAGGTGACTGTACCAACAGATGTGTATGAGTTGAGTGGACCTGTGGTGAGAGTGTCCAAAGGATGTGTACGACCTCATGGACATTGATGTGTGTGAATGTTCCTTGTCATGTGGGTGAGTGTCTATGTGAAGTGTTGCACCACAGCTGCATGGAGGAGGCAACAGATCTACCCATCTGATGTGACAAGTAAGCCGTGCTGTGTGTCTGACTTGCAGAGCTAGCACGACACCTGTGACACCCCACTGGCAAATGGCACATGTGCAGAGTGAGGGTTGTATCCGCTGTTGTCAATGACAGGCGAGTGATCTGTGCCTGGGTGTGTCTGTCTAGTCTGCTGAGGGTGCGTCAGTGGAGTGGGACATGTGACTGCTTGGCACGTGCTGGCCATCAGCCTGCTGTTGCATGTGCTGCACAGTGTGTGGCATGATCAGTGAGTGTGTTGCACCCCTCATGCCACCTGTTGACTTTCAATGCCATGTAGTGCATTGGGGCTTGCACACAGGCCAATTTCTTATTGGGAATGAAGCAATTACTGTCAGCATCCTATGCCCTGTTCAACATTTCAAAGAAGTTCAAATGTGTGTCTCTGGGACATGGAGCAGGTGTATTGATGTTGTGTCACTTTGTCATCCTGACAGGTAACTGCCTACGAGAAGGGTGTGATCTGGCACGACATCGTCAGGGCCGCAAGATCTGCACCCACCCCTCATATATCTGTCCACTGCTGGTAGTCATATGCACCCACCCCTCATATGTCTGGACACTGCAGGGAGTCCTCTGCACCCACCCCCATATCTCTGTCCACTGCTGGGAGTCATATGCACCCATCACCCTATCTCTGTCCACTGCTGGGAGTCATATGATTCACTCGCTGCTTCCGCCTTGAGTGATCGCTCCCCTCGCTGCTCCTCACAGCGTGGTATCGTATTGCTGCATTGTAACCAAGTTGTGATATCTGCATAGCTCCATTTTTAGTAAGCTTCGTAATTTCATAGCGCTATTATCCCACAGCGCTTACATTGCTTTGATTGCATTGTTGTGTGTGATTTCCCCCGGCGCCCTGCTCTGACCTCCCCTCCATTTTGATCCTGCTGTTGTTGTGCTCCCCTGAGCCCGCCACGCCTCCCAGCTGAGCCGCCCTCCCACAAGCACCCAAAAGCATTCCCCAAACCTCGCAGCGCTGTGATTCACTCGCTGCTTCCGCCTTGAGTGATCGCTCCCCTCGCTGCTCCTCACAGCGTGGTATCGTATTGCTGCATTGTAACCAAGTTGTGATATCTGCATAGCTCCATTTTTAGTAAGCTTCGTAATTTCATAGCGCTATTATCCCACAGCGCTTACATTGCTTTGATTGCATTGTTGTGTGTGATTTCCCCCGGCGCCCTGCTCTGACCTCCCCTCCATTTTGATCCTGCTGTTGTTGTGTTCCCCTGAGCCCGCCACGCCTCCCAGCTGAGCCGCCCTCCCACAAGCACCCAAAAGCATTCCCCAAACCTCGCAGCGCTGTGATTCACTCGCTGCTTCCGCCTTGAGTGATCGCTCCCCTCGCTGCTCCTCACAGCGTGGTATCGTATTGCTGCATTGTAACCAAGTTGTGATATCTGCATAGCTCCATTTTTAGTAAGCTTCGTAATTTCATAGCGCTATTATCCCACAGCGCTTACATTGCTTTGATTGCATTGTTGTGTGTGATTTCCCCCGGCGCCCTGCTCTGACCTCCCCTCCATTTTGATCCTGCTGTTGTTGTGTTCCCCTGAGCCCGCCACGCCTCCCAGCTGAGCCGCCCTCCCACAAGCACCCAAAAGCATTCCCCAAACCTCGCAGCGCTGTGATTCACTCGCTGCTTCCGCCTTGAGTGATAGCTCCCCTCGCTGCTCCTCACAGCGTGGTATCGTATTGCTGCATTGTAACCAAGTTGTGATATCTGCATAGCTCCATTTTTAGTAAGCTTCGTAATTTCATAGCGCTATTATCCCACAGCGCTTACATTGCTTTGATTGCATTGTTGTGTGTGATTTCCCCCGGCGCCCTGCTCTGACCTCCCCTCCATTTTGATCCTGCTGTTGTTGTGCTCCCCTGAGCCCGCCACGCCTCCCAGCTGAGCCGCCCTCCCACAAGCACCCAAAAGCATTCCCCAAACCTCGCAGCGCTGTGATTCACTCGCTGCTTCCGCCTTGAGTGATCGCTCCCCTCGCTGCTCCTCACAGCGTGGTATCGTATTGCTGCATTGTAACCAAGTTGTGATATCTGCATAGCTCCATTTTTAGTAAGCTTCGTAATTTCATAGCGCTATTATCCCACAGCGCTTACATTGCTTTGATTGCATTGTTGTGTGTGATTTCCCCCGGCGCCCTGCTCTGACCTCCCCTCCATTTTGATCCTGCTGTTGTTGTGTTCCCCTGAGCCCGCCACGCCTCCCAGCTGAGCCGCCCTCCCACAAGCACCCAAAAGCATTCCCCAAACCTCGCAGCGCTGTGATTCACTCGCTGCTTCCGCCTTGAGTGATCACTCCCCTCGCTGCTCCTCACAGCGTGGTATCGTATTGCTGCATTGTAACCAAGTTGTGATATCTGCATAGCTCCATTTTTAGTAAGCTTCGTAATTTCATAGCGCTATTATCCCACAGCGCTTACATTGCTTTGATTGCATTGTTGTGTGTGATTTCCCCCGGCGCCCTGCTCTGACCTCCCCTCCATTTTGATCCTGCTGTTGTTGTGTTCCCCTGAGCCCGCCACGCCTCCCAGCTGAGCCGCCCTCCCACAAGCACCCAAAAGCATTCCCCAAACCTCGCAGCGCTGTGATTCACTCGCTGCTTCCGCCTTGAGTGATCGCTCCCCTCGCTGCTCCTCACAGCGTGGTATCGTATTGCTGCATTGTAACCAAGTTGTGATATCTGCATAGCTCCATTTTTAGTAAGCTTCGTAATTTCATAGCGCTATTATCCCACAGCGCTTACATTGCTTTGATTGCATTGTTGTGTGTGATTTCCCCCGGCGCCCTGCTCTGACCTCCCCTCCATTTTGATCCTGCTGTTGTTGTGTTCCCCTGAGCCCGCCACGCCTCCCAGCTGAGCCGCCCTCGCCCCTCCCCCTCCGCTATCCATATATGACAGTAGTTCCCGCGCGCAGCGTCCGCGCCCAACCCGCGCCGAAGGTGCGCCAAAGGTAAGCCCGTCTACGCCCGTCCGCGCCTGGACCGCGCCCAGCGCCAGACCCCCTGCCCCTCGAGCTGCCCAGCCCTCCCGCATTACCTACGATGCCGCCTCCCTCCTAGCCCTCGACCCCGGTCGCGCCCCCAACTGCGTCCATGCCGCTCCTGGACACACCCATGGCCCTTTCTCCTGCTACTCCTGCAAATTCAGCGGCACCGACAACATCTCTGCTACGTCCACACCACAGATTCCCGACCCCAACCACCTACAATGCATCCTTCTCAACACCCGATCGGTCCATAGGCATGCCATTGACCTATGGAATCTACTAGACACCATTTCCCCGGACATCGCCTTCCTTACAGAAACATGGATGAATGCTTCCTCCGCACCAGACATCACCATTGCCATCCCTGAAGACTATAAGATCACCCGCAAAGACCGTACCAGCCACACAGGAGGAAGAATCGCCATCGTCCACAAGAAATCTATCCGCATCTCAACCAGCTCTGACGTCAATCTCGCCAACTCCGAACATCTTCACTTCCAGATCCACATCGACCCCAAAACAACACTCAGAGGCACTCTCCTCTACAGACCACCAGGACCCCGCGCAAAATTCAGTGAAGACATCACGGACTTCATCACCCCACACGCGCTCCCCTCCAAAGATTACATCCTTCTGGGAGACCTCAACTTTCACCTTGAAAAGACCAACAACCACAACACCTCCACCCTCGTGGACAACCTCGCCAACCTCGGACTTAAACAACTAGTCACTTCCCCCACCCACATCGCAGGTCACACACTCGACCCCATCTTCACATCCAGCAATCATATCTCCTTCTGCCACACTACGGATCTCCTCTGGACCGACCACAGCTGCGTTCACTTCATCTACAACAAGCCGAAACCCATCATCCACTCCCAACCTACCCTGCAAAGAAACTGGAACAAAATCACCACGGACCAAATCTCCGCATCGCTCCTTCGAAACTCCCCAGCCCTCTCTTCTAACGCCAACGAAGCCGCCGCCAACCTCACCCTATGGTTATCCAACACCGCCGACACCTTAGCTCCACTGAAAAAACGTCAAAGCAAACCTGGCAGCAAGAAAGCCTCATGGTTCAACGATGATCTCAAGAAGTCCAAGAAACTCTGCCGCTCCCTTGAAAAGGCCTGGAAAAAAGACCCAACCACCAGCACCAAGGACGCCTTCAAAAGCGCCACCCGCACCCACCACCAACTGATCCGAAAAGCCAAGAAAACAGCTTTCAAGGATCGACTTGACAACAACGCCCACAACAGCAAGGAACTTTTCAACATCGTCAAGGAATTTTCCAATCCCTCGGCCAACTCCAACGACATCACCCCCTCTCAAACCCTCTGCGACTCCCTAGCCTCTTTTTTCCACAACAAGATTGCAGACATCCACAACAGCTTTAACAACCAACCCGGAAACCAACCCACCCTACCATCTGCTGACCACCTTCCCCCCGTGAACACCCTTAACGCTTGGAACCCAATCTCCACTGAGGACACCATGCGCCTGATGAATTCCATCCACTCAGGATCCCCCACAGACCCATGCCCTCACCACATCTTCAACAAAGCAGACTTCGTCATAGCACCGCACCTCCGAGACGTCATCAACTGCTCCTTCAACTCCGCTACCTTCCCAGAAGACTGGAAACACGCCGAACTCACTGCCCTTCTGAAAAAACCAACAGCGGACCCCACCGAACTCAAAAATTACCGCCCCATCTCGCTTCTTCCATTCCCGGCCAAAGTCATCGAGAAAGCCGTCAACAACCAGCTCGCCGCTTTCCTCGAAGCCAACAAATCCCTCGACTCCTCACAGTCCGGCTTCCGAGCCAAACACAGCACTGAGACCGCCCTCATCGCAGCAACAGACGACATTCGAACTCTACTGGACAACGGAGACACAGTCGCCCTCATCCTCCTCGACCTCTCTGCAGCATTCGATACAGTCTGCCACAGCACCCTTCTACAACGCCTCAATAACATCGGAATCCAAGGAAAAGCACTTGAATGGATCACCTCGTTCCTCACCGGAAGAACCCAGAGAGTCCGCCTTCCTCCATTCAAGTCCGAGGCCTCTGAAGTCATCTGCGGCGTCCCTCAAGGATCCTCACTCAGTCCCACCCTCTTCAACGTATACATGAGCCCCCTCGCGGCCATCGCACGCCGACACAACCTCAACATCATCTCCTACGCGGACGACACTCAACTAATCCTTTCTCTCACCAATGACCCTAGCACCGCCAAAACTAACCTACACGAAGGAATGAAAGAAGTTGCTGAATGGATGAAACAAAGCCGTCTGAAACTGAACTCAGACAAAACTGAAGTCCTCATCTTAGGTACATCCCCCTCTGCATGGGACGATTCCTGGTGGCCTGAAGCCCTCGGAAAAGCACCCATCCCGACAGACCGCGCACGGAACCTAGGCGTCATCCTGGATTCTTCACTCTCAATGAACAGACAAGTCAGCGCCGTATCCTCTTCCTGCTTCAACATTCTTCGCATGCTCAGAAAAACATTTCGCTGGATCCCCCTCGAAACAAGGAAAACAGTTACCCACGCTCTAGTCACGAGCCGACTGGACTACGGAAACACCCTCTATGCGGGTACTACCGCAAAGCTCCAGAAGAAACTCCAACGAATCCAAAACGCATCAGCCAGGCTCATATTAGACATCCCTCGCAACGAACACATCTCTGATCACCTTAAAGACCTCCACTGGCTACCCGTCAATAAGAGGATCACCTTCCGACTGCTTACCCACGCACACAAATCACTCTACGACATCGGACCAGATTGCCTCAACTCTCGACTGTCCTTCTACACCCCCTCCCGCCAACTACGATCTTCCAGCCAAGCCCTCGCCACTATACCTCGCATCAACAAAACCACCATGGGAGGCAGATCCTTTGCATACCTGGCTGCTAAAACATGGAACTCACTCCCCGCCTACCTTCGCCTCACCCAGAACCACCTAGCGTTCAGAAAGCAGCTTAAAACGTGGATATTTGACAAATAATCCTCCTCCCCTTCCTAAGCGCCTTGAAACCCTCTGGGTACGTAGTGCGCTATACAAATTTTATGACTTGACTTGACTTGACATATGCACCCAGCCCTCATATTGCAGGCCACTGCTGGTAGTCATATGCACCCACCCCTCATATGTCTGGACACTGCTGGGAGTCCTCTGCACCCACCCCTCATATGTCTGTCCACTGCTGGTAGTCATATTGACCCACCCCTCATATGTCTGGACACTGCTGGGAGTCCTCTGCACCCACCCCCATATCTCTGCCCACAGCTGGGAGTCATATGCACCCACCCCTCATATTGCAGGCCACTCCTGGTAGTCTAATGAACCCACCCCTCATATGTCTGGACACTGCTGGGAGTCCTCTGCACCCACCCCCATATCTCTGTCTACTGCTGGTAGTCATATGCACCCACCCCCATATCTCTGTCCACTGCTGGGAGTCATATGAACCCACCCCAGATCTCTGTCCACTGCTGGGATTCATATGCACCCAGCCCTCATATTGCAGGCCACTGCTGATAGTCATATGCACCCACCCCTCATATGTCTGGACACTGCTGTGAGTCCTCTGCACCCACCCCTCATATATCTGTCCACTGCTGGAAGTCATATGCACCCACCCCTCATATGTCTGAACACTGCTGGGAGTCCTCTGCACCCACCCACGCACCCCCTTGGAGCAGTACACTGCTGGCCTGGACCTACACACACACCAATATGGAGGTAACATGCAGGGCCAGTCCGTAAGCCCGCATTCCTGGCGTGTGTATGCCTCGTATCCCAAATGTACTGCTGCCGTAATGGGGTATGTGTGCAACCCACCGTACCCACGCATTCATTGTGTGTGTACGGTCCGTATCACAGTTCTACTGTGCCATAGGGGTACGTGTGGTATGCACCATACCCATGCATTCATTGCTTGTGTACGGTCCGTATCACTGTTCTAATGTGCCGTAGGGGTACGTGTAGTATGCACCGTACCCACGCATTCATTGCGTGTGTTAGACCTGGCACCTTAGCGTGAGTCTCCCTTCCACTTTTTGTCGCTGTGCCTCATGTGTTTTGCTGGTGTTGGCTGCTCAGAGCACTGTGCCACTGCCAACCAGTGCCACAGTGCAAGTGTTCCCTATTTAAAATGTATATGTTGGTTGAATTACATGATTGGCTTATTTGGTTTACTGTCAGACCCCAGTAAAGTGCACCAGGAGTGCCCAGGGCTTGTAAATACAAATGCTGCTGGTGGGCTTGCAGCACTGGTTGTGCCACCCACAGAAGCGGCCTAGTAAAATGTGTCTAAGGTCTGCCATTGCAGAACCTGCGTGCAGTCTGGTACTGTCATGCTGACTGGGCAAGTGCACCCACTTGCCAGTCCCTAACCCTTCCCTTAACTTCATATTAGTCACGCCTATGGTAGGCCCAAGGGCAGGGTGCATTGTAAGCATAAGGTAGGACAAGTCCTGATGTGTGTGGCAGGTCCTAATAGTGAATTACAGCCATTTTCGTTTTTCACTATTGCAAGGCTACCTGTTCTCCATAGGCCAGAATGGGTTGTTAGAATTGTTACATTCTATGATCCTAACAGACCCAGAGAACATGGTAGAAATTTTGTATGCCTGAACTCAGAATAATAAAATGCATCTTTTAGTAAAGTTTATTTTAATATTCTGTGTTTGCAAATGCCACTTTTAGAAAGTTGGTATTTGCTTGCCTAACCATTTCAGCCCGCCTCTGCTATGATGTGTATCTGCCTGTCTGGTTTGTGTGAGTGACAGGGCTGGGGATTTCCAGAGGGGCAGGGCTAGGTTGCCTGGTGGTGAATAGAGAGATTGACATCCAGATGGGTGGGAGGAGTACACCTGGACTCTGAATAGGGCTGTGCTCTGCCTCCACAATGCTGGCTCCACCTCCTGTGGAGCGGCTGATGTCTCTGCCCTGCACCCTGAATAGAAAGTCAGAGTCATGTCAACAAAGTGCTCAGGAACTGGTTTGGACTGAGCAAAGGCCCCTCTACCCCAGAGGAACAAAGGATTTAGGGGAATACATATTGGGACCCTGCTCCCAAGAAATTAGATCCTGCTTGACGAAGAACCTCTGCCTGAGGAGAAGGAACTGGGAAAGCTGTAAGGAGGAGTACTGTCCCTGACCTGGGGGATTGGCCTGCAGTGGTTGCCTTGCTGCTGAAGGAGAGGAGAAAGACTACAAAGACTTTATTTCAACTTGTGCTTTAAAAGATCTCCAAGGGCCTGCGAAGAGCTGGCCTCCTGTTAAGAAGTCCCAGAAACAAAAGGACTTCACCCCCAGCTTCCCCCTGAACTCTGCTGTGTGAGTTCTGCCCCTCCTAGAGTGCTGGAAACAGTTTTTGGGCCTCTGGGAGCTGTGCCTGCTGTTGGGAAGCTGGCCAAGAAGAAAGAAATCAAAGATCTCCACTTTTTCACCCACAGCCGGCTTAGCGAGAAAATTTCCATCGCACCGCTTGTTAGCGTGCAGAATTTTATCGCTGAGGACATCGTCGCAGAGCCTGCTGCTGCTGAGCCCGATCAGCGCTGAGAAAATCATCTCACTGCTCGTTAGCGGACCGAATTTGATCGCTACCAGCCCAAGATCCGCGCTCCACCTGTTAGCGGGCAGAGTTCTATCGCTGCGAACATTGTCGCAGAGCCTGCTGCCGCTGAGGCCGATCAGCGCTGGGAAAATCATCGCACCGCTCGTTAGCGGACCGAATTTGATCTGTACCAGCCCAAGATCTGCGCTCCGCCTGTTAGCGGGAAGAATTCTATCACTGCGAACTTCGTCGCAGAGCCTGCCGCTGCTGTGTGAAATCGTCGCAGAACAAGCCAAGATCATCGCACCGCTAGCTTGAGTAATTTTATCGCTGTGAAAATCGTTGCAGACTCAACCAAGATAACCGCTGGTGAAATTGTCGCCCCGCTCGTTAGCGGGCCGGATTTTGTCGCAGTGTGCCTTAGCGTGTAAATTTCTACTGGATAAGCTACACCTTGATTTTCAACTCTGAAGTGCCGCTAGGAACTTTTTATCGCATCATAAGGTACTGTGGGTTAAAACGGACGCTAAGGTGAATGATGTTGTCGCTAACCTGAGAACTCTTTCTACAATCATATTCTTGAACTGTGTATGTTATTTTTGTCGTTATTTGGTCTTGTGCTACGCCTTTATATAAAAGATCACTATTTTTGATATAACTCTAGTGTGGTGTCCATTTGTGGTGTTGTCACTGGGTTACTGTATGTGGTCACAAATGCTTAACCTATAAGCCTTGTCTGCTCGCGCCAATCTACCTAGAGGGTGAGCAGGGGTTATTTTCGGAGTGTAACCCCTTATCCTGATTAGAGGAGAGGGTCCCTGCTTGTCACAAGTACCTACCTGTGCCAACCAGAGATCCCCAATTCTAACATTGGTGGTCAGCGGTGAGGATCCTGAATTTGCATTTGTGATTCATGTACAGTGATTGGTGAACACCACTTAGTGAGTTCAGACCGTAACGCAGCTACATACCTTTTAATTTTTGGTTGCCAAGAAATCTCCAGTTTTTTAAATCATGCCTGGTTCAGTCGTTGTGGAAAAGGCAGCATCTGTGATCTCTGACCTTGAAGGAGTAGAATGGGAAGAGGAAAGATGAAATAACTACACATTAGCCCAGCTGAAGGGCTTCTGCAAAAAGTTTGGAGTTTCCCCGACTGGGTGCAGAAACAAAACCCAATTCCAAAAGGCGCTGAGGGCCTGGATTGAGTCCAGATCACATGAGGAGGCAGACATAATTGAACCAGCAGTAAGCATCCATAGCTTTGGCAGAGGCCTGTCGCCAGAGGAGTTGGCGGACAGGAAAGAAACCCGAGCACATGAAATAGAGATGGCAAAATTGAGTGGGGAGTTGGAAAGCAAAAAGTTGGCTCTGGAAGAGAGAAGAATTCAACTGGAGCATGAAACAAAGTTGAGGGAGATGAAGCTGAAGGCTAGGAGTTTAGAACTCACTCCCTCTGGTGACAGCACACCGCCAGTGCTGGTAGAATCAAGGGTGTACATACCAAAAGATGTGATAAAGGAATTTTTTTTAAATGATGACATAGGGCAGTGGTTCAAAGCCTATGAGGTAGCCATGTCTTCCCACCGGGTCCCTGTGAATGATTGGGGAGCGGGGTTGTGGGTACGGTTCCTGAGTGAGGGGCAGGACACACTGCTAGACTTGCCTTCAGATGTTTATATTTATCCCCATATGAAGGAGGCTTTGATGACCAGGTATGGATTGACCCCGAAGTTGTATAGGCAAAGGTTCAGGGGTTGCACAAAGATTCCAAACAGTACGTATGTTGAGTATGTAACTTTTTTTTGCAGAGCACAGCATGGTTGGGTGAAGGGTAGCAAGGTTGATGATTTTCAAGGGCTTCTTGATTTAATGGCATGGGAGCACTTGTCCAGTAATTGTTTTCCTGAGCTACGCCAGCACCTGTTTGATAGTAGGCTGACTAACCCTAGAAAGCTTGCTGAGGAGGCGAACCACTGGGTCAGTACCAGGGTCCCCAAGGGTCCAGTGGGAGACTCTGCTAAAGGTGGGCAGGGTCCCCAGCAGAAGAGTGGGGGGACAAGGGTAAACAGAGGGAGTTCCCAAGAAGGCCCAAAGTAATCCCCAAGGGAACCAAGGGAAAGTTTCTCAGCCTCCCCCACCCCAGAAGCCGACTGGTGACCCGACAGGTCCCCCTGTTCAGAAGGGGCCCCTAAAATGTTACAAGTGTGGTAACATGGGGCATTTTGCCTCTGATGTAAAGTGTCCCTTGTATGGTAAACCAGCACCCACTGGTGCTTCCCCCCGGCAGATGGCTAGTGTAGCCTTGGGGGAGGAGATGGCAGTCCAAGGTGGGTGGGGTCCCGCAGAGATGTCCCTTGTCTCATTAGGAGACTGTGAGATGGTCCCCCAAACCCAGCTGCCTGATAACACTAAGAAATACAGGCAGTGGGTGACTATCAATGGCCGTAGCGTGGAAGCTCTCAGAGATACAGGGGCCAGTGTGACAGCTGTCAAGTGTCACCTTGTGTCTCAAGAGCAGGTGGTCCCAGGAGCATTCTATCCGGTTGTTGCCGCTGACAACACAGAGAGTCACTGCAAGGTGGCTCAGGTTCCCTTTGAGTGGGGGGGGTCTCTGCTACTCTTCAGGTAGCTGTGAGGCCCGCCATGCCTGTAGACTGTCTGTTAGGGAACGATTTGGAGAGCTTACCTTGGGCTAAGGTGGAGCGGAGTGTTCACCTGGAGATGTTGGGTATGCCGGATTGGGCGTGTGTCACCACACGGTCCATGGCAGCAAGTAGAGGTGCTCAAGATGTCCTGGAGCCTGAGAGGGAGGCCCAGGGACCGGCCTTAGAGAGAAGAGGCAGGGGGCGCGGGAAACCAGCCCCTGAAGTTCCCACGGCCCAGGAGGAAGCAGACCTTGAGGGGGATGCCCTGGAGCCTACCGGGGAACAGATAGCTGAACTGGGGGATCTGCCTGAGCTGACCCATTGGCAGCAGGAAGGAGGGCCCTCCAGGGAGGACTTTTGTAAGGCACAGAAAGAATGCCCTTCTCTCGTGGGTATGCAGCAGCAGGCTGCAGACCAGGCCGCAGGTGATCAGTTAGGGTCACATTTCATTTACTGGGAGAACAACCTCCTATATACAGAGCCTAATGTTGCTGAGCCTGGGTCAGCCCGTGCGCTGGTGGTACCCCAGGACTTCAGAGCCTTCCTACTGGGGTTGGCTCACGATGTGCCATTGGCAGGACATTTGGGGCAGAACAAGACCTTTGAAAGGCTTGTCACCCACTTCTATTGGCCCCAAATGTGCAGGAGTTCAGACACTCGCCGCAGGACATGTCAGACTTGCCAGGCAAGTGGAAAGAGTGGAAGGAAGCAGAAGGCTCCACTCCAGCCATTCCCTGTGGTCGGTATCCCATTCCAGCGAGTGGGGATTGACATTGCGGGGCCACTGGACCCCAGGACAGCCATGGGCAACAGGTTTATCCTGGTGGACCATGCCACCCGGTACCCAGAAGCCATCCCTCTGAGGACAGTGACGGCCCCCGTGGTGAGACGTGCACTGATGGGAATTTTCTCCAGAGTGGGATTCCCTCTAGAAGTGGTGTCTGACCGGGGTACCAATTTCATATCCAAATATATGAAATCCCTTTGGCAAGAGTGTGGTGTAACCTACAAGTTCACCACACCTTACCACCCCCAAGGAAACGGGTTGGTTGAGAGCTTCAACCGTACCCTCAAGGGCATGATAATGGGTCTGGAAGAACCCATGAGGCGTAAGTGGAACGTCCTCTTGCCATACCTTCTCTTTGCTTACTGTGAGGTGTCACAAAAGTCTCTAGGGTTCAGCCCCTTTGAGCTCCTGTATGGCCACCCAGTGAGAGGACCTCTAAGTCTGGGTGCAGTCTCCCAGGAAACCTCCCCAGAATGTATATAGCTACATGCTGGCCTTCAGGAATCAGACTAGGCGATTCAGGCAACTTGCTGAGGCAAATCTGGAAGCCAGCCAGGAGGAGATGAAGCGATGGTACGACCAGAATGCCGCTCTGGTAGAGCTTCAGCCTGGACAGATCTTGGCCCCTGTGGAGTCTTGTGCGCTCCAGGATAAGTTAACCAGTTCCTTTGAGGTTGTGGAACGCAAGAGTCCTGTTACCTATTTGGTGGACTTGCGGTCTCCAAGGTACCCCTTAAGGGTCCTTCATGTCACCCGTCTCAAGCCCCACTTGGAGAGGTCCCAAGTGGGCATGCTCTTGGCAACAGATGCTGGATGGAAGAGGAGACCGAGCCTCTTCCTGACCTCCTGTCAGCCCAGGAGCAAGATGGGTCAGTGGATGGTGTCATCCTCTCTTCCGCCCTGACCCCTGAGCAACAGAATGATTGTCGCCAACTGCTGGGACAATTTTCTAATCTGTTTTCCCTGGTTCCCGGTGTCACTGATTGGTGCGTCCATGATGTGGACACTGGGGATAGTACACCTGTGAGGCACAAAGCCTACAGGGTGACTGACAGGGTGAGGGCATGCATCAAGGAGGAGGTCTCCAAATGTTTGCACTCAGGGTAATTGAGTCCTCCAACAGTCCTTGGGCCAGCCCAGTGGTCTTGGTCCCAAAGGCTGCAGCGCCAGGAGCCACACCCAAACTCCGGTTCTGTTTGGACTACAGAGGACTCAATTCAGTCACCAGGACTGACGCACACCCCATCCCCAGAGCTGATGAGCTCATAGATCGGCTAGGGGCTGCCAACTACCTCAGCACGTTTGATTTGACGTCTGGGTACTGGCAGATCGCCTTGACCGAGGGGGCCAAAGAGAGGTCAGCATTTTCCACCCCAGATGGGCACTACCAGTTCCGGGTTATGCCCTTTGGGATGAAGAATGCCCCTGCCACCTTCCAGAGGTTGGTCAACCAGGTGTTGGCTGGACTGGATTCGTTCAGTGCTGCCTACCTGGATGACATCGCAGTGTTCAGCTACGCCTGGGAAGAACACCTGTGCCACCTCTGGGAAGTGTTGATGGCGCTGCGGAGGGCAGGCCTCACGATCAAGGCGAGTAAGTGCCAGTGGGCAGGGTTCCATGGTGTACTTGGGGCACCAGGTTGGGAGCGGCCAGGTGGCGCCCCTTCAACCCAAGATAGAAACCATCCTGAATTGGGTGTCGCCCAAAACCCAGACAGAGGTGAGAGCCTTCCTAGGTCTCACCGGGTACTACAGGACGTTTGTCAAGGGGTATGGCAACATTGTTGCTCCCTTGACAGCGCTGACTTCTAGGAAGCAGCCCAGGAAAGTGAAATGGACTGACACTTGTCAGAAAGCTTTTGTGGCCCTGAAAGCTGCTATGTGCACGGCGCCCGTGCTCTTGGCTCCCAACTTCTCCAAAGAGTTTATCGTTCAGACAGACGCTTCAGAGCATGGTGTGGGGGCTGTTCTTTCACAGATTAATGAGAACGGCCTAGATCAACCTGTAGCCTTCCTTAGCAGGAGGTTACTTCCACTGGAACAGAGATGGAGTGCTATTGAGCGTGAGGTATTTGCTGTGGTCTTGGCGCTGAAGAAGCTAAGACCCTACCTGTTTGGGTCCCACTTCCGGGTTCAGACAGACCACAGGCCCCTCAGATGGTTGATGCATATGAGGGGTGAGAATCCAAAGCTGTTGAGGTGGTCCATTTCCCTACAGGGTATGGATTTCACGGTGGAACATCGCCCTGGTACAGATCACGCCAATGCTGACGGTCTGTCCAGATTTTTCCGCCTTAGTGATGAGGAACTCCCTGGGGTAGGGTAGTTCTCCCCACATTTCAGCTGGAGGGGACACGTGTTAGACCTGGCACCTTGGCGTGAGTCTCCCTTCCACTTTTTGTTGCTGTGCCTCATGTGTTTTGCTGGTGTTAGCTGCTCAGAGCACTGTGCCACTGCCAACCAGTGCCACAGTGCAAGTGCTCCCTATTTAAAATGTATATGTTGGTTGGATTCCATGATTGGCTTATTTGGTTTACTGTAAGACCCCAGTAAAGTGCACCAGGAGTGCCCAGGGCTTGTAAATACAAATGCTGCTGGTGGGCTTGCAGCACTGGTTGTGCCACCCACAGAAGTGGCCTAGAAAATGTGTCTAAGGTCTGCCATTGCAGAACCTGCGTGCAGTCTGGTACTGTCATGCTGACTGGGCAAGTGCACCCACTTGCCAGTCCCTAAACCTTCCCTTAACTTCATATTAGTCACCCCTATGGTAGGCCCAAGGGCAGGGTGCATTGTAAGCATTAGGTAGGACAAGCCCTGATGTGTGTGGCATGTCCTAATAGTGAATTACAGCCATTTTCGTTTTTCACTATTGCAAGGCTACCTGTTCTCCATAGGCCAGAAAGGGCTGTTAGAAATGTTACATTCTATGATCCTAACAGACCCAGGGAACATGGTAGAAATTCGAGTTTAGTATGCCTGAACTCAGAATAATAAAATACATCTTTTAGTAAAGTTTATTTTAATATTCTGTGTTTGCAAATGCGACTTTTAGAAAGTTGGTATTTGCTTGCCTAACCATTTCAGCCCGCCTCTGCTATGATGTGTATCTGCCTGTCTGGTTTGTGTGAGTGACAGGGCTGGGGAATTCCAGAGGGGCATGGCTAGGTTGCCTGGTATTGAATAGAGAGATTGACATCCAGATGGGTGGGATCATTGCGTGTGTACGGTCCGTATCACTGTTCTAATGGTGCCGTAGGGGTACGTGTGACACGCACAGTACCCACGCAGTCATTGCGTGTGTACGGTCCGTATCACAGTTCTACTGTGCCGTAGGGGTATGTATGGTACGCACCGTACCCACGCATTCATTGCGTGTGTACGGTCCGTATCACAGTTTTACTGTGCCGTAGGGGTACGTATGGTACGCACCGTACTCATGCATTCATTGCATGTGTACGGTCCGTATCACAGTTCTACTGTGCCGTAAGGGTACGTATGGTATGCACCGTACCCAATCATTCATTGCGTGTGTATGGTCCGTATCACTGTTCGAATGTGCCGTAGGGGTACGTGTGACACGCACCGTACCCACGCATTCATTGCGTGTGTGCGGTCCATATCACAGTTCTAATGTGCCGTAGGGGTACGTGTGACACGACTGTGCCCACGCATTCATTGCGTGTTTACGGTCCGTATCACTGTTCTAATGGTGCCATAGGGGTATGTGTGACACGTACCGTACCCACACATTCATTGCG
This sequence comes from Triturus cristatus, assembly GCF_964204655.1. Taxonomy (NCBI): domain Eukaryota; kingdom Metazoa; phylum Chordata; class Amphibia; order Caudata; family Salamandridae; genus Triturus; species Triturus cristatus. Next base: position 319,434,273 of record NC_140589.1, on the reverse strand, counting down.
TGTGTACGGTCCGTATCACTGTTCGAATGTGCCGTAGGGGTACGTGTGACATGCACCATATACGTCCACTTCCGTTGTTGCGGTACGCAGGGGTTGCTGGACACGCCCCCCCCAAGTGACCAATGGCCTCCATATTATAGGTTTGGCTTTGAGTATGGGGTATTTTTCCTGCCCCTCACCCCCCTGGCCCCTAGGTGTTGTTCTCACCTTCTGCGGCGTGTGCGGTGCACCAGGTCGTAGGCCAAGAGGACCGGGATGACATGTACGACGGGGTTCATGGCGTGTATGTCGCGTACCGGGGCTCCGTTTGTAGGATTCTGCTTTCCTGGCTGTTTTTCGCTCCCGTAATCAAAGAGACGTACGGAGTGCCGTAGGGACGAATCGTACTTGCTGGGCCGGAAACCGCTAATTAAATACGTCCGGACGTCACGTACAAGCAGTTCCGTATCAGAATCGTTGTTTTTTTTTCGATGTATGGTCTTTTGTACGATTCATACGGAAAAAGGCTTTCTGTACCAATCGTACTTCCTAGGTTGTAAGACGAGTCGTACGGAGAAAATGCTCTATACAACAATTCGTACAGCCTTTTTACAGGATCAGAATCAGCCCCATACTGTCTAAGAACATATAGAGTTACTCACATATATACAACTGAGACATCAATTCACTAATCAACACACCTGTACACACAGCCAGCTACCCATACAGACCTTCTGAGATGCACTTTTGAATCTATACAACCAGTAAATCAGCCATTCAGACATGTATGCACAGAGTCAGACACCCCCACCCACATAAATACTCAGACACCCATACAGATACTCATACAATCAATCAATAACCCATATAGACACTGATGTAGCTACTCACCAACCCATGCACCTGCTTACACACCAACTGAGAGCCTAATATAGACATTCACACAGTTTAGTCACTAACCCATGCATTCAGTAACATACGTTCAATCAGTGACTTATACAGTCTGTCATGCATCTACTAAATAATCCATTCAGGCACTTCTACATCCACTCATTCTTCAATACACCTTGGCATAGATATATATGAAAAATATTTAAACTTTACAGAAACACACATTCACTAGATGATGTCATCAGTGATGTTATCGGTGATGTCTTTTGAGATGTCATCAGTGATGTCATGAGTGATGTAATATGTGACATCATCACCAGTGCATTGCGGGCGCGTGAGTTATAGTTAGCTCAACTAACTATAACGTGTGAATTTCTCTGGTTTTATGTGAGTCAAATGTCCAAGAAACTATAACGTCCCTAAAACCTATGTTTTTTTCAGTGAATTTCTTAGGTTTTTCAAATGCCAATTTCTAACTATAACATGCCTGAAACCTATGATTTTTTCAAATCGTTTTTTAATATTTTGCAACTCTATCATCCTTTTTTGAAACTTTACAAATTATATATATATCCCCATAAAATGTGTATATCTTTTTTTGTTTTTTTTGGGAGAAAACTACAGTCCCGTACTGGTAGTCTACCAAGCTCGATCAACACGCGAATCCTATCCACCACATTTAAATGATGCGCATTTCGTATCCGATGGGTTTGTGGCACCGCGTCCCGTGTAACAACGTGTACATATGAGGTCGTGCCAGCTGCTACTTTGGTATGCGACGGGAACGCACTACCAAGCTGCGCGTTCGGTTATGTATGTATAGGGTCGGGCCCGCTGCGTAGCAACTGTCAGAGAAACATTCGAGATGAAGAACAAAAAAATGCAAGCTAGTAAGTTTTAAAATCACGGCGATGCAGATAAAGCATTACAACCTCTATCAAAATGGTAGATAAGACGGTAAACCGGGAGCACACACGCGTCGTGACCCAAGGGTTCACTGTGCCCGGTGTTCAACGAATGGACTGAGGAGCAGCTCTTTTATCCTCTTTTAATAAGGAACTATTGACCACAGACTCAAAACATTAGCAGGTGCTTGACCGCAGAACGTTAAGCACTTCTTGGAAAATTAAGAAAGCAGAAGTGACAAAAAGGTACAAAAGTTTATCAAAAGATCAACTGTTATTTTGAGCTATGTCACTGTCTTAGTTTCCAAAGTTGCAGAAAGCCCCAGTTGGCCCCCACTTCTACTCTTAGCCAATGTTGTTCTTCTAGATGACAGATGCATCCTGTTATTACTACATCTTGATGTTCAGAAAGATGTACACAAAGAGGTCACAGGAGATACATATCTGATTATACAGGAGGGCATGGGGCCTACTGCCTCTGTAGATGCTCAAGGCAGTGTGGACAATGTTAACACAACCCTGTCTATGGGCTGGCAGGGACAATTGTGACTCTCATGCTTCAGATGTGGACAGAATGGGCTTGGGGCACTATATGTTAAAACTAGACCCTGCTTCAGTCCACATGGGAAAAGTTAATTTATGATTATGGATTTATGTGCACTGCTGAAGATCTCAAGATATTTACGTGCAGGTTGTGTCAGTGTAGAAGCCACAGAGTATGTTTTTTGCTCTTTTTTGGTGCAGTTCGTGAGACGTAGTTGCCAACACCATGGTAAGAACTCTCTTTGTGGGTTGATCTCAGGTGCACATGGAATAACTATATCAATTTAGGGTGAAATTCTGCTGGGTGTTGAGAGAAAACATTGAGTTGAAAATATCGGCTTGCAAAAATATCGAGTCAAAAATATTGTGACATGGAAATATTGTCAGCAAAAATTTTGTTGTCAAGAATATCAGTTTTAAGGTAAGTAATATCAATTTAAAAAATATTAAAGTCATTAATATTAATTACAAAAATATAGTTGCTTATAATATAGTTGTTTAATTATTGTTATGTATTTTAGTATATATTTGAAATATATATGATGCCATTTTTTTGTATACATATTGTTTATGTTTTTTAATGTATTTGACATTTTTTTGCAGTTATTAAATTTAGGTGCCGATTCCGATCCGTTCAAAAAAAATTCTGTACGACTCGTATCCGTATTTTTTTACGTACGAATCGTACAAGTGCCGTCCCACCGGTGAAGTACGATTCGTACGTGAAAAATACATACGAATCGCATCGGGAAAAGGTCTACGAGACATCCCCGGTCAGTTTTACGTACAATTCGTAAAACTGAAGTCCGAGCGCACAAGTACGATCCGTACCGCCCTTCCAAATACACAAGCGTATGTAAAACGTCCCGTATGGAGCGAACTCTATACCACTCGTATCCCGGGTAAACTTGTGCCCAGGATACGAGCCATACAGCCCCCTCCTCCCCCCACATATGTCCACAGGTACCGCCGTATGTCAGCACCATACCCCCGTATGTCTGCACCGTACCCCCCTCCATGTCCGCACCGTACCCCAGCACCGTACCCCACCACCGTAACCCAGCCCCTTACTCGTACGCACCGTACCCCAGCCCCTTACTCGTACGTACTGTACCCCAGCACTGTACCACAGCCCCGCACACGTACGCACCCTACCCCAGCACCATACCCCAGCCCCGTACTTGTAAGCACTGTACCCCAGCACCGTACCCCAACCCCTTACTCGTACGCACCGTACCCCAGCACCATACCCCAGCCCAGTACTCGTACGCACCCTACCCCAGCACCGTACCCCAGCCCCGTACTTGTACGCACCATACCCCACCACCGTACCCCAGCCCCGTACTTGGACGCACTGCACCCCACCACCGTACCCCAGCCCCGTACCTGTATGCACCATACCCCAGCACCGTACCCCAGCCCCGTACTTGGACGCACCGCACCCCACCACCGTACCCCAGCCCCGTACCTGGACGCACCGTACCCCACCAACTTACCCCAGCCCCGTTCTTGGACGCACCGCACCCCAACACCGTACCCCAGCCCCGTACGCACCATACCCCAGCCCCATACTTGGACGCACCATACCCCAGCACCGTACCCCAGCCCCGTACCTGGACACACCATACCCCAGCCCCGTACCTGTACGCATGGTATTCCAGCACCCTTCCCCAGCCCTGTACTTGGACACACCGTACCCCACCCCCGTACCCCAGCCCCATACTTGGACGCACCGCACCCCACCACCATAGCCCAGCCCCGTACTTGGACGCACTGTACCCCAGCACCATCCCCCAGCATCACGTATGTACGGACCTTACAATAACATTGCATATGCGAGCACAGGACAACAACATTGCGTATGTACGCACCTTACATACGCGAAAACGACTCGTACTGAACCAGGACACTGTAAAACACCACAAGGAGAGTCAATTCGACTCGCACAACACCACAAAACACATCTACAGTGGAAAATACATCTAAATGACTGACCTGGCACATCCAAACAGGTAAACAGAGGCCCAAACTGACAACCACCTCTTATAACACACCCACCAAAAATTCAAACTCAGGCCCACCCACAAATGGACCAATAAAAAGGGCCCACACACACAAACCATGAGCCTTTGCACCAGACTCACTGCAGCTACAGAGCACACCCCAACAACTGCACCCATACACCTTAACATATACACCTTCACACACACTCCTTCACACAAACCCCCTCTCCACATTTCCACACACACCTTCACATTCACACCCACACACCCACAACCACAAACAAGAATCCAAAGTTCACAAGGGAGGAGCTGGACATCCTTGTCAACGAAGTCATCAGAGTCGAGCCACAGCTCTTTGGAACATTGGTCAGACAGACCAGCATACCCGAAAAATCATGCCAGTGGCAGAGGATCGTCGATAGGGTGAATGCTGTTGCGCCCATCAGAAGGACCAGGAATGAATGCCAAGCCGATCTGCGGAGGGCAGTCAAGTGCAAAATGAACGAGGACTACGCCTAGAGCAACATCACTGGAGGTGGGCTGCCCCGCAGAACGGTACATTACCATCCCTGGGAGGAGAAGGTGATGGCCCTGCTTCCGCCGGTGGGAGTACACAGAGTCGAAGGAGTTGCAGAGCCTGGTGAGTACACAAACAACTTACGTAACATGGGGGTAATGGCATCCACACCCCAACTACACCAAATGCATGCAACTACCCCCAAGCCCTCACCGGACACCACCACACTCAAAAACAACGCCCATACCACTAACATGTGTATGCCCCATCCACAAAGCAAGGCCATGCCATGTCTCAGGCTACACGAACCACAAACCCAAGACTGGATGTCTGGGATGCTGGGAGGGTGGGGCTCACAAAACACATTGTTCAACTCAGAAGCAGACACCATTGCCCTCAGCCCACATGTCCCAGGTACATACCGATGCACCATGCTCAAACACAGGCACTGGCAAAGTACTGACAAGGTAGCTGACACTTGGCCCTGCTGTAGGCAGCACAAGGCCCTCCTGTGACTACTGTAACCTCAAACACCAACATCACAAGCTCAGATATCTAGGACAGGAACTCACTCTCACTGTCATGGCAGCATGCACCATGAGGAGATAGATACATCACCTGGGAGACCCACAGCCAAATCACACTACACCCACCAGCAGGCCCTGTCACACACACCCCTTACACAAGCACACACCCCCGGGGCAGGCAATGGATTTACCCACTCTCACAATGGACATGTGACACAACAAGATCAATCCATAGCCAAAAAAGCATCCAGGCCAAAAATCTACATGTCAAACACTCAGGAGAACATATCAATCTGTGCCCCGCTACATACCCATCCACAAGTGAACAGTGAGGGGAATGCTAGGCACATACAACTACCTGGAGGAACTGGGCCAACTTGAATATGTATGAAACATGGATGTCGCATGAAACAGCATTAACATTGTCTCTCTCTCACACACAGGGCAACATCATGGATCTCCCCCCAACAATGGGGGGGGGGAAGAATCACAGTCCCAGGCTCCGGAGGAACCTGATCCCACCGGCAGCGATGCCTCTCAACACTCGCGGATGACCCCAACCCACCTGGACCCTCTGGTGTCCAAGCCCCTGCAGCACCTGCCTCAGGTACATCTGTGCCAACCACCACCCCTATTCCTGCCACATCCCAGGAGACACCCAGGAGACCTGCCCGCACTGAACAACTGAGCCAGTCTGACCTGGAGGGACAAGGTTTGCCGGGACAACCCCACAACTGCCATCCCTTAGGGATCCCGTAGACCCGATGCGCCCACAATGGCAGGCCAGGCTCGTGTGGGCAGGGGTGGTGGGAGTGGAGGCAGGCAGAGGCGAGAACCTGACCAGCCAGCTGAAGGGACCGGTATGTCACACATACGCAACATCGTGGAGGCATACCGGCGTGACACCAGGGCCATCAGCCAGCTAGTGGGGACCCTCACAGAGCTCAAGAAACAGCAGGCCGAGCAACACGCCAGTCAACAACAACACCAAGGACGGATGGAGGCAAGACTGGCTGAGCTCCTGGCGGTGCAAACGGACATAAGCCGATCACTCTGTCGGATCGCCGACAACATGGGCAACCCTCCCTGTGGCACCAGGCGAAGACCAACACCAGCCACAGGGAGGGAGTAGGAGGAGGATTCGTCCGACGGAGCGTCCCAAACATCGTCAAGGACTGCATCTGAGGGTCCCGCGAGGAAGGTGGGTCGTCCACGGAATGACCGTGAAAGGCAGAGGACCATCCACATCTCCCAGGTCACCTGGCCTGGCACCTGGCCTTCATGCGCAACAGCAGCACCTCATTCACTGACATTCTCTGCCACATGGACTTGCTGGTCACAGTCTGACCAATGATGACAAACACTGTGTTCTGGACTCTGATGACTTCAAATGCCAAGGATCCCATCTCCCCCTGTGAACTTTGGATTCTATGCACACTGTGTAGCACCTATTTTTACCACCAAACAGGCCCCCCACCGAGAATAAAACTACATTTCTTTAATTAGATGTTGCAGTCATTTTGCATGAGTCCACAACATACGTGTGGGGAAATGTCAAACTATGCCTGAGTGTTGAACTAACTCCAGCCATCCATACCCTGGGATCTGAGTCTGGTACAGGACACACATGGGTCACAATGTCTCATCCAATACAGACATGGAGCACAATACTCACCCGTGATGGCCTCAAGCTGCTGAGGGGGGCTTGCAATACTGTGCGGACAGGCAGATTTGGAAGAGTATCATTAAGGCACAGAGGTCATGGCTCATGTGGAGGTTCCCAGGGAGGGAGTCCCAGGTATGTTTGGCCAGGTGGGAGAACTATGTCCCGCATGCTGGAGTTCGATGTGAAGAATGTTGGCCAGGGCAAGGTTGGATGCACAGAGTTGGTCCAACGGGGTCTCGGATGACAGACGTCCAAGGTTTGTTTGGGGTCTGGGGTTGTGGACTACCTCCTGAGTGTGGGTGAGGAGTCTAAAGGTCATCCTGCAGCACACAGTGATCCATTGCAGCTATCTCAGGTGGACGGTGACGTGGCTGGTGCGCGGGATGTTGCATCTGAGGTGTGCATATGCACCCTGGATGTGGACAAGTTGTCCGGGAGTTTGGCAGTACTTGCTCTGTAAAGGGCGGGGCAATAGTTGACACGGCTTGTGTCGTGGACCTGGGGGACGGTCTATCCTGCCTTGGAGTGGATCTATCTGTGGATCATGTGCATCATGCGGAGGGTGTTGCAGCATGACGTACAGATGCTGGTGAGTTGCATGCAATTGTGAGCGACGAGTCCATGATGCACACCATCTTGCGTGCGTGGCCACTGGGTGCTGGTGCAGTGCCCTGGCGGGTGGGACACAAGGAGTTGACCCAGCTGAAAGGGGACAATCCTCAGATGAATACCTCAGTCCTGTACAAGTCCAGACTCAGGTGGCTGATGTTCAGCCATTCATCAACGGACCTCATGCCTTCTTGAAGGTTGGAACTGGCAATGGCTGCGTCTTTGGTGAGGGTGAGGAGCAGCTGGCTGTCAATGGCATACGAGATGATGATGAGGTTGTGTGCGCATGTGATGGTGGAGAGGGGGTCATGGACACATTGAAGATTGACACGCTGAGAGATGATCCCTGGGCCATGTGCCAGATGATGCCACTATACTACATGCTGAAGGCTTGAGTCCCACTCCCATGGCCTTGCTGGTGTGCTACTTGGTGATTTCATCCCGGTCCATCCCCTGGATACCAGTGTTCGAGATGTGTGAGCTGACAGTGTGTGAGCACATCGTGCATAATGCTGTGGTGAGGTCAAGGGGGTGGCCCCACCATTGTTGAGCAGGGCAAAGTTGTCGGTGTTGGTGGCAATGATGACGGTTGCAGTGGGGTGATAACTGTGGAAGATGGTCTTGTGCAGGTTGCCTGGAGCTCTTTGCGTGGAGGAAGTTTGTCAGTTGCTCCTTGACTGTCTTCCTGATGACATTAGCTGGCTAGGGAAGCACGGTGATGTTCCTTGAGAGCCAGCGTTCCTGCTGTCCGTTGTCTAAGAATGGCCTGGTTCACTGCATGCCTCTATCTACCATGGAATGTGGCTAACTCAAATGATACATACATGACATGCTGGACGGGGGCTAAAAGGATGGGGAATGATGTGGTTGAGATGTTGTGTGGGAAGGGGCCTGATGGAGATCCCCAGGGGATGTTGCACATAAGCCGGGTGTTGCATCTGCTGATGATGGAAGTCCAAAACCTGAGGGGGGTTTTTCCCGCGTATAATAGTGCGTTTTGCCTCTGTGTGCCAAGGCTTGCGTGTATGTCCATGAGCCTGCAGTGTTAGAAATTTGCAAGGGATTGGCTCAGCCTTGCAAGGGTGGGGTGTCTTTTGGATGGAGAGCTGATGTCAGTGCACTCACGATGCTGATGAGCTCCTTGATTTCGTGCGCTTTTTTTGCCTCGGGCCCATCTGAAGGATCTCCAATTGTCCTTGCTGATGATATGGTGATGGCTGTGTGTGCCGTTTTCCAGGGTTGTAAGGCCACTGATGGTTCTTTGTGTTACAAGCTGTGCACAAGAGTCCTCCTAGACGTGTATGAGTCCAGTAGGTCTGCCTTGTCCCAGGTGGCTTAATTGTTGATGTGCCTCACAGGAAAGTCCGTCAACGTGGCTAGATTGTTGCCTTAGTTGCTGATCCAGTGTGTGAGGTTGCAGGGTGTGGCAGTGGTGTTGGTTCCAGTGTCCCACACAGCATGTCTGTGTTGACTTACATCAAGCATCTTTGGGGGATTGGTAGCGGGGTGTGTGGCAGTGTGTTGCTCGTCGGAGAGGTGGATGCTGATGTGGATGGACCAATGATGGATGCTGGTGTGGTTCTTATCCAGCCAGAAGTTCCTGGCCCACAGCCACTATGCATCCTGAGGATGTGAGGGCGTGCGTGACGATGGACGTGTTGATGGCTTTGCGTAATTGTGGATGTAGGCCTGGAGATCTGTAGATGAGTGTTACTCTGAGGATTTGCAGGGGGTTTGTGCTAAACCTCATTTGTGACCCTGAGTGCGTACTTGGGAATAGATATCAATTCATCCTCCCGGATTGTTAGTGCCGTCTGTAATAAAGTAAATCCACACCAGATGAAGATATGTGGTAAGAGACCGTCCCTGCGGGTGCCCTTGTATCCGTCTGAGATGGCAATGAAGAAGTTGTGTGCTGAGGATGCTTTCATCCTGGTCACTGTCATGAAGGTGATGTGTGGGCCTGTTGTGTTGAGGAGGTAACAGAGTCCCATGGCGTGCTGTTGGACAGAGCCTGTGTGGAGTAGCAGGGACATGACCTGGTTGGTCTGACAGGGCCTGGAATGCGGGGCAGCGCTGTGTAGGCAGTTGGAGTTGCACACTCAGCATGCAAAGGTGTTGTGTGTGTGCCTAGGGTATGCATGAGAGCAGGTGGTTGATTTTCGGTTGGATAGTGCTTGGAGGGTGGCTGCAACATGAGACTGTTGTGTGATGTGGGTCATGCAAGGACATGAGGGTCATGCAATGTGCACGTTGCATGCGCTGACGGTCCTGCCTTTGGCACCGCGTGGCCGCAACAGTGGCACAGACAAACTGATGACAGCAGAATGAATGGGTGGAGGGAGGAAGGGAGGAGCATCTTGGAGGCATGTGGGATGCCGAATCCGTGAACTTGGTGGGCCCTTGCTGCAGGGGCCGCAGCAGCAGGCAGCATGTACTGGATACTAGGCTGAAAGTTGCACACAAAGACAAGGATGTCAGAAAGGACAACAGCAACAGGTGTACGTAAAGGAAGTAGTGTCCGGTTACTCATGGCATTGTACCTTATCCTCCTGAGGCGGAAGCCGGGAGTTGTGTTTTGCTCGTAACTGAAAACTCACTGCTTTTAAAAATTGTATCTCTATATTTTTAAAACACTTAGCACCCACTCCTTAGCGCTTACCTGTTAACCCCAATCAGCCGATCCAGGCGCTGTCAGGGGCAGGATACGCTTGCTCGCCACCATCGCGCACCGCGAGGAGCCACGGGACACGCCCACTCCGGTTGGCCACGCCCACCCCTTGCCAGTACATAAGCGCACCCTGATTACTAGGGCCGCATTGTACCTTATCCTCCTGAGGCGGAAGCCGGGAGTTGTGTTTTGCTCGTAACTGAAAACTCACTGCTTTTAAAAATTGTATCTCTATATTTTTAAAACACTTAGCACCCACTCCTTAGCGCTTACCTGTTAACCCAATCAGCCGATCCAGGCGCTGTCAGGGGCAGGATACGCTTGCTCGCCGCCATCGTGCACCGCGAGGAGCCACGGGACACGCCCACTCCGGTTGGCCACGCCCACCCCTTGCCAGTACATAAGCGCATCCTGATTACTAGGGCCGCATTGTACCTTATCCTCCTGAGGCGGAAGCCGGGAGTTGTGTTTTGCTCGTAACTGAAAACTCACTGCTTTTAAAAATTGTATCTCTATATTTTTAAAACACTTAGCACCCACTCCTTAGCGCTTACCTGTTAACCCCAATCAGCCGATCCAGGCGCTGTCAGGGGCAGGATACGCTTGCTCGCCGCCATCGCGCACCGCGAGGAGCCACGGGACACGCCCACTCCGGTTGGCCACGCCCACCCCTTGCCAGTACATAAGCGCACCCTGATTACTAGGGCCGCATTGTTACCTTATCCTCCTGAGGCGGAAGCCGGGAGTTGTGTTTTGCTCGTAACTGAAAACTCACTGCTTTTAAAAATAGTATCTCTATATTTTTAAAACACTTAGCACCCACTCCTTAGCGCTTACCTGTTAACCCCAATCAGCCGATCCAGGCGCTGTCAGGGGCAGGATACGCTTGCGCGCCGCCATCGCGCACCGCGAGGAGCCACGGGACACGCCGACTCCGGTTGGCCACGCCCACCCCTTGCCAGTACATAAGCGCACCCTGATTACTAGGGCCGCATTGTACCTTATCCTCCTGAGGCGGAAGCCGGGAGTTGTGTTTTGCTCGTAACTGAAAACTCACTGCTTTTAAAAATTGTATCTCTATATTTTTAAAACACTTAGCACCCACTCCTTAGCGCTTACCTGTTAACCCCAATCAGCCGATCCAGGCGCTGTCAGGGGCAGGATACGCTTGCTCGCCGCCATCGCGCACCGCGAGGAGCCACGGGACACGCCGACTCCGGTTGGCCACGCCCACCCCTTGCCAGTACATAAGCGCACCCTGATTACTAGGGCCGCATTGTACCTTATCCTCCTGAGGCGGAAGCCGGGAGTTGTGTTTTGCTCGTAACTGAAAACTCACTGCTTTTAAAAATTGTATCTCTATATTTTTAAAAAACTTAGCACCCACTCCTTAGCGCTTACCTGTTAACCCCAATCAGCCGATCCAGGCACTGTCAGGGGCAGGATACGCTTGCTCGCCGCCATCGCGCACCGCGAGGTGCCACGGGACACGCCCACTCCGGTTGGCCACGCCCACCCCTCCAACGCCCACTACCCCCCCATAAAACATGTGCCAGCACAGGGAGCGCAGCGGATGGGCGCAGCGGGCGCGCCGTCAGCGCGCCGAAGGCGCGCCAAAGGCAAGCCCGTCCGGGCCCAGCCGGCCCTATGCCCAGCCACTCTGCCCCTCACAGCCCGTAACGACAAAATCTACACTCGCGCGGACTTACTAGCCTTAAACCCCAACAAACAACCCTTCTGCTCGCGCATCCTGAATGGAGGTACCCAATTCTCCGGTTGTGACCTCTGCGACCCCGCCAATCATAACACGGCACCCAAGGGCTTGCACATAGGCCTACTTAACTGCAGATCGCTCGTGAAACACTCACATGAAGTGAACCTCTTAATCATAAACAATGCCCTAGACATTCTGTTTCTAACAGAAACCTGGCTCACCCCCAGTAGCGGCCCAGACATCGTTCTAGCACTCCCCCCCGGGTACTTCATGTGCTCACTGAACAGATCAGAGGGGAGGGGAGGTGGACTAGCGATAATTCTTAAAGACACCCTCACCTGTAAAACATCTGATGGCAACATCAAGGGATACGAAAGCTGCCACTATACAATACAAATCTCCCCAGTTACCTCGCTGTCAGGAATACTGGTATATCGCCCGCCAGGCAATCTAGGAGACTTTCCGAACAAAATTATTGACCAGTCGTCCATCAAATGCACTTCCACCACCAACTACCTATTACTAGGAGACCTGAATGTACATTTCTTGGACCCAGATGACAAGCAGGCCAGTGAACTACTACAGGATTTCACCTCAATGGGCCTTGACCTCAAAAACCCACAGGCCACGCATGTAAGAGGGCACCTGCTTGATCCCATCTTTTCCAATATCCCCAATCTGAGAACTCTTGACCATATCCCCCTTCCCTGGACGGACCACTTTTTGGTCCCCCTAGTATGGAACATCATCACTCCGCCCCCTCCACCTCCCAAAAGCAGAACGCACACCAGACGATGGCAGAAACTGGAACCAGACGTTTGGGCAGCCAAACTTAGGGAAAACGCTCCCTATCCTCCCCACGACACCGTAGCAGGGGACAAAGCATTCAGTACCTGGATCACCCAATCGCTCGACGCCATTCTGCCTAAAACCCACTCTCTGAAACACACCAAGAAAGTTAATCCCTCACCCTGGTATACCCCGGAACTCAACCTTCTGCGTAAGGACTGCAAAAGGAATGAACGCATCTGGAGGAAGGAAAAAACCAAGGAACAAAAAGAATCATTCCGTACTTCTGTAAAAACCTACAAAAAAGAGCTCCGAAACACCAAAACTAGCTTCTACGAGATCAGAATTAAAAACGCCGCCTGCTCGGCCCATGAAACCTATGCAGTTCTTAAAGAACTCCTTCATGCCCCTGACCCGCCACTTAAACCCCTCGACCCCAAAGAAGCTGAAATTAAATGTAACAACTTAGCCACCTTCTTTGACGAGAAGATTCAAAAAATTCTTCTTACCATACCCCCCCCGATCAGACCCAGCACAAAGCAGGATTTCACTACCACCACCACCTATCCTCCTCTACTGTTAGCCCACCCCCAACCCTCCCTGGATGCTTTCGGCCCCGTAACAACGGAAGAAGTAGGAGCAACGCTGGCCTCAATCAAAAGTGGCTCCCCCCTCGACCCTGCACCCCTCCGCTTCCTAAAAAAAGTATCGAGCACCATCATCCCTCCCCTCACGGCCCTGATCAACTCCTCTCTCTCGGAGGGCATAGTCCCCCCCAGCTGGAAAGCGGCCGCAGTCAAAGGTCTATTAAAAAAACCCTCCTTAGATCCGCAGGACTTCACCAATTATAGGCCTATATCCCTTCTCCCGGGAAATAGCAAGATCGCAGAGAAGCTGGTAAACAAGCAACTATCGCTTTACCTAGAAAGTAACAACCTCTTAGCGGTCTCCCAGACAGGGTTCCGTCCAGGTCATGGCACGGACATCGCCCTCCTGGCAGCGGTGGAGAAGGCCAGAAGCATTCTGGAGACAGGAGGATCGGTGGCAGTAATCCTCCTGGATCTCAGTGCGGCCTTCGACACTGTAGACCATCCCACCCTAATCCACCGACTGGGGGAGATCGGACTAAAGGGTACGGCCTTGAAATGGCTAGAATCCTTCTTATCAGGACGCTCCTTCCAGGTGCGGGAAAACGACATCTGTTCATCCACCATCCCCCTCCGGTGTGGAGTACCACAGGGCTCATCCCTCAGCCCTACGTTATTCAACGTGTACATGGTCCCACTGGAGAAGAGGGTCAGCACGTTCGGCGTGTCAGTTATCAACTACGCCGACGACACTCAGTTGGTCGTAACCCTTTCACACCCCCACCACGCCCCATCCGATCTCCACAGCTGCCTCTCCGAAGTCCACCGATGGATGAATCTCTCCTCACTGAAACTGAATGGGTCCAAGACTGAGATCCTCTTGATGGGCCACAAGGAGCCCTCGCTACCTTCTCACCTCTGGCCCAGCTGTCTCGGTGACCCTCCCGCACCCAAGGAAGAGATCAAGAGCCTTGGTGTGTGGATTGAGAAGGACATGAGCTTTAATACTCAGGCTAAAAGAACGGCAGGGACATGTTTTGGGCTACTCAGAGCCTGCAGGAAGATCTTTCCCCTGCTCCCCGATACCGCAAGGAGGCTCCTCATTCAGGGTCTAATCCTGGCAAGATTAGACTACTGTAATGCCATCTACCTAGGAGCCCCTGAAGCCACCCTGAACTCGCTGCAAAAAGTCCAAAATGCCGCCGCCCGCCTACTCACGGGCACTCCTGGAAGATCTTCCGCCAGGCCGGCTCTTAAATCCCTCCACTGGCTCCCAGTCAGAGAAAGGGTCGTCTTCAAGGCCCTCTGTCTGGCCCATAAAACCCTCAACAATAACGGCCCCCCCCTTCTCAAAGAACTTCTAATCCCATACAAAGCTGAGAGAGACCTCCGGTCTAGCGTAGAAAATCTTATCATAGTTCCCAGAGTCAGAAAAGCCAAGACCGGTGGCCGTCGCTTCTCGGTTCACACGGCCAAACATTGGAACCATCTTCCACGAAAAATCAGGACAGAACCGAATTACCTCCAGTTCAGAAAAACTCTAAAGACCCTCCTTTTCCCGCAGACATAATTTCATCAGACGGCTGAAACCCTTGGAGAATCAGGTCAGCGCTGGGATGCTCTTTTGAGTTACTACGCGCTTTATAAAACCATTAAATAAATAAATAAATAAATGGCACACACAGAGAAAATGGATGAACAATCACCAAAGATGACTGACACAGGATCAGGAAACAGAAGGCAGAGCTGCGCACAGGAGACACACCCTCAGCAGGCATTGACGGCCCGTTGGGGGAAGCAACCGGCCCAAATACATAAACAACCATGGACTTCATGCAGAATAGAGATTATAATACATGAAGAACTGCATGCATGTTGCCAAACTACACATAGACTCATATGCACAATTTTTGACAACTATGCCAGAGATGACGCATGCAAAGTGTCAAGAGACCTACATTGACAGAGATTTGGCACTTTGGAGGGTGAGGAACACCTTTATTACTCAGGCTCACACTAAGGGAAGTGCATCAATATGAACAGACTCACAGGTCATTTGACTGAACATGTGGGACATACGCTGGACACCCCTTTCACAACACGGATGTAGTAAATCCAAATGAACTGGCACACAGGATAAGGGGATGAGCCAAACACCTCCTGCTGCACACGGAAAGGCTGCAATTCCCCATTGAGCCTGTTATGGGGATGTCCCACACTATGTCCACCCGTAGCATCCCGTATGTTTCAGAGGGAAGTGTTACACACGTTGATTCCTTCATCAGAATCCAAAAACCATTACAGATGACTGTCTCGAAGGGTGACTATCAATTCATGGGAGTCATGCTACATGTTATGTGCCCCATGGTGAGTCGACATGTATGCATGGTAACACAACATGCACAGGAGCGGTCCCCACACATTCAAAACACATGCCACACCCAAAATGCCTTGCTGCAATCCTTACCCAAAATGACATTTCGCCATGTCTGTGCATGGAACGCTGATTCAGCCCATGTTGCAATACTCATGAGGAATAGCAGGAGGACAACGATGACACGAGCAGACAACATGCGCAAGAACCTGTGAATGACAGACACAAGAAGTCAGCTAAAAGATTTTTCTCCGCATACATGGTCATTTACTCAACAGGAACAATGTTGTCCCCATGCTAATTTTAAATTAAGTGTCTCAGCTAAAATGTGTGGAATGACATCATCACTCGAGTGACACATCAGAACACACATCTAAGTCACTTAGCATACAGTCAGCTGGACACACACATTGCAACACATGCCACACAAGGCTCCAAGCGTGCACACTTAGACCCAGTGACTCACCATTATGAGAAGAAGTTGCGTATGAGCTGACTCCGGATATCCTCCTCCTCCTCCTCCTCACTTGCCTCGTGACCAAGCCCTTCATCCTCCACGGGTGGATGTTACTGCTCATCCTGCTCCAGGATGAGTGGCACTGCCTTCTCCACTGCCATGTTGTGCAGCATGCAGCACACAAGGAAGATTTTGCAGATCTTCGCCGGTGCATATGGGAGGGACCCGCCTGTCTTGTGAAGGCACCGGAGTCAGCTCTTCAGGAGGCCAAACGTCCTCTCAATCACTCGCCTGGTCTGCCCGTGTGCATTGTTGTACCGGTGATCTGCAGCTGATCTTGGGTTGCGGAGAGGCGTCATCAGCCATGGCATGTTGGGATAGCCAGAGTCCCCTACATGGAAACATCATGTAAATAAGTGGGTCAGGAGATGCCGTAAGAGCCAAAGATGCCGCAACACACAGGACAAACAGAGTATACCCACCAACAAGACTTGCTCGTTCGTTGTGCAGCTGCAGCATCATTTGTGGCACCCTGCTACGCCTCATGATGTAGGCATCGTGTGCTGACCCTGGAAAACGTGCACAGACATGGGAAATCAGCATGTTAGCAAGACACACCACAAGGACATTCATAGAGTGGTAATGTTTACGGTTGCGATAGGCTACCTCCTGTGCCTGAGGTGGTACCAAAGCCACATGTGTCCCATCAATGGACCCAATTACATGGGGCATCCCTCCCAGGGCATAGATATCACCCTTGACACCTGTCAACTCCTCAGGAGTCAGAAAATGGATGAATTCATCAAGGTGCTCCAACATGGCTGCTAAAACATCATGCAGGACATGGCTGAACATTGTCTGTGACATGCCACCAACATCAGCTATGGTGAATCGAAACGTACCTGTGTCAAAAAAATGTAGGGCTGCCATCACCTTCATCTTGGGGATCAGCGCAGTAGGATACCTGTGTCACGGTTGGAGGTGTGGTGCCAGCTTGGCGGTCAAGTCCTCAATCAGCTGTTGAGTGAATCTGTAACGTCGTATGCAGTCCCGCTCCCTCATGGCACCCAAGTCTGGCATTGGGCAGGGGTCAGGCGGTGCCCTGCAGAGAATTAGAATGAATAACGAAGAGTGAGCGCATAACAACATCAATGTCAATGAACATAGCACATGCTCAACTGCTACTACACATCTGCTAAATACAGAGTCTAGTCTGTGCAATACATTCAGGACACGTATGCCAGCTTGGTGATACTCCTACAAAAAGCCAGATACACCCGTTGATTGGCAAGTCTACATGACATGCCCTGAAACGAGCTGTGGGCCAGTGTAAGTGAACAGCCAGAGACATCACAGGAGTGACATACATCCACATATCTGCATTCGAAGGATGTCATCTCATACAGACAGCTGACGGCAAGCTAGACGCACAGGTCACATGGAATGTCAAATGTACAGATCACACACATTGCGATGAAGGGCTCCACGTGAAAACAGAAAACACAGACATTGAGACGACGCAGATATGTCCTTCTGTCAAAATATCATGTTCGATGCATACAGACACTGCTTACGTGGGAATCCACATGTGGCATGGTGTGCATAGATGTGTGCCATGCCTATCTCCACACAGACACATGTTGGATGCAGCAACAGCAGATGCAGTTGACGGAACACCAACAGCAAGCACATGGGAACACATGACACACACATGACATAGTCACATCGGGGCCTGCTGGTCGTTAAATGTCAGTTGTCCGTGTCCCTGTCCCTGGCATCAGGGGACAGTTGCGGGTGGTGGTGACTGTGCCATACCAGTGATGCTGTGCTTGACACGTTTGTACTACAGGCACACATGTGCAAAGGTTGAAGGGGAAGTGTGCCACATAGTGCCCCATCACACATGACATGTGTACACAGGTCATCACACATCAATTGTGCAACTACATGAGAAGACATGTGCAATATCCCTGCCTGACACACCTAGGCCCTGCACAAGAAGGACTGCAATGACAATGACTTGTGGTGCCGTAGGTGTACGCGTGTGTGTACGGACCGTACACACGACGTGTGTACGGTCTGTATAACTATAGTAGTGGTGCCGTAGGAGTACGCGTGTGTGGATGTACCGTACACACGACGTGTGTATGGTCCATATCACTATAGTTGTGGTGCCGTATGAGTACGCGTGTGTGTACGGTCCGTACACACACGCGTACTCCTACGGCACCACTACTATAGTGATATGGACCGTACACACGCTCTGAGGGCGTGTGTACGGTCCGTATCACTATTGTAGTGGTGCCGTACATGTACGGGTACGTGTGAAACGCACCGTACATGTTATTTGGACTAAAATTTTACATAGGGGACAAGTATTAGGCCGAAAATGCATGCTGGTTGTCATGGATACTGAGATTTCAGTTGCTATGTTGCCATATTGTGGGCTGGAAAAGTCAGTTGGCCCAAAAATTACAATGTTGCGAAGTGGGGTCTGCCTTGCTATGATGCTCAAAATTTGAACCATGCAAATTTGTGTCATTGGTGTTTGTTTAAAGGGATTGGAGGAAACGTAGGATGCAAATGAGTCTGACCAATCACTCTGTACTCCTGTAAATGAAAGACCCCAGCAAGGCAGATATAAGTCAGCCAGCACCCATGAGAGGGCACTTGCCTCACAACTTTCCTGTCGGCAACACTGCTGCTGTCTGTGCTTCCTCTGGCACCATGTCAAGGTCTGTGGAGAGGGCCCAGCCATTCACACTTGAGGAGAATGAGGCATTGCTGGATGTCCTCCTCCCACAGTACCCCAGCCTGTATGAGAGACCAGGGGAGCAGGTGAGTGCTGACTCCACTACCTTTGACTGTGCACCTTTTTTGTGACTGTCACTTCTGGCATTGTGTCCAGGTGTGACAGACATGCAACGTTGTTTAGAGTGGGTCCCAGGGGGGGAATGGCTTATGTCTTTCATGCAGAGCATGATGTAGTTCATGTGTGCACTCCTCACTTGCATTGTGCTTTCTGTGACATTCACTGCATAGTGCATGACACATTCAGCCTTGCAAATCCTTTGTGGGATTTTTGGTCTATAGTCCTGAGGTGATTCAGTGGTCCCCCCGGTGTGACAGGTGACTGTACGCACAGATGTGTGTGAGTTGAGTGGAGCTGTGGTGAGAGTGTCCAAATGATGTATACGCCCCCTGGGCATTGATGTGTGTGAATGACCCTTGTCATGTGGGTGAGTGTCTATGTGAAGTGTTGCACCACAGCTGCATGGAGGAGGCAACAGCTCTACCCATCTGATGTGAGAAGTAAGCCGTGCTGTGTGTCTGACTTGCTGAGCTAGCCCGACACCTGTGACACCCCACAGGCAAGTGGCACATGTGCAGAGTGACGTTTGTATCCGCTGTTGCGAATGGCAGGTGATTGATCTGTGCCTGTGTGTGTCTGTGTACTCTGCTGAGGTTGCGTCAGTGGCTTGGGGCATGTAACTGCTTTGCGGTGCTGTCCATCAGCCTGGTGTTGCATGTGATGCACAGTGTGTGCCATGATCAGGGAGTGTGTCGCACCCCTCATGCCACCTGTGTACTTTCAATGCCATGTAGTGCATTGGGGCTTCCACAGAGGCCAATGTCCATATGACAAAGATGCTATTCCTTGGCAGCATACTATGCCCTGTTCAACATATCAAAGATATTCAAATGTGTGTCTCTGTGACATGGAGCAGGTGTAGTGATGATGTCTCACTTTGTCATCCTCACAGGTAACTGTCTACGAGAAGGGGGAGATCTGGAAGCAGGTCGTCAGGGCCGTGCGATGGGCGGGGGGTCGCAGTCGGCGCCTAGCCCAAGTCCGAAAATGATGGCAGGACATCCGGTGCTGGACCTGGTGGATCGCCCAGGTCCAGCTGGGGCTCTCACCTCCACGCCGCTTCGGCGGGCGCTGACGCCTGACCCACCAGATGACGCGTGTCCTGGCGGTGGTCTTCCCTGACATGGATAGGCTATTCCAGGAGAGACAGCAGCAAGGAGGGGGTAGGTACATGTGTGTTTGTTGTGTGTCATCAGCTTTTGGAAGTGCTCTGTCGCCTGGATACACTGCCAGGGTTTATATGTGCAGTGCATATTCTGTTCGCCAAAGTCAACCGGTGCTCTTATTCCTCCCTTCCCCTCCTTCACATGTGTTCCCTGGTCTGTGTGTAATCACTATTGCACATGGTCATCTAGGCTGCCAGTTAATCCAAGTGCACATTGCTTTCTGCATCATGTGTGAGGGTAGTCTGTGACATGTGTTAGTACCTTGCCTGTGCCCTGTCCTGTTCACTCAGTTGGGGGTCCATATTTGTTGGCACTGATGCTGAGTCTCAACATAGGAGTGTGAGGTTTTAAATGAACACACTTGCAGCATGCACGACCGATGTTGTGGCCTCAGACATGATGTGCATGAGTGGGAGATATGCATAGTGCCAGGACGGTTGCTCATGTGACAGTCAGATCATTCCAGGACCATGGAGCAGTGTGCCCACTACAGTCCCCTGAGACACCCTTGTCTCGTAATCATGTGTGTCAACCAACACTGTGCCCATTCTCTGTGTGTTCAGCATAGGTTGGCCTATGTGACATTGTTCCCTGGCCTCATTTGTATTTATCCAAAGTGTGCTACATGTGTCCACTGGACAGGGAGACCCCATTTGGCTTGTGCATACTCACACTGGGCAGTGCCTGTGTGTCTATTCACAACTATCTGTTGATGGGTGTTTATCACAAATATGTTTTGGCAGCCTCACGAGGTGAGGTGGAGTACATTTGGGAATTCTTGCTGTACATTTTTGTAAACCCTGATTAAGAGGTGTCACTTCTTGATCTGTCTCAATCACATTGTCTCAGGTATGGGGGGTTTGTGTGGGCGAGCCCTACATGGCCAAACCTTATGTGTCCTTGCCAGGTCTGACCTGTGTGTGATAATTGTCTGGACAGAGACTCAACTTGTAGTGACCCAGTCATGTTGGGCAGGGTTTAATGTTTGTGCTTTGCAGCATGTGGCAATAGTTTAAATACATGATTCCTGCTCATACATTCTTGGCACCAGTGTGTGGTCCAGATGCTACGTAGTTTTGTCATTGTGTGCAGACATCTGTGTGGACATTCTGGCTTGCCATGAGGGTGTCTCCTCAGTGCAGGTATGCCTTTTTCCGACACAATTGCAGGCCCATTAGCTTATGCATTGTCCTGTGTTTGGACATGTGTGCCACTCCCCATGACAGGCAGTGGGTCAGATGTGTTGCCAACTGTGTCATCAGGGAACGGATGACCATGTGACAGGTGGCATAATTCAAGTTGTTAGTCAAAAAGTATTGTACCTTGGCACTCACTACACTTGTCAACATGTCTTCAGGTTCTAAATGCTTTAGTCTGATGTTTTGTTGTGAAGAACAATAATGTGCCTGCATGACAGATGTCTCCCAAGGAAGTGCACAAGAAACCACCTTTACACTTTCAGGGAACACGCTGGCACATTTTAAAGTAAGGCACAGTTCGAGTCGGACTGTGTTTCAGATTATACATATCCATGTTAACACAGTGTGGTGGAATTTTGGTAAGTCCTTGGTTGTTGGTGATACCAACTTACGAGTGTCAAGTCATCCAGACCACTGTGGGCCCATGTATATGTACTTTCTGCAACACCATTTCTTTCTAACAGTGGCTTCTTTAAATGAGGCTGCCAGCTTATACAATGACTGGGTAAATGTAGTTTTGTTTGCACCTCCCTGGGAGACATCATTTATACAGGCACATGTGTGTTCTGTTCACAAAGTGGCACATTCACACATTCTAAACATGTTGATTGTGTAAAGTAGTGTGATTCCCAAGGAGACACAATGTATTTCGTTTGGGTAAGTACTTACAGGTCTCTGAGTGTGGGGACACCTTTAGTATTGAGGTCTGTTATTTAGCCTTGGGTACACCAATACTGTTTCTTTCCAGGTAAACAAGAGGTGGCATGACTTCATAGTATTGCTGTGCTCAAATGTTCCCAGACACTAGCTTCTCAGTATATTTCCCATTCGAGTTTTGGGCTGGTGTGTCCTATTTTTCATAGTTTCAAAGTGGCATGGTGGGTGAACCAACTGAGGAGTACAGGGCTTACATATGTGCGGAGTAAGCTAGATGTTAATCATGATGCATTCCCTGATATGCACTGTGACGTATTTTTTTGTACTCATGTGTCAGATGTATACAGGTGACTGATTTTTTTCTGTGTCTTCACCTTGCCCACAGCATCATCGGAGGAAACCGAGGGAGACACCTGCTCGGACCTGGAGGAGAGATCCAGCACCGGTGCCACCAGTGCTGGCGAGTCTGCGGGAGCCAGTGGCACGGAGGGCGAGGGGAGTCAGTCGGAGGACCTGTCTGGTGGCGAGACCAACTACGATGCTGACGGGTCCGAGGCTGAACTCATCGTGGGGGCGGAGGCTGCTACAACACCTGGCAGCAGCACAACATCTGTCCCTGCCTCCTCCATTCCCATCACCGCCCTCCCAGTTGCTCCAGTCCCTTCTGTCCGTGCAGGGCACCATCATGTCTCCTTCGTGACAGGCACCGCACCCCCTGCCCCTGTCACCCCTGCTGCCATCACTGCAGAGTCTGTGGACATCCAGCAGCAGTTGCAGGTTGGGCAGACATCGATGCTGAATGTCCTTCATGGCCACACCAGACTGCTGACACAGATGGTGTCGTTCATGGAGGGCATGTCAGCAACGATGTCTGACCAACGGATGTTTCTGCGGTCCATGGACTCTTCACTGACGGCAGCAGTGAGTCTCCTGCAGCGCTTTGTCCCCCCCTACCCCAGCCCCATCCACACTTCCCACTCCCATACCTGTCCCATGCACACCCTGACATTCCCAAGCACGCACCCCACCAGACACAGGCAGCACACCACCAAGTAAGGGCAAGCACACACTTCCTGGCACGCAAACTCAGGGGGATAAAGGCACACCCACTGGGTCTGGGGCAAACAGACATACACGCAGCCACAGTCTGAGTCTGCATGCCTCACGACCCAGTCCCTCCAAAAGCACCCCCCTTGGCTCCCCTGCCACACAGTCACAAAAAGAACGCTACAAGTCTGTGCTGGCCCTCAGCCCCACTGTGTCACCACCCCGCAAGCGGGCGAGGGACTCCATGGGCAGGGGAGTTGAGTCCCCCCCCCATGTCCACCCCCTCCCCTAGGAGCGCTGCACCCCATCCCTCGGACCCCCCCTCCGTTGTGCCTGTGGTTTCTTCCGGTGCAGGGGATACTCTGGACACCCTTGCAGAAGTGTGCAGCGCCGTGCTCACCTCCACCTTTGACGCTGCCCCACCCCCTGTGGTGGAGATGTCCACCCCTGCACCCACCACACCTACCCTTACACCTCCTGTCCCTGCGTTGCCTGGTCCTTCCACACATGATGCCCCCCCCGGTCGACGAACATGAGGGTTCCACTGTGCAGGCAAGCTAGGGGAGACGCATGCCCATGTGTCCCCCCAAGGACTTCTATTATGGACTAGCCATTGGCCTTTGTATATAGTGTTATTTCCGATTTATTGTTTTATGCTGAATAAAGCATTTTCTTTTTACTTTGAACACTATTGAATTTCAGGTATTGATGTTGGTGCTGAGGCTCCAGGAGTTGGTGTTGTGGTAATGTGTTATGGTTCTGAGAAATGTTATAGTCTGATGGTCATGAGGTGGACCATGGTATCTGCGTGCCATCACAAGGTCTCTGCAAAGAATCTTTGGTAGTGTGTGTTATTTTTTTTTGGAGACATTGTCCCAAGGAGTGTTCTTTCCTCTGTGGCACCTGACATCTTCCCTGCAGAGAGTTGCACAATTGTTGTGCTGACCAGTGTCTACATTTCCTTTGTTGGTGACGGATCCCTTCAACTATGGCCATGCATGCTCAGCAATGTCTCCCGCTGCATCGTCTGTGCCATCGTTGCTAGTCACTGTACTTGGGTATTGAGTATGTTGAAATGCCTTCATGGAGAATATCTCTATTTACAGCACTATGCATGTGTGTAATCCCAGCCTAGCACACATATGGTGCTTGATCTGCAGGGTATTTGGGCACCTGACTCACAATTGTGTGCATTGTATCTGTGGGAGCTCCACCCTATTCCTTCCATGAGAGAAAACATCTTGGTGGCTGTCCCAGCACCTGTACATTCCTATCAGTCCTGGGATGTGCGTGACAGTGTGTGTTCCCTTTGGCTCTCTTAGTTTAGTAGGCATTGACATGACTATACAGTCTTGTGGCATGATCTCAGTGTGTGTATTGTGCTGCGTCCACCAGGGATGGGTATGCATGTGTCATTTGTCCTTACACACACATGTGGTGTGTCATGCAGTGGGGGAAAGACAACCATCCTCCTGGGAGTGGGACACTGCTGTCAGTGATGTGTTGTTATGGCACTATCATCAGAGTCGAAAATTAGGGATGTGTACATACACCCATGGAGTTGTGGTCATCTGATAATGATGTACACACCCCCATGTCTCTCTCCACTGCTGGTAGTGATATGCACCCACCCCCATGTCTCTGTCCACTGCTGGTATTCCTCTGCACCCACCCCCATGTCTCTGTCCACTGCTGGTATTCCTCTGCACCCAACACCATGTCTCTGTCCACTGCTGGTATTCCTCTGCACCCAACACCATGTCTCTGTCCACTGCTGGGAGTGATAGGCACCCGCCCCCATATCTCTGTCCAATGCTGGGAGTGATAGGCACCCACCCCCATGTCTCTGTCCACTGCTGGGAGTCCTCTGCACCCACCCCCATGTCTCTGTCCACTGCTGGGAGTGATAGGCACCCACCCCCATGTCTCTGTCCACTGCTGAGAGTCCTCTGCACCCACCCCTCACATGTCTGTCCACTGCTGGGAGTGGTATGCACCCACCCCTCATATTACAGGCCACTGCTGGGAGTCCTCAGTACCCACCCCTCACATGTCTGTCCACTGCTGGGAGTGATATGCACCCACCCCCATGTCTCTGTCCACTGCTGGGAGTCCTCTGCACCCACCTCTCACATGTATGTCCACTGCTGGGAGTGATATGCACCCACCCCCATGTCTCTGTCCACTGCTGGGAGTCCTCTGCAACCACCCCTCACATGTCTGTCCACTGCTGGGAATCCTATGCAGCCAACCACCCACCCACCCCCTTGGTGCTGGTTACTGCTGTCCTGGGCCTACACACACACCAATATAGAGGTAATATGCTGCACCAGGCCAACATTCGTGGCGTGTGTACGTCTTGTATCCCAAATGTACTGGTGCCGTAGTGGTACGTGTGATACGGACCGTACCCCTGCATTCATGGGATGTGCACGGTCCGTACCACGCGTACCCCTATGTCACCACTACAATGGTGGTATGGACCGTACACACGCTTTGAGGGCGTGTGTACGGTCCGTACTACGCGTACCCCTACGTCACCACTACAATGGTGTACGGTCCGTACCACCATTGTAGTGGTGACGTAGGGGTACGCGTGGTACGGACCGTACACACGCACTGAGGGCGTGTGTACGGTCTGTACCACGCGTACCCCTACGTCACCACTACAATGGTGGCACGGACCGTACACACGCTCTGAGGGCGTGTGTACGGTCCGTACCATGTGTACCCCTACATCACCACTACAATGGTGTTACGGACCGTACACACGCTCTGAGGGTGTGTGTACGGTCCGTACCACCATTGTAGTGGTGACATAGGGGTACACGTGGTACGGACCGTACACATGCTCTGAGGGCGTGTTTACGGTCCGTACCAAGTGTACCCCCACGGCACCACTGATATAGTGCTACGGACCGTACCCACGCTATGCACTTCCTTTGTTGCGGTACACAGCGATTGGTGGACACGCCCCCCGAAGTGACCAGACCCTGAAGGTAATGTATGTCCTGCATATTGTATGTTTTAATTTGGGTAGGGGGTATGTTTCATGCCTCTCACCCCCCTTGACCCCTGGGTGTTGTTCTCACCTTCTGCGGCGTGTGCGTCTGGTTCGGTGCACCAGGTCATAGGCTAAGAGGGCCAGGATGACACGTAGGATGGGGTCCATGGCTGTCCGTCGCGTACCGAGGCTCCGTTTTCGCATCGGACTCAGGTTTCCGGGGGTTTTTAGCTGCCGTAAAAAAATAGCTGTGCGGAATGACATAGTGACGAATCGTACTTGCTGGTCCGTAAAATGCTGCCTGACTCCGTATGGACGTCGCGTATGCGCTGTCCCGGATCAGAATTGTAGGTATTTTTTAGCCGTACGGTGTTTTGTACGAATCGTACTTGCTGGTTTGTACGGTGGATTTCCCGGGTACGAGTCGTACGGAGAATACGCTCCGTACGACGATTAATACCCGGGTTTTACAGGATTTGAATCGGCACCTTAATGTAAGTCATTTTTTGCTATGTTTAGTACTGTAGTGGGTTGTGGGTGTTTAGGGGCACAGGATGGAAAGTAATTTAATTATAATACATTTTTTATTTTATATCATTTTTTTAGTTAATAATTATTTATTTATGTTAATAGAGTAATTGATTTTTTTTAAATAACATTTTATGTGGGGGTTGTGGGGTTTATAGGGTTAAAGGATGGCAAGTAATTTAATTTTAATGAATAAATATTTGATTGCTAATTAATATTCATTGTTTAATAGATAATTAATTATAGTAATTGTGTAAGTAATTTTTTTATGTGTGGGTTGTGGGGTTTATAGGGGTACCGTGGGAAGTAAATTAATTCTATGTAATTAATGGTAATATTTTTATTTAATAATGATTATTTAATTCATAATTAATTATGTTAATCGTGTAAAACAAATTTGTAACTAAAATTGTAGGTATGTGTTTGGATTTTGTTGGGGTATATGGTGAGAAGTAAATACAATTTTAATTAGGCTAGAGTTAATTTTTCAATTGATAATAAGCATTAAAATGACAATTTATTATGTTGATTGGGTGATTATTTTTTTTGTAAATGTTAGGAGTGTGTTGTATATCGTGTGTGGGTATATTGTGGAAAGTAAATTACATTTTATTAAATAATAATTAATTTTGATTTATTGATGATTAGTTTGTTGGCAAATATCTATGTTAATAATGTAAATAATTAGCTTTTTAAGTTAAGTTTTATTTGTTGCTTGAAAGTTCTGTAGTGGTTTATGGTGGGCGGTAACTAAAATAAAATGTACTTAATATATTATTGTTTTGTTAATATATAATTTTTAAATATAATTTTTTATATGACATTTTTTTTTCTCTTAAATTTCAATAATGCTTTTACTTATGTATGATATATATTTAAGATATTATGTATTTGTAAAGTAATTTTCTTATATGAATTATATTTGTGTTTATTTTTAATATGTATATTTGAATTGTTTTATTTTGTTTTGTAAGTATGTTATTATTGTGCAGAGAATGTATTTGTTTCTAATGTAGTACTGACTGCAGTGGCAATAATACATGTTTTCCTTCTGAAATCCACCACATTCCCTACTGTTGCAAGATCTGGAGTGGGAATAGTAAATTTTGCCGTTCCTCAATCCAACACTTTACCTACTGTTGGTTTGAATGGAGTGGGAATATTAAATTTTACCCATCCGCAATCCAATACTTTCCCTACTTTTGCACTCATTGCAGTGGGGATAGTATGTATCCCTCTGCAATCCAACATTTTCCCTACTATTATATTGAATGGAGTGGGAATAGTACATGTTACCCCTCTGCAATCCAACACTTTCCCTACTGTTGCACTGACAGAAGTGGGAATAGTAAATTCTACCCCTCCAAAATACAACACTTTCCCTACCGTTGCATTGACTGGAGTGGTAATAGTAAATTTTACCCCTCTGCTATCCAACGCATTCCCTACTGTTACTTTTATTGGAGTGGGAATAGTAAATTGTACCCCTCCACTATCCAACACTTTCCCTACTGTTGCAATAATTGGAGTGGGAATAGTAACATTTACCCATCTGCAATCCAACACTTTCTCACATGTTGTATTGACTGAAGTGGGTATAGTAAATTCTACCTCACTGCAATCCAACACTTTCCCTACTGGTGCACTCATTGGAGTGGGAATTGTAAATTTTACCCCTCCGCAATCCAACACTTTCCCTACTGTAGTACTGAGTGGAGAGAGAATAGTAAATTTTACTCCTTCGACATCCAACACTTTCTCTACTGTTGTATTGACTGTAGTGGGACTTGTAAATTGTACGCCTTCTGAGTTCGACACTTTGGGCCTGATTAAGATGTTGGTCGGAGTTGCATCTCGGCGTTTTCAGAACCGACTGACCTTGGGTTGGTGGTCCAAAACCACAATTATGATGCAAAGTGTGGGTGCTTGTGCGGTGGTCAGAAACCACCTGCAGCACAAGCTCCCATAGAGCAATGGGAGTTACTGTAACAGTAACTCCATGCAACACGTGGCTGGCGCCTAACGGTACCTGCCACACGGTACAGGGATTTACAGGGGCCCACAACCATAGGCCACATAGAGAAGGGGGACCTGCTAGGTGCCCCCAAAGTTGCTTTCTGACAGGCTTTCTATGTTGGAAAACCCAACATGGAAAGCCTGTTGAAAACCGGCATCGTAATCCTGACGGCGGAAAAGCCATCCGTAAGGGATTATGTGGTGGTTCCGACTGGCCGGCGGGCTCCGTGAGCCCGTTGGAAGTCAGTCAATTTGACCGGCCAGTTTGGTCTCCGACCGCCGTCATTGTAAAACGGCGGATGGACTTCAAACCAAGGATGTTGGTCAGTAAGCCTCCGACAAGCGGTCTGAGGTTTACCGACCGACATCCTTATCAGGCCCTAAGTCTACAATTTATAAGTTTTAGTATGACACTCCTAAATGGTTTAAGAAATGGCTGCTCAAAAGCTCAAAGATCTTTAAGGCAAGCTTTAAGTAAAAACCAGAGGGATGAAGTAGTAAAGACCAGAAAAGGCTATAAATCAGGGAACGGAACATTTATTTAAAGGAGAAGGCCTGGGAAGACTTAAAAATTGCCTGCACGACAAAAAATTCACATGCCATCTAGTAGGTTGTAAACTCCACTACTCCTTTAGGTGACGAAATGCCTAAACTAGAGACTATTGCATCAGCTAAAGACTGGGTAAACCACTGTTCCAAAATATGTTCTTGTACCCCCCAGACTGCTAATCTGGTTTTGGATCCACAAGTCCCCTTTGATATGAGAGCAACTCAGGCCCTGAGTAATTCAGTTGATATAGCTGATGCAATTCTAGTATAGAGAACAGCCACCCAGAGAAAGCTCCGGGCCCTGATAGAATTCCAATAGACCTGTATAAACATCTACTACAATTCTGGGCCCCACTGATAACCAACGTAATAAAAGCTGATATAAGGGGACCTATAGTCAAGACCTGGCAGGAAGTCATTCTTGTGTTAATTTTTAAAAAGGGGGGTACAAGAGTCAACCTCATTGCTACCGCCCTATCTCCCTGCTAGATGGCATGGTTAAAAATAATGGGCAGTTCTTTTGGGCCGAATTAGAAATCTGGGTTTTCTGAGACTCAAGCGGTCTCGGTCTTCCGATTTGGGCTCTGACCAGGGCTTGGAAAAGTGTAGCAGTCGTTAAACCTCATCCTAATTGTCCAAAAATATACAAAGGCCCAAAAATGCTGTGTCCATCTAGCCTTTATGGATTTAACGAGTGTCTTCGACACAGTGGACCATCCTAAATTATGGTCTCTTATGGCACAGTTAGGGATTTATGGAGCAATTATTACCCTGCTCAGTAGGCTCCACAAATGCACATCAGCAAGAGTACGTTGTCACAGGGAGGGGGACCTAACAGAAGAATTTTCTTCTGATATGAGGCTTAGACAGGGGTGTGTCTTAACACCATTTCTTTTCTTATTATATATCAATGGGCTGGGGGAACATTTATGCAAGGTGGGAAAGGACTCCCTGAGCGCCAATGTGTGGCAAATTCCTTTGTTATTATACGCAAATGATGCTGTCCTTATAGCGAGGACAGCTAATGGCCTACAAATTTTGCTTGACACTTTTAACGCCTTTATGAATAATTTAGGGCTTAAGACAAATCGCGCTAAATCAGATAAAATGAAGTGTGGGCCAAAAAAAGCCACTATACTATCTCTAGAGAGTACAGATGTTATATATAGACTATTACATTATATTTTAACTGTGCTTAAGACTCGTGGCAAATACAAGTTTTAGCTTTTAAAGCCTCTCTCTGAATATGTATTTTATTTCTGTCTTCAATGTTCACTTATTTATTATGTATCTTGGAAATGTACATCATTTTAAGTAAACTGTTATGGCTCAGTAGAGTTGAATAAAGTATTTTGATTGATAATTGATTGATTGATAGACTGAACTGTGCGGTTCAGACCTGAAGTAATGGGGTGTTCCATTGTGATTTCTGCACTGATGTATGATGTAAATCCCTGGACAAAATATACATAGAACAATGTTGGCTATTACAGAAAGCACTGAAAGTTTAAGTAATGGCTGTTCCTCTAATCTATTTCATTGTTATCATGAACTGTGCGGTTCAGACCTGAAGTAATGGGGTGTTCCATTGTGATTTCTGCACTGATGTATGATGTAAATCCCTGGACAAAATATACATAGAACAATGTTGGCTATTACAGAAAGCACTGAAAGTTTAAGTAATGGCTGTTCCTCTAATCTATTTCATTGTTATCATGGTAAATAAACCACAATCAATGTGCTTAACAAGTTGTAGTAGGAATAGTATAAGAATGTATTTTAAAAATTTGTAGTTTAGTTTATATTGTTTACATTTATATGAATACGTTTTTGGTTTTATAAAATTATAAAATGTATAATTATTAATCTTGTTAATATTTTATTTATCTTTAGTAAATTGTAAATATGTTTATTCTGTTTGGTTATTTTATTTGTAATTACAATGGTTTGTTTTTTAAATATTTTATATGTTATTGTATACATATATATATATATATATATATATATATATATATATATATATATATATATATATATATATATATATATATATATATATATATATATATATCCACACACAATCCCTCCGGCTGGAGAGACAAACGGGACGCACTCTCTGCGACCTTTTGCACTTTTTTTTATTTCTTTAAATCCTTCATTTCACGGGATACAGGCATGAACAGATCTACGCGTTTCGGTATACCAGATACCTTGCTCATGATCGACTGTTTGCTTGGCCCCGCCCCTACAAATATTTCACTAGATGTTACATCATTTCTTGGCGGCAACCCAAGCGCCCCTTTGCATTATGGAGGATGTAGATTTTTAAGTTCTGTGTATTATAAATTATGCATGAGAGTCCCAAAAAAATTTGTTATAAGACGCAACAAAATGGAAAAAACAAGCAAAGCAATGCAAGAGATGCACTCTGAGCATAGTAGTATACAAAGCTCAGAGGAAGACACTGATCAGGATGAAGAGCAACAAGTACAGGGCCAGACACCAACTGTAATCGATGAATTCGATTTTTTACGAGAAGAACGCAGGTTCAATCTGCGACCAAGGCCACAAATACAGACATCAAAACCACTAAGAGGAAGAGGCAGAGGACAAAGAGGAGGAAAGGGGCAGCCCGCAGGAAGAGGGCAACAAGGACAGGAGAAGAGGAAGAACAAACGGCAATAACAACGTCTAATGAAGTAACAATAATAAATCTAGCAAAAGTTACTCTCACCAGCCAAGAAGAAGATATATTAAAATTAGGGCTAACATTCTGCCCAGAAACTAATCTAGACTATGTTCAGACCAGAATTGATTTATTTAAGTTCATTAGACTACTTAAACTAAGGAAGCATTTTTTGTCCAATCCAGTGCAAAAAGCTATTTGTACAAATATAAGTACTCCCCAAGAAGAAGGGCTGCAAGTGGGAGATTTTGACCTAATGATGGAACTCAAATATATGGATATGGATAATATTACAGAAACGAATGAAACAAGAGCAGAAAAAATTGCGCAAGAAGAGAACTTATCCATTGCACAAGATGCGCCAACCAAATTTAGACCAACCTCACGTTTCATCCCTATGACAACCAGAGATGGGATAGATGTTTTTTGTGATATTGTGACGAATGAATTGAAAAAATTGAGTACGCAATTTAATGAAAGTGGAGGTAAAAAGAAATATAGCACTGTTCAGCATAAAGAATATCAGGCTCTAATTAAGAAACTATCAGAAAATGATAACTGTATTGTGAGGAATGCAGATATGGGAGGCAATATAGTCCTCTGGGACAAACAAAAATACTTGTTAGAAGCCTATAAGCAGTTGAATAACAAGAAGTGCTATATAAGAGTGGTAGAAAGAGACATGGTAGAAAGTAATTACAGTTACAATGCCAAGCTCAAAAATTGGTACGATGAATATAAGTTCCTTATAATTGATCAACCAGTGACACAAGTCTTTTATCTAATCCCAAAAGTTCACAAAAATATTTTAGATCCCCCTGGGCGTCCAATTATCTCAACAATGGGGAGTGCTTTGGAAAATTCATCTAAATATGTTGATGCCTTTTTAAATCCCTTGGTGCAATCTTATATCATATATCATCCTATATTCAAGATACTGGAGATTTTTTAAGAGGGATTTACGATTTACCGTGGGAAGATGATTATCTACTCGTAACTATAGATGTGTCAACACTATACACTAGCATTCGTCATAAAGATGGCTTGATGGCTATCAAGCATTTTTTAGGGATGAGACCAATAACATTGTGGTCACACACACAATTGATTTTAAGTATGGTGGAAAAGTGCTTGACTAACAACTATTTCCTCTTCAATGGGGAACTTTTTCAGCAAGTATGTGGTATGGCGATGGGCACCTGCTTCGCCCCCAGTTATGCTAATTTGCATATGGGCTGGTGGGAGGAGCAGGTGGTCAGGTCGCAATACCAAAAAGAATGGGAAGAGAACATTATGCACTGGAGTAGGTTCATTGACGACCTTTTTTTAGTATGGAAGGGTACTGAAGACGAGGCAAAATCTTTTATCAATGGGCTTCAAAAGAATGAACTTAATTTAAGTTTTACTAGTGAAATCAGTCGTACTAGTGTTACTTTTTTAGATGTAACAGTGTTTATAGAAGATGGAAGAGTTGAAACCAAACTATACAGGAAACCCACCTCTAGTAACACACTCCTACATGCTAAGAGCTTCCACCCGGTGAATCTAAAGAGAAGCATTCCCTTTGGAGAGTGTTTACGAACCAAACCACGTACCTCCAGTAAGCACCACAAAGCTGCGTTGCAGAGAGGTGGTCCAAGGCCATGCCCTGTTTTACACCTCTCTGCAATGCAACTCTGTGGCACTTACTGGATGTATCTGCTGGGTTAGTTGGCCCCCAGGGATCCTCAGGACTTAAGGGGACTTAATCCCCCAATTTACAATGCACCAGGGGGTACGTTTGCGCAGTGGTGCAGGGAGGGGGCGTGGCCTGATGTCACAAGTGTGCAAACGCACCCTGTTGTGCGATTTAAGTTGGGGAATTAAGCCCCCTTAAATCCTGGGGGTCCCTGGGGGCCAACTAACCCAGCAGGTACATCCAGTAAGTGCCACAGTGTTGCATTGCAGAGAGATGTAAAACGGGGCATGGCCTTGGACCACCTCTCTGCAACGCAGCTTTGTGGTGCTTACTGGAGGTACGTGGTGGGCTAGTTGGACGCAGGGACTCTCAGGAATCAAGGGGACTTAATCCCCCAACTTAAAACGTGCCACAGGGTGCCTTTGCACAGTGTTAAAGGGGGGGGCGGGGCCAGAGGTGACGTGGGCAAACTCGCCCTGTGGCGCGTTTTAAGTTGGGGAATTAAGTCCCCTTCAATCCTGAGGGCCATTGGGGGCCAACTAGGCCACCAGGTACCTCCAGTAAGCACCACAGGCCTGAGTTGCAGAGAGGTGGTCCAGGCCATGCCTCTTTTTATGCCTCTGTGCAACGCAGCTCTGTGGCGCTTACTGGAGGTACTTAGTGGGCTAGTTGGACCGCAGGGACCCTCAGGATTCAAGGGGACTTAATCTCCCAACATAAAACGGCCACAGAGCGTGTTTGCACACTTCACCTCAGGCCCCCCCTCCCTTCACCACAGTGACCCGTGGCACGTTTCAAGAGGTAGTTAATTCCCCTTCGCTATTATGTACTAGGGACTTACAGAGGAGGTCATACTAATCACAGGGGTACCCCAACGCATAGTGTTCCCTGGTGTATGTAGGTTTTTTCACTGTATTCTAAGTGTCTTATAGCATAGCACTGGCTCTAGGCCTGGTTAGTTAGAGTCAGTTACCACCAGTACCCGTCTGAAAAAGTTGTGGGCACAGGATGATTTTGCAACAAGGCCTCTTTCTGCTCCTCTGTTGGTTCTTTCTGCACATGTCTTACTTCTTCCTGCATTTTTCTTCGTCTTTGTGGACTTCTGTTGTTTTTTTCTACATTTCTTTTGCTTCTTTCTGTGCATTTTTTCTTCCTTCTTCACATGTCATACTTCTGTAGGCATTGTTAGAAACTAGCATTTAAAAAACCTTAGAAATTCACTAAAAAAACCATAGGTTTCAGGCACGTTTTAGTTAGAAATTAGCATTTAAAAAACCTTTGAAATTCACTGAAACAACCATAGGTTTCTGGCACGTTATAGTTAGAAATTAGCATTTAAAAAAACCTTAGAAATTCACTGAAAAAAACCAGAGGTTTCAGGGGCGTTATAGTTAGTTGGACATTTCACTCGTACAAAACCCGTGAAATTCCCCCGTTATAGTTAGTTCAGCTAACTATAACTCGCGCCCCCGCAATGCACTGCTGATGATGTCACATATTACATCACTCGTGACATGGTCAGTTACATCACTGATGACATCATTGATGACATCTCAAATGACATTACGTATGACATCACTGATGACATCATCCATGTGATAATTTCATGCATCTTATCACACCCTAATATAACTTTTGATACACCCCTCTAAATTACAGACTGCCATTCTCTAAATCATAGACACTCCAACATCAATAACTACATACCTGTTCACTGATTCTTAGATCTACATATACATCAACTCACTCACTTGTACAGTCACTCATACTTACGGTCACTCAGTACAGGACTATCATATGCACTCGTACACCTATATAGACACTCATACACCGCCACTCAACGATAGAGGTACTCACACACCTAGTCACTATAATAATTAATCACACTCCCATTTAGTCACCTATATAGTTATACACACACCAGCTCACTTACTCATACAAATACTAGCACATTCTAACGCTCTTATACAATCACTGATACAAGCACACACTCATCCATACAGCCACTCTCACAATCACACACTCTCACTTATAGCTATTTAAATACTCTAACACACACATATACCACCTTTCACATATGTAGTTACTCACACATGTACCACTGAGATATACATTCACTCACTAACAAATCCATACACACACTCACCCACCCATACAGTCCATCACAGATGCAGTCTTGAAACCATGCACCCGGTGAATCACCCACTCACACATCTATGCACAGAGTCACACACATCCCACCCACACAAACACTCAGGCACCCATACACATACTCAGACATCAAATCAATAACTCATATATACACTCATGTAGTTATTCACAAACCAATGCAGCCGCTTACCCACAAACAGACAGACGGATACAGACATTCACACAGTTTAGTCACTAACCCATGCATTCAGTAAGATACGTTTAATCACTCTCTTATAGAGTCACTCACGAACCTACTAAATCCTCCATTCAGACACTTATACACCCACTTATTCTTCAATACGCCTTTCCCTATATATATTAAACATATTTAAACTTTACAGAAACACACAGTCACTGGATGAAGTCATCAGTGATGTCATCAGTGATGTCATTTGAGATGTCATCAGTGTAGTCATAAGTGATGTCACTGACCATGTCATGAGTGATGTAATATGTGACAATATCAACATTGAGGGGACGCGAGTTATAGTTAGGTGAACTAACTATAACGGGGGAATTTCGCGGGTTTTGTACAAGTGAAATGTCCAACTAACTATAACGCCCCTGAAACCTATGGGCCCGATTCACAGAACTAACTTAAGACAAAATCCTAAACTTACTACCATTTTGGTATTCACAGAAGGCACTTACTCATTTTGGTATTCACAGAAGGCACTTACTCATTTCGGTATTCACAGAAGTTAGGAGTCCTAACTTTAGGACTCCTAAATGCCTTCTGTGAATACCGAAAGTCTTAAAATTAGGATTTTTCTCAGTTTAGTAGTAGTATAGTTAGGACTCCTAACTTTAGGACTCCTAAATGCCTTCTGTGAATACCGAAAGTCTTAAAATTAGGATTTTTCTCAATTTAGTAGTCCTAAGTCTAAATTTAGGACTACTAAATTGAGAAAAATCCTAATTTTAAGACTTTCGGTATTCACAGAAGGCATTTAGGAGTCCTAAAGTTAGGAGTCCTAACTATACTACTATTAAACTGAGAAAAATCCTAAT
The DNA here is from genome assembly GCF_964204655.1 of Triturus cristatus. Taxonomy (NCBI): domain Eukaryota; kingdom Metazoa; phylum Chordata; class Amphibia; order Caudata; family Salamandridae; genus Triturus; species Triturus cristatus. The sequence goes on along the minus strand of NC_140589.1, from coordinate 319,397,435 downwards.
TTTAAGACTTTCGGTATTCACAGAAGGCATTTAGGAGTCCTAAAGTTAGGAGTCCTAAACTTAGGACTACTAAATTGAGAAAAATCCTAATTTTAAGACTTTCGGTATTCACAGAAGGCATTTAGGAGTCCTAAAGTTAGGAGTCCTAACTATACTACTACTAAACTGAGAAAAATCCTAATTTTAAGACTTTCGGTATTCACAGAAGGCATTTAGGAGTCCTAAAGTTAGGACTCCTAACTTCTGTGAATACCGAAATGAGTAAGTGCCTTCTGTGAATACCAAAATGAGTAAGTGCCTTCTGTGAATACCAAAATGGTAGTAAGTTTAGGATTTTGTCTTAAGTTAGTTCTGTGAATCGGGCCCTAAGTTTTTTTCAGTGGATATATATATATATATATATATATATTACCTACTGGCGGTCGCCAGTAGGTAGTTATAGTTAGGACCACGTTTCCATAGGAAAACCTCAACATTCTATTTTGAATAACTTTGGCGCCGGTCGACGAATCCTCGCGAATTTCTCAAAATAGGTGGGGCGCTACGCTCCGCTCCTACCCTGAAAGTCTCGGGGGGATACGTCAAGCGGGGGCTGAGATAAAAGGGGGGTCCCAAAACGCGTTTTTCCCATGCATTTTTCCATAGGACCTTTAGAACGAGCTACAGCCCGAACGGCTGAACAGAATTACTCAAAATTTGGCAGAGAGGTAGTCCCTAGGTCAAGGAAGTGCCTTTTGTAGGTTTGGTGTAAATCTGTTCAGTAGATTCTGAGAAAATAGCCTTTAAATCAATATATATATCTGAGCCCGCTTACGGTACGCTTACCGTACGCTTACGGTAAGCGTACGGTGGCGTGCGCGAGCGCGATTCTGATTGGCTCTTAGATCTTAGTAAACATTCGAATCGGCCGAAACCAGGAAGCGGCGGCCGCCATTTTCTGTGTTTCACTCTGAAAAAAAAAGAGTGAAAACAAGAAAAGGGGGCAATGAGGAGAGTTACAGACCCCCTTACATTTGTGAGGGGGTCAAAGAAGGACTGTAAAGTACAAAACAAACATTTATTGATTTTTAAAAAAAATCACGGGGTACGCGTACGGTAAGCTTACGGTAAGCGTACGGAAGAAACATGGCGTGCGCGAAGGAGATTCTGATTGGCCCATAGATCTTAGTAAACATTCGAATCGGCCGAAACCAGGAAGCGGCGGCCGCCATTTTGTGTGTTTCACTCAGAAAAAAAACAGAGAAAACAAGGAAAGGGGGCAATGAGGAGAGTTACAGACCCCCTAACATTTGTAAGGGGGTCAAAGAAGGACAGAAAAGTACAAAAAAAACATTTATTGATTTTAAAAAAAATCACGGGGTACGCGTACGGTAAGCTTACGGTAAGCGTACGGTAAAAAAAATAAAAATAAATAAATGAAAAGCAGATTTAAGAGTTTAGAAATTAGGGAGCTCTAAAAAGAGCTGTTGTGTTTATGAAGTCATTTTTTTAGTGGTACCTACAAGTAAGTACCGATGCAGAGTCTAAGGTTCAAGAGGAAGACTCTGTTCCCTTCATCATTGAAGTGCACACCATCTCCTCTATAAATGTCTTGCATGTCATAACGCAAGTTGTTGTGGTAAATGGCACCCATACCATAGTCACGGAGGAAAGCAGAAACAGATTTGTTGACGTGCTTTCTTGCTTTGTCAATCTGCGGACAGAAATGATTGGACCAGTTCCATTTTTGCCTTTGGCATATGTTGGAAAACACAAAGGCAGTTTTAGGGAAAAGTGTAAACAGTTGTGCAAAGGTGTCCTTCATAAGCATTTCCAGACCTACCCCAGTCAAAGTGCCTAGGTCATTGCCACCACAGTGCACTATTATGAGGTCAGGGTGTTGGATTTGAATGAAGGATTTCACCAATGGCATCAATTGGTGCCACTTTAACCCTCTCTGACCAATCCATTTAATGTCTACATTTGGCAAAGCAAGGTCTCTCACCATACCTGTTTTCTCTGCAAACTTTTCACTCCAGAAGACATAGCTGTGCCCTACAATCCACACTGTGAACATCTTCAAAGGAGAACTGGATGCACTCAGGAGGTGTCTTTCAGTAGAATGGCAATATGAAAAGAAAGACAGTTTGGAAATGGAGGCATACATATTTTTTTCAAAACAAAAAGAACTGATTGGCTGTTTCATACCATTCTAGAATAAAAACTAGGCTGTATGTGTAAATTAATAGAAGCATGTTTTGTATTGGTACAAAAAAATGTGTAACCAAAGAACAGTACTATGGATTTGCTGTAAGGTTTGAAAAGTCAAGCACTCTTGCTCTGTGGAATTGAAACATTGTGTGTCGAACTTCTGACCTAACTCTACACAGCAGTGTTCCATGAGCTGTTGCTATGGTAGCAGGCAGAAGTCAAGTTGGGGGAAGGGTACTAGGCAGAAGTCAAGTTGGGGGAAGGGTACTTTTGGAAAAGGGTTGGTTTTCAACCAATAGAAATGTGTGATTACATTTGAAAAAAAGGGGGAAGCACTGAGATTTGAAACTTACATGTATATGTGTGGAAAAATAGAGGGAAAGTTTGCCATTATCTGGTTCTGCTGAGAGGAGAGAGGTGAACACAACAGAGATCCTGGCTCTGATAATCTGCTGTTTGAGTGTCACATTTCTTTCACAACTAACTAATTTTAAAGGTGAGTTTACAGTTTGAGAGGGGATGTATGTGGTAACTTAAGAAATGAATAATAGAAATGGGAATTGTTTTTGTTGTAGTTACACATGGTGTTTTCATAATGTGTCAGTCTGTAAAAGTGATTTACACTTGCCCCGAAAAAAAAAAGAGCAGTAAGTGTGCTTTCAAATTGGCAAAGAAATTTCGTTTTGGGACTAATGTGAAAACATGACTCTGTGTGCATAGAAGAATTATAGGCAGAGATTTATTGCGTCTTGCTCTGGTGATTTCACAGTTGCATTAGATGGAAAGGGGGAGCGAATTTTTGGGGGAAGAAGCAGAGTCTTAGCACACACCCATGTGCTTGCCATGTATAGTCATGCACAGTATTTAGAAGCGAGTGGGGTTTTCAGGTTTAAGTCTGTAATGCAAATACATTCAGCATCACTAAGGCTGGTTGCCCTTGCTGGAGTGTAGGCAGTCACAGAGAATACACATGGTGGTGGTCTGAAAAAACAGCTTGGACATGTGCATTTAAATAAATCAAAAAAAGTGGTTTTATAATGTGTCAGTCTGTAAAAGTGATTTCCAATTGTAAAAAGTGATTTTCACTTGGCCCGAAAAAAAAAGAGCAGTAAGTGTGCTTTCAAAATGGCAAAGAAATTTCGTTTTGGTACTAATGTGAAAAAATGACTCTGTGTGCATAGAGGAATTATAGGCAGAGATTTATTGCGTCTTGCTCTGGTGATTTCACAGTTGCATTAGATGGAAAGGGGGAGCGAATTTTTGGGGGAAGAAGCAGAGTCTTAGCACACACCCATGTGCTTGCCATGTATAGTCATGCACAGTATTTAGAAGCGAGTGGGGTTTTCAGGTTTAAGTCTGTAATGCAAATACATTCAGCATCACTAAGGCTGGTTGCCCTTGCTGGAGTGTAGGCAGTCACCGCGAATACACATGGTGGTGGTCTGAAAAAAACAGCTTGGACAAGTGCAATTAAATAAATTTAAAAAAAAGGTTTCATAATGTGTCAGTCTGTAAAAGAGATTTTCACTTGCCCCGAAAAAAAAAAGAGCAGTAAGTGTGCTTTAAAAATGGCAAAGAAATTTCGTTTTGGGACTAATGTGAAAACATGACTCTGTGTGCATAGAGGAATTATAGGCAGAGATTTATTGCGTCTTGCTCTGGTGATTTCACAGTTGCATTAGATGGAAAGGGGGAGCAAATTTTTGGGGGAAGAAGCAGAGTCTTAGCACACACTCATGTGCTTGCCATGTATAGTCATGCACAGTATTTAGAAGCGAGTGGGGTTTTCAGGTTTAAGTCTGTAATGCAAATACATTCAGCATCACTAAGGCTGGTTGCCCTTGCTGGAGTGTAGGCAGTCACAGAGAATACACATGGTGGTGGTCTGAAAAAACAGCTTGGACATGTGCATTTAAATAAATCAAAAAAAGTGGTTTCATAATGTGTCAGTCTGTAAAAGTGATTTCCAATTGTAAAAAGTGATTTTCACTTGGCCCGAAAAAAAAAGAGCAGTAAGTGTGCTTTCAAAATGGCAAAGAAATTTCGTTTTGGGACTAATGTGAAAACATGACTCTGTGTGCATAGAGGAATTATAGGCAGAGATTTATTGCGTCTTGCTCTGGTGATTTCACAGTTGCATTAGATGGAAAGGGGGGCGAATTTTTGGGGGAAGAAGCAGAGTCTTAGCACACACCCATGTGCTTGCCATGTATAGTCATGCACAGTATTTAGAAGCGAGTGGGATTTTCAGGTTTAAGTCTGTAATGCAAATACATTCAGCATCACTAAGGCTGGTTGCCCTTGCTGGAGTGTAGGCAGTCACAGAGAATACACATGGTGGTGGTCTGAAAAAACAGCTTGGACATGTGCAATTAAATAAATTAAAAAAAAAGGTTTCATAATGTGTCAGTCTGTAAAAGTGATTTTCACTTGCCCCGAAAAAAAAAAGAGCAGTAAGTGTGCTTTAAAAATGGCAAAGAAATTTCGTTTTGGGACTAATGTGAAAACATGACTCTGTGTGCATAGAGGAATTATAGGCAGAGATTTATTGCGTCTTGCTCTGGTGATTTCACAGTTGCATTAGATGGAAAGGGGGAGCGAATTTTTGGGGGAAGAAGCAGAGTCTTAGCACACACCCATGTGCTTGCCATGTATAGTCATGCACAGTATTTAGAAGCGAGTGGGGTTTTCAGGTTTAAGTCTGTAATGCAAATACATTCAGCATCACTAAGGCTGGTTGCCCTTGCTGGAGTGTAGGCAGTCACAGAGAATACACATGGTGGTGGTCTGAAAAAACAGCTTGGACATGTGCATTTAAATAAATCAAAAAAAGTGGTTTCATAATGTGTCAGTCTGTAAAAGTGATTTCCAATTGTAAAAAGTGATTTTCACTTGGCCCGAAAAAAAAGAGCAGTAAGTGTGCTTTAAAAATGGCAAAGAAATTTCGTTTTGGGACTAATGTGAAAACATGACTCTGTGTGCATAGAGGAATTATAGGCAGAGATTTATTGCGTCTTGCTCTGGTGATTTCACAGTTGCATTAGATGGAAAGGGGGAGCGAATTTTTGGGGGAAGAAGCAGAGTCTTAGCACACACCCATGTGCTTGCCATGTATAGTCATGCACAGTATTTAGAAGCGAGTGGGGTTTTCAGGTTTAAGTCTGTAATGCAAATACATTCAGCATCACTAAGGCTGGTTGCCCTTGCTGGAGTGTAGGCAGTCACAGAGAATACACATGGTGGTGGTCTGAAAAAACAGCTTGGACATGTGCATTTAAATAAATCAAAAAAAGTGGTTTTATAATGTGTCAGTCTGTAAAAGTGATTTCCAATTGTAAAAAGTGATTTTCACTTGGCCCGAAAAAAAAAGAGCAGTAAGTGTGCTTTCAAAATGGCAAAGAAATTTCGTTTTGGGACTAATGTGAAAAAATGACTCTGTGTGCATAGAGGAATTATAGGCAGAGATTTATTGCGTCTTGCTCTGGTGATTTCACAGTTGCATTAGATGGAAAGGGGGAGCGAATTTTTGGGGGAAGAAGCAGAGTCTTAGCACACACCCATGTGCTTGCCATGTATAGTCATGCACAGTATTTACAAGCGAGTGGGGTTTTCAGTTTTAAGTCTGTAATGCAAATACATTCAGCATCACTAAGGCTGGTTGCCCTTGCTGGAGTGTAGACAGTCACCGCGAATACACATGGTGGTGGTCTGAAAAAAACAGCTTGGACAAGTGCAATTAAATAAATTAAAAAAAAAGGTTTCATAATGTGTCAGTCTGTAAAAGTGATTTTCACTTGCCCCGAAAAAAAAAAGAGCAGTAAGTGTGCTTTAAAAATGGCAAAGAAATTTCGTTTTGGGACTAATGTGAAAACATGACTCTGTGTGCATAGAGGAATTATAGGCAGAGATTTATTGCGTCTTGCTCTGGTGATTTCACAGTTGCATTAGATGGAAAGGGGGAGTGAATTTTTGGGGGAAGAAGCAGAGTCTTAGCACACACCCATGTGCTTGCCGTGTATAGTCATGCACAGTATTTAGAAGCGAGTGGGGTTTTCAGGTTTCAGTCTGTAATGCAAATACATTGAGCTTCACTAAGGCTGGTTGCCCTTGCTGGAGTGTAGCACTCTGGACATGGGCTTTTTAAAAAATCTGAAAAGTGGTTTCATAATGTGACAGTTTGTAAAAGAGATTTTCACTTGCCCCAAAAAAAGAGCAGTTTGTGTGCATTCAAATTGGCAAAGAAATTTTGTTTTGTGACTATTGTGAAAAGAAATGTAGTAATATATTTAAATACAATAAAGGATTTTTTTTTAGTTTTTTTCAGGTATTGCTGAAGAACAGTGAACAAAATTTAAGATGCCTACAAAATCTCGAGTTCAAAAAACGCTAAAAAAAAAACTATATTTGAAGACAACTGGAGGACCAAAGTTAGTAGAAGATGCTCATGTTGGGAAAAAGAAAAAATCTTCTGGTAAGCAGAAAAAACAATTTCTTAAAAAAATATTCAAAACAAAGAAAAATGTACAAAATGTCTGTCCTGGGAAGAATGTAACAAAACGAAGAGAACAGCAAAAAATTGAGAATTTAGTTAATGCAAATATACCTTCTGCAACTGAAAAGTTTTACATAAACAGAAAAACAGCGTTTAAAGAGATACGTAGAAAAATGTTTCAGAGAAGAGTTATGTCCAATTTGATAAAGGATGTGAAGAAATATAAGCAAAAGGCAAAATATTACAAGAGAAAAAAAGAAATTGAAGCCATTGCAGCAAAAGCATTAGAATTAAAAAGGAAACTATTCATATTAATTTTGAATAGGATGCGTACATTAGATAAAATGGTTAATGTACTGAAATCACAAAGCAAAAGCAAAAGAGTAGTGAACAGAACAAACTTTTGTAAAGTGTTTTTAGGAAAGTGGATGCATAGTTCAAGTAGTGAACCTTTTTTTAATGAAGAGAGCTATTTTCAAAGTAATAGTTTGCTGCATGCAGTTGACACCAGAGGTCGTTCATACGAAGTAAAAAATGGTTGCATAATGGAGAAGGAGATAATGGTTCCAAGAGATGAGGTACAAGTGATGGCAGATGAGGCAATGGGGAGACGTCCTAAAGCCCCAGTGTACACTTGGAATTGTAGTAGTATTTGCACTGTGCGTCAGGAATCTATTGACAGATTTCGAGAGTTTCTAAGAGAATATAGTAAAAAAAGTGTAAAACAGAAGATTAAGGTGCTTCAAAGTCTGGATCCATGCAGAGTGAGAGAGAATACTGGTTTGCAGGGTCATTCTCTGGCTTGTCTATCTAGAAAAGTGTGCAATAGTGTTTTCCATCATTTTAGGATGCTGGCTGTTCATCATACTGAAATGAGAAAGTTTGTGAGACGGTTGTATTTTGCCAAAAGTCCAGCAATAAAGTTAAATGAATTGAATAGGGCTCTGTTCCGAGGAACGGTATCAGATGTAGAGAAGGTTGTTGATGAAATTCAGTTTTGTTACTTTGGTCCTGAACAAAACAGTGCAGAGAAGGACACAGTAAATGAGGAAGAAGTGGAAGAGAATGTAGAACCTTCTGTAAGTAAGACATTTAATGATCACATAACAAAATTTGCAATAGTCTCTAATGAAAGACCAAATGTTACTTGTATTTGTTGCCGCAGAACTCATTATAGAAAACAAACTAGGAATGTTGATCTCTACAGAAAGAGTGAAAATGAAGATAATTATAAGTGGATGGATTTTGCCACATATATATTTCTTGAAAATTGTTTTGAATTGGGTGAAGATCAGCGTATTTGTAAATACTGTTACAACAAGTTAGAGGAAAATAGAATGCCGACCAGAGCTGTACATAATAATTTAGAATTGGATGCTATTCCTGCTGAACTTTCTGAATTAAATACATATGAGTCTATACTCATTCAATGTGTTCATCCGTTCCAGACCATAGTACGTATGGAGCCCAAAACTGGTAAATTACCTCCTTCAGATTTACTGAGAGGTTTAAAAGGTAGAGTGGTGTATTTGCCCTTGGATTTGAAAAAAAATATGGAAACTATTGATGCGGATACTTTGGAAACTGAACCATTAATTATTCTGGTTAATGGTGTACCTACAAAGAATAAGAAGATTTGGCAGGAGCTGGTAGATGTGCGGAAAGTACAAAGAGCAAATTTGTATTTGAAAAAAAATAACAAATGGTATGAATCAATTTATATAGAAGAAGAAGACGAAGATTTTCAAGAAGACACAGAAACACCAACTGGACAAATTGAAAAAGTGGACAAGACAAAGGAAGAAGAAATTTATGAACATTTTAGCATACATCCTCTTCATTCGAAAGAAGTTATGGGAGACAATATTGATCTCTTTCAGATGAAGAAAGCAAAAGGAACTCCCGTGAGTGTATGGGAGGAGAGCTTGGAAGCTCGATGTTTTCCCCAGCTGTTTCCTACGGGAAAAGGAGGACGATACGATGAACGTCCAGAACAGATTCCAGCTTCAGAGTATCGGACTACAAGACTATATGCTGAAGATCCCAGATTTCGACAAAGTATTCCTTATTTGTTCCATCTTTTATTTGAAAGCGACTTGTCTGCACTGTCTTATGCAGTAAATCACATTTTAAAAAGTGGAGTACATTTACAAAATGTGTCTGCTAAGGATTTTATGGAGAAAGTGCAGCACCGAGATGATCATTTGGAAACACAACTGATCAATCTGATGGCTTGTCAGCGTGGGACAAATGAATATTGGTACCGACGCCATGGTGAACTAAAATGCATGTTACGCAATTTAGGAACACCAACATGGTTCCTTACCCTAAGCTGTGCCGAGTACGCTTGGGATGATTTACTGGATTTTCTACGAGAGGCCAATTCAAACATTAAAAACATCGAATACAAGACAGCAGGAGAACTGTGCTCATTGGATCCGGTTAATGTTTGCAGATATTTCAATCATAGATTTGAGGCTATGATGTCCTTCATCTGCAATAAAAAAAATCCACCCCTTGGAGAAGTAGTGGATTTCTTTTGGAGAAAAGTGTACCAGGCAAGAGGTGCTCCTCATATTCATATGCTGTTGTGGATCAAGGATGCCCCAAAGTTTGGAACAGATACTGATGAAGCAGTGTTATCTTACATTGAAGAATATGCAACATGTGGTATACCAAAAAGCACAGAAGAGAACAAGTTAAAGGAGCAAGTTTTACGTTTCCAAAGTCATCGGTGTGGAAAATACTGTCGACGGAAATACAAGAGCAAAGAAAAATACTACACTAAATGTCGATTTGGATTTCCTAGACCTGTTCTTTCAAATGGAAGAGTAAACAGTTTTATGTCAGCTGTGAGACATACTATCACAAGAAAATCACCTAAGAATACCTACAACCTTAAAAGAAAAGAAGAATCAAAAAATATAAATGACTACAACCCAGTCATTTTATCCATGTGGAACGCTAACATGGATATACAGTATGTAGCTGACAATTCCATTGCTGTTGCACGATATGTAACGTCTTACATTACGAAATCAGAAAAAACAGAATTGAAGGAAATGTGGGAAGAGATTTCTCACGAGAAGACTGTCAGTAAGAAGCTGTACAGTTTCAGTTTGAAGATGTTATCGCATCGAGAAATTGGATCCTACGAATGTTCAGATAGGTTATCTTCTGCAAGTCTCTACTCGAAGTCAAGAAGAATAATTTGGGCAAGTTTAGGCCTTGCAGCAATGAGAAATCGGGTACTGAAATCTGTTGGAGAAATTGAATATTTGGCCGAGAATGACCCAGAAAGTACAGATATATTGAAAACAAACATGTTGGACACATATTATCCCAAGAGAAGTCATCATCTGGAGAACATGTGTCTCTATGAAGTGTTGCAGAACTACATTTATTCACGGAAAGCTGCAAAAGACATTAATAATGGAAAATATAAAGTTGTTGGTGAAGAAGGATGTTTGGTGAAGCAAACCAAAGGAAGTTTGATAAATCACCGGAAGCTGAGTTGCGACACTACCGACAAGAAAGAATTTTACTACTTGGCTCTTTTACAGTTGTTTAAACCATGGCGTACAGAGGATGAACTACTGGGAGAATTTCAAAGCTATGAGGATTCATTTAATGCTTGCAAAGACAGCATACAATGCAATACATTCACAACTTATCTGCAAATGTTAAATGAAGAAATTGAACAGGAAACTACAATTGCAGCAGAAATAGCTAGAGACAGTTCTCAGGACAGCCAAAGTTCAGGAACACACAGTCAAGATCCCCTAGGACAACCAATCGTTGAAAATGAAGCATCAATAGCCATGAATGAAGTGGAAACAGCTATGAATCAAGCTCAAGAAGAATTTATAGACTTAGAAAATTTGGAAAGACAACTGAATCAAGAGCAGCAACAAATTTATGAAGAGATCAAAAACAAAATTGATCACGGATTTCTACATGTAAAAAAAGAGTGCTCATGCACATCATTTCATCCAATCAGGATGTATGTAAGCGGACAAGCTGGCACTGGAAAAAGTTTCCTAATTAAAGTCATCAGAAGCTACCAAAAGCAAAAAACGGATTCTACTTTGTCTTGTGTGGTTACTGCTCCAACTGGGTTAGCAGCATATAACATAAAAGGAATCACCTTACATCGTTTGCTAATGTTACCAGTGGAGCATGAGAACAAAATACAATTCAACAAGCTAACTGGAGAAGCATCCTTGGAAGTTTCACGAGTATTGAAGAAGATGCAAGTTCTCATTATTGATGAGGTGAGCATGGTATCAAACTTAATGCTTGCCTTTGTGCATTTAAGAATGCAGCAAATTTTGAAGACAGACTATGACGTGTTATTTGGTGGAAAACACGTCATAGTTTTTGGAGATCTTTTGCAACTTACTCCAGTTAAAGGACAACCAGTGTTTAATACTGTGACACATGAAGACACGAAGAAGTCATTGGGAAGCATCGGTAATACAAATATTTGGTCCTTCTTTGAGTACAAGGAACTTACAACTAATATGAGGCAAGCAAACGATGAAGAATATGGAAGTATTCTGAAAGATATCAGGATTGGACTACTCACAGAAGCTGGCAAAAAAGCATTACAGACTCGGCTGCTACATAATTTATTTCCAAAGGAAGAAATAGTTGCAGAGAAGATATACAAGAACATTGCAGAAAACAAAAGTGTCATCTGCTTAATGCCTACTCTACGTGAATGCTCAATATTCAATGAGGAGCTTTTGAAATTGGAAAAGGAAGAGATCAGGAAATTGGAAGCAGTGGACAAAATTGAGGATGGAAGAATTACTGTCACAGTAACAGGCAAACTGAAAAATAAATTGGACTCACTAGAGAAGAACATCTCCAAAACAGCTGGATTAGAAAAAAATCTATATGTTTGCATGAACTGTAGAGTGTTTTTAAGGAGAAATTTGGATGTTGAGAAAGGTTTAGTTAATGGAGCGATGGGAAGAGTTGTGGGTTTTATTAATTATCAGAAAAAAGAAGGAATTGAATGTTTAAAAATAAAATTTGATCAGATAGATGAAGTTAAAGATATTTGTCGTTGTACAGTTCGTTTTATGCTTGTGAAAGACTTATATGTACGTAGGAAGCAGTTTCCGTTTTCTCTAGCATATGCTGTAACTATTCACAAGTCTCAAGGATTGACTGTAGATTGTGCATTTGTGAACATTGGTTCAACTGTGTTCAAAGAAGGTATGGCATATGTTGCTTTGTCACGAGTCAAAACATTATCAGGTTTATTCATGATAGACTTTGAAGAATCAAAAGTTAGTGCTGATACAAATTGTGTAAAGGAGTATAATAGATTAAGAAGAAGCTATGCTCCTCATTTAGGTCAGTATCCTGTGTTGGAGAAACGTGTAGTTTCTCGTAAAAGAAAAAATGAGAATATCTGTAGTGAAGATGTAGAGAAGAGGAAAAAAAAGAGGAGTGATGTAATTGCAAGCAAAAAGAAAAAGGAAAATGAAGAACAGGTTGTAGGATGTCATTTTGAAAATAGCTCTGGTGTCAACTGCTACGCAAATGTAGTGCTGAATGTTGCATTTTATCTGGAAAGTTTGCAAGAGCAGATAATAGTAAATCAGGGAAAAAGATTCTGTTCAGAGCTGAGTCTCCTTTTTCAAAAGCTGAGTAAAGATAAAACTCAAATAGAAAGTGCTACTGACATTAGAAAACTTTTAGATGTATGTTCAGGACGAACACAGTTTTCTCAAAATGAACAGCAAGATGCACATGAATTTTTGATGTATTTTCTTCAGGTAGTGGAAGAAGAAGGAGTTCCCATTGACATTTTTTTTGGTCTCTCTTATAAATGGGAACATAGTTGTGATAATTGTTATAATATATGTGGCTCTATTGTTGATAATGAAAGGTTTATTTATTTGACATTGCCAGAGAGTAAAACAGTCACTTTTGCAAAATTAGTTAAAGATGCTAATCATAGCATGAAATGTGGTGAGTGTAATTCTGACATGTTTTCAACATTAATTTTAAAGGAATACGGACAGTATGTAATTTTAATGATGCAACGATGTAGAGCTGATGGTTCAAAATTGGATACTTTAATAAAGAAGTTTACAGGACAGCAATTATCAATTTCAGGAAAAACTTTTGTAACTGTTGCAATAATTTTCCATGATGGACCTACTGTTACTTCTGGACATTACACAGTGTATCTAAAATGGGAAAAAGGCTGGACACTGTGTAATGATTCCCAATTGATTTTCAAACAACGTTTGCCTTTTGATTTAGCAAATTCCTATCTAATCTTCCTGAAACCTAAATTTTAGAGAGACTTGGCAAGATCTGGACAAAATAATTTTACCATTTTACTGGATTACCATTGCAATTTTGTAAAAAAAAGATTTTTAAAATTATCATTTGGCCTAATGGAAAGATAACCAATTGTAATGTGGACTTTTTTAATTTTTAATGCAATTTTGAAAAACCAATAGTTTAGAGATTATCGGTAACTTCTGCACATTTTAAATTTTGGAATGTTATTGGACTGCCATTGGAAATTTTTTCAAAAATGATTTAAAAAATTACTATTTGGCCATGTGGAAAAGTAACCAATTCTATTGTGGACTACATAAATTATTCAAAAAATTTTCGTGAACCAAAATGTTACAGAGAATCGGTGAGATCTGGACAAATTAAACTTTAGAATTTTATTGGATTTCCGTTGGAAATTTATTCCCAAAAAAAAATTAAAATTACTATTTGGCCTAAAGGAAATGAAATCAGATGTATTTTGGAGTTATTTGAGATATAATATTGTGATTATAGTTCTGAAACAAACATATCAGACGGTATTTTAAAGAAATAAGTATTGGTATTAGATGATATTTTTTTACAATATTATGCATTTCTATAATGTTAAGTTTAATTAAAAAAAGAATCAGGGCTTTTTTAATACAATCTTTGTGATTGGTATTTTTTTTTGCCCGCTGTAAAATGATGAATGCAATTGCTTTCACAATTTATAGTGAAATGCAATATATTCTGAAAACAGCAAAAATAAGGCAAAAAGATTTTTTGGTAAAAAATGTAAATATGTGTACTGTATTATAAAATGTTTAAAAAATATTAATACTTTTTTCTTTTTTTCCAGATAGATATAGAAAATTTTCGAAAACTACAAACATTTTTAAAACTATTTTTTAAAAAAAGAAATGAATAAATATTTTTTCAGTGAGTATGGTAAGTCAATAATAATAATTGTAGTCTCTCAAGGACAATGTAATCTGATAAATGATTTTTAGTGTTTTAAAAAAAAAAAAAAAAAAAAAGTACGCGCACCGTACGCGTACGGTAAAAAAAAATAAAAAAAAGTTTTTAAAAACATATGTAAAAAAAAGATGAAAGATAAGGTTGGCTCTTAAAAGAACCGTTGTGTTCATGCAGGGACAGAGGAAAGGAAGCATGGGAAAATTATTCAAAGCGACAAATGTGCTGATCTATTTTGTTGTTCACTAGGGAAACACTGGTCTCCCTATGGCAAATTAGATCTTTACAAAATGTGCAATGAATATCAACCTTCCGAAATCGAGGGTTCATTTCCAGAGGGCCAGCAAAAGGAGATTCTCCCCCCACAGATGAAGGGCTCACCTGACCAGCAGAAGAAGGAGTAAGCCCTGCAGGTGATGGTCCAGGCTGAGCTGCTGTGGATGTACTGGCTCGTCTTTCTGAAGAGTTACCTCCAAAAAGATGAACATGTGTCCTTCTGTGTACATCCTGGAGGTGTCTCTTCATGGTGTGATTCCCAAAGGAATACTTCCTGTCAGGATTACCTCTAGAAAGTACACGCTTACACAGCCTGCAAGTAACTAAGGGTGCATTCACCTTTTGCTGGCCTTCTGGAAAAGTAAAATAATCCCAAACATAAGAAGGCTTTTGTTTCCTCGATCTCTGCCTCAAGACAGTGCTGCTAGTGCTAGCCTCACTCTCAGAAGAGCTCTGCTGTTCTGCCATCGTATCCCAAAGACAAACCAGCTCCTTCTCCCAAGGGATCACAAGCAGAAATGAGGGGAATGGGTGTGGTGTAGGAGAGTTCTAGAACTGAAAGTAGTTTCAACCAATCAAAAGTTGTGTTTCAAGATCACATGACCTACCGTACGCTTACGGTACGCTTACGGTACGCTTACGGCAAAAAGTACGCGTGCGCGTAAAAAAGACACGCGCTTGCGCGCATGCGCATAACAGTCACTCCCCGGCACTTCCGCGTAACGTGCGCGTGTGGCGTAAGCGCGCACGTGTCCCACGCGCAGTACGCGCGGCTACGCAAAGTGCGTAACTATACGCAAGCAGCGTAGATAGATTACGGACGTTGCGTAAACCGTACGCTTACCGTGAGCTTACGGTACGCGTACTAAAAAAAAATAAACAAAAAAAAAAGAACTGGAAATAAATTTTACATGTTTATTTTAAAAAATATATTAAAAAAAAATATTTAAGGATTTTAAAAATTTAAGCATAGTCTTTATAAAAGGTAAGAAAATTAAATTAAAAATATGTTTGAAAAAATTGAAGAATAAAAAAAAAATTAGCATTTAAAAAACCTTGCAAATTCACTGAAAAAACCATGGGTTTCACACACGTTATAGTTAGGAATTAGCATTTAAAAAACCTTTGAAATTCAGTGAAAAAACCATAGGTTTCACACACGTTATAGTTAGGAATTAGCATTTAAAAAACCTTAGAAATTCAGTGAAAAAACCATAGGTTTCACACATGTTATAGTTAGCTGGACATTTTACTCGTAAAAAACCAATGAAATTGCCCCGTTATAGTTAGTTCAGCTAACTGTAACTCGCGCGCCCGCAATGCACTGCTGATGACGTCACATATTACATCACTCATGACATGGTCAGTGACATCACTCATGACATCACTGATGACATCTCAAATGACATCACTGATGACATCACTGATGACATCATCCTTGTGATAGAGTGGCAGACCTCCTCTTCCCCTAATATAACCTTTGACACACACATTCAAAAATAGAAACTACAATGTTCAAAACAATGGACATACCAATACCAGTTAAAACAACCTTTTCAGTAATTCTAAGATCCACATACACATCCACTCATTCACCAACAGTCCAATTCAGTCACTCATACATGTACTCACTCATCATATGTACTCATACACCTATACATCCTGTTACACAATACCACTCATCCATAGAGTTACTCACACACATAGTCACTCATGCTAACAAAGAATCAAACATACATTTACTTGCATATACAGTTATACACACACCACCACACTTACTTCTACGGAAACTTACACATACTTAGTCTTTTAAACAATCACTTATAGAAACACATACTTATTTATACAAGAACTCTTTCAATCTCTCACTCTCACATATACTCACATATATACACCAATAGTCACATGTACTAGTTTAAAACATATGTAGTTACTCATAAAGACACTATTGAGACAGTCATTCACTCAATAACACATCCATGCACACACTCATCCACCCATACAGTCCTGCACACATGCTGTGTTCAACACATACAAACAGTGAGTCACTCATTCATACACCTATGCACTACGTAATACCCCCCACCGAACCATGCAGACACTCAGACTGATACTCAAAAAACCAACTAATAACCTATATAGACACCCATGTATCTACTCACCAACCCATGCAGCCACTTATACACAAAGTGAGAGACTGATACAGATATATACATATTTAAACATTACTCACTAAAACATGTATTCACTATGATACACTTAATCAGTCAGTTAAACAATCAATTTTTCAAAAACAAATCATCCATTTAGACACTTATATACCCATTTATTCTTCCATCGACCTTGAGATATACATATATAAAACATATTTAATTTTCAGAAAAACCCACATTCACTGGATGATGTCATCAGTGATGTCATCAGTGATGTCATTTGAGATGTCATCAGTGATGTCATGAGTGATGTCACTGACCATGTCATGAGTGATGTAATATGTGACGTCATCAGCAGTGCATTGCGGGCGCGCGAGTTATAGTTAGCTGAACTAACTATAACGGGGCAATTTCATTGGTTTTTTACGAGTAAAATGTCCAGCTAACTATAACATGTGTGAAACCTATGGTTTTTTCACTGAATTTCTAAGGTTTTTTAAATGCTAATTCCTAACTATAACGTGTGTGAAACCTATGGTTTTTTCACTGAATTTCAAAGGTTTTTTAAATGCTAATTCCTAACTATAACGTGTGTGAAACCCATGGTTTTTTCAGTGAATATATATATATATATATATATATATATATATTCACAGAAAAATCCATAGGTTTCAGGGGTGTTATAGTTAGCTGGACATTTCACTTGTACAAAACCATAGAAATTCCTCTGTTATAGTTAGTTCTGCTAACTATAACTGGCGCGCCCGCAATGCACTGCTGATGATGTCACATATTACATCATGCATGACATGGTCAGTGACATCACTGATGATATCACTGATGACATCACAAATGACATCACTGATGACATCACTGATGACATCATCCAGTGAATATGGTTTAGTTTGAAATTTCAATATGTATTATATATATACCAATCTGTATTGAAGATTGAGTGGATATATAACTGTCTGGGTGGAGGATTTAGTAGCTGTCTGACTGTCTGTTTAAGTGAGTAATTAAAAGTGTCTCACTTAATACATGGATTAGTAACTAAACTATGTGAATGTGTGCATCACTGTCTCTGTTGTTGTATAACATGCTGCATCAGTTGGTCACTAACTACATGAGTGTGTATATTAGTTATTGATTAGTTGGGTGAGTATTTGTATGGGACACTGAGTTTGTGTGTGGTTGGATAGGGTGTGTGTAACTCTATGCATAGATGTGTGAATGGTTGATTGACTAGGTGTATAGGTTTAAGAGTGCATGTGGAAACAGTTGTTTGGGTGACTGTGTCAAAGTACCAAATCTCCACAGGAGCCGATGATGGTCCCAACGCCCCGCCACCTCAGGCGCCACCCAAGATCAACTCGAGGTTGCGACTAAAGCAGGGGGGAAAGGGGAAGTGGATGAGAAACAAGAGAGACTGCCTGGTAAGTTGGTGGTACTTCACTCGGTCGTCTGGGTGGATCTTCTTACTGCACCTGGATTTTAAAGACATACATGTAAAAGCTGCCTAAACATGTTAAATGCTAGATATGACATCACAACACTAAATTTACCCTGTCGACCCCAGGCTATTGCTTCTCTTCGTGATGTTTTATAATTGGGTTAATTTACTGCATCTGAATGTAAAGGAAGAAGACAGCACTTGTAAATCGTTTTTTCCCAAGAACTAAACACTCTGAATGTGTACTCTTAGTTAGCGCTCTCCTATTCACCTTAGCTACGAGTAGTAGCTCTTTAGTTTATCTGTCCGTAATTAATTCTGGAAGAAGTTATAACTCCCTGAGGTTCCCTCAATACACCAATAACTGGAAACCCCAAGTCTCTTTAAGGTCTCGGTTTCATGTGCTTCAGGCAAGAAGGCTTTTATAATGTCAAATAAGCACTTAGTTCTTTTAGTTGAAATTTACCACTCTGTCCTCGGGAACATAAGCGTTACAAAGGTGTTACCTTAAAAAATGCTAGGAAGGTTGGAACAAATACCGCAACTGGAACATGTAGGCTGAAGCGTTGCTTGAAACTCTCTTCCTTCGATGAATTCTTGTCAGGATAGACGAATCCCACGTTGCGCATGCGTTATAAAACCAAAGAATTGTGTTTACGTTATTTCCTGAGGTAAATACCAAACAAGTTCTGCGCCTCACAGTGACACTACTCTCTTCCAGAAAACTACAGTTGAAGTGCGCAGTTCTCCTGTGGAACGCGCACATTGAGCTCCCTAATTGTCGCGTGAGGGGAAACACTAGACCGCTGACCTGCTTTGGATCTGTACCCATTTGCGCGGCCATTTTCCTCACCTGAGTTTCTTATCATAGTTAAGCATTGTCTCAACAAGATTTTGGGCGTCACACACTTTCGTTTCTTACATGGATGCTTAATTTGTTTTGTCCATGAGTTGCCTCTCGCTTTGGCTGTAGTAGTGGCCAAAGTCTTGACAGTACCTCCCTCCAAAAGGGGCTCCCCCAATTTTGGTTTCATGGGATTGATCTTATGGAATTCTCTAATTAACTTGGGTGCATGCACATTAGAATGAGGCTCCCACGATCTTTCCTCAGGCCCAAACCCTTTCCAATCAACCAAGTAGTGCAATGTATTTCTGGAGATTTTTGAGTCTAAAATTCTGCTCACTTCGAATTCATCTCCGGACTCCACTCTAACTGCGGGAGGGTCTGGTTTCAGCCTTGCATTAGGAGGACTCTTTTTTAGCAGTGGTATGTGAAAAGCTGGATGGATCTTTAACTGTTTAGGCAGTTGTAACCTCACTACTACTGGATTAATGATCTTAAGGACCTTGAAAGGACCGAGGAATCTCGGCTGGAACTTCCTATTCCCTTTTAGTCGTAGATGTTTGGTGGACAACCAGACTTGATCTCCCACCACGAACTGGGTGCCCACCCGTCTCTTCTTATCAGCCTGTCTTTTGTAGGACTCTTTTGCCTTGAGTAAGTTTGCTTGTGCCCTTTTGTATGAGTTCTTCAACTCCCTCACCATTACTGTGACTGCTGGCACTGTCTCATTTAATTTTCCCATCATTAAATCTGGGTGTCTTCCAGAGTTCAGATAGAACGGGGAATACCCAGTCGAACTATGCACTGCGTTGTTGTAAGCAAACTCCGCAGTCCACAAGAGATCCGACCAGTTACCATCCTGCTCCAACAAATAAAGTCTCAGATATTGTTCCAGCTCCTGATTGACTCTCTCAGTCTGACCATCGGTTTCAGGATGATAACTGGTAGAATATCGCGTGTCAATCCCTAAACTGTGCATGAAGGTTTTCCAAAATTTGGAAATGAATTGAGTTCCTCTGTCAGAAATGATTATTTGTGGAATTCCATGTGCTCGAACTATGTGTTGATTAAATATCTGAACTAGTTGGGGGGCAGTAGGTAATCTCTTTAACGGAATGAAATGGCTCATTTTGGAAAATGAATCCACTAACACCACTATGACTGTATGACCCTGACTATCTGGTAGATCTACTATCAAGTCTAAAGACACAGTGTGCCATGGGTATGGTGCATTAGGCAGGGGCTGCAATAACCCCTGTGGAGCCTGTCTACTGGGCTTCCCTTTTATGCAAGTCTCACACGTTGAAACGTACTGTCCCACTTGAGCTGCCATGCCAGGCCACCAAAAATTCCTTTCAATCAACTCCAAAGTTTTCTTTACGCCTTTGTGGCCCGCCAAACGATCATCATGACAACCTTTCAGAGCCTTGATCTGCAAGTCTTCAGTGGGTAGATACAATTTCCCATCATAGTACGGAAGACCTTCTGATATAGTTTTCTTGTTGTCCTCTCCGACCCATTCTTCCCAAACTCGGTCTGAGCAGTTTTCTCGGATTTCCTGAGTAAGTTCTTCCAGATGGACAGCTCCTACAATTTTATCCAACGGAATGATTGGTTCCACCTTAGGGACTCTCAATTCTTCTGGTGCATTCATTCTGGACAGGGCATCCGCTTTTCCGTTTTTTATTCCAGGTTTATAGGTGATCACGAAGTTAAAGTCTGAAAAGTACAAAGACCATCTTAATTGCCGTGGAGTGAGTGTTTTAGCTGATTTCAGAAACTGCAAGTTGCGATGATCTGTGAATACTGTCACGCAATGCTTGGCTCCCAATAAATAGTGTCGCCAATCCTGGAAGGCTTCTTTTACCGCCAACAGTTCTTTGTCTGCAATTGAATAGTTAATTTCCGGTTCTGATAACTTTCTTGATCTAAATGCCACTGGATGAAGCTGCCCCGTCAGTTTGTCCCTTTGTGACAGAATCCCTCCTGTAGCGAAGTCTGACGCATCGGTTTCCACAAAGAAGGCCTGCTCCGGGTCTGGGTGCATCAAGATTGGGGCTGTAATGAAGGTTTTCTTAAGGATTTGAAATGCTTCTTCAGCTTCGTTGGACCACTCAAATTTCTTCCCTTTCTTCAGGAGTTGTGTAATAGGGGACACCTTGGCCGAAAAATCTGGAATAAATCTTCGATAAAAATTGGCAAAGCCAAGGAAACTTTGTATTTCCTTCACATTTTTCGGTGAAGACCAGTCTTGAATGACTTGCACTTTTGCGGGATCCATAGCAACTCCTTCAGCGGAAATTATGAAACCGAGGAACTCCACACGCTCCACATGAAAAGAGCACTTTTCCAATTTGACGAATAGATGGTTTTCTAATAACGTTTGTAAGATTGCTCTCACATGTTTCACATGGTCTTCCAGGCTGTTCGAAAAAATTAGAATGTCATCGATATAAACCACGGCTACTCGGTCCAGATATTCCCGAAGAACATCATTTACAAGATGCTGGAATGCCGCAGGAGCATTGCTTAATCCATATGGCATCACCTGATACTCGAAAAGGCCATATTTTGTCCTGAAGGCTGTTTTCCACTCATCACCTTCAGCCACTCTCACCAAATGGTAAGCGCCACGTAAATCAAGTTTAGTAAAAACTTTAGCTCTTTTGACCTGATCCAATAGAGGTGAAATAAGAGGTAACGGGTATCGGTTCTTCACAGTTACCTGATTCAAGGCTCTGTAATCAATACAGGTGCGAAGAGTTCCGTCCTTTTTGGGTCGAAAAAATAGCGGCGATGACACTGGCGATTGGGAAGGTCGAATGAAGCCAATCTTCAAGTATTCATCTATGTATTCCTTAAGATAGACATTTTCAGCTTCAGTCAAGGCGTAGATACGACTACACGGCAAGGTGGCTCCGGGTTCTAACTCGATCTTGCAGTCGTATTCTCGATGTGGCGGAAGTCTCTCCGCATTTCTTTTGTCGAATACGCTTGCCAAATCTTGATATTCCACTGGAATTTCTTGTGTTCTTAAAGTACATATGCAATTGGTGAGTTGAGCCAATTCTGTAGCTGGAGTTCCTTCTGACCTGATTTTTGTTCCTGCGAAACAATTCTGGATACAATGCGCAGAGTTCATTTCGACTGTTCTTCTTTCCCAGTCAATTGTGGGGTTGTGCTCAGTCAACCAGGGTAAACCGAGAATCAGTTGGAACTGTGGAGCATCAATGAGATTGAATCTTATGTACTCTCGGTGACTCTGCAATCCAACTAACTCTAAAGTCTCAGTTTCTTCTGTAATGGGCCCTGACGTGAGGTTTGAACCATCTACTGACTTGACCACTTCTAGATTCTTCTTTCTGATTGCTCTTACTCCTATTTCTTTTGCGTAGCTCAGGTCACAAAAATTCCCTGTGGCTCCAGAATCGATCATGACTGACACCCCAGGAACCTCCTTGTGCCCAAACTTAATTGTAAATGACACAATCAAATGCGGAGCTGACGATTGTAGTGTATTAACCAATTGTTGGTGTTCTGGAGTCGACTGATCCTTGTTTCCCACCAGGGCAACTCCCTCTACTGATGGGATCTGTCTTTTAACCCCAAGTTGGTCTTGGGTTTTTTGTGACAGTCTTTGACAAAATGTCCAGGATCTCCACAATACATGCATAGATTTTTTGTTCGTCTTTTCTCACGCTCTTCTTTGGTAAGAGGCCCTCTAATGGATCCTATCTGCATAGGTTCTTCTCCACTAACTGCATCTGTTTTACTACTGTCTGTCTTGACACGGTCCCAACGGGGAACAAAAGACCGGAACTCTTTCTTCTTCTCCGAACGTCTTTCATATAATCGATGATCGATTTGAAGGACTAGGTCAATCAACTCTGAAATTTCTTGAGGTCTCTTGGGAATTTGGGCTAGAGCGTCTTTTAAGTCGTCCTTTAGACCTCGATAGAATAAGGCTGAACGTTTGTCCTCTGGCCAGTTGGTCTCCACAATCAGTTTGTTAAACTGTGCGATATACGCTACCAAATCACGACTCCCTTGTTTCAGATCCAGCAGTTCATTGTCGGTGGCTTGGTTGGCGGTTCTCCGATCAAAAATTCTCAGAAATTCCTTCTTAAAAAGCTCATAGTCGTACAGGGCTGGGTCATTCCGAGAGATCAAAGGCATTGACCAGGCGGCAGCATCACCACTCAAGTAGGACAGCACGAATGCAACCTTAACCTGCTCTTCCTTAAACACTACTGATCTACACAAAAAGTGTAAGGAACACTGTGTCAGAAATATCTGTGCCTTGTGAGGATCCCCATTGAATCTTTCAGGATTAGCTAAAGGTACTATTGGGGCAACTGAATGAATAACTTGTGTAGCTACCTCGGCCGCTGACCCACGGGTTGTCTCCAATGGAGTGGTTCCAGCAAGGAACTCTTCCATTTTCAGTTTAATTTGATGAGTCTCCTGTTGAGACCTCCTAATCTCATCCCTAAGATTTCGATTTTCATCAGCTGATTGAGTCAATTGGTTTTGTAAACCTTCAAGCACTCCAGCCAAAGCCTTTAAATCGAAACCCTCAGCCATATCGACTCAGGTGGATTAGCGGGCACTTCAATCTGTCAAAGTACCAAATCTCCACAGGAGCCGATGATGGTCCCAACGCCCCGCCACCTCAGGCGCCACCCAAGATCAACTCGAGGTTGCGACTAAAGCAGGGGGGAAAGGGGAAGTGGATGAGAAACAAGAGAGACTGCCTGGTAAGTTGGTGGTACTTCACTCGGTCGTCTGGGTGGATCTTCTTACTGCACCTGGATTTTAAAGACATACATGTAAAAGCTGCCTAAACATGTTAAATGCTAGATATGACATCACAACACTAAATTTACCCTGTCGACCCCAGGCTATTGCTTCTCTCCGTGATGTTTTATAATTGGGTTAATTTACTGCATCTGAATGTAAAGGAAGAAGACAGCACTTGTAAATCGTTTTTTCCCAAGAACTAAACACTCTGAATGTGTACTCTTAGTTAGCGCTCTCCTATTCACCTTAGCTACGAGTAGTAGCTCTTTAGTTTATCTGTCCGTAATTAATTCTGGAAGAAGTTATAACTCCCTGAGGTTCCCTCAATACACCAATAACTGGAAACCCCAAGTCTCTTTAAGGTCTCGGTTTCATGTGCTTCAGGCAAGAAGGCTTTTATAATGTCAAATAAGCACTTAGTTCTTTTAGTTGAAATTTACCACTCTGTCCTCGGGAACATAAGCGTTACAAAGGTGTTACCTTAAAAAATGCTAGGAAGGTTGGAACAAATACCGCAACTGGAACATGTAGGCTGAAGCGTTGCTTGAAACTCTCTTCCTTCGATGAATTCTTGTCAGGATAGACGAATCCCACGTTGCGCATGCGTTATAAAACCAAAGAATTGTGTTTACGTTATTTCCTGAGGTAAATACCAAACAAGTTCTGCGCCTCACAGTGACACTACTCTCTTCCAGAAAACTACAGTTGAAGTGCGCAGTTCTCCTGTGGAACGCGCACCTTGAGCTCCCTAATTGTCGCGTGAGGGGAAACACTAGACCGCTGACCTGCTTTGGATCTGTACCCATTTGCGCGGCCATTTTCCTCACCTGAGTTTCTTATCATAGTTAAGCATTGTCTCAACAAGATTTTGGGCGTCACACACTTTCGTTTCTTACATGGATGCTTAATTTGTTTTGTCCATGAGTTGCCTCTCGCTTTGGCTGTAGTAGTGGCCAAAGTCTTGACAGACTGAGTGTATTTATTTGTGTGTTGGTGAGCGAATATATGTTTTAGTTGTACATCTTCCACAAAGTAAAAAAATAAAAGGCATTGTATGTGAGTGTTGGTGTATATAAATAAGTATATAAAAGAGTCAGTGATTGTGAAAGTAACTATATGAATGAGTGTATAATTGTAATGGTGATTTTTTAACATATTAACTATGAATTACTATGTGTTTGAATAAATGAGGTGTTCTGTGTATAATTGTGTAAGTGAGTAAATGTAAGTGTGATTAATTTTTTTCATGAGTGAGTAGGATGACTGCATAACCGACTAAGAAGACTGCTGATGTGTCAATGTCTATATATGTGCATAAGTGCATTTGATAGTGCTCTATTAATTAGTGGCTGCATGTATAAGTGATTCTGTTGTTGAATGGGTAGTTGTGTGTCTAGACTTAGAAATCAGCGAGAGGGTACGTAGTAATTGGTATTGGTGTGTCAATGGTTTCAGATATGGTACTCTGTATTTTACAGTGAGTGATGAAAGGTTTTACTAGTGTATGATGAGGTGTATCAGATTGTCACGTGGATGATGTCATCAGTGATGTCATCGGTGATGTCATTTGAGATGTCATCAGTGATGTCATCAGTGATGTCACTGACCATGTCATGAATGATGTAATATGTGACATCATCAGCAGTGCATTGCGGGCGCGCAAGTTCTAGTTAGCAGAACTAACTATAACGGAGGAATTTCTATGGTTTTGTACGAGTGAAATGTCCAGCTAACTATAACACTCCTGAAACCTATGGTTTTTTCTGTGAATTTCTAAGGTTTTTTAAATGCTAATTTTTAAGTGTATTAGTAGTTATACCTATTTCTTTGTACTGATTTTCTACAGTTTTTTAACTGTTTATTTATAAATATTTTATTCATTAAATAACATTATATATTTTTCTGAAAATTGCAACAAAAAAAATTAAAAAATGTAAACTGAAATATTGTTTAAGTTTTTTGTTTTATTTTTTATTTTAATATATTTATATTATTTTCTTTAAAAAAAATATTTTTCCAATTTTTTTTCGGAGTCATGCACCCAAAGCGTACACATCACGGTGGGTGCATGGATTCTAGCCGCCATTTTAGAAACATCGTGAAAGATCCGCGTACGATGTGCGACGGCTGCGTGTTTTTCAGTTACATCATATACATTTAATATTACGTGATGTGCGATTGGTATGCGACCAGTCCGCGACTCCTGCTCCTGCGCATTTGCGACACATGCGCATTACGGTACGCGACGCTTGCGCGGTGGCGGGTCCCACGTGACATCATATACGTGCTGGGGCGCGCTGGGTGCGTGACTCCTGCAAACTTTTTTTATGTTCTAAAATGATATGTATGTGTGTTTAATATACATATCAGGGCAAGAGACTATCTAAGATATTCATAAAATAATATATTTGTACTTATAATAAACTTATATTATTTTAAAATATATTTTCGCAAAGTCGCATCGGGTGCGTGCTTCCTGAGTGCAGAGGGCGCGGATACCATGTGACCTTAAAAAAAAAAATCATTGGTTCATAACATTTCCCACTGTAACTATTGAAGGACCCCACCTACTTCAATCACTCTTGTTGGAGCATCTTTAGAGAGACATCTCTTTTCCTACAAGAACCCTTTTTGCTTGTTTTTTTTGGGTGTTTTACAAAAAATATCAAACAAAATGGCATCTGGACAGCAGCAGCAGCAGCAGGAGGAAGTATCTTCTGAAGAAGAATTCTTGCAGGAGGCACCACGTCCACAGAGGCCGGAATATGTTGTGTGGAAATTCTTCACTTTTCCATCTGGAGAGAAGAAAGTAAATGCGAGAAAGGTGACGTGCAAAATTTGTGACCTAGTCCTGTCACGAGGCAGTGAAAAAAAATACTAATGTGGCACTGCTTCTATGTACAAGCATGTCCAGACCACACATCCTCTCAATCTTGCTTGGTGGGAAATGAGGCGAGCTGCTTTGAACCCCCTCACCTGCTGTGTCAAGTACATCTGGAGAGTCCTCAGGAACACCGGCAATGGACATTAGGCTAGAATTCTCCTTTCTCGAGCAACACTGCGGAAAGTGTAAGAAACTTATATGCTTCGGTGAGCAGTCGGTGGATGCAGCTTGTGCTGCGCAACGCAACCATCGTTGTTAATTTTTTGTTTTTTTGTTTTTGGAATGATAAGTAATTCCAAATGTTTCCTGTTTTATTCGTTCTTATTTTTGTTCATTTTTTGAAAAAACCCAAAAAAATACAAAATTGTTCCCAAAACAAAAGTACAAAAGAAAAAAGAAGAAAAAAAAAAGTTCCTATCAGAACTACCTTATCTGGTTAAAGAAATAACTATAATTGCAAGGTAATGTGTGAAAGTTTGATTGAATATATGTATACAGCATGATTGACTGAAAGAATGCATTAGTAGTGTATGGTGAATTTATAGGTGAAGATTTATGAGGAAGTACTGCCGCGTGATACTGCAAGCTCTTTAGCTGCACTGCACTGTGGCACTTCCGAAGCACAGGGATGTGACATATGTACATGAATATGTTGCAACTCTGTGCTTCCCTCTGCACTGCTGCACAAACTGCAGCCATGAGGTGACACAGGCACCCTTGCACCATGGTGCAAGGATGTCTGTGTCGTGTGGAGATTGTTTTTGTGCAGGAAGGGACACCTTCCTGCACAAAAACAATCAGTAAAGGCATTTTCCTCTTTCAATGTATGCTGTGGAATGCAGCATGCATTGAAAGAGGAAAAAAGGAGGAGAAATGAAAACAACTCTCCTCGTTGCGCCTTGCTACACCAACTCTAGGATGGCGCAGCATTGACACACATCTCCAGATTTACGATTTCTCATAAATCTGGAGATGTGTCTTGTTCTATGGGTGTTGCGTGTGAACACCCACAACAACACCTATGGGACGCCCCTTCAACGCAAAGTTCTGTGTATGAAGGGGTCGTATTTACAAGGAGAGGAAAAACCACGCAGGTTGGCTTTTCCTCTCCTTGTAAATATGAAGGAGTGCCTGGCGCCATCACTACGTTACAAAAAGTGACGTACTGATGGCACAGGGTGCTTGTAAATCTGCCCCACAAGTGCTTAGGTATTGGCAGACTGATACAATAAGAACATAGTGGGGACACGTGAGCGCGCAATCCAAAATGGCCACCGCGTGAGAGTCTTCACGCGTTTTAAGCCCGTTTTTTGTTTAAAAACACCAAATTTTGACAGAAAATTGTCCTGGAGTAGGTCGCTGCATCTATAAAGGACTTAACAGTATTGTGGAGCAATTTCAGTGGATTCTGCACAGCGTAAGTGGGTTGTTTCACCGCCTGGTTCCTGTTCCCTGCACAGCATTCAGGTACAGCCAGGCTTTCTGTCAAGGGGGGGAGTGAGCTCTTAGGAAAGGGCCTGGCTTGGGCCTAGCCACTCCCCCAGCCCATTTTAGCTGCTACACCATTCATGTATTGGTTATTTCCACAGCTTTCACTTTTTAATACGTTATTTTGCTTCTGCAATTATAATTCTGACTCTTTTCACTTGAAAATGAAAAATAAAAGTTCTATTAATAATATAAGGGGGAAGCAAGTTTTTCCTCCTCCTGCTAAATCTAAGGCAGTGGAGTCTTCTGAACCCTCACTATCTTTAATATTGGAGAAATTCAGGCACTTCGTGTCAATACAGACACTATTGCATCTGAAGTAAAAAAATGTGCGTAAAGAAATGGCCAGCCTGACAATGAAAATATCGGATAATTCCATCAAAATACAGGATAATAAGGTCAAAATTGACACATTTACTCCACTTGTGGCAAAAATTTCACCTATGTGCTCAACATTATTGGACTTGGAAAATCGTAACAGACAATATAATCTATGCATATTTAATTTACCTGAAAATGTTGAGGGAAATATCTGTAGATTATATTTGGAGAATTTATTACCTGGTCTTTTACAAATTAAATTTTCAGAAAAGTTTGAAATTGATAAGGCTCATAGGATTCCCTCACATAGGAACCCTCAACACCCTCCAGCAAGGAACTCTTCCATTTTCAGTTTAATTTGATGAGTCTCCTGTTGAGACCTCCTAATCTCATCCCTAAGATTTCGATTTTCATCAGCTGATTGAGTCAATTGGTTTTGTAAACCTTCAAGCACTCCAGCCAAAGCCTTTAAATCGAAACCCTCAGCCATATCGACTCAGGTGGATTAGCGGGCACTTCAATCTGTCAAAGTACCAAATCTCCACAGGAGCCGATGATGGTCCCAACGCCCCGCCACCTCAGGCGCCACCCAAGATCAACTCGAGGTTGCGACTAAAGCAGGGGGGAAAGGGGAAGTGGATGAGAAACAAGAGAGACTGCCTGGTAAGTTGGTGGTACTTCACTCGGTCGTCTGGGTGGATCTTCTTACTGCACCTGGATTTTAAAGACATACATGTAAAAGCTGCCTAAACATGTTAAATGCTAGATATGACATCACAACACTAAATTTACCCTGTCGACCCCAGGCTATTGCTTCTCTCCGTGATGTTTTATAATTGGGTTAATTTACTGCATCTGAATGTAAAGGAAGAAGACAGCACTTGTAAATCGTTTTTTCCCAAGTACTAAACACTCTGAATGTGTACTCTTAGTTAGCGCTCTCCTATTCACCTTAGCTACGAGTAGTAGCTCTTTAGTTTATCTGTCCGTAATTAATTCTGGAAGAAGTTATAACTCCCTGAGGTTCCCTCAATACACCAATAACTGGAAACCCCAAGTCTCTTTAAGGTCTCGGTTTCATGTGCTTCAGGCAAGAAGGCTTTTATAATGTCAAATAAGCACTTAGTTCTTTTAGTTGAAATTTACCACTCTGTCCTCGGGAACATAAGCGTTACAAAGGTGTTACCTTAAAAAATGCTAGGAAGGTTGGAACAAATACCGCAACTGGAACATGTAGGCTGAAGCGTTGCTTGAAACTCTCTTCCTTCGATGAATTCTTGTCAGGATAGACGAATCCCACGTTGCGCATGCGTTATAAAACCAAAGAATTGTGTTTACGTTATTTCCTGAGGTAAATACCAAACAAGTTCTGCGCCTCACAGTGACACTACTCTCTTCCAGAAAACTACAGTTGAAGTGCGCAGTTCTCCTGTGGAACGCGCACCTTGAGCTCCCTAATTGTCGCGTGAGGGGAAACACTAGACCGCTGACCTGCTTTGGATCTGTACCCATTTGCGCGGCCATTTTCCTCACCTGAGTTTCTTATCATAGTTAAGCATTGTCTCAACAAGATTTTGGGCGTCACACACTTTCGTTTCTTACATGGATGCTTAATTTGTTTTGTCCATGAGTTGCCTCTCGCTTTGGCTGTAGTAGTGGCCAAAGTCTTGACAGACTGAGTGTATTTATTTGTGTGTTGGTGAGCGAATATATGTTTTAGTTGTACATCTTCCACAAAGTAAAAAAATAAAAGGCATTGTATGTGAGTGTTGGTGTATATAAATAAGTATATAGAAGAGTCAGTGATTGTGAAAGTAACTATATGAATGAGTGTATAATTGTAATGGTGATTTTTTAACATATTAACTATGAATTACTATGTGTTTGAATAAATGAGGTGTTCTGTGTATAATTGTGTAAGTGAGTAAATGTAAGTGTGATTAATTTTTTTCATGAGTGAGTAGGATGACTGCATAACCGACTAAGAAGACTGCTGATGTGTCAATGTCTATATATGTGCATAAGTGCATTTGATAGTGCTCTATTAATTAGTGGCTGCATGTATAAGTGATTCTGTTGTTGAATGGGTAGTTGTGTGTCTAGACTTAGAAATCAGCGAGTGGGTACGTAGTAATTGGTATTGGTGTGTCAATGGTTTCAGATATGGTACTCTGTATTTTACAGTGAGTGATGAAAGGTTTTACTAGTGTATGATGAGGTGTATCAGATTGTCACGTGGATGATGTCATCAGTGATGTCATCGGTGATGTCATTTGAGATGTCATCAGTGATGTCATCAGTGATGTCACTGACCATGTCATGAATGATGTAATATGTGACATCATCAGCAGTGCATTGCGGGCGCGCAAGTTCTAGTTAGCAGAACTAACTATAACGGAGGAATTTCTATGGTTTTGTACGAGTGAAATGTCCAGCTAACTATAACACTCCTGAAACCTATGGTTTTTTCTGTGAATTTCTAAGGTTTTTTAAATGCTAATTTTTAAGTGTATTAGTAGTTATACCTATTTCTTTGTACTGATTTTCTACAGTTTTTTAACTGTTTATTTATAAATATTTTATTCATTAAATAACATTATATATTTTTCTGAAAATTGCAACAAAAAAAATAAAAAAATGTAAACTGAAATATTGTTTAAGTTTTTTGTTTTATTTTTTATTTTAATATATTTATATTATTTTCTTTAAAAAAATATTTTTCCAATTTTTTTTCGGAGTCATGCACCCAAAGCGTACACATCACGGTGGGTGCATGGATTCTAGCCGCCATTTTAGAAACATCGTGAAAGATCCGCGTACGATGTGCGACGGCTGCGTGTTTTTCAGTTACATCATATACATTTAATATTACGTGATGTGCGATTGGTATGCGACCAGTCCGCGACTCCTGCTCCTGCGCATTTGCGACACATGCGCATTACGGTACGCGACGCTTGCGCGGTGGCGGGTCCCACGTGACATCATATACGTGCTGGGGCGCGCTGGGTGCGTGACTCCTGCAAACTTTTTTTATGTTCTAAAATGATATGTATGTGTGTTTAATATACATATCAGGGCAAGAGACTATCTAAGATATTCATAAAATAATATATTTGTACTTATAATAAACTTATATTATTTTAAAATATATTTTCGCAAAGTCGCATCGGGTGCGTGCTTCCTGAGTGCAGAGGGCGCGGATACCATGTGACCTTAAAAAAAAAAATCATTGGTTCATAACATTTCCCACTGTAACTATTGAAGGACCCCACCTACTTCAATCACTCTTGTTGGAGCATCTTTAGAGAGACATCTCTTTTCCTACAAGAACCCTTTTTGCTTGTTTTTTTTTGGTGTTTTACAAAAAATATCAAACAAAATGGCATCTGGACAGCAGCAGCAGCAGCAGGAGGAAGTATCTTCTGAAGAAGAATTCTTGCAGGAGGCACCACGTCCACAGAGGCCGGAATATGTTGTGTGGAAATTCTTCACTTTTCCATCTGGAGAGAAGAAAGTAAATGCGAGAAAGGTGACGTGCAAAATTTGTGACCTAGTCCTGTCACGAGGCAGTGAAAAAAAATACTATTGTGGCACTGCTTCTATGTACAAGCATGTCCAGACCACACATCCTCTCAATCTTGCTTGGTGGGAAATGAGGCGAGCTGCTTTGAACCCCCTCACCTGCTGTGTCAAGTACATCTGGAGAGTCCTCAGGAACACTGGCAATGGACATTAGGCTAGAATTCTCCTTTCTCGAGCAACACTGCGGAAAGTGTAAGAAACTTATATGCTTCGGTGAGCAGTCGGTGGATGCAGCTTGTGCTGCGCAACGCAACCATCGTTGTTAATTTTTTGTTTTTTTGTTTTTGGAATGATAAGTAATTCCAAATGTTTCCTGTTTTATTCGTTCTTATTTTTGTTCATTTTTTGAAAAAACCAAAAAAAATACAAAATTGTTCCCAAAACAAAAGTACAAAAGAAAAAAGAAGAAAAAAAAAAGTTCCTATCAGAACTACCTTATCTGGTTAAAGAAATAACTATAATTGCAAGGTAATGTGTGAAAGTTTGATTGAATATATGTATACAGCATGATTGACTGAAAGAATGCATTAGTAGTGTATGGTGAATTTATAGGTGAAGATTTATGAGGAAGTACTGCCGCGTGATACTGCAAGCTCTTTAGCTGCACTGCACTGTGGCACTTCCGAAGCACAGGGATGTGACATATGTACATGAATATGTTGCAACTCTGTGCTTCCCTCTGCACTGCTGCACAAACTGCAGCCATGAGGTGACACAGGCACCCTTGCACCATGGTGCAAGGATGTCTGTGTCGTGTGGAGATTGTTTTTGTGCAGGAAGGGACACCTTCCTGCACAAAAACAATCAGTAAAGGCATTTTCCTCTTTCAATGTATGCTGTGGAATGCAGCATGCATTGAAAGAGGAAAAAAGGAGGAGAAATGAAAACAACTCTCCTCGTTGCGCCTTGCTACACCAACTCTAGGATGGCGCAGCATTGACACACATCTCCAGATTTACGATTTCTCATAAATCTGGAGATGTGTCTTGTTCTATGGGTGTTGCGTGTGAACACCCACAACAACACCTATGGGACGCCCCTTCAACGCAAAGTTCTGTGTATGAAGGGGTCGTATTTACAAGGAGAGGAAAAACCACGCAGGTTGGCTTTTCCTCTCCTTGTAAATATGAAGGAGTGCCTGGCGCCATCACTACGTTACAAAAAGTGACGTACTGATGGCGCAGGGTGCTTGTAAATCTGCCCCACAAGTGCTTAGGTATTGGCAGACTGATACAATAAGAACATAGTGGGGACACGTGAGCGCGCAATCCAAAATGGCCACCGCGTGAGAGTCTTCACGCGTTTTAAGCCCATTTTTTGTTTAAAAACACCAAATTTTGACAGAAAATTGTCCTGGAGTAGGTCACTGCATCTATAAAGGACTTAACAGTATTGTGGAGCAATTTCAGTGGATTCTGCACAGCGTAAGTGGGTTGTTTCACTGCCTGGTTCCTGTTCCCTGCACAGCATTCAGGTACAGCCAGGCTTTCTGTCAAGGGGGCGGAGTGAGCTCTTAGGAAAGGGCCTGGCTTGGGCCTAGCCACTCCCCCAGCCCATTTTAGCTGCTACACCATTCATGTATTGGTTATTTCCACAGCTTTCACTTTTTAATACGTTATTTTGCTTCTGCAATTATAATTCTGACTCTTTTCACTTGAAAATGAAAAATAAAAGTTCTATTAATAATATAAGGGGGAAGCAAGTTTTTCCTCCTCCTGCTAAATCTAAGGCAGTGGAGTCTTCTGAACCCTCACTATCTTTAATATTGGAGAAATTCAGGCACTTCGTGTCAATACAGACACTATTGCATCTGAAGTAAAAAAATGTGCGTAAAGAAATGGCCAGCCTGACAATGAAAATATCGGATAATTCCATCAAAATACAGGATAATAAGGTCAAAATTGACACATTTACTCCACTTGTGGCAAAAATTTCACCTATGTGCTCAACATTATTGGACTTGGAAAATCGTAACAGACAATATAATCTACGCATATTTAATTTACCTGAAAATGTTGAGGGAAATATCTGTAGATTATATTTGGAGAATTTATTACCTGGTCTTTTACAAATTAAATTTTCAGAAAAGTTTGAAATTGATAAGGCTCATAGGATTCCCTCACATAGGAACCCTCAACACACAAAACCACGACAAATGATTTTTAAAGTTCTTCGACACCACCATTTGGTTCTAATCAGAAAAGCAGCTAGAGAAATACCTTCATTGATGGTAAATGGGAATAGAATATTTATTCATCAAGCCTTCGCCAAAGAAACTGTCTCAATTCGCAAAGAATTCACTGCTCTTTATCCTCAACTATGAATTCTAGGCTACAAATATGATCTCTTTGATCCATCGATGATGCGCATTGGGAAGGATAATTTCTCGGAATCTTTTCAGCGTCCAGAATATTTGAGAATTTTTTTGGATCATCAGTCACAGCACTCTATGGATACCAATTACTCTGCTACTTGATTTTTGCCAGTTATGCCTTTTCTGACACAGTACTGAAATTTCTCTATAATGGGCTCCAGTGGTTCCGGTCATGCTTGTAAAGCGTGTGTGCGTTTCCCATTTCACATTTATGTCTTCTGTTTGTCGTTTTTTCCATGTTTTTTTCATTTTTCCTTCCCTTCTTCCTTATCTGGAGCTACCTTTTTCTCATTCTCTTGATCTTCTTTTATCTTCCTCTTCTTGAACTCTTTTCTCCTTTCTTCTATTATGGCTAATATACATAATATTAAAGTAGTTTCATTAAGGTGCCGATTCCGATCCGGTAAAACCCGGGTACAAATGGTCGTACGGAGCGTTTTCTCCGTCCGACTCGTACCCGGGAAAAACACCTTACAAACTCGCAAGTACGATTCGTACAGAAAACCATTTCCGTACAAGCCGTAAAAAACAACAACCGGACAAAAAATACATACAAATCTGAGTCTGGACGGCGCAGACGCGACGTCCGGACGGAGTCAGGCAGCGTTTTACGGACCAGCAAGTACGATTCGTGCCTACGTCACTCCTCATACGGGAGCCAAAAACTGCCGGGAAATTGAGGACGACGTGAACAAGGAGCACCGGTACGCGACGGACAGCGATGGACCCCAACCTACGCGTCATCCCGGCCCTCATAGCCTACCACCTTGTGTACAGAAACCGCCGCAGACGCCGCAGAAGGTCAGAACGACCCCCAGGGGCAAACGGGGGGGGGGTGGGGTGCAAGGGGCAGGAAACATAACCCACACCCCACAAAATACAAATACAACCTGCACAATAATTACCTCCTGGTCACTTCGGGGGGCGTGTCCACCAATCCCACGTCCCGCCACAACGGAAGTGGACGTGGACGCGTACCCGTCACCACCATAATGGTGTTACGGACCGTACCCACGCCCCCAGAGCGTGGGTACGGTCCGTACACGCGTACCCCTACATCACCACTACTATGGTGGTACGGACCGTACCCACGCCCCCAGAGCGTGGGTACAGTCCGTACCACCATAGTAGTGGTGATGTAGGGGTACGCGTGTACGGACCGTACCCACGCCCCCAGAGCGTGGGTACGGTCCGTACACGCGTACCCCTACATCACCACTACTATGGTGGTACGGACCGTACCCACGCCCCCAGAGTGTGGGTACGTTCCGTACCACCATAGTAGTGGTGATGTAGGGGTACGCGTGTATGGACCGTACACACGCCCCAGAGCGTGGGTACGGTCCGTACACACGTACCCCTACAGCCCCATTACATGATGGACACAAGGCGCACACACGCCACGGATGTAGGCATACGGCTTGGTGCAGCACATCAGCTGTAAATTGGGGGTGGTGTATGGCCAGGACAGCAGTGTACCACAGCAAGGGCACAAGTGGGTGGGTGGGTGCCTATCACTCCCAGCAGTGCCCAGACATATGAGGGGTGGGTGCCTATCACTCCCAGCAGTGACTAGACATATGAGGGGTGGGTGCAGAGGACTCCCAGCAGTGCCCAGACATATGAGGGGTGGGTGCCTATCACTCCCAGCAGTGCCCAGACATATGAGGGGTGGGTGCAGAGGACTCCCAGCAGTGGACAGACATATGAGGGGTGGGTGCCTATCACTCCCAGCAGTGCCCAGACATATGAGGGGTGGGTGCCTATCACTCCCAGCAGTGCCCATACATATGAGGGGTGGGTGCCTATGACTCCCAGCAGTGCCCAGACATATGAGGGGTGGGTGCAGAGGACTCCCAGCAGTGGACAGAGCCATGGGGGTGGGTGCAGAGGACTCCCAGCAGTGGACAGACATATGAGGGGTGGGTGCCTATCACTCCCAGCAGTGCCCAGTCATATGAGGGGTGGGTGCCTATGACTCCCAGCAGTGCCCAGACATATGAGGGGTGGGTGCAGAGGACTCCCAGCAGTGGACAGACATATGAGGGGTGGGTGCCTATCACTCCCAGCAGTGCCCAGACATATGAGGGGTGGGTGCCTATCACTCCCAGCAGTGCCCAGACATATGAGGGGTGGGTGCAGAGGACTCCCAGCAGAGGACAGAGCCATGGGGGTGGGTGCAGAGGACTCCCAGCAGTGGACAGAGATATGGGCGGGGTGTACATCTTTATCAGATGACCACAGCTCCATGGGTCAATGTACGTATCCACAACTTAGGACAATGATGATAGTGCCATAGCAACACATCACTGACAGCAGTGCCCCACTCCCAGGAGGATGGATGTCATTCCCCCACTGCATGACACACCACATGTGGGTGTGAGGACAAATAACACATGCATAACCACCCCTGGCAGATGCAGCACAATACACACACTGAGATCATGCCACAAGACTGTATAGTCATGCCACTGCCAAATAAACTAAGAGGGCCAAAGAGAACACACACTGACACGCACATCCCAGGACTGATAGGAATGTTCAGGTGCTGGCCTAGCCACCAAGATGTTGTCTGTCACGGAAGGAATCGGGTGGAGTTCCCACAGATACAAAGGCCACAATTGTGAATCAGGTGTTCAAATACCCAGCAGGACAAGTACCATATGTGTACTAGGCTGGGATTACACACATGCATTGTGCGGAAAAGGGACAATGTCTCCGTGAAGGCATGGCAAAACACTCTATACATGAGTACAGTGATTACCAAGGATGGCACAGACTATGCAGCCGGACACATTGCTGAGCAGGGAGTTGAAGGGATCCATCACCAGCCAAGGATATGTAGACACAGGGCAACACAACAATTGTGCAACTCTCTGCAGGGGAGATGCCACGTGACACAGAGGAAAGAACACTCCTTGGGACAATGTCTCCAAACACAAAGAGCAGACACGACAAAGAATCTTTGCAGAGACCTTGTGATGGCACGCAGATACCAGGTTCCACCCCATGAGCAGCAGAGTACAACATGTCACTGAAACATAACACATGCCCACAACCCCAACTCCTGTAGCATCAGCATCAACATCAATACCTGAAATGCAAGACTTTCCAAATGAAAAAGAAAAGGCTTTATTCAGCAGCAAAATAATAATGTGTAAACGAGACTATTCACAAAGCCCAGTGGCCAGTCCATTACATCAGTCCTTGGGGGGGGCCACATGGCCATGCGTCTCCCCTAGCTTGCCTACACATCACAAGACTGTGTCGTCGACTGGGGGGGAGGCATCATTTGGGGAAGGACCAGGCACCGCAGGGACAGGAGGGGGAAGGGGAGGTGTGGTGGGTGCAGGGATGGACGACTCCACCACAGGGGGTGGGGCAGCGCCAAAGGTGGAGGCGAGTTCGGCACTGCACACTTCTGCCAGTTCTTTAAGCGTCTCCCCTGCACCCGGAGAAACAACAGGCCCCAAGGAGGGGGGGGGTTGCAGCGCTACTGGGGGAGGTGGTGGACAGGCTGGGGGACTTAACTCCCCTACCCGTGGAGTGCCTTGACCGTTTCCGCCCAGGTGAACTAGTGGGGCTGAGGCCCAGCCCAGCAAAGTAGGCCTCCTTCTCCGAATCTGGGGCAGGGGAGCCAAGGGGAGTGACATCGGAGGGACTGGGGAGTGAGTCATGTGGACGAGGACTGTGGCTGCGTGCCTGCCTGTGTGCCCCAGAGCCAGTGGGTGTGCCTGCTTCCCCCTGAGTGTGAGTGTCAGGAGGTGTGCGCTTGCCCTTATGTGGTGGTGTGCTGCTACTGTCTGGTGGGGTGCGTGTGTGTGGATGTCTTGGTGTGACTGGGACAGGCATGGTTGTGGGACTTGTGGATGGGGCAGGGGTGGGGGGGACGCAGCGCTGCAGGTGATTTTCTACTGCCGTCAGTGTTGAGTCCATGGACCTCAGCAACCTCTGTTG
This sequence comes from Triturus cristatus, assembly GCF_964204655.1. NCBI lineage: Eukaryota > Metazoa > Chordata > Amphibia > Caudata > Salamandridae > Triturus > Triturus cristatus. Next base: position 319,359,358 of record NC_140589.1, on the reverse strand, counting down.
GTCAGACATCGCTGATGACATGCCCTCCATGTACGACACCATCTGTGTCAGCAGTCTGGTGTGGCCATGGAGGACAGTCAGGATCGATGTCTGCCCATCTTGCAACTGCCACTGAATGTCCACAGACTCGGCAGCGAGGGCAGTAGGGGGGACAGGGGTAGGGGGTGCGGTGCCTGGCTCGAAGGAGACATGTGGGCACCTAGCACGGACAGAAGGGACCCGAGCAAGTGGGAGGGCGGTGATGGGAATGGAGGGGGCGGCGAGAGATGTACTGCTGCTTTCAGCTGTGGGAGCAGCCTCCGCCCCCTCTGGGAGCTCAGCCTCGGACCCGTCTGCCTCGTAGTCTGTGTTGGTACTGGGCAGGTCCTCCGCCTCACTCCCCTCACCCGCCGTGTCACTGGATTCCATCGACTCCTCAGCAGTGATGGCACCACTGCTCGATCCCTCCTCGACATCCGTGCCGGTCTCTCCCTCGGTGTCCTCAGATGATGCTGTGGGCAAGGTGAAGAGACAGGAAAAAATCAGTCACCTGTATACATCTGACACATGAGTCCAAACAAAATAGGCAACACTGCATATCAGGAAAGGCATCATGAGTAACATCTAGGATACTCCCCACATATGTAAGCCCTGCACTCCCCAGTTGGTTGACCCACCATGCCACTTGGATAAAAATAAAATTAGGACACAACAGCAAATAACTTGAAATCACAAGTTCATGAGAAACTAGTGTCTGGGATCAGTTGAGCACAGCGAGACTATGAAGGCATGCCACCTCTTGTTCACTGTGAAACAAACAGTATTGTTGCAACGAAGGCCGAAGACCACATGCCAATGCAGAAGGTGTCCCCACACTCAGAGACCTGTGAGTACTTTTGACACCCCAAAGCAATACATTGTGACTCCTGGAGATTCACAACCCTTCACATAATGGACATGTCTAGCATGTGTGAATGTGGCACTCTGTGAACACAACACACATGTGTCTGTATAGCAGAAGTCACACAAGGAGGTGCACACCAAACTACATGTACACAGTCATTGTCTGAGCTGCCAGACTCATTCAAATCAGCCACTGTTAGGCAGAAATGGCGTATCAGTAAGTACATATACATGGCACCAGGGTGGTCTGGATGACTTGACACTCGTAAGTTGGTATCAGCAACAACCAAGGACAAACCCAATTGCTAGCACACTGTGGGAAGATGTATATGTATGAACTCCAAACAAGTTTAGTTCAAACTGTGCCTTACTGTAAAATGTGCCAGCGTGTCCCTGGAAAGTGTAAATGTGGTTTCTTGTGCACTTCCTTGGGAGACATATGGCATGCAGGCACATTATTGTCCTTCACAACAAAACAACAAGGTCACGCATATGAAACATTGAGACATGTTGACAGGTGTAGTGAGTGCCAATGGACATTTTCTCTGTGTAACAACTTGAATCATGTCATTTGTCACATGGCTATCCGTCACCTGATCACACAGTTGGCTACACATATGACCTACTGACTGTCATCTGGAGTGGCACACATGTCCACACCCAGGACAATGCATAAGCTAATGGGCCTGCAATTGTGTAGCAAAAAAGCCTAGCTGTACTGTGGGTTCCCTCTCATGGCAAGCCAGAATGTACCCACAGATGTCAGCACACAAAGTCACAACTGTGTAGCATCTGAACCACACACAGGTGGCAAAAATGTACAACCAGTATACATGATTGTCAAAAACTGACACTGGCAATGACGCACGAACATTAAGCACTGGCCAACATCACGGGGGCACTGCACGATGACTGTCTGTACTACGACTCATCACACACAAGTCAGAACTGGCAATGAAACATCAGGGTTGAACATGTACGCCCCTCCCGCACACACCCACCCATACCTGAGTCAATGTGACTGATACCGATCAAGAAATGACACCTCTTATTAAGGGTTACAATAACTGTGCTTGAAAACTAGCTTCATTTACACGACATCACCTTGTAGGGCTGGCAAAACATATTGGTCTGAAACAAACATCAACAGATTGTTGTGAATAGCCACACAGGCACTGCCCAGTGTGAGTATGCACAAGCAAACTGGTGTATCCCTGTCCAGTGGACAAATGTATCACACATGTGAAAAATACAACCTAGGCCAGGGAACAATGCCACAGAGGCAGAGCTATGATGTACCCACAGTGACTGTGCACAGTGTTGGATGACACACATGAGTAGGAGGGCAGGCTGTGTCAGGGGACTGTAGTGTGCACACTGCTCCAAGGTCCTGGAATGAGCTGAATGTCGCAGGATTATCAAAAGAGGGGGACTAGTGGGCTTTTAAGGGAGGTCCAGCATACAGGCCCAGTAAATCATTAAGAAGAAATGAGTATGCGGTTCCTCAGAAAAACGGGAGAGTAAGAGTGTGAGGAAGAGACCGTGTACAGAGGAAGGGGAATTCCTCTAGTCGGAACTAGGGTCCTCATACACCCAGCAAGCTAGGTGTCATGCTTCATCATATGGACCTGCTCCTCGTCGGGATGGCGCTGCAATCCCCGACGGGCACCCTTAAAGGGGCTCTTTAGCGGAGATCTTTTGTTCCTGGCCGTATGATGTAATGTGTTTGAGGGGTCTAGTGGTGTAGACGTGGATGTGTGTATGTGATTAAAACAAGTTGGATAGTCCAAAAACAGGACTTTATTGAGAATGGCTATCCACTTGATTAAAAAACAACAGGAAACAGAGTGGCAGCTGACTGACGTTAGGGTTCAGCTTAGCTATGCTCTTCTGTGATGGTCAACATGTTTCATGCCTAGTGGTCTAATGATCCATGGCAATTCTTCAGGACCCAATTATCTAATAACTATCTACACACTGTGGGAAGTACAATAGTTACCTGCCACGTGTATTATGGGACAACGGTCTCGCCATATGTAAGGGGGAACCTAAGGGAAGAAAAGTGTTATATAAGGTCACCCAGACATTATATAACCCAGACATTACATCATACGGCCAGGAACAAAAGATCTCCGCTAAAGAGCCCCTTTAAGGGTGCCCGTCGGGGATTGCAGGTCACCCAGACATCGGTCAGTGTTGATATTTAACTTATTATTCAAACAGTAATCACACACAAGGTCTCTCTCCCTAGACGATGTGACATTGAACTGTGTCAATTGTGACTTAGTGTCGAACAACAAACTATAGGGTTCTTAGTGCTCTACGTGAAAGTGAAATTAAAAACAACAAGCATCAATTTAAAAAATCAGAAGACAGGAGATGAACTCTTCACTACAGTGCAGTATAGAGAACTAGTGTTCACATTCTGAGTTTACAGGGCACTCACCTCTGTGGGTGTATATCCCTGCTTCTGGCCGTATTCGTTGCGCCACCCGTGACACCAGACTTCTGGTGTCCTGATAAAAAATAAGAGGTAAGGTGGAGAACGAACAACAGATAATAAATAAGGCCGCACGCCCAGCCTGTAGTGTCATCATAGGTAAGGTACTGTCGCCCGTGGTATGATCCCCTTGTGCGGGGCGGAGTGATGCAGGCCATGACACAGGCCGGGTTTTTTTTTTAAATGTCAAGAAAAACCCCACAGGGGACTAAGTTGAGAGTCAGGATGAGGCGTAGGGTTGTAGTAATCAACCACCAGCCGGTATAGAGAGTACGTTACCGGACATAACAGGAGCCCCATCGCGTGGTTGCCAGAGCCCCCAAGTGGAATGCGGGGTACGTCCAGTCCACACACAATGTGTATCCGGGGGCCCACCATGTGTGGAAGGGAACACAAGCATGCGTACCCAGGCGGGTCCCCGTTATTCCTCAAGTAGAGGTCGAGCAATGCGCGCTGCAGTGGTGCCTGACAATCAGCTAGTCCAACGCACTAGCACCGCCAAGTGTTGAAGCTGAGACCGCCACGTCTCACCTGGCACCCCCGAGTCCAGTGTAAGACTCAGTCTACAAAACACCGCCGTACCCGTTAGTCACGGGTGTATACTCATGCCGCTTAAAGGACCCATCGTAACCCACCGGGAGCACCGAAATGCTAAAGTAACACTTACGTCTAGGTCGCCACACGAACCGGGAAGGATGGCTACACTCGGGTTCCTACGTGGATATACAAGTTGGTGTCATGGGGGCGGGCCAGCTAACCGGAAGTGTTCACTACGTTAGTGCGTGAGTGGTGAGGCTGATTCTATGGTATGGATATGTCATCTACGGCGGCCATCTTTGGATGTGGTTGTTATAATGTTAAATAAACAAAGCCCAGTAATTTAGTGGAGTCCGACCTAGATCGAATGAGGGGAAAGATCACAATCACGATGTATCAAATGTGATCGTATAGGCTACCATAATGTATGGTGTAAAATACAATGGAAGGCAATTATATGAAATTGTGAGCTTAAAAATTGTCCACATGGTAAAGAAAGTTTTAAATGAGCTCAGTTTGAATGAAGGGAGGCAGTAACCCAAAACAAATCCCCAAGCTGAAGATCAATGAGGCTAACGACTCCGTGTAGAATAATGACCCAACAAGCAGAAAAATCAAGAGTGTAGGAATCATTTATTATCTATCCGTGAGTGATGCCCATGGGATTTGGTCATTGAGGCCTTCACTATCAGCCTTCAGGTGATGTACCCATCTCTGTTCTATCCTGAACAGGGCTTTCTGTGTGATCCTAGGGTGGGCCTCAAGAACTAACCATCTTAGGGAATCTGGTTTATGGTTATTCTCTTTAAAGTGAGTGTATAATTTGGTGGTAATCTTCTGACATCTCACATTGCTTTTGTGTTCTGTTATCCGTGTCTTGACTGGTCTCATGGTCATACCCACATATCTCATTTCGCACGGACAGGTGATAAGATAGATACAGTGTGTGGTGTTACAATTGGTGTGTCTCTGAATCTTCCAGGTGAAGGAGTCTGAAAACACCACCTCTTTCGTCACTGAAGTCTGGTGACATGCAACACAAGAACCACAGGGGTAGTGACCTTTTACTGGTGGAAGGTCCCATAGGGTTCTCTCTTCCAGATGGTCAGTGTGTCTAGATCTCGTGTTGATGAGGATATCCTTCAAATTTTGTGTACGTTTAAAAGCAAAACGCGGGGGTGGAATGGTGAGGTCACCCGTAGTCAGGATCCCCCAATGTCTTTTGATTATGCTTTTTATGCGTGTGGAATCAGGGGTGAAGGATGTGACGCAGGTCAAAGTCTCTGTATTTTCCCTAATAATGGGTTGTAGTAAGGCCTCTCGTGGATTGTTGCGTGCTCTCTTTAGTGAGTTTTTAACCTGACGTTCAGGGTAACCCCTATGTCTAAGGTTGGAACTCAAACGGTGTGCTTCAGTTACGTAATCAGAGGTGGAGCTACAGTTCCTCCTGATGCGGAGGAACTGTCCAAAAGGTAAATTGTCCTTCAGCGCCCTTGGGTGGTGGCTGCTATATAGAAGAAAGCTGTTCCTGTCAGTTGGTTTCTTATACAGTGTAGTACTCAGGCCTGTGTCATCTAGTGTAACCATCAAATCCAAGAATGGCACCTGTGATTCTGAGATGGTGTGAGTGAACTTCAGAAATTGGTTTTGTACGTTAATCCATTCACAAAAGGCTAGACAAGTTTGCTGGTCCCCCTTCCAGAAGATTAAAATGTCATCTATGAAACGCCTCCACAGGGTTAAGTTGTTGGAGAAAGGATTGTTGGGGTTTCTAATGACTTCTTCCTCAAAGGTGGCCATGTAAATACAGGCCACACTAGGGGCAAAGGTGCTCCCCATCGAAGTGCCCTGTGATTGATGAAACAGTTGTTTGTTATATTCAAAGAAATTCTCCGTTAGGGCCAGTGTGGCGCATTCCATTATGAAGGAGATGGGGGTGGGAGAAGTCTATTCCTCTCTCCTGAGGACATTCTCAACTGCCATTAGGGTGGCACGCTGGGGGATATTAGTATATAATGCTTCCACATCCAGCGTGACCAACAGGTCAATGTTACTTGTGTTGTGTACAGCCTCAATGACCTGTAGGATATCCGTAGTGTCCCTGATGTAAGAGGGAGTTTTTTTGACTAGAGGTTGTAAAAAGTGGTCTACAAATCTGGAAAGGGGTTCCAGAATTGAACCTATTCCTGATACAATAGGGCGCCCAGGGACCGGTGTGGTGCCCTTGTGTATTTTAGGAAGCGTATAGAAGTATGGAATCTTAGGGTCCTTGGTAGTGAGAAATTCAGCTTCCTTTCTACTGATCCACCCATTGTTTTCTGCTTCAAAGATCATAGTGGCAATTTCGGTGGTAAGTCTCGGTGTGGGATCAATAGAAATAGGAGTGTAGTATCTTGTGTTGTCAAGTTGTCTTTTACACTCACGGTCATAATCAGTAGTATTTTGTATCACAGTGGCACCCCCCTTGTCCGCCTGTTTAATGGTGATGTTGGTGTCATCGGCTAAGGTTCTCGCAGCTAACAATTCCGCATTAGACATGTTGTGGAAAGTATGCTTAGCGGGGATCGTACTCAGCTCACGAAGAACAGCTTTTTCAAATGTAAGTACTTCCGGGGGAACCATATTGTTGGTCGGAGTAAAGGTAGATGGATTGCGTAACCCAGTGTCTGTACATTCGATAGCTGGTTGGTCTTGGAAGAAAGCTTTCAAGCGTATTTTTCTGAGGAATTCATGGATCTCACAGTTGTCTCTAAATCTGTCTGTTCTTGGTGTAGGGACATAACCTAGTCCTTTCCCAAGGACCACTTGTTCCAAGGAGCTCAAGGGTCTATCAGAGAGATTAACCACTAGTTCTTTCTCCCTCTGTTCCTGCCCCTGGGTCCCTGCGGGAGTTGTTCCTGATCCTGCCACTGAACTACCTTTTGGGCCCCTCTTTTTCGCCCTCTTCCTCTGCCCCAACCTCTGTCTAAAAAAGGAGGGTTGCCAGTGGGATAGAATTGGGGCTGCCCGTGTGGGTACATGGGGTACTGCCAAAAGGGGGGTGGTTGTGGTGGACCTGTGTAGGCTGGTGCGTTATTGTAGTGGGGATAAGGAGAAGGAAAATTCCTTTGTTGCTGATTGCCTCCCCAGCTGCCTGTGCTTGAGTCACTGTTAGTCGACCCCCTTCTTGAATTATCTGAACTGTCATCCGAAGAATAACCATTCTTGGTTGTTTGGAAATCTGCTTTCAGATAGGGATAGATCTTTTCCTTGTCAAATTTCAGAATGTCCTTCTGCAATTTGACTATCTTCAATTTGAGCAGATATTCCCTGTTGTCAGTGATCTCACTGTTTATTTCTGCTAATTTGGCTTTGAAAGCTGTATTCTGGACGGTAGATTTAAGTGCACTCTCTGCCGCCTGGATTCTAGCTAGTAGGGCATCCGCTGATCGTTGGGCCGTGTTGATAATAAGGACCAGGAGGTCTCTGGTGCACTTCCAAGACACCAGGCACCATTCTTTCTTATAAGTTGGGTCTTCCAAAAATAACCTAGGAAAAACATTGATGATAAGTCCGCTAGGAGCTATATTGGCTCGTAGATATTCCGTCATCAATGCCCCATGGAGTGTGATTTTGACCCATTCTCTTTTTAATGCTGTGAGTGAAGTCCAATCTTCTGATTGTGACCCTGAGGCCACAGAACCCCCTGCCCCGAGGAGTGAGGGAGTTTTCCTTAAAATATCCGCTACAGCTTCATCTTTGAAGCTGAGTCCTAGGTTGTCCTCCATAAAGGTAGGTAACCAACAAAAACCATCAGTATACTGAGGTTTTAAGACAAGTGGGGTCCACTCAGTGTAATTGGCACCGTATGGTATCCTAAATAACGTCCCACGGGGTTAGCCCGTGCAAAACTGTATTATCAAAAGAGGGGGACTAGTGGGCTTTTAAGGGAGGTCCAGCATACAGGCCCAGTAAATCATTAAGAAGAAATGAGTATGCGGTTCCTCAGAAAAACGGGAGAGTAAGAGTGTGAGGAAGAGACCGTGTACAGAGGAAGGGGAATTCCTCTATTCGGAACCAGGGGCCTCACACACCCAGCAAGCTAGGTGTCATGCTTCATCATATGGACCTGCTCCTCGTCGGGACGGCGCTGCAATCCCCGACGGGCACCCTTAAAGGGGCTCTTTAGCGGAGATCTTTTGTTCCTGGCCGTATGATGTAATGTGTGTGAGGGGTCTAGTGGTGTAGATGTGGATGTGTGTATGTGATTAAAACAAGTTGGATAGTCCAAAAACAGGACTTTATTGAGAATGGCTATCCACTTGATTAAAAAACAACAGGAAACAGAGTGGCAGCTGACTGACGTTAGGGTTCAGCTTAGCTATGCTCTTCTGTGATGGTCAACATGTTTCATGCCTAGTGGTCTACTGATCCATGGCAATTCTTCAGGACCCAATTATCTAATAACTATCTACACACTGTGGGAAGTACAATAGTTACCTGCCACGTGTATTATGGGACAACGGTCTCGCCATATGTAAGGGGGAACCTAAGGGAAGAAAAGTGTTATATAAGGTCACCCAGACATCGGTCAGTGTTGATATTTAACTTATTATTCAAACAGTAATCACACACAAGGTCTCTCTCCCTAGACGATGTGACATTGAACTGTGTCAATTGTGATTTAGTGTAGAACAACAAACTATAGGGTTCTTAGTGCTCTACGTGAAAGTGAAATTAAAAACAACAAGCACCAATTTAAAAAATCAGAAGACAGGAGATGAACTCTTCACTACAGTGCAGTATAGAGAACTAGTGTTCACATTCTGAGTTTACAGGGCACTCACCTCTGTGGGTGTATATCCCTGCTTCTGTCCGTATTCGTTGTGCCACCCGTGTCACCAGACTTCTGGTGTCCTGATAAAAAATAAGACGTAAGGTGGAGAACGAACAACAGATAATAAATAAGGCCGCACGCCCAGCCTGTAGTGTCATCATAGGTAAGGTACTGTCGCCCGTGGTATGATCCCCTTGTGCGGGGCGGAGTGATGCAGGCCATGACACAGGCCGGGTTTTTTTTTTAAATGTCAAGAAAAACCCCACAGGGGACTAAGTTGAGAGTCAGGATGAGGCGTAGGGTTGTAGTAATCAACCACCAGCCGGTGTAGAGTGTACTCTACCGGACATAACAGGAGCACCATTGCGTGGTTGCCAGAGCCCCCGAGTGGAATGCGGGGTACGTCCAGTCCACACACAATGTGTATCCAGGGGGCCCACCATGTGTGGAAGGGAACACAAGCATGCGTACCCAGGCGGGTCCCCGTTATTCCTCAAGTAGAGGTTGAGCAATGCGCGCTGCAGTGGTGCCTGACAATCAGCTAGTCCAACGCACTAGCACCGCCAAGTGTTGAAGCTGAGACCACCACGTCTCACCACACGCAGTGCGCATTGCTCGACCTCTACTTGAGGAATAACGGGGACCCGCCTGGGTACGCATGCTTGTGTTCCCTTCCACACATGGTGGGCCCCCTGGATACACATTGTGTGTGGACTGGACGTACCCCGCATTCCACTTGGGGGCTCTGGCAACCACGTGATGGGGCTCCTGTTATGTCCGGTAACGTACACTCTATACCGGCTGGTGGTTGATTACTACAACCCTACGCCTCATCCTGACTCTCAACTTAGTCCCCTGTTGGGTTTTTCTTGACATTTAAAAAAAAACCCCGGCCTGTGTCATGGCCTGCATCACTCCGCCCCGCACAAGGGGATCATACCACGGGCGACAGTACCTTACCTATGATGACACTACAGGCTGGGCGTGTGGCCTTATTTATTATCTTTTGTTCGTTCTCCACCTTACCTCTTATTTTTTATCAGGACACCAGAAGTCTGGTGTCACGGGTGGCGCAACGAATACAGACAGAAGCAGGGATATACACCCACAGAGGTGAGTGCCCTGTAAACTCAGAATGTGAACACTAGTTCTCTATACTGCACTGTAGTGAAGAGTTCATCTCCTGTCTTCTGATTTTTTAAATTGGTGCTTGTTGTTTTTAATTTCACTTTCACGTAGAGCACTAAGAACCCTATAGTTTGTTGTTCTACACTAAGTCACAATTGACACAGTTCAATGTCACATCGTCTAGGGAGAGAGACCTTGTGTGGGATTACTGTTTGAATAATAAGTTAAATATCAACACTGACCGATGTCTGGGTGACCTTATATAACACTTTTCTTCCCTTAGGTTCCCCCTGACATATGGCGAGACCGTTGTCCCATAATACACGTGGCAGGTAACTATTGTACTTCCCACAGTGTGTAGATAGTTATTAGATAATTGGGTCCTGGAGAATTGCCATGGATCATTAGACCACTAGGCATGAAACATGTTGACCATCACAGAAGAGCATAGCTAAGCTGAACCCTAACGTCAGTCAGCTGCCACTCTGTTTCCTGTTGTTTTTTAATCAAGTGGATAGCCATTCTCAATAAAGTCCTGTTTTTGGACTATCCAACTTGTTTTAATCACATACACACATCCACATCTACACCACTAGACCCCTCACACACATTACATCATACGGCCAAGAACAAAAGATCTCCGCTAAAGAGCCCCTTTAAGGGTGCCCGTCGGGGATTGCAGCGCCGTCCCGACGAGGAGCAGGTCCATATGATGAAGCATGACACCTAGCTTGCTGGGTGTGTGAGGACCCTAGTTCCGACTAGAGGAATTCCCCTTCCTCTGTACACGGTCTCTTCCTCACACTCTTACTCTCCCGTTTTTCTGAGGAACCGCATACTCATTTCTTCTTACTGAATGTCGCAGCAGCAACCGTCCCGGCACTAAGCATATGTCCCACTCATGCACATAATGTCTGAGGCCACAACATTGGTAATGCATGCTGCAAGTTTGTTCATTTGAACCCTCACACTCCTATGTTGAGACTCAGCATCAGTGCCAACTATTAAGCACCCCAAAATGACCAAACAGGACAGGGCAAAGGCAGACCACCCCCACACATGATGCTGGAGCAGTGTGCACCGTGATTAACTGGCAGCCTAGATGACCATGTGCAATAGTGATAACACACAGACCAGGTAACACATGTCAAGGAGGGGAAGAGAGGAAGAACAGCACAGGTTGACTTTGGGGAACTGGATATGCACTGCACATATATAGCCTGGCAGTGTATCCAGGCGACTGAGCAGATCAAAAAGCTGGCGACACACAACAAACACACATGTACCTACCCCCTTCCTGCTGCTGTAACTCCCGTATCCGCCTATCCAGGTCAGGGAAGACCACCGCCAGGACACGCCGCATCTGGTGGGTCAGGCACCGGTGCCCACCATGCTTGCGAGGAGGTGAGTCCTTCAGCATGACCCGGGCGATCCTCCGGGTCCAGCACCGGATGTCCTGCCATCTCTTCCTCACTTGTGGCAGGCGCCGCCTGCGACCCTCCACCGATTGCACGACCTTGACGGCATCCTTCCAGATCTTCCCCTTCTGGTAGGTGGATACCTGTGTGGATGACAAAGTGGGACAACATCACTACGCCTGCACCATGTCACAGAGACACACATTTGAACATCTTTGATCTGTGGAACAGGGCATAGTATGCTGGCAAGTAATAGCACCTCAGTCATAGGGACTTTTCCCACTGTGGGCGCACCAATGCACAACATGGCATATTAAGTGCACAGGTGGCATGAGGGGTGCGAAACAATCCCTGATCATGGCACACACTGTGCATCCCAAGCAACAGAAGGCTGATGGACAGCACCGAAAATCAGTCACATGCCCCAGGCCACTGACAAAACCTCAGCAGAGTACACAGACACACACAGGCACACATCAATCACCTGCCATTGCCAACTGCGGATGCACACCTCACTCTGCACATGTGCCACTTGCCAGGGTGGGGTCACAGGTGTGGGGCTACCTCAGCAAGTCAGACACACAGCACGGCTTACTTCACACATCATATGGATTTAGCAGTTCCCTCCTCCATGCAGCTGTGGTGCAACACTCCACATGGACACTCACCCACATGACAAGGAACATTAACACACATCAATGTCCAGGGGGCGTACACATCATTTGGACACTCTCACCACTCTCACCACAGCTCCACTCAACTCTCACACACATCTGTGGGTGCAGTCACCTGTCATACCGGGGTGACCACTGAATCACCGCAGGACAATAGAACAAGAATGCCCAAGAGGATTAGGCTGGTGGAATGTGCCATGCACTATGCAGTGAATGTCACAGTAAGCACAATGCAAGTGAGGAGTGCACACATGAACTACATCAAGCCCTGCATGAGAGACATAAGCCCCCCCCTCCCTGGGACCCCCTCCAACCAACATTGCATGTCTGTCACACCTGGCCACAATGCCAGAAGTGACAGACACAAGAAAGGTTCACAGGCAAAGGTAGTGGAGTCAGCACTCACCTGCTCCCCTGGTCGACCATACAGCATGGGGTACTGTGGGAGGATCACATCCTGCAGGGCCTCGTCTCCTCCTGGGTGAAAGGCTGGGCCCTCTCCACAGTCCTTGACATGGTGCCAGAGGGAGACAATACAGCAGCAGTGGTATCGACTGACATGTTGTGCAGGCAAGTGCCCTCTCATGGGTTCTTGCTGCCTTATATCTGCCTTGCTGGCCTATTTCATTTACAGGAGGACAGAGTGATTGGTCAGACTCATTTGCATCCTACATTTCCTCCAATCCCTTTAAACAGACACCAGTGACAGCCTTTGCATCTTTCGACTTTGCAACATGATGTCAAGTCAACAACCACTTTGCAACATTGTTAAATGTGGCCAACTGATTTTTCCAGACCACATGATGTTCAATTTTGAACGTGAAACTCGGTATCCATGACAACCTGCATGCATTTAGGCCCTAATACTTGTCCCTCATGTGTCGCCATTGTAATTCTTAACTCCCCACACAGGTACGGCGCGTTTCGCACGTACCCCTAGGGCACCATCACTACAGTGATACGGGCCGTACTGACGCGTGTACGGGCCGTACACGCGTGAGTACGTGCCTATCACTAGGACCTACGGTACCCCCAACTATAGTGATATGGGCCGTACTCACGTGTGTACGGGCCGTACACGTGTGAGTACGTGCCTATCACTAGGACCTACGGTACCCCCAACTATAGTGATACGGGCCGTACTCACTCGTGTATGGCCCGTACACGCGTGAGTACGGCCCGTATCACTATTGTTGGGGGTACCGTAGGTCCTAGTGATAGGCACGTACTCACGCGTGTACGAGCCGTACACGCGTGACTACGGCCCGTATCACTATAGTTGGGGTACCGTAGGTCCTAGTGATAGGCACATACTCACGCTTGAGTACGGGCCCTACACACGCCCTCAGAGCATGTGTACTGTCTTTCACAGCTTACACTGGTGATAGGAGGCGCACACGAAAGGAATGGAGGCGTCAGACTCGCACAAGGCTGTACATCAAGTCATTGTCAGTGCAGTTCTTCATGTGCAGGGCCTAGGTGTGTCAGGCAGTGATGTGGCACATGTCTCCTCATGTTGGGCACAATAGATGTGTGATGAGCTGTTTACACATGTCATGTGTGATGGGGCACTACGTGGCACACTTCCCATTCACACTTTGCACATGTGTGCATGTAGGACACACGTGTCAAGCACTGCATCACTGGTATGGCACAGTCAGCAACACCCGCAACTATCCCCTGATGCCAGGTACACGGATAATTACACCTCACATGTGACTCCCAGTGTGCCACGATGTGACTATGTCAAGTGTGTGTCATGTGTTCCCATGAGCTTTCCGTTGGTGTTCCGTCAAATCCATCTGCTGTTGCAGCATCCAACATGTGTCTGTGTGCATATGTGCATGACACACATATACGCACACCATGCCACATGTGGACTCACACGTTACATGTGTCATGATGGTTCAAAGATGACTCCCTGACATGAGGCAATATCTGCATTCTCTCAATGTCTGTGTCATCAGTTTTTGACATGTACCCCTTCATGGAAATGTGTGTTTTCTGTCCTTTTCAAGATTACATGTGACCTGTGCGTCTAGACTCCCGCCAGCTGTCTGTATGAGATGACATCCTTCAAATGCTGATATGTGGATGTCTGTCACTCCTGTAATGCGTCTGGCTTTTCACTTACACTGGCCCACAGCTAGTTTCATGGCATGTCGTGTTGACCTTGAGCACCCACGTGTGTAGCTGACTCTTGGTAGGAGTATCACCTGGCTGCCATACGTGGCCTGGATGCATTGCACAGAACAGACTCTGTACGTGGCATATGTGTATTAGCTGTTGGACATGTGCTCTGTTCATTGACATTTGTGTAGTGATGTACTCAATCTTCGTTATTCCTTCCAAATTTCTGCAGGGCACCGCCTCTCCCCCGACCAATGCCAGACTTGGCTGCCATGAGGGAACGTGACTGTATACGCCGCTACGGCTTCTCACAACCGTTGATTGACAACTTGACCGCAAGGCTGGCACCACACCTCCAACCGCACTGACACCCAAGATGAAGGTGATGGCAGCCCTACATTTCTTTGCCACGGGTACGTTTCAATTGACCATAGCTGATGTAGGTGGCATGTCCCAGACCATGTTCAACCGTGACCTGCATGATGTGTTAGAGGCCATGTTGTTACACCTGGATGAATTTATACATTTTCCAACTCGTGAGCAGTTGACAGGTGTCAAGGGTGAGTTCTATGCCCTGGGAGGGATGCCCCATGTCATTGGGGCCATTGATGGGACACATGTGGCTTTGATACCACCACAGGCAAAGGAGGTAGCCTTTCGTAACCACAAGCATTACCACTCCATCAATGCCCTTGTGGTATGTCTTGATAACATGCTGATATCCCATGTCTGTGCCCGTTTTCCAGGATCAGCACACGATGCCTACATCATGAGGCGTAGCAGGGTGCCGGAAATTATGCTGCAGCTGCGCAACGAACGTGCATGTCTTGTTGGTGGGTATACTCTGTTAGTCCAGTGTTTTGCGGTATCTCAATATCTTACTGATTCTCCTGACCCACTTCTGCCCATGATGTTTCCATGTAGGGGACTCTGGCTATCCCAACATGCCAATGCTGATGACGCCTCTCCGCAACCCCAGAACTGCCGCAGAACACCGGTACAACGACACCCATGGGCAGACGAGGCGCGTTATTGAGAGGACGTTTGGCCTCCTGAAGAGCAGATTCCGGTGCCTCCACAAGACCGGCGGCGCCCTCCCATAGGCCCCGGTGAAGGTCCGCAAAATCTTCCTTGTGTGCTGCATGCTGCACAACATGGCAGTGGAGAAGGCGGTGCCACTCATCCTGGATCCCGATGAGCAGGATCATCCACCCGTGGAGGATGAAGGGCTTGGACACGGGGCAAGTGAGGATGAGGAGGAGGATGAGGATGAGGACATCCGGAGTCAGCTTATCCGCAATTTCTTCTCTTGATGGTGAGTCCCTGTGTCTGAGTATGCACGCTTAGAGCCTTGTGTGGCATGTGTTGCAATGTGTGTGTCGAGCTGACTGTGTGTTGAGTGACTTGGAGGTGTGTTCTGATGTGTCATTCAAGTGATGATGTCAATCCACACATTTTTGCGGGAACACAAAAATTGTTAATAGCATGATGACGGCATCATTCCTGTAGAGTACATGTACATGTCTGCGGATTACTAGCTCTTAGCTGACTTGTTGTGTGTCTGTCCTCCCCAGGTTCCTGCGGCTGTCGTCTGCTCATGTCATCATTGCCGTCCTGCTATTCCTAATGAGTATTGCAAAGTGTGCTTGATCAGAGTGACATGCACAGACATGGTGAACATTCATTTGGGGTAAGGAGTGCAGCAAGGCGTTTTGTGGGTGGTACGGGTTTGTGATTTGTGGGGACTGCTCCTGTGCATGTTGTGTTACCATGCATATATGTCGACTCACCATGGGCCACATGACGTGTTGCATGGCTCCCATGAATTGATAGTCACCCTTCCTGACAGTCATCTGTCATGGATTGTGGATTCTGATGAAGGCATCAATGTGTGTATAACGTCCCTCAGGAATATACGGGATGCTAATGGTGTACATGGTGTGGGACATCCCCATGACAGCCTCAATGGGGAATTGCACACTCTCCGTGTGCAGCAAGGGGTGTTAGGCTCAACCCCTTCACTTGTGTGCCAGCTCTGTAGGATTTACCACATCTGTGTGTTGAAGGGGGTGCCCAGTGCAGGTCACACATGTTCAGCCAAATGACCTGTGAGTCTGTTTCAATGGTTGCATTTCCATTAGTGTGAGGCTGAGTAATAAAGGTGTTCGTAACACTCCAAGGTGCCTCATCTCTGTCAATGCAGGTCTCTTCCCACTTAGCATGCGGCATATTTGGCAAACTTGTTGTAGATAATGCATAGGAGTCCATGTGTAGTTTAGCGACATGCACGCAGTTGCACATGGATTAGGCTCCCGATTGGGCATGTGGTACATGGTCGTGTATGTTTTTTTGCCAGGTCGACCACACAATGGGACATCAAGAGCTGCTGAGGGTGTGTCTCCTGTGCGCATGTCGGCCTTCAGTTTCCTGATCCGGTGTTATGGCTCTTTGGTGATTGTTCATGCATTGTCGCTGGGTGTGCCATGTGACACTGGACACTCCTTACTTTACACCCGCGCCTGTTGCAGTTGTCCTTCTGACATCCTAGTCTTTGTGTGCAAAATGTGGCATATTGAAGGGAGATGGCGCCTGCTGCTGCGGGCCCTGTACAAGCACCCAGTGGCCACACACACAAGATGGTGTGCACCATGTTTGGCTGGCTCACATATGCCATGCTAGTCCACAGCATCTGTACCTCTTGCTGCAACGCCCTCTGCATTATGCACTTGATCCACAGATGGATCCACTCCAAGTAAAGACAGACCATCCCCCAGGTCCATGGCAACATCCGTGTCAAATACTGCCCTGCCCTCTACGGAGCAAGTACATCCAAACTCCCAGGAAACTGGTCCACTTCCAGGGGGTATCTGCACACCTCAGCTTCAACACCCTGCGCCCCAGCCACCTCACCGTCCAGCATAGATAGCTGCAATGGATCACTGTCTGCTGACAGGATGACCTCCACACTCTCCACCCACACCCAGGAGGCAGTCCACAAACCCGACCCCACACCAACCTTGTACGTCTGTCATCCTAGATCCCGTTGGTCCATCTCCGTGCATCCAACCTTGCCCTGGCCACCGTTCTTCACATCCACCATACTCCAGCATACAGGACATTGTTCTCCCACCTGGCCACACATACCTGGGACTCCCTCCCCGGGTACCTCCACATGAGCCATGACCCCTACGCCTTGATGATAATCTCCCAAATAGGTCTCTCCGCACAGTTTAGCAAGCACCCCCTCAGCAGCCAGAGGCCATCACAGGTGAATGTTGTGCTCCATGCCTACATTGTATGATACCTTGTGACCCATGTGTGTCCTGTACCAGACTCTGATCTCAGGGTATGGATGGCTGGAGTTAGTTCAACACTCAGGCATAGATAGACATTTCCACACGCATATGTCGTTGAATAATGCCAAATGACAGCAACATCTCATGTGCAGAAAAATAAGATTTTATTTTTGTTGGGGTGAGTCTTTTGGTAGATGTGCTAAGGTGCACTACCGGGGGAATAGAATCCAAAGTTCACAGGGGGAGATGGCATCCTTGTCAGTTGGAGTCATCAGAGTCCAGACCACAGTGTTGGTCATCATTGGTCAGACTGTGACCAGCAAGTCCATGTGGCAGAGAATATCATTGGGTGAGGTGCTGCTGTTGCGCCAGAGGGCCAGGTGCCAGGCCAGGTGACCTGGGAGATGGGGATGGTCCGCTGACTCTCACGGCCTTTTCCGTGGATGACCCACCTTCCTCCGGGGACCCTCAGATGCAGGCCTTGACGATGTTAGGGACACTCCATCAGACGAATCCTCCTCCTCCTCGTCCCTCCCTGTGTCTGGTGCAGGTTTACACCTGGGGGTACAGGGAGGGTTTGCCAGGCTTTGGGCGATCTGACAGAGTGATTGGCTCACGTCCCTGTGCACCGCCAGGAGCTCAGCCAGTCTTGCCTCCATCCGTCCTTGGTGTTGTTGATGACTGGCATGATGCTCGACCTGCAGGTTCTTAATCTCATCGAGGGTCCCCTGCATCCCGGAAAGTCTGGACACGACCTGGTCGATGCCTCTGGTGTCACGCCGGTATGAGTACAGGATGTTGTGTATGTGTGACATACCGGGGTCCTGAGCTGGCTGGTCAGGTTCACGCCTCCGCCTGCCTCCACTCCCACCACCCCTGCCCACTTGAGCCTGGCCTGTCCTTGTGGGCACATCGGGTCTACGGGACCCCTGAGGGATTGCATTTGCAGGGTTGCCTGCCTCCTCCTGGGTGCCCGCAGAACCTTGTCCCTCCTGGTCAGACTGACTCTGTTGTTCAGTGCGAGCAGGGCTCCTGGGTGTGTCCTGGGATGTGGCAGGAATGGGGGTGGTGGTTGGCACAGATGTACCTGACGCAGGTGCTGCAGGTGCTTGGGCACCAGAGGGGTCATCCACGGAGTGGTGAGAGTCGTCGCTGCCGGTGGGATCGTCTTCACGCGGAGCCTGGGACAGTGATTCTTCCCCTCCAGTGTTGGGGGGGGGGAGATCAACGACGTTGCCCTGTGTGTGAGAGAGAGACAATGTCAATGGTGTTTCCTGCCACATCTATGTTTCATACATATTCAAGTTGACACAGTTCCTCCAGGTAGTTGGTTGTCCCTAGCATTCCTCTCAATGTCCACTTGGGTATGGGTATGTTGCGGGGGACATATTGGGATGTTCTCCTGAGTGTTTGACCTGTAGATTGGTGGCTCTGATGCTTATTTGGCTCTGGATTGGTGTAGTTGTGTCACATGTCCATTTTGGGAGTGTGTAAATCTGTTGCCTGCCCCGGGGGTGTGTGCTTGTGTTAGGGGGGGTGTGACTGGGCATGCTGTCGTGTGTAGTGTGAGTTGTCATTGGGTCTCCCAGGTGATGTGTCTGTCCCCTCATGGTGCATGCTGGCATGACAGTGAGTGTGAGTTCCTGTGCTAGATACCTGTGCTTGTGGAGTTGGAGTTTGAGTGTACAGTGGTCCCAGGAGGGCCTTGTGCTGCATACAGCAGGGCCCAGTGTCAGCTACCTTGTCAGTAGTTTGCCAGTTCCTGTGCATTGTGCATGGGTATGTACATATGCCATATGGGCTGAGGGCATTGTTGTCTGTGTCTCATTTCCACAATGTGTTGTGGGGGGCCCACCCTCCCAGCCTCCCGGACATCCAGTCTTGTGTTTGTTGTTGTTGAAGCCTTGGACATGGCCTTGCCTTGATTTGTGAAGGGTGCATGGAGACGTTAGTGGCATGAGCGTGGTTTGTGAGTGTGGTTGTGTGCGGTGAGTGCTTGGGGGAAGTTGCGTGCATTTGGTGTATATGTTGTGTGGACCCCATTGCCCCCATGTTATGTAAGTTGTTTGTGTACTCACCAGGCTCTGCGACTCCTTCCACTCCGTGTACTCCCACCGGCGGTAGCAGGGCCATCACCTTCTCCTCCCAGGGATGGTAGTGTACGGGTCTGCGGGGCGGCCCACCTCCAGTGATGTTAGTCTGGGCATATTCTTCATTCATTTTCCTCTTGACCGCCCGGCGCAGATCGTACCACCTGGCTTGGCATTCATGCCTGGTCCTTCGGACGGGCGCAACAGCATTCACCTTGTCGACAATCCTCTGCCACATGGCAGATTTTGCAGATATGCTGGTCTGTCTGACCAATGTTCCAAACAGCTGTGGCTCTGGCTCGACTCTGATGACTTTGTTGACAAGGAGCTCCAGCTCCGCCGTAGTGAACTTTGGATTCTTGTCTGTGGGCATGGTGTGAGGTGTGGGTGTGGATGGTTGTGTGTGTGTGTGTGTGTATGTGAGTGTGTGTGTGTGAATGTGAAGAGGGGGATGTTTGTGGTGGAGGTTGTGAGTGAAGGTGTAGTGAAGGTATGAGTGATGTGGAGTGGTTTGTGTGTGGGGTCTGGCAGCAGTGGGTCTGTTGCAAAGGCTCATGGGTTGTGTGTGTGGGCCCTTTTTATTGGTCCATTTTTGGGTGTGGCTGTGTTTGAATTTTGGTGGGTGTGTTATAAGAGGTGGTTGTGATTTGGGGCCTCTGTTTGGCTGTTTGGATGTGCCAGGTCAGTCATTGAGATGTATTTTGTCGTGTGGATGTGTTTGGTGGTGTTGTGCGAGTCGAATTGACCCTCCTTGTGCTGTTTTACAGTGTCCTGGTTCTGTATGAGTCTTTTTCGCGTAGGTACATACGCGATGCTGGGTGTGGGTGCTGGGGTACGGTGTTGGCGTGCGGCACGTACATGCGGTGGGGGTACGGTGCGTACACGGGCGGACCTGGGGTATGGCGCATGCATGTGGAGGTACTGCACGTACAGGGGGATGGCACGTACATGGGGGGTGCAGTGCGTACATGCGGTGGGGAGGCAGGGGGTACGGTGCGTTCATGCGGTGGGGGAGGCAGGGTTAAGGTCCGTACAGGCTGTGCTCAGGTCCAGTGCGTACATGCGGTGGGGGGCAGGGGGTACGGTGCGTACATGCGGTGGGAGGGCGGGGGTTCGGTGCGTACATGCAGTGCTGGTGTACGGTCCGTACATGCGGTGCTGGGGTACGGTGCGTACATGCGGTGCTGGGGTACGGTGCGTACATGCCATGAGGGGCAGGGGGTACGGTGCGTACATGCGGTGGGGGGCAGGGGGTTCAGTGCGTACATGCGGTGCTGGGGTACGGTGCGTACATGCGGTGCTGGGGTATGGTGCGTACATGCGGTGAGGGGAAGGGGGTCCGGTGCGTACATGTGGTGGGGGGGCAGGGGGTACGGTGCGTACATGCGGTGGGAGGGCGGGGGTTCAGTGCGTACATGCGGTGCTGGTGTACGGTCCGTACATGTGGTGCTGGGGTACGGTGCATACATGCGGTGCTGGGGTACGGTGCGTACATGCGGTGAGGGGCAGGGGGTACGGTGCATACATGCGGTGGGGGGCAGGGGGTTCGGAGAGTACATGCGGTGCTGGGGTACGGTGCGTACATGCGGTGGGGGGCAGGGGGTACGGTGTGTACATGTGGAGGTACGGCGCATACATGCGGGGGTGATGCGTGTACAGGGGGGGACGGCGTGTACAGTTGCGGGGCTGGGGTACAGTGCGGACAGGGTGGTGTACGATGCTGACATAATTGGGGGTGGGGGGGCTGTAAGGCTCGTACACGGGTATAGGTTTACCCGTGTACATGTGTGCTACTGCATTAGCTCCGCACGGGCCTTTTTCCGTGCGATTGTGTATTCGGACGGACAGTCGGGATCGTATTTGAGCGTTCGGACTTGTGTTTTACGATTTGCACGTACAAATGTCCGGCTCACTCTCGTACACTTTTCCCGACGATATTCGGACGTAAAATATTGCCGGCGCACTCTCGTAGACTTTTCCCGACGCTATTCGTAGATATTTTTCGCGTACAGATCGTACTTGGCCGTTTGTACGGTACTTGTACGACTCGTACGTAAAAATATACGGATACGAGTCGTACGGTATTTTTTTTTACCGAATCGGAATCGCCACCTAAATGTTAAAGGATTGCGCCATCCAGTTAAATGTACAAAAATTCTAGATTATCTAAGTAGTTGCAAAGCTGATGTTTGTACAATTTGTACAAGAGACTCATATAGGTAATAACATTTTAGATTATATGGGTAGATGCTATTGTCTCTTCTCCTGCTAATGGTAAAAAAAATGGTGTAGCTATTTTCTTTTAAAAAAAGCTAAACTGTCAAATTTTGAGTAAAACTTCTGATAAGGATGGTAGATATATACTCGTTAAAATTAAAGTTCATGACTCATTTCTATTTTTATTAAATGTCTATGGTCCTATAGCAGATGACTCAGTTTTTTGGACTAATTTTACAACAGAGGTTCTAAAGGTCGGTAATGCCCCTTTAATTGTTGGAGGTGATTTTAATGTTATCTTTGACCCTTTATTAGATAGATTATCTCTTACTAAGTTTCACCCTTCTAAAGTTTATTTTGCTTTCAAATCATTTATTCAAGCCACTAAGTTAGTTGATATTTGGAGATTACATTTTCCTACAGAAAAATGGTTTACATTCTTCTCAAATCCTCATAACTCCCATTCTAGAATTGATTGTTTATTGGTTTCCAGGCAACTAATTAGTTCAATAACTTCTCCTAATATTGGTAACATTGACATCTCAGATCATGCTATGATTTCTTTAGTTTTGAATTTGGAATCAACTTATACTAAACAATCTAGATGGCGAATGAATACTGGTATAATTTTAAATGAGCATAACAAGCCTACACTTTTAGCTGCCATTCAAGAATATTTTATACACAATCCTGAAGGTTCTACTTCAATGATTGATAGATGGGATGCTTTCAAAGCTTATATTAAGGGTGTAACAATATCTATTATGGCTCACGAAAATAAAACCTTTCATGCTAATGCTAAAAACATACAAAAACAGATTGCGAAATTTGAACGATTTTTATTACATCCAACAATCCTCAATATAAATTTAAACTACAACAATTGTGTTATGAATTTAATTCAATCCTTAGTAAAAGAGCAGGTATTCAAATCTCTAATGCCAAAGCCAGATTTAGCTTTAATGCCAATAGATCCGGAAGACTATTAGCTAATTATTTACGCATAACAAAAGATAAAACTCAAATCAATTCAATTCATGGTCCACATGGTAAAATTGCTCTCTCTCACAATGAAATTGTTAATGAATTTTTGAATTTCTATTCTGCATTATATAGTAAACCCGATTTTCAGGATGTTTCATTTATCGATTCCTTTTTAAATTCCTGTGAGTTACCCAAGATTTCACAAACAGATAAAATTGGACTTGATGCACCTATTACTAAAGATGAAATCTTATCAGCTATAACATCTCTTAAAAAGAACAAATCTCCTGGTCCTGATGGGATTCCAGCGGAATTCTCCAAAGAATTTCAGTCACACCTTTTACCTTTTTTACACCAACTATTTACATTTTTTGGATCCACAGGATCTACCTCTGGTTGTTTTACAGAAGCTTTAATTATAGTACCTCTGAAACCAGATAAAGATCCCACCCTTGTGTCTAATTCCGCCCCATAGCCTTAATTATTCAAGACTGTAAATTATATGCTAAAATACTTGCTACTAGATTGAGCCCCATATTAGATTCTATTATACACCCTGACCAATCTGGTTTTATGAAGAATAGATATTCTGCTAATAATACAAGAACTTTGCTACATATTATTGAACAAAGTCCAACTTTAACGGTGCCATCTGGAATTTTAGCCTTAGATGCTGAAAAGGCATTTGATAAAATCCATTGGCAATTTTTATTTCATACGTTATCCTCATTTAATTTTGGAGATACTTTTATTTGCATGATTTCAGCTCTATATTTTGCCACTACTGCTCGTTTATTTATTAATGGCCAAGTCTCAACTCAATTTTCACTTTTTAGAGGTACAAGACAAGGATATCCTCTTTCTCCTCTCTTATTTTTAATTGGCATTGAACCTTTTATTACCTCAATAAGAAAATGTGATAATGTTAAAGGAATCATTATTAAGGATGTTACTGTTAAAACCCTTGCTTATGTGGATGATGTGCTTTTATTTGTTAGTGACCCTATATCTTCGTTCCCTTCATTAATGGATATTATAACAAATTAGTCTACAGTGTCTGGATACACTTTAAATACCAACAAAACTGAATTTTTTCCCTTAAATGTTTATTGCACTCCTGATATGCTTCCCATGCATGAAATTATTTGGCAAAAGAATAAGTTAAAATATCTTGGAATTTTATTTTCCTCATCCATAAAATCGACAATAAATTTAAATTGTGATTTCATCCTAAATTATATTAAAGACAAAACGTCTAAATGGTCATCATTACATCTTTCATGGTGGGGTAGGATGGATTCTATTAAAATGACTATAGCTCCCAAAATCTTTTATACCCTTGCCATGGTTCCTACTCAATTTCCATTAAAGTTTTATAAAGATGTTGATAAATGTTTGTCAAAGTTTTTATGGAACAACAATTCTCGTATTGGTTATAGAAAATTTAAAATGCCTAAACGTAATGCTGGATTCGGTATCCCAGAATTTTTTCTTCATCATAAAGCTTTTATTTTAAAACAAAGTTCATTATGGTTTAATCACTCTTTTTTAAATAATCCTCCTGCATGGTTCTGTATTGAGAAATCAATAGTAAGTCCATTTCCGTTACCTACTTTGGTGTCCATGCATAACAATAATCAATTTTTTCAAAAATCAGTTTTAATTAAATCTACTAAAATGTTATTTAATGATCTTGACTTAATTTTTCTTTTTCCCATGAACAATACTGATGAGTTATCACTATGGTATAGTAATGTTATTAAATTAAACAGAAATATTAGTTTCTGGTTTTCATGGATTAAGGCTGGTATTTTTTATCTCAAAGATGTTTATTCCAATAATACTTTTATTTCTTTTGAAATGTTGCAAGCAAGATTTGGTTTAATTAAATCTGACCTTATTAAGTATCAATATTTGTGCAATTCAATTTTAGATTCCTTCCCCAATGCTATTCCTTCTAATGTTACAGCTGATTTATCAATTTATATTCAAACAGTTTCTAAATCATCTCATGGGGTTACTATTTTTAATAAAAAAAAATCAGATACTCTATGTAGCAATATAGAGATGATTTCCACTTTTTGGAACAATGAACTTTCACTTTCTTTATCTATTGACATGTGGAAAGATATTTGGCTTAGTAGTATATCTGGTTGGCTACCTGTTTCAATCTACCAGACCAATTATTATATCCTCTACAATTGTTTATGGACTCCATCACGTTTATTCCAAGCTAAACTTCTTCCCTCTGCAGATTGTTGGCATTGTAAATTACATCCAGGTACATTACAACATATGCTTTTTGATTGTCCTTTGGTTTTTAATTTTTTTTCTGAAGTTTGGGATATCATAAAAAAGATTTTAAAACTTCAAATTGATGTTTCCTATCAATTAATAATATGTAAATCTGCTATTATATCACAAAATGTACATGATTTAGAAAGCAAACTTTTCAATTTCCTAATCTCAGCAGCTTTAAAATCCATCACTTTTTGTTGGAAAGATGTTTCTATGTTATCTGTTAATGCTTGGTGGTCGTGGGTTATTTTTTCTAGAAGAGGTGCTCAATTATCCATGAATGGGATTACTCACAATTCATTCTCTTATCAATTTTTTTGGTTACCTGTTGATGCATATTTATCCTTTTAATGCTGTATTAATAATTATAATTTTGATTTTAACTCAACTAGAATATTCTTATTATGAAATATAGTAGCTCTGTATACGTCTTATGCATTAGTTGTTATACTTGTCCCCTCCCTCCCCTCCTTCCTTTCCCCCTTTATGTATATTTTGAACATGTAATATCTCACTACCTGTTGTAATTTTGTACCAACCTTGGTTATTGTATGCATTATTATTTAGGTATTTTTGCTAAATAATAATATTTTATGTATTGTCTTTATTAATAATAAAATATTTTGAACTCACAATAAGAACATAGTGCTGGATGGGTGATTGAAGAATTGCATGAGACTGACAGGAGGTATCCTACGCTGCATGGGTACTGCTTCAGTATTTAATGGAGTGGACCAGTAGTATGTATCTGCTTAGAGATTTGTAGTGATTATGCACAGAATATTTTATGTGTACTTGTGTTGGTGCCTAGGTCATTTTATAAGAATACCACTAGTAACTGGAATGAAGACAGTGCTGAACACTTAATTTATAAGTGCTTATGTATTGGTGGAGTGATAGGATAAGTAGATAGTGGTAGATAAGTGATTAAAGAACTGCATGGGACAGACTGGACGATTCCTACACTGCATGAGTACTAACTGGGTATTTAGAAGAGTGTATCAATAGTATGTAGCTAGTTAGTGGTCTGCTTGGACAGTGCACAAAATATTTTAGATGTACTTGTGTTAGTAGATAGGCCATTCCATAAGTTCATGACTAGCAACTAGAATAATTACAGTATTACAAACAGAGTGTGTAGTGAATTTATAAGTGCTTAGGTATTGGTGGAGTAATAGGATAAGTAGATAGTGCTGGATGGGTGATTGGAGAAATGCATGGGACAGACAGGAGGATTCCTACACTGCATAGGTACTAACTGGGTATTTAGAAGAGCGTATCAATAGTTTGTAGCTGGTTAGAGGTGTGCATGCATAGTGTACAAAATATTGTACCTGCACTTGTGTTTTTGACTACGCCATTCCTTAAGTATACGACTAATAACTGGAGTAATTTCACTTTTGCAAAGAAAGTGCGTGCTGAATTTATAAGTGCTTCGGTATTGGTGGAGTGACAGAATACGTAGATAGTGCTGGATGGGTGAATGGAGAAGTGCATAGGACAGACAGATGGATTCCTAGACTGCATAGGTACTAACTGGGTATTTAGAAGAGCGTATCAATAGTATGTAGCTGGTTAGAGGTCTGCATGCATAGTGTACAAAATATTGTACCTGCACTTGTGTTAGTGGCTAGGCCATTCCTTAAGTATATGACTAATAACTGGAGTAATTTCAGTGCTGCAAAGAGAGTGCATGCTAAATGTATTAGTGTTTCGGTATTGGCAGAGTGATAGGATATGTAGATCGTGCTGGATGGTTGAATGGAGAAGTGCATGGGACAGACAGAAGGTTTGCTAGACTGCATAGGTACTAACTGAGTATTTAAAAGACTGTATCAAAGCTATGTAGCTGATCAGAGGTCTGCATGCATAGTGCACAGAATACTGTAGCTGTACTGGTATTGGTGTGTCTATGGTTTCGAGAATGGTAGTCTGCATTTTAGGGTGTGAGGAGGTGCATCAGATGATCACGTAGATGATGTCATCAGTCATGTAATTTGAGATGTCATCAGTGATGTCATCAGTGATGTCACTGACCATGTCATGAGTGATGTAATACGTGACGTCATCAGCAGTGCATTACTTAAATCCAAAAAGCTGGCGGCCATATTGGCCTGTTCACAATGTGAAAATTCAGGAATTGATTCAATAAAGAAAAGAAAACAAGTGTTAATATGCACACAATGTCATTTGAGCATATCTTGCCCCGTGACCGCCATACCTGTATGTTCGTCAATGTGACTTATTCATAATAAACATACTTAGAATTGCAAACATCAACATAAACAATGGAGTACACATTACTTTAAAGTGAAAGGCTATCGGCCATATTAATCTGGGCACGTTGCGTATTATAATGGTTCTTACACGAAAGAAAAGGAAAAAAAGGGGTGTTAATATACACACACTATCCCTAAATAAAGTTCTAGCGATTATAGTACCATCCAATTCACAGCTCATTAGAGATGTCATGAGTGAAGTAACTGACCATGTCATGAATGATGTAATGTCTGAGTTCATTAGCAGTACATTGCGGGGGCGTAAGTTATAGTTAGCTCAGGTAACTATAACTGCTGAATTTCACTGTTTGTGTATGAGTGAAATCTGAGTCTAACTATACCGTCCCTGTAATCTTTGTTTTTTTCAGGACATTTCTAGTTTTCTTTTTAACATTAAGTAAGATGCATATCACAATGGATGGTGGGGGGTTGGAAGCAGGGCCTGGCATTGTGCTGCCCCCACCAAAGCTTGCTGCTCCTGCCTTCACTCCTTCTAGCCATCCATTGTCCAAGTCCATGTCCCTGCTCCCTTATTACACTCCTGTGTGGCCGTTGTTCTGCCACTGGCCGTCCCGCCTTCTCTGAACAGCTAGCTTGCTGCCCCATCCACCTCCTCCCTATCCTCTGTTGTCTGAATCCATGGACTAGCCTCCTCCCTCCTGCCATGCATGGTCTGATGTGCTGCCACTGCCCTCCATTTAGCATGATGTACTAGTCCACTCCTCCTGCCCTCCATGTCCCAATTCTAAGCCCCTTCATTGACCTCCTGCTTAGGCTCGGTGCTTAGCTTGCTGCCCCTATTCTCCTTCCCCCTGCCCTCCGATGTCTTTGTGCATGCCCCTGCTCCATCATTTTTGCCCACCATGTTCCATGGACCTGCCACTCCTATTGACTCTGAGTGTTCTATTGAGCTGCCACTCCCCTCCCACCTGCCTAGCACTGTCAGATGACTGTAACCTGTCCCTGCCACCTCCACCCTGCCTGTCCACATTCCATGCCCCTAACCCCTTCCTCCTGTCCTCCATGGTCCATTTTACTGCCACACCCTTCTGCCCTCCCTGGTCTGTTGCGCTGCAACTGCTTCTCCTGCTTGCCCCGCGTGGTCTGTTGTGAGGCCCCTTCCCCTGAACTCTCTTGTCCGTGTCCAGGTCCTGACCCTCCCATCTATCCTCCATGATCCTTAGTGCATGCCCCCGCACTCTCCTTCTTGCCCATCATGGCCATTGTGCTAACACTAACCCTCCCGCTTTCCATGCATGGTCTTCTGTGCTGCCACGGCCCATCCCACCTTCCCTGTGTGGTCAGCTAGATGCCCCTCAGCCCCTCCCACCTTCCCTCCATGGTCTGTGTGTATGCCATCATAGTCTCAATGTTGCTCTCCATGGTGTGTCTTGCTTCTAGTGCCTATCCTGCCTGACCTCCATGGTCATTTTGCTGCTCCTGCCCTGCCCCCTTGCCCCCTGCCCTCTGTTTCCATGTGCAGACCCCTATTCCCTTCCTCCTGGCTTGTCTGTTCCATTGTAATGCCCCTGATCTGTCCCTCCTGCCCTTTATGGTCTGTTATGCTGCAGCTTTGTCTCCTGTCTGTCCATTATGGTCAGCTAGCTACCATTGCCTCTTTCCCCTCTGTTCTCTGTTGTCCATGTGCATGGTTCTGACCCCTCCCTATTGCGTTCTATGGATTGTTGTGCTGCACTCCCGTCCCACATGCCCTGTGTGGTGTATTGTGCTGCTGCAAACCCTGATGCCTGCCCTGTAGGGTCAGTTTGGTGCACCTCTCCATGTCCCTCCTGTCCTCTGTTATCCGAGTCCATGTCCCTACCCCAATTCCTCCTGCCTTCCATGATTCAATGTACCATACTTGTGAACATTTTGAACTTGGTAAGAGGGAGATTTTGAAAAAGAAGTGGGATACTGATTTTCCCCTTTGAGTTACATTGAAAAAGAGGAGATTGTAGACAGGAGACAGATCAAATAAAGCCCATTTGAGCTTAAAAACATTGAATGTTTCCTGGCTGAATCGGGTCTGTTGGCATGTATGGTTGTACTACCACTGCCTCTTCCTTCTGCCCACAATGGTCTATTATATTTCCAAAGCCTCTCTTGCCAGTCCTGTATTGTTGGTTTGTTGACCCTGCCCCCCTTCCCACTGCCCTCCATAGTCTGTTGTGCTGCCACTGCCCTTCCTGCCTGCCCAGTATGGTCAAATTGTTGCCTCTGCACCCTCCTACCTGCCTTCACGTTTCAGAGTCTGTGCCCCTGGCCTCTGCCTCTCACAGTATCCTAATGAACAACTAGAAGGCTAACATTCTATATTTATTACAAAAGTGTGGAACGCCTGACGTCATCTTGATGTAATCAAAACTGTAATACCTAGAGCATTTCCTTTAGAAATTACATATATGAGAGGGTCTTATTTGCATCAAAATTATGGTTAGTGCTCTAAAAAACTAAAATGAGGACATATTTTCTGAGTTTTCAAATAGCGACAAAGCACTTTTAAATTATTTCTTATCTTTATGTTTTTTTTATCCAGTTGACCACTTGATTACATGTTGCACTTAGGGGAGAGGATGTGGTGTTACTTCCAGAGCTGCAGACTTTGCAACTGGGAAACCAGGTTCGAGTTTCTGCTTCAGCTCGACATTCTATGATTCTGGTCAAATTACTTAATCTCCCCATGTCTACAACCAAAATGAATTTGCTCTTGTGTGATGTAACCAATGCTCATGTAAAGCACTCCAATACCTGACAAGTCTGCACTATATAAAACTGCAAAAACACAAAAAATAAAAAGCGTTTTGCACACTTCTGTCATTGGGCTACATGTGGGCTACATCTGGGTGATATTTGTGCAGCATTTTGGGCTCTCTTGTCTCTGGTGGCCATCTTGGGAGATTTATTGGTTTGAAGTTTCCTAATTTTCTTATTTACTGCAGTCTCCTCAGTAAGAAATGCTTTCAGTTTTTTACTTTGATTCCATCAAGAAGGTATTCAGATATGTCACACATTTGCCATAATTTCTGAATGTTAGTACTCTAGTTGCTCATTAGATCACTGTAGTAAAGCTACTGCTCACCACGGAAGTCTGCTGCTGGTATTAAAAGTGCATGTTTCAGTCTGCATGTCAGAATTTTTTAATGAAATAGAAGAGGATTTGAGAAGTCAAAATGTGCCCTAGTTTTTCTTTCTTCAGCACTAATCATAATTTCTATGGTAAAATGAAGCCCCTCATTGTGTTCCTTTTTAAATTAAATGTTTTAAGTGTTACCACTTTATTCCAATCAAGATGGCTTCAGGTGTGCCATACTTTTGTCATAAGTAAGACTGTTAGCGCTCTAGTTGTTCCTTAGAACACTCTGGGAAGCTGCAGTAGAACACAAAGGAATCAACTGACAGTCTCTGCCCTTGTTGGATGTACATGTTTTACTGAGAATGTCGGACTTCATTCTCACATGACTGAGAAAGATAATGTGAGTTTACAGAAAATATGCTCTCAGTTTAGCTTATAGATCACCTTCCAAACCTCTGTGGGAAAAGCATGAGAAAATAGTTTTCTCTCAAACATGATTTATGATATCCCTGCAGAAGGCTTTTTCACATGGGTAAAATCACATTAGAACACACCACAATTCCTAAAATGAGTATGGTAGCATCAACAAATGATTTATAATGTAACTAAAGTCTTAAAAACTTCTATTAACTGCAATGCTTTTAATGAGGTGCTATCATGTATATTGGTCCCAAGATGGCTGCCAACACTTCATGGATGAAGTGCTGACAGCCAATCAGATCTCACGATGAGATGTGTGGTTAGGCTCCACCCAGATATATATGTGATTTTACTTTTGATTTTCTCAGGAACTACTGAACGGATTTATACCGTTTCTCTAAAAGGCACGACTCTGAACCAAGGGCGACCTCTTTGCCAAATTCAGTGTAATTCCGTTCAGCAGTTCGGGCTGTAGCTGCGATTAAAGGTTCCTATGGAAAATTGCATGGGGAAAACACGTTTTGGGACCACCCTTTTTTCTCTGCCTCTGCTTGACGAATCACCCCGAAACTCTCAGAATAGGAGCGGACCGGAGCGCCTCACCAATTTTGAAAGTTTCGCGAAGATTCGTCAACCGGCGCCAAAGTTATTCCAAATATAATGTCGCGGATTTCCTATGGGTAATAGGTCCTAACTATAAATACCTACTGGCAACCGCCAGTAGGTCATATATATATATATATATATATATATATATATATATATATATATATATATATATATATATATATATATATTACCTACTGGCGGTCGCCAGTAGGTAGTTATAGTTAGGACCACGTTTCCATAGGAAAACCTCAACATTCTATTTTGAATAACTTTGGCGCCGGTCGACGAATCCTCGCGAATTTCTCAAAATAGGTGGGGCGCTACGCTCCGCTCCTACCCTGAAAGTCTCGGGGGGATCCGTCAAGCGGGGGCTGAGATAAAAGGGGGGTCCCAAAACGCGTTTTTCCCATGCATTTTTCCATAGGACCTTTAGAACGAGCTACAGCCCGAACGGCTGAACAGAATTACTCAAAATTTGGCAGAGAGGTAGTCCCTAGGTCAAGGAAGTGCCTTTTGTAGGTTTGGTGTAAATCTGTTCAGTAGATTCTGAGAAAATAGCCTTTAAATCAATATATATATCTGAGCCCGCTTACGGTACGCTTACCGTACGCTTACGGTAAGCGTACGGTGGCGTGCGCGAGCGCGATTCTGATTGGCTCTTAGATCTTAGTAAACATTCGAATCGGCCGAAACCAGGAAGCGGCGGCCGCCATTTTGTGTATTTCACTCTGAAAAAAAAGAGTGAAAACAAGGAAAGGGGGCAATGAGGAGAGTTACAGACCCCCTAACATTTGTAAGGGGGTCAAAGAAGGACAGAAAAGTACAAAAAAAACATTTATTGATTTAAAAAAAAATCACGGGGTACGCGTACGGTAAGCTTACGGTAAGCGTACGGTAAAAAAAATAAAAAAAAATAAATGAAAAGCAGATTTAAGAGTTTAGAAATTAGGGAGCTCTAAAAAGAGCTGTTGTGTTTATGAAGTCATTTTTTTAGTGGTACCTACAAGTAAGTACCGATGCAGAGTCTAAGGTTCAAGAGGAAGACTCTGTTCCCTTCATCATTGAAGTGCACACCATCTCCTCTATAAATGTCTTGCATGTCATAACGCAAGTTGTTGTGGTAAATGGCACCCATACCATAGTCACGGAGGAAAGCAGAAACAGATTTGTTGACGTGCTTTCTTGCTTTGTCAATCTGTGGACAGAAATGATTGGACCAGTTCCATTTTTGCCTTTGGCATATGTTGGAAAACACAAAGGCAGTTTTAGGGAAAAGTGTAAACAGTTGTGCAAAGGTGTCCTTCATAAGCATTTCCAGACCTACCCCAGTCAAAGTGCCTAGGTCATTGCCACCACAGTGCACTATTATGAGGTCAGGGTGTTGGATTTGAATGAAGGATTTCACCAATGGCATCAATTGGTGCCACTTTAACCCTCTCTGACCAATCCATTTAATGTCTACATTTGGCAAAGCAAGGTCTCTCACCATACCTGTTTTCTCTGCAAACTTTTCACTCCAGAAGACATAGCTGTGCCCTACAATCCACACTGTGAACATCTTCAAAGGAGAACTGGATGCACTCAGGAGGTGTCTTTCAGTAGAATGGCAATTTGAAAAGAAAGACAGTTTGGAAATGGAGGCGTACATATTTTTTTCAAAACAAAAAGAACTGATTGGCTGTTTCATACCATTCTAGAATAAAAACTAGGCTGTATGTGTAAATTAATAGAAGCATGTTTTGTATTGGTAAAAAAAAATGTGTAACCAAAGAACAGTACTATGGATTTGCTGTTAGGTTTGAAAAGTCAAGCACTCTTGCTCTGTGGAATTGAAACATTGTTTGGCGAACTTCTGACCTAACTCAACACAGCAGTGTTCCATGAGCTGTTGCTATGGTAGCAGGCAGAAGTCAAGTTGGGGGAAGGGTACTAGGCAGAAGTCAAGTTGGGGGAAGGGTACTTTTGGAAAAGGGTTGGTTTTCAACCAATAGAAATGTGTGATTACATTTGAAAAAAAGGGGGAAGCACTGAGATTTGAAACTTACAAGTATATGTGTGGAAAAATAGAGGGAAAGTTTGCCATTATCTGGTTCTGCTGAGAGGAGAGAGGTGAACACAACAGAGATCCTGGCTCTGATAATCTGCTGTTTGAGTGTCACATTTCTTTCACAACTAACTAATTTTAAAGGTGAGTTTACAGTTTGAGAGGGGATGTATGTGGTAACTTAAGAAATGAATAATAGAAATGGAAATTGTTTTTGTTGTAGTTACACATGGTGGTTTCATAATGTGTCAGTCTGTAAAAGTGATTTTCACTTGCCCCGAAAAAAAAAAGAGCAGTAAGTGTGCTTTCAAATTGGCAAAGAAATTTCGTTTTGGGACTAATGTGAAAACATGACTCTGTGTGCAGAGAGGAATTATAGGCAGAGATTTATTGCGTATTGCTCTGGTGATTTCACAGTTGCATTAGATGGAAAGGGGGAGCGAATTTTTGGGGGAAGAAGCAGAGTCTTAGCACACACCCATGTGCTCGCCATGTATAGTCATGCACAGTATTTACAAGCGAGTGGGGTTTTCAGGTTTCAGTCTGTAATGCAAATACATTCAGCATCACTAAGGCTGGTTGCCCTTGCTGGAGTGTAGGCAGTCACCGAGAATACACATGGTGGTGGTCTGAAAAAACAGTTTGGACATGTGCATTTAAATAAATCAAAAAAAGTGGTTTCATAATGTGTCAGTCTGTAAAAGTGATTTTCACTTGTAAAAAGTGATTTTCACTTGCCCCGAAAAAAAAAAGAGCAGTAAGTGTACTTTCAAATTGGCAAAGAAATTTCGTTTTGGGACTAATGTGAAATCATGACTCTGTGTGCAGAGAGGAATTATAGGCAGAGATTTATTGCGTATTGCTCTGGTGATTTCACAGTTACATTAGATGGAAAGGGGGAGCGAATTTTTGGGGGAAGAAGCAGAGTCTTAGCACACACCCATGTGCTTGCCATGTATAGTCATGCACAGTATTTACAAGCGAGTGGGGTTTTCAGGTTTCAGTCTGTAATGCAAATACATTCAGCATCACTAAGGCTGGTTGCCCTTGCTGGAGTGTAGGCAGTCACCGAGAATACACATGGTGGTGGTCTGAAAAAACAGTTTGGACATGTGCATTTAAATAAATCAAAAAAAGTGGTTTCATAATGTGTCAGTCTGTAAAAGTGATTTTCACTTGTAAAAAGTGATTTTCACTTGCCCCGAAAAAAAAAAGAGCAGTAAGTGTGCTTTCAAATTGGCAAAGAAATTTAGTTTTGGGACTAATGTGAAAACATGACTCTGTGTGCAGAGAGGAATTATAGGCAGAGATTTATTGCGTATTGCTCTGGTGATTTCACAGTTGCATTAGATGGAAAGGGGGAGCGAATTTTTGGGGGAAGAAGTAGAGTCTTAGCACACACCCATGTGCTTGCCATGTATAGTCATGCACAGTATTTACAAGCGAGTGGGGTTTTCAGGTTTCAGTCTGTAATGCAAATACATTCAGCATCACTAAGGCTGGTTGCCCTTGCTGGAGTGTAGGCAGTCACCGAGAATACACATGGTGGTGGTCTGAAAAAACAGTTTGGACATGTGCATTTAAATAAATCAAAAAAAGTGGTTTCATAATGTGTCAGTCTGTAAAAGTGATTTTCACTTGCGCCGAAAAAAAAAAGAGCAGTAAGTGTGCTTTCAAATTGGCAAAGAAATTTCGTTTTGGGACTAATGTGAAAACATGACTCTGTGTGCAGAGAGGAATTATAGGCAGAGATTTATTGCGTCTTGCTCTGGTGATTTCACAGTTGCATTAGATGGAAAGGGGGAGCGAATTTTGGGGGGAAGAAGCAGAGTCTTAGCACACACCCATGTGCTTGCCATGTATAGTCATGCACAGTATTTACAAGCGAGTGGGGTTTTCAGGTTTCAGTCTGTAATGCAAATACATTCAGCATCACTAAGGCTGGTTGCCCTTGCTGGAGTGTAGGCAGTCACCGAGAATACACATGGTGGTGGTCTGAAAAAACAGTTTGGACATGTGCATTTAAATAAATCAAAAAAAGTGGTTTCATAATGTGTCAGTCTGTAAAAGTGATTTTCACTTGTAAAAAGTGATTTTCACTTGCCCCGAAAAAAAAAAGAGCAGTAAGTGTGCTTTCAAATTGGCAAAGAAATTTAGTTTTGGGACTAATGTGAAAACATGACTCTGTGTGCAGAGAGGAATTATAGGCAGAGATTTATTGCGTATTGCTCTGGTGATTTCACAGTTGCATTAGATGGAAAGGGGGAGCGAATTTTTGGGGGAAGAAGTAGAGTCTTCGCACACACCCATGTGCTTGCCATGTATAGTCATGCACAGTATTTACAAGCGAGTGGGGTTTTCAGGTTTCAGTCTGTAATGCAAATACATTCAGCATCACTAAGGCTGGTTGCCCTTGCTGGAGTGTAGGCAGTCACCGAGAATACACATGGTGGTGGTCTGAAAAAACAGTTTGGACATGTGCATTTAAATAAATCAAAAAAAGTGGTTTCATAATGTGTCAGTCTGTAAAAGTGATTTTCACTTGCGCCGAAAAAAAAAAGAGCAGTAAGTGTGCTTTCAAATTGGCAAAGAAATTTCGTTTTGGGACTAATGTGAAAACATGACTCTGTGTGCAGAGAGGAATTATAGGCAGAGATTTATTGCGTCTTGCTCTGTTGATTTCACAGTTGCATTAGATGGAAAGGGGGAGCGAATTTTTGGGGGAAGAAGCAGAGTCTTAGCACACACCCATGTGCTTGCCATGTATAGTCATGCACAGTATTTACAAGCGAGTGGGGTTTTCAGGTTTCAGTCTGTAATGCAAATACATTCAGCATCACTAAGGCTGGTTGCCCTTGCTGTAGTGTAGCAGTCTGGACATGGGCTTTTTAAAAAATCTGAAAAGTGGTTTCATAATGTGACAGTTTGTAAAAGTGATTTTCACTTGCCCAAAAAAAAGAGCAGTTAGTGTGCATTCAAATTGGCATAGAAATTTCGTTTTGTGACTATTGTGAAAAGAAATGTAGTAATATATTTAAATACAATAAAGGAATTGTTACAGAGAATCGGTGAGATCTGTACAAATAAAACTTTAGAATTTTATTGGATTACCATTGGAAATTTAATCAAAAAAGAATTTTAAAATTACTATTTGGTCTAAAGGAAATGAAATCAGATGTATTTTGGAGTTATTTGAGATATAATATTGTGATTATACTTCTGAAACAAACATATCAGACGGTATTTTAAAGAAATAAGTATTGGTATTAGATGATATTTTTTTAGAATATTATGCATTTCTATAATGTTAAGTTTAAGTAAAAAAAGAATCAGGGCTTTTTTAATACAATCTTTGTGATTGTTATTTTTTTTTGCCCGCTGTAAAATGATGAATGCAATTGCTTTCACAATTTATAGTGAAATGCAATATATTCTGAAAACAGCAAAAATAAGGCAAAAATATTTTATGGAAAAAAATGTAAATATGTGTACTGTATTATAAAATGTTTTAAAAATATTAATACTTTTTTCTTTTTTTCCAGATAGATATAGAAAATTTTCGAAAACTACAAACATTATTAAAACTATTTTTTAAAAAAACAAATGAATAAATATTTTTTCAGTGAGTATGGTAAGTCAATAATAATAATTGTAGTCTCTCAAGGACCTTGTAATGTGTTTATTGATTTTTAGTGTTTTTTTAAAAAAAAAAAAAAAAAGTACGCGCACCGTACGCGTACGGTAAAAAAAAAAAAAAAAAAGTTTTTAAAAACATATGTAAAAAAAAGATGAAAGATAAGGTTGGCTCTTAAAAGAACCGTTGTGTTCATGCAGGGACAGAGGAAAGGAAGCATGGGAAAATTATTCAAAGCGACAAATGTGCTGATCTATTTTGTTGTTCACTAGGGAAACACTGGTCTCCCTATAGCAAATTAGATCTTGACAAAATGTGCATCGAATATCAACCTTCCGAAATCGAGGGTTGATTTCCAGAGGGCCAGCAAAAGGAGATTCTCCCCCCACAGATGAAGGGCTCACCTGACCTGCAGAAGAAGGAGTCAGCCCTGCAGAGGATGGTTCAGGCTGAGCTGCTGTGGATGTACTGGCTTGTCTTTCTGAAGAGTTACCTCCAAAAAGATGACCATGTGTCCTTCTGTGTACATCCTGGAGGTGTCTCTTCATGGTGTGATTCCCAAAGGAATACTTCCTGTTAGGATTACCTCTAGAAAGTACACGCTTACACAGCTTACAAGTCACTAAGGGTGCATTTACCTTTTGCTGGCCTTCAGGAAAAGTAAAATAATCCCATACATAAGAGGGCTTTTGTTTCCTCGATCTCTGCCTCAAGACAGTGCTGCTAGTGCTAGCCTCACTCTCAGAAGAGCTCTGCTGTTCTGCCATCGTATCCCAAAGACAAACCAGCTCCTTCTCCCAAGGGATCACAAGCAGAAATGAGGGGAATGGGTGTGGTGTAGGAGAGTTCTAGAACTGAAAGTAGTTTCAACCAATCAAAAGTTGTGTTTCATGATCACATGACCTACCGTACGCTTACGGTACGCTTACGGCAAAAGTGCGCATGCACGTAAAAAAGACACGCGCTTGCGCGCATGCGCATAACAGTCACTCCCGGCACTTCCGTGTAACGTGCGCGTGTAGCGTACACGCGTACGCGTCCCACGCGGAGTACGCGCGGCTACGCAAATTGCGTAACTATACGCAAGCAGCGTAGGAAAATTACGGACGTTGCGTAAACCGTACGCTTACCGTGAGCTTACGGTACGCGTACTAAAAAAATTAAAAAAAAAATAGAAAAAAAGTACTGCAAATAAATTTTACATGTTTATTTTAAAAAATATATAAAAAAAAACATATTAAAGAATTTTAAAAATTTAATCATAGTCTTTATAAAAGGTAAGAAAATTAAAATAAAAATATGTTAGAAAAAATAGAAGAAAAAAAAAAATTAGCATTTAAAAAACCTTGCAAATTCACTGAAAAAACCATGGGTTTCACACACGTTATAGTTAGGAATTAGCATTTAAAAAACCTTGCAAATTCACTGAAAAAACCATGGGTTTCATACACGTTATAGTTAGGAATTAGCATTTAAAAAACCTTAGAAATTCAGTGAAAAAACCATAGGTTTCACACACGTTATAGTTAGGAATTAGCATTTAAAAAACCTTAGAAATTCAGTGAAAAAACCATAGGTTTCACACATGTTATAGTTAGCTGGACATTTTACTCGTAAAAAACCAATGAAATTCCCCCGTTATAGTTAGTTCAGCTAACTATAACTCGCGCGCCCGCAATGAACTGCTGATGACGTCACATATTACATCACTCATGACATGGTCAGTGACATCACTCATGACATCACTGATGACATCTCAAATGACATCACTGATGACCTCACTGATGACATCATCCTTGTGATAGAGTGGCAGACCTCCTCTTCCCCTAATAAAACCTTTGATACACACATTCAAAAATAGAGACTAAAATTTACAAAACAATGGACATACCAATAACAGTTACAACAACCTCTTCAGTAATTCTAAGATCCACATACACATCCACTCATTCACCAACAGTCCAATACAGTCACTCATACATGTACTCACTTATCATATGTACTCATACACCTATACATCCTGTTACACAATGCCACTCATCCATAGAGCTACTCACACACATAGTCACTCATGCTAATAAAGAATCAAACATACATTTACTTGCATATACAGTTATACACACACCACCACACTTACTTCTACGGAAACTTACACATACTTAGTCTTTTAAACAATCACTTATAGAAATACATACTTATTCATACAGGAACTCTTTCAATCTCTCACTCTCACATATACTCACATATATAAACCAATAGTCACATATACTAGTTTTAAACATATGTAGTTACTCATAAAGACACTATTGAGACAGTCATTCACTCACTAACACACCCATACACACACTCATCCACCCATGCAGTCCTGCACACATGCTCTGTTCAACACATACAAACAGTGAGTCACTCATTCATGCACCTATGCACTACGTCATACCCCCCACCGAACCATGCAGACACTCAGACTGATACTCAAAAAACCAACTAATAACCTATATAGACACCCATGTAGCTACTCACCAACCCATGCAGCCACTTATACACAAAGTGAAAAAATGATACAGATATTTATATATTTAAACATTACTCACTAAGCCATGTATTCACTATGATACACTTAATCAGTCAGTTACATAATCAATTTTTCAAAAAGAAATCATCCATTTATACAGTAATATACCCATTTATTCTTCCATCAACCTTGAGATATACATATATAAAACATATTTAATTTTCAGAAAAACACACATTCACTGGATGATGTCATCAGTGAGGTCATCAGTGATGTCATTTGAGATGTCATCAGTGATGTCATGAGTGATGTCACTGACCATGTCATGAGTGATGTAATATGTGACGTCATCAGCAGTTCATTGCGGGCGCGCGAGTTATAGTTAGCTGAACTAACTATAACGGGGGAATTTCATTGGTTTTTTACGAGTAAAATGTCCAGCTAACTATAACATGTGTGAAACCTATGGTTTTTTCACTGAATATATATATATATATATATATTATCTACTGGCGGTCGCCAGTAGATAGTTATAGTTAGGACCGTGTTTCCATAGGAAATCCGCAACATTCTATTTGGAATAACTTTGGCGCCGGTTGACGAATCCTCGCGAAATTTTCAAAATAGGTGGGGCGCTCCGCTCCGCTCCTACCCTGAAAGTCTCGGGGGGATTCGTCAAGCAGGGGCTGAGAAAAAGGGGGGGTCCCAAAACGCGTTTTCCCCATGCAATTTTCCATAGGGACCTTTAGTCCAAGGTACAGCCCGAACGGCTGAATAGAATTACTTGAGATTTGGCAGAGAGGTAGTCCTCAGCTCAGGGAAGTGCCTTTTGCAGGTCTGGAGTCAATCTGTTCAGTAGTTCCTGAGAAAATCAAAAGTAAAATCATATATATATGTGGGCGGAGCCTAACCACACATCTCATCCTGAGATCTGATTGGCTGTCAGCACTTCATCCAAGAAGTGTTGGCAGCCATCTTGGGACCAATATGCATTATAGCACCTCATTAAAAAGCATTGCAGTTAATAGAAGGGTTTAAGAACTTTAGTTACATTATAAATCATTTGTTGATGGTACCATACTCATTTTAGGAATTGTGGTATGTTCTAAGGTGATTTCACCATGTGAAAAAGCCTTCTGCTGGGATATCATGATTGAGAGAAAAATATTTTCTCATGCTTTTCCCACAGAGGTTTGGAAGGTGATCTATAAGCTAAACTGAGAGCTTATTTTCTGTAAATTCACATTATCTTTCTCAGTCATGTGAGAATGAAGTCTGACATTCTCAGTAAAACATGTACATCCAACAAGGGCAGAGACTGTCAGTTGATTCCTTTGTGTTCTACTGCAGCTTCCCAGAGTGTTCCAAAGAACAACTAGAGCGCTAACAGTCCTACTTATGATAAACGTATAGCACACCTGAAGCCATCTTGCTTGGATTAAAGTTGTAACTCTTAAAACATTTAATTTAAAAAGGAACAAAATGAGGGGGTTCATTTTTCCATAAAAAGTATGATTAGTGCTGTAGAAAGAAAAATTAGGGCACATTTTGAGTGACTTCTCAAATCCTCTTCTATTTCATTAAAAAATTCTGACATGCAGACTGAAACATGCACTTTCAATACCAGCAGCAGTTTTCCCTGGTGAGCAGTAGCTTTACTACAGTGATCTAATGAGCAAAAAGAGTGCTAACATTCTGAATTTATGGCAAATGTGTGACACATCTGAATGCCTTCTTGATGGAATCAAAGTAAAAAACTGAAAGTATTTCCTACTGAGGAGACTGCAGTAAATGAGGAAATTAGGAAACTTCATAACAAATACGTCTCCCAAGATGGCCACCAGAGACAAAAGAGCCCAAATGTAGCCCAAATATCACCCAGATGTAGCCCAAGTATAGCCCAATGACAGATTGTCCCAGAGTGTTCTTAAAAACAACTAGAGCGCTTACTGTCTTCATTATGACAAAAGTATGGCACACCTGAAGCCATCTTGATTGGAATAAACTGCTAACACTTAAAACATTTAATTTAAAAAGGAACACAATGAGGGGGTTCATTATGCCATAGAAATTATGATTAATGCTGAAGAAAGAAAATGAGGGCACATTTTGAGTGACTTCTCAAATCCTCTTCTATTTCAATAAAAAATTCTGACATGCAGACTGAAACAAGCACTTTTAATACCAGGAGCAGACTTCCATAGTGAACAGTAGTTTTACTACAGTGATCTAATGAGCAACTAGAGTGCTAACTTTCAGAATTTATGGCAAATGTGTGACATATCTGAATACATTCATGATGGAATCAAAGTAAAAAACTGAAAGCATTTCCTACTGAGGAGACTGCAGTACATGAGGAAATTAGGAAACTTCATAACAAATAAATCTCCCAAGATGGCCACCGGAGACAAAAGAGCCCAAATGTAGCCCAAAATCACCCAGATGTAGCCCAAATATAGCCCAATGACAGAAGTGTGCAAAACACTTATTATTTTTTGTTTTTGCAGTGTTATATAGTGCAGACTTGTCAGGTATTGGAGTGCTTTACATGAGCATTGGTTACATCACACAAGAACAAATTCATTTTGGTTGTAGACATCGGGAGACTAAGTGATTTGACCAGAATCACAGAATGTCGAGCTGAAGCAGAAACTCCAACCTGGTTCCCCAGTTGCAAAGTCTGCAGTTCTGGAAGTAACACCACATACTCTCCCCTAACTGCAACATTTAATCAAGTGGTCAACTGGATAAAAAAACATAAAGATAACAAATAATTTAAAAGTGCTTTGTCGCTATTTCAAACCTCAGAAAATATGTCCTTATTTTAGTCTTTTAGAGCACTAACCATAATTTTGATGCCAATAAGACCCTCTCATATATGTAATTTCTAAAGGAAATGCTCTAGGTATTACAGTTTTGATTACATCAAGATGACATCAGGCGTTCCACACTTTTGTAATAAATATAGAATGTTAGCAATCTAGTTGTTCATTAGGATACTGTTGAGAGGCAGAGGCCAGGGGCACGGACTCTAAAAATTGAATGCTGGTAGGAGGATGCAAAGGCAACAATTTAACCACACTGAGCAGGCAGGAAGGGCCGTGGCAGCACAACAGACTATGGAGGGCAGTGGAAAGGGGGGAAGGGGCAACAAACCAACAATACAGGACTTACAAGAGAGGTTGTGGCAATGTAATAGACCATTGTGGGCAGAAGGAAGAGACAATGGTAGTACAACCATACATGCCATCAGACCCGATTCAGCCAGGAAACGTCCAATGTTTTTAAGCTCAAATGGGCTTTATTTGATCTGTCTCCTGTCTACAATCTCCTCTTTTTCAATGTAACTCAAAGGGGAAAATCAATACCCCAGTTTTTTTTCAATATC
Organism: Triturus cristatus; assembly: GCF_964204655.1. NCBI lineage: Eukaryota > Metazoa > Chordata > Amphibia > Caudata > Salamandridae > Triturus > Triturus cristatus. The sequence goes on along the minus strand of NC_140589.1, from coordinate 319,316,429 downwards.
TCCCTCTTACCAAGTTCAAAATGTTCGCAAGTATGGTACATTGGATCATGGAAGGAAATGGGGTAGGGACATGTACTTGGATAACAGAGGACAGGAGGGACATGGAGAGGTGCACCAAACTGACCCTGCAGGGCAGGCATCAGGGTTTGCAGCAGCACAATACACCACACAGGGCATGCGGGACGGGAGTGCAGCACAACAATCCATAGAAAGCAAGAGGGAGGGGACAGGACCATGCACATGGACAACAGAGAACAGAGGGGCAAGAGGCAATGGTAGCTAGCTGACCATAATGGACAGACAGGAGGGAAAGCTGCAGCATAACAGACCATAAAGGGCAGGAGGGATGGATCAGGGGCATTACAATGGAACAGACAAGCCTGGAGGGAGGGAGTAGGGGTCTGCACATGTAAACAGAGGGCTGGGGGAAAGGGGGCAGGGCAGGAGCAGCAAGATAGCCATGGAGGTCAGGCAGGATGGGCACTAGAAGCAAGACACACCATGAAGAACAACAGTGAGACTGTTATGGCATACACACAGACCATGGAGGGAGAGGGTCAGGGGCAGCTAACTGACCACACAGGGAAGGTGGGAGGGGCCATGGCAGCACAGAAGACCATGCATGGCAAGTGGGAGGGTTAGTGGCAGCACAATGGCTATGATGGGCAAGAAGGAGGGTGCAGGGGCATGCACAAATGACGATGGAGGATAGAAGGGAGGGTCAGGACCTGTGCACAGACAAGAAAGTTCAGGGGAAGGGGCCTCACAACAGACCGCACGGGGCAGGCAGGAGGAGCAGTTGCAGCACAACAGACCAGGGAGGGCAGAAGGGTGTGGCAGTACAATGGACCATGTAGGACAGGAGGAAGAGGATAGGGGCATGGCATGTGGACAGGCAGGGTGGAGGTGGCAGGGACAGGTTACAGTCATATGACAATGCTAGGCAGGTGGGAGGGGAGTGGCAGCTCAACAGAACATTCAGAGTAGATAGGAGTGGCAGGTCCATGGAACATGGTGGGCAAAAAGGATGGAGCAGGGGCATGCACAAAGACATCAGAGGGCAGGGGGAAGGAGAATAGGGGCAGCAAGCTAAGCACAGAGTTTAAGCAGGAGGTCAATGATGGGGCATAGAATTGGGCAATGGAGGGCAGGAGGAGTGGACTGGTACATCATACTAAATTGAGGGCAGTGGCAGTACATCAGACCATGCATGGCAGGAGGGAGGAGGCTAGTCCATGGATTCACACAACAGAGGATAGGGAGGAGGGGGACGGGGCAGCAAGCTAACTGTTCAGAGAAGGCGGGTATTAGGAACTTTATTGTTTTTAAAACGTGTGTCTGTGCGAACTACTTAAAATATTAACAAGTATGCAGCATAATCTCACTTTTATTCAGGAAGAAGAGGACGTTTGTGACTGTGACTCCGGGCTCACTTGGCAGAAACACCCCCTGACCCTCCACCCCCTATCGCAAAATGTAATGCCCGTGAAAAGGGTAGGTGAACACAGTGTTATATAGAACATAGTCCTGAGAGCACGATTGAAAAGGAAAACTAGATATAGTGTATGGTATAAACTATGCACCAAAAAGTGTGACATAAGATGAACCGGGCGTGAAATATAATATACAATACATTGTGCGCAATGACAGATTCATTGGAGAGCGCGAGATAGCACAGGCACTAGCGCGTGCTATGCGATATGCGCCTTGGCTTGTAATATGCACAGGGCAGTGTTGTGTAACCTAACTAGTCTCTAAAGTTGTAATATAAAATATGTGCTGGGGAGTGTAACATTGCATATGCACTGTGACAAAGATATGGATCCCAGATTGTAATATGTATGGCATAGCACTGTGTGTTATAACATAGGCATCGAGGAAGGCACGTTAGATGGGGCAATATAACCCGTGCGACGACAAGTGTGGCATGACATATTCATGGGGTGGTGTTACAGTGCACATGGGCTAGAGAGTGTCATAGCATATGCACTAGCTGGTGGAATACAACACAGAGGTGTGTGGCACTCGGCAGGCAATGGTGGGTGTAACACAGCATTGGGCTCTGCCAGGAGCGCGCTGTGACTCTCAAGTGATGTTCGTCCCCTTTCCAGAGAGTAAAATAAAAAGTATTACACATCCGGCAGTGGATGTGTGTTTTATTAACCGTGAGGGGGGTTTCTTGCATAGTTTTGGTCGAATTTTTGTCGAATCCTCTTTGAATGGCTTGGTGTGCATGTGTATTAAATGTGCCCGTCAATAGCTACCCATGTTTGTATAAATAAACGACAAGGGTGTCTACCGGGATTAGGCACGGTAGGGCATCAGACAAGTCAGAGCTTCACTAGTGGTGTAAATACATTCCACGTGGATTCATTGTATGCATAGTCGCCTTTTAATGAATATCACGCAAATCGTCATGGTGATAGGTACGTACGGTTTGTCCAGCATGTCCTAGGTGTGTCTATAAATATATATGTTTTAAAAGTAATAAAAAACAGTGGCCGGCCCTGGGAATTGGGGTCAAAAAAATATAATTAGGAGACAGGCCCTGGGGGATGGGGTCTTCAGGGCCAATAAATTAGAATAAGAAGGGGAACCACACAGCTCCCCTTCTTAAAAAATTAAAACAAATAAAAGACTGGCATCGTGCCGGACGCCACGCCCCCTCCTTGCAGCACTCTGCAAACGTGCCCCCTGGCGAGTTGTAAGTTGGGGAATTAATTCCTCTTCAATACTGAGGGTCCCTGAGTGCCAACTAGCCCAACAGGCATCTCCAGTATACGCCAGGGAGCTGCGCTGCAGACAGGTGTTCTGAGGCCAAGCCCCTTTTTACACCTCTCTGCAACGCAGCTCTGTGGCGCTTACTGGAGGTACCTAGTGGTCTAGTTTGACCCTAGGGACCCTTAGGATTCAAGGGGACTTAATCTCTCAACTTAGAACAGCCACAGGGCGCGTTTACACAGTGGTGAAGGGATGGGACGGGGCCCGAGGTGACGTGTGCAAACACACACTATGGCACGTTTTAAATTGGGGATATAATTTCCCTTCAATACTGAGGGCCCCTGGGGGCTAACTAGCCCACCAAGTGCTTCCAGTAAGCGCCACTGAGCTGCATTGCAGAGAGGTGGTCCAGGCCATGCCACTTTTTACACCTCTCTGCAACGCAGCTCTGTGGCACTTACTGGAGGTACCTAGTGGGCTAGTTGGACCCTAGGGACCCTCAGGATTCAAAGGAACTAAATCTCCCAACTAAAAACGGACACAGGGCGTGTTTACACAGTGGTGAACGGAGGGGACGCGGCCTGAGTTAACGTGTGCAAAAACGCCCTGTGGCCTGTTTTAAGAGGTAGTTTTATTCCCCCATATTATATACTAGGGGCTTACAGAGGAGGTCATGCTAATCACAGGGGGACCCCAACGCATAATGTTCCCTAGTGTATGTAGGTGTTTTCACTGTATTCTAAGTGTCTTTTAACATAGCACTGGCTCTAGGACTGGTTAGTCAGACTCAGTTACCACCAGTATCCGTCTGAAAAAGTTGAGGGTACAGGATGATTTTGCAACAAGGATTCTTTCTGCTCTTCTTTTTGTTCTTTCTGCACGTTATCCTTCTTCCTGCACTTTTCTTCGTCTTTGAGGACTTCTGTTGCTTCTTTCTGCACTTCTTTTTTTTCTTTCTGTGCATTTTTTCTTCTTTCTTCACATGTCCTATCTCTGTAGGCATAGTTAGAAATTAGCATTTAAAAAAACTTTTGAAATTCACAGAAAAACCATAGGTTTCAGGCACGTTATAGTTAGTAATTAGCATTTAAAAAACCTCAGAAATTCACTGAAAAAAACCATAGGTTTCAGGGGTGTTATAGTTAGCTGGACTTTTCACTTGTACAAAACCCCTGTTATAGTTAGTTCAGCTAACTATAACTTGCGCGCCCGCAATGCACTGCTGATGACGTCACATATTACATCACTCATGACATGGTCAGTGACATCACTCATGACATCACTGATGACATCTCAAATGACATCCTTGTGATAGAGTGGCAGACCTCTTCTCACCCTAATATAGCCTTTGATACACACGTTCAAAAATAGAGACTAAAATTTTCAAAACAATGGACATACCAATACCAGTTACAACAACCTCTTCAGTAATTCTAAGATCCACATACACATCCACTCATTCACCAACAGTTCTATACAGTCACTCATACATGTACTCACTCATCATATGTACTCTTACACCTATACATCCTGTTACACAATGCCACTCATCCATAGAGTTACTCTCACACATAGTCACTCATGCTAATAAAGAATCAAACATACATTTACTTGCATATACAGTTATACACACACCACCACACTTACTTCTACGGAAACTTACACATACTTAGTCTTTTAAACAATCACTTATAGAAACACATACTTATTCATACAGGAACACTTTCAATCTCTCACTCTCACATATACTCACTTATATACACCAATAGTCACATATACTAGTTTACAACATATGTAGTTACTCATAAAGACACTATTGAGACAGTCATTCACTCACTAACACACCCATACACACACTCATCCACCCATACAGTCCTGCACACATGCTGACTTCAACACATACAAACAGTGAGTCACTCATTCATGCACCTGTGCACTATGTAATACCCCCCACCGAACCATGCAGACACTCAGACTGATACTCAAAAAACCAACTAATAACCTATATAGACACCCATGTAGCTACTCACCAACCCATGCAGCCACTTATACACAAAGTGAGAGACTGATACAGATATTTACATATTTAAACATTACTCACTAAGCCATGTATTCACTATGATACACTTAATCAGTCAGTTACACAATCAATTTTTCAAAAACAAATCATCCATTTAGACACTTATATACCCATTTATTCTTCCATCGACCTTGAGATATACATACATAAAACATATTTAATTTTCAGAAAAACAGACATTCACTGGATGATGTTATCAGTGATGTCATGAGTGATGTCATTTGAGATGTCATCAGTGATGTCATGAGTGATGTAATATGTGACGTCATCAGCAGTGCATTGCGGGCGCGCGAGTTATAGTTAGCTGAACTAACTATAACGGGGGAATTTCAACGGTTTTGTACAAGTGAAAAGTCCAGCTAACTATAACACCCCTGAAACCTATGGTTTTTTCAGTGAATATATATATATATATATATATATATATATATATATATATATATATATATATCTAACAAACACTTCACTGACTGGATACCTTCTCATCCAAACAATCATGGACACGGACCCAGTTCAGTGCTCAGTGGTGTTTTATTCATCCGTCGCCATTACGCGTTTCGGCTCCGTAGAGCCTTGATCACATGACATGGATACTTGGGTAAGTGAAAAATGTAAAGGGAAATGTGCTCACATTCAGGATACCACGTGATTATAGACACAAAAGACATCTCCGTTTGCGTTCCTTATTCACAACTATTTGCATATGAGGAATTTCACATATTTCTGTTAATTCCTTGAATTGTCTTGGCCATTTAGAACAATTCAACAAATAGCAGCACATTAAAGACTTTCATTTCTATATTGGTAAAATATCAAAACATTTGCTAATACCTGGATCAATCCCAATTTACAGTATGTGTTATGCATATTCTGTTATTTTCTGTATCCTGATTGATTTCTTATACAATAAAATCGAAGAAAGTGCCTTAGTGTAAAGTGCAATGTGCTAAAGTGTAAACTAATATACTTTTAAATAATCATAATTCATGTTCCCGACTCAGTTCTTCTTGATATTGTTTTACTGACTCATTTTTATCCACTAAGTTATTCATTTCTAGATATATATATATATATATATATATATATAGATGTTGATGGATACCTCTTGTGCAAATTGGCAATAATGATCAGATATATTTTGAATGATTGATTTTCTCTGTATATGTGGGCATTCGGGTATTTAGTGTATTATCCCACAAATAATTATGTACAAATATATGTACATATCATCCTGCATTTTTACACATGTATACATATGTAAATATATAAATATATTAAAAAAAATACATAAATAACAATTGACACCAATAAATATAAGTAAACTACTGAATAATCAATTGGCTAAAATCCTAAATACATAGTTGTCTAAAAATCGTTCATTTCATTCTACATTATCCTGCCATCTAATGATTTTATGTAAATATTACTCATCTTTATCTCTAGAAACATACTTGCTGTGACTATCTCATTTTCCTAACTCAAACATGTATGCAGATCCTCAGTTGCATTGAGCCCTTGTGGGGCCTTAGAGTAGAGTTGCAAAATATATCTCGTCTCCAACTTCCTACGTTTCATGACTCTATCCCCGCCACGCCTACTTGGAGGGATAGCATCTATTACATAGTATTTGAGATCTGCATTGTTGGAATTATGTTTTTCTTTAAAGTGGTGCGCCACTGGATAGGTGTTGTCTTGATTTGTTATGGCGCACAAATGTTGGAGAATACATTTATGTACCTTCAGGACCGTGCTGCCTATATACTGCAACCCACAAGGGCATAGCAGTACATATACGGCAAATTCCGTTCTGCAGGTCAAAAGTTTGGTGATTTTGTACTCTCTGTCACATATATATATATTGGCTCACGTTTCGGCGTGTCTGCCTTCTTCCAGCTCGTATTACAAAGCAGACCAGCCAGCGTAGAGGTGCTTTTGAATACAGAGATGAATTCCCATCGGTCATTAGCGCAGCCAAAGTGAAGGGATTGGTCAGTTCTTTTATCAGTACCAGATAGAGTGAGAGTTCCACACATACTGGGACAATTAGTTTAAGATGTTGCAAGTCTGGATGACACAAAGTAACGATCCCGCAACAGAATCGGCATTTTTCACGAGTAGAGGAAACATGCTCTGACTTTCCCTCTGTTGCGAAGCAGTTTAAAAGAGTACCTTTCACTTTGTTGGTGTGCCTGCTGAACACCACTCGTCCAACCATGTGGTACTGCGGTTCACGGAGCAGGGGATGGCGTATTTCCGTAGTCCCTCCAATCTGTATGATTCACGACCATATCAACTCCATAGCCCAAAATGCCACACTGGTGGTGCAAAGCGTCTGTAGTTTTATACACAGCTCCAAGTCCAAGCTTTATATTATTACATTAAATGAGTATACGGTGTTGCTCTGGTGGTTAATAGTGAGTGAGGAGTCCGGTATGATGCTGATGTTTCGAGCAACAAAACACAGGAAGGAAAACACAGGTTGCCATGAGTTACATTGGTCAATCTTCAAGTTGTTTCAACCGGATGCAAATGGACTTCATAGAGATGCCCCACTACAATGGACTAAGATATGTTCTGGTCATAGTTTGCATTTTTTCAAAATGGTTTGAAGCTTATCCTACTCGTAGGAATGACAGTTTCGCTGTGGCAAAGTTACTGTAGCGGTATTTGATCCCAATGTTCAGATTTCTGGTTTCTCTTGAGTGAGACTGAGGAACTCATTTTTATAATGAGTTTCCTAAAATTTTATGTTCAGCACTACAGGTTGAGCAGAAACTACAATGTAGTTACCAACCAGAGGCATCTGGTTTGGTGGAGCAGATAAATCACACTTTGAAATCCGGACTGACAAAAGTATGCACTTCTACATCTCTGAAGTGGCCAGATGCAGTGCCACTTGCGTTGATGAGTTTGAGCAGTGCTCCAGCTAGGAGGACAGGATTGTCACCTAATGAGGTTATCATGGGACATTTAATGAGGCGGACAGCTGTTGCTGCAAATACGCTAGCCAACATAATGGACAATATGATTTTAGACTTCTGCAAGAGCGGTACGTTCTGCCTCTCACCAGGTTGGAGAAGCTGCCTAAGCGGTCCAACAGGAGCAGTCCCATGATCCCAGTCCGGGTGACTGGGTAATGGTGAAGAAACAGGCATGTAAATGTGTTGGAACCGCCTTGGAGGGGGCCGTTCCAGGTGATCCTAGTCACCAATATCGCTGTGAAGTACGGAGGTCTCCTGAACTGGGTGCATGCCAGCCACACTCGCAGAGTCCCAAGTCACTATGATCATACAACAGCACCCGTTCCTAATGTACCGGTGGTTACAGTGAGACAGAGGGATCAGGTTAGTTAAATTGTTGGGGAATATCAAGCTGCTGGGACAGCACTAGTTTGGCCTGTCGGGTGTCCAAAAGCGTCAACTGTAGGTACCAAAGGGCCACAGTCGAGTGAGTTGACTACGGGAGGCAGGCCCTGGTGGAGGGCCTAGTGCAGTACGAAAGCAAGTTGTGCCCGGAGACCATTGCCCCAGAGACGTGAAATTCTGAGAAGTTGTCTGACTGCAGGATAGGTACCACCAACTAGTTCTAAAAACTCTGAACAATCATATCAAAGAGATATAGCTGATGAGAAAACAGCTGTGAGGAGGTCAAAAAGGGCAAAGGTACCAAGTCAAACATGCGCATCTCCTAAATTGATTTATTTAGCTGTCAATGAGTGGGAAGGAGAATTCTACCAATATTTTGCTAACGTTCCACGTCCACCTGAACCTTCTTGAAACAAACTTTGTTGTTGATTTGAATTTCAATCTGGATGCACCAATCGAAGTTGAGTCTTTCCGTACACAAGAACATTTTGAGCTTTGCCATACATTTTTAGTGCCAAGACTTTATTGAATTTGCTCAAACCAGTGCTGCTATTTTTGATTTTTCTTTAGTTAAATGTCTGAATTTTGACTAGCTTTCTGATCCAACACTGAAATCGCCTCCAAATGCAAATGTGTATATACTGTGATTCTTTCCATTACAGTTTTGATATTAATCGCAATGCTTATTTTCTTAAATCTGCCACATGATGTTCCTGTGAAAGATTCTAAACTTACTATCCCTAACGGAAATACTAGAAGAAATTATTCTGATTCTATTGATTTGAAAGACAACTCTTTAAACAACAATGCTTTGGGAATAGATTTTAGCTCAAATGTTTATACTAATTTGCTTAGCGAATATGTAAATACTAGGGATGTTGGTGACTGCTACTTTGTATGCAAATACTTTCATTGTTGTTGAAGGCGCAACATACCATAGCTTACCTTTAATAAATGGAATTTCTTGCAGTGTGTTCGCTACCTTATCTTATGGTACTGATCAATTGCAGTATTATTACTCTAATCAAGTTTGGACCTTTTCTGAAATCACCATACTTAAAAATTTAAATGCGCATTCTGAAGCTTCAACAATTGAGATTATGAGTTATGTATTCAGACCAACTGAAACCATGGACATAGCTCATGCACTTAAAAATAACCTGACTTGTAAATTAGTGAGAGGTGAAAAGAATTTTATAGATTTAGTGGAAAGTAGACAAGAGAATGTAAGAAATTATAATAATACATTACCTAAATTAAGTCCTTGGAGCTCACCGAGAGAAGAAAATAAAATCATAGACGGAATGGTTTCATTAGCTTTAGACTGGCAACATAAAAGCAAACTTTTATATACCGACAGAAGTCAAATACCAATAAATTTTTTGTAGGACTTAGCGACTGTGAACATACATATGAAATGTATGAAAACTTGGGAAGATATTTCGAAGGTGTAGATCCTATTTTCCCTGGAATGTATTATATTTGTGGGAAGAATATGTATTACAACCTGCCGAAAGGATGGTATAGAAGTTGTAATCTAAGAATAGAATAGAAAGAGAAGTACAAGTGCAAGTGAAATAGTAGGAGACATATTTGGACCTCTATCTTCAGTAGGAGTAGCATTAAACTTTCAGAAAATTAGAAAACTGTCTACTATTGTTGATAAACTGACCACCAGTACAACTGGGGGTTTTCCTGCTGTAAATGAAGAAATGCTAATGATAAGATAGATGGTGATTCAAAATCGAGTTACCTTTAATATCCTTCTTGCGAAGGAGGGTGGAGTCTGCTGATTGTTAAAAGTCCAACATTGTTGTGCTTATATACCTAATAGGAGTAGAGATTTAGAGGGTTACATTAAAAACATTGCAGACTTAATCAAGGACTTGAAAGACTTTCAAGCAGATGGTGGTTGGAAAACCATAGATACAGGATTGTCAAATGTTAGCAATTTAATGGGAAACTTGGGGAAGGGACTGATGATTTCCATCTTGAGACCTTTAGTGATGATCTCTTTGTGCATAATGCTGCTATTATCAATCAAATTTTGCAGATATAACAAGAATACAAATCATGGAGTGAAGAGAACAAGAACTGATCTTGAAATGGAGGATAAATAATGTAAATACTATTATGGAATAAGCATTAGAGGAGAGTAGAAGGAAAAGGTTAAAGATAACACACCCATAAGTACACTTTGCACACGTTAGACACAGAGACCCCCAAAAATGAGGCAAGTGTAGTAGAAGCACTGTGAAACAGTTTTTTAAAATGCAAGATGAAGAAAACTTACACACAAAGTACTAAAAATACACATAAACGAGTTACACTAATAAGAGTTTCTTATGAAAATGTTGGTTATTAACGCTTATTGATGGAATTTTGCAATTAATAGAATGGTCTAGTGTTTCTAATGGTTACTGATTGAATGTACCATTTAGAAACGTTGGTGCAAAAACGTGTAGAAACATGATACAATGTTAAAATTTCACATAGCAATACTAGAGATCCTATATTTATGAAAAATGAATTTTTTGATGTGAATTTAGAAAATTATACACATTCGAATGTTCAGAAAATCTGTGGTAGCAGGGTTTTTTTAACGTGAGCTATTCACATGTAATAATCTCTGGAGAAAATTGTATATATTTTCTATTTGAATTGATTTAATTACATTATATTTGATGTTGGTTTAGACTTAATTTCATATAAAACATGTGATGCTAACTTAAAGGCTTTTTTGAAAATGCTTTTTCTCCAATGCTAACCTTTCCCCTGCCTTAATACAATTGATAATTTACCCCTAGTGAAATGGTTTTTTTTGTCCTGTACATGTGTACACCCTGACATTCCTGAAAGTTTCTTCAATGATCAGAGTAAAATATTTCTGTGGGGACAGAATTTCAGCTATTGCTATAGGATGAGCACATTGTATCTCTTTATACCAATATTAGACCTATGTGGACTCTTAATCTTCCATTTTTCATGACCAGCATGGGAAAACATCTCACTGTTGCAAGTATCCTAGTTGACATTATGTGAAACTGAGCATATCATAGTCCTACGATGGTGGTATAAAAGAAGAAACCCCAAATGGTCGGCAACACGCTAGTCGGATTTTTCTTACTCTGAGATGGTATGTTGACCAATTCTTAAACAACTTTTCTCTTACTTTGGACTGCCTTGCTGATGCTACAGTCAGTAGGTGATGGACTGAAACTCTCTTTGCCAAACCATTACCATTTTAAATTTCCTTTATTTCCTTGTTTATGCCTCAAATTGGATTGAAAAAATTGGATTCCTTGTAACAATATAAAAACAAATGTACTTTGTTAGTAACTGTGTGTAAACTGAAACCAAATTCTTTCTTGTTAATCTGTACCTGTGAAAAGAATTAAAAAGATCTCCTTGCATAACAATCGAACGTCTTAAACAGACATCATATGTACTTCAAATGAGTGCCGGGGTTTGTTTTGTATAATGACTTTGTGTAATCACATCTGAGGTGGTAAGATGCGTTTCTACCCTGAGTGGCACCATTACTGAGCTTACCCTTTTCTACTTTGTGTATTATTATTATATACCCACTAAATATCTCTTTTTGTGAGATGCGACACTGTGTTCCACTACCACCCTGTGTTTGATGTCTACAGTCAGTTACTTGATGGACGGAAACGTTTTTTGCCAAACAATTTCCATTTTTCATTTCCTTGTTTATGCTAATGGACTTGCCCTTAATGGACTTTAAATTTAAACACTTTCCCCTTCTTCGTAGGACTTGAGCTGCTAGACAACAAATTATCCTTCTGCCTTAATGGTGGTGGGACTCTGTAACTCTGTAAACTGATACTGATGATAAAAATCTGATAAAGCCTGCCTAAAAATTTTATACGAGCTGTGATATTTTTTACTGAAATTCTTCAGAGATCGTGCATTGCAGTGAACTGTGAATCTTTCATACAATAACCAAATTAATCTAATATCTTTATGAGTCTATTATTAAGTTCAGTTGGTTTTTCCATTTAAATTGTGCTGTTTACCAATGATTTAAGTGAGTTGTAGGGAGAATTAACAAGCTCTGACAGACCTCAGGTGTGACTTCTTTTATTTTGCGTTGCTCTTGCAGAGCTTTTGGTTTGCATAATCCTTACTCAACTTAACTTCTTCAGGGGGTTGGGTCTTCCAGTTTCTATTCTTTATTTCTACAGCATGGTTCTCTGGGGCCGTTTACGATGGCGGGCGGATCGCCACCGCCGGCCCGGCTGTGAGGACCGCCAGCCCGGCAGTGGCGATCCGCCCACCATAAACCTGAATATTCCCACTGCCAAATTAGGATGGCGGTGGGAATGGAAATGGTACCGCGCCGGCCGCAATGTAAAAATATGGGATGCGCCTGCCAGTGTGGCGGGCGCATCGCAATTAGTAATGCGGGGCCGCCGCACCTATTGCGGGCCATCCCCTTTGCCAATGCCAAGTCCGCCTGCCATCGTAATCAACCCCTCAGAGTGGTCTACCTAAATCTGATCTCAAACCTGTGAGTTGGCTGTCAATTAATGGTCCTCATTGGACAGCAAATGTTGTGATTGGCTACCCTAATTTCCACCCCTCCTATCGGCTGAGAAAGATTTGTCACAGGATCATTGCATCTGTGGTAAATTGAAAAACTGGAGATTGTCTAATCGTAAAAGGCCCAGTACGGTTGGAGTATTAAAGGAGTGTAGGCGTAAAATAATAAAATTTTAACAGGCATGTCTTTTTTCACTGAAAAGTTCAGTTCTTCGACTATTACCTTGGAGCATGTATTTACCCTTCGTCAATACTGCAAATGCTTCTTGTTCTGCCCGTGCCAACCCTGTTCCAACCCTGATCCTCCGCCCCTCACCTCCTCTGCCTCAGAATCAGACTTGGGCTCCTCAGGCACATCCTACTCCTCCCCAATGGTTCCTATTAGATCGGAGAGACGGGGCATCCTGCACCCCCAATTTCCCCTCTCTTCACCTCCTGATACTTTGCTTCAGCCTTGATCTCTGCTATGGGAAGCTGTTAGAATCTCAACACCAGAACTGAGCGATACATTGATAGAGCTCCGATTGGCAGCTCTCGGCCTTACGAGACATGAGGTTAAAAACCATTACAGCCATGTGAAGTATTACCGTGCACATGCACATTAGCGGCTGTGCACATACCCGCGCAAAGTGTACTCAAGTTGTTTTTATATGTGTTAAACTCTTACATAATTACGTTCGCTGGCCTAGTGCTCAAGTACCTCTGTCCCTTTCCGTCCTTTATGCTAATCACTGTAATTGTGTTTATATAGTGCTAACTACCCCTTAAAACACTAAACTTTAGAATGCAAAGATAACAGTAAAAGTAAATTATCCAGGTGCCAAGTGTGTTTCTGTTTTTTATGATTGCTGCCATTCCTAGAGAAACATTCTGGTCCTCTGTTCACATTTTCAAGTGTCTACAAAGGCCTGGTCCTGATGCTTAAATATATCTTAAAGATAATAAGTATTGATTTTTAACATGACCTTTCTTTCTTTACTTTAATTGAGGAATAACTTGTGGAATTGAATTTTCCCATTGACTTACACTGTAGTGCAGGATTCTTTAAGCAGAAGAAAAATAAAGCCATTGTGGCTTAAGAACTCAAGGGTTTCTTGCCTAAAACGCAAGTGGTATCATCTATGCATTGAGTGACTCTTTAACACAAGCAGAGGCGGATATGTCCAGTCCTGTTTTTCATCAGAGACAAAGAGTTTTCAGTTTATAATAAAAATACTAAATGACAAGTTTGAGAATGTAATTGAAAAATTAATTACTGGATAAACTACTCTTATGTAGGACAACTGGTTAGGTTCCAGCTTTCTTTCTTCTTTGTGCTTTATACTCTCAGTTCTTTGCAACAATAAAAAATAAGTGCTTGAAACTAGTTACGCGACCCCCAGCAGCTCACACTACCCTGTTCCTACCCTTTCCAAATACCAGGTTTGTCTCGAGGACCTTGGGCCTCACCTTAGCGTTCTCGTTCCTTTTTGTAACCCCCTTTAGGCCTCTCATCAACCGTATTAATTCCTACTCTGTAGCGCGACAGGCACGAGACCTTGATCTCCTCGAGCCCCGAACGTGGTAAGTATACCTCTAGACCACGTTCTCTGTTCTCTTTGAAGTCCTTCTAGCTTCGCTAGCCATCACATACTGCCTAATCTGTTTTTCAGTTATCACGACCATCCAGCGCTACTTCATACCTTCGCCCTATATTTACGGTACCAGTTGAAGTTTAGACCTTGTTTTCCATATGTCCTTATCCCGGTAAGCAGTCTAACGGTCCTGGTGCAATTACGGTTCTGCGACTGTAGGTGGCTCTGTCATCCTCCTTAATACTTCTTATTGATTCCCCTATAGCATTCTACACAGAATTTTGCAGTCTGCGCTCGAATTGGACACCATTCCTCTCTATTCAGAATCATGTGCCATTAACTGTACCTATAGTAAGACCATCTCTCTATCACTTTATTGCACAATATAGGCGTCACCATCTGGTCTTGTACACGTATCTTATCTCACTTATACTTTCACTTAACCCTGTATATAAGTTTAGACTGAGATGCTTGAAACCTTAGTGCACAATAAAGGCTTCACCATCTGGTCGTGTACGCACATTTTATCTCACTTATACTTTACATATAAGTTTAGACTGAGCTGCTCGAAACCTACCACGATGGGTCCCTAGCATTAGGGGTGGGCGGAATTTGCGTAATTGCGTTACGCAAATCTCCGCGAAACGGTAAAAAATCTCCGCGAACACGCAGAAATTCCGCGAACACGCGGAATTGCTTGTTCGCAATGCTTTTTTCCTGTTCACAATTGCTGTTTGCGTGCTCGGGGAGAAATATCTCGCAAACACGCATTTTGAGAACACGAACAAGCAAAAATTTCGCGAAATCGCGGAAAGCAGACTTTTGAGCAATTTCGCGTTCTCCGCGGAACGCGAAATTACACGAATTCCGCAAATTACGCGAGCGGAACGGAATTTACCGCCCAGGCCTACCTAGCATGTGGTGTGCCACCAATTTTTAATATTTCTCACATTGTTGTAACCTCGTGATTCCTACAGTCTCTTTACCTCTTTATTAATTCTTTCTCCCCTTACCTTCCCTCCCCTTCCCTCCTCTCTCCTTTGCCCTTCTCACCCCTCTCCCCTACCTTATCGAGGCAACTTCTCAGGCATTCTGATTCACTAGTCCTGATGATGATCTCATAACCGTTGTTGGGGATCGAAATGTCGTCGACAACCACATCTTAACTCTAACCGTTATTTATGATTTATACGGAGTACAAGATGTTCTTTCTATTGTAACTTGTTATTTCTTTTCTCACTAAAAAGTCACTTTTAAGTTACATGCCTGAGGTAAGGAAATCTGTTGATTTCCAGAAACCCCGTCACTTCCTGCTCACTGTATGTTATTGTATTGTTTCCATGTTTTATTTTGTTTGTTAAATAAATCATGATATCGTCTATTTGGATAGTAATAGACCCAATCCTAATCGAAGTTTTGTGGCTATGATTATGGATCTTTCTTGAAAGGGACCGCTGTCTCTAATAACTTACTAATACCCTTGGTCCCTTCTGACTATAAGGGTTCCCTTGTTCTATGGTAATATAATCAAACTAAGGCGCAGCTTAAATTTTTACAGCATACATTTACTGTGGATCAGATACACCAGTCATTCAGCAGCTGTATGTACATAACTACTTAAAACCAAATGACTACATATGCCAATAACTAGATGGTAGAGCGTTACTTTAGAGTTATCTGAGTTTGAAATTGACCTGGGGAGTTGGGAAGTATCTGGTCTTAGTCATCTAACTAGCAAGCCAGGATTGGAGATAGCAATAGAGAAGACTTGCTTACTAAAAGGGCCTACCTGTATGTCTGCCTGAGTAGGAAGATTTACAGGAACTTTCTGAAGTTGGAGAGAATTCCCCCGGGTAATCTTTGAAGGGTCCTGCCTCCAAATTTCTGTGAGTGGAAGGGCCGTATGGACAGTTTTATTTGCAGATCTTAATCTTCTAGAAGGAAATAAAGGGCTTAACAAATCAACCAAGCATGCTGGTGATCGCCCATGTAAAACTTTATGGATGAGGCATAGAGAAATCTGAACTTTGCAAGTACCAGCACATCAAATCACCCTTAAGGCTCTCCACAGGCTCTCTCTCAGCATCAGGATCACAGTCAACATCTTGTGCACTGTCCAAAAAGCAGAGGGGGATATTCTCAAGAACGTGTGTTAATCATCGCAAAATTAGCTTAACGCAACTTTGCACATTGCAGTCGATTGCAGGAAAATAACACAGTGTTAATGTTGTATTCTCAACACGGTGGCACCATGCGATAGTCTAACGATAACGTGCCAACTGACCGTGTTAAAATCAACTTAATGCCGTTAAAATGCGAAACACCAACGCGAAAAAAGTTGCGGTGTCCCTAATTGTGATACAAAAGTCAGCGATAACCAGCGATAGGCCTGCAATTCCCACGCCTCATGCAGGAAAATGAACTATAAAAGCAGTTTAAAAAAATACAAAAACAAATAAACTGCGTAGCACCATGGATGCAGTCGGACCGACTGCAGAGGACAATGCGAAACCCACAAGCCCCACAGATGACCAGCAAAGAACCTCCGGGTTGGGGAAGGCCAAGGAGAAAAGAAAGAGGAAGACGCGGTTCAGTCCGCAGGATAACAGGATCATCGTCACGCAGGTGATAGAACACTACCAACAACTGTTCGTCACCTCCAACGTGTCATTGGCAACAAAGACGCAAATATGACAGACTATCTAGGACCTTGTGAATGCAGATGCAGCATTGAGGAGGACAATGGAAGAGGTCAATCGTCGCTGGAAGGATGTGAAGGCTAAAACCAAGATGAAACTCAATGGCAACATGAAAGCACCAACGCACATTGGAGCTGGGGGTCCAGCAGCACACCAGGAGCTGGATGACATGGAGAAAATGGTGGCAACAGTCTGCAGTCGGGATACAGTGCCAGGAGTTGTGGCACTGGACACTGCTCAACATGACCTGACACAACATCAACAGGTGAGTACCTGGGACTGGGGGGACGGGGGGAGATGGGCACAATGGCATACATGCACAATTAAGTAGAGCACACTGCACACCCACAATTTTTCTGGATCATGTCCCTGACCCCCGTGGCACACTGCAGCACACATACAAACACCAAGGAGGCCCCCGTCCACAACGTGCCCAAAGAGGTCTCACCCCACACATCACCAAAATCACAACCAACACATGCACATCCAGCAAAGAACCGTATTTGTGAGCCACACCGACAATGCAAGTGACACAACACGACGATTAGCATGGCTGCAGTCCAATCATCATGACATTGTGAACGCCACAACACTGAGGTGGCTGAGTGTGGACCACATCCGGAAAGGAGCAGGCCACACTCTGACACATCCACGAGCACAAACTACCCCTGACGTCAACAACACATCTGTGGACAAACCATGCCCAAGAGTCACAACTCGACCAAGAGCCCAATATACCCAAGTCCGAAACATCCCAGCACCGTCGAAGCACAGAAGTCAAAGGCACACTGTCTGAAAGGGATAAGGAGCAGCCAAATCTGAGCAGCAGGGGCAACTTACCCACAATGCAGCACACGCACATAGTATTAACAGCACATCAACATTGACGACAATCGGGTACAAAGTGCAACAGTTCCACTACAGAACAGAGGACACAACTGTTTCCGCCTGTGCGTGGAAACTGGCCAATCACATCTGGCATAGCAGGAAACTGTGAGATGAAAATGTACGTGTACAACCTCACATCCGTGATGTAGTTCAAATGTCCACTGTCCCACATCAAATGGTCAGCTCCCCCCAAACAGTCACAATGTACATTGTCATGCAGTCCTGATGTAAACATGACCAATGCGTCAACATACATGTCAACACAATGTTAAAATGCATCTCCCCTTCACATAGCAGGGGGACAATCAACACCTCCTGCAGAGCAGACCAGACAACTCATCAGTGATGATGAAGAGAACCTCCTCACATTCGACACCGACGCCCTACAACAGCTCATGGACATCTTAGGCAACCAACCTCCAGGAGCAGGGCAGCCCAGCTGCATCCAGGAGACCCCACCCCCTGCACAAACCACACAACAGGAAGCACACACCACCACAGATGGCTCCCAGCACCTCACCGAAGCACACATCACATTCCACGGCCAGGTGTTAGACTGCCAGAAGGAGGTGGCTGAACAGGTGCGGGTGGGGTTCGAACTCATGGCAGCGGAACTCAATTACATATGTGGGTGTCTAATTCCCATCAGTGACCACTTACACTCACCAACGGACACACACACTGCGATATAGCCACACGCATTTTCACATTTCCAGCACTGAACCACGCCCAGAGCCCCGGGACAATCATTCACACCCCTACGTTGGACTTGCGTACGCCTGCCCAGTCCACTCCTCTTACGTATGAAGGGGGGATGACAGAGCTACATGTCCAAGGTCTTACCCACTGCCTGGGGTGACATGGTTGCGTCCGCTGTACACCGCACAATGTAATGTGGTAGGGCCCGGGGCCATCATGCATACGTAATGAGCACATTGACACACTTTGATAGTCAGTTGAGCTGGCTACGTGCACGTGTGCCTGGCTACTCTTTATTACCAGGGTCACCTGACCAGTGACGCCTTTGCTGGATGGGTGTGGGGTGAGTGTGAGCCAGCCCTCAGGGAGTGGTTGGTGCTGGCAACAACTTGAACAGTGTTCACTATTAAAGCGAAAACATAAAACACCAACATAACACAAACAACTGAGAAGCATCATGTTGGTAACCGGAGCAAGTACAGAGGTCACCCAATATTCAATCAGAAGGGTCGGCGAGTCGCAGTGCACTGAGGTAGGGGCGCCAGATCTGATCGTGCTCATGTGAAGAAATTGTCCCAGATTGTGTCCCTTCGGCATATTCCTGCTGCAGCTGCAGTAGGGTGTGTTACACCTGCCACATCTTCCCCATCATCGTCCCAGGTCTTCCCCAGTGCCTGAGGTGACATAGTTGCATCCGCAGTCCACAGCACATACCTCAATCATAGCTCCTGGTGTGTAGCTGGACTACCACCTTCAGTCTGCATTGCTGCCTTCTGGTTGTTGCCTCCTGCCCTCCCATTGTCTGTGCCTTCAACCCTCTGCACACTGGTCACATTTTCCCCATCATTGTTCCAGGTCTCCCCACTGCCTGGGGTGACATTGTTGCGTGAGATGTCCACGGCAAAAAAATCTATTGGAAAGGGTCCATGAGTTGTGGTGCACTGAGTTGGTGGTACCTGAAGAGCTGAGCAGGGTACCAAGCTGATGAGGGCATCCAAGACATGTGTGAGCAACTCTGATAGTCTGGCTGTAAGACTCTTTCGACTCTGGCAGTTGTTGGTTGGAGGTGGTCCTGGCGGTGGTGGCATGTGCATCCTGTGGTGATGCATCTTCCGGGCAGGTCAGGACTTGATTTGATGTGTGAGCCCTGGTGGACCGTAGTTGAGGCCGGAGGCAGCAGTCGGCGCAGGGCCACAGACACATGGCGTTGATGACCCCCAGGCCATTGACTCAGAGGCCATCCAATAGTCAGGCAGATAGGGTCCATGACTTGAGCTGCACAGAGTTAGTGGCCCCGGATGCACTGCGGCTGGCACAGGCACACCGCCACGGGACGGTAACTTGCAGGGCACTGAGATAGGGCGACGAGAGCTGAGCGGGTCCTCGTCAATGTCCAAGGTGAATATCGGCAGTGTTTTGGGGGACAGTGAAAGGTGTTCTTCCAGGGCCTGATGCAGAGGGCAGAACCAAGCAGACACAGGCAATATGGAGGAGATGAATGCTACAGACTCATTTCTAACACCAAGTGAATATCAGATTCTGAAAAACTTCACCTGCCCCAAAGCATGTGAACTAGAAGAAAATCTTTCCCAGTCCCTCTGCGATAAAATCAGCACCTTCTTCATACAAAAAATCGATGCCATCTACAATAAATTCACCAAGACAGGCTGCACTCTGACGCCAGACGATACTTCTGAAACCCTCAGTACTGGGCCTAAAACACTGCTGGCCTTTCCTCCTCTTTCGCGAGAGGAGACTATAGCACTCATGTGCAAGGTTAAATCTGGCTCACCCCTAGATGTCCTGCCTGCTAAAATCTCGGCCTCCCTTGCCACCTTGTTATCCGACTCTGTCGGCTTCCTACTAAACTCATCTTTGAAGGAAGGCCTTGTACCTCCTACCTGGAAAGCGGCCCAGGTCATCCAGCTGCGAAAAAACACCAAAGCCCCCATGGAAGATCTCCCCAACCTACGCCCCATCTCCCTCCTACCCTACCTGATCAAGGTCCTTGAAAAACATGTCAATAAACACCTCTCTGAGCATATCGAATCGGCCGGCTACCTGGATCCGTCTCAATCTGGCTTCCACGCTAATTATAGTACGGAAACTGCTCTGGTGGCCATCACAGATAACATCAGGCTCGCGCTAGATCAAGGCCAACCCACCCTCCTGGTGCTTTTAGACCTTTCCGCCGCATTCGATACGGTCGACAACCAGACCTTGCTCGGCAGAATGAGGGAAGCAGGGTTGGGGGGAACGGCACTGAAATGGATAATCAGCTTCCTCTCTAATCGCACTCAAACTATCAATCTGGGTCCATTTCGGTCCACTACTGAAAAACTGACCAAGGGTGTGCCACAGGGCTCATCTTTGAGCCCTACCTTGTTCAACATCTACGTGGCCCCCTTGGCCACACTACTGAGACACCACGGGTTCGTCCCTATATCTTACGCGGATGACATCCAAATCATCTTTTCCTTCGATAAGTCATCTCAGACAGCCCAAGCCTCCTTTTCCTCTGGCATGCTGGCCATCTCTCAGTGGATGAGCAGTAACTTTCTGCAGCTGAATGCCAGCAAAATGGAAATTATCCTCTTCAGAGAAGCTCCCCTTTTGTGGACACTCACTTGGTGGCCCAATGAATTGGGTACTGCTCCGCCCCAAAAACCACAGCAAAAAACTTAGGGGAGCGTCTTGACCAGGCTCTGACAATGAAAGATCATGTTTCCCACACAGTCGGTGCATGTTTGCAGGCGCTGGGCCTCCTGAGAAAAGCCATCCCCTATCTCCCAGACTCCTTTCGTAAGACTCTTGTACAGGCCCTGGTATTGAGCAAACAGGACTATTGCAACACCCTTCTGGTTGCTGCCAATGAGGCTGCCCTAAATCGCTTGCAAGTGGTTCAAAATACCGCAGCTCGCTTAGTTGCTAACGCACCCTACAGGTCAGCCTAGCTCCCACTGTTACAACAACCCCACTGGCTACCTGTGCGGAAACGAGTGAAGTTCAAGCTTTGCTGCCTGACGCACAAGGCACTGTGGGGCCACGGTCCCCCTTACCTGGCGGAGAGGCTCCACCAATATATCCCTATAAGGGACCTGAGATCTCGATCTAAATCCCTGCTTCAAATCCCCAGGGTAAAAAGAACACATACAGGAGGTAAAGCCTTCTCCTATCAGGCGCCCCTAATATGAAACCAACTCCCCCTGCCCTTAAGACAATGCCCGGATTACCTGACATTCAGAAAGACACTGAAAACTGCTCTCTTTTTGGAATAACACGTTACCGCACCTCCTTCGCAACTCCGCAAGCGCCGAGAGACCCCCCCCGAGGGTGATTCATGCGCTATACAAGCCAATTAACATAATATAACATATCAGCTACATGATGATGAAGACAACACCCCGGCCATAGACTCAGACACCACCAAAGTTCAACCAGAGAGTGTCCATGAATTTTGGGGTACAGAGTTAGTGGCGCCAGAGCTGGAAGGAGATGCAGACTGCGATGAGGCCTGTACAATGGTATCAACTCTGCCATAAATAAATCAAGACTCAGTTCCAAATGTGTGACCTACTTGACTGCAGTGTGGGGCGGAGGCAGTGGTCAGCAGGAGCCCACAGACACGGGTCGTTGGAATGCTATGGGTGGCACCACATTGAAGAGAGTACAGTGACATAAAATCAGCCATAAATGTATGTACTCTGCCATTAAATGATCAAGACTCAGTTCCAAATGTGTGACCTACTTGACCGCACGGTAGGCCGGAGGCAGCAGTGGAGTACGTCAACTAGAAAGAAGTGCTGGGGGCCTGTGTTGTGGGGGCCCGCAATGGTCTGAGGAGGCTGCCAAGGTCGCGGTTCACGGGCCTCAGGCTTGGAGCTTGCATCGGCACGTGGTGGGCCCTCTTTGACACACGCCGGTGTCAGAAGGTGAGCAGTGAGGTCTGGGTGCACAGGGGCGGGCAAGACATGTCTGGGGACCACCAGCCTGGGGTGCAGCAGGTGCACAGGATTGCAGGCACCACCGCTCACAGCGTCGGCCTCGTGGCGGGGTGAGAGGCGCTGCCCTGGCAGACACGTTGACAACTCTGAAAGAGAATCACGCCCAGAGCAACAGGCTTTTTATTCACACCCCTATGCTGGCCTGGCGTACGCCGGGCCAGTCCACTACACTCACTCTTACAGGGGGGGACGTAACAAGCTACTATTCCACGATCTTCCCCACTGGCTGAAGTGACATGGTTGCGTCCACTGTCCAGTACCTTCCAGACACCAGCAGTGTATGTCGACATGGAAATGTCCGTGGTCTGCATCCAGCACATCCACGCCACACTTGGCATTGTGTACATTCACATTCATGGGTCACTTGCCTCCTTCACACATGGCTGGTTCCCACCTCTCCCCACATTCTGGTATTGTGTGGCTGAGGTGCCATTCCATTGATGGTGTGTGCACATGGCTAGCCCAGGTTGCCACAGTAAGTTGTGTTGTTGTGTCTGGTATGTGGGCATGTTGGTTGTCATGTTGTATGTGATTTTATAACATGTGCATTTCCTGAGTTGTGAGTTGTATGTTGGTGGAGTTGAGGTGTGTTGTGTTTTCAGTTGTTACTTAACCACAAGCAGTGCACATCCATAGGTGCGATCCTGAAAGCGTTGGTTGATGATGGACTGTTGGAAGATGAAGGAATCCTGCACACTGCCTGGGTAGTTGCCGACGACATTGGTGGAGAGTCCCCAGTGGTCCACCATTGCCTGCACATTGATGGAATGCGTGTGCTTCCTGTTGCAGTATTATGTGCAGTGGCGGCAGGGGGCACGAGGAGTACATGTGTGCAGTTGATTGCCCCCAACACGTGCGGGAAGCCAGCTATGGCGTAGAAGCCTTGCTTGGTCTCCAGCTGTTCCTGCGTAGTGCATGGGAAGTAAAGGTGCTGATGTACCAAGCTGATGAAGTCATCCAAGACAGGTGTGAGGGACTTTGATAGGGCTGGCTGTGAGACTCCTTCAACTTTGGCAGTTGTTGGTTGGAAGGTCCCAGAGGCCAACAGGTGCAGCACAGCCAGCAGCTTTGTCTGCAGAGAGATGTTGGTTTCCCGCTGTGTTGGTACAATCGGCCTTTGGGCAATAAGGGTCAGGATGCGGAGGATGGTTGTCCTTTTGAGCCTGTAGTGGGCAATGACATCCTCTGGTGTTAAATCTGTGAGGCTGGTGCATTTTCTGAAGGTCCGCTGTCTTTGTCTGCGCTTGTCTGTGGTGGTCCGTCGGGGAGGGGAGGTCCGGGGGGGTGGCGGGCCTGGGGGTGGTGGAGGTAGGTGTTTTGGCCCTCTTGGGTGTCCGAGCTGCATGATCAGTAGCTAAATGGCATTGGTTGTTCTTCTGGTGTGGCTGTGGGCTGGGCTACCGTTTCTGGTGCAGGTTTTCTTTTGACTTAACACCAGGTCGGAGCAGGTGTTAAATCCCTGCTGCTAACGCACCTTATCGCATGTTTTGGGATCTTATCGCCGATCTGGTTGGTTGTTGTGAAGATTGCGAAGTGGTATTATCGCAGCTTTTTGCACTGGAACGCCTACTCTGCATATCATTACTGTTAGTTGCCGGCATCATCCATGGCAATATTTTTTGCGGCAGCTATCGCAGGAAAACTGGTGTTATCGGCTTTTGGCACCAGCTTGAGAATAGTGCGATGAATTTATCACCACTTTGGCTGCGATAAAGTGCCTCTAAATTGGTGATAAGTCCATGTGAATATCCCCCATACTGCGCAAAGGTTGCATATAGCTGTAGAAAATGGAACCTAAGCAAGCATCAAACAGAGTCCTTTGCTCAATGTCCTGTCTTTGGGTGAACTAATGCTCATTCAACAGGCTGAAACACAGAGGAAGATCAGAGAAGGTTCAATGACGTAGAGTCTGGAATGCCCTGAATCCAAGCCTGGAAACCAAACCCAATTACACCTACATACTCATCAGTCAAAGCCTCTAATGTAACCAAAGTAAGACATGTAACGCTTTATAAAACTCAACAAAAATCAGAAGTCACCTTTTTTTTTAATTGGCAGCTAGTGGAAGGAATTATGAGCAGATGTGATATGTTTATACCAATTCAGGACAAACAGAAGTTGGGTAGCACGATTCTGCACTGTCTGTAGCTTAGAGAATGATTTATTGCAAAAACCAATGGAAAGATGTTTGCTATAATCAAGGTCGGTGATAACTACACCGACACCTAAGAGAGGTGGCAACAGGGATCTGTTGCTAAGACAAAAAGAATCTAAATGGATCTGTCGTTTGAGAGCAACCAGCCTGGGGCATAACACGGATGGAGAAATGCATTATTTCCTATAGGTGAAGACACCTGGGGGTTATAATATCTAATACACTAGGTCCTCTCAAAAGTTATCTGGATTTCTTATTTACCCTTGGAATGTTTAACATCCTTGCCAACAATGCCCTATACATTTAGGGCTATGTGATCCATACGATTTATGTGTTTCTGATACCGCACTGCAATATACGTTGGCCAATATGAGTTCCTTTACACCCGCTTGTATCATTAGACTAGTCTGCTCTCTTTGGCTGCATTTTCCTTATTTCAAATCTGAGCAAATCCTAACACTTACTGGCGGTCATCATATTACAAGTCCTTTTTGGGTATACCAACTCGCCTATTCTGTTCATAAGGCCTGTCAAAAGAAGACTTTGAATGAATGACCATATGCCCTTGCACTTCTCACGGTCTTCTCTATCTTCTGGCTGATACTTGGCTTCATCTTATCTGTTTTTTTCCCCTTCCTTTTAAGTGGTGTTCTTCCACTGTTTGCAAAAGGAAAATATATCGAAACATAAAATATTATATACCGAGCCCGGCTGGGCATGGTAGTAATGTTTCTAGATGTTACATGTCCAATTGGACAAGCAACACACATTATCTCTCTTAAATTCAAATCCATAATGAACAATTCTCATATTGAATATACAATTACTATTTATGAAATTGATTATGTAATTTAAGACCGAGTTGAACCAGGTATTTAATCATACAGACATCACTGACAGTCACATGGTGTTTTCGCTCGCAAATATCGTGTATTTATTATGAGAGGCTTCTACGTTATTCCTCTCGAATCAATTTTAGCTCATACACTTTTTGTATAAAATAAAAAATGGCCTTCATCTTCAGCCTAGATTCGAACGCCATGCTCACTTGGTTATTAGAAATGTATTATTATTCTTAACGGTTTAACAAACCGTTATATCATTTCAATATGGCGCCTATATGTTCGGGAACTTTTGCTTGATATCCTAATGTCATTCCAAATGCTATCGAGGCGTTCACATTATTCCTGCCGATATAATCTTACTTCGTACATCTTTGTAAACAATATAAACGAATGGACTTCACGTTTAGTCTAGATCAGACGTTGTGTTCATTTGGTTTTCCTAAATTTCTATCGGCTTATCACACCCGTATACTATTCCAAAATGGCGCCCATAGGTTGGAAATTCTGCTTCAATATCGTAATAGCTATTCAAATACTTCCGGGTTCCTTCACGTGACATGAGGGTTGGGCTTACTTAAGAGGCTCGACCAATGAGGCATGGTTTCGCCGCTAACTTGAGGAAGCGCCCGTTTCAAAGGTAAGACGGGAATCGTGTAGTGTATTTAGAAAATAACAAACTAATGTGATACCTTTGGGGCTTTGGATGGAAAATTAACGTGATTTTTTCACGTCAAACGGTTGATATAGGTGTTGTTTGTAAAATTATCGGGGACATAACTTCAACACAATATTCCTATTTTAAACGATTGAGATAGGTATTCTTTGTAGATTTGGGGTCATGTGTTTTTAGGGGACAAGAACCGCTGAAAGTCGATTTACAGAGACAGTTTGTTTTTTATGGTGGGAATTAGGTGACGGCTTTCTCCTTTTAAGTATAATT
The DNA here is from genome assembly GCF_964204655.1 of Triturus cristatus. NCBI lineage: Eukaryota > Metazoa > Chordata > Amphibia > Caudata > Salamandridae > Triturus > Triturus cristatus. Next base: position 319,289,893 of record NC_140589.1, on the reverse strand, counting down.
ACGGAGGAATTGTATAAAGATGGTCAATGTGAAAAAGGAATACTTACAGTCTATAATTTGTTGTATACTACCGCTGCGTCAAAACTATTAGGAACCTGGTTTTTGTCTTTGCTGTTTCTAATAGACATATATGTCATACGATAGTATCGGTTTTTAGGTTATGGATAAATGTATAATGGGAGATATAGGCTGTCGAACCCGTTAATAGTGGGTCAGAATATTAATATGCCCATAAGAGGCTATAACAATTTAACAATTCATTCTTACTAGGTTACATGCCATTTTGTATGAACAAGCATACCAATTGGAAGTCGACCACCTTTGAAATTCCTGGAGGTCGTTTCTTAAAAACAATCTATGGTAAGAATTGGCACATGAACAAAAAATTTTCCTCTATTAGGGTGTTAATCATATGAATCACTGTTATTTGGTATCTATAAAGACCCATTTTTTTATCATAAACCTATTAGCTCACTTACAGATGAGGTTCCTAGACATATAAATATTAAATTGAACCTTCTGCTTAGAGCATTGGACTACATACAAACTTAGGCAGGATACACATGTGTTTTTGGAAAGTTTTAACTCTTGTTTTGTATGTATATCTGACTAATATGTCGAAATTTTAAATATTGTCTGTAATGTATTTATATGTGAAATCCATTTTGTATGTTCTCTGTTGTTTCTTCATTATTTGTATAGAAACATATAGTAATGTCACTTCTTTATGTATTAGTAGTAATGTAGTTTGTTGTGTTTTATGTTGTATATGACGTGTTTTATACATATGTATGTTTATATTTGTATTTTTTCACAGTCCTGACGAAGTTCGTAAAGAACGAAACGCGTTGGCTGAGTCTGATATTTCTAAGAGTTGAATAAGAATAAAAGAACAACAATTGGAATATTTGAAAAGACTTTTCTTTGGTGCACCGTCCTTTTGTAAAAAAGTTTGTATATCTGGTTTCCAGTAGAGCTTAAGTACGGCTCGCTCTGGACGTGTCTTTGCACCTACTAAAAAATTGTATACTGATTTTGGATTTGGTGTGCTTAAGCCGTACGGTTTTTTGTTTATATTCGGTGATAACTACATTGAGGATTGTGGCAATTGCCTAAGAGAGAAAGAGTAGAAGAACAACTCTTAGTGGAAAAAAGATTTGGCTACAGCATTTACTTTCAGTGTGATGGAAAGCTTAATGTTGAACAGCACATCAAGGTTGCTCGGTGGTACCACTATGTGTAGAGAAAACCCAAGGACTCAGGCCAGTAGAAAGTCAGATGGCTGGATTGTCGAGTCCCAAGATCACGATTTCAGTTTTCTTAAAATACGGTGTAGTCTTTTTTTCTGCACCCAGCAGTGAACATAGGGTAGACAGTATTTTGTCCAGACCAAAATGACACACTGACACTAGACTTCATGTAAATAACACAAAAGTTTATCAAATATTTACAACCATAAAGTAAAGACTCTGATTAATGTATTGCTTCATTGCTCTGATGACGATAGGTAAAGTGGCTGCTACGTGTGCCAATCCGGTTTGCCCAGCCCCCCTTTCAACTGATGCTCTGACAAGTGCACACACTGAGGGGCAGATTTACAAGCCCCTGCGTCACTTTAACACCGCTGTTGCGTCACTTTTGTGTCGCAGCGGCGGCGTAATCCATGCGCCACGTTGTGACTTATTTACAACGTGACGCATCTAGGCAGATGCGTCATGTTGTAAAGCCTTGCGCCACATGAAACTGGCGTTCTGTCGCAGGGTGGGCGTTCCCTCGCAGGAAAGCCCCATTAAACTGATGCAGTGAAATCTACAAGATTTCACTGAGTCAGTTTTATGACGCTGCTGCGTCAAACGTGGTGCGTCACTCCTTACGCCTGCTTCAAGCAGGCGTAAGGAGTGACGCACCACGTTAAGTATGGACGGCCTCTGTGCATTGCAGGAGTTGCGACGCGCTTGCGATCGACTCCAGCAATGCGCCGCCCATACACCAAATGATGCGTCACGCATCTTCCCCTCCTTGCACCATGGTGCGCCGCATTGTAAATGCAACGCATCTGTGGTGGCGCAAGGGGGGGATTACATGACGCATCTGTTCTGGTACATCCCTGCTGATTTGCAGAGATGCGCCTGAAGTTGTAAATCTGCCCTTCAAAGTTCATTGTTGGACTTTATGCAGAGCAAAAGCATCGACATGTCAATACTACATCCTCGTCTACAAAAGCCTTTGAGTGAGAAGGATGTTCAGAATTTGACTTTGCTGGAAAGTGGTTTGTGCAAGCTGTATCCGTAGATTGTGACATTCAGTAATGTCACTTGGAAGCTTGTCAAAATCAGCACCAGTCATTATATTAACGGCTGCACCATTATGTACCAGAAAAGGGACTTTCATGCCACGAAGGTCAATGCCCAGCAAGAGTTCTGAATCATGATCCTTAGGCATCACACTGTTGTGGATGGAGCACACTCTCGCCTTACATAGGCTTGTATGTACAAGAGATCTTGGAGATTGCCTTTCAGACTTTTCTTCCTGCAAGTTACTGAGCATTATGTTGTGAGGTGTGGGTCTTTTCTCTGGCACAGTTAAGCCTCTTGGAGACTGCAAGAGAGAACGGAACAATCATTGAGCCTTTAAATTTAAAAGTGGTCCCTTTGTGTTAGCACTTATTGCAATCACTCAAATCACCAACCTGTGGGAGTCAATAAAGACAGCTATGGCATTCTCTCCTTATAGTCAGGGGCAAGAAGTATTGGCACATCAAGTGGCATATTTCAAGAAGTAACGAGTCAGAGTCTTGGTGACTATTCACTACCTCCGCCCGAATACTGCCAGTATGCACAGCATTCTCTACACAAAAACAGTTTAAGCCCTCTGTGTCTCAGTAGCAGTTTCTTACAAATTTTTGAGGGGCTGAAAATATTTCAGGAGATAGTCTTTGAGGCCTTCATAAATGTCAGTATCCGACGCGTTGAGCTCAAATTCTAAGTCCTGCTTGTTGGGATCACCACAGTGCAATAGGAGAACCTTTTTGAGTTTATCCTCTCTGATCCTCAAAGCGAATATGCAGACGTTAAACCTCTTAGTCCATCTTGCCCAGTGAGGACTCAGGCTTCCTGAATTAGGTCAAAGGGTTTACGTTCACCCAGGCAGCGCATGAAACCTGTTAAGACAGATCTACCTCAATATCCAAAGTGAACCAAATAGACTCAGATTAACCAAGAAAAATATTACATGCTACCAGAAGCAATTCATATGTACTTGACATTCAATTTATAAATAAAATTGACCCATTCAGCTGCAATCATCACAAAGTAATCACTTTTATGTGGCCTCCTGCACACTCTTGTTGCCACGCTATCATCCCGTTGCTTCATATCTTCGTGTAGCTCCTTACCTGTCAGGCTTTCAGGAGCTTGTTAGAAACATTGTGGATCCTGCAGCAAATTCTACTTCTGGGGCTCATGTCCAACTTCTCCTTAGGCACTAAACTTGCGAAGCTATTTTTCGGCAGGCCACACCATGTTGGTGAAAAATTGGAAAGGCCTCCAATGGTTTTCTCCATTGCCATTTATATTTATGCTTTAAAAGTGCATACATCTTCTGATGTTATGATTTCTGTCATTTGATTGAAGTGCTCAGTTTAAACAGCAGTGATACAACCACTTGCTATATGGGATACACATCTTCAGGTGTGACGTTGGCCAAGAGCTTTTGATTTTACTAAAATTATATATTTAATGTGTAAGGCGAAAATAAATCAGGGAGATACTTTGGGGCATATTATCAAGCCAAGTGATAAAATTATCGCCGCTTTAGCGTCAGAAAACTGCCGCTAAAACGGCGATAATGGGCTTGATAATATGCTCTATGGAATTCCAATTGAAGCCCATGTTAGACGCCCTTCACTTGGTTGCTAATGATGTTCTCGCTATCGCTAGCCGTTCCTTTAATTCTCGTACTTACATTCAGTGTATCTTGCATTAGTAGATGGGACTGTTGGTTGATCCCCATTTTTCTCATCTTGTAGATTCTTCTGCTCACACTCTTGTTGTCCTGATGATGATCTCTAACAAATGAGATCGAAACGCCGTTGACTTCCTTCCGCAACCAAAACTCCCTCATTGCATTGAATTAATTGGAGTTTTTATGTTTTGTTGTCAATGTGATGTATTTTTAAATGTCACCAATCCTTCACTTCACGCACCTTCAGTACTTTGTGTGAGCACCTGAACTACACCCTGTAAAATTGTGATTCTCCATTTATGCAGTTAATAAATGTGAGATCATTGCAACCGTTTGTCCCTGCATTATTTGTGCAGGAAGTCCCTCCTGGGGATTCCTTAATTTGTTTGTTCGTTCTTTGATCAATACCTCTCTTAGTAGTGTTAGCCTAGGCTACCAGAGGACATTGTGGCCTCTCTTAGTACCATTGTTTTTCTGCTATAATATTGACTGCCCCTGGTCTAAATACTGGGGCCCCCTTGTTTTTGTTTGAACCATACTTGGACATAATTCAGGTCCCAAGAGAGAGGGCACTATATACGCAATTTAGATTCGGCTCACTTCCAGTTCATGAATTCACTGTGAAGTGGCGCCCCCCATATCAGACCACTGAAGAATGCCTTTCTTGTGGGGCGTCCAAAGGGAGTATTGCGCATCTTATGTTTGCCTGCCCAGGGTACGCAAACGCTAGGTCTAGGTGGCTTGAGCTAATCTGCAAACAACTAGGCACTCTCAATCATCGAGTAGCTTTACGTATATTAAAATCTGATTCGAGAACCCTCTTTGTTTGCGGAGTCGCCAAGTTCCAAGGCCGTGCCTGGATAATCGTAATAAAAAAGGAGGATGAATGTAATTCAAATTATTATACACTGACCCCTACATGTGGCATCAAATACCCTTATTTTTAACTATATTTTTAGTGTTTTTATCTAACTAATTCAAAATGAAATGTTCAATCCATGATGGAATAGCTTTATATTCTGATTGTTTTATAATTTCTATTCTCTTCTTTTTCTACTGATGGATTGCTTGATGCTTTTATGATACTTGTTATCGAAATGAAGCTATTTGACTTGACTTGACTTGACTATTGTAAGTGAGTATCCAGTGTTTGGTCTCTGAGGGTCCTGCACGCGTTAAAATGGGCACATGGCAGGGTGTATGAAACAGCTTTTTTAGGGTATTTTGCACAAATGAATGAGTTAGACCATGTAACTTACTGGTAAAGTGCTGTATCTGGGTTTGACAATCTTTTCCTTACAGCTACTACATTTGCAAGGTATTTTTAAGACATGCCTCCTGATAATCATACATCTTTTTTCTTAAAAACAGGGGTTTCAAGTACTTTTTCCTGCATTCGAGGTAAAATCTACAAAAAAGTGTTTAATGCAGTGTAGACCGTTTAGAGTTATCACATGGACATTTGACTTCACTAGAGGCCCAAATTGCCCCACTCGGGAAATCGACCATCTGATGGATTATTAGAAATCAAAATCTAGTTAACAGAAATCTATGTTGGACATTAGGGACCAACCTGATGTAATACTGTAACCTGGGTTTCTGAAGCATGATATATGAGTACATTTGGTGTAATTTCTCTTTTCGCATTTCCGGGTGGTCCTATCCAGGGCGTATTGTTTTAAAACCATTTTTGAGAGCTGTACAATGTTTGCTGGAGTCTCCCACAGTCTCCTGTCCTCGTTATCTAAGGGTTTTAAACTATTTTGTAATGAACACTAACCATGTTATTTTTTGGACCTGGTCCATAGCTAGACAATCTCTCAGCATTGATGGAAAATTGAGTCTCTGGTTTGGACCAGGCCGAATGCAATATTCTCCATAATGGGGTGGAGACCTGGCTCCATATGTATAATGGTTTCAAGGTGTTAGGCCTGACAGCTTTAGGGCGGTCTTCCCCAAACTTTTTGCCGCCCCTCCACTTTTCTGACCTTGGTTTTGCTGGTTTTAGGACTCAGCGCACTTAACATTAATAGTCTTCCAAACTGGTAGGTTATCTCTTGATAGTGCGGTCTGTATTAAACTTGACCAGGCTTTCTCTTGCAGTTCTTTTTCCTGATCTTTTAGAATTGTTTTATAGCGTATTCTGTTGTTATAGATCGAAATACCGTCTCTTGGGTATGCATGGAGCAGCTTGATTAAGTCCTTCGATGCCTTAGTGCAATTGTGGATGAACCATCCTTTTGGTCCCTCCCTGTTCTTTGCTTCTTATTTCCCTGGTCAGATGTTGGCTGACTGATTTAGAACTTAAAATGTGAGCAGCAATGAATGACTCGTTATCTGCTTTTTCATCAAGACAGGAAAAGATATGGCCCTTATCTCCTTTTATTATCCCTGATGTGAAATTTATAGGGGCAGCCCCGGTCTATTTTATACTAATAGCATTTTGCCCTATATTTATGACTTTTCTTGGCAATTAAACAATTTTAATTATAATTGAAAATGTAATGTTACTGGGTTGTGGTCACTGGTTCAGTTTTCCCCCCACCTGAAATACAGTTGGAGTAATCCTGTGATTGAAAGAGACTAGAATGTGATCTATATTTCTCTGACGTCTTCTACCACATAACTCGCCCCTAGAGTCAGCTCCAAACAGCGCAAAGAGCATGCTGCAGTGTATCTGAAAACCTGGACATGTACTCTTAAATTTACCTGTCCTGGTAGTGAAAAACTCCTAAATATGTTTTTCACTGCTGTGAGGCCTAGTTCTCCCTAAGGATAACATTGGACTGCCTTATTACATTTAATAAGTGGAAACCTTCAATTGGGAGCAGATCGGAAGGTCAAGTTTGGTGTCTAAACAATTGTAATTTAAAACCATTTTTATTGGTAAAGTTGGAGTCACCAATTCTGAGAACGCCACTTTTAGAAAGTTGGCATTTTCTTGTCCTAACAATTCAGTGCCTGCAGTCTGAATCTTGGGATCATGACTAGGTGTAACAGGCAGTTGGTCTTTGTGTATTGCTCCCAGACAATGAAACAAAGGAGCATAGGTGTTGGCAGAATGGGTGATCTCTGAGTTGATGAAGGGCAGGAGCTCTCACCTATCACACTTGCACATCGCAAAGACCTAGCCCTGGGCATACTCATAACGGGTTTGACACTAGTCTATTATGACCCCGGACAAGCTGGGGCCAGGGCAGGGAGGTAGGAAATTTCAAGCACCTCGGGGTGGAAACCTCCAGAACATTCTCCTACTTCAAAGTGGGCACCAGGTATAATTAATGAACTTTCAGACCCAATCTCTTCAGTATACTTCTGGTCCTGTGAAAGACTCAGAAGGACTGCTATGCTGCTCCGCAAGTAGGACTGCTATTCTGCTGCCCTGCTGCCTGAGTGAAGGAATGGACCTGCATGTTAAACCTACCATCACCAGAATGACTCCAAGGGCTACTTGGCTGGCCTCCTAATAAGAGCCTCATGGACATAAATGTTTCAAACCACCTTGAACCCTGCACCTGGAACCTGTCTGCTATGAGTCCTAGCAGCCGCCCACCCCCACAAGTGGTAACATCCCAGTCCTGGTCCTTTGGAAGTAGGTCTGAAGGTGCCATGCCAGTGCAGCTGTGGTTCTTTGAAGCAAAACTGACACAGCACTAAGACATCACTCAATGGGGCAGGACTCCACATCGCAACCTTGACTTCCTGCTCCTTTTATCCACTGAATAACGCGTCTTTGACGTGGAATCTCACAATGCTCCACAAACCAGGATTTAAGGTGTGTTTGTTCAGATGGCCTAACTTGGTCCCTGAAGCCGGCTCAAGCTCCATTGCGGTCAGCCTGAACTTGTGACTTTCTCCTGGTTCGCTGCAACCAGATAAACACAGTTTGGCGCTTTGTGTTTTTAAGCGCTGTTTTCATTAAATCTTTCAAATTGCATATCTCCAGTTCAAATAATTGGAGTTTTGTCAAATTCTCAAAATCTTTATTCGATTTTGAAAAAAAATCATAAAAGAAACAATTTCCAACATTTTCATACATATCAGTCACATACCATATCAAATGAGTTGTGTAGTATGATAATCCAGACCCGCACATAAAGGTTACAAGATTTTTACTCAGCAGCTATTTTTAAATTATTTAGATCAAACCAAACATGGTTATTTTCTTATAAGTGATAATGTATGGCATTATAAAACACAATTATTTTTTGAAAACCCAGGGACTTGAACAGGGGAATAACCAAATGATTTGTAAAGTGCAAATGCATTATACAGTTTCTCTATTCCTGGAAAGCATTATTTGTAGGCGCTATAAGTCATATGCCTATTCTAGTTGAGGACACTAAAGTGCAAAATCAATCGTGTAGATAATAAATTGCTAATTCATCAATTACAGTATCTGTTTCATACACATCATATACATTAGCAAGAGGTTACTAAATGTATAATGCTAAAAACGATAGTTAAAATAGTAATGCAGATGATAAAATGCAAATGTATCGCTCATAAGATTGATTTCAAACACATGCTATACATTAAAAAAAGTTTATGTACATAGTGTACAATGCTAAAATCCATAGATAAAATCAATAGATAAAATAGTCACCAATAAATTAAAATTTCAGTCCATTTCTCTTTCGTATTAAATTGATAGCAAATAGATATCTACTAAGGCTAAAAACAATTTGCTGCGATGTGTCTTTTTTTAAAATACGTAGTGCTCCTAAATGTAATCTAAGTCCCAGGTTTATACATATAGGTTTAATACATTATTTCTGATGGACTGAATATGCTGGGCAGAAAAAAAGTATGTGCGGGTCATTTTCTACAGCATTTTGTGTACATAAAGTGCAGATGGCCTCCTTATCGTTGGAGTTTTTACAAAACCACTTGGATGTATTAAATTTGGTCTGTAACACATCAAAGCGAAACTTCATATATAAAGATTTCGCTAGATGGGATTGTATTTCGTCCATGTAACCCTCAAACCGGGGAACCGGTTTTATAGTTAGGAACTGCGAGGTCAGCCTTCCTACTTTCGAGCTGAGATGAATGCTATCCTGGGTATACATTCAATAGGAATTTTTCAAAGACCTCTTTGAGTCAGATGTCAAAGATTGGGGGACATCCCAATAGCTATTCACACTTATAAAACCAGCAATGCACATGATGAAGCCATGGAAGGGTTACGTTATGGTCAAGTCCCAATATCTCAACTAGCCCTTCTTTATAATGTTTGAGCTCTAGTATGTTCCACAAACGTACCCAGAGTAATAAAGTTCTTAATACGGCTTGGGACTCAATTCGCATGAGTTTTATATCTTGAAATATGGGAATCATGGGTGTACGTATGGGAAGCTGCAATAACATCCCTATAAATTTGTTTTCTTCCACAGTAAGCTTATTTTGGTTGTTGATGCCCCAGAGTTCTACACCATAAAGGGTTGCTGTTTGTGACCTACACCTAGGGCTGGTGCCACTGCCTTGGATGTACTTGTTTGATGCTTTTTCACAATTGCCATGTAGTAGTTTTGGACCAATGTTGACTTTCATTTGAGCATTTGGGGCATCCATGACAGTTTGGTGTCAAGCATGATACCCAAATAGTTGAAGCTCGGCACATAATCCAATTCTTGATTTTCGACTATAATATTTTTCTTAAAGGATTTGTGCAGGTTTAGAGCCATATATTTGGTTTTACTTGTATTAATTTCTAAGCCTTTTTCCATGCAGAAAACACCAAAACTGTCTAAAAGGCTTTGCAGGCCCTTCGGCTTTTGAGATAATAATATTGTGTCATCTGCGAAGAGTAAGGCAGGCACTGGCACCCCACCTAACTTTGGTGAGTCGTGCTTACATCCCTGGAGATGTTGCACAACATCATTCACATATAGTGGCCCATTAAGTCCGCCCACAACCGTAACGGTGAACGGGACCCACCGCCAGAGGAGCGGCTGTCCCGCTGTGCCCATTAGGATGGGGCCGTCACCCTGGCGGTCGCATCCTGCACATTTAACATTGTGGCGGGCGGTACTGTAAGCAGCGCCCGCCACAATGTTAAATGTGCATGTTGTGCATTGGCATGCACAATGTGACAGGCACCGCGCGGTGCCTGCCACCTTGTGCATGCCAATGTAGGGGGGTACCATAGGTACCCCCCAAGTGCAGCCCCCCACCCTCCCAACCCCCGGGGCCTGCAACGGGCCTCCACAGCAATTCCCTTATGCCTTTCCAGAGGCCTTCTCCGCCAAGGATCCGAGTTTCATCTGGCAGGCAACGGAAAGCGGAAATGCGGCGAACGGTCTTTCCGTCTGCCGCTGTAACCCCCACCATTGTAATATGGCGGGGGTAAATGGAGGGCAGGCGGGGAAAGATTTCGGGTGGATCGCCACCGCCGGTCGATCCACCGGACATCAAAATGGACCCCTTAGTGAGAATGGGGTGGGTGCCAGTACACATCCCTGTCTCACTCCTCTTTTTATTGGACTCGCCTCAGCGAGTTCACCATTAGGTCCCAGTCTAACATGCATAATTGTCTGTATCAAGACGTATTATTTGTGAAAGAAGGTCATCTGGGTTTTTAGGGAATTCTACAGGAAGCCCTTAGGGATGAGGTCAAATGCGGCCTTCAAATCTATGAAGGCTATGTACATGTGGCCTCCCTTTAATTTGGTGTACTTCCATGTTATGCATAATAGTCTGAAAACCTGGTCTATTGTGCTTGTTCGCGCTCTAAACCCAGCTTGATATTGGAACATAACATCATTTTCTTCTACCCAGGTATTGAGCTTGAGTAATATCTGTTTGGCATATATCTTCTGCAGTTTTTTCATTTTGTTTTCAAATCATTTATTAAATTTTACTCTGTTTGTCTAAGTTGGTGTGGGATTCTGTTTGTGTTTTTTTTTTCACTTTATTACTGTTTGAAGTGCTGCATAAATATACATTGCCTCTAAGTTAAGACTTTCACCCCCTCAACGGAAACCCAATTCCCAACAGAATACTTCTATATTTATTCATGAAATGCTGAACTATCAATTGTGAGATGAGGTATCTTTTGAGGATTCAAAGTTGCAAGAGTAAATGTGGCAAATAATAGACTTTAAATTGTTCTCTGCTGTCTAAACTGAATACACAGGATTATGTAGAAGACCAAAATCAGTACCTAAAATGCTGCCTTTACATTGGAAATACTGATTGAAAGAAAAGGGAAGATCAAGGACCCAAAGGTGAGATCAAGGAAACAGGGATTCCGCCAGGACACTATCAATGTGGCGGATGCACAGTATGTGAACTTACTACACCAACAAAAAGTGTCACTTTAGCAGGAGGCAAAACATGGTATCTCAACATGTTTAGCAACTGCAATACGAGCAACGTCATTTATAGACTGACGTATCCCTGTGGCCTTCACTACATTGGCCTTACCACACGCAAAGTGAAGGTCAGAGTACAAGAACACCTCAGCACCATCCGGGTGGGTAAATTAACCACGAAATTGGTCCAACATTTCTTTACAGCCCGACACAGCCCCAAAGATCTCCGTTGGGTTGTATTGGAGAGGGTAATGGGGGACCTCCACAATATGGAAGCCAGATTAATAACAAAGGAGGCACGCTGGATTTTGCAAGAGAAAGTGGACCAACAGGGTCTAAATGATTATATTGAGTGGCACAAGGTACTGATTTAACAGCCCATTTACTAACATACTTTCCCTGCCAAACCATCTCTGTCAGGTATCCATATGCGACTAATTGGGTATTCTTTCCGCATTTTGGATTTGGGTCTCTTATTGATTTGAGCAGCTCCCTCATTACTTCAATACCCTCATAACAATGTGTTTGATACAGCTTATGGGTGATTTAAATCATACATTGACCACCTGTGTTGTTTTAATAAATGAACAAGTCTATACAAACTGAGCAGGTATTGATAGTAATTAAATAAACATAATACATATCAACTGTGCAGTTACTGAGTTACTACAATTCTGCCGGGCGAACACACAGTAATTAAGCAGTGCCTAAGGTGAGCTTTGCGTGCTAGTGAAACAATATACACAAGGTGCTGCCCGGGCAGTTACGGCGGCTTACACAACATGGCCGGTGTTTACTTCAACACACTGATATACATCCACGCATGCGCGCAGGCGTATTTAAATGGGAAGCAGTCGTCCGGTCCGTGATGAAGGCTGAGTAACATCCGGACTTAAGGGCTGACGAGGTGAGATCGAGCACAGGCTGTATATTGATGCTAGAATCTTGCCGACTCATTTATTTGACCTAACACTCATTAGCGGGTTACCTGTAGATACAGGGGCTCCCCTCATAGTGGGCGGAAGTCACCGAAGAATCGGCAATACTGGGGTCCCGCAGATTCACTAGCAGTTAATGTGAGACATCAGTGTTAATTTCAGGAAGGAGGCCACATGTACGGGAGCCGAGCGGGGACTCGGAGTTCCGCAGACTCTGTACGAATGTAATATACATCGGGGCAGTAGCAATAGGCGGTAACCACCAGCAGCAGCCTGTAGAAACGATGCAATGAGCATCAGCATAGGTGACAGCAGTCACACAACCAGTGGGGGCTGTAACTTCCCGGTCTATGTGTGTAACAAATGGATGTGTTTCCGTGCCTTTCAGAAACGAGAATCCGCGGCCACTGGGCAAGCAGTCCAGGATCATTGGATGTAGCACATACCTATCTATACGAAGGGGTGAGGTATGCTGAACGAGAGCAATCTTCACGGTAAACATTAATGTCAAAGGTGTTGCAGGCACCGTCTCTTTTTAGCAAGCTAGCGAAGACATAAATCGCTTTCCTGTATGTATGAAGGACCCATATGAGTAATATGGGTGAAAAGCTGAATGTGTTTTTTAATTGTGTTTCCCTCAGGTGCAGACAGATAGATTACTGGTCTGAACTAGCAACACAGAGAGGCCAGTCGACCCTAGCCCTGAAGAAGTTGCCGCTAATTTAAACAGGCAATGAAACATGTTGGTTTTAATGAGCAGACACACAGCACAGAATAAAGAATCATGCAGCCAGAGTATTCTTGCTCGGTTTTAACTTGGATTGACGTGGGTCCTGATCAGACTCAGTCTTTCTTCTTTGGGTCGACATTCTCATTTTTTGAACACATACACACATTAGAATATAAGTTTCACTAGACACCAGTTTTTGGGATTGATTTGAGGTTTCTTGATTTATTCCTTCTTTTCCTTTTTGGGCGGCAGTTGCCTATGATGAGAACATGAGGTAGCAGGCGAGTACCTGTCTGCGTATCCTCGTTGGGGTTACTTCCGTGAGGCACTGCCAGTCCCTTCCCACCTTTTTTTCTATCTCTGCGGTTTTTAAACAGGTACCACAACTATTTGGTTCTGTCTAGTTCTCTACCTTATACACATTATTGGGGAGATAGATTATTAGGGAAACACCTTCACAAACACTCAGACACGTAGGAGTCTTCTCTCAAAAAGCAAGTGACATCAGACCCGGTTGGTGAATGGCAAAAGTTTGCCGCACATGCAGTATCAAATACAACAGCTTTGAAAGAGCTAGGGTCACTGATAATAACGTGTTCACTGTGCTAATAAATTTAAAAAAAAATTTACCGGGCAGGTCTTGTTTTGTGTATAGTTTATGAGTGGGGGGCGACCTGCCTATTGACCCCCTAAGCTCCATATTGTTGAGCATTCCAAGTTACACCATGACTTAAACAGGATGTTTTCCATGTTTTTCAAGATAGATGTTATAATGTGCAAAACAATAGCAAACCATAGTCAACAATTTTACTCTTTGAACACCATACAGACCAAGCTTTAATAATTTTCAGAGAAAATACCTATTTTAGTAAATTATTTCCAAACAGAGAAGATTTCAGTTATCCTGTTCCAAATTTGTGACCAATATAACCAGAGGACAGTCACAAAAATATATGCAATACATCACTGTTGTGGCTGCCACAAGACCAATGTCTTTAATTAATATTAAGAGTACTAGGTATATGAAATAATCTGTTGAAAATGAATTCTAGAGTTTTGGTGCTGCTAGCTGCACTGGAAGGTGATTGCACTTTAGATCAATGTTTATCCCCACACTGAAATAAATAAGGGATAATCCAAATGCTTTCCCTGCAACTATTCTACACTATTTTTCATTCTATAGTTATCATGTATAATACATTTCTTATGTATGAAAGACGATTTAACTTTTTAAGAAAAACTATACATAACAGATGCAAGGAAGGAGGTGGAGCCTGTCTAATAAAGGAGAGTAATATGTTATATTGCAACCTAAAAAGTAGATAGAATATCAAACCTCTGTTGCAACTCCTGAAAGTGGAGGAGTTGTTCCTTACAAATAAGTTGAAAGACCTGACAAATACCCATGACCATCTAATCTCATCAAAATGATACTTTATTAGTAATTAAAAACAATTTTGTATGATAATCTATAAATATCAGAATGAAGATTCATAATGAAAGTATTTGCCATGAAATAAGAATGTTTAATTATGTGGGATGATACAGCCCTAGAATTTTGTGTCAGGTAGACAATATCCTTATGAAAAAATGGATGGAAAGAGAATATTCTAAATTCTACCATATATTCCAATGACCAGTAAAATCTTTGGATTTGGAGGTCATCTCACAGGGTTTATATGCTGAGACTTGTTTGTTATTTATGGATAGGAAAAATGATGGCATACTTTTTTTCTATCCTAATTGGAGTTGATTTTCTGTCTTTTGTGCTACTATAAAATGTTTTTCATAGCAGTAATGTTTTAGTTGATAGAGGCTGCAATCAATTACTAGAACCTTTTGTAGATAGATGTTTAAATGGTGACTATGTTCATAACAGAGTTTCAGAAATCTGTCAAAGGAGATAGCTCACTGCAGGGGCTTAATTGACTCTTGAAGAGTTTTTAACACTGATTGCATGGAATATACTTTTTACAATTTAGTTCACTATCCATATATTTTTCTTTTTTTATATTATATTTTATTTTCTACCCAGAAAAGCATACACATCAAAAACATAGTAATTACATTTATAAGCACCCGTCAAAACTAAAAGATGCATATATGTATAGACAAATAGACAGAGCAATCATACAGAACCAAGTAGAAGAGTGCAGAGGGAGGAAGAGGAGAACACTTAAACAAGAAAAACATGCTACAAAAACAAAATACAGTAAAATGAAAGTTCTCCTACTGCTATGCTCCCAGATAATTCCATAAAGTTCCATACATAGATATACATATATGTCATCAGAAAAAACAAATAGAAGGGTGGTGATTGTTGGTCTTGATGCTGGTGCATATGAGTGCATATGGTTGAACAGTGTACTATGCTACGTCATACATTAATTTATGATAAGAAGGGACAGCATATCGGCAAATGATTACTTTAGACAATAGTAATAGAAATGGTATTCTCTACCTACACCATCATTCCATCAGAGGGCACCATATTTGCCTGCCCCTTCTCCTCGCCCTCTGGCCTTTAAATTTACACAATGCAATCTCTAAGTTATATATATGGAACAGTCTGGCATACCAAGCTTGGTACGTCGGGGGTCAGCATCCTTCCATTTCATTGCAATCAGTAAACAAGCTACTGCTGTTGCTATGAAACAGAAGTAGACCTGTGTAGAGCCTAGCTGCGCAGTCTCGTTGCATCCTAATACCATTATAGTTGCTGAAAGAAAAACATTCTGATTTAACATCTTACACAGAAAGGTCTCTATCCCTTTTTCAGCATATTTAGCTTACTACAATCCCAAAATATATGGACCAGGTCTGCTGAACCCTGGCCACATCTTGGACAATGCTCATTCTCCCTCTTCCCCCAAGCAAACAATTTTGACGGACTAAAGTACAGATTATACACTGGTTTAAGGTGTTGAGCCTTTAAGTTGGCAGAGAGAAACACCTTCTTAGAAAGCATCAGGGACCTACTTAGGTCCACATCCTAATTCACTAACTTGGCAGCCCAAGCGGTCTCGGTCTTTACTAGGTCGCCTGGAGTGGCGTTTATCAAAATGGAATATATATCCTTTATTCGAGGCTGTTTATAAAGGATACTTTCTAGCAGCGGGATCTGGTCTCTGCTAATAATTTGAGGTAAAACTGGTCTAATCGTTTCCCTAATTTGAAGGAACTTAAGAAACGATCCATCCTCAAGATTGAACCGCTCCTGAAGCTCTGCAAAGGGAATAATTCCGTTCGTACCAATACCATCACCAATCCTGTTAATTCCTGCCAGTTCCCAGAGTTTTCCTATTCCATCATAAAGAGTAGCCAGAAATATTGGTGAGCGCCACAGGAGCAGGTACCTCTGAAACCTAGGCAGTTCTAAAAGCTTGCATACTTTGCACCAAACATTCCAGGGCGCTCTAAGAGGCTTAAAACATGTTTTTTTTTAATAGTAGCTGCCCTCTAACTGCCTTAATAAGACCCCTGGTGCTGCCCCACCGATGGCCAACTCAAAAATTGAGGGGGAGAGTTTCACTCTCCCGGGATTGCAGTTCTGTCTCAGCCCCAGCGTTGGATTTAAACAATATACTAATTTGTTGTATTGTTATGGCCCAGTAATAGTAGAGTAAGTTGGGGACTGCCAGCCCCCCATAGTCTTGAGTGAGAGTGAAAAACTTCAGAGAGCACCTGACCTTCTGATAATGCCAACTAAATTGAGAGAATATTCCATCTAGTTTCCTAAAAAGGTTATTTTCGGGTTCGAGCGGGATACACCGGAATAGATATAGTATTTTAGGAAACATCATCATTTTGAGTACATTACACCTACCTATAATAGATAGGTGTAGATTATCCATTCTCTTTAGATCTCTACTAATCTTTGCTAGGAGAGGAGCCAAATTGATTGCCCATACGGAGCCGACATCCGCCGAGATATCAATCCCAAGATAAGTAGCTACCTCCGCCTTCCGAGGATCCTGGCATGACAAGGTTTTAGAGCAGATGATCCTGGTTTTATCTGTGTTCATGCGATATCCTGACTGCCTACCAAATTCCATGGCCAAAGCTTCAATCCTTGCAATTGCACCCAAAGTGTCAGGGGTGACGACTGCTATGTCGGCTGCATATGCTAACACCTTGGTACTAAATCCCCTGACCACTTTTGGTTTAATTAGTTGATCTTGCAACATTTATCTGATGAGTGGGTCCATGTATAACGCAAATAGGATTGGTGAACAGGGGCAGCCCTGTCTTGTACCTCGAGCTACAAAGATCTTCTTGGACTCCCTGTTCATCAATTGGATCCTAGCATATGGCTGTGCATACTTAGCATTTATGGCGGTTAAGATACGTGGGCCAAACCCATTAGATCTTAAGTTGTTCCATAGATATGCTCACTCAACCTGGTCAAAAGCTTTTTGAGCATCCAGAAGTATCAAGGACATCTGCTGTCCTGAGGCATCTGCTATATCAAACAGGGAGATTACGCGACGTACATGATCCGTGGTCCCTCTCCCTGGTATAAAACCATATTGCCATGGGATCACTAGGGAGGTGATGATTTTACCCAATTGGAGCACAATGATCTTTGAAAACAGTTTCTTGTCAGCATTAATCAGGGAGATGGGACGGTAGGACACTGGATTCTCAGCCGCCTTCCTCTTTTTCAAAAATACAATCATGTTAGTTTCTTGCCAGGATTAGGGCGGAGCCCCCTTGTGCTGTACAGCCAGGAACAGATCTAAAAGGAGAGGAATTAGTTCTGTCTGAAGAACTTTATAGACTTCTATCGGAATCCTATCAGGACCAGCTGCCTTACCTGAAGCCATCGCCTGGATGGCCTCAGTAACCTCAGTTATTGTAATATCTGCCTCCAATTCCTTCCATATAGAGACATTCACGGTAATTCCCGGGCCAGTGACCTCTGGGGGCTTATCCCTAGACTGATACAGGTCTTTATAAAATTGTGCAAATACCCCTAGAATTTCTTGAGGTTCTGAGGCTAGGGACCCATCTTTTCTTTTCAGACTCACGATATTATTTGCTTCAACACTTTTGTCTTAGCCGCAGTGTCAGTTGTTTACCTGTAGCCTCCCCAAACTCAGAGTTTTCTCTAGTATAAGTTAGAAAAGCTTCCGCAACCGGCTTACAATAAAGTCCATTAATTACCACCTTTATCCTTATACCCTCTAGTTCTAACAGAGTTTGACGCTCAGCCTGTTTTTGGGCGATAGCCGCTGTATGTTCCTCCTCACATTTTGCGAGTTGGACTGTTAATTGAAGCAACTCCTCTCTCTGCCTTTTTCTCCAATGACCCACAAAGCTGGCAATCTCCCCTCTTAACCCTGCCTGAAACGTATCCCACACTATTTCTCTGGAAGCGCTGAACCTATTTGTGTAAAAAAAAATTGCCGGGTCCACCCCCTGATGTGTTCAATAAACCCCTCCGTAACAAGAAGTTTCTTGTCAAAGGTCCACTTCGTATATGGTCACTCGTGCCCCTGAGCCCTAACTTCCAGGATCGGAGGGTTGTGATTGGAGAGAACTTAGGATAGCTTCCTAATAACCGCACCCCCACTAGGGACGCCGAGGCAAAAAAATAAACAAGCCTAACATATTCTTGTGAAGACACGAGAAATATGTGTACCCTGAGTCTCCTGGCTTCCTCGAGGACCACATATCAATTAGGCCATGGCTAGTGATCAGGGCATTAAGTGCCCTGAACACCTGTGACTTACTCCCCTGATATTCATTCAAAAAGGGACCACGTGCATCCAAGTGGATATTAAAGTCCCCACACATAATGAGGGGAGAGGGCCAAAGGGCTAGTTCAAGCTGTAGTTCCTCTAGGATACCGGAGTCATCTAGATTCGACCCGTAAACCGTACACACTGTTGGCCCATTGATAATAATATTATTGCCCAGCGACCCCATTTATCTGAGAGCGTTTGTCTTACTGGTGGCAGTCAATTAGATACATGGATCGCAACCCCTCTCGTCAAAGTTGACTGGGAGGAACAAACTACCTGTGTGTACCCAGGAATTACATTGAGCCCTCTCTTCTGCCATGGGATATGAGTTATCCATATATTTTCCATAGCAAAGATTTTACTCAATTCTTGATGAATGAAGACATGTACTATTCTAATTTCTAATCAAGCCCCAGTTCTTTATAGATCTTCAGGCTTTGCTTGAAAATGCATGTTCTAATAGATGGCGATGTAATAATTCATTATTATATGATAATTTGTTTGTGGAGGGTTTAGAATATTTTACTATTGAATTTTTTTAAATGATTAGAATATAGGACTCCACTGTTAATGTTGTTTGGGACTCCTTTAAAGCAACGTCTAAAAGATATATTATAAATCTATGTTGCTACCAAGAAAAGGAAAGTTCAAAAGAAGTGACGAAAAGAAGTTACAGACCCGGCGTAGTTGGTAAGTGGTTTATTTTTATAAGACAGTACTAACATGACAGTCTGCTACTGTCATACACCACATAACTGGTACAATTTGAACCTTCACTCCCAACACTTGTGCATAATTCATTCTGTGAAATGCACGAAGCAAAAGATTCTACATATTCCCCCCCTTAAGAACAACACAACAGCTTGCTAACAGCATAAAATACAAAATAAATGAATGCTAAATAATTACATGCAAAGATGACTGAAATAAAACAGTGCACAGTATTTAACCAAAATAATCTTTATACCGATCTGGCAAATTTCTTGAAACTAAGGAATGTGTTGAGCGTTGAATCACCTTGAGACAGCTAATTTCCCCATTTGCCCCTGAATTTGTAATTTCCAGATGCTTACACACAATTTCAGTTTTGTCACATGGAATTGACACAAATCTACCTTTATTCCAAATATGTGTCCATCACTGGTGTGTAGGGCATGAGACATCACATATTCAAAATGCAGGGGGGGGAAATATTTGGCCTCACCCTTCACAAGATGCCTTGGTGTTCTAACTCTGATCTAACACCCTTCACTCACATCTAGATCGTTGCTAATTCCTTTACCATGATAAAAAAAAATCATCTTTTTTTCTTACATCCACGATTTGTCCCAAGCGAGAAAGGTCAATAAAGTGATGACCCAGCCAGTCCCTGTTCTATTTGGACTCAGAAATACGTCCTCTTATCAACACAAAAGGCGTGACTCCAGTTGTTACATTGGATGTTGACCGCAAAGCCTACAACATGTCCCTAAGTACAGACTTCCAATCTAGTTTGTTAATAATTTAATGCTGAAATTGATCTTTCAAAGTATGGTTAAACCTCTCGACCAATCTATTGCTTCTGGGATGGTACAGCGATTTTAAGTGGACATGTAATATCCAAACCTAATTTGGACCAGGGAGGTATGTCAACCTCTTCAGGAATCTTGCTCTTGTCACTCAAAATGCGACATTCACAATCCCGTACAAAACACTCCACAGATTTATCGATCCTAGGCCACCAAAAGTCCTCCCTGATTCTCCTTTTAATTGCTCGTATTCCCGGGTGTCCCTCATGACCCAATTTCAATATTCTCTGTCTTAATTCACTTATAACAACCAATTTGTCTACCCTGTGTACTTAATTGTATGTCAATTCTGATGCAAGATGCACATAAGACCGATAGTCAATGCTTGATTTTTTTTGTATTAAGCCAACTTTCAGTTGCCCACTGCTTAAACTGTGTCAAAATGGTGTCTCATTCAAGGGCATCTCTCCACTTCTGCTCTGAAATAGCATTCAAAGGAATTGCCAAAATTACATTAGCAGCACACACTGCAACTTCATTCCCATTACACCTGTTCTCAATGGTTTCTGATGGTATTCTGGACAGATAATCGGCAACAACGCTTTGCTTACCAGTCATGTACTCTACACTTTTGCAGGAGATACTGCCACTTAGCAACTCTGGGTGTCGCACTTTCACCTCCTTTAGTACTGAATAAGGTAGGCATCCGGGAACCTAGCCTGCCACTTGCCTGTGGCCTCCAGTTCTGGCTTGTTGTAGCCTGATCCTGTGCTGCCATTTGACCAAGTCACACCGCCACTGCCTGGATTTTCCTGCCTGGGTTTCCCTGCTTACCGTTCTTCCCACCAACAGATGTTCCACCCACCACAGGACCTACTTAATGCAGGCTGCAGTGTGACCGCACTAGTAAGCACCTGGGCACTTAGCCCACCACTTGCCTGTGGCCTCCAGTTCTTGCTTATTCCAGTCAGATCCAGTTGCCACCATTTGACCAAGTGGCACAGTCGCTGCCTGTATTTTCCTGACTGGGTTTCCCCACTTACCATTCTTCCCGCCAACAGAAGCCCGGCCCACCCCAGGACCTACTTAATGCAGGCTTCAGTGTGACTGCACTAGTAGGCACCTGGGCACATAGCCTGCCACTTGCCTGTGGCCTCCAGGTCCTACTTGTTCAAGTCTGATCCAGTTGCTTCCATTTGACCAAGTGACACCATCTTGGCCTGACCTTTCCCGCTCACCATTGTTCCCACCAACACAAGCCCTGCCCACCCCAGGACTTACTTAATGCAGACCGCAGCCCAAATGTACTAATAGGAACCTGGGCACCTAGCTGGCCACTTGTCTGTGGCCTCTAGTTACTGCTTGTCTCAGTCTGATCCAGTTGTCGCCGTTTGACCAAGTGATACTGCCGCTGCCTGGGTTGCCATCTGGGTTTTGCTGCTTACCCCTCTTTCTGGCAACAGAAGCCCTGCCCACCCCAGGACCTACTTAATGCAGGCCACAGTCCAATCATACTAATAGACACCTGGGCACCTATATACCCTCTTGCCTGTGGCCTCTCGTTCCTGGTTGTTTCTGTCTCATCCAGTTGCCGCTGTTTGCCCAAGTGACACTGTTACTGTCTGGGTTCCCGCCTGGGTTTTCCTGCTTACCATTCTTTCTACCAAGAGAAGTCCTGCCCACCCAAGGACCTACTTAATACAGGCCACAGAGTGACCACACTAGTATGCTCCTGGGCACCTAGCCTGCCACTTGCCTGTGGCCTCCAGTTCATGCTTGTTCCAGACTGATCCAGTTGCCGCTGTTTGACCAAGTGACAGTGCCGATGCCTGACTTTTCCTGCCCGGGTTTTGCTGCTCACAGTTCTTTCCGTCAACAAAGGCCCTTCTTACCCTAGGATCTACTTAATGCTGGCCGCAGGCTGACCACAGCATCTGCATGCCAAAGGCAAGTCCATCTGTGCCCGTCTGCGCCTTGATCACGCCTAGTACCATGACCCCTGGCCCTCCCGCCCTCTGTAGATACACCATAACTGAGCTCTCCACCCTCGACCATGGTTTCTGCAACAAACACTGCCACCACGCCGACCCTTGCTCCATGTTAAGTTCTTTCACCCACTGCCACTTCACATGCCACAGCACACACACCAGCCCACCAACTAGCACCACCCAGACCACACCGCAGACACAAACAAAACACCAACTAGCATGCACCCTTCTCAACACACGCTCAGTATGGAAACACACCACTGAGATTTGGGACCTCACCTCCATCAACACACCCGACGTCCTCTTCCTCACTGAGACCTGGCTCACCTCACTGCTGTGCCCGACATCGTCACCGCAATACCTGAAGGATACAAGATCACCACTGTGACCGCATTAACATGTCTGCTGGTGGGATCAACATCATACACAAGGAATCTATCCAATGTACCACCACAAATGACAACATCACCCCTGTCATGGAGAACCTCAACTTCCTACTCCAAACAGATAGCAAAACCTACATCATCACCCTCGCCTACCGTCCTCCAGGACCACGTCCAGCTTCCTACAACTTAATTGCCGGCTTCATCCCCCCTCGCCATAGACTCCAACAACTACATTTTCCTCAGTGCCCTCAACTTTCATCTCGACGACCACAATGACATTAATGCTACCAACCTCCTTGACAGCATAAACAACGTCAGACTCACCCAACTCATACATGACCTCATGCACACCGCACGTGTGTGGCCCCATCTTCACCTCCAGCGACCACATCAGATACAGCCACATCATGGAACTCAGCTGGACCAACCACTCAATCACCCACTTCAACATCACCAGCTCACAGACCAAGAACCACAGTTTGCCCAATGCCCATCACTGCAACTGGAGCAGTCTCAAAGGACACATGGATCAATGCCTTCAACACCACCTACCCCATGTCCTCGAACAACCTGGACCAAAAAGTCAGAAACTTCAATAATTGAGTCACCAACTTCGCCAACAGCATCACTCCCATCAGCAGCAACACCCACAGAAGGTCCACTAAGCAGGCTAGTTGGTACACTGAAGAGCTCAGAACCGCTAAATGACACTGTAAACAACTGGAAAGGAAATGGCGCACCAACAGGGACACGACCGACAAGACCACCTTCAAGACAGCCGTCAACCTCTACCACAGACAGTTGAGAGAATTGAAGAAAAAGGCCTCAGCCTCATGCATCGACTCAAGCTCCAATAACACCAACGAACTCTTCAACATCATCAAAGAATTATCCATGCCCTTAGCTGCAACAAACATTACCCCCTCACAGGAATCTTGTGACAACCTTGCAAACTTCTTCTACAGCAAGATCGCCAATATCTACAGAAACTTCAAACCTCAACTCAAGGCCACCAACTTCTTCAAGCAACACAACAACCCTGCTACCACCACAGACAAACGACCAACCAAATGTAGTCAGCTCACCCCACAGCACACCATCTCCATCATGAACTCAGTCCACTCAGGAGCCCCAACCGACCCATGTCCTCACCATATTATTAACCTAGGTGAAGCCAAAATCAGCCACATGCTCAACACCTTGTTCAATACCTCAATTGCCATGGCCACCCTTCCCGAAGACTGGAAACATGCAGATATCAGTGCCCTACAAAAGAAACCATCAGCATACCCCAGAAAACTCAACAACTACTGACTGATCTCCCTGCACCCATTTCCACCCAAAGTATTAGAAAAAGCCAGCAACCAATAACTCTCCTTACATCTGGGAGAGAACTTCCTACTCGACTCTTCACAATGTGAATTCTGCAGCAACCACAGCACCAAGACAGTCCTCATAGCGGCTACTGATGACATCTGAGCCCTAATCAAGGTGAGACTGTGACTCTGATCATCCTAGACCTCTTGGAAGCCTTCAATAGGGTCTCCCACCACACACTCATCACAAGGCTCCACTACATAGGCATTCAAGGAGCTGCTCTCGGATGGATCGCCTCTTTCCTCACCAGAAGAACGCAAACAGTCTGCCTTCCTCCATTCATCTATGAACCCAAGGACATCATCTGTGGAGTAAGCCAAGGATCCTCACTCCTTACTACCCTCTTTAACACTTATGTGACACCTCTGGCCAGCATCGTCAAAATCCACAGATACAACATCACAACTCATCCTCTCCTAAGATACCACCAAGACCAACTTCCACAACTGACAGACATCGCCAACTGGATGAAGGACAACTGCCTGAAGCTCAATACAAACAAAACAGAGGTACTGATCTTCGGGAACAAAAGCTCCCCATGGGAAGTGTCCTGGTCGGCCTTAGAACTCAGACCTACTCTTATCCCCACTGACCAGCCTAGGAACCTAGGCATCATTCTGAACAACAGCTAACTATGACGACTCAGGTCAACTTTGTCTCTTCGATCTGCTTCTTCATCCTCCACATGCTTCATAAGATGTTCAAATGGCTAGCACAAAGCTCAAGATGCACCATAACCCAGGCCCTCATCTCCAGCCAACTGGACAACAGCAATGATCTCTACGCAGAGATCGCAGCTCACCTCCTATGACAGCTTCAGACCATAGAGAACGCTGCAACCAAACTTAACCTGGATATTCCTAGACAAACCCGCATCACTCCCTACCTCAGGTAACTCCACCATCTCCCTGTACAGAAAAGATGCCAGTACAAGCTCTTGACCCACGCATACAGACCCTACACAACTGCGGACCCTTCCAGGAAAGAACTCTACAAATCTACTGGTTTATTGATTAATTGATTGAATGATTAAATAAGTCCATCAAGGGCTTGTAATCTGGACATAGAATTATAGGAACACCCCATACAAACATTTTAAAGTGCCGCGTTCCCCACCATATTTTTATTGTAAAATATGTTGCTTCAGACACATATAATGATCTGGATGCAAATGCTATAACCTCTTCCCTACCATCTCTCCTCTTGCAATAGTACAGCCCCAAGACCACCATTACTGGCATCAGTTATTATAATGTTGGAATCACATGGGTCAAAAGGTTTTAACAGCAATGCACCAACAATATCATGTCTGATTCTTTCCCCTGCACTCTGGCACTCCTCACTCCAATCATACTGACACCTCTTTTTAAGTCAAGCCCTCAATGTGGCTTTTTTTTGTGCAAAATGAGAAACAGATTTATATTTTACTACGCCTACATTTGATTTAAGTTGGTACTTGTTCTTGGTATACGGGGCTTCCTCTATGGCCTTCAGGTTTTTCTTCTTAAGTTTCATACCCGTATCATTAATTTGATAGCCAAGGTAATCTACACCAGTCACTCCAAACATACATTTGTCAAAACACAATGGCAACCCTCACTGGGGTGAATGTTTGACATCGTTCAACATTCTACCCATCAATTATTATTTTTTCCATTTGTCACCCCGAGTGAGATGGGTAGGCCCAGACGTGGGTCCCGTGCTCTCCATGCCACTGGAGTCAACCTAGCTTGGCTGATGAGGTTTAAATCACGAAACCGATCTGAGCATGCTAGTTTCCAGTCCAGGGAGGACCCGGCCTGGCAGTTCGGGCTCAACTGTTCCCATAGGGAGCAGGGTTAAGACTGATTTGCATATGGCTGGGTCTAAACTGGAATGGCATGGGGAGCAAAACAATCATGGATTTAGGCCCAGATCTCTGTACTGGGGTGAATGTTTGACATTGTTCAACATTCTGTCCATCAATTATTCTTTTTGCATTTGTCACCCTCTCTCTCAACACCAACAAAACTATAGTTAACCTCTCATCATATTCACTAATACTCCTTCCAAACATCAAAACATTTCATCTTGGTAGTAGAGAACTCTGTTTTGACCTTGAAACATCAACCTCATGAGCCTCTGAAAAACAGATGAAGCTGATGCCAGACCAAATGGCATGTGTTAACAGTGAAATGCTCCTAAAGGAATAATGAATGAAGTGAGATGTTTAGAATCATCAGTAAGAATTATCCGATGATTTGCCGCAAACATACACCACCTTTGAACGTGCACAGCATTTCATTGATGCCAGGCAGTAGTTCACAATACACAAAAATGTTACAATTCAAATCACATAAATCTATGCATAATCTCAATGTTTGGTCACTCTTAAGGGAAGCACAATTGGAGATAACCATTCAGAACTTTCGATCAGCTCAATAATACATTGTTCAATCAACTGGTTTAACTCAACTTGCCACTCACCTTCCAGACATAGTTGTACTTTACAAACTTAATGGACAATGGCTTTAGCAATGTTCTTCACCACAATCTTGTGCTGGAAACCGCGCAAATTTTCCGAGTTTATTATTGAATATTTCAGGAAATATTTCAGTCCAATGCACATCAGTGAACACACTCATGCAATCATCAAAAAAATGAATACCATAAAACTGGGAGTCCTAATAATTATACTGAGATGTATTATCCCTAAAGTTCTTCATCTGTTTAGGCTGTGGATGAATATTTCAAATATATACCTGAAATCCCACAAAATATGATGTCTCCTTTTGAAAAAATTATTGATAAAAATGATGCTTTTGCTGCTATAAACACACTTCCTAAAGGCAAAGCGCCTAACACTGATAGCTTTTCTATAGCATTTTTTGTGAAATATTTAGAACTTCTTCTGCCCAAAGCATAATGCATTTTCAATATTACAATTCTGAAAATGAAACAAATAGTGCCTTTTTAGAAGCAATATTATATTGCATCCCAAATAAAAGAACATGATCCTTTAGTTTTGCAGGAACTTTAGGCCTATTTCGCTTATTAACGCCGACTGCAAATTTCTTGCTAAGATCTTAGCAGTACATTTTAATGATTTTATCCCTGGCTTTACTGGTTAAGAACAATATTGATTCGTGAAGGGCTGCTATTGAAAAAAAATACAAGTTGTGAAAGGCTGAGTGAGGAAAGTGGTTTGTTATATTGTGTGGTTCTGTGGCCTCTCCAAGAAATAAAGGCACAATTCCACATCAGGTCCAGTGCTGGATAGTTGTGACTCTGAAAAGACAGGCCTTATCAAAGGAACAAGTTTAAAGCATTAAGAAGTACCCAAAACAGTTGAATATGCAGAAAATGCAACGCAATACAAATCTGATGCCAATTTTAAAAAATTGGTTCTCTTTTTGTCTTTAAATAGACACATCAACAAAAAAAATCCACTGGAGGGTTCTTGAGATATTAATTTTCAAAGAAACAATAAATCACAGCTTCTCAAACAATGCAATAAAACATTTAAATTGACAGTGACTCACCGTTTAGGGTTAGCCACAGCAAGTAACTTGGGAACAGCTATAAAGTCACTATGTAGGGTCCAACTCCGATACAAAGTCAGTCACAGGGTTCAGTCAGGACCAGCTAAACAGTTACCTTGAAGTTTAAGCAGTATCCAGTCCAGTTCCATGTCCTATGGGCTAATTGCCTTAGGAATCAATGGTGTGGTCCTGATGCAAGGGATGCAGGATGATGAGGATGCTCAGCTGATGTCTCACTCTGGGGTCCACGGGCACATTGGTGACACTTTATCCTTAGGGGTTGATGCTCCATGAAGTCTGAGTTACGTCTGGCAAAAAACACAGTTGCGACTGGTCTTCTGGTCTCTGGTTACAGCAAAAACCAGTGGTTCCCTTTAACTTGCTGTAACGTCCTGCTGTCCAACAAAACAGTACTCCAATGACTCTCCCAGGTCCAGCAGACCCAGTGCAACTTTTAAGGGTCAGGACTCAGTCTCCCAGGCTGCACCTTGGAATCCAGTGGTGATTAGGCTTGTTGGTGCTGGGCTCAAGAAGAAGCAGGTTTCTCAGCTTCTATGGGCCATGTTTGTAACAGGGAGTCAACCAACTGACTCTTAGACTCATCTTCTGTCTGGGGTAACTTTTCATTGAGTGGGATGCCATTTCTTTGCTAGCTAAAGATGCAGCAGGTGCAGTTCAGTTTTTGGTGCAGCCTTTCTTTGCTGGGCCCAGGGAACAGCAGGGCAATCCTTCTTCGTTCCTCTCTCCAGTCAAGATGTGATCTGAGTTTTGGGTGGCAGCGGGTGGCACTTTTATGCCCAGTACGAGCTTGGGGAAATGTGGAGACTAACTAGCCAATGGGCTACCAGATCCCCTTCCACCTGTAAATTATTTCTTGTGAAGTGTGGCATCTAGCTAGCCAAGAATGCACTATTCTTCCTACTGTCAAAATGGCAAAAACCTTCTCTTGGTGCATTGAGTTCCCTAGCCCAACCCAGAGGTGTGGCTTTCTTGGGTCTACATGCCCTTGGAAGAAACTGTTTGACTATGGATTCTTCCTCTCTGTTCGAGATGCCAGCCTGCCTGCTGAAACAATAGAGTGGCCCCTTTAATGTGTGATCATCATTTCCCTTTCAAAACACACCTTTTGGACTAACGTTGATACTGGCCATCCTGCCAGGAGTCGTTCACACCTCTCCAGGGAGGCAGAAACCTTTCCCAAGGGCAACAACTTGTGTACAACTGTAAACGGCTACTAGAAACTTTGGGCAACAAAGTGGCAACTGCCATTTGTCCAAAAGCTACATTAAATTTGACTTGACCAACAAGTTGGGTTTCATGCAACCATTCATTTGATACCTTGAAGTACCATCTTTGTTAGTCCAATTTGGGAGTTAGCACTGCTGAGTAGTCAGCGCGTAACTCCATACTCGCCAATGGACTACTATCCTTTACACAGCATAAACGATAATGGTTTTTTATTTTTTATTGTCAGGACATGTAAAAGTTAATAAAACACATGTCCAGTTTTTTAATATAACGCACTCTGCCTTAAGGGTGACTTATAAATGCTAAGTAAGAAAGTTTGGGTTTGCCATTGTTTAAAATGACAAAGTCAAGTAAGCAGTTGCTCTGCCAGACTACAATGGCAGACTGGAAGTCATACTTTGCCACAGCCATGGTGTCCCAACAGGTACTACATTCCACTGGAGACATTTCACTTACAGGCTCTGGGTACCTCTGGTACCATATATTTATAAGTGAACTTATGCCAATTGCCGGTTAACCAATTAGACATAATAAACATTTTAAGAGTTAGAGCCCTGGTATTGAGGCATGTTTGGCAGGACTCAGTGCACTTTCCGAGTCAAATAACCAGCAGCATCAGTCCGAAAACGTAGAGGTGATCATGCAAAAAGAGGCCTTTCTTTACAGGCTGTTTCATAAATGACAATTATAGGCCCTTCTGTAATATTGTTCATGGTGCATCTATACTCAAGGAACCAATGGCAGCAATCATCCTTGATGCCGAGAAGCCTTTTGATAACGTCAATTTGTGTTTCATTATACGGGCCTTTGGAGAGGTGTGGTGCAGCGGCCAGGGCAGCTGACTTCGGAGCACAGGGCTCATGGGTCAATCGCCGGCTCCGGCATCATCTCAGCTCAGCACCATGTGACTCTGGGCAATAGCTCACTTAATTTCCACAACGGCCCCTAGTGCCTTGAGACCCGCAAGGGTGAGTAGTTTGCGCTTTACAAATACGGATTTATTATTATTATTTTTTTTTAAATCATAAAACTTAAAAAGCCTTCTTGCATATGTCTTCTAAAACATCAGTATTTGTGGATGGTTTGTCTCATCGTACCTTTACTTTTTATTTGTCCCAGAAACTATTTTAGAGAGAGATATGGGGGTCCTCTCTCTTGCGGGAGGTAAAATTCTCACATTATGCAGATGGTCTATAACTATACATTACAAATCTAATGATCTATAACTATATATTTCAAATCCAAGCACTTACTTGCCATCATTGTTTGATGAATTATGTGCCTTTTCTAATGTCTCTGGTTTTAAACTAAACATTGACAAATCTGAAGTCCTACCACTGAATACAAGTTGCTTAAAAGAAATGTTAAATGACTTTTGCCTCGCCTGAGACAATGTTCAAATTACATACAGACATCTTGTACTCTAGTTCCATTTAGGATACACTTACAATGCAATTTAGATGTGATCAAGCATAAAGTTAGTCCCTTGACAAAGAAGTTATCGCCTTGCTTTTGTTGTCTTACAAGGGTAGACTTCACACAATTAAAATTATTATTTTAAGTATTAGTACTGTTTACTTATCCATACTTCCTATCAGAATTTTCCAAAATGTTTGAAAAGAATTGATAGTTTACAATTCAAATATGAATATGAAAAAAGCACGTATTTCACTATGTAAAATGACAAGATCCGAAATGAATGGCATTGTTTTTGTCTTGATTTTTATCAAATCGTATCCTGCTTTCAGCTGAAAACAGATTCCTTACCATATGATTGTACTGGGTAGGCGTTGCTCTGATGTCATGACAGATGTTCTTCCAGATACTGGGGACCTGATTCATCAAGGTTTTGCATCGTCCATGGACCAAGCATGGGGGTGCAAGGGCAATGCAAAACCTAAGTGAGGTTTATCAAGCCATGCAAGGTCACCTTGCCACCTGCATGTCTTAATAAATCTGGAGGAATTTAAGGCAGAGCACATCGCTACCTTGCATTATTCTGCACCTGGGAGGCGTTCCATTGGTGGAGCGTGGGTGTTCCCATGCATCCAGCCACGAATTTTGGTGCATCCCCAGAATGCACACTCCTAGACCTGGGAATGCGGCAAAATGCTACGCTTCCCCAGGTGAGGCATAGTGAGGAGAAATATGTTTATTTCTCCTTGTTTGTTCCTCTTTCTACGTGGGCTGCATTTTGCAGCACATATAGAAAAAAGAAAATCCCTCTGAGAATTGTTTTGATGCAGGAAGGTCCATCCTGCACAAAAACAATCCTGCCAACATTGCAGGCACCCTTGCACCATGGTGAAAGGTACCTGCATTTGCACTATGCAGCAGTTTGTGTGTCAGCGCAGGCAGAGAGCAGGAATGTGCTGTATAATGTTAAATTCAGCACATTCCTGCCCTCTTTGTTTCACGCAGCGCAGTGCAGCAAGGTGGCTTGATGCATTGCATTGCGTGAACATTTGTTTAATATGCCCCTGGGTGTGAGGATGGAGAAAGCCTCCCTTCTGTTTCCCCCCCACTGCAAAAGTAAGGATTCTGTTTGATTCCAAAACTCACATTCATGCCCCAGCCCCAACAATATGGTAACTAAGGGTCTGAAAATGTAGCTCTTCTTCTTACTTAAAAAACATAATGCCTGTTCTCCATACTAAACACTGGCTCATGGTGATGAGCACCCTCATCATGGCATGCCTCGACTCTTGCAATATCATCTACTCTGCTCTCCCATAGTAGCCCATCAGCAGGCTGCAAAAGTTACAGAACCAAGCTGGCAGTATTTGTCGGAACCTCTGTAAGAAGGACCATATCAAACTCAGCAATACATTTAGATTTACTGCACTGTCTATGAAGCATGCTTGAGCATAGGCACAGCATATCTGAAGAATATCTTAAGGCATTATGTCTAAACCAGAAACGTTTGTTTAATGTCCGCCAAATACCTTAAGTCATTATGTCTCAACCAGAAACGTTTGTTAAATGTCTGCCTATCTGATCGACCATCTTTTAAGAGGGTGAAACACAGAGGAGGTATTTTTTACTGGCTCTCATGCCACCACCTTACACTTCTCTACACCACGCCTAAATCTTACATCATGACCTATACCGTTCCGTCAATGCAACGTATTCCTAGAGCTTAAACCACCTTTCTTCTACAGCACTACCTACAGCCTGTACCACAATCTACACCTCCCCACTATCCCACTACCTATGTCCTACAGTCTTACTCTCTACCTATAACTTACACTGCAACATTACACCATACCAACACCACTATATACATTCTACACACTACAAATACACTATACTTTACACCTTACACCACTGTGTACCTCACCAACTCACCATTCTATGCTCTCTACACTACTCTTGCACACTACACTAGATACATCCAGCACCCACGCCCTACACTTCCAACACCTTGCACCACAAACATGCTTCCTTACCACTTACAACCGAGACTACTATATATATGATTGACCTCGATGTAAACTTCATATAGCCTCTGTACCAGCTCCTTTATACACAATCTATACTACCTACCTGCATGCCAAACTTGATGTTGTTTTCTTTCATTCATACTCCAGGCTGCTTGTGTCTCTGGTAAGACCAGAAAAGGCTGCAGCACTTGCCCGCCATCTTCCATGTTGCCAAAGCACACATTGATCCACCTATTCAATTTCATGTCCTACTTCTTCACCCTAAATTACAACCTATAACTAGTTCTGAAGGCCACTTCACCACATAACACCACACTTACTTCCACTACAGCACCAGCTACTCCTTACATCACCACTCTTACCATATACATTCCATAGCCCACACTGTGGTAAATATTCTTTTTACCGAAACTGAATTTCATACGGAATCTTTAAAATAAAGTGAAATAGCTCAGAATAACAAGAGGCAGAATCCGTGGTATAAGAGGTTTCTAAATGGGCTTTATTCCATACAAAATGGCCGACTCGAGTCGCGGCCTTCAGGTTCCGTCACCACGAGGGTTCAGGAAGTGAAGTACAATACTTTATTGACAAGAAGTAACTTTTATAGGTCATACATTTACAATGAAACAAGTGCAAAAAGGCGTAACAATTGATAAGATAAATTAACATAGTGATACGTAATTGAAACTAGGCGTAATAAGGAGCAAAAAGAAACATGATTGGCTCTCATTATCTTACATAGGTGGATCTATACGATAATACTTAACATGGATGCGTGCGCAGCAGCATGACGTGTGATTGACGTGCAACTAGGGGGTGAAGGGGACTTGACATTTAGCTCTACATGTGGAGACGAGAAGTCTAGGGGGTCATGTCAACCTAATCCCAAATCATATCTAACATCCTATGTTTAGAGAACTATGTTATCCACAAGGAAGGACTCTCGGACAGAATCTATTCTATACTAACTGTATATGCGTGTACAAGCGTCTAAGTGTCTATATGAGAAGCGAGGGGCAGAAAACTTTCCATGGCAACAGGGCTATGAATCACTTGCAGGAGGACGGAAAGGCTGAGTCCTTTGCCTGTGAGCTAAAGGAAATGTTTACCTAAATCACTAGACAGGAATGCATCGGCTGAAGAGCAAACTAGATAATTCGAAGGTGAAATACAGCTTCTTGGCAGGCAGGCGAAAACTGGCCGAGGCAGGCACCGTTAGCTGCACAGGGAGTAGGACAAAGTTCATGGATACAGATGCGAGCTCAAGCTGAAACTGTCAGAGACAGAGAGCAGGGAAAGGCTTTGAGGAAAGAATCGGGCCTACTTGCCTGAACTGTAAAAATGGAGTACCTTAGCCATATAAAGTCGGTGGCTTTTCATACTTAGGAATTGAATATCCAGCCCATTGATGGCGGATCTGACAGGGAACATGTCGACGGTAGACACACATATGTTTGCGTCTTGGAAACTGGAACTGGAGGGAACATATATGTACTTGTGACATGCACATAGAATCGTTGGGGTCCAAGATAGGGGACATAACTGATCAGGAAAATCCACATTTCCACATTCCCTCCTTGTCCCCTACTTGCCCTTCAAGAGATATCAATCTTCATTATTCCATCGATTTGCTCATGGAGCATCATTTCTTCTTCCTTCCTTTTCCGGCATTTTGAACGAGAACTTTGATATGGAATGCATGATGTGGCACACAGACCACAAATCGCTGGTCCACATTGCAGGCATAAACAACAACTGAAGAGCATAAGAAGGCCAATACCTAGGAAGGATAGAACTCTCCATCCCCAGGCTGATATCACACTCCAAAACCACCCGGACCACGTCCAAGTGCCTGGATTCTCGTGTATCTGGCTTACAATCTTATGAAGGCGTGTTATAGCTTTATATACAGATGGCGAATTTTCTGGTATGAATATGCAGCAGCTGGATCCGATGACCCTGCAAGCTCCGCCCCTATCGGCCAGGATGACGTCAAGGACAAGACGATTCTGGAGAACAACAATTCTCATCACTGATTGTTCCTCTGTCAGATTGCCTAGGGCGGCTATAGTCTCGTTTACTACAGCTTCAAGAGTCTTGGTGAGTCTGCGTATCAGCTTACTATTTGATATTGTACCTATATAGGGAAAGATACCTTTATTGAAATCTACATACTTGTCCCATGCCGTCTCAGTATAATCGACAACTGGGAGATCTCTACGCTCTCTTTTGTGTACTAAATGAACATTTCGATAATAATCAGGGGGAGCTAGGAAAACAGGTGGCAAAAGGAATGCTATGTAACAGGTACCATCCCAATCTAGAGGCAGACGCATATATGCCGTCTGACCACATATAAAGTAAGAATGGCGAGAAGCTCTAAATGAAGATTTCCCTTGATCACTATATTCTACTGTAGTAACGCATTTGCTATGGCCCATGTGTATGGAACCAACTTTTCTCACACATAATTCACCCTTAACTGGAAATACTGACATAGTGGGCAGAATTAATTCAACTTCGGATTTGACGTTCAAAATCATGAGGTTAGGCGTAAAATTACCTAATTTATACACTTCATTTTCTAAATCAGTTCCTGTTCTACTGGGGTGACCCTCCTTATTAGGGTGACAGACTTTGAATAAAACTAGATTCAGATTTCCCCATATCCAATGTTGTTGATAAACTGCTGTGTCTGGGTCTATGGAATTTAGTAAACTAAACCATGCTCCACAGGAGCCATTGTGTGTGAACGGATGTGGAAAGAAAGGCAGAACTCCTTTGTTATTCTGATAGGGAGGGAGTCGGCCACACACCCAACAATTGGTGGCATTACTAGTCTGATGGGAATGATGTAACATACTAATGAAGGTGTTATTGCGCAGCGCAAGTCTATAAGATAATTCATGTGGCGGTAGGTCACTAAAAGAATGTTCAGCAGTAATATTATAAACATGTCTAGAAATAGGATGATATATGTGCAAAATCACACTCGTAATGATTATTAAAACACTCAATAAAAACAGAATTAATAATGTCCTCACACAGTAGCTACGCAGTGATTTACAATACGCCTGTCGTTTCAACATTTCTCTGGTATTTTCTCTACTCAGGTCCAAGGGATACATGTCAGAGACAATTCAACCGCTTCACCTTGGAGAGGACTTAAACAATCAAATTGCTCGACTGTTTGGGCCTAAGTTTTAATTTATAGTTCTGAGAGTCATTCCTTTCAACAAAGGGAAGTTTTGAATCAGTCTGTGAGGGAGTGCAGGGCACAGTGTCTATATCCGAGGATAGTCCATGAAATTTCTTAACGTGGCTGGAATGTATCCATCCTTTGCGGCCCTCCACTTTCACGGCTGTTCTTGTGGTCAGCAGGACTAGCTTCGGTGTTTTCCACCTGGGCTCCAATTGGGTTTTCCGATCGAAATTCCTCACAAACACCAGATCCCCCGGAGCAACGTCATGGGGTTTCACCTCAGTGTTGTCAGGAAAAGCTGCAGCTACCTGTGAACGACAAGATTGTAGTGCAGACATCAAGGAAGCCAGGTAATCTGTCAGCATATTACAATTAACATCAGTTATTTTACGTGGTACAGGCGTCCCCCACATATTTGGTGGCCTTCCGAAGATCACCTCATACGGGGATAGC
Organism: Triturus cristatus; assembly: GCF_964204655.1. Lineage (NCBI taxonomy): Eukaryota > Metazoa > Chordata > Amphibia > Caudata > Salamandridae > Triturus > Triturus cristatus. The sequence goes on along the minus strand of NC_140589.1, from coordinate 319,254,070 downwards.
CCTGTTCGAGAGTGTGCTACCATTCTTATGTAAAATAGTGCAACTGGTAAGGCTACTATCCAGTCAACACCTTTCTCCTTACATATTTTAGACAATCTGATTTTCAAAATTTGATTATGTCGTTCCACGAGACCTGCTGCCTCGGGGTGTCGGACACAGTGGAACTTCCACTGATATCCCAACAAAAGTGAGACATGTTTCATTAATTCGGATGAGAAAGGCTGGCCGTTATCTGAATATACAACACGTGGTAGCCCGTACCGTGGGAAGAATTCTCGAACTAACTGTTTGGCAGTAGTCGGGGCCGTGTAATCTGATACTGGGTACGCCTCAGTCCATCGGGAGAGAGCGCAGACAACTACAAGAACATATTTGAATCCTCGACATCGTTCCATCTGGATATAATCCATTTGGAGCACTTCAAAAGGATGATCAGGAGTCTGGAATCCACCCTGTTCTACGGGAACACTTTTTCCCGGGTTGAACTGACAACATATCATACAGGTACGGACCTTTTGTTTAGCTGCTGCTCGTAAATGTTTATTGAACCAAATGTGTTGAATGCTATCTAGCATAGCTTTTTCTCCTAAATGCGCCGGGCTGTGAATTGTAGCTATAATGGCTTGGACCATAGAGTCAGGAAGAAACCATACAGATTTCTCCTTCGTCATCCATCCCTGATCTGTCTGGATCCCTCCTAGTTCAGTCCATTTCTTTAATTCTTCTGCAGTAGCATGTGTCTGTATGTCAATTACGTCAAGTGCGGGATCCTTAATTGTCATACACTGTGTTGGTGTCTGAACTATTGGCTTTGTCATGTCTAATGTGCGATTCTGAGCAGTCTGTTTAGCTGTTCTGTCAGCTAAATCATTGCCTTGAGAAATGATATCAGTAACCTTCGTGTGTGCTTTACATTTCATAATCGATATAGCAGTGGGTAGATGTATTGCGTCTAACAAGGCATGAATGAGGGGTCCGTGCTGAATGTGGGCACCATGGGAGGTTAAATAACCTCTCTCTCGCCACAGTACGCCGAAGTCGTGTACAACTCCGAATGCATAACGTGAGTCAGTGTATACATTAACTTTCTTATTTGTGGCTTGAATACAGGCTTGTGTTAGAGCAATAAGTTCTGCTGCTTGGGCTGACAAAGTATCTATACAATTTGTCTCAATAACTTCAGTGTCTGTTGTGACTGCATACGCGGCCACTAAATCTCCTGTACTTGTTCTCATGCACGATCCGTCTACATACAACGTCAGGTCTGGATCTAACAATGGAACGTCTGTCAAGTCTTGTCTAGGTTTCGTCTTTATTTCAATGATTTCAACACAATCATGAGCTAGTGGGTCTGTTCCAATTACAGGTAATAGTGTAGCAGGATTCAATGTATTACACCGTCGGATCTCTATGTGTGGTTGAAACAATGTCAGTTCATAACCGGTAAGTCTTGCTATGGTCAAGTGTTGTGTTTGTGTTCGGTTCACAAGAACCTCTACTGCATGTGGTACTTGTACTGTCAATGGATGTCCTAATACTATGGCATCGCTTTGTCTGATTGCTAAAGCTGTCGCCGCCACTGATTTCAGGCATGCAGGCAAAGCCTGAGCTACGGGATCTAATGTACTGGAAAAATAAGCACATGGCTTGCGTGATCCTGCTTGATCCTGAGTGAGTACTGACAAGGCAGTACCTTCACGTTCTGTAACAAAGAGTGTAAAATGTTTGCTATAACAGGGTGTTGCTAAAACAGGTGCTTGACATAAAGCTTCCTTTAGGCTTTCAAAAGCTTGTGTATGTTCCTGAGTCCAAGGGAGAACAGTCGATGTGGCTGCCTCCTGTGTGGTTAACTGAATGAGTGGTTTTGCTAGAAATGCGTACTGAGGGATCCACTGCCTACAATATGAAGTGAGGCCTATAAAAGCCCGCACTTCCTTTTGTGTCTGGGGTATTGACATGTTAGCAATTAACTGAATGCGGTCGGGTGTAAGCTGCCTTCCCTCCTTGGACAGCGAGTGACCAAGATAAATAACTCGCTGGACACAGAATTGCAGCTTAGAAGGAGACACCTTGTGCCCCTTGTCGGCTAGAAAATGTAAAACTGTCAGAGAAGCCTTTTCACATTCAGGTTCGCTTCTCGCGGTGATCAGCAGATCATCGACATATTGAAGCAGTGCAGTATTGACTGGCATGTGGATACTGTCAAGTTCTCGTTTCAGTGCTTGGCTGTAGATGCTGGGGCTTTCTGTGAATCCTTGGGGAGCGCGTGAGAATTTAAAGCTGCGCCCATTTAAACTGAATCCGAACAAATATTGGCTTTCCGGATCTATTGGGACGCTGAAAAAGGCATTCTTGAGATCAATTACAGTAAAGAATGTTGCTTCGGAATCAATTGCTGTCAATAATGATGATATATCAGGGACCACAGGAAATTGTGGTACAATGCACTTGTTTAGTTCACGCAAATCAATAACCAATCGGTATACTGGTGGGGCAGTAGGATCAGTTCGTTTAAGAATCGGAATTATCGGTGAATTACATACATTGGAGTCTGTTTCTACAACTACTCCCTGGGCAATTAGCTCATCAATGATTTTCAGCAAAGCCACTACAGCATCATGCGGTAACTTGTATTGTCGCATTCGTGGTAGTACCACTCCTGCTTTCAATGTGACTCGGTATGGTGTAATGTTCATGCAGCCAACATCCGTAGGGCCTTGTGCCCATAGATGTACTGGTAAAGTCTGTAGTCGGGGATCCATGTCCCTAGACACATAGTGACCTTTAAAATCACGTAGAAACAACCTTACTCCTTCCGGAGAACAACATATTATGGCTCCTAGTGCTTTCAGAGTTTTAATTCCTAACAGATTTTCTGGGCATGATTTAGTAAGCAATAAATCTGTAGTTCGTGTCAAAGGTCCTATCGTAAGTGGGAGAGGCTGTGATACTTCATTAACAATAGGTTTTCCTGAAAAACCAAGGGAAACATTTTGAGAGCCTGAGAGGGGTGCCCCTGGAACTTCACTACGTTTTATAGTTGTTCGACTTGCCCCTGTATCGAGTAAGAATTTTCTATCTTGACCTAACAATTCACTATGTACATACGGTCCTTCTTGATCTACAGGAATCTCGATGAGCGGTAAGTCAACTTCCCTCTCTAGGCTTGTTCATGCGTAACGCTGATACTCAGGATATTCATATTGTGCAGTCTGATACATTTGTCGTGTTGTGGTTTGTGTGGCAGTAGCAGGCAACGGTGGTGCAGCTGGCACAAACTGTATGGGCTGCTGTGAGGCTGGCATGGACTGTTGCTGAACTGGCATGGACTGTTGCTGAACTGGCATGGACTGTCCATGCTGCATAGCTCCTTGTTCATTCTGATCTTGTCTAACTAATCGTGGTCTCTCTTTTGCAATACCTGTAGCTATATTACGTTTCAGGACTGGACAATCGTGTACATAATGGCCTAGTTGCTTACAGTAATTGCAGGTTCCTTTTACAGGAGCTGCAGAATCACCAGAATGTGTCACACCCTTTTTGTGACCCTCTGCTGGTACTGTCTGAGAAACTAGCATTTTCATTTTTGTATCCTTCATGCGTCTATGCTCGTGTTCTTGTTCATCCCTAATTCTATTGTGATGATACTGTAACATTTGTAGCATTTGTGACGGAGTGTTACTTTGCCAGGTACTCTCGAATTTCAATATTCTATTCTTCACTGGAGGCAATGCATTTTCCACTAATTTTGTCACAAATAAATGTGGATATGAGTCACTACTTGCTTTTATACCACTGTTTATACCAAAACATTTTTCAAATCGAGCATAATAATCGCTTGTGTCTTCATCTTGCTTTTGTTTGCAGGCTGTGATTGCACCCCAATCTTCCTTTTTTGTAGTTAATAGACGTGGCAGTACCTGTACTAGTAAACCTGGTAACAGTTTAACTTTATCCCCGAGCCCTGAACCTGCAGTTCGGGCCCTTTCTTCCTCTGCTAATGCTGTCCAGTCTATCTTTTGGTCTCCCACTTCCCACTCTTTTTCTTTCAGTTTTTCATAGATGCCAGCAGGCAAAAGCACCTTTAATATCGTCATAATATCAGGAAAGGTGTACTCTCCCATTAGTAACATGTCTTTAATTTCTCGGTGGAAACCCGCTGGGTCTTTGTCATGACTAGGTACTACTTTCTTCATTTCTAATAATTCCATTTTTGATATGGGTGTGTAAACAAATACACGGTGAAACTCATTGTCTTCGCCTTTTATTGGGTGCACTTCTCGTAAAGGATTTTGTCTATCCATATAGTACGGCGTTCTTTCTCTGTGGGGCAGCGAGAGAGAATCCGGATTTACAAAAAGGACATACTGTTTACGTGACACTAATATCTCTTTAATTAGCTTGTTACTAGAACCTCTCCATCTGTTCGTGAGTAGTTCCGTTAATATATCAGGTAAAGGACCAGGGTCAGCATGTTGGCTCTTATATAATATAAGGAGTTGCTGAATCATATAGATTCCAGCTAAACGTTGTTCATCTGCACTGAGATTAAAAAACGTGTGTGCTACGGTCTCATCACCGTATTTTTCAGGACTGTCAATCCAGTGAACAGCTGATCTGGCTAATTCTTGCTCATCCATGGAATCGAGGAGGTGGTAACCCCTTCGTTCTCGTAGTATTTTATCTGCGGCTTGAAACAAATGTTCAGGAGACTTCAGATTTATTACAGGCGTCGGATACGTTCTGCTATTATTTGGGCATACAGAGTGTATGGGATCAGAAAAACATCTAGCATTATCACAGGATCTTCCTCTGCCTACATAGGCTATGGTCTCTGACTGTCTTGCGGAATTCCCTGATTCGGACACTTCATCTTGCTCGAACTCGTCTGTTCCCAATCTTTCTTCATGAATACGCTCTATTTCTCTACGGATTTTTCGGCACATGGCTATTATACAATTTTGCTTATCGTGTCTCCCTTCTGATATATTCTGGCTCCATCTTGTAAGAATAAGCATTGCATTCGGGTCTACCCCCGGACGGTCTTGATTTCTGATCACACAGTTTATGAGGAAACGTAACAGTTCCCCCTGTATCTCTACTTTCTGGAATTCCATAGCTCTGTTAATACATCCTGGATCTCGTCCTGTTTGAACAAAATGGTATATGTTATCTAGATGCGTAGTCATTCCTGGTAACCTTGCTAAATACTCTGCGGCTCGCCTGATGCGTAATGATGCCAGGACCATTTCGTCCTCTTTACCAACCACCGGGTCATATCTACAATTTACAAGGAGTTCCTTAAGCGTACGTTCACTTACGAATCTAGGTGTACGTGAATGCGCTGATTCTTGAAAGACAAGTTTATTTATTCTGGGTGGTGTAAAGGTATTGCTAGCACCTCCCGTGGCCCCATCTGGGGCATCGGGTGTGAATGGGTTCGTTGAACGTGACACAGCAACTATGGGTGTCGATACCACTGTAGAATCGACTGCGGGGACAGATGTGCTTGCCGAAGCTTGTATCGGGACTTGCTGTTGCACGGGGTCGGATACCTGATCCTGACGTTGAACCCCTCCGCCAGACGGTCTATGTAGTGTGGCGTTAGTATACTCGGGAGCTGTGTCGTCTAGATATGAGGAAAGAAAAACATCTTCTGCGGTTCTGGGATGCCCTTTTTGATGTACCTTAATTGGAAATAACGGGGGTGGCAAGTCTTTTGGCATCCCTGGAACAGCCTTTGGTAGTCCTTCGGCTAGAAGGGGATACATACCATTCATAAGAGCATTTCTTTGTCTATTTACTTGTTCTGACTTCACTCGGATACCTTCCTCAATTAATAGATTTTCTTGAACTTTATTTGAACTTTCTTTACTCCTCTCTTCTTGTCTACGTGCTTTTTCTGTACGTCTATGAGATTCTTTACGCCATAACTCAACAGCGTCTTTCTGTGACTGTCTGACCTTTCTTTTCCATAACTCTTCCTCCACTTTCATGATGCACTCTGCATCCCAGGTTCCCGCTGCGGGCCACCTTTGACTTTCCGGCAATCCCTTGGTATAATCTACCCATAGATCAAGAAACAATATGGCATCTAAGCCATGCTTGTGGTACATAAAATGCCCTGGAGTGTCCCTAGGAGGAATAGGAACTGCTTCTTCGAGCACCCCTTTTTTGGTAGTAATCTGTCTTAACTTCGAGAAGAGCGGCATATTGACAACTGATCTGATACTTACTCTTGAATTCACTTAATACGAAAAACACAATAATGAACAGTGAACAAAGAACAATCATTCATACCACAATATGCAAGACATTTGAACACTTTAAACATTGAACATTAATCATTTTAACAATAACCGACAATGATGACAGTCTGCCTAACTAATCACCACGCTGAATTCTTGACAATAACTGAATACTTCGGAATACTTGATATACTGCTAAACAGTACATATACACTGCTAAACAGTGCAGACCGGATTTGTGTACCCAAATCCGTCTTGACCGGCACAACCTATGTGCGCGTCAACACGCCTCCTCGGCGATGGTACTCACCGAGTAGCTCCTTGAAACGGAAGGCCTCAGAGAATGGACAGGACTCGATAACTGCGGATAGCGGACCCTCTGGACATCGGGATTTCGAAAAACCTGGTGGGCTTCTGTATACCTCGGATCTTGCTCTCTCAGCTAGGCTCTGGTCGGGATACTTCGCACTTCTCACCGCCTCGTCTGGGTTGATCGCAGCCTCAGTCGCCCCCGCTTGACCGGAGGGAGCTTACAGGAAATCCTGCTGGTACGCGTTTATGGTCCGTCCAGCTGTGGCAGGAGACCGGGCCTGCAACGCACCGCCGGCGCGTGAGATGAGAAAGTGTCCCTGTTCGGGCGCCATTATGTGGTAAATATTCTTTTTACCGAAACTGAATTTCATACGGAATCTTTAAAATAAAGTGAAATAGCTCAGAATAACAAGAGGCAGAATCCGTGGTATAAGAGGTTTCTAAATGGGCTTTATTCCATCCAAAATGGCCGACTCGAGTCGCGGCCTTCAGGTTCCGTCACCACGAGGGTTCAGGAAGTGAAGTACAATACTTTATTGACAAGAAGTAACTTTTATAGGTCATACATTTACAATGAAACAAGTGCAAAAAGGCGTAACAATTGATAAGATAAATTAACATAGTGATACGTAATTGAAACTAGGCGTAATAAGGAGCAAAAAGAAACATGATTGGCTCTCATTATCTTACATAGGTGGATCTATACGATAATACTTAACATGGATGCGTGCGCAGCAGCATGACGTGTGATTGACGTGCAACTAGGGGGTGAAGGGGACTTGACATTTAGCTCTACATGTGGAGACGAGAAGTCTAGGGGGTCATGTCAACCTAATCCCAAATCATATCTAACATCCTATGTTTAGAGAACTATGTTATCCACAAGGAAGGACTCTCGGACAGAATCTATTCTATACTAACTGTATATGCGTGTACAAGCGTCTAAGTGTCTATATGAGAAGCGAGGGGCAGAAAACTTTCCATGGCAACAGGGCTATGAATCACTTGCAGGAGGACGGAAAGGCTGAGTCCTTTGCCTGTGAGCTAAAGGAAATGTTTACCTAAATCACTAGACAGGAATGCATCGGCTGAAGAGCAAACTAGATAATTCGAAGGTGAAATACAGCTTCTTGGCAGGCAGGCGAAAACTGGCCGAGGCAGGCACCGTTAGCTGCACAGGGAGTAGGACAAAGTTCATGGATACAGATGCGAGCTCAAGCTGAAACTGTCAGAGACAGAGAGCAGGGAAAGGCTTTGAGGAAAGAATCGGGCCTACTTGCCTGAACTGTAAAAATGGAGTACCTTAGCCATATAAAGTCGGTGGCTTTTCATACTTAGGAATTGAATATCCAGCCCATTGATGGCGGATCTGACAGGGAACATGTCGACGGTAGACACACATATGTTTGCGTCTTGGAAACTGGAACTGGAGGGAACATATATGTACTTGTGACATGCACATAGAATCGTTGGGGTCCAAGATAGGGGACATAACTGATCAGGAAAATCCACATTTCCACAACACAGTGAGCCACACCAAATGCAAGATGCTCAAGTTCTTCACCATAAATCACCTACACCGCAACAAATACCCTACACTGCCTGCCACCTATAAAACTAATAATCAACACTATCAACTCAATCATATGCAGCATTCACAAATGCTAGAACATATAAAACCCTAAACCACAACCTACACCACCAGCCTGCTACCAAAGAGGCTCTACGTTACTTGGAAACACCACTACCTTTACATCTATACCTCAATAACAACCTACAACCCCGTTATATACCCTAACCTCAACATTTAAACCATCACATCCACCCACACCTATACCACCACTTTTACCTATTCTTTTAAAAGCTAATGAAAGTGCTTGGCAGTTAACATTTTCTAATTGCTTACATTTCAATAACATGCTAAGGAAACACGAGGTTCAAATTAGTTTACTTGACATTTTCCTTGCAGAGTACTCATATGATAGTTTCAAGATGGTCAACAGAGCACTGTTGACAAGTGGAAATGCAAGCTGGCCTTGCGAACATTCCACTAGCTCCTGGTAGAGGCAAAGATAGAATTGAAAATCCCCTATAGCCTTCACAATGCTTACTGGAATAAAAGTCATCATCATCATCATCAGTCTTTATTCGATTTAAAAATCATAAAAGACACAAACATATAACCAAACATAACATATAAAATCCAATAAAATTATTTGAAATTCATCAATAAATACTTAAAAGAGTAGTAAAAAAACATTAAACAGATCAAGATGGCAACAGAATTAGAATAGCATAGTTAAAACACCCACATCAACTACAAAGTTAGAGAGAATCAATTAATAAGGTGCACGCCATATTGTGTCAGTTAGACAGGTTAGTAAGGATGCTTCAAATGTTTACCAGAGGCTTGAGCCCTTAGGGTCCATGCCCAACCCAAGAATTTGGCTATTGATATAGAGATAATTGGTAAAGTGCTAGTGTGTAAGATTCTTAAAGCAACAGCACATCTCCTAGTACCTAAAGTTCTACACATAGGAGACAGCCACACTCTCCTTGGGATAACTAATGCTGGGCAAACAAACAGGAAATGGGCAATGGATTCTGCTTGTAACCCACAAGCGGGGCACATTTCCTCACGGGAACTAGACCATCTACCTGTAAGAGACTTGAGTGGTAAGGAACCAGCTCTAAGCTGGAAGTAGAGCTTCCTGTCTCCGGGTTTCGTGATCAGGTCCCAGTACTGTTCTAGAGCAGGAGTAATCTTTACCTCTAGATAGCGACCAGTCATCCCAGTGGAATTTGCTCTGCTCCATACTTGATGGTCAACTCGTTCCCAATAAGTAATTTGGATAATTCTCTTTGAAGGAAACTGTGCAGCCGCTGGGTCACTCCACAGCCCCTCCATACCCAAGGCTATCAGGGTCTGGCGGAGCTGCCTCAGCCATTCGATCTTATGAAAGACGTCTAGTCCTATAACATCCATAAGCCCTTTAGCATACAGGGAGAGCTCCAGAGTGGTCCAGAGCCTTCGCCAGTATAAAACCGGGCGGAGTCTAGCTATGTCCGCAATGGCCTTCCTACCTAACTCATATCTTAGGGGAACCATAGGGGTACTCTGAGGGAGACCTGTTATGCTACGGAGGAATGTATTTTCGGCTTTAGTTAAAGCAGCCAGCCGATCGAAACCTCATAATTCTACCCCGTACAAAACTGAACTTAGGGCCTTAGCCTCATAGACTTGGAGCACAGGTTTTATGGGCTTAGTAAAAGATTTTTTATGCTCCCTAGTTAATGCTCCTGATATTTGCCTATGTTTCAGGGCAGCCATCTCTATGTGCTTATCCCATTTATTGTTTCTGGTTATGTGTATGCCTAAATAAACAAAATTGGTAACCATTTCTATCGGTTGCCCATCCATAAAAAACGTTCTCCCTCTAAAACTTGGATGTGGGTTAAAAACCATTAGTTTCGTCTTGGCCACGTTTACCTCCAAGCCATGACCAAGACAAAAATCTTCAAAGACTAGTAAAGCTCTTTGCAAGCCACTCGGAGTTTTTGATACGATAAGCGTATCATCCGCAAACATCAGTATCGGAGTAATAACTCCGGCGAGCTTTGGGGCATCTGTGGAGACGCTAAGCATGGATTTAACTATCCCATTGATATATAGCGAAAAAAGCGTAGGGGCCATGGTGCAGCCTTGTCGCACACCACGTTCTACCTGGAACTCAGGGGTAACATCACCTAAGCCTCCCCACTGGATTTTAGCAAAATTAGACTTGTGTAGCCTCATTATCAAGGTCAAAATTTCTACGGCGAGCCCTAGTTTTTCTAGCACTGCCCACAACCGCAGACGAGGCACGAGATCAAAGGCAGCTCTTAAGTCCACAAAAGCTACATAGAGACTGCCTTTCCCCAAAGTGACCACTTTCCAGTGAAGTTGCACGAAGCGAAAGACTTGATCCACTGTGCTGGTTAGTTTACGGAAGCAAGCTTGAAAAGGGGACAGGATCATATTATCTTCAATCCACACTAGTAACTGATTCAAGACCATCCTCCCTATAACCTTCTGGATTGTATTAATCAGGCTGATTGGTCTATAGTTACCAGGCAACGTCCTGTCACCCTTCTTGAACACTGGGATTATAACAGCCCCCCCCCCCAAGATTTAGGGACTGGGGCACCTTCAGCTACAGCATTTGCCAGTAAGGTGATATACTTACTCCAGCAATTTTTATTATGAAGGAAAAGATCAGACGGGACCCCGTCTAGTCCCGGAGCTCGTCCACATGCTACGGAACCGAGAGCCATTAAGGCGTCTTCAATATTAAAAGGACCATGGTGATAGAAGACATGGGTTATCTCACAGGAGGGGTTAGACTGGAGGTCACATGCATATTGGGGTTTAAAGTATTTTACCCATTCCTCTTGTGAGACATGGTTTGAGGGTCTGTCAGGTAACCCTCCTCTGTCCCACTTGATGATGTTCCAAAATAGTCTGGTGTCCCTGGCATGGCTAGCACCCTTCAAATCAGACCAGTAGAGCTCGACCCATTTCTTTTTGGCCAGGCCTATACATTTTTTGTATAATTGTCTAGCTTTACGTACGTGATCACTACAACCACTAGAAAGGGCTGCAGCAAGATCAGCTGTTTCTCTCCTGCAATCACTATCATACCATCGTAGACGCTTTGGTGGGGCCCTCCTATCTTTCCTAGCTGGTTTAAAAAAATGCCGGCGTATTCCCTCGAAGAAAGTTTCGTGGAGTCCAGTGGTTAGTGCATTGCCTGGCATAATAGCCATAAAACTCTCAAACTCCGATATAGTTTTGGTCAGCTGTTTATCAATGCTATCAGTGACCTTATCATTGGTCTTGACCACACTCCACTTGAGCCTGCGCATATCATTGGAGGGGAATACTTCAGGTAGCATGAGTTTCGGCTCCTCTTCTATTGTGTTACCGTTCTTCCACCAGCAATGCGTTACACATAGAGGATTGGGGTCGCTTTCTGGTTTAGATTCAACCACCATGTCTTTTACAAATTGCCATAACCTCAAGCTACAGAGGTTGTAATCAATCCTGCTCCTATGGCCGCCATTGTCAAAAGTGTAGGCCCCTTCCTTGTCCCCCGGCGTCCTTCCGTTCAATGCCCTCAGACCTCTCTCGTAACAGAGGGCATTGACCTGCACTGCGGCCTCTTTCTATCTTTTAATTGGTTCTAATTCGAGTCCAGGAATACCCCATAGCTGTTCTTCCTCAGGGTCAAGTCCCCAACAAAGATCTGGGTTTAAGAGTGGTTCAAAGGTTATGTTCAAATCCCCATCGGCAAGCACTCCCCTCTCACTCGAGTGCTGGTCAATGAGGGAATCCAATATAACCAGAGCCAGAGTCATTGTCCCTTTGGTCCCTCTAAGGTACAGATTGTAAATATCCAAATCACCCAGTGGGCCCAGGGATAATCTAACTAATTGAATGTCGGGAGACCCTGTTGGAAGCTCGCTAGCCGCCAAAAATAAATCTTGGCGTACCCAAGTTGTTAAGCTGCCCATGGGGTGCCCTTTGGATCCCTTGGAGGCGGGAACGTGGAAGTTCAGATAACCCAGCAACAACTGGGGCTCACAGGACCAAGTCTCCTGGAAAAGGCAAACATCAAAGTTGCCAATGAATTGAACCCACTCCGGAGAGTCCATTTTTGCCTTCAGACCAGCAACATTCCACGAAATCATTGAACCCACCCCTGGTCCCAACTTTTTGACCTGGTAATTGGTTTTGGGGCTTACTTCGTGTTGGATCTGGTACTCTGGGTATATTTGTAAAGATGGGGCCCTAGTTGAGTTAAACTTCCCAAGGGGGGCAAGGTTCACTTCGTCAGCTCCAACCATGGGCACAACTCCGGCTACAATGAGATCCCTTGAGGCCAGAAATTCTGGTCAATCAAAGTAATCTGGGTTGCAGGAACCATTGTAGTAATCAGAAGAGGGGATAGTGAACCCAGGTGATAATCTCTTCCCTACCCAGTATTGCCTAGATCTTTCGGCTTGATAGGGGGCCGAATTATAAAAATGGCCTAGGTCATACACCCCTATCCCAGACTGGTCCCCTAAAGGTGGACAATCACAGATAAAACGCACTAAGCGCCTATCTTGGAAGTTCACAATAATAGAATCGCCCACAACATCTTTCGGTCTGGATCCAACCCAGCTGACCCTTCTGACAAATAAAATCTTCCCGTTCAAACTGGCGGGGATTGGTCTATTCTTATTTAGCCAGAATGTCACTTTATTTTTGAGTTCATGGTAGGATTCAGACTTGCCACCTTTTAATTCAGGGACACCAGTTAGTACTGCAACGTAGGGTAGAGAAGCTGGAGGAAGATGAATATGAGCATTGGGAGATTTTACAGGTTTATCATGCGTCTCTCTACTTACACCTTCACTCATACTCTTGCTCTCCCTGTTAATATTCTCACTATTGTTATTGCCCCCAGATTCATTACTGGTTCGGCCTAGCCGTAAATTAGTTTTATTGGCATTGGCCAGAACCGTGTGTGCATCAATCCCTATGCTATCCTTTGTGGTTGCAGCGGGATCAGCAATGGGAATAGGTGTGGGGGTCAACATGGGTGCGGCCAGAGCTACTGGATTAGAATTAGATTTTGCTCTCTCGTTTGTTACTAGTTTAATGACGTTTTTTAAACAGCAAAAATTGTCGAGCATCGTCTGTTCAAGACGTTCAAATCTTACATTGACCAATTTAACCCTTTCTAGGAGGGGGAGTATTAGTGATCGAACCACCTGTTCTATTTGGACAATCACTTCACCTGGTTGTGGCTGGTCAGGGGGGCATTTATTACCTCCCCCAGTTACTTGGCAGTCCCCCACTGGTAAAACACCAGGTACATTGGTAGGGTTTTCCAGTTTTTTAGAAATTTTCGGCTGCCTCCCTCTTTGGGTATCCCCACCTCTTTTCCTTTTGGATTAGAAGGCCTTATTGGTTTCTTACTAGCCCGTGTCTGGGGCCATACTACTTCAGATCTTGTGGAACTTTCATTTACAAAGGCGACCTCCCCAGAGGCCTCGGTAATCTTCATGCTATCCTGTAAAATAATAGGGCTTGACTCAAGATCCCCAAGCTGGGATGGATTACTCTCTTCAAGCCCTACTGGCCTAATAGGAGATTTTGCTAAGGCTAATAGCCAAATAGATGATCGTCTAGCTTGCATTGACTCAGTGGAAAGTCGCCGCTCAGTTACGGCGATTTCATGCTCTAGGACCGAAACGGCCCTCGTTATAAACTGATCTAAAGTACCAGTAACTGTCCCGCCCCCCCCCCCAGTGCGCTTACCCTTCCCTACCATTACCCAGCCGTTTATTAGAATGGGGAGCTAGGAGCTTACTATGGGGTAATGAACTATAATGGGAAGCAATGGCACATAAAAATTGAATTGGTACTCTTAAAAGTGCTATAAAAAACTTATGTAACTTATGTAACCACAGTGTTAAGCGTCACAATACACCCATGTATACAAGTATTAAGTCCACGAGGTACTCAGGGTAAAAGACACTGGAGTGGCGGTTCAGCAAACCACCAACCACCCTCAGCAGACCCAGTGAACAAACAATCACAGACCAAAAGTCTCGGCAATAGAGGAGAAACACCAAACAGACCACAGTACCTTGAAGGGGCAAGCAAGGGGCCGGAATTAAGGGGGGGGTCCAGCCCTGCCTTTTCCTGGCGTTGACGGGCGTGAGACGGGCCCGTCACAAAAATAAGCTTGAAAAGAGAACTTAGTTGCCTAACATCTATCTGCAAGGAAGTGACATCACTGCATTTCCATGAACAGTGGTCCCTCACACGAAGGATAAGGTAAGAAAATTATTATAGAAGTACAATGAGATCTATAATGTGTTGTCCAGCTGGACCAAAAATTGTAATGTTCCAAATATACACAAAGAAGACAAAACAATCAAGTGGAAAAACATTGGGTTGTCTTCTTTGTGTATATTTGAAATATGAAATATTTTTGGTCGGCTGAACAACACATTATAGATCGCATTGTACTTCTATAATACTTTTCTTACCTTATCTTTTGTGTGAGGGACCACTGTTCATATAAAATACCAGTACCCAAGGTCTCTGACCTATCTAATTGGGTTCCCTTGTCTACATATAACATCACTGCATTTCCAAGCATATATCTGCACATGAAGTGAAATTACTGCATTTCCCATCATCCATCCACATAAGAAGTGACACATTCCCACCAAAACCATCTTTAAAGGGAGAAGCCAGATAAGAGGACTTTCTTTCTCCATCATCAATCTCCAAATGAAGTATTATCCCTGCATTTCCCATCATCCATCTGTAAAGTGACTTTACATCCTTCCTTCTCCTACTACAAACCTTCATTTCATCCCATAATGCGGGTGTCCCCAGCAAAAGGTCGGCACAGACTGCGGCATTACCTGTTTGGACCTGATATGTCCAGGAAGGACATTGTGCCAGAACTCCTGTCCTACTAAAATTGACAAGTTTGCCTCACCCAGGATCCCATACTGTCAATCTCCTCAGTCACACCTAGACATCAGTAACCAAAGCGCTCACATACCATTTGCACATATACATCCCACTAACTACCACATACCCTTAAACCATAGAACACACATATTACAACGTGTGATCATTAACCCTCGTGTTGCAGTACTCTATGTACCAGACATCGCAGACTTCATGACCTATCACAAGCATGACACCTTCTTTGTAACAGAAACATAGTTCACCCCCAGATTCTTGCACAGCTTAGACATCAATTTTCTCACAGGCTACTGCATCCATCATGTGGAACAAGCACATAAGAAGGCAGGAGGCCCCATTCCTAGGTGAGTAGCACTCAACTCCATGGAGCTGTTTACATGTCATGTCCCACTCTCTGCAACCCAGTCCCCACTTTACATCTCATCTACATTTGAGGACAGAATAAGGAGTTCAAAGATAAATTCTCAGATTTCTTCACCACCTCATTGACATGCCCACACCCCCTCTTGGGTGACTGCAACCTCTCTGACAATAAAAGCTAAAAAAAACAACAAGTGACACCCTCCTCATCCTCATCAACACACTCAACATGGTACAGCATGCTACACAACCAACACACTCCAAAGCCCACATCCTTTACCGTGTCTTCTCAGCATCACCAACAATCCAATGCAAACCACCCATACCCTTAAACTGGACTGACCACTTGGCTATCTCTATCTCCCTGCTCATTGTCCCATCAACTAACCGAGGTTAACCCAAATAAAAAAGACCAAACATTCAGATTCTTTAGAGACCTCACCAGACACAACATAATGCTTGAACTCATATTGCACCCTATCAATTTCAGATCTGATGCCATCACACATCCAAACAACTTGAAAACTTTTTTTGAACACTTTGCGAACAACCACGCGATTTAAAAACACAAGTGCAATCCCAAATGTTCAGCACCCTGGTACTCTAAAGACTGTGCTGACAATAAATGATCTATCTGCAGACAGGAAAGATGTAAGAAAAACACACAACTCCCAAAGACCTCATGATACTGTAGTCCCTCTACAAAACATGCAGACAGCTCATCACATCAGCCAAAGCAAAGTATTATACTAAAACCATCAATGAAGCCACCAGT
Source organism: Triturus cristatus (assembly GCF_964204655.1). Taxonomy (NCBI): domain Eukaryota; kingdom Metazoa; phylum Chordata; class Amphibia; order Caudata; family Salamandridae; genus Triturus; species Triturus cristatus. Next base: position 319,237,836 of record NC_140589.1, on the reverse strand, counting down.
AGAAGCAAACAGTGCATTAACCCCCTGCCAAACCAACCTATTCCTCACTCCACAGAAAGGTAAAATGCTATCAACCTCTTCTTCAGTAAAAACATATATAGAAGATCCAACAGCACATCAATAACTCCAAGCCTTCTTCATCTCTTCTACCAACCCCTTTCCGTGGAATACCACAATGTCATCTGTCTAAGCCCCATTTCTTGCAGGTCTCGCACACACTTTACTTCCTCAAAGCCACTTCTTATGAAGATGATGTCTTACCCTCATCCACCATCGAAGCACCCTTTTGGTACGTGCTCTCATCCCGGCTCATCATTGCCAATGCCTTCCTCACTCTTCCCAGAAGCTCTCAAGATAGGCTAGTTCCTTCCTCTCCGAAAGATGATGACCTCGTCAACTACAAGCCCATCACTGACCTAACATTGTTCAGCAAGATCATCGAAAAAGAAGTCTATGTTCTGCCCCAAGAATACATTAATGCTAGACATATTCTACACGCCTACCATTCTGCCTTCAGATCCCGCTCCAGCATGGAAGCAGTTACCTTACATATTGTACACAATGACCGCATGACCACAACCTTTAGAAGCAATATTGAACCAGAAACACATTATGCATTCTCTCTCCCTCTCTACCTATATTTATACACAGACACTCACAAAGAATTTCGGTATCAATTTGCACATCACATATGTACATTTTCTTCTTCAGTGCTTGGGTTTTCAGCTGATGAGATCTGCGCCGTCTGCCTTCCCCCCGGTGAAACTGACGAGCAGTGACCGTGAACATCCCATCCGGTCCCTACACATTGTTCTGCTGGGAATATATTAGGGCCATTACCAAGATGTGCGATGAAGCAAAATAAACGAGACGAATGCAGCTCATTTGTCACTACAAAACCATGCTGTTTGTTCAGGCGGCCAATTACACACGAGATAATATTTAACACGTGTCATCCCGGTATTGTTCTCAAATCAACATAAAAGATTTCACATCAGCCTCAACTGACCAAATATTTGAGAAATATAAAAGGAACGCCAGACGTGTTTATGTGCAGCACAGCAGAAAGCCTTCGCGCAGTTTCCAATCCCTTGGACCGGAGCTAAAACACTTGCCCTTCATTGTACGAAAACACACATCCAAGATGGCTCTGTGCCATATCCTCCCGGGCCTAAGCAAGAACACATGACCTGTATCCTGTTTACACTTGCACAAATCTCGCGATTGCATAATCAAAACCGGAATCCGGCAACAGGTTCTAAAATTAGGACCTTGAACGGCATTCACAGAAATACCGCGCACACATCCGCCTTTAGTGTATATTGTAATGTTTATACAAACATGAGCCGGCTCTGAGGCGCAGCATCCGAAGCAAGGGGGCTCCAGAGCAACAAAGAGTGGGCGCGACACATGCACTGCTTGCAGTTGTAGCTTCTTGCAATGTAAAGCACTTGGAATAGACTTTTTGTAGCTAAAAAAAACAATATCATAAAAAATATACTACACATTTATTATGTTGTCACTATTCAGGAAAACGACAAACCTTCAAGAATCGTATTTATCTATGACCAGTTTTAAGAATCTCCTTTTTCCTGATTCAGGAATGATATAGAAAGTAAAGATTGCAAATGTGAAGCTTTCTCGCGCACCCATGTAATTACGGTAATATCACCATGCAGATAACATTAGGAGATGCATAGGACTAAGGGGACAACTGCATGAAGTTGCAATGGGAACGCCGGGTGTGGTCTTATAATGGAATAATGCATCCACTCCATAGTTTGGTAACAAACACCTGTTCTTCAGTACCTAGATGTTCAGGGGGTGAGTGTGCACTTTACAAACACATGTGATGTATTATGCTAAATTAAAGAGGCCTGTTTCAAAAGAAGTTCTCATCATATCTGTGTACCCTCTGGGTGCTTATCATTAATTTCTTTAAAGGGGTGGCATAGAAATGTACCCCTTTATGACTATTTGCCTACTCTGTCCCCCCACAAGGGCGCGATCGCACTCAGTTCGTACCTCAAAGGAACTCAGATGATGTCACCTTCCCAATTTCCAGATTGCTATGGGTAATATCAGTTGCCAAGCCACAACTGCACCGCATATCTTCCCAAATTAGCTGTCAATGTGCTAGCACTAGACTCCTTGGGCCTCATTTATGAGAAGTGACGCATCGAGTCACTTCTCATTGAGCCCTCCTTGCGTCATGATGGATGCGTCATATTTACTATATGACGCATCATGTCGCAAGGAGTTACAGATACCTCAGTATTTCTGACGTATCTGTAGGTGCAAAAGTGACGCATTGCTGGAGTGTGTCAAAAAGTGACGCAACTCCAGCAATGTGTCCTTTCACATGGGGCAAGCCCCATGTGAAAGGACCTGCGTTACTCTTACGCCTGCTGTGAGGCAGCTGTAACATTTTGACGCATTTGCACCCTAGAATTGGCGCAGTGAAATCTCGTAGATTTCAGTGCGTCACTTCTACGAAGGCTTACTTGTGTGGGAACGCCTACCCTGCATACATTATACCTGACGCAGGTATAATGTAGCGCAGGGGTTTACAAAGTGACGCATCTGCTTAGATGCGTCACTTTGTAAATAGGGCGCAACAGGAGGCCTGTTTTACGCCACCGATGCGTCACAAAAAGTGACACAACGGAAGCGCAAAACTATTGGAAGGCCTCATAAATAAGGCCCCCTGTCTTTATAGAGGGCAGTTTTCACCAGCTCTACTTCCCCTGTGGCCTCAGACATGTGGCTGTACCACTCTCACGCCACACTTTTTTTTATAAATCCTGTCTGACCTCTAATGACCTGGAACTACTCTCACGCACTGCCAGTGCTAGTCATGTAAGCACGCAATAAACAAAACTCTCTGAGAGACAGAACCCCAAGGGGAAAAGTATGGAGGGAAAACTGTACTGGGATTCACTAATGGGGTTCAGTTATATGTTAGCTGGGAACACTTTCACACTGGCAATCAATGGGGACATCTGTGGTAGCTTGTAATACATGTCACGGGGCTGTGCAAATAAACCCTACCACCCCACACATTATGCTCCTGGATATTCATACCCCCATACACTGGCCTATTGCCTAATCATTTGTTCTGGAAATACTTAACCCGACATGTCGATCTGGACCAACCAAGTGTTCATTGTTGTCTTATCCATAACATGTTGTCTCAGGAAGGATCTCTCTAATCCAGACTGATGTAGTTGTAGTTGCGGAATCTTTTTACATCAACCAAGGACATTCGTTCTTTGCTGATGTAGGGTATGTGTTTCTTAGATGACCTGTGGAATGAAGCAGAAATATTGCTAATCCTTTGCAAATAGGCTGTATGTAATGCTGTATTTTCCATCAGGTTTGGGTCAGAAATATGCAGTTTGATCATATTATGGGTTAGAGATGTGAATGGCCCTGTGCTAGGCTACTACTCACTGTACCAGTAACCCAATAGAAAGACATGTTCCTGATGTGTATATATAGGGATAGAAATATATTCAGACCATCATTGAGAGCAGTGCCCTAATGGCATATTTGTCAAAAATTGTTGGATGTCCCTTTTAGCCATCAGAAACCCCCTCTTTGTCATTGGTCCTGCCATTGAAAGGGTGATGTAAAGATTACCCTATTGAGGGCAGGTATTCTGATGCATGTCAGCTGATCTACCTGCTCCCTGATTGCCTTGCTGAGTAGGGAGGCGCGATGCAGGACAAAGGCCGGAAATTCCCAGCACGTCAGGGAAATAGTTTTTAGCTTTCAAAGACCAGTATTTGGTTTGTCTTTGAAAAGCCAAGAACACATCTGGTCATAGAAATGCTTGCAAAAAGGTACATATTGCAGTTTCAGCTCTGAAACAACTTTTGAGAGATAGACATGAAGCCTGTCTGTCTTCATAGTGATGCACCTGTTTGGAAGATCCCTGCACACCCACCAAATAACTCAGGCAATTAAAGTGGTGTCGATGGTTTTCTGCTGAAATCCTTCAGACCCTCAATCCATACCTTTGGATTTATTTGATTCATATTGAAGCCAAATATAAAAGAATAGCTATTTCATACAAATGAGACTTTGGGGTCTATTAGCATGGCGGTCAGAAAATCACTCCGACCGCCATGGTAGCGGGAAAACACCGCCCGCCAGGACTGCCGGTCCAGTTATTATGTTCCACAGTGAAAATCCGACTGCGGCGGTCGGATAGCGGCGGTTAACATTGTGGCGGGCGGTGCTGCCAGCAGCACCGCCACAATGTCCGAACAATCATGTCCTGCATGTCCCTGCACTGTGTTGCAGGCACTGCACAGTGCCTGCCACCTGGTACAGGGACATGTGCACCCACACACCCCCAAAACATTGGGGGTCCGAAATAGACCCCCGGAGACATTCTCTGCATGCCTTTCAATGGCGGTTCCACCGCCACGGAAAGCTGGCTACCGCTGGCATCATAATCGTGCTGGCGGTGCTTGGCCCTGATCCGCCAAAATTGTAGCGGTCCAGCTCCGCATGCCAGGCAAGCGGGCGGACTGCAACCAGCGGAAAATTGGCGGGCGGAAAATCACACCGCTGCGGTCACGACCGCAATGCTAATCGGACCGGCAGTGTTCAGGGCTTCGATGGCGGGCGGATGTCTGCCGCCGGTCTGGCGGTTGCTACCGCCCGCCCCGCGGAGGAAATCCATCCTCCATCCTAATGGACCCCTGTGTTTGAAAATAAGATTGGGATGATGAATGATAATGTACTGTACTTGCCAGTGCATGCTTGTCACTCAGAAATAACTAGCTACCTGTATCTATGATTTCTCAAAGATTTTTCCCTCGTTAGGCCCTAGTAAAGATAAAGAGATTCAATTTATGAAAAGAAGGGCTCTAATGGAGTATATAAGCGAACATGTCCATAGGGATCTGCTATCAACCCTGCACGATAAATGTAGATCTTAATGTATTGCTTGTTCAGCCAAAATAGTGTTTAGGAGATATTGGACCCCAAGAGGAATGAAATGTCTTAATTTAATCGCAAGAAATACTTGTACAACACATGGATCAGTAAATGAGTCATATGAATTGGAAATACTTGCAAGTAATTTCTTCTTGTCCTACTTTAATAGCAACAGATATTTGTAGGAAACATGACTCAATTAATGGGTCATATGAATTGGAAATGCATGAAAGTACCTTATTATTTTAACTCGTTCTTGGGAAAGGTTTGGTATGCTCTACACTATTGGTGGTGTCACAGGCGTTCGCAGATGACTCAGATTTGTCATTGGTTTTCAAAAGCTTTTATTACAGTTTATAGAGTAATTCCAGAAAAATGGAAAATCCCACTCCCCCTGCCCGCCAAGTTAAAGAATGGATCATGAATTTGATAGTTATATCTAGACCAGAAAGTAATGGTCTTTAAAACTTCCTAAAAGTTTGTGTATGAAAGACTTGGTAGGAGTTAAATAAGTTAGATTAATGAGTGTAGGGCATTTCACTAACTGCATGTTGGTGTGCATTTCTTTTCATGTTTCTCCTGTATATCTTTAGAGACCCAGAATCTAGCTATGATAATAATTGGAAGTGGAAATGGAATTTTGATGTAATTTGTTCTTTCTATTTTTGATCTTGATATAACATATTGAACTGCTGTTTGCAATTATATTTTAATTACAATTAGAAAAAAGAAGTAGTATTAAAAGATGTCACATGCCTGCAAACAAAATGCTGGGCTAGGTGAGAAGCGAACGAGAGACAGAGCAAGACAGGGAGACAGAGGTGGAGAGAAATGGAGATAAAGAGAAATGGGGAGAAAGATACATAGCCTGAGACAAAAGGAGAAAGGGAGACATAGGGTTTTGGGAGGGAGATCGAAGGAAAGAAAGAATTGAAGAACCAGAACCTTTTGGACCTGGCGGCGCAGGGTACGCCCTCTGTCTCCGGAGTTCACCTGCTTCGCTACACAGAGACACAGGACACTCTGTCGGCGTTAGAAGATTGGATTTATTTAGCTGCAGCTAGTACAGTTATCCTAGAAGTACACAAAGTAGGTTCTCAGGAGACTGCCACTTCACTCTGTGGCACATCAGGTTAAATTCTATACAATACATAATTATTAACGAGATACGCTCCCAAAGCATATAAGAAAAGAGCCAATAGGGAAAGTTGGAAAACAAAGCGGAACCAATAGGAAAGGTTCGAAAACAGAAAAATCAGATGACTCGAAGAGACCTCTCCTCCAACTGTGTTTGTCACCCCACCCTCGAACTAATTCATTAACAGATTATAACTAACTTGCAGGTGGTGAGATACGTTTGTGTGTATTGGAGGACAGTCGTGACACAAGAGAATGCTAGCAGGAGACAGTGAAGGCCAGTCGATAAGATATGATCAGGAAAGAATAGTGTGAGCCAACAGATAGTTGAAACAGGGATTAGAAAAGCCAGACAGGGATTAGTGTACTCGGCTAGTTCTAACACCAGCTTCGCAAATAAAGGCCGAGGACGTATTTTGACACCGGGCTACAGAAAAAGCAGAATAGACTTCGTTCGCCGTGCTGCCTGAGTGATGGCAACACAAAATGGCGGCGGGTCACAAAATGGCGGGTCGATTCGATCGTGATCGAAAATCGAAGTTCCTCAGACCCTCCTTTTGCCAGAACTCAGGCAAGATAGACTCACGTTAATCTGAGTCCACATCAATAGCCATGAGGTCATTGAGCTGTTGCTGTAACATCATTCTTATGTTTTCCGTTACTTGTGGCTTGGGGTTTGGGATGCACATAGTAGCACAAAGATCACAGATAGCGGGACCACAGTGCATACAAAGGCAGCAAGAAAATACAATGGTCAAGATTATTCCAAGGAATGTCAATGCTTTCCAACTCCATTTGGACAGTAGTCCCCAAAACCATTCCGTTAAAGACCAATCTCCTTCGTCCTGATGAATAGACTCGGAGATTATGTGCAACTTGGAGATAGCTTGGTATACTGTCGGAGCGTCACTAGGAATGAAAATACAGCAACTTGACCCGATCAATTTACATACTCCACCACGATCGACAAGAATAAAGTCTAAGGCAACTCGATTTTGCAAGGTCATAAGACGATCCGCCTGTAGTTCTGCCGTGATATTACTTAAGGCTCCTACAGTGATGTCTATTGTAGTCTCTACGACACGGACCAGTTGCCTTATATTTCTGCTGTTGGCCATTGGACCCCAGAAGGGAAGAAATCCTTTAAGGAAATCTCCCCCCTCTTGTCCCGCTGTGTCCTTTGAATCAATAATCCCTCTGCCGTAACGGGTTCGGTGATAATTGGCAGAAGCAGTGTAAGTAGGAGGAAGAAGAAAGGCTATATAGCAAGTACCAGAGAAACCCGTTGGTAACCAAGTATAATAGCAAATGAAATAGGTGCCTTGAGACGGCACTAGAGGAGGCGAGTTTTGAGAGGAATAAATGTACGTGTAGGAGCAGTTACTCTTTTGTGCAGTGTCAGAAGAGCGATCGTTTATCTGTAAACAGAAGTTACCTTGATGCGGTATAGTCCAGATTGGCGAGGACTTTCCCTTTCCCATTTTACTATTAAGACTCGACATATATTGGGTGACGTTCCAATTGGTGTATGCTTTCCTTTCGTCGATGGAAATTTTGCTGTTCTCCATGATTTTAGCCATAACTACCATACCGTTAATCAAAGAACTACGACTAACATCCGGATAATTAATTTGTGAAGTAACAGACCGTCTGAAATTGCTTTGATAAGCATTGGAGAAAATGACGAAGAATGCCCAAGCAGATCCCTCATAAGAAAAAGGGATAACTAGATATGGCATTCCTTTCTCGGTGGTATGTGGCATAAGACCACATACCCAACAATCAGTTGTGTTAACCACTAATTGATGCTGGTGTAATAGTTGGATAAAGGAATTGTTGTAATACTCAGTTCTTCTGACAAGTTCATGTGAAGGAAGAGTATGAAAGAGGTGTGGAGAGATAGTAGAAGAAGGCAAAGAGGAAGAAGGGGAGGTATTTCTTGGCTGCAAAACATAAATTATCCAACCAATAATCGCCAAAGCAATACATAATGATATAAAAACATATAAAGTTATACTAAAACGACTGTACATTATTTTACAGGGTGCTTTCTTCACTCCATCTCTTCTTTCTTTATTATTTAGTGTAGTTTCAATCTTACTAGTGGATGCTCACGGCAATCTTTCTCAATCACTGAAGTCACGATGCTCTACCGTCCTATGACACTGAAGATCCTGCAGACCTATTGTCACTACTCAGGTCGTGACCTAGACTCCTACCGTGACCCTGCAACCGAAACAGAACACTACACAAGGGAGAAGAAAGTCTCAAATGTTCTTTTGTCTGGGCCTGAGATTATAGTGTTCCTTCCCCGGAACACTCTGATTTTGAAACAATGTTCTTGGTTCAGTCGTATCCAAGTGATGATGCCATGGAATTGCTTCTTGTAAAATGTCGTCGTCCTCTTTCTCAGACAGTGTCCCATTCTGGTGTGCATCGCTAAAGGGTACAAATCGTGGAACTGTTTCGCCTTCACAGTCACCAACCCCTCTACGAACCCACTGATCAAAAGGCAAAGGCAAAGGTACTTTCTTGCAATGCACACCGTGAATCCAATTTTTCTTTCCTTCAACTTTGACTGCTGTCCTTGTGGTTAACAACACCACTCGAGGCTCCCACCACCTGGGCTGTAGATTATTAGACCTTTGAAAATTCTTCACACAGACCCAGTCACCTGGTCAGATGGAATGACCTGGGTCTGTGAAGACCTCCGGCAGAGCACTCTGAACCTGTTGATGAAGAACACGCAATTTAGTTGTAAGGTCATGCACATAGTCAATCAACATTGGATAGGGCAAGTCTGAGAATTTCTTAGGGTGAGGTATTCCCCATACGTTGGCCGGACGGCAAAATACCACTTCGTAAGGGCTAAGTCCCAAACGAGAGTGTACTGCAGTTCTGGTGGATAGCAGAGCTAACGGCAAAGCAGCAGGCCAATTGAGTCCCGTACTCGCTTGAACCTTTGCTAATTTCAACTTCAAAGTTCCATTGTAACATTCTACTAAACCCGCTGATTGTGGATGATTTGCTGCGTGGAACTTTTGCTTGATTCCAAGACCTGCACAAACTTTCTGCATGACTTGGCCAACAAATTCGCTCCCATTGTCACTCCAGACAATGCGCGGCAAACCAAACCTGGGGAAGAACTCTTTTAGTAGGATTTTAGCTGTAGATAAAGCTGTATTATCTTTCAAAGGGTATGCTTCTATCCACCTCGAAAAGTCACATATTACCACCAGAACATATTTGAGGTTGTTGCATCGATCCATATGAATGTAATCGATTTGCAACACCTCAAATGGGTATGTCGGAGGAGCAAAGTGACCTGCTGGAGTTGGGGTTCCCTTTCCTGGATTGTACATTAGACAAACAATACAGTGCTTTACTACATTGTCTGCACATTTTGGGATACTTTCATTTTGCCACCCTGGAGCCAGAAGTTTACAAATGCCTTTTGCACTTAGGTGAACTAGACCATGAGCCATAGTAACCACTGGGAGTACATAAGCATCTGGTAGCAACCAACGTTGATGTTCGGATAATTCTACCGAACAACCCATCTCATCTAACATTCCCGTACTTTCTTTCCACTTGCTCAACTCCCTTTCTGAAGCCTCTTTCTGAATCGCTTTCACGCTTTCCACTGTATTCTCACACATTCCTCTCTCTCTGACCCAATTCGCAGGACCTGCCACATACATTCGACTCGTTGAATCTCTCGCTGTTTTCTTTGTTATTTCATCAGCAAATGCATTTCCTCGTCCAACATCATCCGTAATCTTCTTGTGTGCACTACACTTCACTATCGCTATTTGGATGGGTAAAGCAAGTGACTCAAGGAGATCAGTCACTAACCGACCATGCTGTATTTTGGTGCCATGTGAAGTTAGGAATCCCCTTTCCTTCCAGAGACGCCCAAAACTGAACACTATACCAAAAGCATATTGGCTGTCAGTGTACACGTTCACTCTTTTCCCTTTCGATAATACACAAGCTCTCGTCAGTGCTATCAACTCTGCTGCTTGCGCTGAATTGTGTCTAATGCGTGCAGTTTCCACAATCGTATGTAAGGTAGTTACAGCATAGGCTGAAACCGCATCTCCATTAGGCATTTTGAAACAAGAACCATCTACCCATAGAATCCCATCCGGATTCTCTAGCGGTGTGTCTCTCAGGTCAATTCTTCCTTTTGTCTCTTCCTCAGTACGGAAGAAACAATCATGCTGATCCTCAACACTCTCCTCATTTGGAAGGGGCAACAAAGTAGCTGGATTCAGGGTATTACATCGTTTAATGTGTATGTGACTAGCCAAAAGCGTCAGCTCGTAACCAGTTAAACGTGCACTCGTAAGATGCTGTGTTTTTGTTCTGTTTAGCAAAGTATCCACTGCATGTGGCACCATGACAATGAGAGTGTTATCCAACACCATTCCAGCAGACTGTCGGATAGAAATTGCTGCTGCTGCTGTTGCTTTGAGACAACTGGGCAAGGCTTTAGCTATGGGATCTAATGTAGCTGAAAAATAGGCACATGGCCGCTGTCTGTCTCCAAATTGCTGTGTCAAGACTGACAATGCACAACCTTCTCTCTCGTGAACATACAGCGTAAAAGGCTTAGTGTAATCTGGGGTGCCTAGTACAGGGGCAGAACAGAGAGCAGTGCGTAAATCAGTGAAACTCTTTTGGCACTCATCAGTCCATGGAAGGGGCTGAGGCGTATCTTTTAAAGTGAGTGCCAACATAGGTTTGGCGATAAAAGAGAAGTTAGGGATCCACTGTCTGCAATAGGAAGTAATACCCAGAAAGGCACGTACTTCCCTTTGTGTGGATGGTACAGACATTCGTGCAATCGCCTGAATTCGTTCTGGTGTCAATCGTCATCCCTCCTTTGATAGGAGATGACCCAAGTAGGTAACCTCTTGACAAACATATTGTAGTTTGGAAGGTGAAACCTTGTGATTCAGTTTAAACAAGTGGCGTAATAGTGCAACAGTGACATCTTTGCAGATATCTTTTGTATCGGCGGCGACTAACAAGTCGTCCATGTATTGAATAAGAGCAGCACCAATCGGCAAGTAAAAAGTATCAAGATTACATTTTAAAGCTTGGCTATAAATGGAGGGACTTATACAATCGCCTTGGGGTGCGCGCTTAAATCAGAAGCTTCGGCCTCCAAGAAAGAAACCAAAAATGTCCCTACTCTCTTCTGCAATTGGAATACTGAAGAAGGCATTCTTTAGATCGATAACAGAAAACCAAGTCGCTGTGGAAGGTATCATTGTCAACAAAGCAGTGATATCTGGAACAACAGGAAATTGTGGAATCACAATTTTGGTTACTTCTCGCAGGTCAATTACAAACCGGTACACAGGAGGCTGAGAAGGATCAGTTAGTTTAAGAACAGGAAGAATAGGACTATTGCATGTGTTACCTCTTGTTTCTTCAACCACATTCTTCCGAATTAAGTCATGAATGATTTCCAAAAGCGCTTTTTCACCTTCAGCAGAAATTCTATATTGTGGGATACGTGGTAATTCAACATTGGGCTTGAGGGTAACAACATAACGCGGAATCTCAAGACAACCCACATCATTGGGACCAGTGGCCCAAAGCGCTGTTGGAATAGAAAGCAACTCAGGAGGAAACTGATCTTTGGACAAATACATTGGGGAGATCAACTTCTGACCTAGAGTGAGATGTACGCCAGAAGGAGAACAATATATTGTAGCATGCATTCTTTTCAATAGGTCTAGACCCAACAGATTCTCACCGCAACCATTCGTCAACAGAAGTGGAGCTTCCAAATCATAAGGACCAACTGAAATAGGCAAAGGGCAAGAAACCGGATTGTGAACAGGGGCGCCAGAGAATCCTACAGAAACATTCGTTAAGCCAGACAAAGGTGCCCCAGGGAGTTTAGAATGAATGATAGAACTTCTCATTGCTCCAGTATCTAGAAGAAATGGCTCTGATACACCTATTGTAGTGACGTTAACATAAGGACCATTTTGATATACTGGGATTGGCACAACTCCCCTACTTTGTCCATGCCTGTCCTAGTTGGCATGAAGACTTTCATTCTCGCCTTCAACATAATGGTCTTCATTGTAATACTGTGTAGATCTCATATTCTGCTGATCAAAGTAGTTCATGGAATTGGGAGAAGGAAGGGCACGTTGTTCTTGAGTTAACACACTTCGACCTCTACCTTTGTTTGCTGACTGGAGGCCAGCACGACCTCGTGGAGCAGATAACGCTCCATTGCGCTGCAATAAAACCGGACAACTACTCTTAAAATGACCTTCCTGTCTACAATAGGCACATTGATTAGGACCTAACAAAGGTCGCGGAATGTATGGCTGAGGTTTTTGATACAACCTCTGAAACTGCGGTGGCTGCTGAATCTGAGGCTGAACATAACGTGGCGGATAGACTTGCTGCAAGAGAACCTTCGTTTTTAAATCTTTCGTCTTTTCCTCTTGCTTTTCTTTTTCTTCTTTATCCCTATTCTCATAATATTGTGCAGTAGCCAGTATCTGAGCAGAAGAAGAAACAGCCCAAGAACTTTCTGAATCTTTTAATTTGTGTGACAGCTCGGGAAGCAAATTGAATACAAATTTATCCACGAATAATCGCTGTCCACCCTCGGTAGCCATGTCCTGACCACTGTGATCGATAAATGTCTCCTCAAAATGAGTAAAGAAGTCAGAGACACTTTCATCTTTCTTTTGTTTGCATGCTGCTAGCTTATCCCAATTAACTCTCAGTGCAGGCATCATAGTTTTCATTAACGTGATGATTCTACCAGGAAGTTCCGAGATCAAAGCGTCAGGCTTTGCGCCACCCACTTGGTCTCTATCTGTATTAGCTATAACATTCCTAGTAGCTCCTAGTTCTTGTGCGTGGTCCTCTCTACGAATTTTAGCCCATATTGTCTGTGGGACTACATTACCCATCAACATATCAATATCTGCTAGATTCATAATGCAAGCATCGATTGTCTGCGATAATTCTTTGTAATAACCTGCAGGGTTCTTACAAGGATCTGGTAGAGTCTGTTTAAGAGCCAAAACTTCAGACCTCTTCCAAGGGACATGTACCCATATACGTTGAAAATGAGCAGGAATAGCTGCATTAGCGCCTACAGCCGCAACTGCCTCCTTCCAAACTGGAGGAACCTCTCTCATAGGGTAATTTTTCGACGTCAGTTTAACCGACGGATCGGAATCAAGAAAAATCTGAGAAAACACAAAAGGATCTATAAGAGATAAGTGTCCTTACAGCTTCCTCAACTTTGGAACCTACAATAAGTCCTTTTTCAAAATCAGCTTGAACATCTAACAGATCTTGTGAGATCGGACTCGAACTCACATCTTCCCATTCTTTAATGAGAATGTCGCACATTACATTAAAAACATATCTCTGTGTAGGCGCATTCCATTGCAAAAAGGTAGGCATAATATCAAACACACTATATTGTGGCCCATTCTTGATCCATCTTCGTGCAAGAGAGTCTAGCTTCTCTCGTTCCTCAAAATCTGGGAACTGACTACGAGATTGTCTTCGAGCAAAAGCCGGAGACACATGAAAAGCTCCAAAGAAAGGAGATTGAATATTAGTGACAGAGTCTGTGAGACGCTTACGCACTGACGGTGAATTAGACATTAGGACTGGAGACAGAGTATTAGGAGAACTGACAGAAGAAGAACTGGAGATTGCAGATTGCAGGAGGAGCAGAAGGCAAAGGAGAGCTAAGATCAGGAGATGAAGGCAAAGAAGTTGAGACTAATGGTAAAACCGGCAAGGGCGGTAATACTGGAGGAGGCAAATGCTGAAGAGCCGGAACCGGCGGAGGTACCACTAGCAGCTGAGCAGGCTGTAACAGCTGAGGTACATTGGCATTTTGCGCATAGGGTGGAGGCAACTTTAATAAATGAGACATTAGGGGATCCTCTTCTATATCTTTCTTATTATCAGAAGGAGAAACAGGCAACACCGGACAGCATTTATCTATCGCCATGCGATGTTGTCTTTCTGAAATTTCAGTCGCATTGTCAATTTCATCATTTTTAAACTGTTGGGCAGCCTGTATAATTGGCATACCCTGTGCTTTCCTATCTCGTTTTGCTTGTTTAATTTCTTTCTGTTTGGCTTCCTTACGCCAAAGGCGGAAAGAGTCAAACATTGCCGGCCGGGCTTTTCTTTTGAACAAAACTGCTTCCAAATTGTCTAGCACATCAGAATCAAAACTACCATTTTCTGGCCATTTGAGAACACCATCTTTCTTCGTGTATCAAGTCCATGTCTCGTTAAAGGCAGTGGGCCGATACCATGTTTCGAATAGAGCTCATATGTGGGAGTTCCAACCGAAGGAATCGGACAAGAGTCCTCAAGTCGGGAATCCCTATTACAACCAAAACAACAAATTCTTCCAAACTTAGTCAAACCAGGCATCTCGAGATGTCTCCGAACTGTTCACAAACTTCAAGGGAGTAAAACTCAGTTTACGCAGCACAAATGCACTTACCCTCGGCTTTAGCCTTTGCAAACGCTAAATCTAAGAAACCTAAGGACATCAAACAAAGAACCAAATTGTGGGCGCGACCCACGAAAATACTTAACTAAGGACGTCTTCTTCCACTAACAGAGGCCCGTCTATCGTCTTGCCTTACCATACATCATCAAAGGAATGGGCCAAAGCAGGGCGGCAGTCAGGGCAGCGGTCGTCAGTAGCCGTCAGGAAGGAGTAACCGCGCTGCAAAAGACATTCGGATTACTTTCGACATACAGGGGTCGCTTAGTGTGGCTCGCAAACCCTCCGGAATGTTCTTGCAGGGTTCCTCACGACCTTCGAGCAGAACCGGTACCACTGAAGCTGCACCACGTTGGGCGCCAATTGAAGAACCAGAACCTTTTAGACCTGGCGGCGCAGGGTACGCCCTCTGTCTCCGGAGTTCACCTGCTTCGCTACACAGAGACACAGGACACTCTGTCGGCGTTAGAAGATTGGATTTATTTAGCTGCAGCTTCCTACAGTTATCCTAGAAGTACACAAAGTAGGTTCTCAGGAGACTGCCACTTCACTCTGTGGCACATCAGGTTAAATTCTATACAATACATAATTATTAACGAGATACGCTCCCAAAGCATATAAGAAAAGAGCCAATAGGGAAAGTTGGAAAACAAAGCGGAACCAATAGGAAAGGTTCGAAAACACAAATATCAGATGACTCGAAGAGACCTCACCTCCAACTGTGTTTGTCAGCCCACCCTCGAACTAATTCATTAACAGATTATATGTAACTTGCAGGTGGTGAGATACATTTGTGTGTATTGGAGGATAGTCGTGACACGAGAGAATGCTAGCAGGAGATAGTGAAGGCCAGTCGATAAGATATGATCAGGAAAGAATAATGTGAGCCAACAGATAGTTGAAACAGGGATTAGAAAAGCCAGACCGGGATTAGTTTACTCGGCTAGTTCTAACACCAGCTTCGCAAATAAAGGCCGAGGACGTATTTTGACACCGGGCTACAGAAAAAGCAGAATAGACTTCGTTCACCGTGCTGCCTGAGTGATGGCAACACAAAATGGCGGCGGGTCACAAAATGGCGGGTCGATTCGATCGTGATCGAAAATCGAAGTTCCTCAGAATCACTCATATTTTATGGGAAAATGATAACCTAGGGCCCCATTAGTATGGCAGGCGGATCGCCCCCGCCGGGCCGGCGGTAGTCACCGCCGGCCCGGCGGGAGTGATCCGCCCGCCATCCATGCTGCAAAGACCCCCCGCCATATTACGATGGTGGGGGATCTACAGCAGACCGGGCTGAAAAGGGTTCAATATGGTGGCGGTGTCTGGCTTAAAAGGCATGCAGAGTTTACTTGCGGGGGCCTGTTGCGGGCCCCCAGGGACTCTGGGGGGTGGAGGGTACACATGGAGGTACCTATGGAACCCCTTTCAATGTACAATGTGGCAGGCACCGCCCGGTGCCTGTCACGTTGTGTATTGAAAGGCACAACCTGCCTTAGTGGCATTGCGGCGGGTGGTGTTTTCAGCACCACCCGTTTAAAATGCGCAATGCGCCTGCCACACTGGAGGGTGCAGGATCGCCGCTAGCATTGCTGGCGGTCCTGATTCCCAGGGGTATGTCCGCCCGCCATACTAATGACCATCATAGCATTGATTTTTCAGGCATGCCGGATCACAGCCCAGAAAGGGATGCCTCTTCCCACAGACTAAGGGCCTGATTTAGATCTTGGCGGAAATGGTCCGCCATTGCTTTTTCAACGGATTCACTGCCTGACCACTATGATGCAAGGATGTCTCCGTTGGCGCAAAGTTGCTAAACTTGGTTCCATTGCAGGGGGGAACGCAAGGCTGCACCAAATTCTTGTACATATGGTGCAGCCTTGCGTTTCAGAAGTGGAGGAGAGAGACGTTAAGCCAGGAAGGCTAACGCCTCTCACCTCCGATTCCTTGTACATATTGCCCTCTAGTCTCTGTGTGACGGTAATCGGCTGTAGCAGGCAGGGGCCTGGCCGCACACACCCCCGCAAGCCCTCAGGCAGCTGTGGGAAAAGAGGTAGGCAGTCCGAGAACCGAAGGGACTACAACTCCCAGGAGGCAACGGGGCAGGACTTACGTAAACTCAGCTCACGAGGGGGAACGGCCTACCCTATATAAGCACCGCCTCAGTGAGGAGACGGTGCTTGACAATCATTCATGGAAGCCGACGGCGAGGGAACACTTCCAGTCCCCCTTGCGTATTCTAAATCCTGAAATCCCGTCAAGCTGGAAACTCGCGGACGCTTGCCTTCCCGCGTGGAGTTTCCGTCCCTTTAAACCTGCCGGGCGCCATCGCGCGCCATCCTTGACCCAGAGGAACCCGAGACCACAGATTGGAGCTCCGAGGGCGGACGCTTTCCTTCCCGCCTCGGAGTAAGTCTTCTGCCTTAGAGCGGACGCTTTCCTACCCGCCGGACGCCGTGGTGCGCCATTCCTGACTCCGCGGATCCCGTGACTATACGGAGGAGCTCCGAGCGCGGACGCTTTCCTTCCCGCCTTGGAGTGAGTATGGTGCCTTGAGGGCGGACGCTTTCCTACCCGCCTCAAGGTCGAAGATACGAGACCGCGCTGTGACAGGTAACAAGTATCTCGTCACCCTGAAATATTACACTTATTCTCGCAGAGAACCATTTCCGAACCGCTGTCTGTGATATTAACAGGCAGGCGGATTACGTACAGAAATACTATTGTTTATGACTTGTATCCTAAGCAAGGGGGTGAACACAGTACCAAGGAGGGTACATCTACTCCTACCTAAACCTGTGAGTACCGGAAGGGCTAAGCGTGGGGGGGGTCGTATAGTGCAATACCGCTAAACACTGATAGATGAACCAACCTCTGTCATTTGTCATTTGTGCAGGACGTTGTTAGGAGGTGCCTATACTGCTGCATTCCCCTGCTCGAGAGCAAGACCCTCAGCACTACCACCTTAGTGCTTTCACTTCCCTGTTCTCGTGGGTGCTCTTTCCCAGAGTTGTGTCCATTACGCTGTGGGGAAGTGTGCCCTGGAGAATAGGGGGGCCTTTCTGCTTGAAGTCGTCCCCGCTGGCTGCTGAGTAAGGTTAGTGGCTTGTTCTTCTCTATCTTGTGCCACTGACATCCCCGACAGATTGTCAAGCCCAAATTAGACGACTAGCCTGGACGATGGACACCAATGTGATTTTATCTTCCCTACTGGATAGCCTCACAGCTCTCCAGCAGGAGGTTCAGACCTCCCGATTTGAAAATCAGGACTTAAGAAGGGAAATGGGTACCCTACGCAGAGAGGTGGCGGGATTGACCCGAAAGGGTACAGGTGCGGGCTCATATATCAGAGAAGCCACTTTACCACCTCCAGGACACATGGCATCTCCCCCTGATACTGCCAACCCCCTAGTAGGTGGGTTCTTTTCCGTCCCTCCAGTCCCTGCCATGGCTTCTGATCCTGCCCCTATGGTTCATGTCATTCAAAACACAGGTATCCCTCTGGCACCACCCGAGCGTTTCTATGGAGACCCGAAGAAATTCGAGACATTTCTAAATCAATGCAGACTCCATTTCTTATGCAAGCCCGTAGTCTTCCAGACAGATGCAGCAAAAACCGCGTTCATGATGTCTTATATGGGGGGAAACACTGCCAGTTGGACCATACCTCTGATGGAGAGAAATGACCCCATGCTGCATGCCTTTCCTGACTTTTGTACCGCCATGAGGAAATTGTTTGACCGAAAGTCGCACATGCTTACTCTGGACCGAGAACTACTAACCATTCGTCAAGGATCTCAAGACCTGCTGACCTACATAACCACCTTTAACCGGTTAGTGGTAGAAACCGACTGGCCCCAGGAGAAAAGAACCTCATTGTTTTACCAAGGGTTGAGAGGGGAGTTGAAAGACGTCCTCTCTCAAGTGGTGCAGTTGCCGCAAACCTGTGAGGAACTGATAGATCTTACAGTGCAACTAGACCATCGCCTGTTGGACAGAAAGGGAGACAAGGGCAGAGGAGAAGCTCGAGGATGGTACCCCAAACCTAAACAAACCATAGACGAACACCCCAAGACAATGGATGGAACAGAGCCCATGCAACTCGGGGGTATCCGAGGTCCCCTCACCAGTGAAGAAAAGGAAAAACGGCGTAAAATGAAGCTGTGCCTATATTGTGGGAAAGGAGGGCATTTCATTAGGGAATGCAGAGCCAGAGCCCAACTCCCAGAACGTGGGGTCACCACACGGACATAAGCTGTGGTGGGAACCCAAGAAGCGGCGGAAAACTGAGTAGCCCGAACCAGAAAGAGATCGATGGGTCGGGCGGTCAACATACACAGGTCTCTAATGTCATTGCCAACACGCTACAACCGGCGGTGGCTCATTTATGTATAGGAGTGGAGTTGTGGGTGACTCAAAACATACCCCTGGACACAGCAGCACTGTTGGATTCGGGTGCTATCGGGAATTATATGGACCTGGGTTATGCATCCACCATCGGTGTTCAGAGTGAAAAGAAGACAAAACCCGAGTATGTGCACGCGGTGGATGGATCTGCCTTAACCTCAGGACCCGTCACCTCACATACACTTCCGTTATTGATGAGAGTCAACACCGAGCACTATGAGTATATACAATTCGATCTCATCGATGCACCACAATTTAGGCTCATCCTTGGCATGCCGTGGCTTACGCTCCACGATCCTGTTATTAGCTGGGCAACACGTACAGTGACTTTGACCTCCCAGTATTGCCAACAGACGTGCTTTCAACAGACAACACCTTCCATAAAGCCCATGGGCACGCAAGCCAGTCTCTTGGCGGTTGCATGTGCACAAGAAAACCGCAGCAGTAACAGCATCTTACCTGAAGAGTACGAAGAGTACAGATCTCTATTCGATAAACAAAAAGCAACGCGGCTTCCTCCGCATCGTGAGTACGATTGCTGTATCGAATTAACACCTGGAGCCAACATCCCCTGCAGTAGGGTTTACGCTTTGATGGAAGCCGAGACCTTGTACCTAAAGAATTATATTGAAGAAAACCTGGCTTCCGGATTTATCGCTCCCTCCTCGTCACCGGCGTCGTCCCCTCTTTTCTTCATACCGAAGAAAGATTGTGACGAGCTCCGACCCTGCATTGACTATCGAGCGATAAACAGCATCACCGTAAAAAATAGGTATCCCCTACCATTGATACCCGTTCTTCTGGACCAACTTAAAGGAGCCCGTTACTTCACGAAATTAGACCTCAGAGGAGCATATCATCTGGTACGGGTCAAAAGCGGGGATGAGTGGAAGACCGCATTCCGGACTAAATTCGGACTTTTTGAGTACCGAGTGATGCCCTTTGGGCTATGCAACGCCCCGGCGGCATTCCAATACTTTATGGACGAGGTACTAAGGGGGTTGCTTGACACTACCTGCGTAGTGTATATAGACGACATCCTCATCTATTCTTCCTGTCCCCGAGAACATGTCAAGCACGTCAAAGAGGTCCTAAGTAGACTCCAACAACATAATCTATATGCAAAACTGGAGAAGTGTCTCTTCAATGTCCAGGAGGTAGCATTTTTGGGATACATAATCACCGCTCAGGGATTTCAGATGGAAACCGGAAAGATTGAGGCTATCACTCATTGGAAAACCCCGCAACATGTGAAATCCATCCAGAGTTTCTTAGGTTTTGCAAACCATTATAGGAGGTTTATCAAGGACTTTTCAAAGATAATACATCCCATTTCCTCTCTATTAAGAAAAGGCGTTCCGTTTGTGTGGGGAGAAGAAGCCGAAAGTGCCTTCCAGTTGTTAAAATCCAAATTTACACGAGCTCCCATCCTTCGACACCCGGACACCCACCTCCCTTTTATAGTGGAAACAGATGCCTCACAGTACGCCTTGGGAGGAGTACTGTCACAAAGACATCCAACAACAGGACAAATACACCCCGTGGCATACTTCTCCAAGAAACTTACACCCACTGAAATAAATTACTCAGTAACTGATAAAGAACTGCTGGCCATAAAAAGGGCATGCGAAGAATGGAGACACTATCTTATGGGAGCCCAACATACCGTTGAAATTTACACGGATCATCGCAATCTCCTATTTCTAAAAACTGCTAAGGCCCTTACACCGCGCCAATTACGATGGACCCTTTTCTTCGCAGAATACGACTTCGTAATCAAGTACCGCCCGGGACCCCAGAATGGGAAAGCTGATGCACTCTCCCGAAGTCTGACCACAGAAGAGGAACCGCCGACAGACAGCCCGTTTATTCTTGAAGAAACGGTGTTTCAAGACAACTCCATAGCTCTCATAACCTCACGAGACTTCGTGGCAGAAGTCAAGACCGCCACAGAAGGGATGGACGTGCAAACCTGGCTAGATGAGGACCCAGACCATAGAACCTTGGAGAATGGGTTGGCATACCATTTCCAAGCATTGTACGTGCCCCTCCCTGACCTGCAAGCCCAAGTCCTGAGATGGGCCCACGATTCTTTCTTAGGAGGGCACTTGGGGATTCACAAAACGACGGCCTGCGTCGAACGTTCGTTCTGGTGGCCATCAGTGAAAGAGGACGTCCGGAACTACGTGACAAGTTGTAGTGTATGTGCACAAGGGAAAGCTAAACACTCCAAACCCACAGGACTACTCAGGCCAATACCTATCCCTCCTAGACCTTGGCATACAGTGTCCATGGATTTTATAGTAGAGATGCCCCCCTATCAGGAATACACAACAATCCTGGTAATAGTGGATCACTTAACGAAAATGGGTCACTTTATACCAGTGAAAGGGCTTCCCTCATCCACAGAACTAGCCCAGCTAGTCTTACAACACGTAGTGAGAGCCCACGGAATACCCAGTGTTTTTATTACGGACCGGGGAACACAGTTCACCTCCCACTTCTGGAAGGCCTTATGCAAGGCAATGGGGATCGACGCTCGCCTATCATCCAGCTACCACCCACAAACGGATGGAAAAACCGAAAGGCTGAACCAGACGTTGGAGCAGTACCTACGATGCTTTGCTATCCAGAATACCACGGATTGGGTCACGTTGTTGTGGATGGCAGAGTTCGTCTATAATAACGCGGACCATGCTACAATGGGATGCTCCCCCTTCTTTTGTCTAAACGGACACCATCCTAACATGCTCCCTTTTGAGTGGTGTGGTAAATAAAAATTCCTTTACCGGGACTGAATTTGATACATAATCATAATAAAATAGCTCAGTAAAATGAGAGGCAGAATCCGTGGTATTAGAGTTTCTGAATGGGCTTTATTCCAATAATCGATTATAATCGGATGCTTCAAGTTCCATCACCACGGGGTTCAGGAAGTGAAGTACATACTTTATTGACAAGAAGTAACTTTTATAGTACATACGTTATAATGAAGCAAATACAGTAGGCGTAATAATTGATAAGGAACTTGACGTGGTACCTGCGTAACCGAAAATGGGTGTTTACAAGGAGTAAAAAGACACATGATTGGTTATGATTTCATGCATAGGTGGATCTATAAGATAATACTTGACATAGATGCGCGCGCAGCAGCATGACGTGTAATTGACGTGTAACTAGGGGGTGAAGGGAACTTGACATTAGCTCTACATGTGGAGACGAAAAGTCTGGGGGTCAGATCAACCTAATCCCAAATCATATCTAACATCCTATGTTTAAAGAACTATGTTATCCATAAAGAAGGACTCTCGGACAGAATCTATTCTATACTGACTGTGCGTGTGTGTACAAGCGTCTAAGTGTCTACACTGAATGCGAGAGGATGGGAATATTCCATGGTGACAGGGCTATGAATTACTTGCATGAGGGCAGAGAAACCGGGCCTTTTGCTTGGTAACTGGAGGAATGTTTACTTAAGCTACTAGGCAGGAATGCATCGGCTGAGGGGGAAGCAGATAATTCGAAGGTGAAATACAGCTCTTGGCAGAGAATAGGCTGATGTCAGGCTTCGTGGGCCGCGCAGAGAATGAGACAGAGTTCATGGTCACAGATGCAGGTTCAGACTGGAGCTTTCAGAAGCAGAAGGCAAAAAGAGTTTGATGACAGACTCAGGGCCTACTTGCCTTGGACTGTAAAATGGCATAAGTGAACCATATAAAGCCGGTGGCCTTTCATATTTAGAAATGGAATATCCGACATATTCATGGCGGATCTGACAGAGGACATGTTGACGGTGGACGCACATGTATTTGCGTCTTCATAACTGGAACTGGAGGGAACATACATGTACTTGTGACATGCACATAGAACCGTTCGGGTCCAAGATAGGGGGCATAACTGACCAGGAAAATCCACATTTCCACATTCCCTCCTTGTCCCCCTACTTGCCCTTCAAGAGATATCGATCTTCATCAATCCATCGATCTGTTCACATAGCATCATTTGTTCTTCTTTCTTCTTCCGGGATCTTGAATGAAATCTGGGTGGTGGAATACACGATGTGGCACACAGACCACAAATCGCTGGTCCACATTGTAGACATAGACAGCAACTGAATAGTATGAGAAAGCCAATACCTAGGAAGGATAAAACTCTCCATCCCCAGGCTGATATCACACTCCAAAACCAACTGGACCAAGTCCAAGTACCTGGGTTCTGGTGTATCTGGTTTACAATCTTATGAAGGCGAGTGATGGCTTTATATACAGATGGCGAATTTTCTGGTATGAATACGCAGCAACTTGATCCGATGACCCTACAAGCTCCGCCCCTATCAGCCAGGATGACGTCAAGGACAAGACGATTTTGAAGCACAACAATCCGCATAGCAGACTGCTCTTCTGTTAAATTGCCTAAGGCGGAAATAGTCTCATTCACTACTGCTTCAAGGGTTCTGGTTAATCTACGTATCAGCTTACTATTAGTGACAGTACCTATATAGGAAAAGATGCCTTTATTAAAATCTACATACTTGTCCCATGCCGTTTCAGTGTAATCGACAATGGGGAGATCTCTCCGCTTTCTGTTGTGTACTAAATGAATATTTCTGTAGTAATCAGGAGGAGCTAGAAAAACAGGTGGCAAAAGGAATGCAATGTAGCAGGTACCATCCCAATCTGGAGGTAGACGCATATATGCAGTCTGACCACATATGAAGTAGGAGTGGCGAGGAGCTCTAAATGAAGATTTGCCTTGATCACGGAATTCTACTATAGTATTGCATTTACTATGGCCCATAGGTATGGAACCAACCTTTCTTACACACAATTCACCCTTCGCTGGGAATACTGACATGGTGGGCAAGACTAGTTCAACTTCGGATACGACATTTAGAATCATGAGATTAGGTGTAAAATTACCTAATCCATATACTTCATTTTCTAGATCAGTTCCTGTTCTTTTGGGGCGACCCTCCTTGTCAGGGTAGCAGACCTTGAGTAAGACTAGGTTCAGGTTTCCCCATATCCAATGATCTTGGTAAACTGCTGTGTCTGAGTCTATGGAATTGATTAAACTAAACCATGCTCCACAGGAGCCATTATGTGTGAATGGATGTGGA
This sequence comes from Triturus cristatus, assembly GCF_964204655.1. Taxonomy (NCBI): domain Eukaryota; kingdom Metazoa; phylum Chordata; class Amphibia; order Caudata; family Salamandridae; genus Triturus; species Triturus cristatus. The sequence continues at coordinate 319,213,690 of NC_140589.1, read as the reverse complement.
AAGAAAGGCAGGACTCCTTCATAATTCTGATAGGGAGGGAGTCGGCCACACACCCAACAATTGGTGGCATTACTAGTCTGATGGGAATGATGTAACATACTAATGAATGTGTTATTGCGCAGCGCAAGTCTATAAGATAATTCATGCGGAGGTAAGTCACTAAAAGAATGTTCAGTAGTAACATTATAAACATGTCTAGAAATAGGGTAATATATGTGCAACAACATACTTGTAATAATTATTAAAAGACTCAATAAAAACAGAATTAATAATGTCCCCATACAGTAGCTACGCAGTGATTTACAATACGCCTGTCGTTTCAACATTTTCCGGGTATTTTCTCTACTCAGGTCCAAGGGATACATGTCAGAGACAATTCAACCGCTTCACCTTGGAGAGGACTTAAACAATCAAATTGCTCGACTGTTTGGGCCTAAGCTTTAGTTTGTAGTTCTTAGAGTCATTTTGTTCAACAAAAGGAAGTTCTGAATCAGTCTGTGAGGGAGTGCAGGGCACAATGTTTATATCCGAGGGTAGTCCATGAAATTTCTTGACGTGGCTAGAATGAATCCAGCCCTTACGGCCCTCGATCTTCACGGCTGTCCTCGTGGTCAACAGGACCAACTTGGGTGCTTTCCACCTGGGCTCCAGCTGGGTCTTTCGGTCGAAATTCCTCACAAACACCAAATCACCCGGAACAACGTCATGGGGTTTCACCTCGGTGTTGTCGGGAAAAGCTGCAGCTACCTGTGAACGACAAGATTGTAGTGCAGACATCAAGGAAGCCAAGTAATCTGTCAGCATATTACAGTCAACATCAGTTATTTTGCGAGGTATAGGCGTCCCCCACATATTCGGTGGTCTGCCGAAGATCACCTCATACGGGGATAGCCCTGTTCGAGAGTGTGCTACCATTCTCATGTAAAAGAGTGCAACGGGTAGCGCTACTACCCAGTCGACACCTTTTTCTCTGCATATTTTGGACATTCTGATTTTCAGGATCTGGTTATGTCTTTCTACGAGGCCTGCTGCCTCGGGGTGTCGGACACAGTGGAATTTCCACTGATATCCTAACAGAAGGGAAACGTGTCTCATTAATTCGGATGAGAACGGCTGGCCGTTATCTGAGTAAACAGCACGTGGTAAACCGTATCGTGGGAAGAATTCTCGAACCAACTGTTTGGCAGTAGTCGGGGCAGTGTAATCTGAAACCGGGTATGCCTCTGTCCAACGGGACAGAGCGCAGACAACTACAAGAACATATTTGAATCCTCGACATCGTTCCATCTGGATATAGTCCATCTGGAGTACTTCAAAAGGATGGTTAGGAGTATGAAATCCACCCTGTTCTACGGGAACGCTTTTTCCTGGGTTAAACTGACAACAGATCATACAGGTACGGACCTTTTGTTTTGCTGCTGCTCGTAAATGTTTATTGAACCAAATGTGTTGAATGCTGTCTAGCATAGCTTTTTCTCCTAGATGCGCTGGACTATGTATAGTGTTTATTATAACTTGGACCATTGAGTCAGGAAGGAACCATACAGACTTTTCCTTCATCATCCATCCTTGGTCCGTTTGGATCCCCCCTACTTCAGTCCATTTCTTTATTTCATCTGGTGTAGCATGTGTCTGTATGTCAATTACGTCAAGAGTAGGATCTTTAACTGTCATGCAATGTGTCGGGACTATTGTCTTTGTCACGTCGGGGATTTGAGTTTGAGCAGTCTGTTTAGCTGTTCTGTCGGCTAGATCATTGCCTTGAGAAATGATATCAGTAACCTTCGTATGAGCTTTACATTTCATGATTGATATTGCAGTGGGTAGATGTATTGCATCTAATAAGGCATGAATGAGGGGTCCGTGCTGAATGTGGGCACCGTGGGAAGTTAAATAACCTCTCTCTCGCCACAGCACGCCGAAGTCGTGTACAACTCCGAATGCATAACGTGAGTCAGTGTATATGTTGACTTTTTTATTCGTGGCTTGAATACAGGCTTGTGTCAGAGCGATGAGCTCTGCGGCTTGAGCTGACAAAGTATTTATACGATTCGTTTCAATGACTTCAGTATCTGTTGTGACTGCGTAAGCGGCCACTAACTCTCCTGTACTTGTTCTCATGCACGAACCGTCTACATACAATGTCAGGTCTGGGTCTGATAATGGGACATCGGTTAAGTCTTGTCTGGGTTTCGTTGTTATCGTAATAACTTCAATACAGTCATGGGCTAGTGGGTCTGTTCCTATTACAGGTAGAAGTGTGGCAGGATTCAATGTGTTACAGCGTCTGATTTCTATATGTGGCTGAAACAATGTAAGCTCATATCCTGTAAGTCTGGCTATGGTCAAGTGTTGTGTTTGCGTTCGATTCACAAGAACCTCTACTGCGTGTGGTACTTGAACTGTCAATGGATGTCCTAACACTATGGCATCGCTTTGTCTGATTGCTAAAGCTGTCGCTGCCACTGATTTCAGGCATGCAGGCAAAGCCTGAGCTACGGGATCTAATGTACTAGAAAAATAAGCACATGGTTTGTGTGATCCTGCTTGTTCCTGAGTGAGTACTGACAAGGCAGTACCTTCGCGTTCTGTAACAAAGAGTGTAAACTGTTTTCTGTAACATGGCGTTGCTAAAACGGGTGCTTGACATAAAGCTTTCTTTAAGCTTTCAAAAGCTTGTGTGTGTTCCTGAGTCCAAGGGAGAACAGTCGGTGTGGCTGCCTCCTGTGTGGTTAACTGAATGAGTGGTTTTGCTAGAAATGCGTACTGAGGGATCCACTGCCTGCAATATGACGTGAGGCCTATGAAAGCTCGTACTTCCTTTTGTGTCTTGGGTATTGGCATGTTAGCTATTAACTGAATGCGGTCGGGTGTAAGCTGCCTTCCCTCCTTGGACAGCGAGTGTCCAAGGTAAACAACTCGCTGGACACAGAATTGCAGCTTAGAAGGGGACACCTTGTGCCCCTTTTCGGCTAGGAATTGTAAAACTGTCAGCGATGCTTTTTCACATTCAGGTTCGCTTCTTGAGGTGATCAGCAGATCATCGACGTATTGAAGCAGAGCGGTGTTAACTGGCATGTGGATACTGTCAAGTTCTCGTTTCAGTGCTTGGCTATAGATGCTGGGGCTTTCTGTAAATCCTTGAGGTGCGCGTGAGAATTTAAAGCTGCGCCCATTTAAACTGAATCCGAACAAATATTGACTTTCCGGATCTATTGGGACGCTGAAAAAGGCATTTTTGAGATCAATTACAGTGAAGAATGTTGCTTCGGAATCAATAGCTGTCAATAATGACGAGATATCTGGGACCACAGGGAATTGTGGCACAATGCATTTGTTTAACTCGCGCAGATCAATAACCAATCGATATACTGGCGGGGCTGTAGGATCTGTTCGTTTAAGAATCGGAATTATCGGTGAATTACATACATTGGAGTCTGTTTCTACAACTACTCCTTGGGCAATTAGCTCGTCAATGATTTGTAGTAAAGCCACTACAGCATCTGGTGGTAACTTGTATTGTCGCATTCGTGGTAGCACCACTCCTGTCTTGAGTGTGACTCGATATGGTGTAATATTCATGCAACCAACATCAGTAGGGCCTTGTGCCCATAGATGTGTAGGTAGAGTCTGTAGTCGGGGATCCATGTCTCTAGACACATAGTGACCTTTAAAATCACGTAAAAACAACCTTACTCCTTCCGGAGAACAACATATTATGGCTCCTAGGGCTTTCAGAGTTTTAATTCCTAACAGATTTTCTGGGCATGATTTAGTAAGCAATAAATCTGTAGTTCGTGTCAAAGGTCCTATCGTAAGTGGAAGAGGCTGTGATACTTCATTAACAATAGGTTTTCCTGAAAAACCAAGGGAGATATTCTGAGAGCCTGAGAGGGGTGCCCCTGGAACTTCACTACGTTTTATAGTTGTTCGACTTGCCCCTGTATCGAGTAAGAATTTTCTATCTTGACCTAATAATTCACTATGTACATAAGGTCCTTCTTGATCTACAGGAATCTCGATAAGGGGTGAGTCAACTTCCCTCTCTAGGCTAGTTCATGCGCAACGCTGATACTCAGGATATTCATACTGTGCAGTCTGATACATTTGTCGTGTTGTGGTCTGTGTGGCAGCAGCAGGCAACAGTGGTGCAGCTGGCACAAACTGTATTGGCTGTTGTGCGGCTGGCATGGCCTGGGCATGCTGCATAGCTCCTTGTTCATTCTGATCCTGTCTGAGTGGCCGTGGTCTTTCTTGTGTTTTACCTATGGCGATATTATGTTTTAAAACTGGACAATCGTGTACGTAATGACCTGGCTTCTTACAATAATTGCATGTCCCTTTTACCGGTCCTGCTGAATCGGAATGTGTCATACCCTTTTTATGTCCTTCAGCTGGTACTGTCTGGGCAACTAGCATTTTCATTTTTGTGTCTTTCATGCGTCTGTGTTCATGTTCCTGTTCCTCTTTAATTCTATTGTGATGGTACTGTAACATTTGTAACATTTGTGTTGGAGTGTTACCTTGCCAGGTACTCTCGAATTTTAATACTCTATTCTTTACCGGGGACAGAGCATTTTCTACTAATTTTGTTACAAACAGATGCGGGTATGATTCGCTACTTGCTTTTATGCCACTATTTATACCAAAACATTTTTCAAATCGGGCATAGTAATCACTAGTGTCTTCATCTTGCTTTTGTTTACAGGCTGAAATTGTACCCCAATCTTCCTTTTTCGTAGTTAATAAACGTGGCAGTACCTGTACTAGCAAACCTGGTAGTGCTTTAGTTTTATCCCCGAGTCCTGCTCCTGCAGTTCGGGCCTTTTCTTCCGCCTCTAACACTGACCATTCTATCTTTTGGTCTCCTACCTCCCACTCCTTTTCCTTGAGTTTCTCATAAATGCCAGTAGGCATCAACACCTTTAATATCGTCATAATGTCGGGATAGGTATACTCTCCCATGAGTAACATGTCTTTAATTTCTCGGTGAAAACCCGCTGGGTCTTTGTCATGACTAGGTACCACTTTCTTCATTTCTAACAGTTCTATTTTTGATATGGGCGTATATACAAATACGCGCCTAAACTCGTCGCCCTCGCCCTTTATTGGGTGTACCTCTCGTAAGGGATTCTGTCTATCCATGTGATATGTTGTTCTTTCCTTGCTGGGCAATGAGGTATGCTCTGAGCATATAAAAAGAATATACTGTTTTCTTGACATTAGAATTTCTTTAATTAATTCAGTACCTGGACCTCTCCATTTATTTGTAAGCAATTCAGTCAATATGTCAGGTAACAGACCAGGGTCCGAATGCTGACTCCGATATAGTATAATGAGTTGTTGAATCATATAAATCCCAGCCAACCTCTGTTCATCTGGGGTGAGATTCAAAAATGTACGTACTACTGTAGCATCACTATATTTTCCGGGACTGTCCACCCAGTGGACAGCTGCCCTGGCTAAATCTTGTTCATCCATAGAATCGAGAAAATGATAACCCCTTCGTTCTCGGAGTAGTTTGTCAGCAGTTTGGAACGAATGCTCGTTAGACCTTATATTAATTACAGGTATTTGGAAATTCCTGTTATTATCTGGACATATCGGACGTATTGAGTCAATATGACATCTAGTCTGTTCCCTATGACAAGATCTTCCTCTACCTACATAGGCTATGGTGTCCAACTGTCCTGCGGGTGGTCCTGACCCTTCTTCCTCGCTTTGTTCGAACTCGTCGGTCTGTAATCTCTCTTCGTGTATCCGTTCTATTTCTTTACGGATCTTTCGGCACATGGCTATTATACAATTTTGCTTATCGTGTCTTCCTTCTGATATATTCTGGCTCCATTTTGTAAGAATATGCATTGCATCCGGGTCTACCCCCGGTCGGTCTTGATTTCTGATCACACAGTTTATGAGGAAACGTAGCAGTTCCCCTTGTATCTCTACTTTCTGGAATTCCATAGCTCTGTTAATACATTCTGGATCTCGCCCTGTTTGAACAAAATGATATATTTTATCTAGATGCGCAGTCATTCCTGGTAACCTCGCTAAATACCCTGCGGCTCGTCTGATACGTAATGATGCCAGGACCATTTCGTCCTCTTTACCGACCACCGGGTCATATCTACAATCTATAAGAAGTTCCTTAAGCGCACGTTCACTTACGAATTTGGGTGTACGTGAATGCGCTGACTCTTGAAAAACAAGTTTATTTATTCTAGGTGGCGTAAAAGTATTGCTAGCACCTCCCGTGGCCCCATCTGGGGCGTCGGGTGTGAAAGGATTCGTCGAACGTGACACAGCAACTATAGGTGTGGACACCACTGTAGAATCGACTGTGGAGACAGATGCGGAAACAGATGTGCTTGCCGAAGCTAGTGTCGGGACTTGCTGTTGCACAGGGACAGATACCTGATCCTGACGTTGAACCCCCCCGCCAGACGGTCTATGTGGTGCGGGGTTAGCATACTCGGGAACTGCGTCATCTAGATATGAGGAAAGAAAAACATCTTCGGCGGTTCTGGGATGTCCTTTAGGATGTACCTTAATTGGAAATAATGGGGGTGGCAAGTCTTTTGGCATCTCTGGAGCAGCCTTTGGTAATCCTTCGGCTAGAAGAGGATACATACCATTCATAAGGGCATTTCTTTGTCTATCTACTTGTTCCGATTTCACTCGGATACCTTCCTCAATTAATAGATTTTCTTGAACTTTATTTGAACTTTCTTTACTCTTCTCTTCCTGTCTACGTGCTTTTTCTGTACGTCTATGAGATTCTTTACGCCATAACTCAACAGCGTCTTTCTGTGACTGTCTGACTTTTCTTTTCCATAATTCTTCCTCGACTTTCATGATGCACTCTGCATCCCAGGTTCCCGCTGCGGGCCACCTCTGACTTTCCGGCAATCCCTTGGTATAATCTACCCATAAATCAAGAAATAATATGGCATCTAAGCCATGCTTCTGATACATAAAATGCCCTGGAGTATCCCTAGGAGGAATAGGGACGGCTTCTTCAAGTACCCCTTTCCTAGTAGTGATCTGTCTTAATTTCGAAAAGAGCGGCATATTGACAACTGATCCGATACTTAATTTTGAACACACTTAATACAAAAAGCACACTAATGAACAACCATTCATACCACAATATGCAAGACGTTTAACACATTTAACATTAAAACATTAAACCTTTAACTGAAACAACAATGATGATCGTCTGCATAACTAAATCACCATGCTTAATTCTTGACATTTACTAGATACTTCGGAATACTTGATATACTGCTAAACAGTACAGATACACTGCTAAAACAGTGCAGACCGGATTTGTGTACCCAAACCCGTCTTGACCGGCACAACCTATGTGCACGTCAGAAATGCCTCCCCAGAAATGGTACTCACCGGGTAGCTTCGGAAACGGAAGGCCTCAGTAACTTGAACTTGAACCGGACTGGACTCGACTCGACTCGTCGGGAACTGGGCTAGACTTCGAACTGGTGGGTCTCGATATACCTCGGATCTTGCTCTCTCAGCTAGGCTCTGGTCGGGATACTTCGCACTTCTCACCGCCTCGTCTGGGTGTTGATCGTAGTCTCAGTCGCCCCCGCTTGACCGGAGGGAGATACAGGGAATCCTGCTGGTACGCGTAATTGTCCGTCCAGCTGTGGCAGGAGACCGGGCCTACAACTCACCGCCGGCGCGTGAGATGAGAAAGTGTCCCTGTTCGGGCGCCATCATGTGGTAAATAAAAATTCCTTTACCGGGACTGAATTTGATACATAATCATAATAAAATAGCTCAGTAAAATGAGAGGCAGAATCCGTGGTATTAGAGTTTCTGAATGGGCTTTATTCCAATAATCGATTATAATCGGATGCTTCAAGTTCCATCACCACGGGGTTCAGGAAGTGAAGTACATACTTTATTGACAAGAAGTAACTTTTATAGTACATACGTTATAATGAAGCAAATACAGTAGGCGTAATAATTGATAAGGAACTTGACGTGGTACCTGCGTAACCGAAAATGGGTGTTTACAAGGAGTAAAAAGACACATGATTGGTTATGATTTCATGCATAGGTGGATCTATAAGATAATACTTGACATAGATGCGCGCGCAGCAGCATGACGTGTAATTGACGTGTAACTAGGGGGTGAAGGGAACTTGACATTAGCTCTACATGTGGAGACGAAAAGTCTGGGGGTCAGATCAACCTAATCCCAAATCATATCTAACATCCTATGTTTAAAGAACTATGTTATCCATAAAGAAGGACTCTCGGACAGAATCTATTCTATACTGACTGTGCGTGTGTGTACAAGCGTCTAAGTGTCTACACTGAATGCGAGAGGATGGGAATATTCCATGGTGACAGGGCTATGAATTACTTGCATGAGGGCAGAGAAACCGGGCCTTTTGCTTGGTAACTGGAGGAATGTTTACTTAAGCTACTAGGCAGGAATGCATCGGCTGAGGGGGAAGCAGATAATTTGAAGGTGAAATACAGCTCTTGGCAGAGAATAGGCTGATGTCAGGCTTCGTGGGCCGCGCAGAGAATGAGACAGAGTTCATGGTCACAGATGCAGGTTCAGACTGGAGCTTTCAGAAGCAGAAGGCAAAAAGAGTTTGATGACAGACTCAGGGCCTACTTGCCTTGGACTGTAAAATGGCATAAGTGAACCATATAAAGCCGGTGGCCTTTCATATTTAGAAATGGAATATCCGACATATTCATGGCGGATCTGACAGAGGACATGTTGACGGTGGACGCACATGTATTTGCGTCTTCATAACTGGAACTGGAGGGAACATACATGTACTTGTGACATGCACATAGAACCGTTCGGGTCCAAGATAGGGGGCATAACTGACCAGGAAAATCCACATTTCCACAGTGGCCAGTAGAAACTAAACTTCCAAGCATACAGGAGCATCATGCTCATCTTAGGGCGGTCCTATTGGATGCAAAACAACACCTGCTGACAGCCCAGGCAGCGCAAAAAAGGTACGCTGATGAGAAAAGAACCAAAGAACCCGATTATCAGGTTGGAGACAAAGTATGGCTAGCCACAAAACATTTACACCTCAAGGGGGCGGGAAAATTGAAACCCAGGTACATCGGTCCCTACAGTATCGAGAGTATTATCAACCCCGTCACCATGAAGCTGACCTTACCCCCAGCATGGCGCATACACCCTGTATTCCACGTATCCCTGCTCCAACCATGTCCAGCGTACATGAGATTACCTGATCGGCCCCTTCCCATAGATGTAGAAGGTCAGGAGGAATATGAGGTCCAGCAACTGTTAGATTCTAGACTGGTTAGGGGAAGGGTTCAGTACTTAGTTGAATGGAAAGGGTATGGAGTGGAAGATAGAACCTGGGAACCATTGCAAAATCTCCACTGCCCCGAACTCTTGGACCTCTTTCATAAGAACAATCCGGGGAAGCCCGGCCAACCGCCGAGACGACGGTCCTTACAGGGGGGCTCTGTGACGGTCATCGGCTGTAGCAGGCAGGGGCCTGGCCGCACACACCCCCGCAAGCCCTCAGGCAGCTGTGGGAAAAGAGGTAGGCAGTCCGAGAACCGAAGGGACTACAACTCCCAGGAGGCAACGGGGCAGGACTTACGTAAACTCAGCTCACGAGGGGGAACGGCCTACCCTATATAAGCACCGCCTCAGTGAGGAGACGGTGCTTGACAATCATTCATGGAAGCCGACGGCGAGGGAACACTTCCAGTCCCCCTCGCGTATTCTAAATCCTGAAATCCCGTCAAGCTGGAAACTCGCGGACGCTTGCCTTCCCGCGTGGAGTTTCCGTCTCTTTAAACCTGCCGGGCGCCATCGCGCGCCATCCTTGACCCAGAGGAACCCGAGACCACAGATTGGAGCTCCGAGGGCGGACGCTTTCCTTCCCGCCTCGGAGTAAGTCTTCTGCCTTAGAGCGGACGCTTTCCTACCCGCCGGACGCCGTGGTGCGCCATTCCTGACTCCGCGGATCCCGTGACTATACGGAGGAGCTCCGAGCGCGGACGCTTTCCTTCCCGCCTTGGAGTGAGTATGGTGCCTTGAGGGCGGACGCTTTCCTACCCGCCTCAAGGTCGAAGATACGAGACCGCGCTGTGACAGGTAACAAGTATCTCGTCACCCTGAAATATTACACTTATTCTCGCAGAGAACCATTTCCGAACCGCTGTCTGTGATATTAACAGGCAGGCGGATTACGTACAGAAATACTATTGTTTATGACTTGTATCCTAAGCAAGGGGGTGAACACAGTACCAAGGAGGGTACATCTACTCCTACCTAAACCTGTGAGTACCGGAAGGGTTAAGCGTGGGGGGGGTCGTATAGTGCAATACCGATAAACACTGATAGATGAACCAACCTCTGTCATTTGTCATTTGTGCAGGACGTTGTTAGGAGGTGCCTATACTGCTGCATTCCCCTGCTCGAGAGCAAGACCCTCAGCACTACCACCTTAGTGCTTTCACTTCCCTGTTCTCGTGGGTGCTCTTTCCCAGAGTTGTGTCCATTACGCTGTGGGGAAGTGTGCCCTGGAGAATAGGGGGGCCTTTCTGCTTGAAGTCGTCCCCGCTGGCTGCTGAGTAAGGTTAGTGGCTTGTTCTTCTCTATCTTGTGCCACTGACATCCCCGACACTCTGTCTGTCAGCTGCCAGTTAAGCTTCTATTTAACTTGCATGCATACATGATATCATGGCAGTGGCGGCTCGCCGAGCGAGGGCTGAGGGGCGGTGTGGTGGGCGGGGGAGGGGCTGGGTGGGGGGAAGTGGAGTCCAACATACGACAGACAGGAGGAAGGTAAGTAATTAAATAATTAAAACTATTTAACTTGCGCTCTCTGCATCGCCAACTCATCGATGCAGCGAGCCCAAGGTAAATACTTTTATTTATTCAATTACTTACCTTACTCCTGTCCGTTGTATGTCGGACTCCACTACCCCCAACCTGCCCCTCCCTCGCCCACCACCCCGCAGCACTCCCTCGGCCAGCCGCCACTGAATAATGGAAGTACTAGTCCTTAAAAAAACCTGTTCGATTGAAACTCCCGCAATACAGAAATATAGAATATATTAAACAATCAGTAATAGGAAAAGAGACAAAGTGGTGGAAATGGCAAATACTTGGAAAGGAAAGAATTGATAAAGCTAGTATTGCTAACAATATACAATGCAAGCATTTGGTAATGCCAATAGTTATGGCCGTGGCCAATTCATGTGCATTTGTTTACAGAAGTAAAAAAAGGAAAACATTGAAAGCATACATCTAACTGAAGGAGATCAAGGTAAGCTTGAAATTAATGGAAAAACAAAACATGTAATTTCAATATAACTATGCAGTGGTTTCTAGAATGTAGTTATGCTCACAGCAAGTATTAAAACTCCCTTTAGATTCAATACATATAGGGGCCAATTACGATCCGGGTCGGAAAGCACTCCGACTGAGTCGGATCCGGAGTGTTTTCCGACTGAGCCGGACCCCTACAGTCCGACCAAGCGAGTACGATGCGCACGTATGCTGTCAGACTCGGTTCGGTCGGACTCCCATAAAAGTCAATGGGAGCCAGTTGTACGATGCGTACATGCGCTCCCATTGACTGAATGGGTACGTCTCGAACAAGTGCGCCCCCTACTGTGGGTATGCGTTGGTGCCATCCGCACCGTACATGCCTGTGTTGGGGAGACCCATAGGTCTCCCCCGTGTCTGAGTCATAGGGCTGCGGGTGTCAGGGGGTCCGATGCGGACCCCCGAAGTCCAACTCCGTGAGCTTTTGCAAGCCGGACACTCCGGCTCAAACAGGCTGTCCGACACGTGCATCGTACTGGTTCGGTTGTAAATCGCATCCATTGCACGCCACGGTTAGCTTCCGACAGACGTACGGAGCGGTTCGAACCCGGAAACGACTCGGTCAGTGAATCTCACGTAGCTCGCATCGCACTTGCTCGCTCATACAGCTGTACGAGTCGGCTGGAAAACACGCGTACGGCTCGTAGTTTTTCCGGCTGGATCGCGTTCGGTGCCCTTCCGACCCGGATCGGAATCGTCCCTATAATAGGGAAGATTATACTTATTGGTTGAAAGAAAAGCTTATTTTTATTTCCTGTAAGTTAAACACATTAACTCTGGGCGTAGTTCGCATAGCCTTCCCGCGTGGAGTTTCCGTCCCTTTAAACCTGCCGGGCGCCATCGCGCGCCATCCTTGACCCAGAGGAACCCGAGACCACAGATTGGAGCTCCGAGGGCGGACGCTTTCCTTCCCGCCTCGGAGTAAGTCTTCTGCCTTAGAGCGGACACTTTCCTACCCGCCGGACGCCGTGGTGCGCCATTCCTGACTCCGCGGATCCCGTGACTATACGGAGGAGCTCCGAGCGCGGACGCTTTCCTTCCCGCCTTGGAGTGAGTATGGTGCCTTGAGGGCGGACGCTTTCCTACCCGCCTCAAGGTCGAAGATACGAGACCGCGCTGTGACAGGTAACAAGTATCTCGTCACCCTGAAATATTACACTTATTCTCGCAGAGAACCATTTCCGAACCGCTGTCTGTGATATTAACAGGCAGGCGGATTACGTACAGAAATACTATTGTTTATGACTTGTATCCTAAGCAAGGGGGTGAACACAGTACCAAGGAGGGTACATCTACTCCTACCTAAACCTGTGAGTACCGGAAGGGTTAAGCGTGGGGGGGGTCGTATAGTGCAATACCGCTAAACACTGATAGATGAACCAACCTCTGTCATTTGTCATTTGTGCAGGACGTTGTTAGGAGGTGCCTATACTGCTGCATTCCCCTGCTCGAGAGCAAGACCCTCAGCACTACCACCTTAGTGCTTTCACTTCCCTGTTCTCGTGGGTGCTCTTTCCCAGAGTTGTGTCCATTACGCTGTGGGGAAGTGTGCCCTGGAGAATAGGGGGGCCTTTCTGCTTGAAGTCGTCCCCGCTGGCTGCTGAGTAAGGTTAGTGGCTTGTTCTTCTCTATCTTGTGCCACTGACATCCCCGACACTCTGTCTGTCAGCTGCCAGTTAAGCTTCTATTTAACTTGCATGCATACATGATATCATGGCAGTGGCGGCTCGCCGAGCGAGGGCTGAGGGGCGGTGTGGTGGGCGGGGGAGGGGCTGGGTGGGGGGAAGTGGAGTCCAACATACGACAGACAGGAGGAAGGTAAGTAATTAAATAATTAAAACTATTTAACTTGCGCTCTCTGCATCGCCAACTCATCGATGCAGCGAGCCCAAGGTAAATACTTTTATTTATTCAATTACTTACCTTACTCCTGTCCGTTGTATGTCGGACTCCACTACCCCTAACCTGCCCCTCCCTCGCCCACCACCCCGCAGCACTCCCTCGGCCAGCCGCCACTGAATAATGGAAGTACTAGTCCTTAAAAAAACCTGTTCGATTGAAACTCCCGCAATACAGAAATATAGAATATATTAAACAATCAGTAATAGGAAAAGAGACAAAGTGGTGGAAATGGCAAATACTTGGAAAGGAAAGAATTGATAAAGCTAGTATTGCTAACAATATACAATGCAAGCATTTGGTAATGCCAATAGTTATGGCCGTGGCCAATTCATGTGCATTTGTTTACAGAAGTAAAAAAAGGAAAACATTGAAAGCATACATCTAACTGAAGGAGATCAAGGTAAGCTTGAAATTAATGGAAAAACGAAACATGTAATTTCAATATAACTATGCAGTGGTTTCTAGAATGTAGTTATGCTCACAGCAAGTATTAAAACTCCCTTTAGATTCAATACATATAGGGGCCAATTCCGATCCGGGTCGGAAAGCACTCCGACCGAGTCGGATCCGGAGTGTTTTCCGACTGAGCCGGACCCCTACAGTCCGACCAAGCGAGTACGATGCGCACGTATGCTGTCAGACTCGGTTCGGTCGGACTCCCATAAAAGTCAATGGGAGCCAGTTGTACGATGCGTACATGCGCTCCCATTGACTGAATGGGTACGTCTCGAACAAGTGCGCCCCCTACTGTGGGTATGCGTTGGTGCCATCCGCACCGTACATGCCTGTGTTGGGGAGACCCATAGGTCTCCCCCGTGTCTGAGTCATAGGGCTGCGGGTGTCAGGGGGTCCGATGCGGACCCCCGAAGTCCAACTCCGTGAGCTTTTGCAAGCCGGACACTCCGGCTCGCACAGGCTGTCCGACACGTGCATCGTACTGGTTCGGTTGTAAATCGCATCCATTGCACGCCACGGTTAGCTTCCGACAGACGTACGGAGCGGTTCGAACCCGGAAACGACTCGGTCAGTGAATCTCACGTAGCTCGCATCGCACTTGCTCGCTCATACAGCTGTACGAGTCGGCTGGAAAACACGCGTACGGCTCGTAGTTTTTCCGGCTGGATCGCGTTCGGTGCCCTTCCGACCCGGATCGGAATCGTCCCTATAATAGGGAAGATTATACTTATTGGTTGAAAGAAAAGCTTATTTTTATTTCCTGTAAGTTAAACACATTAACTCTGGGCGTAGTTCGCATAGTTGAGTTACGCGAAGTGCACTTTGCGCTACGCACGCTACGCGTAGCTACGCAAACTGCATAATGCGGCAGGGAAATGCTGTTCGCAATGATTGCACAGTGCCGGATGCTTGTCCGCACTGTGCAATCATTGCGAACGGCATCATGCACAGTGCAGGCGGTCGTTTTCTGCTGCTCAAGTAGATTTGTACTTTAGCGGCAGCTTTCTCAACGCGGACTGGTAGTTTCTCATCACGAGCGGTCACGAGCATACGCGACCACTTGCAATGAGAAACCTGACCTCCCCACGTTGAGACTCTCACCGGGATGTTGATTTTGCTCGCTCGCGGTCGCCAACTTGACGTTGAGGACAGTGAGCAAGCAGAAAATGCCCGCTATCCTACGCTACGCGTATCTGCACTGTGCTACATGCGATTCGCATGGCACGTGGTTGTGCAAACTACGCACACTCAGCGAGCCTAGCATAGTTTTCCGCCCAGGCCTAAAACACATTACTCAAACACAAAAAAAGAATAAAATAAAAATGGATAAATAAGTGAAAAAACATGGAGAAAGTATACATTTTGGCCCACCAACCCTGGCACTAAACAACACTTCCTTTTAGTTGTATGTGCAAATGTGATCAGACAAAATGCCACAACTCATAGTGCAAGAGAGATAATGGCTGAAATGGTTTGGCCCATTGCCAATGCTGTATATTGCGAGAGTAGGAGCAAAATGTGAATGGCAGTTAAAAATGTTAATGAATAGGGAAAGGTGACCAAAAGCCTCTTTGTGTTTTTATATGTGTAAGAAAGTGAGGGGCATATCATCAAGGGCATTATCGCCGCTTTAGCAGCACTTTTTGCTGCCAAAGTGGCGATAATTTCAACACCCTATCAACAAGGCGGCGCTAACATGCATTAGCGCATGTTAGCTGCCCAATTCCCAATGCCTGGCATCTCAGCGATAAACATCGCTAATGAGATGCAAAGTAGGCGTGGCTGGGAAAACTACATGGGAAATTATCGCTAAGGCAGCTTCGCAATATCAGCAAAGAGCCTTAGCAATGATTATCATTGCGTTAACTATGCCTTAACGCAGGAATTTAACGTCTGTTAAATTCCTGACTAAGGCATACCTAACATGGGAGGTGGATTATGGTGATACGACCACAGGGTCGTATCACCAAGGCTATCGCCGTTTTGAGTGCAACATTGCGAGTTTTCCAGCGATGTTGGCCCATTTCCCTGGATATCGCTGGAATATTATCACACTGGAGTAACGCGTTGTTGATAACTCGCTAACCGGGCGATAAATTCCAGCGATAGGCGGCGATAAATATAAAAGCGCGCTTTGCGATATTTATCGCCGTCTTTTGCTGATATGCCCCAGAGTTATTAGTTGGGGATGACGTGTATCCTGGTGCACAGAAAGAATATTGAGTTTGAAATGTCGACATACACAAATATCGAGTTGCAAATATCGTGATACAGAAATATCGACAGCAAGAATATTGTGGTCAAGAATATCAAATGTAAGCTAAGAAATATCGTTTTTGAAAATATCTAAGTAATTAATATTGTTTGCAAAAATATCGTTGTTTAAAATGTAGATTTTTTGATAAGTGTTATGTATTCTAGTAAATATTTTAACAGTATGTGATCTGTTTTTTTGTATAAGTATTGCTTTTGTTTTTTAATGCATGTGTTACATTTTTAGTAATTATTATTTTTATGTGAATCAAATTTTGCGTTTTTTAGTTCTGTTGCGGCTTGTGGGTTTATAGGGGAATAGGGTGGGAAGTAAATTCATTATAATAAATACATTCTATTTTTTTATTTATTAGAATTTATTTAATTTAGATGCTATAGTGTTAATTGTGGGAATTAAGTTAGTATTAATTAATTATTAATTGGTTGTTAATTTTATTTAATTAATTAATTGGTAATGATGTTTATTGTATCATTTGTTTTAGGAGAGGGTTGTGGGTTTATCGGGGAATAGAGTGGGAAGTAATTTAATTATATTAAAATTTCTAATATTTTTTTATTTATTAACATTTATTTAATTTATAGTTTATAGTGTTAATTGTGGGTATTCATTTATTATTCATTATTTATTAATTGGTTGTTAATTACCATTATTTAATTAATTGGTAATTATGATAATTGTATAATTGTTTTAGGAGTGGGTTGTATGTTTATAGGGGAATAGGGTGAGAAGTAATTATTTTATTAATTAATAATTATTTGTTAATTAATGCTAGTTAATTAATTCAAATTTAAATATGGCAATTAATTTTAGATGTCAGTTGTTGGGTTTATAGTGGTAAATGGGGGGTTGTCAATTATTTCAAATATATTAATAAGTTGTTAATTGATATTAATTTATTCATTTAAAATAAGTTATTGGAACTTGTGTAATGATTTTTAGGTGTGGGTTGTGGTGTTTATTGGGGTAGAGGGTGGAAAGTAATTCATAATTAATTGATCATTAATATTAATTCATACATTGATAAATAAATTGGGTAATTGTTTTTTTTATTTTGTGTGTGGGTTTTGGTGTTATAGGGGTAACGTTTGGGGAGTAAATTTATTTTTATCTGTTTTAATTTATTTTGTTATTAATAATATTTCTTTAACTGATGATTAATTATGTTAATTATGAAGGTACTTTTTTAAATTTAGATGTGTGTTGTAAATTGTGTGGTGTTATAGGGTAGGAAATAAAAAAGATTACATTTATGTAATAATTAATGTTTTTGTTTATAAATAATTTCTATTTAAAAATAGTTCTTTGTAAATTATTTATAATTATTTTTAATAAAATCTTTCTAGGTATTTGTTAGATCTTTTTGACATTATAATATGTTTATATCTTTTGTAATTCTTTATATATGATTCCTTTTTTAAAATCATTTGTGTTGTTGTTGATATTTTGTTAGTTTTTAATTTTGAACCGACACCAGTGGGAATAATAATTTTTACACCCTGCTATCCAACACCTTCCCTATTGTTACACTAACTGGAGTGGGAATAGTATTTTTTACCTCTTTGCTTTCCAACATTTCCCTAATGTTGCACTCACTGGAGTGGGAATATCAAGTTTTACCCCCACGGCTATCCAACACTTTCACTACTGTTGCACTCACTGGAGTGGGAATAGTAATTTTTACCCCTCACTATCCAACACTTTCCCTATTGTTGCACTCACTGGAGTGGATCTGAAGATATCTTACCTCACAGTGGAAGAATGAGTGGAGTTGGTAGCCTCGTACTCCCCGCTTTCATTGAATGTATCGCAAGGAAAACCAGCAAGTCAACCGAACCCAACACCAAACAAGAGAAAATGCATGAGAAGGATAATATCTGGACCTCACTACTTAATATCAAGCAACTTTCTGTGAACGCTATGCAATACCAATCCGACAGAATGGACATTCAACTGTCAGTTCTAAACTCTCTCTCTATCTTTGTCGCAAACATTGACACCAAACTGGCAGGTCTCAATAACCTGGAGGGTCCAAACAGAGTCTCAGCTTAGCCAGTCCAGCTGCACCTCTGTAACGATCATAGACAAATTGCCAACTTTTCCATCAGCGTTAGGCAACCTCCTAGTCAATATAAGGGAGACAATAACTAAACAACCATCTAAAACGTCCCTGAACATAGAACTGCCTGTCTTGAACCTACCAAACCGGGAGAAGCTCGCTGACTGTAGCTGACTGTACAAACATGGAATCAGGACAGACTTGTGAGAAGATACAGCCAATGGAGGAAGAAACTAGAAAGTTAGTTCCTCAAGGGGACTCACCACCCCAATGGGGGTTCCTGCATTGGTCATCAAATTGCCACAGGGAAACCCCTCACCGGCAAATATACAAGCCCCAAAACAATGAAAGAAACAGAATAGAAATGGTCAGAAAAGGAAAATGGATCCAACTGTATATTTCAATCACAACCAGAATCAAACTCCTGGTAATCGATCACAGGGAGGCTTAAGGCATGCTGCAATTCCCAAAGAGCTACAGAATGAACCCAGTCATGAGATGGCTGGGAACGCCACTGCGAAAGAATGGCTAACCTCCTCCAGGGGAGCGCAACCCTTGCAAGAATCAACTAATACTGACACAAACCCCAGAGACGAGTTTCTAGAGGGAGAAGGAAATACACAACGGAAACTAGTTGCAGCCATGGGATCTGGCACAAATCCAGTACAATCTGGTGAAAGGAACCCTCAAGACCCCGTTGTAAGGACTCAACTTACAGCATCATTCAGAAATTGTCAGACTCAACCAGAATCATCAACCATCGTGTTTCATCCTGAATACTAATCCAAAGGTTGGACAGACATATTAAAGTGGGGAAACATCTTACTGCTCCTAACGTCAACCAATAGTTTGAAGGACTTAAGTTCCCATGATCTGGAATCAATAGAATTTGAGGAGTCAACAGACCGTCCTGGAATAGAATCAACAAAGCAGTTTGGGCTTTGTGAGACTTAGCCAAAAGGATCCTGAACGAGCAAGTCCAACTGGGGCATCAAACTGTTGCCCTTCAACCAACCAAAATACTTAGAAGCCTTGCTAGCTGAACCTAAGATCCAACCTGAATCCCAACAGGATCAGCTCAATGTTCGATCGTTCTCAGCACTGTGGGGGGCTCGCAGCACCCCCGCCTAGGAGACAAGAGGTCCCATGCTGCCTGGCTTTAGGGCAAATAAAACAGGATCCTCAGCTTCACAAGAGTGCAGATGGCTATCCAGGACATTAAACACCAGGAACCACAACCCCTGACAAAACCTGACTATTACACCCAATACAAAAAGACTTTGAATTTCTGCTGCTGGAGCTTAAATAGCATGGGAAATAAGACCACGGATATGGAGTCGCAATCATACCTTTAATAGTTTGATATCATCTCTTTGCAAGAGACCTGGTCTGATCAAATAACTCACTGACAAGGATTTAATTTACACCACCTACCTGCTATCAAAAGTACTAAATTTAGCTACGGTAAAGGAGGTTTTGCAACTTACACTTCTATAAGGAGCATTTATGGAGTTGATGCACTGCCTATCAAACTAGCGCCCCCCAATGCAATACATGTTCTTAGAATAATGACAAGGGGCGAAAATAAACCAATACCTGGTGCTAATAAACTTATGCCTACATCCATGTGATAAGACCAGGGGCATTACCCAGCTTGGAGAAAAATCATTCAACTTACTAAAGAGTAAACAAACCACCACGTTCATAATCACTGGTGACGTCAACCTACACATGCTGGGCATAACAGTTGATGATAATCACATGGAAGATCACCCCCTAACATGGAACATGCCAGGAAAGAGAGGGAACAATTGGGGAAGACATACCAAGCTAGCACAGCAACTTCTTTGGATCCTAGAACAGCTGAACTTCCGTGCATTAAACTATTTATTTCCTGGAGACCGTCCGCAACATTTCACAACATGGTAACAAGTACAACAATTGATTACACCTTCATCTCCCTTCCACTGCTTGGTAAATTAGTGGACTACCACATAGGACCCTTGGACCACAGTGATCACCTGCTACAAGAAACTACAATAAAGATGAAGGTCACAACCTCATCACTGCCAGGAAATGTACAATGCCCAGTTCACACTACTAATAATAAAAGATTAAAATGCAAAATTCATAACCCAGAAAGGCTACTGCCCTTTGCAAAAAAACTCTTCCAAAAAAGTCAAACTTCAGACTCTAATACACTAACAAGTTGGGAAAGCTTTACAAAAGCACTAGGAAATGCATACGCAGACAAAAACAAACAGCAAAACAGGAGTACAACCCATTCTCAAGACAGACCCCCTGCCTTCGTAAAAAATGTATAAGTAAAATACCTCAAGAAAGCCATAAATCAAGCACTCCAGAAGCTAAAACGATGTGGCCATAATCTCAGAGTCCTAATTGAACTGAGGCAATTAAAATCTACTTGCAAAAGACTAATCTGGCGACTCAAAAAAGAAGCAGATGAGTGCTTGCGGGTCCATCTCTTGTATGACATCAAGATAAATAACAGTTCACGATTTTGGCAAACAATCAACACCTTTTCTAATCCATCAATTCATGGCATCAACTCATATCTGACAGAAGAGGCTTGGTCAGCCTTTCTTCAATCTCACTTTAACAGAGAACCTGGGACCCAGCTCAACACAAACATAAACCTGGCTTCCCTGGGGGCAACAAGACTACAAAAAGAACCTTTCAACCCACTCGTTAACACAATATCTATTACTAACATCCAAATTTGTAAAAGAATAGCTAAGGGCAGATGAGAGGGCGCACCAGGCCCTAATGGGATCCCGCCAATCCTGTTCAAACTCGAGCAAGCACTACAACCATTCTCAATTCCAGCATCACGGATGCGCTCCATCATCTCCCCAATAGATAAAAAGGGCAACAGGAATGATCAAAAAAACTACTGGTTAGTAGCCCAGTTAGACAAAAACGCCAAATACTATGCCGGGCTAATCTTGCATGAACTAACAAACTGGACCACTAAATCAAACATGCTTTTGCAGGCACATGGGGGCCATCACCAATATTCTAACCCTCTCACCGATGACTGATGCCACAATTGCAGCAAAACAACCTTTGTACGTATGCTTTATCGATTACAGGTCAGTATTTGACCACATCAACAGAAACCTACTATGGCAAAAGCTCACACAGCGGAAGATCTTGCCATTACTCTCAAAATAGCTAACCCTTTTACACTCAAACATGTGAGTGCAAGTAAAATTGAGTGAAGGAGACTATCTGAAAAGGAAGACTCCAATGACAACAGGGCTGAAGCAGGGCTGTGTGTTAACCCCAACACTGTTTAACCTCTTCATGTCAGATCTGTCAGCCATACTGGACAAGTGTAATTCACACGCTCCAAAATAGGGGGCTTGGCCCTCTCAAACCTACTATAGGCATATGACCTCATACTCATCAGCCGAACTCCGATAGGCCTTCAATACTTACTTGAAGCAACATTTAGCTTCTGAGAAGAAAATGGACTAAACATCAACCAGGAAAAAAAAAAGGTCATGAGCATGAACTCACGGCAAGTAAAAGTACCCTATCACTGGCATTTGGCAACACAACAGCTGGAAGCTGTACAAAAGTATAATACAAAGGAGATTTTGCCACCCAAAGAGAAGCCATGAAAAGGAGGGGAACAGCGACAGCCGTGGCACTGAAAAATCTAAAACACTACATTTCTGACACAAGCTTCTCCTCACTGACTGGTGATTCAGGCAAAACTTACACTGCCTATTACCTACGGAAGCTAGGCTCTAAGAGGGAGAGATGCAGACACACTGGACGGCACTATATTAAGAGCATTACGAATGATCTTTGATCTGCCCCAATACAATCCCCCCGCACAAGTGAGACTAGAATTCTGGATTTAGAGGTAAGAGCTGGCTCGTAAAGGAGCTTATATTAAAAGTTGGTGTAAGATTAAAATGGGGGATCCAGGGACCCTAAACGCCCATCTATGGAAAGAACTGCAAGCCAAGAAGATTGACCTGGCCAGATGCTACCTGGAAGACTCATTAGAGCAATTAGTTTTACAAGGTCTCTGGGAGACATCTGGGTCAAACGAGAGCTTTAAAAAGCTAGTTAACAAAACCATCAAAAGAGTCTCCCTAATGTAGGACAAAGCAATCTTTTCAGGGAGAGTGCACAACTGGTTCACTATACGCAGTTATACTATGGCCATGCCTCAACCGTATCTGAGCATCAGCTTTTCCAAAGGCACCAAGGAGAAATTCCTCAGGCACGCATAGTTATACTACCATCCGCATTTCATCTACCACTGTGGCTACACCCCTTGGCTCTATCAACTTGCCGACTCTGTGTGGAAGGAAAGGAAGACATTCCACACCTGCTGTGTATCTGCAGAGAGCTACTAATATTACTTAGACCACTCTTCAATAGCAAACAAATACGTTCATGCAGAAAAGCGGTAAAAGCAAGTTTCTCGGGAGAGGATGTCCAGCTGAGTTTCTGCCTGGTCAAATTCCTGAGTATAGCAGAAATAAAGATAAAAAACTAAATAATATAACATAAGATAACATAGCAGCCGAAGGAAAGAGCAATCTTCAGGAAGAACATACAGGACGGGGACCATCCATGCAAACACCGACGCAGTTACGACTCCCATGGAATGTTCTGCCCCAAAATACGGAAAATTAGCCCATCCAGTAACAATCCAAATTTAATCGCTGCTAACCCCAAGACTGTATCTTAACTACACAAGTTGCACCTGCAAACCCAACCTCTGCTATTTTGCACATATATTATGCCGTCATTCTTGTTCCTATTGACTGGGACCAGGGGTCCCAATACCTTAATTTTAATTTTGTACCATTCTTTTAAATATTTCTACTATGTAAACTATTACTATCGTAACCTTGCAAGAACCTGGTTACTCCACAAAACGTAACCTTGTATTAGAATTTTTACAAATATTTTTCCTCTATTTTATGTAAATTATTGCAACTGTTTTTATTAATCATGCAAATAACCAACTACTTACTTACTTACCTTAGAGTGAGATTATTAAATTGAATCATTTAGTGTGACATACCTTTTTTAATTTTTTTTCTATGTAGTAGGATTAGTTTATGTTATTTAATTATTAGTGTTGGTGTTTAGAAAGATAATTTAAAAAGTAGTTACATATATATTTGTAATAAATAACATAATTAATTACATATTTTATAGAATAAAGACAGGTAACACATTTTTATTTATTTTTTCAAAGTTTATTTAATGTATAGTTTTACATTTGTAAAACTATCTAATAACAAACATTTATGTACAGATAATTAAAACAGTTTTGAATACATTTGTATTAAATAAGCAATGTAATCATAGTTAAATGATATTGTATGTTGCACATTTTCCAGTTATTTTGTTAATCTTTATCACGTTTAGCATTTTTTAACATTTCTTAAATTGTTTCATGTAAATATTTTTAACATTAGTTGAACATAAGTTTTTTCAGTATATATTAAATAATTGTATATTGTTATGCTATTATTTGAGGTATACTTTAAAATGTTGTAAATATTGTTGGCATGTTTTGAAATGTTTATTAATTTTGTACACTTTTTAATACATTTGAACTTATTTTCCAATTTAAAAATTTCCTCTAGTGCCCAACTTATTTTACACTACCTTCTATTTTGTAGTCTATTTACATAATTGTATTCTCTTTTCTCAGATCCAGGTTGCAGTAAGGGGCTACTATTCATCAGAACAGTTAAATTCTTTTAACAGGTTTTTTAGGGCTTTGAGGGTGTGGCGTAACGAAACTTGAGGGGGCCCCCCTGCAGGATAAATGGAAGGGGCCCCTCCGGTTGACCTCTTCATGTAGGACTTCCACAGGGTACATGTCTTGGGGGGGTGGGGGGTAGGCAAAAGGTCTGCCTAGTCCACTGTCCACAGGTCTGCTTCCGAGGCAGTCGGTGCTCTTCAAGGGTTGTGGTCTGTGGGTTCAGGTGACAGATTATGCCCTTTGAGTCTCTCTCCATCACTTCCTCTCTATCACTCACTCTCTTCTGTTTGTGTCTCCATCACACAATATCCTGTCTCTCTCCATCACTCATTCTCTATCACTCACTCTCCTCTGTGTGCGTCTCAATCATTTAATATTGTTTTTGTCTCTATTCATCACTCCCTCTTGCCCCTGCATCTCAATCATATAATATCCTCTTTGTCTCCCTCATCACTCATTCTCTATCACTCACTCTCGTCCCTGTGTATCTCAATCACACAATTACCTGTCTCTCTCCCTCCTTCACTCTGTTGCTCTATCACTCACTCTCCTCCCTGCGTGTCTCCATCAGACAATCTCATCTGTGTGTATCTCCATCACTTCGCCACATCACTCACTCTCCTCTGTTTGTGTCTCCATCACACAATATCCTGTCTCTCTCTGTCACTCATTCTCTATCACTCACTCTCCTGTGTGTGCGTCTCAATCATATAATATTGTTGTTGTCGTATTCATCACTCCCTCTCCCCCTGCGTCTCAATCATATAATGTCCTCTTTGTCTCCCTCATCACTCATTCTCTATCACTCACTCTCCTCCCTGAGTGTCTCAATCACACAATAATTTGTCTCTCTCCCTCCTTCACTCTGTTGCTCTATCATTCACTCTCCTCCCTGCGTGTCTCCATCAGACAAACTCATCTGTGTGTATCTCCAACTCTTCCTCTCTATCAGTCACTCTATTCACTCACCTCCCTGTCTCGTCATCAAATAATATCCACTTTGTATCTCTCATTACTCATTCTCTATCACTCACTCTCCTCTGTGTGTGTCTCCATCATACAATATCCTCATGGTCTCTCTCTCCCCATCACTCTCTATCACTCACTCTCCTCCCTGTGTGTCTCCATCAGATTATCTTCTTCAAGTCTCTCTCCATCTCTTCCTCTCTATCACTCACTCTCTGTGTGTCTCCATCACACAATATTGTTGGTGTCTCTCTATTCATCACTCCCTCTCGTTACTCAGTCTCCTCCCTGCGTGTCTCCAGACCTTCTCCTCAGTGTCTGTCTCCATCACTACCTCTCTATCACTCACTCTCCTCCCTGTGTCTCCATCATATAATATCCTCTTTGTCTCGCTCATCACTCATTCTCTATCACTCACTCTCCTCTGTGTGTGTCTCCATCACACAATATCCTCACTGTCTCCATCACTCATTCTTTATCACTCACTCTCCTTTGTGTGTGTCTCCATCATATACTATTGCCCTTATCTCTATTCACCATTACCTCTCTTCACTCAGTCTCCACCGTGTCTCCATCATATAATATCGTCTTTGTCTCCCTCATCACTCATTCTCTATCACTCACTCTCCTCCCTGTATGTCTCCATCTTACAAGATCCACATTGTCTCTCTCCCTCCATCACTCTGTTGTTCTATCACTCACTCTCCTCCCTGCGTGACACCATCAGACAATCTCCTCTGTGTCTGTCTCCATCACTTCCTCTCTATCACTCACTCTCTTCACTCACTCTCCTCCCTGTATCTCCATCATATAATATCCTCTTTGTCTCTCTCATCACTCATTCTCTATCACTCACTCTCCTCTCCATGAGTCTCCATTAGATGATGCCCTTCGAGTCTCTCCACCACTTCCTCTCTATCACTCAGTCTCCTGTGTGTCTCCATCACAAAATATCCTCGCTGTCTCTCTCCGTCAATCATTATCTATCACTCACTCTCCTCTGTGTGTGTCTCCATCAGACAATATTGTCGTTGTCTCACTTTATCACTCTCCTCCCTGTGTCTCCATCATATATTATCCTCTTTGTCTCTCTCATAGCTCACTCTGTATCACTCACTTTGCTCCCTGAATGTCTCCATCAGATCATCTCCTTCGAGTCTCTCCATCACTTCCTTTTTATCACCAACTCACTCTCTTCCCTGTTTCTTGCTTTGTCATTTCCTTCCCCTTTTATCTTTATCTCTCGCACTCTTTCCTTACGTTCTCGACCACACAAAGGTCTCTTCTCCATCACTTATGTCCACTCCTGTCCCCATCATTTTATTTCTCTGTTGCTGCCTCTCTCTGTTCATCACTCCCTCTCATCTGTCTTCTCCACCCACCCTGTACTCGTCACCGAGAGGAGAAACCCAAAAGATGAAGCATGCCACCTATGGTGGGTGAGGGTTTTTTCATCCTGAAAGGGTTCATCCCACAGGTTTTCCTGTGTGATTTTGCACATCACTTTACATGCCTTTTGAAAGACCTAAGGATTTCTTTGTTGGCAATAAGTATATAATTGGGGATATAATCCTTGCAGGTCGTTAAAAATCCCTCGGACCACCCTCTAATTCTTCATTATACAGTAAGGGTTTGTGTTAGCCTAGATTCCTTATATTGAACATTAGGCAGGATTTTAAGAGGTTACCAGCAAGACAAGCTACAGTAGTACTTAAAGGGAGCCGCCCACACATGTAGAAAGGTCACCCTGATCTCTGGGAGTGCACTGAGCGTGGTACAGTTTTGTACTGGCATTTGTTCCAACATTCGGACCAGCCTTTCAGTGGCAAATAACATATTTTACACTCTTTGGTGCCGATTCCGATCCTCTAAAACCCGGGTACGAATGGTCGTACGGAGCGTATTCTCCATACGACTCGTACCCAGGAAATGCACCTTCAAACCAGCAAGTACGATTCGTACAGAAATACCATTTCCGTACGAATCGTAAAAAACTAAGTGCAACAAAAAAATACCCACAATTCCGATCCGGGACATCGCGTACGTGACGTCTGGACGGAGTCAGGCAGCGTTCTACGGACCAGCAAGTACGATTCGTGCCTACGTCATTTTTTACAGCAGCCAAAAACTCCCGGTAAATTGAGGACATGCAAAGAAGGAGCAGCGGTACGCGACGGACAGCCATGGACCCCATCCTACTTGTCATCCCTAACCTCCTAGCCTATGACCTGGTGCACCGAAACCGCCGCGCACGCCGCAGGAGGTCAGCACAACACCCTGGGGCAAAGGGGGGGGCGAGGGGCAGGAAACATAACCCCTACCTAATTTAAAATATACCATATACTGGTCATACATCACCTCCAGGGTCTGGTCACTTCGGGGGGCGTGTCCACCAATCCCCGCGTACGCGTACCCGTCACCACTACAATGGTGGTACGGCCCGTAACCACGCCCTCAGAGCGTGGGTACGGCCCGTACCACCATTGGAGTGGTGATGTAGGGGTACGCACCGTACCCACGCCCTCATAGCATGGCTATGGGCCGTACCACCATTGGAGTGGTGATGTAGGGGTACGCGCTGTACCCACGCCCTCAGAGCGTGGGTACAGCCCGTACCACGCGTACCCCTACATCACCACTCCAATGGTGGTACGGCCCGTACCCACGCTCTGAGGGCATGGGTATGGCACGTACCCCTACATCACCACTCCAATGGTGGTACGGCCTGTAACCATGCCCTCAGAGCGTGGGTATGGCCCGTACCACCATTGGAGTGGTGATGTAGGGGTACGCGTGGTACGGGCCGCACCCACGCTCTGAGGGCGTGGGTACGGCGCGTACCCCTACATCACCACTCCAATGGTGGTACGGGCCGTACCCATGCCCTCAGAGCGTGGGTACGGCCCGTACCACGGGTACCCCTACATCACCACTCCAATGGTGGTACGCCCCGTAACCACGCCCTCAGAGCGTGGGTACAGCCCGTACCACGCGTACCCCTACATCACCACTCCAATGGTGGTACGCCCCGTAACCACGCCCTCAGAGCATGGGTACGGCCCGTACCACCATTGGAGTGGTGATTTAGGGGTACGCGTGGTACGGGCCGTACCCATGCTCTAAGGGCATGGGTACGGCGCGTACACCTACATCACCACTACTATGGTGGTACGAGCCGTACCCACGCCCTCAGAGCATCACCCGTACCTCTAGGGCACCAGTACATTAGTGATACAAGGCGTAAACACGCCACAAATGTTGGCTTAGGGCCTGGTGCAGCATATAACCAGTATATTGGGGTGTGTTCATGGCCAGGACAGCAGTGTACAGCACCAAGGGTGCGGGTGGGTGGGTGGGGGTCTGCCAAGGAGTACCAGCAGTGGACATAGACATGTGAGGGGTGAGTGCCTATCACTCCCAGCAGTGGACAGAGACATGTGAGGGGTGGGTGCAGAGGACTCCCAGCAGTGGACAGAGACATGGGGGTGGGTGCCTATCACTCCCAACAGTGGACAGAGACATGGGGGTGGGTGCCTATCACTCCCAGCAGTGGACAGAGACATGTGAGGGGTGGGTGCAGAGGACTCCCAGCAGTGGACAGAGACATGTGAGGGGTGGGTGCAGAGGACTCCCAGCAGTGGACAGAGACATGTGAGGGGTGGGTGCAGAGGACTCCCAGCAGTGGACAGAGACATGGGGGTGGGTGCAGAGGAATACCAGCAGTGGACAGAGACATATGAGGGGTGGGTGCCTATCACTCCCAGCAGTGGACAGAGTCATGGGGGTGTGTACATCATGATCAGATGAGCACAACTCCATGGGTGTATGTACACATCCCTAATGTTCGACTATGTTGATAGTGCGATAACAACACATCACTGACAGCAGTGTCCCACTCCCATGATGATGGATGTCCTTCCCCCACTACATGACACAACACATGTGGGTGTGAGGACAAATGACACATGCATTCCCACCCCTGGCGGATGCAGCACAATACACACACAGAGATCATGCCACAGGACTGTATACTCATGTCAATGGCCACTACACTAAGAGAGCCAAAGGGAACACACACTGTCACGCACATCCCAGAACTGATAGGAATGTACAGGTGCTGGGACAGGCACCAAGATGTTGCCTCTCATGGAAGGAATAGGGTGGACTTCCCACAGATACAATGCCCACAATTGTCAGTCGGGTGCTCAAATACCCTGCAGAACAAGTACCAAATGTGTGCTAGGCTGGGATAACACACATGCATAGTGCAGAAAATGCTGAATGTCGCCATTAAGGCATGAAAACATACTCAATACACAAGTACAGTGACTAGCACGGATGGCACAGAGGATGCAGCCGGAGACATTGCTGAGCAGGCATGGCCATAGTTGAAGGGATCCGTCACCAACAAAGGAAATGTAGACACAGGTCAGCACAACAAAAGTGCAACTCCCTGCAGGGTAGATGTCAGGTGCCACAGAGGAAGGAACAGTCCTTGGAACAATGTCTCCAAACACAAATAGCACACACGACCAAATATACTTTGCAGAGACATTGTGATGGCACGCAGATACCATGGTCCACCCCATTAGCATCAGACTACAACTTTTTCCTGAAACATAACACATTACCACCACCCCAACTCCGGGTGCATCAGCACCCACATCAATACCTGAAATGCAAATGTGTTCAAACTGAAAAGAAAATGCTTTATTTAGCATTAAATGAAAATGTAGTTCAGGACACTATTGACAAAGGCACATGGCCAGTCCAGATCTCAAGTCCTTGGGGGGGACACAAGGCCACGTGTCTCCCCTAGCTTGCCTGCACATTAGAACCCTCAGGTTCGTCGACTGGGGGGGGCATCATGTGGGGAAGGACCAGGCACCGCAGGGACAGGAGGTGGAAGGGTAGGTGTGGTGGGTGCAGGGACGGACGCCTCCACCACAGGGGGTGGGGCAGCGCCAAAGGTGGAGGTCAGCTCGGCGCTGCACACTGTTGCCAGGTCGTCCAGCGTCTCCCCTTCACCCGAAGAAAACACAGCCTCAAAGGAGGGGGGGTCAGAGTGATGGGGTGCAGCGCTACTGGGGGATGGGGGGGTCAGGGGGGGAACTCAACTCCCCTACCCGTAGAGTGCCGTTCCTGTTTGCGGGCTGGAGAACCAGAGGGTCTGAGGCCCAGCACTGCCAAGTAGGCCTCTTTTTCAGGATGTGTGGTAGGGGAGCCGAGGGAAGTGCCTTTGGAGGGACTGGTTAGTGCGCCATGCGGCCTCGGACTGTGGCTGCGTGTATGCCTGTGTGCCCCAGACCTAGTGGGTGTGCCCTCATCCCCCTGAGTGTGCGTGCCAGGAGGAGTGCGCTTGCCCTTACATGGTGGTGTGCTGCCTGTGTCTGGTGGGGTGCGTGCTTGTGAATGTCTGTGTGTGCTTGGGACAGGTATGGGAGTGGGAAGTGTGGATGGTGCAGGGGTAGGGGGGGACGAAGCACTGCAGGAGACTCACTGCTGCCGTCAGTGAAGAGTCCATGGACCTCAGCAACATCCGTTGGTCAGACATCGCTGATGACATGCCCTCCATGTACGACACCATCTGTGTCATCATTCGGGTGTGGCCATGGAGGACATTCAGCATCGATGTCTGGCCAACCTGCAACTGCTGCAGAATGTCCACAGACTCTGCAGTGAGGGCAGCAGCGGGGACAGGCGCAGGGGGTGTGTTGGACCCGGCCTCATGGCGTGGCCCATCCAGACCCGTAGCGACATCAGACTAACCTCTACACCCCACACGACACTGACTAGCGTAGCCTACCCGACCCAGAACCCGGGGTTACCCACGTCCTCCCCTCCATCTTCCTGACACTGGGCATCCTTCCCCTTCCATCGCCTTCGCGGCCTCCAGTGACCCGGCCCAGCACCCCAGATGGCCGCCCTCGAACCAAGCGCAACCCCGGCCTAGTCGTGCCATGCCGGCTGGGGGGAGAGAGAGCTCCTGGTGAGCAGGAGAGGGAGGATGGGTTTCATTCACACCTAGCCTCCTCCCAAGAGATGGTTTCGATCGGCCCTCCGGCCACCCTGGGGGCTGGCTGCACGCCTGCTGCGTGTCTGGGATCCCTCCCAAACACGCTTTGAAAGGATCAAAGGGCCGCGTGGCAGGAACCCCCAACAAACGACCCCCAGGCGCTAAGACCCCTGCCCGTGAGGGCTCCGGACATCAAAGAGGAGTCACCCTATAACAAGGAG
Source organism: Triturus cristatus (assembly GCF_964204655.1). Lineage (NCBI taxonomy): Eukaryota > Metazoa > Chordata > Amphibia > Caudata > Salamandridae > Triturus > Triturus cristatus. Next base: position 319,182,657 of record NC_140589.1, on the reverse strand, counting down.
CGCTCTGTGACCCTCGGCAGTTGAATCCTGGAACGAAACGAGCCCTGCTGATGTGGTCGCGGCTGAAGAACATCCTCCCAAAATCCGACGGAACTCTTGGAACCTCGGTGAGCCCTGCAGACAGCGTCACGGCTCCACCTGGCAGAGACGGACTTCTGCCTAAAAAACATCCGAGCCCTGCTGACGTGGTCGCGGCTCGCCTTGCACCCTAGAGAACTCTGAGCCCTGCCGAGCGACTCGCGGCTCCTGGAAGATTGTCCGACCTCCGACACCCGGACTCGACTCCTGCAGATTTGGACACACTCAAGAGACATTCCGGTCCGGCTGGGCCCCAAAGATCGTCTCGTATCCCCCGGCTCGAGGATTGAGAGCCGTGCGCCGGATACGCTCCCGCATTGACCCCGATCCTAAGACTGTCCCGCTACCCCTACCCCAACCGAGACTTTGTGAGCCCTTGCTCTACTTGTACATACGCCTCTGCGGATCATAAAGATCCTGATATTTCTAGCTAAAGCATACGTACTCCAGAATCTACGGTGTGGTGTCTCTATGTTGCCTGGTGCTCAATCAGCGTGTACGATCCTAGGTACGAGACCCAGCCCTGAGGGGGTCTCCGGCCAGTGCTCGGCTATTTCTCCCGGGAGGGTGGGGCGCAGGGTGGTCAGGTACATATTCTGTCCTTCCCTGAGGCAAGCCCTTCCAACACTGGTGGCAAGCGACGGGATCTGAGCCCACAATCTAGAGATCGTACAGCGAACGGCTGACGCACTACCGAGCAAAGACGGCAGAAGAAACCACCGTGAGCACCACTGAAACCGACGCGAGAGCTACGTTTTGTGTACAGCGGTTAGAAGAATACACACACAAGGAGCTGAAACAATTTTGCAAACAACGGAAGATCGCTACCACTGGTCTGAACACCTAGGAAGACATGCAACAAGCCCTGAAAGCCTGGGTGGAGTCCGGAGCCTCCCTTCCCCGACTGGACGAAGTCGGTGAGGAGACAGAGCGGCCTGACGAGCTCAGGAACTTCCCGAGAACAAGCAATAACCTCGAAGCGCAAAGCAACGCAGCGAGTGGGGGCTGGTCCCCGGAAGACGTTACAGACAGGGAAAGGGACCGAAGTCATGAACTTGAAATGGCCAAACTGAAAATAGAGGGCGAGATAAGGCTAGCCGAAAAAAAGCTAGCGATGGAACAACTCCGAGTACAAGGAGAGCTAGAAGAAAAGAAGTTGCAACGGGAGCACAAGGAAAAAAAACTTCAGCTGGAGCACGAGCGCAGCTTGAAAGAAATAGAGTTCCGAGCAAGGAGCGAGGGAGCTCGACCCTGAGGGGGCCAAGAACCCGCACCCCTGGGGGAACCGAAAGTCCACATCCCTAAGGATGTGGTCAAAGAGTACTATCAAAATGATGACATTCAGCAGTGGTTCAAAGCCTACGAGGTAGCCATGACCTCCCACCGCGTTCCACAGAAGGACTGGGGGGCCGGGTTGTGGGGGCGATTCCTGAGCGAAGGACGAGACACCCTCCTCGACCTACCGGCCTCTATGCAAACATCCTACAGCCACATGAAGGAGGCCCTCCTCACGAAATACGGCCTCACCCCCGAAATGTATCAGCAGCGGTTCCGGGACTGCCGAAAGATCCCAGGCACCACCTGGGTGGAATACGTAAACTTTTACAGCCGAGCGCTGGAAGGGTGGATCAAGGGCAGCAAGGTAACCACCTTCGAAGAATTGACCGACCTCATTGCCTGGGAACACTTGTCCACAAACTGTTTTGTAGAACTACGCCAGCACCTGCTCGACAGCAAGCTCGCAGACCCGAGGAAGCTGGCCGACGAAGCAGATCGCTGGGTAAACACCCGGGTCCGCCGGAACCCCGTAGGAGACTACCCCCGCAGCCATCAAGGACCTCCCCGTCAGAGAGGGGGGGGGAAATCAAGGGAAACAGAGGGAGTTCCCGTCCGGGCCGCCGCGTAGCCCCCCGAGGAACCCACCCCCGGGGTTCCCAGCTCCTCCGCCAGGCAGTACCGCCACCCCAGGCAGACAAGGACCCCGGGTGAATATCACATGTTTACGCTGTCAACGGCTAGGGCATTACGCCAGCTACCCTCCACGACAGCTCCCCCAGCCCGACACATGGCCACCATAAACCTAGGGGAGGAGTTTGAGGACCCCGAGGGATGGGAACCTGCAGCCATGGCCCTAGTCTCTCTAGGAGATCGAGATATGATTCCCGGGGCACCCCTACCCGCAAACACCAAGAAGTACCGCCAGCTCGTAAAGGTTAACGGCCACCCGGTGGAGGGCCTTCGCGACACCGGGGCAAGCATCACTGGTGTCCTCAGCCACTTAGTGCAGGCGGACCAGATCATCCCAAATGTCTTTTGCCCTGTGATAACTTCCGACAACACTGAGAGTTTGTGTAAGGTGGCCTTGGTACCATTCGAATGGGGGGGAGTAACCGGAACATTGCGGGTAGCTGTCCGAACCGCACAACCTGTAGACTGCCTCCTGGGAAACGACCTGGAAAGTTCCCCCTGGAGACAGGTCGAACGCAAGACCCACCTCGGGATGATGGGTCTACCAGAATGGGTGTGCGCCACCACCCGATCCATGGCGGCCCGACTACCCCCCGCGGGGGAGTCGAGGACGAAACCCCCAGCACCCCCTCCGTTGACCAAACCGGAGACAACCCTGTTGAACCTCACGCCCTATCCCCAGGAGAAGAGTCCCCCACCGACGATGGGCTCGTCCAGCCCGACCACGCGCAGTTCACGGAGTTAGGTGATCTGCCCGAGTTGGCCCAGTGGCGTCACGAAGGGGGCCCCTCCCGAGAGGAGTTCTGCAGAGAACAAGCGACCTGTCCTTCCCTGGTCGGACCCCAGCAGCAGGCCGCCGCCCAAGCCGCGGGCGACCAACTGGGAACCCACTTATTGTATTGGGAGAATGACCTCCTATATAGCGAACAGCGGGCTGCCGGGCTAGGTTCAGCCCGGGTGCTGGTGGTACCCCTACGCTTTCGAGACTTCCTCCTGGGTTTGGCCCATGATGTACCCCTGGCCGGCCACTTGGGCCAGGACAAGACCTACCACCGCCTAGTAACGCACTTTTATTGGCCAAAAATGCGAGCCCACGTAGAGGCCCACTGCAAGTCCTGCCCCATGTGCCAGGCCAGTGGTAAAAGTGGAGGGAAGCGCAAGGCTCCCCTCCAACCCTTCCCAGTCGTCAGTACCCCCTTTGAGCGGGTCGGAATTGACATCGTGGGGCCCCTGGATCCCAACACCGCCCAGGGTCACCGATTTATCGTCGTCCTAGTGGACCATGCCACACGATACCCGGAGGCCATCCCCCTCCACACCGTCACGGCCCCCATGGTGGGCCGGGCTTTAATGGGGATCTTCTCCCGGAAAGGGTTCCCCTGAGAGGTCATGAGCGACCCAGGTGCCAATTTTATCTCCAGATATATGAGATCCCTGTGGCAACAATGTGGAGTATCTTATAAATTCACGACCCCTTACCATCCCCAAGGCAATGGCCTGGTAGAGTGGTTTAACCGGACTCTGAAGGGAATGATCATGGGCCTCGAGGAGCCCCTGCGGCGTAAGTGGGACGTCCTTCTCCCCTGCCTCCTGTTTGCCTACAGGGAAGTCCCCCAGAAGTCCTTGGGGTTCAGCCCGTTTGAATTACTGTATGGGCACCCAGTCAGAGGTCCCCTGAGCCTGGCCAAAGAGGGATGGGAGACGGCACCCCGGAACCCCCTGCAGGACGTGTTCCGGTACCTGTTGACTCTCAGGAACCAGACTCGGAAGTTCCGAGAGCTGGCCGAGGCCAACCTCGAGGCGAGCCAGGAAGAAATGAAGCGCTGGTACGACCAGAACGCCACGCTGGTCGAGTTTCAGCCCGGCCTGCAGGTCTGGGTGATGGCCCCAGTGAAGCCGTGCGCCCTCCAAGACAAATGGACCGGGCCCTTCAAAGTGGTCGAACGAAAAAGTCAGGTGACATACGTGGTGGACGTCCAGTCCCCTCGGAACCCCCTTCGGGTTCTCCACGTGAACTGCCTCAAGCCTCACTTCTTGCGGACGGAGTTGAGCTTGCTCCTGGCCACCGACGACGGGGCCGAAGAGGAAACGGAGCCTCTTCCTGACCTTCTGCGGGCCAAAGAAGAGGACGGCTCCGTGGAGGGGGTGATCCTCTCCCCCTCCCTCACACCCCAACAACACGAGGACTGCCGCCGGCTCTTGGGTCAGTTCTCCGACCTGATCTCCCTCGTCCCCAAGGTCACCGACTGGTGCGTCTACTACGTGGACACCGGAGACAGCCCACCGGTACGGCACCGAGCCTACCGCGTCCCCGACCGAGTCCGGGCCTGCATCTAGGCGGAGGTATCGAAGATGTTTTCTCTGGGGGTGATCGAGCCCACAGACAGTCCTTGGGCCAGCCCAGTGGTACTAGTCCCGAAAGCAGCTGCCCCTGGTGTTGCCCCTGAACTACGGTTCTGCGTGGACTATCGGGGGCTCAATGCGGTCACCCGAGCCGGCGCTCACCCTCTCCCCTGCGCAGATGAGCTCATTGACCGGCTTGGGTCCGCTCAGTTTCTCAGCACCTTCGATTTGACCTGCGGATACTGGCAAATTGCACTCACGGAAGGCGCCAAGGAGCGGTCCGCCTTCTCCACCCGGGATGGGCACTATCGCTTCAGAGTGATGCCATTCGGGATGAAAAATGCCCCGGCCACCTTTCAGAGACTGGTGAATAGGGTCCTGGCCGGGCTGGAAGAGTTTAGCGCCGCCTATCTGGACGATATTGCGGTATTCAGTTCCGAATGGAGTGAGCACCTCCAACACCTCCGGAGGGTCTTGAGGGCCCTGCCCCATGCCGGCCTCACAGTGAAAGCCAGCAAATGCCAGATTGGGCAAGGATAGGTGGTCTACCTGGGGCACCAGGTCGGCAGCGGGCAGGTCGCCCCCCTCCAACCTAAAATTGACGCCATCCTGGCCTGGGAACCACCAACCACCCAAACCGAAGTCCGCGCCTCTCTGGGCCTCACTGGTTACTACCGGAGGTTCCTCCAAGGTTACGGCACCCTCGTAGGACCCCTCACGGAGCTCACGTCCAAAAGACAACCTAAAAAGGTGCAGTGGACCCCTGCCTGCCAGAAGGCGTTCGACGCCCTGAAACTCGCCATGTGTACAGCCCCTGTGCTCCAAGCCCCCGATTACTCCAAAGAGTTTGTGGTACAAACGGATGCTTCCGAGCATGGCATTGGAGCCGTCCTATCCCAGCTCAATGAGAAGGGCTTAGACCAGCCCGTGGCCTTTATCAGCCGAAGGTTACTGCCCCGAGAGCAACGATGGAGCACCATCTAAAGCGAGGCGTTCGCCGTAGTCTGGGCTCTAAAGAAACTGCGACCCTACCTCTTCGGAACCCACTTCCGAGTCCAGACGGATCATCGACCTTTACGGTGGCTCATGCAGATGAGGGGAGAAAACCCCAAATTGTTATGATGGTCCATCTCCCTCCAGGGGATGGACTTCACAATAGAGCATCGCCCTGGCAACGACCACGCCAACACTGACGGCCTCTCCAGATTCTTCCGCCTCAGCGAAGAGAACCCCCAAGAGGATGGGTAGTTCTCTCTGGCCTTCATCTGGGGGGGACGCATGTTGGACCCGGCCTCATGGCGTGGCCCATCCAGACCCGTAGTGACATTAGACTAACCTCTACACCCCATACGACACTGACTAGCGTAGCCTACCCGACCCAGAACCCGGGGTTACCCACGTCCTCCCCTCCATCTTCCCGACACCGGGCATCCTTCCCCTTCCATCGGCCTCGCGGCCTCCAGTGACACGGCCCAGCACCCCAGATGGCCGCCCTCGACCAAAGCGCAACCCCGGCCTAGTCGCGCCATGCCGGCTGGGGGGAGAGAGAGCTCCTGGTGAGCAGGAGAGGGAGGAGGGGTTTCATTCACACCTGGCCTCCTCCCAAGAGATGGTTTCGATCGGCCCTCCGGCCACCCTGGGGGCTGGCTCCATGCCTGCTGCGTGTCTGGGATCCCTCCCGAACCCGCTTTGAAAGGATCAAAGGGCCGTGTGGCAGGAACGCTCTGGGACCCTCGGCAGTTGAATCCTAGAATTAAACGAGCCCTGCTGACGTGGTTGCGGCTGAAGAACATCCTCCCAAAATCCGACGGAACTCTTGGAACCTCGGTGAGCCCTGCAGACAGCGTCGCGGCTCCACCTGGCAGAGACGGACTTCTGCCTAAAAAACATCCGAGCCCTGCTGACGTGGTCGCGGCTCGTCTTGCACCCTAGAGAACTCTGAGCCCTGCTGAGCGACTCGCGGCTCCTGGAAGATTGTCCGACCTCCGACACCCGGACTCGAGTCCTGCAGATTTGGACACACTTAAGAGACATTCCGGTCCGGCTGGGCCCCAAAGATCGTCTCATATCCCCCGGCTCGAGGATTGAGAGCCGTGCGCCGGATACGCTCCCGCATTGACCCCGATCCTAAGACTGTCCCGCTACCCCTACCCCAACCGAGACATTGTGAGCCCTTGCTCTACTTGTACATACGCCTCTGCGGATCATAAAGATCATGATATTTCTAGATAAAGCATACATACTCCAGAATCTACGGTGTGGTGTCTCTGTGTTGCCTGGTGTTAGAAGGCGACCTCAGAGGGGCCCGGAGGGGGCCCTGACTGCCCTGAGACCAACCCTCGAGATATCGTAGCCGGGCACTGGCGGGAGACTCCTCAGGGGAGGAATCTCGTATCTAGGATCGTACACTCGGCACCACACGACAAAGCAACACCACACCGAGAGTTCTTGAGAGCAAATCTTTATCAGATCAGAGTGGTAAGATCTTTATAATCAGCAAGGCAATATATATACAAGTGGAGCGCGGGCTCACAAAGTCTTGGAGGGGGGTTAGGAGGTAGCGGGACAGTCTTTGGGGGAATGGATCAAATGCAGGAGCGTATCCGGCGCACAGCTCACAATCCTCGAGCTGGGGGTTACGCTTGTCGTCGTGGGGTCCGGCGGGACCAAGGGACCAAGGGAGTCTGGGGATGCTGCGAGATACTCAGCAGGCTCGAGTACAAGTTCGGAGGTCTTACGATCTTCAGGGAGCCGCGAGTCACTCAGCAGGGCTCAAGCACAAGTTCGGAGGTCTTACGATCTTCAGGGAGCCGCAAGTCACTCAGCAGGGCTCAAGCACAAGTTCGGAGGTCTTACGATCTTCAGGGAGCCGCGAGTCACTCAGCAGGGCTCAGGTGTTTCCAAGGCGAATCTGCTCGACAGTCCCAGGGCACCCCTTGTTATAGGGCGACTCCTCTTTGATGTCCGGAGTCTATGCAGGCAGGGGTCTTGTCACCTGGGGGTCGCTTGTTGGGGGTTTCCTGCTATTGTCCTTTGATCCTTTCAGGGCCGGGTCGGGAGGAGCCCCAGACACCCAGCAGGCGTGGAGCCAGCCCTCGGGGAGGCCGGCGGGTCGATCGAAACCCACCTTCCCAGGGAAGCGCAGAGGTGTGATGAAACTGCTCCTCCCTCTCTCATCCCAAGGGGAGCACGATGTCCTCCAGCCGGAGTGGCGCCTGTAGGCTAGGGTCGCGCTGGGGCCGGGCGGCCATCTTGGTGCATGAAGTGGGCACGCGGGCCCGGGGTGGCCGAAGGAGGAAGGCCTACGGACGGGAGAAGTCCGTGTCGGGTGTGTGTGTTCTGGTGGGAAGGATCGGCCAGGCCAGGGGCTCGTGGCTGGTGTGAGGTGCAGGGGTCAGGTCTGACTATGTTACGAGGGCCGGGTCTAACACGCGTCCCCCCCAGCTGAAAGCCAGAGAGAACTACCCATCTTCTTGGGGGTTCTCTACGCTGAGGCGGAAGAATCGGGAGAGGCCATCGGCGTTGGCGTGGTCCGTACCAGGGCGATGTTCCACAGTGAAATCCATCCCCTGGAGGGAGATTGACCACCGCAGAAGCTTGGGGTTTTCTCCTCGCATCTGCATGAGCCATCGCAAGGGGCGATGGTCGGTTTGGACCCTGAAATGGGTGCCGAACAGGTAAGGGCGTAGTTTCTTGAGGGCCCAGACTACTGCGAACGCCTCACGCTCGATGGTACTCCATCTCTGTTCCCGGGGCAACAGCCTTCGGCTGAGGAAGGCCACGGGCTGGTCCAGACCCTGGTCATTTACTTGGGAGAGGACGGCCCCGATGCCATGCTTGGAGGCATCAGTTTGTACCACAAACTCTTTGGAGTAGTCGGGGGCCTGGAGGACAGGGGCCGTACACATGGCCGTTTTTAGGGCATTGAACGCCTCTTGGCAGGCAGGGGACCATTGTACCTTCTTGGGCTGCTTCTTGGACGTGAGCCCCATGAGGGGACCGACCAGGCTGCCGTAATTCCGGATGAATCTCCGATAGTAGCCCGTGAGGCCCAGAAAGGCTCGGACCTCTGTTTGGGTAGTGGGAGGTTCCCAGGCTAGGATGGCGTCGATTTTGGGCTGTAGAGGGGCGACCTGCCCGCTTCCGACCTGGTGCCCCAGGTAGGTTACCGAACCTTGCCCAATCTGGCATTTGCTGGCTTTCACGGTGAGGCCCGCCTGGCGTAGGGCGGTTAGCACCCTCCGGAGGTGTTGGAGGTGCTCGCTCCATTCTGAACTAAAAACTGCGATATCGTCGAGATATGCAGCGCTGAACTTTTCCAGCCCGGCCAGGACTCTATTTACCAGTCGCTGGAAGGTGGCCGGGGCATTTTTCATCTCGAAGGGCATTACGCGAAAGCGATAGTGCCCATCCGGGGTGGAGAAGGCGGACCGCTCCTTGGCTCCCTCTGTGAGCGCAATTTGCCAGTAGCCGCAGGTGAGATCGAAGGTGCTGAGGAACCGTGCAGCTCCGAGCCGGTCAATGAGCTCGTCGGCTCGGGGAATGGGGTGGGCATCGGCTCGGGTGACCTCATTGAGTCCCCGGTAGTCCACGCAAAAGCGGAGTTCCGGGGCGACCCCGGGGGCGGCGACTTTTGGGACCAGGACCACGGGGCTGGCCCAGGGGCTGTCTGAGGGTTCGATCATGCCTAGGGTCAACATTTTCGAGACTTCGGCTTGGATACAGGACCGGACCCGATCGGGGACTCGGTAGGCTTGGTGCCTCACGGGCGGGCTGTCCCCGGTATCCACATCATGGACACACCAGTCGGTGACCTTGGGGACCAGGGAGAAGAGGTCCGGAAACTGCCCTAGGAGCTGGCGGCAATCCTCACGTTGCTGGGAAGTGAGGGATGGGGAGAGGTTCACTCCTTCTACGGAGCCGTCCTTCTCCTTGGTGCATAGAAGATCGGGGAGAGGATTCGACTCTTCTTCGGACCCATCGTCAGTGGCCAGTAGGAGGCTCAGCTCTGTCCGCACAAAGTGGGGCTTGAGGCGGTTCACGTGGAGGACCCGGGGTGACTGGACGTCTACCAAGTACGTGACCGGGCTCTTTCGCTCAACTACTTTGGAGGGCCCGGTCCATTTATCCTGGAGGGCGCAGGGTTTCACGGGGGCCATGACCCACACCAGCTGGCCCGGCTGAAACTCGACTAGCGCGGCATTCTGGTCGTACCAGCGCTTCATCTCCTCCTGACTCGCCTCCAGATTGGCCTCTGCCATTTCCCGGAACCTCCTAGTCTGATTGCGGAGGGTCAGGATGTAACGGAACACGTCTCGGGGGGTGCCCCGGGGCGCCGCCTCCCACTCTTCTTTGACCAGGCTGAGGGGCCCCCTGACGGGGTGCCCGTAGAGTAGCTCGAAGGGGCTTAAACCCAAGGATTCCTGGGGAACTTCTCGGTATGCGAATAGGAGGCAGGGGAGCAGGAGGTCCCACTTACGCCGGAGGGGCTCTTCCAGGCCCGCGATCATCCCCTTCAGAGTCCGGTTAAACCGCTCTACCAGGCCGTTTCCTTGGGGGTGGTACAGGGTGGTGAACTTGTAGGACACCCCGCACTGTTGCCATAAGGACCTCATGTATCGGGGGATAAAGTTGGTACCGCGATCGCTCACGACCTCGCGGGGAAAACCCATGCGGGAGAAGATCCCCATCAGCGCCCGGCCCACCACGGGGGCCATGACGGTGCGCAGGGGGATGGCCTCAGGGTAACGAGTGGCATGGTCCACCAGGACGAGGATGAACTGATGCCCCTGGGAAGTTGGGGGGTCCAGAGGTCCTACAATGTCGATCCCGAGCCGCTCAAAAGGAGTACTGACGACAGGGAAGGGCTGGAGGGGAGCCTTGCTCTTTCCTCCACTCTTCCCACTGGCCTGGCACGTGGGGCAGGACTTGCAGTGGGCTTCTACATCCGCTCTCATTCTGGGCCAGTAGAAGTGAGTCACAAGGCGACTGTATGTTTTGTCCTGACCCAAGTGGCCTGCGAGGGGGACGTCATGGGCCAAGCCCAGGAGGAGGTCTCGGAAGCGTAGGGGTACCACCAGCACTCGGCCGGACCCTAGCTCCACCGACTTCTGTTCGCTGTACAGAAGGTCATTCTCCCAATAGACCCGGCGCATCCCCGTCTGGTCGCCTGCGGCCTGGGCCTCTGCCTGCTGCCGGGGCCCGACCAGGGAGGGACAGGTAGCCTGCTCTCGGCAGAACTCCTCTCGGGAGGGGCCCCCTTCGTGGCGCCACTGTGCTAATTCGGGCAAATCGCCTAACTCGGTGTCTGGGGTGGAGTCGGAAGGCGGTGGTTCGTCACTGGCGAGCAACTCTTCTGGTGGGGGGATGTGGGGGCCCTCGGCCGGGACCATCCCATCTTCAGGGGTCGGGGCGTCGTCGACGTCCCTCAGGGGGGTCAGTCGAGCCGCCATGGATCGAGTGGTGGCGCACACCCACTCAGGGAGGCCCATCATCCCTAGGTGGGTCTTGCGCTCAACTTGCCCCCAGGGGGAACTTTCCAGGTCGTTCCCCAGGAGACAGTCGACGGGCTGGGATGTTCTCACTGTGACCTTCAGTTTACCGACCACCCCTCCCCACTCGAAAGGCACCAGGGCTACCTTACATAGGCTTTCTGTGTTGTCGGCTGAAATGACAGGGCAAAATACGTCGGGGAGGACCTGGTCCTCGTGGGCTAAATGGCTGACGACACCGGTGATACTGGCCCCGGTGTCACGGAGGGCTTCTACTTGGTGGCCATTGATCGTGACGAGCTGCCCATATTTGTTTGTGTTAGAGGGCAGGAGGCTCCCAGGGACCATCTCTCTATCTCCTAAGGACACTAGGGCCATAGCGGCGGGTTCCCACTCCTCGGCCTCCTCAACCTCCTCCCCCAGGGCTACATTGGCTATCTGTCTAGCGGGGGGTGCTGCCTGGTTGGGGCGTGGGGCCATGGGGCATTCAGGGTCGTTGGCGTAATGGCCGGGCTTCTGGCAACGGAAACAAGTGATGGTTACCCGGTGCCCCCGTCTCAGGGGGGGGCCGGATACAGCTGGTGGGGGTGCCGGGAAAGGCGGAGGTTGGGATTTCGGGGGGCTAGCCTGGGGCTCTCTCTGCCCTCCCTGGTTTCCCCCCCCTCTCTGGCGGGGTGGTCCCTGACTGGCTCGGGGGTACTCTCCTACAGGGCCCCGGGAGACCCGGGTGTTGGTCCAGCGATCCGCCTCGACAGCCAGCTTTCTCGGGTCCGTGAGCTTGCTGTCGAGCAGATGCTGGCGTAGTTCCACAAAACAGTTGGCAGCCAGGTGTTCCCATAACATAAGGTCAGTTAGTTCTTCCAGGGTGGTTACCTTGCTGCCCTTGATCCACCCATCGAAGGCTCGGCTGAAGAAATTCACATATTCCACCCAGGTGGTACCCGGGATCTTCCGGCAGTCCCGGAACCGCTGGTGGTACATCTCCGGGGTGAGGCCGTACCTGGTGAGGAGGGCCGCTTTCATGTGTTCATATGAGGTCTGCATGGAGGTGGGTAGGTCGAGCAGGGTGTCTCTTCCTTCGCTCAGGAACCGTCCCCATAACCCAGCCCCCCAATCCTTCTGCGGGACCCGGTGGGAGGTCATGGCGACCTCGTAGGCTCGAAACCACTGCTGAATGTCATCATTCTTGTAATATTCCTTGACCACATCCTTGGGGATGTGGACCTTCTGTTCCGTCGGGGCGGCCGCCTCCCGGTTGCCCGGGGGCCGCGCTTCTTCACTTCTTGCTTTCAGTTCTCTTTCCTTCAAACTGCGTTCATGCTCTAGTTGAAGTCTCCTTCCCTCGTGTTTTCGTTGGAGTTTCTTCTCTTCCAGTTCTCCTTGCACTCGCAACTGTTCTACTGCTAGCTTTTTCTCGGCTAATTTCAACTCACCCTCAATTTTGAGTTTGGCTAATTCGAGCTCGTGATGGCGACTTTTTTCTCTGTCTGCGAGTTCCTCCGGGGATAGGCCCCCATCTGGTACGAAGCCTCGCACCTGGTTGCTGCTGCGTTCTCCTTGGGAGGGTCCTGCTTCGTCGTGGGGCTCCACCGCTCCTTCTGGGCGGGGGGCTCCCGAATCCACCCAAGCTTTCAGTGCCTTTTGCATATCTTCTTTGGTGTTGAGACCAGTGGTAGCGATTCTGAGTTCCTTACAGAATTGCTTTAGTTCCCTGTGAGTGTACTCTTCCAGCTGTTCCACCTGGAACACGGTACTGGCGTCGTCTTCTACGAGAACCACGGTGTTTCCTTCTGCCATCTTTGTCGGTAGTGCGTCAGCCGTTCACGGTACGATCTCTAGATTATGGGCCCGAATCCCGTCGCTTGCCACCAATGTTAGAAGGCGACCTCAGAGGGGCCCGGAGGGGGCCCTGACTGTCCTGAGACCAACCCTCGAGGTATCGTAGCCGGGCACTGGCGGGAGACTCCTCAGGGGAGGAATCTCGTATCTAGGATCGTACACTCGGCACCACACGACAAAGCAACACCACACCGAGAGTTCTTGAGAGCAAATCTTTATCAGATCAGAGTGGTAAGATCTTTATAATCAGCAAGGCAATATATATACAAGTGGAGCGCGGGCTCACAAAGTCTTGGAGGGGGGTTAGGAGGTAGCGGGACAGTCTTTGGGGGAATGGATCAAATGCAGGAGCGTATCCGGCGAACAGCTCACAATCCTCGAGCTGGGGGTTACGCTTGTCGTCGTGGGGTCCGGCGGGACCAAGGGAGTCTGGGGGCGCTGCGAGATACTCAGCAGGCTCGAGTATAAGTTCGGAGGTCTTACGATCTTCAGGGAGCCGCGAGTCACTCAGCAGGGCTCAAGCACAAGTTCGGAGGTCTTACGATCTTCAGGGAGCCGCGAGTCACTCAGCAGGGCTCAAGCACAAGTTCGGAGGTCTTACGATCTTCAGGGAGCTGCGAGTCACTCAGCAGGGCTCAAGCACAAGTTCGGAGGTCTTACGATCTTCAGGGAGCCGCGAGTCACTCAGCAGGGCTCAGGTGTTTCCAAGGCGAATCTGCCCGACAGTCCCAGGGCACCCCTTGTTATAGGGCAACTCCTCTTTGATGTCCGGAGTCTATGCAGGCAGGGGTCTTGTCACCTGGGGGTCGCTTGTTGGGGGTTTCCTGCTATTGTCCTTTGATCCTTTCAGGGCCGGGTCGGGAGGAGCCCCAGACACCCAGAAGGCGTGGAGCCAGCCCTCGGGGAGGCCGGCGGGTCGATCGAAACCCACCTTCTCAGGGAAGCGCAGAGGTGTGATGAAACTGCTCCTCCCTCTCTCATCCCAAGGGGAGCGCGATGTCCTCCAGCCGGAGTGGCGCCTGTAGGCTAGGGTCGCGCTGGGGCCGGGCGGCCATCTTGGTGCATGAAGTGGGCACGCGGGCCCGGGGTGGCCGAAGGAGGAAGGCCTACGGACGGGGGAAGTCCGGGTCGGGTGTGTGTGTTCTGGTGGGAAGGATCGGCCAGGCCAGGGGCTCGGGGCTGGTGTGAGGTGCAGGGGTCAGGTCTCACTATGTTACGAGGGCCGGGTCTAACACCTGGTGCTCAATCAGTGTGTACGATCCTAGGTACGAGACCCAGCCCTGAGGGGGTCTCCGGCCAGTGCTCGGCTATTTCTCCCGGGAGGGTGGGGCGCAGGGTGGTCAGGTACATATTCTGTCCTTCCCTGAGGCAAGCCCTTCCAACACTGGTGGCAAGCGACGGGATCTGAGCCCACAATCTAGAGATCGTACAACGAACGGCTGACGCACTACCGAGCAAAGACGGCAGAAGAAACCACCATGAGCACCACTGAAACCGACGCGAGTGCTACGTTTTGTGTACAGCGGTTAGAAGAATACACACACAAGGAGATGAAACAATTTTGCAAACAACGGAAGATCGCTACCACTGGTCTGAACACCAAGGAAGACATGCAACAAGCCCTGAAAGCCCGGGTGGAGCCCGGAGCCTCCCTTCCCCGACTGGACGAAGTCGGTGAGGAGACAGAGCGGCCTGACGAGCTCAGGAACTTCCCGAGAACAAGCAATAACCCCCAAGCGCAAAGCAACGCAGCGAGTGGGGGCTGGTCCCCGGAAGACTTTACAGACAGGGAAAGGGACCGAAGTCATGAACTTGAAATGGCCAAACTGAAAATAGAGGGCGAGATAAGGCTAGCCGAAATAAAGGTAGCGATGGAACAAGGAGAGCTAGAAGAAAAGAAGTTGCAACGGGAGCACGAGGAAAAAAAACTTCAGCTGGAGCACGAGCACAGCTTGAAAGAAATAGATTTCCGAGCAAGGAGCGAGGGAGCTCGACCCTCAGGGGGCCAAGAACCTGCACCCCTGGGGGAACCGAAAGTCCACATCCCTAAGTATGTGGTCAAAGAGTACTATCGAAATGATGACATTCAGCAGTGGTTCAAAGCCTACGAGGTAGCCATGACCTCCCACCGCGTTCCACAGAAAGACTGGGGGGCCGGGTTGTGGGGGCGATTCCTGAGCGAAGGACGAGACACCCTCCTCGACCTACCGGCCTCTATACAAACATCCTACAGCCACATGAAGGAGGCCCTCCTCACGAAGTACGGCCTCATCCCCGAAATGTATCAGCAGCGGTTCCGGGACTGCCAAAAGATCCCAGGCACCACCTGGGTGGAATACGTAAACTTTTACAGCCGAGCGCTGGAAGGGTGGATCAAGGGCAGCAAGGTAACCACCTTTGAAGAATTGACCGGCCTCATTGCCTGGGAACACTTGTCCACAAACTGTTTTGTAGAACTACGCCAGCACCTGCTCGACAGCAAGCTCGCAGACCCGAGGAAGCTGGCCGTCGAAGCAGATCGCTGGGTAAACACCCGGGTCCGCCGGAACCCCGTAGGAGACTACCCCCGCAGCCATCAAGGACCTCCCCGTCAGAGAGGGGGGGAAATCAAGGGAAACAGAGGGAGTTCCCGCCCGGGCCCCCGCGTAGGCCCCCGAGGAACCCACCCCCAGGGTTCCCAGCTCCTCCGCCAGGCAGTACCGCCACCCCAGGCAGACAAGGACCCCGGGTGAATATCACATGTTTCCGCTGTCAACGGCTAGGGAATTACGCCAGCTACCCTCAGTGCCCCATGGCCCAGAAACCCCCCACGACAGCTCCCCCAGCCCGACACATGGCCACCGTAACCCTAGGGGAGGAGTTTGAGGACCCCGATGGATGGGATCCTGCAGCCATGGCCCTAGTCTCTCTAGGAGATCGAGATAGGATTCCCGGGGCACCCCTACCCGCAAACACCAAGAAGTACCGCCAGCTCGTAAAGGTTAACGGCCACCCGGTGGAGGCCCTTCGCGACACCGGGGCGAGCATCACTGGTGTCCTCAGCCCCTTAGTGCAGGCGGACCAGATCATCCCAAATGTCTTTTGCCCTGTGATAGCTTCCGACAACACTGAGAGTTTGTGTAAGGTGGCCTTGGTACCATTCGAATGGGGGGAGTAACCGGAACATTGCGGGTAGCTGTCCGAACCGCACAACCTGTAGACTGCCTCCTGGGAAATGACCTGGAAAGTTCCCCCTGGAGACAGGTCGAACGCAAGACCCACCTCGGGATGATGGGTCTACCAGAATGGGTGTGCGCCACCACCTGATCCATGACCTAAATTCAGAGATAGGCTATAAGTCCTTACTTAGTATTATCATTCAAATATTCTGGGCTATAAAGCGTCAATTTGGGTAGCCCTCAATACTCAATATAACATTTGTCATAAAAACAAGACATGCAACCAAACAGCATCAAAAATTCCTATAGCATTTATTATTTTTATAATTTTCTTTTGACAAATCTTTAATCAAGGTTGCTCCAAGGGGAACGTGCAAAAAGTAAAGCGTTTGAATATGAAGAAGTGAAAGGAAAGAGAAAGTATTCAAGAGATTGTGACATAAAATACTTAAAAGAGTTGAACACTGGACCGGTTGTCAATCACCGTCCAAATGAAAAAACCCGGTCACGTTAATCAATTTGTACAACAGAAGAATTAAACAATTACAAAGTGAATTGGAAACTAATTCCAATAAGGCACGTGAATAAATGAACGTATCCCAGGCTTTATGATATAGGGCGTCGACGTTTCGATCCGTCTTAGTGGCCTAAAGAGGAAAGTTGGACCTTCATCAGGACTGAAGGGCAACCTAGACAGGTACTGGGCCTTGTCGAGTGCCCGCTAATCCTTGTAAATAAGGTATAACGGTGGACATCGTGTGGCTATTTTCCGGCGATCGTCCGTACCGCGAGGCGCTCGTGTTCAAGGTTGCTTGAACACGAGCGCCTCGCGGTACGGACGATCGCCGGAAAATAGCGGCACCAGTTTGGCCTTCAATCCGGCTGTGTTTACATAAATCGAGAATCTCTAGTGGAGTGACACCACGCATTAAGTTTTGAAATAAACTCTACCTAATGGCGTCTCACAAATGGAGTCCAGCCACACGATGTCCACCGTTATACCTTAATTACAAGGATTAGCGGGCACTCGACAAGGGCCAGTACCTATCTAGGTTGCCCTTCAGTCCTGATGAAGATCCGCACGGCCAAGGTCCAACTTTCCTCTTTAGGCCACTAAGACGGATCAAAACGTCGACGCCCTATATCATAAAGCCTGGGATACGTTCATTTATTCACGTGCCTTATTGGAATTAGTTTCCAATTCACTTTGTAATTGTTTAATTCATCTGTTGTACAAATTGATTAACGTGACCGGGTTTTTTCATTTGGACGGTGATTGACAACCGGTCCAGTGTTCAACTCTTTTAAGTATGTTATGTCACAATCTCTTGAATACTTTCTCTTTCCTTTCACTTCTTCATATTCAAACGCTTTACTTTTTGCACGTTCCCCTTGGAGCAACCTTGATTAAAGATTTGTCAAAAGAAAATTATAAAAATAATAAATGCTATAGGAATTTTTGATGCTGTTTGGTTGCATGTCTTGTTTTTATGACAAATGTTATATTGAGTATTGAGGGCTACCCAAATTGACGCTTTATAGCCCAGAATATTTGAATGATAATACTAAGTAAGGACTTATAGCCTATCTCTGAATTTAGGTCTAGGACCATTGTTTTTTGTACTACATTGCACCCAGGTCCTTGACTTTTTGGGTTACCCCATTTTTGTAATGACCACCTGATCCATGGCGGCCCGACTACCCCCCGCGGGGGAGTCGAGGACGAAACCCCCAGCACCCCCTCCGTTGACCAAACCGGAGACAACCCTGTTGAACCTCACGCCCTATCCCCAGGAGAAGAGCCCCCCACCGACGACGGGCTCGTCCAGCCCGACCACGCGCAGTTCACGGAGTTAGGTGATCTGCCCGAGTTGGCCCAGTGGCGCCACGAAGGGGGCCCCTCCCGAGAGGAGTTCTGCAGAGAACAAGCGACCTGTCCTTCCCTGGTCGGACCCCAGCAGCAGGCCGCCGCCCAAGCCGCGGGCGACCAACCGGGAACCCACTTATTGTATTGGGAGAATGACCTCCTGTATAGCGAACAGCGGGCTGCCGAGCTAGGTTCAGCCCGGGTGCTGGTGGTACCCCTACGCTTTCGAGACTTCCTCCTGGGTTTGGCCCATGATGTACCCCTGGCCGGCCACTTGGGCCAGGACAAGACCTACCACCGCCTAGTAACGCACTTTTATTGGCCAAAATTGCGAGCCCACGTAGAGGCCCACTGCAAGTCCTGCCCCACGTGCCAGGCCAGTGGTAAAAGTGGAGGGAAGCGCAAGGCTCCCCTCCAACCCTTCCCAGTCGTCAGTACCCCCTTCGAGTGGGTCGGAATTGACATCGTGGGGCCCCTGGATCCCAAGACCGCCCAGGGTCACCGCTTTATCGTCGTCCTAGTGGACCATGCCACATGATACCCGGAGGCCATCCCCCTCCACACCGTCACGGCCCCCGTGGTGGGCCGGGCTTTAATGGGGATCTTCTCCCGGGAAGGGTTCCCCTGAGAGGTCATGAGCGACCGAGGTACCAATTTTATCTCCAGATATATGAGATCCCTGTGGCAACAATGTGGAGTATCTTATAAATTCACGACCCCTTACCATCCCCAAGGCAATGGCCTGGTAGAGTGGTTTAACCGGACTCTGAAGGGAATGATCATGGGCCTCGAGGAGCCCCTGCGGCGTAAGTGGGACGTCCTTCTACCCTGCCTCCTGTTCGCCTACAGGGAAGTCCCCAAGAAGTCCTTGGGGTTCAGCCCGTTTGAATTACTGTATGGGCACCCAGTCAGAGGTCCCCTGAGCCTGGTCAAAGAGGGATGGGAGACGGCACCCCAGAACCCCCTGCAGGACGTGTTCCGGTACCTGTTGACTCTCAGGAACCAGACTCGGAAGTTCCGAGAGCTGGCCGAGGCCAACCTCGAGGCGAGCCAGGAAGAAATGAAGCGCTGGTACGACCAGAACGCCACGCTGGTCGAGTTTCAGCCCGGCCAGCAGGTCTGGGTGATGGTGCTAGAGCAGAGTTTTCAGTTTGAAAATTAATTGGGTTTTGAAGCTCTGGCATGTCTATTTGTTATATTAATTTATTAATTATTAATTATTAATTATTTGTCTTGTGTAAGTGTTTATACTTACTAATCAATTTGTTTGTTTTAACAAGAGAGAATTACACGTGGGAATGCATAAGTGTGCTGTTTAACAATAATGTGCATGTTTTCATGTTTAAACGTTGCTGAGTGCTGTTTATTTTTAAGCACCAAACGCTTTTCGAATTAATGCTTTTTTATGTTGCAAGAGCTAGATAATTGCATACACATAAGGGTATTAGTGGGGTTAACACTGTTCAATCACTATGCTGTGGTAACGTTGTTTTTGTCTCTTTTAATTAAGATGGTCTATTGTGGCCTATTGTGGCCTAAACAAAGATGGCTGATACGTAAAGCCTGGCCTCGAGTAGAATTTGTGACGAGAGAAGCCTTGCTGAAAATGGTCCTGAAGTCAGCTGACCACAGTCCTTGCTTTGCCTGGTTGAAATTTTCCGTGAGGACAGCAGCAGTTTTGGGCGATCTCCAAATGAATGAAGTGTCCTTGGCAGCTTTGGGAAACAAAGGAGCTTTAAAGAAAGACTCTGAACTGTGATCTCATTGCCGAGGAGACGTGGAAGTTACAAGATACAAATGTATTTTTTGGTTCCTGTTCCGTTATGTTTATTTTGTGATTTTTCCTGAGCGGAGATTTTTAAATGTAGCGATGCTACATCCTTTCCTTCTCGCTTTGCTCAGAGGTTTGACGGAAGAAGTTAATACAAATTATGTTTTCCTTTGTTTGACTTGCTATAAGAATTGTTAGCTTAGAGAGGGCTTTGCCTCTTGCCATTTGCCTTTTGCCGCGTTCCGAATCTGCGTTGGTGAGGATCGTTGCTGAGAGGACTTCGTCTTGAGAGACTTTACCGAGAGACTTGTCCTGACCCGTTCTGACATTTAGCTAGAATAGGTAACTATGAGAAAAATGATTTATTCTGATTGATTTCCTTTGACTAATTTTAGATAAAGCAATATAATTTTGAATATGGTGTTGGTTATTATTTCTTGTCAATTATTGAGTATCCTATTTTGATTATTATTGTATAGATTGTTTAGATTATGTTTAAGGGCAGTCTCAATAACCAGATCTTATCGACCCCGATATAGATGCAGGGTGTTTAGGAGTTTTCCTTCCACAGGTTATTGCTGGTAGAGTATTTGAGCGTATGTTAGTGAAATGGGCCCTAGTGTATGACGAATGTATGTGCGTGTAACTGTGAGATTACTCTATCCGTGGAAGTAGGGATATTATATGCACCCTGATCTCTATCAATTTCAAGAAGATAGAGAGGGACAGATTGCGGAAGACCCCCGAGGAGGTGTAGGGAACTCTTCTAATAAGCTAGGTGAAGGGACAAGTAAACAGCAAGAAGATTGCGTGTCGGAGACCCGAGGAGGGACAGGAGTAGGGAAGTCTCAAATAGTGGTGAAAGAAACTGTGGAGGAAAAGAAAACTGCTAGAAAAAGAAAACAGAAGGCACTTGAAACAGAATTGGATGAGAGTGAGAATGAACAAACAGAGGGTCGAGTTCTGAGAAAGAGAACTTGGATTGGAGAAAGAAACAATAAAGAAATTAGGCCGAAGAAGGTGATAAAAGGAGATCGTTGGCCTAACAACAGAGTAAAGAGATTGAGATACAGAGTAATAAGAACAAATACATCAAATGCTGAACAAGTGAATGAAGTATCGAGTCAAAATGAAGTAAAAAGAAAGGAGCAAGAAGAATCAGGAGAACCTGAGGAAATAAAAAGAATAAGAAGACCCAACCAAAAGTACAGATCACCGGAATGGTCTTATGTGGCACTGTCTGAAGAAGGAGAAGAAGAAACAGTGACTCGAGATAATCCGGAGGGGATCTTGAGAAAAGTGGTTGAGGAAAAAGAAGGAATCTTAAAAGTTATCCTGACTGACATTGGAGAAGAGTCAGATGCACAAGATGTTGTTGATGATCTGATACAATTTGATCTTACTGAAGAAGAAGGAGTGAAAACTGATGAATATCCAAATTGAGTGAACTGAAAAATCACTTGGAGGAAAAGTGAAAAGAGAAAGTCTGAAATTCAGTTGTCTGAAGTAATCCAAAGCATAATAGTATTGGAGTAGTAGAGGCTAAGTCAAAAGACAAGGTCAAAATAGTAAAATGGCTAACATAGAGGATAATCAAAGTAGATGTGCCTTCTTTAAAAGATGGTGTAGAATGTGCTGCTGCTGTACTGGATTATTAATGCTACTGTGGGGAGTTTTAGTTTTATTAGTTACTTTTAAAGTTACATTTGAGATGCATACAGAAAATATGACAGATATAGAGAAGAATTCACAAAAAGTAGTTTTGAATAGAATTAGTAATACTTACATACACAAAGATAGGTCAATTAATAATTTTTCTAGTAATGTTTTTTCGAAGTTATTGTACGAATATGTGAAAACAATGGAAGTAAGGGATTGCTACGTTTGTATGCAATTACCTGCATCCGTTTCAGAGGGTGTTACTTATCATCATTTGCCAGCTAAATATGGTATTTCATGTAGTATATTAAGTAGTGTTTTTTATTTGTTAGGGAAAGTAGATTATAAGATGTCTAACACAGATAGTATTTTTGGGCATTTGCCAATGAACAAAGAGCTGAATCCAGCTAAAGAAGCTAACACTTTTGGTGAAATTTTTATTGAAGAGAAAGGATTAACATTAGATTACATTTTTAAGAATAATTTAACTTGCAGTTTGAAAGAAGAGGAGAAAGCTTTCCTGGATATGGTAGAGGAAAGGAGATTGAACATGCATGAGAAAGCAGGGAAATATGAAGTGAGTGAGACAATTTGGGACATTGAGATGGGAAAAGAATTGAGAAATGGGGCTAGTCCAACTTTAGCTCTAGATGTACCACAGAAGGGTAAACTATGCATTACAAGGAGGAAATCCCAATATGATACATATTTTGTTGGGACTAGTGAGTGCCATGATACATACTTCATTGCAACAGGTTGGGGTTTCAGAGGTGGAGAAGATACAGTTTTCTCAGGAGTGTATTATGTTTGTGGGAACAAGGCTTATTACAAGTTGCCTGACCATTGGTATGGCACGTGTTATGTGGGTTTGGTCTTTCCAAAGATTTTTCATATAGATAAAATAAGTGATGTAGAACATATTAATTTACTAATGCGTTTCAAAAGAGAAACCTGGTCTGAAATTGTGGGTGATATTTTTGGGGTTTTAATTCCAGCAGTGGGAATTTCTTTAAATGCTTATGGAATTCGGAAACTGTCAACAGTGGTGGATCGCTTATCGACAAATACCGCTGGAGGGTTTATTTTAGTGAATACGGAATTAAGTGCCGTACGTGCCATGTCAATGCAAAATCGACTTGCCCTTGATATTTTATTGGCCAAGGAGGGCGGAGTTTGTGGAATGCTGAAAGTTCAACATTGTTGCACTTACATTCCAGACGAAAGCAAAGACCTGAAGGTCTATATCAAAAATATTACTGATTTGCATGAAGAATTAGTACCACTTGAAGCTGAGAGTTTATGGACTAAAATAGCTAATAAGGTGATAGCTGTTAAAGATTTTATTGCAAAAATAGGTAGTACTATTATAGGTAGAATATTGTTTCCTTTAACTTGCATAATTATTGCTTTACTGATACTGAGATTAGTGTGTGTGTTTTGTAAAAACAGGGGAGGGAAGAAGAAACTGAATAAAGAGAAGAAAAACAAAAGGTTGAAAAGAGAACCACAAGAGATTGAATTAGAAGAATTGAGGGAGAGTGTTTATTTAGAAACAAAGAGGGATGATGAAAGAGTGACTGGTGTGTAGTGTTGTGTAAGGAGAAAAAGACATTTCCGATTTCTCCTAAAATGGGACTAAATTTTCACTAATTTTTTTTTTTTTTTGGGTTTATTTGGTGATAAAATCACCAAAGGGGGGATTGCTAGAGCAGAGTTTTCAGTTTGAAAATTAATTGGGTTTTGAAGCTCTGGCATGTCTATTTGTTATATTAATTTATTAATTATTAATTATTAATTATTTGTCTTGTGTAAGTGTTTATACTTACTAATCAATTTGTTTGTTTTAACAAGAGAGAATTACACGTGGGAATGCATAAGTGTGCTGTTTAACAATAATGTGCATGTTTTCATGTTTAAACGTTGCTGAGTGCTGTTTATTTTTAAGCACCAAACGCTTTTCGAATTAATGCTTTTTTATGTTGCAAGAGCTAGATAATTGCATACACATAAGGGTATTAGTGGGGTTAACACTGTTCAATCACTATGCTGTGGTAACGTTGTTTTTGTCTCTTTTAATTAAGATGGTCTATTGTGGCCTAAACAAAGATGGCCGATACGTAAAGCCTGGCCTCGAGTAGAATTTGTGACGAGAGAGAGCCTTGCTGAAAATGGTCCTGAAGTCAGCTGACCACAGTCCTTGCTTTGCCTGGTTGAAATTTTCCGTGAGGACAACAGCAGTTTTGGGCGATCTCCAAATGAATGAAGTGTCCTTGGCAGCTTTGGGAAACAAAGGAGCTTTAAAGAAAGACTCTGAACTGTGATCTCATTGCCGAGGAGACGTGGAAGTTACAAGATACAAATGTATTTTTTGGTTCCTGTTCCGTTAGGTTTATTTTGTGATTTTTCCTGAGCGGAGATTTTTAAATGTAGCGATGCTACATCCTTTCCTTCTCGCTTTGCTCAGAGGTTTGACGGAAGAAGTTAATACAAATTATGTTTTCCTTTGTTTGACTTGCTATAAGAATTGTTAGCTTAGAGAGGGCTTTGCCTCTTGCCATTTGCCTTTTGCCGCGTTCCGAATCTGCGTTGGTGAGGATCGTTGCTGAGAGGACTTCGTCTTGAGAGACTTTACCGAGAGACTTGTCCTGACCCGTTCTGACATTTAGCTAGAATAGGTAACTATGAGAAAAATGATTTATTCTGATTGATTTCCTTTGACTAATTTTAGATAAAGCAATATAATTTTGAATATGGTGTTGGTTATTATTTCTTGTCAATTATTGAGTATCCTATTTTGATTATTATTGTATAGATTGTTTAGATTATGTTTAAGGGCAGTCTCAATAACCAGATCTTATCGACCCCGATATAGATGCAGGGTGTTTAGGAGTTTTCCTTCCACAGGTTATTGCTGGTAGAGTATTTGAGCATATGTTAGTGAAATGGGCCCTAGTGTATGAAGAATGTATGTGCGTGTAACTGTGAGATTACTCTATCCGTGGAAGTAGGGATATTATATGCACCCTGATCTCTATCAATGGCCCCAGTGAAGCCGTGCGCCCTCCAAGACAAATGGACCGGGCCCTTCAAAGTGGTTGAACGAAAAAGTCAGGTGACATACGTGGTGGACGTCCAGTCCCCTCGGAACCCCCTTCGGGTCCTCCACGTGAACTGCCTCAAGCCTCACTTCGTGCGGACGGAGTTGAGCTTGCTCCTGGCCACCGACGACGGGGCCGAAGAGGAAACGGAGCCTCTTCCTGACCTCCTGCATGCCAAAGAAGAGGACGGCTCCGTGGAGGGGGTGATCCTCTCCCCCTCCCTCACACCCCAACAACAAGAGTCCTGCCGCCGGCTCTTGGGTCAGTTCTCCGACCTGTTCTCCCTCGTCCCCAAGGTAACCGACTGGTGCGTCCACGACGTGGACACCGGAGACAGCCCACCGGTACGGCACCGAGCCTACCGCGTCCCCGACCGAGTCCGGGCCTGAATCCAGGCGGAGGTATCGAAGATGTTATCTCTGGGGGTGATCGAGCCCACAGACAGTCCTTGGGCCAGCCCAGTGGTACTAGTCACGAAAGCAGCTGCCCCTGGTGTTGCCCCTGAACTACGGTTCTGCGTGGACTACCGGGGGCTCAATGCGGTCACCCGAGCCGGCGCTCACCCTCTCCCCTGCGCAGATGAGCTCATTGACCGCCTTGGGTCTGCTCAGTTTCTCAGCACCTTCGATTTGACCTGCGGATACTGGCAAATTGCACTCACGGAAGGCGCCAAGGAGCGGTCCGCCTTCTCCACCCCGGATGGGCACTATCGCTTCAGAGTGATGCCATTCGGGATGAAAAATGCCCCGGCCACCTTTCAGAGACTGGTGAATAGGGTCCTGGCTGGGCTGGAAGAGTTTAGCGCCGCCTATCTGGACGATATTGCGGTATTCAGTTCCGAATGGGGTGAGCACCTCCAACACCTCCGAGGGTCTTGAGGGCCCTGCGCCAAGCCGGCCTCACAGTGAAAGCCAGCAAATGCCAGATTGGGCAAGGATAGGTGGTCTACCTGGGGCACCAGGTCGGCAGCGGGCAGGTCGCCCCCCTCCAACCTAAGATTGACGCCATCCTGGCCTGGGAACCACCAACCAGCCAAACCGAAGTCCGCGCCTCTCTGGGCCTCACTGGTTACTACCGGAGGTTCCTCCAAGGTTACGGCAGCATCGTAGGACCCCTCAGGGAGCTCACGTCCAAAAGACAACCTAAAAAGGTGCAGTGGACCCCTGCCTGCCAGAAGGCGTTCGACGCCCTGAAACTCGCCATGTGTACAGCCCCTGTGCTCCAAGCCCCCGATTACTCCAAAGAGTTTGTGGTACAAACGGATGCCTCCAGCATGGCATTGGAGCCGTCCTATGAGAAGGGCTTAGACCAGCCCGTGGCCTTCATCAGCCGAAGGTTACTGCCCCGAGAGCAATGATGGAGCACCATCTAAAGCGAGGCGTTCGCCGTGGTCTGGGATCTAAAGAAACTGCGACCCTACCTCTTCGGAACCCACTTCCGAGTCCAGACGGATCATCGACCTTTACGGTGGCTCATGCAGATGAGGGGAGAAAACCCCAAATTGTTATGATGGTCCATCTCCCTCCAGGGGATGGACTTCAGAGTAGAGCATCGCCCTGGCAACGACCACGCCAACACTGACGGCCTCTCCAGATTCTTCCGCCTCAGCGAAGAGAACCCCCAAGAGGATGGGTAGTTCTCTCTGGCCTTCAGCTGGGGGGGACGCATGTTGGACCCGGCCTCATGGCGTGGCCCATCCAGACCCGTAGTGACATTAGACTAACCTCTACACCCCACACGACACTGACTAGCGTAGCCTACCCGACCCAGAACCCGGGGTTACCCACGTCCTCCCCTCCATCTTCCCGACACCGGGCATCCTTCCCCTTCCATCGGCCTCGCGGGCTCCAGTGACCCGGCCCAGCACCCCAGATGGCCGCCCTCGACCAAAGCGCAACCCCGGCCTAGTCTCGCCATGCCGGCTGGGGGGAGAGAGAGCTCCTGGTGAGCAGGAGAGGGAGGAGGGGTTTCATTCACACCTGGCCTCCTCCCAAGAGATGGTTTTGATCGGCCCTCCGGCCACCCTGGGGGCTGGCTCCACGCCTGCAGTTGAATCCTGGAATGAAACGAGCCCTGCTGACGTGGTTGTGGCTGAAGAACATCCTCCCAAAATCCGACGGAACTCTTGGAACCTCGGTGAGCCCTGCAGACAGCGTCGCGGCTCCACCTGGCAGAGACGGACTTCTGCCTAAAAAACATCCGAGCCCTGCTGACGTGGTCGCGGCTCGCCTTGCACCCTAGAGAACTCTGAGCCCTGCTGAGCGACTCGCGGCTCCTGGAAGATTGTCCGACCTCCAACACCCGGACTCGAGTCCTGCAGATTTGGACACACTCAAGAGACATTCCCGTCCGGCTGGGCCCCAAAGATCGTCTCGTATCCCCCGGCTCGAGGATTGAGAGCCGTGCGCCGGATACGCTCCCGCATTGACCCCGATCCTAAGACTGTCCCGCTACCCCTACCCCAACCGAGACATTGTGAGCCCTTGCTCTACTTGTACATACGCCTCTGCGGATCATAAAGATCCTGATATTTCTAGATAAAGCATACATACTCCAGAATCTACGGTGTGGTGTCTCTGTGTTGCCTGGTGCTCAATCAGCGTGTACGATCCTAGGTACGAGACCCAGCCCTGAGGGGGTCTCCGGCCAGTGCTCGGCTATTTCTCCCGGGAGGGTGGGGCGCAGGGTGGTCAGGTACATATTCTGTCCTTCCCTGAGGCAAGCCCTTCCAACACTGGTGGCAAGGGACGGGATCTGAGCCCACAATCTAGAGATCGTACAACGAACGGCTGACGCACTACCGAGCAAAGACGGCAGAAGAAACCACCATAAGCACCACTGAAACCGACGCGAGTGCTACGTTTTGTGTACAGCGGTTAGAAGAATACACACACAAGGAGCTGAAACAATTTTGCAAACAACGGAAGATCGCTACCACTGGTCTGAACACCAAGGAAGACATGCAACAAGCCCTGAAAGCCTGGGTGGAGTCCGGAGCCTCCCTTCCCCGACTGGACGAAGTCGGTGAGGAGACAGAGCGGCCTGACGAGCTCAGGAACTTCCCGAGAACAAGCAATAACCCCCAAGCGCAAAGCAGCGCAGCGAGTGGGGGCTGGTCCCCTGAAGACTTTACAGACAGGGAAAGGGACCGAAGTCATGAACTTGAAATGGCCAAACTAAAAATAGAGGGCGAGATAAGGCTAGCCGAAAAAAAGCTAGCGATGGAACAACTCCGAGTACAAGGAGAGCTAGAAGAAAAGAAGTTGCAACGGGAACACGAGGAAAAAAAACTTCAGCTGGAGCACGAGCGCAGCTTGAAAGAAATAGAGTTCCGAGCAAGGAGCGAGGGAGCTCGACCCTCAGGGGGCCAAGAACCTGCACCCCTGGGGGAACCGAAAGTCCACATCCCTAAGTATGTGGTCAAAGAGTACTATCGAAATGATGACATTCAGCAGTGGTTCAAAGCCTACGAGGTAGCCATGACCTCCCACCGCGTTCCACAGAAGGACTGGGGGGCCGGGTTGTGGGGGCGATTCCTGAGCGAAGGACGAGACACCCTCCTCGACCTACCGGCCTCTATGCAAACAACCTACAGCCACATGAAGGAGGCCCTCCTCATGAAATACGGCCTCACCCCCGAAATGTATCAGCAGCGGTTCCGGGACTGCCGAAAGATCCCAGGCACCACCTGGGTGGAATACGTAAACTTTTACAGCCGAGCGCTGGAAGGGTGGATCAAGGGCAGCAAGGTAACCACCTTCGAAGAATTGACCGACCTCATTGCCTGGGAACACTTGTCCACAAACTGTTTTGTAGAACTACGCCAGCACCTGCTCGACAGCAAGCTCGCAGACCCGAGGAAGCTGGCCGTCGAAGCAGATCACTGGGTAAACACCCGGGTCCCCCGGAACCTCGTAGGAGACTACCCCGCAGCCATCAAGGACCTCCCCGTCAGAGAGGGGGGGGAAATCAAGGAAAACAGAGGGAGTTCCCGCCCGGGCCCCCGCGTAGCCCCCCGAGGAACCCACCCCCGGGGTTCCCAGCTCCTCCGCCAGGCAGTACCGCCACCCCAGGCAGACAAGGACCCCGGGTGAACATCACATGTTTCCGCTGTCAACGGCTAGGGCATTACGCCAGCTACCCTCAGTGCCCCATGGCCCAGAAACCCCCCACGACAGCTCCCCCAGCCCGACACATGGCCACCGTAACCCTAGGGGAGGAATTTGAGGACCCCTAGGGATGGGATCCTGCAGCCATGGCCCTAGTCTCTCTAGGAGATCGAGATATGATTCCCGGGGCACCCCTACCCGCAAACACCAAGAAGTACCGCCAGCTCGTAAAGGTTAATGGCCACCCGGTGGAGGCCCTTCGCGACACCGGGGCGAGCATCACTGGTGTCCTCAGCCCCTTAGTGCAGGCGGACCAGATCATCCCAAATGTCTTTTGCCCTGTGATAGCTTCCGACAACACTGAGAGTTTGTGTAAGGTGGCCTTGGTACCATTCGAATGGGGGGGAGTAACCGGAACATTGCGGGTAGCTGTCCGAACTGCACAACCTGTAGACTGCCTTCTGGGAAACGACCTGGAAAGTTCCCCCTGGAGACAGGTCGAACGCAAGACCCACCTCTGGATGATGGGTCTACCAGAATGGGTGTGCGCCACCACCCGATCCATGGCGGCCCGACTACCCCCCGCAGGGGAGTCGAGGACGAAACCCCCAGCACCCCCTCCGTTGACCAAACCGGAGACAACCCTGTTGAACCTCACGCCCTATCCCCAGGAGAAGAGCCCCCCACCGACAACGGGCTTGTCCAGCCCGACCACGCGCAGTTCATGGAGTTAGGTGATCTGCCCGAGTTGGCCCAGTGGCGCCACGAAGGGGGCCCCTCCCGAGAGGAGTTCTGCAGAGAACAAGCGACCTGTCCTTCCCTGGTCGGACCCCAGCAGCAGGCCGCCGCCCAAGCCGCGGGCGACCAACCGGGAACCCACTTATTGTATTGGGAGAATGACCTCCTGTATAGCGAACAGCGGGCTGCCGAGCTAGGTTCAGCCCGGGTGCTGGTGGTACCCCTACGCTTTCGAGACTTCCTCCTGGGTTTGGCCCATGATGTACCCCTGGCCGGCCACTTGGGCCAGGACAAGACCTACCACCGCCTAGTAACGCACTTTTATTGGCCAAAAATGCGAGCCCACGTAGAGGCCCACTGCAAGTCCTGCCCCATGTGCCAGGCCAGTGGTAAAAGTGGAGGGAAGCGCAAGGCTCCCCTCCAACCCTTCCCAGTCGTCAGTACCCCCTTCGAGTGGGTTGGAATTGACATCGTGGGGCCCCTGGATCCCAAGACCGCCCAGGGTCACCGCTTTATCGTCGTCCTAGTGGACCATGCCACACGATACCCAGAGGCCATCCCCCTCCACACCGTCAAGGCCCCTGTGGTGGGCCGGGCTTTAATGGGGATCTTCTCCCGGGAAGGGTTCCCCTGAGAGGTCATGAGCGACCGAGGTACCAATTTTATCTCCAGATATATGAGATCCCTGTGGCAACAATGTGGAGTATCTTATAAATTCACAACCCCTTACCATCCCCAAGGCAATGGCCTAGTAGAGCGGTTTAACCGGACTCTGAAGGGAATGATCATGGGCCTCGAGGAGCCCCTGCGGCGTAAGTGGGACGTCCTTCTCCCCTGCCTCCTGTTCGCCTACAGGGAAGTCTCCCAGAAGTCCTTGGGGTTCAGCCCGTTTGAATTACTGTATGGGCACCCAGTCAGAGGTCCCCTGAGCCTGGTCAAAGAGGGATGGGAGACGGCACCCTGGAACCCCCCGCAGGACGTGTTCCGTTACCTGTTGACTCTCTGGAACCAGACTCGGAAGTTCCAAGAGCTGGCTGAGGCCAACCTCGAGGCGAGCCAGGAAGAAATGAAGTGCTGGTACGACCAGAACGCCACGCTGGTCGAGTTTCAGCCCGGCCAGCAGGTCTGGGTGATGGCCCCAGTGAAGCTGTGCGCCCTCCAAGACAAATGGACCGGGCCCTTCAAAGTGGTCGAACGAAAAAGTCAGGTGACATACGTGGTGGACGTCCAGTCCCCTCGGAACCCCCTTCGGGTCTTCCACGTGAACCGCCTCAAGCCTCACTTCGTGCGGACGGAGTTGAGCTTGCTCCTGGCCACCGATGACGGGGCCGAAGAGGAAACTGAGCCTCTTCCTGACCTCCTGCGGGCCAAAGAAGAGGACGGCTCCGTGGAGGGGGTGATCCTCTCCCCCTCCCTCACACCCCAACAACACGAGGACTGCCGCCGGCTCTTGGGTCAGTTCTCCGACCTGTTCTCCCTCGTCCCCAAGGTCACCGACTGGTGCGTCCACGACGTGGACACCGGAGACAGCCCACCTGTACGGCACCGAGCCTACCGCGTCCCCGACCGAGTCCGGGCCTGAATCCAGGCGGAGGTATCGAAGATGTTATCTCTGGGGATGATCGAACCCACAGACAGTCCTTGGGCCAGCCCAGTGGTACTAGTCCCGAAAGCAGCTGCCCCTGGTGTTGCCCCTGAACTACGGTTCTGCGTGGACTACCGGGGGCTCAATGCGGTCACCCGAGCCGGCGCTCACCCTCTCCCCTGCGCAGATGAGCTCATTGACCGCCTTGGGTCTGCTCAGTTTCTCAGCACCTTCGATTTGACCTGCGGATACTGGCAAATTGCACTCACGGAAGGCGCCAAGGAGCGGTCCGCCTTCTCCACCCCGGATGGGCACTATCACTTCAGAGTGATGCCATTCGGGTTGAAAAATGCCCCGGCCACCTTTCAGAGACTGGTGAATAGGGACCTGGCCGGGCTGGAAGAGTTTAGCGCCGCCTATCTGGACTATATTGCGGTATTCAGTTCCGAATGGGGTGAGCACCTCCAACACCTCCGGAGGGTCTTGAGGGCCCTGCGCCAAGCCGGCCTCACAGTGAAAGCCAGCAAATGCCAGATTGGGCAAGGATCGGTGGTCTACCTGGGGCACCAGGTTGGCAGCGGGCAGGTCGCCCCCCTCCAACCTAAGATTGACGCCATCCTGGCCTGGGAACCACCAACCACCCAAACCGAAGTCCGCGCCTCTCTGGGCCTCACTGGTTACTACCGGAGGTTCCTCCAAGGTTACGGCAGCCTCGTAGGACCCCTCACAGAGCTCACGTCCAAAAGACAACCTAAAAAGGTGCAGTGGACCCCTACCTGCCAGAAGGCGTTCGACGCCCTGAAACTCGCTATGTGTACAGCCCCTGTGCTCCAAGCCCCCGATTACTCCAAAGAGTTTGTTGTACAAACGGATGCTTCCGAGCATGGCATTGGAGCCGTCCTATCCCAGCTCAATGAGAAGGGCTTAGACCAGCCCGTGGCCTTCATTAGCCGAAGGTTACTGCCCCGAGAGCAACGATGGAGCACCATCTAAAGCGAGGCGTTCGCCGTAGTCTGGGCTCTAAAGAAACTGCGACCCTACCTCTTCGGAACCCACTTCCGAGTCCAGATGGATCATCGACCTTTACGGTGGCTCATGCAGATGAGGGGAGAAAACCCCAAATTGGTATGATGGTCCATCTCCCTCCAGGGGATGGACTTCACAGTAGAGCATCACCCTGGCAACGACCACGCCAACACTGACGGCCTCTCCAGATTCTTCCGCCTCAGCGAAGAGAACCCCCAAGAAGATGGGTAGTTCTCTCCGGCCTTCAGCTGGGCGGGACGCATGTTGGACCCGGCCTCATGGCGTGGCCCATCCAGACCCGAAGTGACATTAGACTAACCCCGACACCCCACACGACACTGACTAGCGTAGCCTACCCGACCCAGAACCCGGGGTTACCCACGTCCTCCCCTCCATCTTCCTGACACTGGGCATCCTTCCCCTTCCATCGGCCTCGCGGCCTCCAGTGACCCGGCCCAGCACCCCAGATGGCCGCCCTCTACCAAAGCGCAACCCCGGCCTAGTCGCGCCATGCCGGCTGGGGGGAGAGAGAGCTTCTGGTGAGCAGGCGAGGGAGGAGGGGTTTCATTCACATCTGGCCTCCTCCCAAGAGATGGTTTCGATCGGCCCTCCGGTCACCCTGGGGGCTGGCTCCACGCCTGCTGTGTGTCTGGGATCCCTCCCGAACCCGCTTTGAAAGGATCAAAGGGCCGTGTGGCAGGAACGCTCTGGGACCCTCGGCAGTTGAATCCTGGAATGAAACAAGCCCTGTTGACGTGGTCGCGGCTGAAGAACATCCTCCCAAAATCCGACGGAACTCTTGGAACCTCGGTGAGCCCTGCAGACAGCGTCGCGGCTCCACCTGGCAGAGACGGACTTCTGCCTAAAAAACATCCGAGCCCTGCTGACGTGGTCGCGGCTCGCCTTGCACCCTAGAGAACTCTGAGCCCTGCTGAGCGACTCATGGCTCCTGGAAGATTGTCCGACCTCCGACACCCGGACTCGAGTCCTGCAGATTTGGACACACTCAAGAGACATTCCGGTCCGGCTGGGCCCCAAAGATCGTCTCGTATCCCTCGAGGATTGAGAGCCGTGCGCCGGATACGCTCCCGTATTGACCCCGATCCTAAGACTGTCCCGCTACCCCTACCCCAACCGAGACTTTGTGAGCCCTTGCTCTACTTGTACATACGCCTCTGCGGATCATAAAGATCCTGATATTTCTAGATAAAGCATATGTACTCCAGAATCTACGGTGTGGTGTCTCTGTGTTGCCTGGTGCTAAATCAGCATTTATAATCCTAGGTACGAGACCCAGCCCTGAGGGGGTCTCCGGCCAGTGCTTGCCTATTTCTCCCGGGAGGGTGGGGCGCAGGGTGGTCAGGTACATACTCTGTCCTTCCCTGAGGCAAGCCCTTCCAATAGGGTGCGGTGTCTGGCACGAAGGAGACACGGTGTTGCCTAGCACGGACAGAAGGGACCGGAGCAACTGGGAGGGTGGTTATGGGAATGGAGGGGGCAGTAACAGATGTAGTGCTGCTGCCAGGTGTCGTAGCAGCCTCCACCCCCTGGAAGAGTTCAGCATCGGGCCCGTCAGCGCCGTAGTCAGTGTTGTCACTAGACAGGTCCTCCGCCTGACTCCCCTCGCCCTCCGTGCCACTTGCTCCCGCAGACTCGGCAGCAGTGGTGGCAGTGGTGCTGGATCCCTCCTCCACGTCTGTGCAGGTGTCTCCCTCGGTGTCCTCCAATGATGCTGTGGGCAAGGTGAAGAGACAGAAAATAATCAGTCACCTGTATACAACAGACACATGAGTCCAAATAAAAATGTCACAGTGCATATCAGGAAATGCATCATGAGTAACATCTAGAATAGTCCGCACATATGTAACCCTGCACTCCCCAGTTGGTTGACCCACCATGACACTTGGAAACAATGGAGATCATGACACAACAGCAAATAACTTGATATCTAATTATACTGAGAAGCTAGTGTCTGGGGACAGTTGAGCACAGCAAGAATATGAATCCATGCCACCTCTTGTTCACTGTGAACGAAACAGTATTGGTGCACCCAAGGCCAAATAACAAACCTCAATGCTGAAGGTGTCCCAACACTCTGAGACCTGTGAGTACTTAGGAAACCATAGGCAAAAACATTGCAATCCCTTGGGACTCACAACACTTTACACAATGTACATGTTTAGAATGTGTGAATGTGCCACTTTGTGAACAGAAGACACATCTGCCTGTATGACCGAAGTCATACAATGATGTGCACACAAAAATACATTTACACAGTCATTGTATGAGCTGGCAGCCGAATTCTAAAAAGCCACTGTAAATAAGAAATGGGGTATCAGTAAGTACATATACATGGCACCACGGTGGTCTGGACGAGTTGACACTCGTAAGTTTGTATCAGTAACAACCAAGGACTTACACACATGCAAACACACTGTGTGAACATGGATATGTTTAATCAGAAAACAAGTGGTAATCAAACTGTGCCTTCCAGTAAAATGTGCCAGCGTGTCCACGGAAAGTTTAAAAGTATTTTATTTTGCACTTTCCTGGGAGACATCTGTCATGCAGGCACATTATTGTCCTTGACAAAAATACAAAGAGAACTGGTGGTCTAAAGAAGGACGAACATAAGGAACAGAACAACCTAACTCCTAGCGTCAAGATAAACTATCCTACCAATAGCAGTCACTAGGGAGGGAAACTACAAGTGAAAGGAAATAAATTCCCATAATGTTGATAGGATTTCCATCAACTGCAAAAAGAGAGGCCAGTGTCATCATTTGGTTATCCTTCAATCTTAGCTACTACTCCTCAAAGCCTTGAGGGAAATCATGTAGAAAAAGATTGCAACTGAACAATACAAAGTAAACTCAGAGAAGGAAACTTCACAGACAGAGACTAACCAGTATGGTCATGATTGATACAACAGAAGTAAATCATCTCTTGTGTGATGGAAGTATTAGTGCAGTGCATAAGGTGAAATTTAAAAAGGAGTTGGGAAAGAGAGAAACAGCCTTTAATCACCATCTCAATGCCAATCCTATTAAAAAGTATGTATAAGCAACTTTAAACAAATAGGTTGCTTCACAATGTGTCGACTAGTTTCAGCCTAAATGGAACTTTTTCCGGCTTTCTTCAGGACCTATGCAAATTAACTAGCTACTGCAAATTGTGAGAGTGAAAAACTATATATAACGTGTGAATGGAAATTGTCAAAAAGTACAACCTTGAGTGATGAGATCTCTGAATGAGCAGGGTAATCTTCACTCCTGTAATAAACAAATACATGAACAAATATAGTCTTCTTTGTGCTCTGAATATTGGTATAGTTTGCTCCTTAAAAACCTGAACATCGCAACCTTAGCGATTCTTATGTGATATCCACATGTTGAGATAGCGCACCGTTATTTAAGTAAGAAAAAACAGTGCACTCACCTGCATCATACGAGATACAGACCTCACCTCACCTGGTCACTAACTCAGGTATTGGAGACCCCGCTCTAAAAGAAATTTAGATATAGCAGTGGATCAATGATAGCTTAAAGAATACAGTTGTATTTCTCAACAGTCTTCTACAGTGTTGTATTGCTTCTTCTAGCTAGATTATGTAGACCAGACGTTTCTAAAATCTTCTTGCCTCACACTTAATCACCTTATCTAGTGAATGTAGTAACTATTACTAGTTCCCTTCTTGGGAGACAAAACAAACCTCAAAACCGGTGGAAAATGCCTACTAAGATTAAGATAACGGCTATGAAGAAAGAGGTAAAGTTTGGGCATGATTAGCGTTTGTGTGCTGCTGTTACGGCTACAAATGGAATACTTGGCGATAAAAACAGTGCTCTCTAGGTAAGAAAAACACATGTTGATGGACTCTCTCTGAAAGGTAGCTAAACATCCGCTGAATAACACGTAAATGTATTGCTCAAGGAGAGTGCAGCGTAAATATACTGGTGGAGTAACTCTCAGATTTGGAAGAGAGTGAACAGAATAGTACAAGCAACCGCGAGACCATGGTTGAATCACTCACCTATCCGTCGGTGCCTCGGACTCTCCTGGGTTTGTGGGAGGTGCCGAGGCTCCGGCTAAATGACGTTTTATAGCACACTAGCTACGTGGGTTACGGTACCAATCTAATCGCAGTGTTTGAACTACCAAATGACGTATTGAAAACAGGAAATGGTAGTTTCTTCTGTGTTGCTCGAATCCATTAGAAAAGTTTTATCGATATCAACAACAAAGGGAATATAATCTAGATGCGTCTTTATTTGTCCGTATCGATAATGTATGATCAAAATGATTCTTCACAACTATACACCATATACTTTATTAAAACCTCTTTTCGGGTCTCAAGCTGATGACGTCTAGTAACACGATGTCTGTGTGAGTTGCAAAACCAATCAGGTAGCGATGTTGAAACTACCAAATGGTATTGTAAAAAACAGGAAATGGTGGTTTCTTTAACAATAGTGTGATGAAAAAGCTTTATTGATACCAACACTCAACAAAAGTACATGGTTGTTGGTAAAAGAAATAAAACAAATAGTGTTAGTAAATTCAATCTTCGAAAAAATAAAAAATAAATAAGCTTTTATTTATACGCATCGATAAATAGTTATCGATAAATACCTAACCCTTGTCCCTTGTATTAGTGAGACCCTTTGTCTAAAGAGATGGAGGGAAGGGGAGCTGTAACATTGTCTGGTATATGACCCTCATGGACTATTGTAAAGCAGTCCAAGGGATCGAGTCATTAAGACCCTGGGAGGCGTATATGATGACATTATTGTCCTTCACAACCACCTAGCAAAAAGAAGCATATGAAAAATTGAGACATGTTGACAAGTGTAGTGAGTGCCAAGGTACAATACTTATTGACTAAAAACTTGAATCATGCCACCTGTCACATGGCCATCCGTACCATGATGACAGAGTTGGCAACACATCTGACCCACTGCCTGTCATGTGGAGTGGCACACATGGCCAAACACAGGACAATGCATTAGCTAATGGGCCTGCAATGTGTCGGGATAAGGAGCACCTGCACTGAGGAGACACCCTCATGGCAAGCAAGAATGTCCACACAGATGTCAGCACACACAGACCAAACTACGTAGCATCTCGACCACACACTGGTGGCAAAAATGGATGAGCATGAGCCATGTATTTACATTTTTGACACATGCTGCAAAGCAAAAACATTAAACCCAGCACAACATGACTGGGTCACTGCATGTTGAGTGTCTGTCCAGACAATTATCACACACAGGTCAGACCCGGCAAGGAGACATAAGGTTTGGACATGTAGGCCTTGGCCGCACAAACCCCCCATACCTGAGACAATGTTATTGAGACAGATCCTGAAGTTACACCTCTTAATCTGGGTTTACTCAAATGTGTATCAAGAATTCCTAAATGTACTCCACATCACCTCGTGAGGCTGCCAACACATATTTGTGACCAACAACCATCAACAGATAGTTGTACATAGACACACAGGCACTGCCCAGTGTGAGGATGCACAAGCAAAATGGGGTCAGCCTGTACAATGGGCACATGTGGCACGCTTTAGATAAATACAAATGAGGGCAGGGAACTATGCCACAGAGGCCAAACTATGCTGAACACACAGAGAATGGGCACAGTGTTGGATGACACACATGATTCCAATGCAAGGGTGGCTTAGGGGACTGTAGTGGGAACACTGCTCCATGGTCCTGGAATTATCTGACTGTAACATGAGCTACCGTCCCAGCACTATGCATATCTCCCACTCATACACATCATGTCTGAGGCCACAACATCGGTCATGCATGCTGCAAGTCTGTTCATTAGAAAAAGCACACTCCTATGTTGAAACTCAGCATCATTGCCAACTAATATGGACCCCCAAATGACTGAACAGGACAGGGCACAGGCAAGGTAACAACACATGTCTCAGACCCCCCCCCCCCCATGATGCAGAAAGCAATGTGCACTTGGATTAACCGGCATCCTAGATGACCATGTGCAATAGTGATTACACACAGACCAGGGAACACATGTCAAGGAGGGGAAGGGAGGAGGAACAGCACCATTTAACTTTGGGGAACAGGATATGCACTGC
The DNA here is from genome assembly GCF_964204655.1 of Triturus cristatus. NCBI lineage: Eukaryota > Metazoa > Chordata > Amphibia > Caudata > Salamandridae > Triturus > Triturus cristatus. The sequence continues at coordinate 319,144,818 of NC_140589.1, read as the reverse complement.
ACAAATTAACCCTCGCTGTGTATCCAGGCGACTGAGCACTTCCAAAAGCTGGTGACACACAACAAACATACATGTACCTACCCCCTTCCTGCTGCTGCAAATCCTGTAACCGCCTATCCAAGTCAGGGAAGACCACCACCAGGACACGCTTCATCTGTTGGGTCAGTCGTCGGCCCCCGCCGTGCTTGTGTGGAGGTGAGTCTTTCAGCTGCCACCGGGCGATCCTCCGGGTCCAGCACCGGATGTCCTGCCAGCGTTTCCTCACCTGGGCGAGGTGCCGACTGTGACCCTCCACAGATCTCACGGCCCTGACAGCTTGCTTCCATATCTCCCCCTAGGCGTAGGCAGTTACCTGTGAGGATGACAAAGTGAGACAACATCACTACACCTGCTCCATGTCACAGAGACATACATTTGAACATCTTTGATATGTTGAACAGGGCATAGTATGCTGGCAACAAATAGCACCTTTGTCATAGGGACATTAGCCTATGTGGAAGCCCCAATGCACTACATGGCATTGAAAGTACACAGGTGGCATGAGGGGTGCAACACACTCCATGATCATGGCACACGCTGTGCATCACATGCAACACCAGGATGATGGACAGCACCTCCAAGCAGTCACATGCCCCAGGCCACTGACGCAACCTCATCAGAGTACACAGACACACACAGGCACAGATCAATCACCTGCCATTGGCAACAGCAGATACAAACCTCACTCTGCACATGTGCCACTTGCCTGTAGGGTGTCACAGGTGTGGTGCTAGCTCAGCAAGTCAGACACTCTGCACGGCTTACTTCTCACATCAGATGGGTGGAGCTGTTGCCTCCTCTAGGCAGCTGGGGTGCAACACTCCACATAGACACTCACCCACATGACAAGGAACATTCACACACATCAATGTCCAGGGGGCGTACACATCATTTGGACACTCTCACCACAGCTCCACTCAACTCACACACATCTGTGGGTACAGTCACCTGTCACACCGGGGGGGCCAGGGAATCACCTCTGGACAATAGGACAAAAATTGCCCACAGGATTGGGCAGGCTGAATGTGCCATGCACTATGCAGTGAATGTCACAGTAAGCACAATGCAAGTGAGGAGTGCACACAGGAACTACATCATGCTCTGCATGGGTGACATAAGCCATTCCCTCCCCCTGGGACCCACTCTAAACAACATTGCATGTCTGTCACACCTGGACACAATGCCAGAAGTGACACTCACAAAAAAGGTGCACAGTCAAAGCTAGTGGAGTCAGCACTCATCTGCTCCCCTGGTCTCCCATACAGGCTGGGGTACTGTGGGAGGATGACATCAAGCAATGCCTCATTCTCCTCATGGGTGAAAGGCTGGGCCCTCTCCACAGACCCTGGCATGGTGCCAGAGGAAGCACAAGCAGCAGCAGTGGTGTCGAGTGAAAGGTAGTGCAGGCAAGTGCCCTCTCATGGGTTCTGGCTGACTTATACCTGCCTTGCTGGGCTGTTTCATTTACAGGAGTACAGAGTGATTGGTCAGTCTCATTTGCATCCTACGTTTCCTCCAATCCCTTTAAACATACCCCAGTGAGGGCCTTTGCATGGTTCAAAATTTGAGCATGATGTGAAGTCAACAACCACTTTGCAACATTGTATTTAGTTGCCAACTGCCTATTCCAGGCCACATGATTGAAAATTTGAAATTGAAAATCGGTATCCATGACAACCAGCATGCATTTAGGCCCTAATACTTGTCCCTCATGTGTACCTATGTAATTTAGCTATCCACACACAGGTACGGTGCGTTTGACACGTACTCCTACTGCACCAGTTGCACAGTGCGTTTGACACGTACGTGTACGACCAGTGTGTATACCTATGTGTACACACTGCTCGTACATGTACGTGTATGACCGTAGTCCACATACGTGTACACTCTGGTAGTATACATAGGTGTACACACTGGTCGTACACGTACGTGTATGACCGTACGTGTACGACCGTAGTCCATGTACGTGTATACACTGGTAGTACACGTAGGTGTACACACTGGTAGTCCACGTATGTGTACACACTGGTCGTACACGTACGTGTACGAGCAGTGTGTACCCATACATGTACGACCAGTGTGTACACGTATGTGTACGACCAGTGTGTACACGTACGTGTACACACTGGTCATACACGTACGTGTACGACCATAGTCCACGTACGTGTACACACTGGTCGTACACGTACGTGTACACACTGGTAGTACACGTACGTGTACACTCTGGTAGTACACGTATGTGTACACACCGGTAGTACACGTATGTGTGTACGGTCCGTACACACACCCGTACTCCGGTGGGAACACCAATGTGATGATACGGACCGTTCACACGCCCTCAGAGTGTGTGTACGGTGCTTTTCACAGCTTACACAGGTGATAGGAGGCGCACACAAATGGAATGGAGGTGTCAGACTTGTGCACAGCTGTACATCAAGTCATAGTCATTGCAGTCCTTCATGTGCAGGGCCTAGGTGTGTCAGGCAGTGATGTGGCACATGTCTACTCATGTTTTAGCACAATAGATGTGTGCTGACCTGTGTACACATGTCGTGTGTGATGGGGCAGTATGTGGCACACTTCCCCTTCCCACTTTGCACATGTGTGCATGTAGTACAAATGTGTCAAGCACTGCATCACTGGTATGGCACAGTCACCAACACCCGCAAATGTCCCCTGATGCCAGGGACAGGGACACTAACACCTGACATCTAAGTACCAGAGTGCCCCGATGTGACTATGTCCTGTGTGTGTCATGTGTTCCCATGAGCTTGCTGTTGTTGTTCCATCAACTGCATCTGCTGTTGATGCATCCAACATGTGTCTGTGTGTAGATGGGCATGGCACACATTTATGCACACCATGCCACATGTGGATTCACACGTTACGTGTGTCTGGATGCTTCAAAGATGATTTTATGACATGAGGACATATCTGCGCCCTATCCATGTCTGTGTTTTTGTTTTTCACGTGTACCCCTTCATCGCTATGTGTATGATCTGTACATTTCCAATGACATGTGACCTGTGCGTCTAGATTGCCGACAGCAGTCTGTATGAGATTACATCCTTCAAATGCAGATATGTGGATGTATGTCACTCCTGTGATGTCTCTGGCTGTTCACTTACACTGGCCCACAGCTAGTTTCGGCCCATGTCATGTAGAACTTGACTATCAACGGGTGTAGCTGGCTTGTCGTAGGAGTATCACCTGGCTGGCAAATGTGTCCTGGATGTATAGCACAGACCTGACTCTGTATTTAGCAGATGTGTAGTAGCAGTTGAGCATGTGCTCAGTTCATTGACATTGATGTTGTTAGGTACTCACTCTTCGTTATTCCTTCCAATTTTCTGCAGGGCACCGCCTCTCCCCCGACCAATGCCTGGCTTGGCTGCCATGAGGGAACGTGACTGCATAAGACGTTACCGCTTCTCGCAACAGTTGATTGAGAACTTGACTGCAAAGCTTGAACAACACCTCCAACCACGACACAGGTATCCTACTACGCTGACCCCCAAGATGAAGGTGATGGCAGCCCTACATTTTTTTGCCACCGGTACGTTTCAATTCACCATAGCTGATGTGGGTGGCATGTCACAAACCATGTTCAGCCGTGTCCTGCATGATTTTTTAGAAGCTATGTTGGAGCACCTGGATGAATTCATCCATTTTCCAACTCGTGAGCAGTTGACAGGTGTCAAGGGTGAGTTCTATGCCCTGGGAGGGATGCCCCATGTCATTGGGTCTATTGATGGGACACAAGTGGCTTTGGTACCACCACAGGCACAGGAGGTGGCCTATCGCAACCGTAAACATTACCACTCTATAAATGCCCTTGTGGTGTGTCTTGCTAACGTGCTGATTTCCCATGTCTGTGCACGTTTTCCAGGGTCAGCACACGATGCCTACATCATGAGGCGTAGCAGGGTGCCAGAAATGATGCTGGGGCTGCACAACGAACGAGCATGTCTTGTTGGTGGGTATACTCTGTTTGTCCTTTGTTTAGCACTATTTTTGTATCTTACAGCATCTCCTGACCCACTTCTTCACATGATGTTTCCATGTAGGTGACACTGGCTATCCCAACATGTCATGGCTGATGATGCCCCTCCGCAACCCCAGAACAGCTGCAGATCACCATTACAACAATGCACATGGGCAGACCAGGCGAGTGATTGAGAGGACGTTTGGCCTCCTGAAGAGCAGATTCCGGTGCCTTCATAAGACAGGCGGGTCCCTCCCATATGCACCGGTGAAGGCCTGCAAGATCTTCCTCATGTGCTGCATGCTGCACAACATGGCAGTGGAGAAGGCTGTGCCACTCATCCTGGATCCGGATGAGCAGGAACATCCACCCGTGGAGGATGAAGGGCTTGGTCACGAGGCAAGTGACGATGAGGAGGAGGAGGAGGACGACATCCGGAGTCAGCTCATACGCAACTTCTTCTCATAATGGTGAGTCCATGGGTCTGAGTGTGCACGCCTGGAGCCTTGTGTGGCATGTGTTGCAATGTGTGTGTCCAGCTGACTGTATGCTAAGTGACTTAGATGTGTATTCAGATGTGTCACTCGAGTGATGATGTCCTTCCACACATTTTAGCTTAGACACTCAATTTTAATATAGCATGGTGACACACTTATTCCTGTAGAGTAAATGACCATGCATGCGGATGGCAATCTCTTCCCTGACTTCTTGTGTGTCTGTCATCCCCAGGTAGTTTCGCATGCTGTCTGCTCATGTCATCGTTGGCCTCCCGCTATTCCTCATGAGAATTGCAACGTGTGCTGAATCAGTGTCCCATGCACGGACATGGGGAAAAGTCTATTTGGTTAAGGATTGCTGCACGGCATTTTGGTGTTGGTAGGTGTTTGTAATGTGTGGGCACTGCTGCTGTGCATGTTTTGTCACTATACATACATGTCGACTCACCATGGGGCACATGACATGCTGCATGACTCCCATGTATTGATAGTCACCCTTCGTAGCAGTCATCTGTGATGGGACTGTGGATTCTGATGAAGGCATCAATGTGTGTACAACTTCCCTCTGAAACATACGGGATGCTACGGGTGGACATAGTGTGGGACATCCCCATTAGAGGATAAATGGGGAATTGCAGCCCCTCCATGTGCAGCAGGGGGTGTTTGGCTCACACCCTTCACCTGTGTGCCAGTTCAATGGATTTACAGCATCTGTGTTGTGAAGGGGGTGTCCAGTGTAGGTCCCACATGTTCGGCAAAATGACCTGTGAGTCTGTTCATATTGATGCATTTCCCTAGGTGTGAACCTGAGTAATAAAGGTGTACCTCACCCTCCAAGGTGCCTCATCTCTGTCAATGCTGGTCTCTTGCCACTTTGCATGCAGCATCTCTGGCATAGTTGTCAAAGATTGGGCATATAAGTCTATGTGTAGTTTAGCAACATGCATGCAGTTCTTCAGGGATTTGAATATACATTGTGCATGATGTCCATGGTTGTGTATGTATTTGGGCATGTTGGTTGCCACAACAGACCGTCAACACCTGCTGAGGGTGTGTATCCTGTGCGCAGCTCGTCCTTCAGTTTAATGGTCTGGTGTCAGCCATCTTTGGGGATTGTGCATCCATTGTCTCTGGGTGTGCCATGGGAAACCGGACACTCCTCCTTTACAAACGCCTGTTGCAGTAGTCCTTTCTGACATCCTTGTCTTTGTGTGTAACTAGTGGCATAGTTTCCAGGTCATGCCGCCTGCTGCTGCAGCCCCTGCAGCGAGGGCACAGAGAGTTTACAGATTCGGCAACAGACACACCTCAAAGATGCTCCTCCCTTCCTCCCTCCACCCATTCATTTGGCTGGCATCAGCTTGTCTGTGCCACTGTTGCGCCCACGCGGTGCCAAAGGCTGGACCGTCAGCGCATGCAACGTGCACATTGCACGAACCTCATGTCCTTACATGACCCACATCACACTACAGTCTGATGTTGCAGCCACCCTCCAACCATTGTCCATCCAAGGAGCTACCGCCTGCTCTCAGGCATACCCTAGGCGCACACACGACACCTTTGCATGATGATTGTGCAACTCCAACTGCCTACACAGCGCTGCCCCGCCTTCCAGGCCCTGTCACACCAACCAGGTAATGTCCCTCCTACTCCCCACCGGCTCCGTACACCAGCAAGGCCATGGGAGTGGGACTCAAGCCTTCAGCATGTAGTATAGTGGCATAATCTGCCACATTGCCAAGGTATTATCTCTCAGCGTGTCAATCCTCAATGTGTCCAGGTCCCCCTCACTGGCATCACATGCACACAGCACCTCTTCATCAGCTCGTATGCCATTGACAGCCAGGTGCTCCTCACCCTCACCAAAGACGCAGCCATTGGCAGTTCCAACATTCAAGAAGGCATGAGATCCATTGATGGATGGCTGAACATAAGCCACCTGAGGCTGAACTTGTACAGGACTGAGGTAATCATCTAAGGATTGTCCCCTTACAGGTGGGTCAACTGCTTGTGTCCCACCCGCAAGAGCCCTGCACATACACCCAGTGGCCACGCACACAAGTTGGTGTGCATCATGGATTTGTCACTCACATTTGCCATGCTAATCACCAGCATCTGTACCTCAGGGTGCAACACCCTCTGCATGATGCACATGATCCACAGACAGATCCACTCCAGGGAAAGACAGACCATGCCCCAGGACCACCACATCAGCCGTGTCAACTACTGCCCTGCCCTCTACGGAGCAAGTACATCCTAACACACTGGAAACCAGTCCACATCCAGGCTGCATGTGCACACCTCAGCTTCAACATCCTGCGCCCCAGCCACATCACCGTCCACCAGAGATAGCTGCAATGTATCACTGTGTGCTGCAGGATGACCTTCAGACTCCTCACTCACACTCAGTAGGCAGGCCACAAACCCAGACCCCACACCAACCTTGGCCGTCTGTCATCCGAGACCCCGTTATGCCAACTCCATGCATCCAACCTTGCCCTGGCCACCATTCTTCACATCCACCGTACTCCAGCATGCAGGAAATAGTTCGCCCACCTGGCAAGACATACCTGCTACTCCCTCCCCGGTAACATCCACATGAGCCATGACCTCTACGCCTTCAGGATACTCTTCCCAATTGGTCTGTCCGCACAGTAATGCATGCCCCCCCTCAGCAGCTTGAGGCCATCATGGATAAGTATTGTGCTCCATGTCTGTATAGTATGATACATTGTGACCCATGTGTGTCCTGTCCCAGACTCAGATTCCAGGGTATGGATGGCTGGAGTTAGTGCAACACTCATGCATAGTTTGACATTTCCCCACACGTAGGTTGTGTACTCATGCAAAATGAATGCAACATGTAATTGTAGAAAGAGAGATTTATTCTCGGTGGGGGGCCTGTTTAGTGTGGACAATTAGGTGCTATACAGTGTGCATGGAATCCAAAGTTCACAGGGGGAGATGGCATCCTTGTCAGTTGGAGTCATCAGAGTCCAGACCACAGTGTTGGTCATCATTGGTCAGACTGTGACCAGCAAGTCCATGCGGCAGAGAATGTCATTGGATGAGGTGCTGCTGTTGCGCCAGAGGGCCAGGTGCCAGGCCAGGTGACCTGGGAGATGTAGATGGTCCGCTGCCTCTCACGGTCTTTTCCGTGGACGACCCACGTTCCTTGCGGGACCCTCAGATTCAGGCCTTGACGATGCTTGGGACGCTCTGTCGGACGAATCCTCCTCCTCCTCCCTCCCTGTGGCTGGTGCTGGTCTTCGCCTGGTGGCACAGGGAGGGTTGCCCATGTTGTTGGCGATCCGACGGAGTGAACGGCTGATGTCCGTTTGCACCACCAGGAGCTCAGCCAGTCTTGCCTCCATCTGTCCTTGGTGTTCTTGTTGACTGGCGTGTTGCTCGGGCTGCTGGTTCTTAATCTCGTTGAGGGTCCCCACTACCTGGCTGATGCCCCTGGTGTCACGCCGGTATGTCTCCAAGATGTGGCGTATGTGTGACATACCGGTTCCCTCAGCTGGCTGGTCAGGTTTGTGCCTCCGCCTGCCTCCACTCCCACCACCCCTGCCCACACCAGCCTGGCCTGCCGTTGTGGGCACATCGGGTCTACCGGACCCCTGAGGGATGGCATTTGCAGGGTTGTCTGCCTCCTCCTGGGTGGCCGGAGAACCTTGTCCCTCCAGGTCAGACTGGCTCAGTTGTTCTATGCGGGCAGGGCTCCTGGGTGTCTCCTGGGATGTGGCAAGAATGGGGGTGGTGGTTGGCACAGATATACCTGACGCAGGTGCTGCAGGGGCTGGGACACCAGAGGGTCCAGGTTGGTTGGGGTTATCCACAGAGTGCTGAGAGTCGTCGCTGCCGGTGGGATCATCTTCCTGCCGAGCCTGGGCCTGTGATTGTTCCCCCCCAGTGTTGGGGGGAGATCCATGATGTTGCCCTGTGTGTGAGAGAGAGACAATGTTAATGCTGTTTCATGCGACATCCATGTTTCATGCATGTTCTGGTTGCCACAGTTACTCCAGGTAGTTGTATGTGCCTAGCATTCACATCAATGTTCACTTGTGGATGGGTATGTTGCAGGGGACTGATTGAAAGGTTATCCAGGGTCTTTGACATGTCACATTTGGCCTTGGATGCTTTTTTGGCTGTGGCTTGATCTTGTTGTGTCACATGTCCATTGTGAGAGTGTGTGACTCCCTTGGCTGCCCCGGGGGGTGTGCTTGTGTGAGGGGTGAGTGATCATCACTCAGGCCGACGCTGTTCAACATCCACATGGCCCCCCTCACACAAGTGACCCGCCACCACAACTTCTAAGACATCTCCTACGCCAATGACACCCAGCTCATCCTCTCCCTCACCAAGGACCCTCACACTGCCAAGACAAACATCCACGAGGGTCTGAGGGCCATCGACGACTGGATGCAGAGTGGCCATCTGAAACTGAACTCGGACAAGATGGAGGTCCTCATCCTGGGACCCACACCCTCACCCTGGGACGACTCCTGGTGGCCAATCGCTCTGGGGACATCACAACACCCATCAAACACGCACGCAACCTAGGATTGATCCTCACATCCTCCCTCTCCATGTCCAAGCAGGTCAACAGCGTCTCCTCCTCCTGCTACGACACCCTACGCACGCTCCGCCGGATCTACTGGTGGATCCCGACTTAAACAAGTAGAACAGTGACACAGGCCCTCGTCAGCAGCTGACTGGACTACGCCACTGCACTCTATGCAGGACTCCCATCCACACACCAATGGCAGCTACTAAGCTTCTGCAACGCCTCGGCACAAGTGATCGTCAACGCCCCCCGTCATAGCCACATCACCCACCTCCTGAGAGACCTGCACTGGATCCACATCGACAAGAGGATCACCTGTAGGCTCCTCAGCCACGCACACAAGGAACTCCACACCGCTGGACAAGCCTACCTGCACATCAGACTCAGCTTCTACACCCCCACCCGCAAGCTCCGCTCCGGCATCTTCCCCCTTGCAGCTGTCCCCCGCATCCAACGTACGCCCGCCTGCAGCAGATCCTACTCCTACCTCGCCGCCAGGAGCTGGAACACCCTCCCAACCCACCTACGACTGACCCAAGACCTACTTGCCTTCTGATGACTCCTCAAGACCTGTCTCTTCGAGCAGTATTGGAACCCCCCCCTCAGCGCCTTGAGACCCTCACAGGTAAGTAGCACGCCTTACAAGTACCCTGATCGATTGTTGATTGATTGACGGTGCCTGCTGGTGGGTGTAGTGTGATTTGGCAGTTGGTCTCCCAGGTGATGTATCTGTCCCCCCATGGAGCATGCTGCCATGTCAGTGAGTGTGAGTTCCTGTCCTAGATATCTGAGCTGGTTGTGTTTGTGTTAGATTTTGCAGTTGTCACAGGAGGGCCTTGTGCTGCCTACAGCAGGGCCAAGTGTCAGCTACCTTGTCAGTACTTTGCCAGTCCCTGTGCATTGCGCATGGTGCATGTGTATGTACCTGGGCTATATGGGCTGAGGGCATTGGTGTCTGTTTCTGAGTTGTACAATATGTTTAGTGATCCCCACCCTCCCAGCATCCCGGACATCCTGTCTTGGGTTTGTGGTTTGTGTAGGCTGGGACATGGCATGGCCTTGCTTTGTAAATGGGGCATACTCATGTTAGTGGTCTGAGCATTGTTTAGAGTGTGGTTGTGTCAGGTGAGGGCTTGGGGGTAGGTGAGTGCATTTGTTGTAGTTGGGGTGTGGATGCCATTCCCCCCATGTTACGTGAGTTGTTTGTGTCCTCACCAGGCTCTCGAACTCCTTTGACTCCGTGTACTCCCACCGGCAGAAGCAGGGCCATCACCTTCTCCTCCCAGGGATGGTAATGTACCGGTCTGCGGGGCAGCCCACCTCCTGTGATGTTACTCTGGCCGTATTCCTCGTTCATTTGGCGCTTGACTGCCCTGCGCAGATCGTACTACCTGGCTTGACATTCATTCCTGGTCCTTCTGATGGGCGCAACAGCATTCACCCGATTGACAATCCTCTGCCACAGGCTAGTTTTTTGGGATATGCTGGTCTGTCTGACCAATGTTCCAAACAGCTGTGGCTCGACTCTGATGAATTCATTGACAAGGATGTCCAGCTCCTCCGTTGTGAACCTTGGATTCTTGTCTGTGGGCATGGTGTGGGGTGTGGGTGTGGATGGTTGTGGGTGTGTAGGTGTGAATGTGTAGGTGTGTGTGTATGTGTAGTGGGGGTCTGTGTGAAGGAGGTTGTGTGAAGGTGTGTGAGTAAAGGTGTATGGGTGCAGTTGTTTGTGTGTGATGTCTGTCAGCAGTGGGTCTTTTGCAAAGGCTCATGGTTTGTGTTTGTGGGCCCTTTTTATTGGTCCATTTGTAGGTGTGGCTGTGTTTGAACTTTTGGTGGGTGTGTTATAAGAGGTGGTTGTGATTTTGGGCCTCTGTTTGACTGTTTGGATGTGCCAGGTCAATCTTTTAGTTGTTTTTTGTCCTGAAGACGTGTTTTGTGGTGTTGTGCGAGTTGAATTGACGGTCCTTGTGCTGTTTTACAGTGTCCTGGTTCAGTACGAGTCTTTTCCGCGTAGGTAAGGTGCGTCCATGGCTATGTTGTTGTACAGTGTTCACATGTGCAAAGGTGTTGTACGACTCGTACATATGCGATGCTGGGGTCTGGTTTTGGGGTACGGTGCGTCCAAGTACGGGGCTGGGGTGGGGGGTACGGGGCGTACATATGCGGGTGCTGTGGTGCGGGGTACTGCACTTACATACACATGTGCTGGGTTACGGCGCGTACATGGGGAGATGCTGGGGTACAGTGTTGGGGTACGGTGAGTCCAAGTACGGGGCTGGGGTGGGGGGTACGGCGCTTACATATGCGTGTGCTGGGGAGGGGGGGTATGGTGCAGACATATGCGGGTGCTGGGGTACGGCACGTACATGCGCGGGTGCTGCGGTGGGGGGTACGGCACGTACATGCACGGGTGCTGGGGTGGGGGGTACGACGCGTACATACGCAGGTGCTGTGGTGGGGGTACGGCGCTTACATACGTGGGTGCTGGGGTACGGCGCGTACATGTGCGGGTGCTGGGGTCCGGCACGTACATACGCGGGTGCTGGGGTACGGCACGTACATGCGCGGGTGGGGTGTCCGCACGACTCGTACCCCGGGCTCAAGTGTACCCGGGGTAGTGGTCGTACAAATTTCGCTCCGTACGGGACGTTTTCCATACGCGTGGGTATTCGGGACGCTGGTATGGATCGGACTTGTGCGCTCGGACTTCAGTTTTACGACTCGTACGTAAATCTGTCCGGGGACGTCTCGTAGACTTTTCCCGAGGCAATTAGTATGTAATTTAACAGTATGAATCGTACTTTGCTGTTTGTACGGGCCTTGTACGACTCGTACGTAAAAAAATACGGATACAAGTCGTACGGGAAATATTTTTACCGGATCGGAATCGCCACCTTTGTGTAAGTGTGTGGTCTTTGTGCTCTGTGAGAAATGCAAAAATGTTAATTTAGACTGACCATGATCAGTCGCTCAAATGTTAGACCTTATGTCATGAACAACTCAAACTGCCCCAGTCCGCTCCGTGTAAACAGCCCTAACAAATAGCATCAGTGATATTTACTTTCACTAGAGACACTCTAACCAAACGGGCACTTCTGGTCCAGGGTGGCCGACTTGTATTGATTCCTGAATTTTGTCATGACCATTCTTACAGCACATGTCTACAATTTGTGTGCCATTGAAGCCTCTCTGCAGCCCAGAGGGGGCTGCTCTTGGTTTTCCATCTGTCCGGAGTCGCGGTAGCCAATCTTTGTTCAGTAGGTTTTACAGCACTAAGAAGCTTTGTTCTGCTTGGTGTTTAGTGACCTTTCTTTTTGATTTAAGTAAAGACACTGTGTGTTCCCACTGCGCCAAAGCTTGCTTGGAATCACAGCACTGTGGGGCTTATTTACAAGCCCCTTGCACCACCGTTGCGTCACTTTTAACATAAGAAAAAGTGATGCACCGGCGGCGCAAAGGGCTTGTAAATAAGCCCCTGTGTGTTTCTGCATCTGGATGAGTGAGTAACAGGACGTTGCCGTTTATTTCACTCAATATCAATGAATAGTTGTGTATTGCCCATATAGCTGTGTTGAATGATATGGTGTTACCAGGGAATTTTTTCCTTGCTTACTTTCATGCTTTGTTGGGCATGTGAGGGTGTTGGATGGTCTTATACACAAGATTTCTGTTGGCTCTGTAGGGCATGTTTCTGTGTGAAATAATTTGTTTACTGGGTTAATCGGTTTGCCAACAATGTATGTTCATCCTCCTGATATCAGTAAAATGATGCGTTAGGCAACAGCAGGATTTCCTTACAGTGCCATTAACTCTGTGGTGGCAAGTTTTAAACAACAGAGAAGATAGTTTTAGTTATGTTGATATATGGGAGTTCAAAAAGTGCCTTTCCTCTCTTCGAAGCACACAGAGAGAATGCACTTTCACAAAAGAACCATGGGTTGGGTGGGAAGGAATGTGGCAATAGAGCTTGTTGACATGGGGCCCGATTCACAGAACTAACTTAAGACAAAATCCTAAACTTACTACCATTCTGATATTCACAGAATGCACGTACTACTTTTGGTATTCACAGAATGCACTTACTACTTTTGGTATTCACAGAATGGATTTACGACTACTAACTTTACGTCCGCACTCGGGCCGGAGCTTCCGTCCCAGAGGCGGGGATTCCGGCCAGTGGTGGAGATTTAGCCATGGCCAAAATCTCCACCTCTGGGCCGGAAGCTCCGCCTCCGGCCCGGAAGCCCCGCCTCTAGGCCGGAAGCTCCGCCTCCGGGTCGGAATTTCCGGCCGGAGTGCGGACGTAAAGTTAGTATTCTGTGAATACCGAAATGGTAGTAAGTTTAGGATTTTGTCTTAAGTTAGTTCTGTGAATCGGGCCCATGGTGTTTAGTAAGGAGCAGGCCCCTTTGAAGTGTGTTGCCTCATCTAACCAGTGAAAGCCCGAAACACAGGTTGGCTCTGCAATGTCTCTATAGCATTGCATAGGCAGCAATCTGTGGAGCAGATTTGTTGTGTCCTTAACTTGAAATCTTTGTAGGAATCTCCTTTTCCCACTGTGACAAGAATGATGGGTTTCCAGATCAACAGTTTGGAAATTTTCCAGAAACATTTGGTGAATGAATGGGTGTCTGGCAAATAACAGAATGTCCTGTTTTGAGCAAGGCAGCTTTTGTTGCAGAAAAGCTACAATAATGTCATAGATACTGGATCCATGATATGCATACGGTGTGATGCCCCTTTCTCAGTGTGGTTCACTGGAACGCTCGCTTATTCGCTTAGTGTGATAATATTTGTACAATTGTGCTATTGTACAGATTTATTTCTGGCATGGTGCCTGCTGTCTCCAGTCACCTTAATGAGTTCCTATTAGGTAGGTGGCTTCTGTAAAAAAATTTCCTAATATGAGCAAGCGGTGCAGTAGCAGTCGGAAAATGAAAGCAGTGGAAGATGTAACGTCACTTGCCCTTGACCCCCATGACATCACAGGAAGTGGCCTCACATGATCCTAATGAAGACTTCTACACTTTTATTTGAAACCGCCTTGACAGAAAATTGCAGGAAACGGCAATTTAGAAAACATTATTTGGGGATGGTGGTGTTTTCCGTATTCAAAGTCTCTACGCTTGCCTTTTGATAACCATACTTTGCAGCTATACCTGAGGGGGCCCTCTGCAGCTCGAGGCCCCCCGTGCACCGTGGGGGCTGTGGAAGCCTGTGTTACGCCCCTGCTTTGAGGGTAGAAGGATAAAGTGGGAGGCCTAGGGATTCTATACAATGTTGCTTGTGGGTTTTATGTACATTTAGGTATACCAATTGTAGTGTTTTTCACAAGGGTGTGGGTTTGCATTTACGTACACTGTTTTCATAATTTATCGATGTTATGTTATATTGTGTTATGTTACTTGCTTGATGATGATTAAGTGCAATGTCTATGTACTTTTGCGAATGGAACGTTTTTTGTGAGTGGGTTTTCTGGTTCACTTTTTTGCGTTAGATGAAACCAACATTTTTCACTTTGATTTCCCTTTTTCTTGTTTCCAGGTGAGTTTCTTTTTGTAAACACTTTTTTAGGTGTTTTATGCTTCCTTGATACTTTGGATTGCTTTGAAGGATCTCTATTGGACCGGTTTATTTGTACATTTTTGGTGGGATTTTTGTGTAATATATTTCTCCATGTGTGGTGGATTATACTTTTATGATTACATAGATACAGAGGATTATCTGCAGATACAGAACAGTAAGTCATATTTATTTTTTGGTTTTGGCTGGGAAAAGTTATATTTTTTTAGTGGAGTAACTATTATGTGATTGTTGCAGTTATTTTATGTAATGGATTGAGTTTGTTCTTTCAGCTTTTTGGTTGGTGAGGTTTACATTTTTTATATAAATAATTCATACATTATTTGATAATTTCAGTCTTATTTAAGATTGCAGTTTTATTTAATGTTTTGACTAATGTAATAAAATATGATGTTTCTTATTTATATGAAAAGGATTTGTCATGTTGGTTATAATTATGTTAAAGTTTACTGGGAGTTCTGTAGGGGTAGTATTTATTCTATAATATGCTTTTGACTATTATTGCTAAGTAATCTACTCCTTTGTTGTTTGACTTTAAATTGTAGCATGTTATACGTTCTTTTGGTTTGTTTGCTAGCTTAAGGTGCAGTTTAGGTTGCAGAATGCTCCATTCGTGGTTGTTGGTAATTTTGCTTTTTTTGTAATGCTTCTATAAATTTATAGAATGCAGCTTGGGTTTTGTCCACTGCGTTGTTTGTTTTGGCTTCCTGTGTCAAGCTGCTGTCATAGACCATAGTATCTGAAATTTGGGTTGGCGTCTGTGTCCAGAGCGATGCAGACTGCCAACCTAAGCATCTTCGAAATAATACATTAGAGTACTTAATTTGTGTTCATTTTGTTGGTAGAAACGGCTTTCTATTAGTACATTTTAGTGGTTAGCTACCACTGTGACAGGGACATAGGCTAGTGCTATCATGTTTTTTATTTCAAAGGCAAATTGATTGTAGTGTACACTTATCGGCCGATAACGATGTCACAGGAAATGACTGCAACCCTCGGTCGGAGCCGTTCCTACTGCATCGTAATCTCCTGTTTTGATTCATTCCCAACCAACCCATTTTGATGGAGTCGTCGGAAATTAATCCAAACAGGATTTCCGAATGACTTACAATGGGCTCGGAGAGCCCTTCTGACATTTGGAAAGCCTCCTGTAGTCTCAAGGGCGGCTCTTTCCGAATGAGGGATTACAATGTCGGATTCCAGCAGCCTTTCTGTGCCGGCCCCATGAGCGCAAGGCCTCCGGATGGCGGCTGAGGGAGCACCTATGGTGCCCCCCTGTTGATCCCTGCACCCGGTGGCAGGCACCTTAAGGCATCTGCTACTGGATGCAGGGATGAACTGCGCCTCAGCTCTTTCCAATGAGAGCATGCATTTCGGTCAGAATGCATTCTCCCATTTAAAAGAATCGGTCGCATCCTACTTGCTGGTTTGGAACCGCAGAGAGGAGGTCGGTCAGTCCCAGTTCCAGATCAATGTTGGACGGACTCAGGTCCATCCGACATCGAAATCGGCCCCTTAGTGCAGAGTGTTAGAGATGTCTCATATGCTTTGATTGAAATGGTAGTAACAGCCTTGTATGGCTGTGTGGGTATAATAGTTTAAAATAGTTTGAATCACGGCGTGTTCAATGTCTATAATTTATTTTTTGCAGGTAGTAGTTATTTGTTTAATGTTTATTGTGGGTCATAGTGAGTGCTACTTTGTTTATTTGGTAGTAGGGCATATATAAAATGGATATTTGTGTTCTGATACTCACCATGTATGGTGTATATCTGAGTAAATCGTTAGGGGCATATTTTGAAGGTCTCATCCTTCATCCAGGTTTTGACAATGGCTTGGTTTTAGTAAATAATCTGCTGTAGAATTTGTTTTATTTGTCTATCATTGTTTAAGTTGTAATATAACAGGAAGGGTTCCTCATTATGTGTAATTTTAAGTGTTCAGGTATTTCTTTACCTTAGAATCTACTAGGTGCATGAGGAGTATTACTGGTAGCTTTTTCAGATGGTGCAATTAAACATTTTAAAGTGGGTATAGGTGATCGTTGGCCTGTGATGTGTTCAAGGACTTTACGGAGTGTATCTTTTAGGATTTTGCTAGTGGGCAACTGGGAGCTAGTTCACGCCTGTCTTAAAACCGGCAATACCTCCCTTACTTCTATTTCTGTGACATTTGTGTGGTGGTTGTATTCCCTTACATTAAATACATCATATTTTGTAGTGACCCTCCCTTAGCATGCTTTAGAATAACATTTGGTACATTTCCAATTCACTTTTTCCATTGATTTACCTTCTTGGTTGTAGGTGTATCCCATGTGACTTAGCAATTGGTTTCCTTTCTGGGATGTTATGTATCTTGCTCTTTCTGCCATTGTGTCTGAACATAGTGTAATAGTATAAATAATTACAATTGTAAATGTTTATAAGTTTGTTATTTACATATCACATTATGCAACTAATATTATAATTTATACATACATGTATTTTCTTCTTAGATGTTTCACATTTTTTTTGCATCTTTTCAGTTGGGGTGTTGTAATGTACAGCAGGTGCTTTCTTTTCTGTTGGAAGAAAAAAGAGTGGCAGTTTCATTAAAAAAAATATTTGTTGGTAGTTTGTAGACACTGAGGTCATTTTCAAATCACTTTTGGGGTCAGCTTCTAGTTTATAATAATTTATAAATACAGCTTTTTTATGTCTTTTTTCTGGTTTGTGATTGGTGATATTTTGGCAGGTTAGCAGTTTTTGAAGTTGTAGTATTTTCTTTTAGTGAGTACATGTAAAAAGATAGAATTTGTGAACTGTTTTGTTAATTATTTTATTTTTATCATTTCAATTACAAGTACGTTTTAGTTTAAATGTACGTTTTACTTACGTTGCAAGGTAGTTGTTGAGATGTATATATTTCTTTCATAAGGGTCTGGTTAGAGAATCAGACAGGGTTTCCTCGTCTTGCAGCCTTTGTCATTTTTGAAGAACTCAGTGGATGGAACTTGTGCTCCTTTTATATTGTTCATTTCATTGTTTGTGTGACTTGGTTGGTTAAGTTTGCTTATAGTTTGATTTTATTGGTTAGTTTAGTTTTCTTTTGATTGTTTTTATCAGTTATGTCCTTCTATGGCAAATGCCATAGGGTTTATTTACAATGTTATTTATAATGTTTAAAATATAATGTGAATGTTTTGAATATTATTTTATTTATATATTTATTAATATTTAGATTGTTGTGTATATGTTTGTAGTCTATGTAAATCATTATTTTTGCTTATATTGTTAAGTAACTAGTTATATTTTTTATTGCAATGAATCGGATGAATAATAATTATTTTGGTGATGTAATCTAATTTTTTTTATTCAAAGTGTACATATTGTTCAATATTTATTCTAATTATTTGTTTGACATACAAAGTCATTTTCTAATGTTTATTAATGATAATGTAATTATTTTGGTGATATTATTGTAGTTGATATTGTGTGAGGTAATATTCTTGACATGTGGTATGTTTATTAAAGGTGACAATATATGTGCTTCCGATATTTGTGATTTTGATATATGTAAAAAACAATATTTTTATCAATATTTATTTTCTTGATATTGTGGATATTTGTGGATTTACTAGGTAAGTATGGGAAGGTGATACCAATATTTATATTCCGATATTTTTGTGTTTCGATATTGAATGCATCAATATTTTGTCAGTGATTGCATTAAACCTTTGTTGGGTAAGCACACAACTTTCACCCAAATCCAGGTTTACAAGTCTTTGTAAGTCTGGGTTTACATCAAAATACATTGGTGGATGCATGGGAATGTCAATACTCCACCCATTTCACACCTGCCCATCGCAAAGTAATGCACAGGAACACTATACACTGTGTTGCTTCACTCTGTATTAATAAACCATTCAAAGTCATGTGAGGGGCTTTTCGTGGCTTAATAAATGCGAAAAATGATTATGCATCGCAGCTGCACCTCAAAAGTAACACAACACTGATCAAAACCATAATAAATCTGGGCCAGAATGTACAAAACCTTAGTCAGACCAGTATTCACAATGTCCTAGGATGTAAGATATGATAACCATCCGTTGTTATTCCAGTACTTATTTACTTACAAGGGGAGTGATGCACCGGTATAGTGTTTTCCATGCCTGAGAACATTGTGCCTCATGACCTTTTGCTCACAAGTTTCTGATGTCAATACCAGAGTAGCTTTTTGAGTCCTGGTTTTCTGTGTATTCTGGTACATGTAGTCCAGAATTTTTAACAAAATAAACAGGACTACAAGTTCCAGAATGTAAAAATCTGGAAATGGATGAGCAAACAAGAATTGACTTCCAGAACTTAAGAGCACTGTAGGCCTGGTTCTTTATCTTCTGAGGCATTTTAAGTAGGTCTGACCTGGCCTCTTAATGGCCCTTCCTTTACTAGGGTATCGTGGGTACAGCCTTATCTACTGTGCTATGTAATAAATAGAACTGTATTCACATTGCCTCACTATGAAAGTACCAGTACTAGGATGGCTTTGAAATGCTACACCTGAACTATCTCTCCCAGCCAGCATACCAGCACAACAAGGCACATCTATGTTGCAAAGATAAACATTTAAGATGCCTGACATAAAGCTTCAACAGAAGTCCCAACTCATGGACTAAATTCCCACCAAGGATGGCCGTCCTGCAGCAGATCTAGAAGGTCATGAGTCAGGTCGTGGCTGTTCTTGTAAAGCAAGGAATTAGGGCAATTAAAGTGTGATGGAGGTCAGAGTTTAAGGCCCTTTAGGCTGTGAATGACCTTCTGATATGAGGTTTAACTAGCTCCTATTGCTACCATACACATATAGGTGTCGATTCCGATCCGTTAAAAATATTTTGCGTATGACCCGTATCTGTATTTTTTTACGTACGAGTCGTACAAGTACCGTACAAACTGCCAAGTACGATTCGTCCGTGAAAAATAACTACGAATAGCGTCAGGAAAAGTCTACGTGAGTGCGTCGGAAAGTTATCACGTCCGAATATCGTCGGGAAAAGTGTACGAGAGTGAGCCGGACATTGTTACGTGCAAATCGTAAAACACAAGTCCGAGCGCGCAAGTACGATCCCGACCGTCCGTCCGAATACACAATCGCACGTAAAATGGCCCGTACGGAGCCAATGCAGTAGCACACATGTACACGGGTAAACTTATACCCGTGTACGAGCCGTACAGCCCCCCACCCCCAAATATGTCAGCACCGTACACCACCCTGTCCTCACTGTACCCCAGCCCCTCAACTGTACACACCGTACCCCCCATGTATGCGCCGTACCCCCCCATGTACGCGCCTTACCCCCCTGTCAGCACTGTACCCCAGCCCTGCACCTGTACACGCCTTCCCCCCCAATGTACGCGCCTTCCCCCCGTACGCACATCACCCCCACATGTACGCACCGTACCTCTGCATGTACGCGCCGTACCCCAGGGCTGCACGTGTACGCACCGTACCCCCACCGCATGTACGCGCCTTACCCCCCATGTACGTGCCGTACCTCCGCATGTACGCGCCGTACTGCAGGGCCACACCTGTACGCACCGTACCCCCACCGCATGTACGCGCCCTCTCCCACCCATGTACGCGCCCCCCCCATGTACGCGCCTTACTGTTATGTCTTTGCCAATGTTTGTTATAAAGAATTCTAAATATGTCATGGTGGTGACATATGAGGTTCCAGATTCTAGATGTTGGAGTGAGGGTTTGGCAGTTGGCTGCTGGATCGAGTTTCGTGAGGGTTGCAATATTGAACTGGAGAATAAATCTTTCAAGATACTACATGGCTGGATGGCGTTTATTATCTTAACATTGGCGACGATTTTACTGGTGACAACCCTACACGAGGAGAAATATAGTGGAAACAAACCTACGCGTGACAATTGGAACATTGGATTTTCATATTTATTTATAATTGAAGCTACCACACGGATACTCGGTGACGACTCTTCGAAGAGTATTTCAGTCTAAGTGTCAGATTTGGTGAAAAAAATGTTGAAAAAATAGTACATCTACTGGTAAAGATGTGGAAAAGAAATTTGAGAATTTTTTTTTTTATAATCATCCTGAAAACAAACCTAATGTACCCAAATGTTTCAGATGTGGGAGTGAAGGGCTTTGGACAAATAGCCCAGGTTGTTTTGCTAGATTTGCAACTTGTAAGATATGTGGAAAGAAAGGTCACTATGCTCGTGTATGTAGAACTGTAAAGCAGTAAAACGTGAATTATACTGGGGATGATGTCAGAATAGTATCCAGTTTACGAGAGGATGGTAGTGTGGATGTGGACCCTATTGAGATGCCGGAATGTGAGATCACTGTGGGAGGAAAAAAAATAATGGTCTTGGCTGACTCAGGATCACCGTATACTATGATAGGTGACAAGAATTGGGCGGACATATTTGGGGCGGATAAGGTACAGCTATTGCCAGCAGATATCAATCCAGTAGGCTATGGTGGAGTTAAGATTGATGTCCTGGGCTATTGTGTCAAAAGAATTCAATTCGAAGATCGTGAAACTGTGGGAAAAGTCTATGTAGCTAAGAGGGGTGATAATCTTCTAGGGTGGAGACATCAGAGGGATATGGGTATCACACTCAATCCTAACAGTGAGCAAAAAGTTCTTGTACTTTCTGGTGAGACGTTACCCCAGGATATTTGTGAGAGTTTTCCTACTGTTTTTAGCAATAGTCTTGGACTTTTAAAAAATTTTGAACATAAAATAATTTTGAAAAATGGTGCTATACCTTTTGTAGCCAAAGTAAGAAAAGTTCCAAATATGATGATGGGGCCATTGGAGAGTGAGCTAAGGAAACTCAGAGAAAGGGGTGTTATTGAAGAGATTGAGAGTTCGGAGTGGTTGGCTACGATAGTCTTGGCACCAAAGGATGGCGGTAAGGAGATTTGGTTATGTGCGGATCTGAGAGGCCTAAATAAATTCATTTGGGTAGACAGGCAACCGCTACCGAATATCACTGAAACTTTGACTTTGATAAAGGATGCTAAAAATTTTAGTGTAATGGATTTGTCCTCTGCTTACCACCAGGTCAAGCTACACCCTGATTCGAAACATTTGATTTCATTTGTGACTCCGTTGGGTGCTTTTCAGTTTGTTAGAATGCCTTTCGGGCTTGCGTCTGCTGCGGCATGTTTTCAGAGAGTTATGAGGCAAGTTTTGCAAGGTGTTGATAAAGTGCTCATTTTCCAGGATGATATTTTGGTGTATGGCAAGGATTTGAAAGATCATGATGCGATTCTTTGGGATCTGCGGGTTTGGTGATAAAGAAGGAGAAATGTAAATTTAGAGTTACATCAGTAACTTATCTGGTCATACAATCTCTGGAGAAGGAATTAGTCCTAAAATTGAGTTAGCATTAAAGCATAATTGAAGCCCCTGAGCCGGTTAACAAAGATCAAATGCGTTCTTTTTTAGGATTAGCCGAGTTTTGTTCAAAGTTCATTCAGAACTTTGCTTCCATTTCCTTACCTTTGAGGTCTTTATTGAAGAAAGGGTCACAGTTTGTTTGGTCGAGTGAATGTGATCACGCTTTTAAATGTGTGAAACAAAGTATTTCAAAATTACCTACGTTGGGTCACTTTGATGTGAATTTAAAGAACGAAATTGTCTACTGACGCAAGTTTTGCTGGATTGGGTGCTGTACTCTCGCAGGTAGTTGATGGAGACTTAAGAGTTGTTGCTTTTGCCTCACGTGCACTGAGGGATGCTGAGGCGAGGTATTCAGTTATTGAACGTGAAGCACTTGCTGTGTACTGGGCTATTCTTCACTTGAATTTTTTTTTATGGGGAATACCTTTCACGGTTAGGTCAGATCACAAACCTTTGTCTAAAATGTTCTCCTCTAGAGAGGTAGACAATTTTTCTCCCAGAATTGCACGATGGGTAGATGGGTTATCAAATTACAATTTTGTGGTGGAATTTGTTCCGGGTTCCAAGAATTGCATGGCTGACTGTATGTCAAGATTACCTATTCATTCTGATCATGTAGATTTGGGTGTGAGTTGTATTAATTGGATTTGTGACGACACCCTTGAGGATAAAGAATGGAAGGAAGCTTATGCTAAGGATAAGGATATTGTTGATTTAAAAAGTTTCATTGTGGGTGGTTGGCCTGATAAGAAAATGTTGCCTGTTTCCTTGGAGAGTTATTTCAATATAAAAGATGAGTTAAGCATTGTTGACGACAAAATTTTGAGAGGAAAACGTGTTGTAGCACCAGATGAATTAAAGAGTAAGTTAATCAATCTGGCCCATGAAGGGCATTTAGGGCGTAACAAAACAAAGAGCAGGTTGCGTCAATGGTATTGGTGGCCAAGCATGGATCATGAAGTGGAGGATGTGGTTAAAGATTGTTATCAATGTGCTAATAATGACAAATCTAAGAAAACTTTTTCTGCACCAATTTCACCTGTAGTTATTCCTGTTGAGCCTTGGACTAAATTAGGTTTGGACATTGCTGGTCCGTTCGAGTTGTTGTCTCGTAACGAGCGGTATGTTATATTGTTGGTGGACTACACTTCTAAGTGGGTAGTAACGAAATGTGTTCCATTTGTAAATACTAATGTGGTGATCGAGTTTCTTAAGGATGAGTTTTCTAGAGAAGGGATTCCGAAGACACTGATCACAGATAATGGTGCACAATTTGTGTCCATTGAAATGGAGCAATTTCTTTCCAGTTTGGCAATTGTCCACTTTAAAACTGCTCTGTATTCACCCCAAGCTAATGGTTTAGCTGAGAGCATGAACAAAATTGTCAAGAGTTGTGCTCAAAGGGCCTTATTGAATAAGAAATCTGTGAAAATATCTTTGAGGGAAACATGGTGGGCGCATAGGGTTACACCGAATGCCGTAACTGGAGTAACACCTTTTGCTGTATTGAGAGGCAGGAAACCACACTGCAAGTTAAGTCCAGTATGGTTAAATTTGGATACTTCTACTCATGATCAGCTTTCTGGTGTGGAGTTGAACTTGAAAAGAAGGAATTATCAGGACAGGTATAAAACCGATTTTGACAACAAACATTGTACCAAGCATGTGGTATGGAGAGCTGGTGACACAGTTTTGGTCAGAAGACCTGGATTTGTGAGGAAGGGACATTCTAGATTTATGGGTCCTTTTGTGATTTCTGAGGTCAAGAGAAATGTCGTTGTTTTGGATTCAGGAGATGTGTGGAATATGTCTAGATTGGTGAAGATGTCAAATCCACATTCTAGACTTTCTCAACGTGTGTGTGTGGATCACCATAGATACACCACTGGTATGAATACTGATAGACTTAGATCTAAACCTATTTGGCACAAAGACTATGTCATGTAATTAGATATATGGCACAAAGACTATGTCATGTAATTAGATCTAAACCAATATGGCGCAAAGATTATGTCATATATTTTTCTGAATAGCATATGTATTATGACATGTATAATTTTTGTCAATTCTTATGAGCTGGAAATGTTTGCTAGTTAATGTTAATTGTGCTTTTATTTTTATACCTCATTGTTTTTTTATGTGAATTTTGTTGTAAAAGACATGTTCATTTTTGATTTTTTGGAGGGAAAGATGTGTTATGTCTTTGCCAATGTTTGTTATAAAGAATTCTAAATATGTCATGGTGGTGACATATGAGGTTCCAGATTCTAGATGTTGGAGTGAGGGTTTGGCAGTTGGCTGCTGGATCGAGTTTCGTGAGGGTTGCAATATTGAACTGGAGAATAAATCTTTCAAGATACTACATGGCTGGATGGCGTTTATTATCTTAACACTTACCCCCCCATGTACGCGCCGTACCTCCGCATGTACGCGCTGTGCCCCAGGGCCGCACGTGTACGCACCGAACCCCCACCGCATGTACGCGCTGCACTCCAACACCGTACCCCAGCACCCTCACCCAGCATCGCATATGTACAGATCGTACCTACGCGAAAAAGACTCTTACAGAACCAGGGCATTGTAAAACAGCACAAGGAGGGTCAATTTGACTCACACAACACCACAAAACACGTCTACATGACAAAATACATCTCAATGACTGACCTGGCACATCCAAACAGGCAAACAGAGGCCCCAAATCACAACCACCTCTTATAACACACCCACCAAAATTCAAACACAGCCACACCCAAAAATGGACCAATAAAAAGGGCCCACACACACAACCCATGAGCCTTTGCAACAGACTCACTGCTGCCAGACCCCACTGAGAAACAACTCCACTGAGAAACAACTCCACATTACTCATACCTCCACTACACCTTCACTCACACACCTTCACACAACCTCCTCCACAAACATCCCCCTCTTCACATTCACACACACACCGTCACATTCACACCCATACACCCACAACCATCCACACCCACACCCACACCCCACACCATGCCCACAGACAAGAATCCAAAGTTCACAACGGCGGAGCTGGACCTCCTTGTCAATGAAGTCATCAGAGTCGAGCCACAGCTGTTTGGAACATTGGTCAGACAGACCAGCATAGCTGAAAATCTGCCATGTGGCAGAGGATTGTAGATAAGGTGAATGCTGTTGCGTCCATCCGAAGGACCAGGCATGAATGCCAAGCCAGTACGATCTGCGCAGGGCGGTCAAGAGGAAAATGAACAAAGAGTATGCCCAGAGTAACATCACTGGAGGTGGGCCGCCCCGCAGACCCGTACACAACCATCCCTGGGAGGAGAAGGTGATGGCCCTGCTACCGCCAGTGGGAGTACACGGAGTGGAAGGAGTCGCAGAGCCTGGTGAGTACACAAACAATGTACGTAACATGGGGGCAATGGGGTCCACACCACATATACACCAAATGCACGCAACTTCCCCCAAGCACTCACCGCACACAACCACACTCAAAAACCACGCTCATGCCACTAACGTCTCCATGCACCCTTCACAAATCAAGGCAAGGCCATGTCCAAGGCTACAACAACCACAAACACAAGACTGGATGTCCGGGAGGCTGGGAGGGTGGGCCCCACACAACACATTGTGAAAATGAGACGCAGACACCAATGCCCTCAGCCCATATGGCATAGGTACATACCCATGCACAATGCACAGGGACTGGCAAAGTACTGACAAGGTAGCTGACACTTGGCCCTGCTGTATGCAGCACAAGGCCCTCCTGGGACCACTGTACACTCAAACACCAACTCCACAAGCACAGGTATCTAGCACAGGAACTCACACTCACTGTCATGCCAGCATGCACCATGAGGGGACACACACATCACCTGGGAGACCCAATGACAACTCACACTACACACAACAGCACGCCCGGTCACAACCCCCCCGCTAACACAAGCACACATCCCTGGGGCAGGCAACGGATTTACACACTCCCACAATGGACATGTAACACAACAAGAGCAATCCAGAGCCAAATAAGCATCAGAGCCAACAATCTACAGGTCAAACACTCAGGAGAACATCCCAATCTGTCCCCCGCAACATACCCATCCCCAAGTGGACTTTGAGAGGAATGCTAGGCACATCCAACTACCTGGAGGAACTGTGTCAACTTGAATATGTATGAAACATAGATGTCGCATGAAACACCAATAACATTGTCTCTCTCTAACACACAGGGCAACGTCGACGATCTCCCCCCAACACTGGGGGGAAGATTCACAGTCCCAGGCTCCGCGTGAAGATGATCCCACCGACAGCGATGACTCTCACCACTCCGTGGATGACCCCGACCAACCTGGACCCTCTGGTGCCCAAGCCCCTGCAGCACCTGCGTCAGGTACATCTGTGCCAACCACCACCCCCATTCCTGCCACATCCCAGGACACACCCAGGAGCCCTGCTCGCACTGAACAACAGAGCCAATCTGACCAGGAGGGACAAGGTTCTCCGGGCACCCAGGAGGAGGCAGGCAACCCTGCAAATGCCATCCCTCAGGGGTCCCGTAGACCCGATGTGCCCACAAGGGCAGGCCAGGCTCAAGTGGGCAGGGGTAGTGGGAGTGGAGGCAGGCGGAGGCGCGAACCTGACCAGCCAGCTCAGGACACCGGTATGTCACACATACGCAACATCCTGGACTCATAACCGGCGTGACACCAGAGGCATCAACCAGGTCGTGTCCAGACTCTCCGAGATGCAGGGGACCCTCGATGAGATTAAGAACCTGCAGGTCGAGCATCATGCCAGTCATCAACAACACCAAGGACGGATGGAGGCAAGACTGGCTGAGCTCCTGGCGGTGCACAGGGACGTGAGCCAATCACTCCATCAGATCGCCCAAAGCATCGGCAACCCTCCCTGTGCCACCAGGCGTAGACCAGCACCATACACAGGGAGGGAGGAGGAGGAGGAGGATTCGTCTGACGGAGCGTCCCCAGCATCGTCAAGGCCTGCATCTGAGGGTACCCAGAGGAAGGTGGGTCGTCCACGGAAAAGACCGTGGGCGTCAGCGGACCATCCACATCTCCCAGGTCACCTGGCCTGGCACCTGGCCCTCTGGCGCAACAGCAGCACCTCATCCAATGACATTCTCTGCCACATGGACTTGCTGGTCACAGTCTGACCAATGATGACCAACACTGTGCCCTGGACTCTGATGACTTCCAATGCTAAGGATACCATCCCCCCCTGTGAACTTTGGATTCTATTCCCCCAGTAGAGCACCTAATTGCATCTACCAAACCACTTACCCCACCGCAAATTAATATATCACTTTGGACATGAGACGTTCCTGTCATTTTGCATTATTCAACGACATATGTGTGTGGAAATGTCAAACTTTGCCTGAGTGTTGAACTAACTCCAGCCATCCATACCCTGGGATCAGAGTCTGGTACAGGACACACATGGGTCACAAGGTATCATTCAATGTAGGCATGGAGCACAACACTCACCTGTGATGGCCTCTGGCTGCTGAGGGGGACTTGCTAAACTGTGCGGACAGACCTATTTGGGAGATTATCCTCAAGGCTTAGAGGACATGGCTCATGTGGAGGTTCCCGGGGAGGGAGTCCCAGGTATGTGTGGCCAGGTGGGAGAACAATGTCCTGCATGCTGGACTATGGTGGATGTGAAGAACGGTGGCCAGGGCAAGGTTGGATGCACGGAGATGGCCAAACGGGATCTAGGATGACAGACGTACAAGGTTGGTTTGGGGTCGGGGTTGTGGACTGCCTCCTGAGTGTGGGTGGGGAGTGTGGAGGTCATCCTGCAGCAGACAGTGATCCATTGCAGCTATCTATGGTGGACGGTGAGGTGGCTGGGGCGCAGGGTGTTGAATCTGAGTTGTGCAGATGCACCCTGGAAGTGGACCAGTTTCCTGGGGGTTTGGATGTACTTGCTCCGTAGAGGGCAGGGCAGTATTTGACACGGATGTTGTCATGGACCTGGGGGATGGTCTGTCTTTTCTTGGAGTGGATCTATCTGTGGATCATGTGCATAATGCAGAGGGTGTTGCAGCATGAGGTACAGATGGTGTGGACTAGCAAGGCATATGTGAGCGAGCCAAACATGATGCACACCATCTCGTGTGTGTGGCCACTGGGTGCTTGTGCAGGGCTCTTGCGGGTGGGACACAGGCACTTGACCCAGCTGGAAGGGGACAATCCTCAGATGATCACCTCAGTCCTGTACAAGTCCAGCCTCAGGTGGCTCGTGTTCAGCCATTCATCAATGGATCTCATGCATACTTGAATGATGGAACTGCCAATGTCTGTGTCTTTGTTGAGGGTGAGGAGCACCTGGCTGTCAATGGCATACGATCTGATGATGAGGTGCTGTGCGCATGTGATGGTGGAGAGGGGGGTCCTGGACACTCTGTAGATTGACATGCTGAGAGATGATACCTGTGCCATGTCCCAGACGATGACACCACACTACATGCTGAAGCCTTGAGTCCCACTCCCATGCCCTTGCTGGGCTACAGAGCCTGTGGGGAGTATTAGGGACGTGACCTGGTTGGTGTGACAGGGCCTGGAAGGCGGGGCATCGCAGTGTAGGCAGTTGGAGTTGCACACTCAGCATGCAAAGGTGTCGTGTGTGTGCCCAGGTTATGTCTGACAGCAGGCGTTAGATGTGCGGATGGACATAGCTCGGAGTGTGGCTGATACATCAGACTGTAGTGTGATGTGGGTTATGCAAGGACAGGATGGTGGTGCAATGTGCACCTTGCATGTGCTGATGGTCCAGCCTTTGGCACCGCGTGGCGGCAACAGTGGCATAGACAAGCTGAGGACAGCCAAATGAATGGGTGGAGGGAGGAAGTGAGGAACATCTTGGAGGCGTGTGTGTTGCCAAATCTGGATACTCTGTGGGCCCTTGCTGCAGGGGCCGCAGCAGCAGGCGGCATCTCCTTGCAAAATGACAGAATTTGCACACATAGACTAGGATGTCAGAAGGACAACTGCAACAGGCGCGTGTGTAAAGTAAGGAGTGTCCAGTGTCACATGGCACACCCAGAGACAATGCATGCACAATCACCAAAGAAGCATGACACCGGATCAGGAAACTGAAGGCCGACCTGCGCACAGGAGACACACCCTCAGCAGCTGTTGATGGCCCATTGTGTGGACCAACATGCAAAAAACATACACGACCATGTACTTCATGCCCAATAGGGAGCCAAACCCATGAGCAACTGCATGCATGTTGCTAAACTACACATGGACTCCTATGCATAATCTTCCACAACTATGCCAGATATGCCGCATGCAAAGTGGCAAGAGACCTGCATTGACAGAGATGAGGCACCTTGGAATGTGACGAACGCCTTTATTACTCAGCCTCACACTAAGGGAAATGCATCAGTTGGAACAGACTCACAGGTCATTTGGCTGACCATGTGTGACCTACACTGGACACCCCCTTCAACACACAGATGTGTAAATCCTACTGAGCTGGCACACAAGTGAAGGGGTTGAGCCTAACAGCCCTTGGTGCACACGGAGAGTCTACAATTCCCCATTGAGCCTCATATGGGGATGTCCCACACTATGTCCACCATTAGCATCCCATATGTTCCTGAGGGACGTTATACACACATTGATGCCTTCATCAGAATCCACAAACCATTACAGATGACTGTCAGGAAGGGTGACCATCAATTCATGGGAGCCATGCAACACGTCATGTGGCCCATGGTGAGTCGACATGTATGCATGGTAACACAACATGCACAGGAGCAGTCCCCACATATCACAAACACGTACCACCCAGAAAATGCCTTGCTGCACTCCTTACCCCAAATGACTTTTCACCATGTCTGTGCATGTAACTCTGATCCAGCACACGTTGCAATACTCATGAGGAATAGCAGGAGGGCAATGATGACATGAGCAGACGACAGCCGCAAGAACCTGTGGAGGTCAGACACACAACAAGTCAGCGAAGAGCTAGTAATCCTCAGACATGAACATGTACTCTACAGGAATGATGTTGTCACCATGCCCTTAATAAATTTAGTGTCCCAGCTAATATGTGTGGAATGACATCATCACTTGAATGACACATCAGAACACACCTCCAAGTCACTTAGCACACAGTCAGCTCGACACACACATTGCAACACATGCCACACAAGGCTCAAAGCGTGCACACTCAGACACAGGGACTCACCATCATGAGAAGAAGTTGCGGATAAGCTGACTCCGGATGTCCTCATCCTCATCCTCATCCTCACTTGCCCTGTGCCCGAGCCCTTCATCCTCCATGGGTGGATGATCCTGCTCATCCGGATCAAGGATGAGTGGCACAGCCTTCTCCACTGCCATGTTGTGCAGCCTGCAGCACACAATGAAGATTTTGCAGACCTTCACCGGGGCATATGGAAGGGCGCCGCCGGTCTTGTGGAGGCACCGGAATCTGCTCTTCAGGAGTCCAAATGTCCTCTCAATCACACGCCTCGTCTGTCCATGGGTGTCGTTGTACCGGTGTTCTGCGGCTGTTCTGGGGTTGCGGAGAGGCGTCATCAGCCATGGCATGTTTGGATAGCCAGAGTCCCCTACATGGAAACATCATTTGAAGAAGTGGGTCAGGAGATGCCGTAAGATACAAAGATAGCGCTGAACACAGGACTAACAGAGTATACCCACCAACAAGACATGCTCGTTCCGCGTGCAGCTGCAGCATCATTTCTGGCACCCTGCTATGCCTCATGATGTATGCATCGTGTACGGACCCTGGAAAACGTGCACAGACATGGGAAATGAGCATGTCAGCAAGATACACCACAAGGACATTAATGGAGTGGTAATGTTTTCTGTTTCTATAGGCTACCTCCTGTGCCTGTGGTGGCACCAAAGCCACATGTGTCCCATCAATGGCCCCAATTACATGAGGCATCCCTCCCAGGGCATAGAACTCACCCTTGACACCTGTCAACTGCTCACAAGTGGGAAAATGGATGAATTCATCCAGGTGCACCAACATGGCATCTATAACATCATGCAGGACACGGCTGAACATTGTCTGGGACATGCCACCGACATCAGCTATGGTCAATTGAAACGTGCCGGTGGCAAAAAAATGTAGGGCTGCCATCACCTTCACCTTGGGGGTCAGAGCTGTAGGATACCTGTGTTGTGGTTGGAGGTGTGGTGCAAGCCGGCGGGTCAAGTCCTCTATCAACTCTTGCGAGAAGCGGTATCTGCGTATGCAGTCATGTTCACGCATGGCATCCAGGTCTGGCATTCGTCTGGGGAGAGGCGGTGCCCTGCAGAGATTTGGAAGGAATAACAAAGAGTAAGTACATTACCACACCAATGTCACTGAGGTGAGCACATGTTCAACAGCTAATACACATCTGCTTAATACAGAGTCTGTGCTGTGCAATACATCCAGGACACATGGGCCAGCCAGGTGATACTCCTACGAAGAGCCAGCCACAATAGTTGCATGGCAATGTTGACGTGACATGCCATCACAATAGCTGTGGGCCAGTGTAAGTGACAAGCCAGACACATTACATGAGTGACAGACATCCACATATCAGCATTTGAAGGATGTCATCTCATACAGACAGCTGGCGGGAGTCTAGACGCACAGGTCACATGTCATCTGGAAATGGACAGATAACACACATTTCCATTAAGGGGTCCATTTCAAAAACTGATGACACAGACATTGAGAGAACGCAGATATTGCCTCATGTCAGGAAGTCATCTTCGAACCATCATGACACATGTAACGTCTGAGTCCACATGTGGCATGGTGTGCGTCTATGTGTGACATATGCACACAGACACATGTTGGATGCTGCAACAGCAGATGGAGTTGACGGAACACCAACGGAAAGCTCATGGGAACACATGACACACACATGACATAGTCACATCGTGGCATGCTGGGATTCACATGACAGGTGTAATTATCCGTGTACCTGGCATCAGGGACCAGTTGCGGGTGTTGCTGACTGTGCCATACCAGTGATGCAGTGCTTGACACGTGTGTCGTACATGCACACATGTACAAAGTGTGAAGGGAAGTGTGCCACATAGTGCCCCATCACACATGACATGTGTAAACAGCTCATCACACATCTATTGTGCCACAACATGAGGAGACATGTGCCACATCACTGCCTGACACACCTAGGCCCTGCACATGAAGGACTGCACTGACAATGACTTGATGTACAGCCTTGTGCGAGTCTGACACCTCCATGCCTTTCGTGTGCGCCTCCTATCAACAGTGTAAGCAGTGAAACGCAGTACACACGCTCTGAGGGCATGTGTAGGGCCCGTACTCACGCGTGAGTACCTGCCGTACACGCGTTTGTACGTGCCTATCACTATAGTTGTGTTACAGTAGGTCCGAGTGATACGGCACATACTCACGCGTGTACGGCCCGTACATGCGTGAGTACATGCCTATCACTATAGTTGTGTTACTGTAGGTCCGAGTGATACGGCACGTACTCACGCGTGTACGGCCCGTACATGCGTGAGTACGTGCCGTATCACTAGGCCCTACGGTACCCCCAACTATAGTGATAGGCACGTACTCACGCATGTACGGCCCGTACACATGTGAGTACGTGCCGTATCACTCGGACCTACGGTACCCCCAACTATAGTGATAGGCATGTACTCACGCGTGTATGGGCCGTACACGCGTGAGTACGTGCAATATCCCTAGGCCCTACGGTACCCCCAACTATAGTGATAGGCACGTACTCACGTGTGTACGGCCCGTACACGCATGTGTACGTGCCGTATCACTTGGACCTACAGTAACACGACTATCGTGATAGGCACGTACTCACGCGTGTACGGCCCGTACACGCGTGAGTATGTGCCGTATCACTCGGACCTACAGTAACACGCCTATAGTGATAGGCACGTACTCACGCGTGTACAGCCCGTACACATGTGTGTACGTGCCGTATCACTCGGATCTACAGTAACACGACTATAGTGATAGGCACGTACTCACGCGTGTACGGCCCGTACACACGTGAGTATATGCCGTATCACTGTAGTGATGGTGCCCTAGGGGTACGTGTGAAACGCGCCGTACCTGTGTGGGGATTTTAGAATTACAATGGGGACACATGAGGTACAAGTATAAGGGCCTAAATGCATGCTGGTTGTCATGGATACCGAGTTTCAAGTTCAAAATTTTACATCATGTGGTCTGGAAAAAGCAGTTGGCCACATTTTACATTGTTGCAAAGTGGTTGTTGACTTGACATGATGCTGCAAAATTGAAAGATGCAAAGGCTGTCACTGGTGTATGTTTAAAGGGATTGGAGGAAACGTAGGATGCAAATGAGTCTGACCAATCACTCTGTACTCCTGTAAATGAAATAGGCCAGCAAGGCAGATATAAGGCAGGCAGAACCCATGAGAGGGCACTTGCCTGCACAACATGTCAGTCGATACCACTGCTGCTGTATTGTCTCCCTCTGGCACCATGTCAAGGACTGTGGAGAGGGCGCAGCCTTTCACCCAGGAGGAGAACGAGGCCCGGCTGGATGTGATCCTCCCACGGTACCCCATGCTGTATGGTCGACCAGGGGAGCAGGTGAGTGCTGACTCCACTACCTTTGCCTGTGCACCTTTATTGTGTCTGTCACTTCTGGCATTGTGGCCTGGTGTGGCAGACATGCAATGTTGGGTGGAGTGGGTCCCGGGGGGGGAGGGTGGCTTATGTCTCTCATGCAGGGCTTGATGTAGTTCATGTGTGCTCTCCTCACTTGCATTGTGCTTTTGTGACATTCACTGCATAGTGCATGGCACATTCCGCCAGCCTAATCCTCTTGGGCATTCTTGTTCTATTGTCCTGCGGTGATTCAGTGGTCACCCCGGTGTGACAGGTGACTGCACCCACAGATGTGTGTGAGAGTTGAGTGGAGCTGTGGTGAGAGTGTCCAAATGATGTGTACGCCCCCTGGACATTGATGTGTGTGAATGTTTCTTGTCATGTGGGTGAGTGTCTATGTGGAGTGTTGCACCACAGCTGCATGGTGGAGGCAACTGCTCAATCCATCTGATGTGTGAAGTAAGCCGTGCTGTGTGTCTGACTTGCTGAGCTAGCCCCACACCTGTGACCTCCCCCTGGCAAGTGGCACATGTGCAGAGTGAGGTTTGCATCCGCTGTTGCCAATGGCAGGTGATTGATATGTGCCTGTGTGTGTCTGTGTACTCTGCTGAGGTTTCGTCAGTGGCCTGGGGCATGTGACTGCTTTGCGGTGCTGTCTATCAGCCTTTTGTTGCTTGGGATGCACAGTGTGTGCCATGATCAGGGATTGTTTCGCACCCCTCATGCCACCTGTGTACTTACTATGCCGTGTAGTGCATTGGTGAGTCCCCAGTGGAAAAAGTCCCTATGACTAAGGTGCTATTACTTGCCAGCATACTATGCCCTGTTCAACAAATCTAAGATGTTCAAATGTGTGTCTCTGTGACATGGTGTAGGTGTAGTGATGTTGTCCCACTTTGCCATCCACACAGGTATCCCCCTACCACAAGGGGAAGATCTGGAAGGATGCCGTCAAGGCCGTGCAATCGGTGGAGGGTCGCAGTCGGCGCCTGCCACAAGTGAGGAAGAGATGGCAGGACATCCGGTGCTGGACCCAGAGGATCGCCCGGGTCATGCTGAAGGACTCACCTCCTCGCAGGCATGACGGGCGCCGGCGCCTGACCCACCAGATGCGGCGTGTCCTGGCGGTGGTCTTCCCTGACCTGGATAGGCGAATACAGTAGTTATAGCAGCAGGATGGGGGTAGGTACATGTGTGTTTGTTGTGTGTCACCAGCTTTTGGAGCTGCTCAGTCGCCTGGATACACTGCCAGGCTATATATGTGCAGTGCATATCCTGTACCCCAAAGTCAACCTGTGCTGTTCTTCCTCCCTTCCCCTCCTTGACATGTGTTACCTGGTCTGTGTGTTATCACTATTGCACATGGTCATCAAGGCTGCCAGTTTATCAAGGTGCACACTGCTTTCAGCATCATGTGTGGGGGTGGTCTGCCTGTGCCCTGTCCTGTTCAATCATTTGGGGGTGCATAATTGTTGGCACTGATGCTGAGTCCCAACATAGGAGTGTGAGGGTTCAAATGAACAGACTTGCTGCATGCATTACCAATGTTGCGGCCTCAGACATGATGTGGATGAGTGGGATATATGCATAGTGCCGGGACGGTTGCTCCTGTAACAGTCAGCTCATTCCAGGACCATGGAGCAGTGTGCATACTACAGTGCCCTGACACAGCCTGCCCTCCTACTCATGTGTGTCATCCAACACTGTGCACATTCACTGTGGGTTCATCATGGCTCTGCCTCTGTGGCATTGTTCCCTGGCCTAGGTAGTAGTTTTCACATGTGTGATACATTTGCCCACTGGACAGGGATACACCAGTTTGCTTGTGCATACTCACACTGGGCAGTGCCTGTGTGGCTATTCACAACA
The DNA here is from genome assembly GCF_964204655.1 of Triturus cristatus. Classification (NCBI taxonomy): domain Eukaryota; kingdom Metazoa; phylum Chordata; class Amphibia; order Caudata; family Salamandridae; genus Triturus; species Triturus cristatus. The sequence continues at coordinate 319,109,212 of NC_140589.1, read as the reverse complement.
ATCTGTTGATGTTTGTTTGTGACCAATATGTTTTGGCAGCCCTACAAAGTGATGTCGTGTTAATGAAGCTAGTTTTCAAGCACAGTTATTGTAACCCTGAATAAGAGGTTTCACTTCTTGATCGGTATCAGTCACATTGACTCAGGTATGGGTGGGTGTGTGCGGGAGGGGCGTACATGTTCAACCCTGATGTTTCATTGCCAGTTCTGACTTGTGTGTGATGATTCGCAGTACAGAAAGTCATCGTGCAGTGTCCCCGTGATGTTGGCCAGTGCTTAATGTTCGTGCTTCATTGCCTGTGTCAGTTTTTGACAATCATATATCCTGCTTGTACATTTTTACCACCTGTGTGTGGTTCAGATGCCACACAGTTCAATAACCATCTCCACGACTCCCAGTCAGGCTTTAGGGCAGGATACAGCACTGAGACGGCTCTTCTAGAGGTGGCAGAGTCAATATGCGAAACCATGGATACGGGAAACTGCGCAATGCTCGTGCTGTTAGATCTCTCGGCGGCATTTGACACGGTCTCCCATAAGATCCTCCTGAACAGGCGTCACCGATTAGGAGTTACAGGGACCGTGTTACGCTGGTTTCAGTCGTTTCTGAAAGATAGATCACAGCAGGTCTTTCTACATCCCCATGTCTCCAGTTCTAGGGCGATCAAAATCCTAAACTTACTACCATTTTGGTATTCACAGAAGGCACTTACTCATTTTGGTATTCACAGAAGGCACTTACTCATTTCGGTATTCACAGAAGTTAGGAGTCCTAACTTTAGGACTCCTAAATGCCTTCTGTGAATACCGAAAGTCTTAAAATTAGGATTTTTCTCAATTTAGTAGTCCTAAGTCTAAATTTAGGACTACTAAATTGAGAAAAATCCTAATTTTAAGACTTTCGGTATTCACAGAAGGCATTTAGGAGTCCTAAAGTTAGGAGTCCTAACTATACTACTACTAAACTGAGAAAAATCCTAATTTAAAGGCTTTCGGAATTCACAGAAGGCATTTAGGAGTCCTAAAGTTAGGAGTCCTAAATTTAGGACTACTAAATTGAGAAAAATCCTAATTTTCAGACTTTCGGTATTCACAGAAGGCATTTAGGAGTCCTAAAGTTAGGAGTCCTAACTATACTACTACTAAACTGAGAAAAATCCTAATTTTAAGGCTTTCGGTATTCACAGAAGGCATTTAGGAGTCCTAAAGTTAGGAGTCCTAAATTTAGGACTACTAAATTGAGAAAAATCCTAATTTTAAGACTTTTGGTATTCACAGAAGGCATTTAGGAGTCCTAAAGTTAGGAGTCCTAACTATACTACTACTAAACTGAGAAAAATCCTAATTTTAAGACTTTCGGTATTCACAGAAGGCATTTAGGAGTCCTAAAGTTAGGACTCCTAACTTCTGTGAATACCGAAATGAGTAAGTGCCTTCTGTGAATACCAAAATGAGTAAGTGCCTTCTGTGAATACCAAAATGGTAGTAAGTTTAGGATTTTGTCTTAAGTTAGTTCTGTGAATCGGGCCCGGAGAGTCTACAATTCCCCATTGAGCCTCATATGGGGATGTCCCACACTATGTCCACCATTAGCATCCCATATGTTCCTGAGGGACGTTATACACACATTGATGCCTTCATCAGAATCCACAAACCATTACAGATGACCGTCAGGAAGGGTGACCATCAATTCATGGGAGCCATGCAACACGTCATGTGGCCCATGGTGAGTCGACATGTATGCATGGTAACACAACATGCACAGGAGCAGTCCCCACATATCACAAACACGTACCACCCAGAAAATGCCTTGCTGCACTCCTTACCCCAAATGACTTTTCACCATGTCTGTGCATGTAACTCTGATCCAGCACACGTTGCAATACTCATGAGGAATAGCAGGAGGGCAATGATGACATGAGCAGACGACAGCCGCAAGAACCTGTGGAGGTCAGACACACAACAAGTCAGCGAAGAGCTAGTAATCCTCAGACATGTACATGTACTCTACAGGAATGATGTTGTCACCATGCCCTTAATAAATTTAGTGTCCCAGCTAGTATGTGTGGAATGACATCATCACTTGAATGACACATCAGAACACACCTCCAAGTCACTTAGCACACAGTCAGCTCGACACACACATTGCAACACATGCCACACAAGGCTCAAAGCGTGCACACTCAGACACAGGGACCCACCATCATGAGAAGAAGTTGCGGATAAGCTGACTCCGGATGTCCTCATCCTCATCCTCATCCTCACTTGCCCCGTGCCCAAGCCCTTCATCCTCCACGGGTGGATGATCCTGCTCATCCGGATCAAGGATGAGTGGCACAGCCTTCTCCACTGCCATGTTGTGCAGCATGCAGCACACAATGAAGATTTTGCAGACCTTCACCGGGGCATATGGGAGGGCGCCGCCGGTCTTGTGGAGGCACCGGAATCTGCTCTTCAGGAGTCCAAACGTCCTCTCAATCACGCGCCTCGTCTGCCCATGGGTGTCGTTGTACCGGTGTTCTGCGGCTGTTCTGGGGTTGCGGAGAGGCGTCATCAGCCATGGCATGTTGGGATAGCCAGAGTCCCCTACATGGAAACATCATTTGAAGAAGTGGGTCAGGAGATGCCGTAAGATACAAAGATAGCGCTGAACACAGGACTAACAGAGTATACCCACCAACAAGACATGCTCGTTCCGCGTGCAGCTGCAGCATCATTTCTGGCACCCTGCTATGCCTCATGATGTATGCATCGTGTGCGGACCCTGGAAAACGTGCACAGACATGGGAAATGAGCATGCCAGCAAGACACACCACAAGGACATTAATGGAGTGGTAATGTTTTCTGTTTCTATAGGCTACCTCCTGTGCCTGTGGTGGCACCAAAGCCACATGTGTCCCATCAATGGCCCCAATTACATGAGGCATCCCTCCCAGGGCATCAAACTCACCCTTGACACCTGTCAACTGCTCACAAGTGGGAAAATGGATGAATTAATCCAGGTGCACCAACATGGCATCTATAACATCATGCAGGACACGGCTGAACATTGTCTGGGACATGCCACCGACATCAGCTATGGTCAATTGAAACGTGCCGGTGGCAAAAAAATGTAGGGCTGCCATCACCTTCACCTTGGGGGTCAGAGCTGTAGGATACCTGTGTTGTGGTTGGAGGTGTGGTGCAAGCCGGCGGGTCAAGTCCTCTATCAACTCTTGCTAGAAGCGGTATCTGCGTATGCAGTCATGTTCACGCATGGCATCCAGGTCTGGCATTCGTCTGGGGAGAGGCGGTGCCCTGCAGAGATTTGGAAGGAATAACAAAGAGTGAGTACATTACCACACCAATGTCACTGAGGTGAGCACATGTTCAACAGCTAATACACATCTGCTTAATACAGAGTCTGTGCTGTGCAATACATCCAGGACACATGGGCCAGCCAGGTGATACTCCTACGAAGAGCCAGCCACAATAGTTGCATGGCAATGTTGACGTGACATGCCATTACAATAGCTGTGGGCCAGTGTAAGTGACAAGCCAGACACATTACATGAGTGACAGACATCCACATATCAGCATTTGAAGGATGTCATCTCATACAGACAGCTGGCGGGAGTCTAGACGCACAGGTCACATGTCATTTGGAAATGGACAGATAACACACATTTCCATTAAGGGGTCCATGTCAAAAACTGATGACACAGACATTGAGAGAACGCATATATTGCCTCATGTCAGGAAGTCATCTTCGAACAATCATGACACATGTAACGTCTGAGTCCACATGTGGCATGGTGTGCGCATATGTGTGTCATGCACATATGCACACAGACACATGTTGGATGCTGCAACAGCAGATGGAGTTGACGGAACACCAACGGAAAGCTCATGGGAACACATGACACACACATGACATAGTCACATCGTGGCATGCTGGGATTCACCTGACAGGTGTAATTATCCGTGTACCTGCCATCAGGGACCAGTTGCGGGTGTTGCTGACTGTGCCATACCAGTGATGCAGTGCTTGACACGTGTGTCGCACATGCACACATGTACAAAGTGTGAAGGGGAAGTGTGCCACGTAGTGCCCCATCACACATGACATGTGTAAACAGCTCATCACACATCTATTGTGCCACAACATGAGGAGACATGTGCCACATCACTGCCTGACACACCTAGGCCCTGCACATGAAGGACTGCACTGACAATGACTTGATGTACAGCCTTGTGCGAGTCTGACACCTCCATGCCTTTCGTGTGCGCCTCCTATCAACAGTGTAAGAAGTGAAACGCAGTACACATGCTCTGAGGGCATGTGTAGGGCCCGTACTCACGCGTGAGTACCTGCCGTACACGCGTGAGTACGTGCCTATCACTATAGTTGTGTTACTGTAGGTCCGAGTGATACGGCACATACTCACACGTGTACGGCCCATACACGCGTGAGTACGTGCCGTATTACTCTGACCTACGGTACAACCAACTACAGTGATAGGCACGTACTCACGTGTGTACGGGCCGTACACGCGTGAGTACGTGCTGTATCACTCGGACCTACGGTACCCCCAACTATAGTGATAGGCACATACTCACGCGTGTACGGGCCGTACACGCATGAGTACGTGCCTATCACTATAGTTGTGTTACTGTAGGTCCGAGTGATACGGCACGTACTCACACGTGTACGGCCCGTACACGCGTGAGTACGTGCCATATCATTCGGACCTACGGTACCCCCAACTATAGTGATAGGCACGTATTCATGCGTGTACGGGCCGTACACGTGTGAGTACGTGCCGTATAACTAGGCCCTACGGTACCCCCAACTATAGTGATAGGCACGTACTCACGCGTGTACAGCCCGTACCCGCGTGAGTACGTGCCGTATCACTCGGACCTACGGTACCCCCAACTATAGTGATAGGCACGTACTCACGTGTGTACGGGCCGTACACGTGTGAGTACGTGCCGTATCACTAGGCCCTACGGTACCCCCAACTATAGTGATAGGCACGTACTCACGCGTGTATGGCCCGTACACGCGTGAGTACATGCCTATCACTATAGTTGTGTTACTGTAGGTCCGAGTGATACGGCACGTACTCACGCGTGTACGGCCTGTACATGCGTGAGTACGTGCCGTATCACTAGGCCCTACGGTACCCCCAACTATAGTGATAGGCACGTACTCACGCATGTACGGCCCGTACACACGTGAGTACGTGCCGTATCACTCGGACCTACGGTACCCCCAACTATAGTGATAGGCACGTACTCACACGTGTATGGGCCGTACACGCGTGAGTACGTTCCATATCCCTAGGCCCTACGGTACCCCCAACTATAGTGATAGGCACGTACTCACGTGTGTACGGCGTGCCGTATCACTTGGACCTACAGTAACACGACTATCGTGATAGGCACGTACTCACGCGTGTACAGCCCGTACACGCGTGTGTACGTGCCATATCACTCGGATCTACAGTAACACGACTATAGTGATAGGCACGTACTCACGCGTGTACGGCCCGTACACACGTGAGTATATGCCGTATCACTGTAGTGATGGTGCCCTAGGGGTACGTGTGAAACGCGCCGTACCTGTGTGGGGATTTAAGAATTACAATGGGGCACATGAGGTACAAGTATAAGGGCCTAAATGCATGCTGGTTGTCATGGATACCGAGTTTCAAGTTCAAAATTTTACATCATGTGGTCTGGAAAAAGCAGTTGGCCACATTTTACATTGTTGCAAAGTGGTTGTTGACTTGACATGATGCTGCAAAATCGAAAGATGCAGAGGCTGTCACTGGTGTATGTTTAAAGGGATTGGAGGAAACGTGGGATGCAAATGAGTCTGACCAATCACTCTGTACTCCTGTAAATGAAATAGGCCAGCAAGGCAGATATAAGGCAGGCAGAACCCATGAGAGGGCACTTGCCTGCACAACATGTCAGTCGATACCACTGCTGCTGTATTGTCTCCCTCTGGCACCATGTTAAGGACTGTGGAGAGGGCGCAGCCTTTCACCCAGGAGGAGAACGAGGCCCGGCTGGATGTGATCCTCCCACGGTACCCCATGCTGTATGGTCGACCAGGGGAGCAGGTGAGTGCTGACTCCACTACCTTTGCCTGTGCACCTTTATTGTGTCTGTCACTTCTGGCATTGTGGCCTGGTGTGGCAGACATGCAATGTTGGGTGGAGTGGGTCCCGGGGGGGGGGGAGGGTGGCTTATGTCTCTCATGCAGGGCTTGATGTAGTTCATGTGTGCTCTCCTCACTTGCATTGTGCTTTTGTGACATTCACTGCATAGTGCATGGCACATTCCGCCAGCCTAATCCTCTTGGGCATTCTTGTTCTATTGTCCTGCGGTGATTCAGTGGTCACCCCGGTGTGACAGGTGACTGCACCCACAGATGTGTGTGAGAGTTGAGTGGAGCTGTGGTGAGAGTGGTGAGAGTGTCCAAATGATGTGTACGCCCCCTGGACATTGATGTGTGTGAATGTTTCTTGTCATGTGGGTGAGTGTCTATGTGGAGTGTTGCACCACAGCTGCATGGTGGAGGCAACTGCTCAATCCATCTGATGTGTGAAGTAAGCAGTGCTGTGTGTCTGACTTGCTGAGCTAGCCCCATACCTGTGACCCCCCCCTGGCAAGTGGCACATTTGCAGAGTGAGGTTTGCATCCGCTGTTGCCAATGGCAGGTGATTGATGTGTGCCTGTGTGTGTCTGTGTACTCTGCTGAGGTTTCGTCAGTGGCCTGGGGCATGTGACTGCTTTGCAGTGCTGTCCATCAGCCTTGTGTTGCTTGGGATGCACAGTGTGTGCCATGATCGGGGATTGTTTCGCACCCCTCATGCCACCTGTGTACTTACTATGCCGTGTAGTGCATTGGTGCGTCCCCAGTGGAAAAAGTCCCTATGACTAAGGTGCTATTACTTGCCAGCATACTATGCCCTGTTCAACAAATCTAAGATGTTCAAATGTGTGTCTCTGTGACATGGTGCAGGTGTAGTGATGTTGTCCCACTTTGTCATCCACACAGGTATCCCCCTACCATAAGGGGAAGATCTGGAAGGATGCCGTCAAGGCCGTGCAATCGGTGGAGGGTCGCAGTCGGCGCCTGCCACAAGTGAGGAAGAGATGGCAGGACATCCGGTGCGGGACCCGGAGGATCGCCCGGGTCATGCTGAAGGACTCACCTCCTCGCAGGCATGGCGGGCTCCGGCGCCTGACCCACCATATGCGGCGTGTCCTGGCGGTGGTCTTCCCTGACCTGGATAGGCGAATACAGTAGTTATAGCAGCAGGATGGGGGTAGGTACATGTGTGTTTGTTGTGTGTCACCAGCTTTTGGAGCTGCTCAGTCGCCTGGATACACTGCCAGGCTATATATGTGCAGAGCATATCCTGTACCCCAAAGTCAACCTGTGCTGTTCTTCCTCCCTTCCCCTCCTTGACATGTGTTACCTGGTCTGTGTGTTATCACTATTGCACATGGTCATCAAGGCTGCCAGTTTATCAAGGTGCACACTGCTTTCAGCATCATGTGTGGGGGTGGTCTGCCTGTGCCCTGTCCTGTTCAGTCATTTGGGGGTGCATAATTGTTGGCACTGATGCTGAGTCCCAACATAGGAGTGTGAGGGTTCAAATGATCAGACTTGCTGCATGCATTACCAATGTTGTGGCCTCAGACATGATGTGCATGAGTGGGATATATGCATAGTGCCGGAACGGTTGCTCCTGTAACAGTCAGCTCATTCCAGGACCATGGAGCAGTGTGCATACTACAGTCCCCTGACACAGCCTGCCCTCCTACTCATGTGTGTCATCCAACACTGTGCACATTCACTGTGGGTTCATCATGGCTCTGCCTCTGTGGCATTGTTCCCTGGCCTAGGTAGTAGTTTTCACATGTGTGATACATTTGCCCACTGGACAGGGATAAACCAGTTTGCTTGTGCATACTAACATTGGGCAGTGCCTGTGTGGCTATTCACACCAATCTGTTGATGTTTGTTTGTGACCAATATGTTTTGGCATCCCTACAAGGTGATGTTGTGTTAATGAAGCTAGTTTTCAAGCACAGTTATTGTAACCCTGAATAAGAGGTTTCACTTCTTGATCGGTATCAGTCACATTAACTCAGGTATGGGTGGGTGTGTGTCGGAGGGGCGTACATGTTCAACCCTGATGTTTCATTGCCAGTTCTGACTTGTGTGTGATGATTCGCAGTACAGTAAGTCATCGTGCAGTGCCCCCATGATGTTGGCCAGTGCTTAATGTTCGTGCTTCATTGCCTGTGTCAGTTTTTGACAATCATATATCCTGCTTGTACATTTTTGCCACCTGTGTGTGGTTCAGATGCTACACAGTTCAATAACCATCTCCATGACTCCCAGTCAGGCTTTAGGGCAGGATACAGCACTGAGACGGCTCTTCTAGAGGTGGCAGAGTCAATATGCGAAACCATGGATACGGGAAACTGCGCAATGCTCATGCTGTTAGATCTCTCAGCGGCATTTGACACGGTCTCCCATAAGATCCTCCTGAACAGGCTTCACCGATTAGGAGTTACAGGGACCGTGTTACACTGGTTTCAGTCGTTTCTTAAAGATAGATCACAGCAGGTCTTTCTACATCCCCATGTCTCCAGTTCTAGGGCGATGTCACAAGGGGTCCCACAGGGCTCGGCACTCAGCCCGTCACTCTTCAATGTGTATCTTGCCCCTCTAGCATCTATAGCTGAAAAATCAGGTATCCGTGTTGTCTCGTACGCAGACGACACACAACTTATTTTTTCTTTTAAAGAACAAAGCAAGAATGCCTTCACGAATTTCAGGCAGTGTCTTCTGAATATTTCCTCCTGGATGACAGATAATTGCCTAAAATTAAATACCAAAAAAACTGAGATTCTATTCTTTAATCAGCCCCTCCCGCCTCAAACCGAGCTTTGGTGGCCAGTAGAATTAAACCCACCTCCGATTCCGGTTAACTCGGCAAGGAATCTGGGTTTTAGATTTGACACCCAGCTGACAGGCAAGGCCCAAATATGGCACATCTCCTCTCAGTGTTTTTGGAAACTGAAGGCATTGCGTAGATGTCTTCACTTCCTTCCTATGAATTGTAGGAAGATGGTGGTCTATGCTCTCATCACCTCCCAGCTTGACTACGCCAACAGCCTCTTCATTGGTCTTCCTGACTATCTCATGAGGCGACTTCAGCGGATTCAAAATGCAGCAGCCAGGCTCATTAGAAATGTGCCCCTACGCTATCACATCACTCCCCATCTGCACAGTCTGCACTGGCTCCCAGTGAGGAAAAGAGTAATTTTCAAAGTTCTGGTTTTAGCTCACAAAGCTTTGAGAGGGGTGGGTCCTCTCTATTTAAAGCGAAGCCTCCAGAAATATCAGAACGCCAGAACACTCAGATCCAACAATCTGAACCTCCTGGTCACGCCTCGCTTCAAAAAAGCTAGGACGGGGGCGGCGTGCTTTTTCCGTGAGAACTGCGACCCTATGGAACACACTGCCCAATGACCTTCAGCAGATAAGTGCACAACTGCTTTTTAGGAAGGCCCTTAAAACTTGGCTGTTTGGCCTTCCTTAGCGACAATTTCGTCATGTAGTCTCTCTCTCTGACCTCCCTCATTGGATGGATGCTAGCGCCGGGACACCTCCGTTGGAGGTAGCTGTTGCGCTCTATAAATGCTAATAATAATAATACACAGTTGTGACTTTGTGTGCTGACATCTGTGGGTACATTCTGGCTTGCCATGAGGAGGAACCCACAGTACAGCTAGGCTTTTTTGCTAAACAATTGCAGACCCATTAGCTTATGCATTGTCCTGGGTGTGGACATGTGTGCCACTCCAGATGACAGTCAGTAGGTCATATGTGTAGCCAACTGTGTGATCAGGTGAAGGATAGCCATGTGACAAATGACATTATTCAAGTTGTTACTCAGAGAAAATGTCCATTGGCACTCACTACACCTGTCAACATGTCTCAATGTTTCATATGCTTGACCTTGTTTGGTTGTGAAGGACAATGATGTGCCTGCAATACAGCTGTATCCCAAGGAAGTGCACAAGACACCACCTTTACACTTTCCAGGGACACGCTGGCACATTTTAAAGTAAGGCACAGTTTGAACAAAACTTGTTTGGAGTTCATACATATACATGTTCCCACAGTGTGCTAGCATTTGGGTTAGTCCTTGGTTGTTGCTGATACCAACTTACGAGTGTCAAGTCATCCAGACCACCCTGGTGCCATGTATATCTACTTACTGATACGCCATTTCTGCCTAACAGTGGCTGATTTGAATGAGTCTGGCAGCTCAGACAATGACTGTGTACATGTAGTTTGGTGTGCATCTCCTTGTGTGACTTCTGCTATACAGACACATGTGTGTTGTGTTCACAGAGTGCCACATTCACACATGCTAGACATGTCCATTGTGTAAAGGGTTGTGATTCTCCAGGAGTCACAATGTATTTCTTTGGGGTGTCAAAAGTACTCATAGGTCTCTGAGTGTGGGGACACCTTCTGCATTGGCATGTGGTATTTGGCCTTGGGTGCGACAATACTGTTTGTTTCACAGTGAACAAGAGGTGGCATGCCTTCATAGTCTTGCTGTGCTCAACTGATCCCAGACACTAGCTTCTCATGATCTTGTGATTTCAAGTTATTTGCTGTTGTGTCCTAATTTTCATTGTTTCCAAGTGGCATGGTGGGTCAACCAACTGGGGAGTGCAGGGCTTACATATGTGGGGAGTATCCTAGATGTTACTCATGATGCCTTTCCTGATATGCACTGTTGCCTATTTTGTTTTGACTCATGTGTCAGATGTATACAGGTGACTGATTTTTTCCTGTCTCTTCACCTTGCCCACAGCATCATCGGAGGACACCGAGGGAGACACCGGCACGGACGTGGAAGAGGGATCGAGCAGTGGTGCCACCACCGCTGAGGAGTCGGTGGAATCTAGTGGCACGGAGGGCGAGGGGAGTGAGGCGGAGGACCTGCCCAGTACCAACACAGACTACGAGGCAGACGGGTCCGAGGCTGAGCTCCCAGAGGGGGCGGAGGCTGCTCCCACAGCTGAAAGCAGCAGTACATCTCTCGCCGCCCCCTCCATTCCCATCTCTGCCCTCCCACTTGCTCGGGTCCCTTCTGTCCATGCTAGGCCACACCGTGTCTCCTTCGTGCCAGGCACCGCACCCCATGCCCCTGTCCCCCCTGCTGCCCTCACTGCCGAGTCTGTGGACATTCAGTGGCAGTTGCAAGTTGGGCAGACATCGATCCTGACTGTCCTCCATGGCCACACCAGACTGCTGACCCAGATGGTGTCGTACATGGAGGGCATGTCATCAGCGATGTCTGACCAACGGATGTTGCTGAGGTCCCTGGACTCGTCACTGACGGCAGTAGCGAGTCACCTGCCGCGCTGCCTCCCCCCTGCCCCATCCACAAGTCCCACACCCATGCCTGTCCCAAGCACACCAAGACATCCACACACATGCACCCCACCAGACAGAAGCAGCACACCACCACGTAAGGGCAAGCGCACACCTCCTGACACGCACATTCAGGGGGAAGCAGGCACATCCACTGGGTCTGGGGCACACAGCTTGCATTTCAGGTATTGATGTTGATGCTGATGCTACAGGAGTTGGGGTTGTGGGCATGTGTTATGTTTCAGGGAAATGTTGTAGTCTGCTGCTCATGGGGTGGAACCTGGTATCTGTGTGCCACCACAAGGAGTCCCAAGGAGTGTTCCTTCCTCTGTGGCACCTGACATCTCCCCTGCAGAGAGTGGCACAATTGTTGTGTTGCCCTGTGTCTACATGTCCTTTGTTGGTGATGGATCCCTTCAACTCTGGCCATGCCTGCTCAGCAATGTGTCCGGCTGCATCGTCTGTGCCATCCTTGGTACTCACTGTACTTGTGTATAGAGTATTTTGCCATGCCTTCATGGATAAATTGTCCCTTTCCCCACAATGCATGTGTATAATCCCAGCCTAGTACACATATGGTACTTGTTCTGCTGGGTATTTGAACACCTGACTCACAATTGTGGGCATTGTATCTGTGGGAACTCCACCCTATTCCTTCCATGACAGACAACATCTTCGTGGCTAGCCCAGCACCTGAACATTCCTATCAGTCCTGGGATGTGCGTGACAGTGTGTGTTCTCTTTGGCTCTCTCAGTTTATTAGGCAGTGACATGACTATAAAGTCTTGTGGCATGATCTCAGTGTGTGTATTGTGCTGCATCTGCCAGGGGTGGGTATGCATGTGTTATTTGTCCTCACACCCACATGTGGTGTGTCATGCAGTGGGGGAAAGACATCCATCCTCCTGGGAGTGGGACACTGCTGTCAGTGATGTGTTGTTATGGCACTATCATCATTGTCCTAAGTTAGGGATACGTACATTCACCCATGGAGCTGTGGTCATCTGATAATGATGTAAACCCCTCCATGTCTCTGTCCACTGCTGGGAGTCCTCTGCACCCACCCCCATGTCTCTGTCCACTGCTGAGAGTCCTCTGCACCCACCCCTCATATGTCTGGGCACTGCTGGGAGTGATGGGCACCCACCCCTCATATGTCTGGGCACTGCTGGGAGTGATAGGCACCCACCCCTCATATGTCTGGGCACTGCTGGGAGTCCTCTGCACCCACCCCTCATATGTCTGGGCACTGCTGGGAGTGATAGGCACCCACCCCTCATATGTCTGGGCACTGCTGGGAGTGATAGGCAATGGTGGTACGGACCGTACCCACGCTCTGGGGGGCGTGGGTATGGTCTGTACCACCATTGTAGTGGTGATGTAGGGGTACGCGTGTATGGACCGTACCCACGCTCTGGGGGCGTGGGTACGGTCCGTACACGTGTACCCCTACATCACCACTATAATGGTGGTACGGCCCGTACCCACGCTCTGGGGGGCGTGGGTACGGTCCGTACCACCATTGTAGTGGTGATGTAGGGGTAGGCGTGTACGGACCGTACCCATGCTCTGGGGTCGTGAGTACGGGCCGTACACGCGTACCCCTACATCACCACTACAATGGTGATACGGCCCGTACCCACGCTCTGGGGGCGTGGGTACGGTCCGTACCACCATTGTAGTGGTGATGTAGGGGTACGCGTGTACGGACCGTACCCACGCTCTGGGGGCGTGGGTACGGGCCGTACACGCATACCCCTACATAACCACTACAATGGTGGTACTGACCGTACCCACGCTCTGAGGGGTGTGGGTACGTCCCGTACCAGCATTGTGGTGGTGACGGGTACGCGTCCACGTTCACTTCCGTCGTGGCGGGACGTGGGATTGGTGGACACGCCCCCCGAAGTGACCAGACCATGGAGGTACTTAATGTGCAGGATGTATTAGTATTTTGTGGGGTGTGGGTTATGTTTCCTGCCCCTTGCACCCCCCCCCTATGCTCCTGGGGTTGTTCTTTCTGACCTTCTGCGGCGTCTGCGTCGGTTTCTGAACACAAGGTCGTAGGCTATGAGGGCCGGGATGACGTGTAGGTTGGGGTCCATCGCCGTCCGTCGCGTACCTGTGCTCCTTGTTCGCGTCGTCCTTAATTTACCGGCAGTTTTTGGCTCCCGTAAAAAATGCTACGTGCGGAGTGACGTCGGCACGAATCGAACTTGCTGGTCCGTAAAACGCTGCCTGACTCCGTCCGGACGTCGCGTATGCGCCGTCCAGAATCAGATTTGTATGTATTTTTTTGTCGGTCGGTGTTTTTTACGACTCGTACGGAAATGGTATTTCTGTGCGAATCGTACTTGCGAGTTTGTAAGGTGTTTTTCCCGGGTACGAGTCAGACGGAGAAAACACCCATTTGTACCCGGGTTTTACAGGATCGGAATCTGCACCATAATGTGTCCACTAAGTGAAGAAAGGAGAGAAAGGTTCAGAATCAAAAAAACATTTTAATTTGTAAAAAAAGTTGTTGGACTGTCAAATTTAAGAGAAGATTGCCTAGGAATCTAAAGGATACTTTTTTAAAACAGGATATGGGATGTACTGCTTCTGAACCGCCTAGGGACAGTCACTTTAGTTTGCCAGCCTTTTTAAAGAGTATTTGGTGGTGACATCATACCAATGCACTCCACAGAGAGGGGAAAGGGGCATAGGGAGATTAGATATGGTCCATCGCATAAACTCCCATCATAACATAGCAACAGATGCGTCATTCCACAAGTAAGTTCAGTAGTTGCCCTCCTAGAGTCAGGATATATCCACCAAGGGCTTCCCAGAATTAGGTACTAGAGCCCTTCTACCTACCTAGGTGGCATGATTCATCTTGTAATCCAGCTCCTATGCTAGGTGGGTACTGCAGTGCCTAGCAGGCCCTACTACCCTCAAAAAGAGCAAAAGGCGCTTTTGAAAAGAGATCTGTTTACTGCCTGCTATCATGATGAAGTGCATATGGGGTTCTTGACACAATTATATTTTGCATGGTTTTCTAAAACTCACATTCATCTGCAACATCACCACAGCTCTATTGAAAAGCAATGCAATATTTGTGAACATATTAAGCATTCTACTGTTCAAGATCAGCTCCTACTCCACTTGCAAAATATGAGAAACCAGTCCTTTTATTCAAACATGGTGGCTTCTTGCCAGCAGTCAATTAATATAAATACATCTTGGTTGTGACTGATTCCTGCTCTATATTCATTTGGATGTGGCCACAAAAGGCTTCTACTGTTTGAGCAGTCATAAAAGACTTGTTCTTCTTAGTATCGACGGGAGCAGCTGATATCATTTTGCCGCTATGGTGATTATGGATGCTACGTCTAATCTAGGTCTGGGTGCAATTTTTATTACGCCAGAGTAATTGGGGCAATTTGGGTAATTTTGTGTTACTCTTACTGAAAACGATCTGATTTGCCTGCACGGATAATTTAAAGGAATTTGGGGCAAAAATGCCTACCGCAAGAGCACAGGAACAGAGCATGAGTGGCTGATGGCTACTGCTGTCTCTCAGTGCAAAATGTATCCTCGGGTCCATTGTGGCGCGGGCAAGCTATTTTCACTGGCATGGCTGTAGCTGGATCTTAGAAAATGTCAATGTGCAGATTCTAAACTTTAATTTGTAACATTTGACATGTAATAGCTAATTCAATTTTTCATATTTATTAAAAATCACATTCATTGTTGAAGTTAGATTTTTAATACATATTTAGGAAAATAACTTTTAGAAATTAGGTTTTCCATGCCTGATGCTCTTGGAGTCTAATTTGCTTTAGCCTGCCAGCAGCTGCTCAGCCAGGGCTTGGCCTAAACAAGGTATGAAAACTGCTCCCAGAGTGGAACAATGGCTTACCTAGCCTTGTGACATAAGGGACTGGGTGTGAAGCATTTGATCTCTATCAGCTGAGGATGGGCAGCTAGGGAGGTTTCAAGAACCTCATTAACTTGAAAGGGAGAGAGAGCAAACATGCCCATTTATTGTTTACCCCTGGGAACTTTTAAATCATTGGTTAGGGAGGGACCTGGAGTACCACCACCCACTGGCTATTGCAAACCATAAATGTGGAATCCCAGAGAACCCTCCTCAGAATACTCACAGGTGCTGTGGAAGGTGGAAAGGCCTAGACCCTGCTTGTTGTAATGTGAGAGGAGTCCTGAAAGACTGGACCTGCTCCATCCTATACCCAGATGTGTATTTTAAGGGTCAGTTGGCTGACCTCCTTTGTGACTGCAGGGACACAACAAGCTCAAAAGGCCTTTTTCCTGAGGAGACCTGGTGACCGATTCAAACTGGACCTGCATTGGGGCCTGCTTGTGGGCTCTGTTGGAGTGAGTCCTAGAAAGAGAAACAAGGGGGGGAGTAGAGAGGTTCCACTCAACGAGTGGTGGAGGTGGATACTTCCTCCCAACCAAGCGTACTTAAACAAAGGGATCCACCCGCATGTATAACATACCAAGAGATTCCCATTCATACCATGTGTGTCCCACGGTCGTGGAGAATACACATCTGTTGTTAAAATACCCCTCACACTCCAAAAGGGCCCTTGGTGTCATGCTTCATCATAGGGGTCTTCCCGCCCCTCTACGGGACGGGGCGTGCTACGACCAGCGTGTACGTGGGAGCACTGTTCTTGGTAGGACTACTATGTGTAGTGCAGGGGTGTGCAAGGAAGGGTCAGGAGTGAGTGGAGAGTGATGTTAAAAAATACCTGGCTTACTGGACTAGGAAAAAATTTTTATTCTGCCATCTAAGCTGGTATTAGTAAAAATGTGGGGATGGAGGGTGTATGCCTCAATGAGCTTGACCTCCTGATGTCGACATGTTTCGAAGCTTACCCCAAGCTTCTTCGTCAGGACCTAAGAAGATCCCTTCCAACAATGCACTGTGATGTGGTGAGAAATAGTGGGTGTAAAAATAAACATAGGAGGTAAATAGCCTCCAAAAGTTGGTACCGCCCCACTGGGTCTTACGTACTCCTTGTGACTTGCTGCAAAAAGGATAATTTCCTCATGAGCTCATTTACCGGGTGGTTGAAGTGCCAAAATAGGCTACGCCTCCTAGGATCAATGTCCTGCTGGAAAAACCACCCCGGTCGGCTCCGTCGCCTAGCCTCTAAGGGTGTTTCTGAGGTCCCGTCAGATAGAGAAGCTGCTCCAGAAATACTGAAAGAACGGGACTCATTTTGATGCAAATTCATTGGCTACAGCTTCAGGCTTGCCCAGCTGGAACATTTCGAACTCTTTAAAAAAGACTAAATCCAGAGGTAAAATCTTTGACTGGGATTATACCATTTGGTGTATCCGACCCTCACTCAATTGAGGTCGCCCTCTAATCACACCTAGGCCTCAGTCTACTCTTCTATAGACTATCATTGGAATCTAGTGCTTTTTGGCACAATTTTAACTTAAAAGTTTAGAAATTCACATCTCTGGTTTCTCTTATTTGATTTTTATGGTTTTGGTGTCATTCTTTTGTATTAAGGTTTAGTCTATTCTTGGAAATCATTTTGGAATTTTTAATGTTTGATGTTTTGAGTTTATAACTGTTTTGTAGTGCATACATAGATATCTTACACTTTGCCCTAGGTTAACACTGTCTACTTTGTGCCATAGCTCCCAGGCAGTTGAATTCAGAGATTAATTTACTGACTTTTGTCGTTCACCCTGATATGGTAGTACTATTATTCCTTGAGGTGGGGACCACCCATCCCAAGTAAAAATCCAGTTTCTTACACAAACAATACTAAGTGCAGCATGTGTTTAAAAATGAGAATTGTGAATATATCAAAATATATGAAATATAATGAGGGTGCATAAGCAAAAAAACGCAAAGATTACTTCAACTGGCTTTTGGAGCAAGGTCTTATCTGCAGTTTCCTGGGCTCAGAATACCTTAGAGAGACAGACTGCAACCTTGTTAAAGCACTCTAGCTAATTGAAAACAACTTTGTTATACAGCCAAAATATGCATGTCAGATAATCACACAAGCACTTTTAAGCTTAGAAGATTTGGGTATGGTCTAGAAAGGGAGAGGTTTTATCACAGACTGGGCTTCACCATTCAATGCTTTCATTTAATAAAAACATCAACAATGTTGCAATTCTTCTAAATATATTATTTAAGTGCTTGTTTTTTTACCAACATTATGGTTGTTTTCTTCATAGTAACATCTTGTCTGTAGTAGATTAGGGCATTCATTTGTAATAGAGCCTTATAAATATATAGTTCTCGTCTCTGTTCATCCATGGGAAAAGAAGCTTCAGAACTCACAACTGCAAATAATCCTGTAGTCTCACAGGAGTGGCTGTTACCCTATACTCACCAACCTCAAAATATATGTTGGAAGTTTGTGGTTTACAGTCCACCTGATTTCCAGGACATAGGCAGGTGGAACGACAACTATGCTACCAGTTGTGATGTGACCCTGTCTCTTGTAACCAAGGACCCACCTTCATTGCATGACCTTGCCACACAAACCCTTATGTAGCCCTGTATGGTGAGACCAATATGTTCTACGGGGGCTCTTCCCAGAGCTGTATGGGTCAGATTTCTTACCCCTAGAACAAGGACTCCGTCAATATGAGAAAACAAATTAGAAATTCAATTGGACTGCAACCCATACACAATTCGCTGACTAATACAGTGCAGGGAATGGATCTGGTAACTATCAGTCCAACAAGATTAATTCAGGTACACAGTGCAACATTAAACACTCTTGTATTGTTGAATAACACAGTCAAAATTGCATTAAGAAACAGTAGAGGAATTTATTTTAAAGTTTATTTTAAAATGCTACTCTAGCGCATAAAATATGAACAGTAACCACACAGACTGCAAAAGGAAATGTAGTGATGCTTTTCAGGATCAGTGAAAACAGCCAAAACATTTTTAGCATGATTAGTGAGTGTGTAGACACTTCAGCAAAAAATCAGGTAAGCATTCATAGTGAACTTCATTTACCATAATGCTAAGGGGTGAACTGGCTGGGAGGGGAAGCAGTGTGCTCCCATCCCCTTTCTGTTTGAAAAGGCTCCCTTGAGCCATTGAGCTGACAAGCTTTTGGAGATGCACCTGTGTGCCAGAGAGAGGTACTGAGACCTGAGAGGACTGTGGCAGCTTTAACGGCAAACCCAGGTCAATTTTGTTTATTATCTCTACTGATGAAGGATAATATCCAGAAACACATGTGACTAGAGATTCACAGCACTAACCTGCACCAACCTTGGTGAAACACTTCAGCAAAAAAATCAAGTAAGAATTCATAGTGAACTGCATGTATCATAGTGCTAAGGAATGAACTGGCTGGGAGGTGGAGCAGTGTGCTCTCATCCCCCTTCTGTTTGAAAAGGCTCTCTTGAGCCATTGGGCTGACAAGCTTTTGGAGATGCACCTGAGTGCCAGATAGAGGCACTGAGACCTGAGGGGATTATGGCAGCTTTGAGAGCAACCCCAGATGAATTTCTTTTTTTATCTCTACTGGTGAAGGATAATATTCAGAAACACGTGTCTAGAGATTCACAGCACTAACCTGCACCAACCTTGGTGAAACACTTCAGCAAAAATCAAGTAAGCATTCAAAGTGAACTGCTTTTGCCATAATGGTAAGGGATGAACTGGCTGGGAGGTGAAACTGTGTGCTCCTATCCCCCTTCTTTATGATTAGTGAGTTCTTCACCCCCTGAAGCTATTTCTAGGCACCATTTTGGCAGAAACAGTAAATAGCAAACCTGTGTTTCAAATTCTTTTAAATGGATAGTACATCATATCTGTTTACCCCAGAAATATAGCATCTTAGCTATTTCTATCACAGCATAGCCTAGGAAAGGACAAACAGTGCTAGGCTGTAGGCCACTTCTCTGCATTGCTCCCCTTTGACTGAGTCTGGCTGGTGCTGTAAGTCTGTGTAATCTCTGGCTTGATAGTCTTAGTGCAAAGTCCCTCTAATTTATAGCCAGGTACCTGGATCTTTATAGTATCTGAGCCCCAATCTTATCTTTATAATTATAAAACAAACCTGAACTTGCAGACACTAAAAGATAAACACGCCTAAGCAATCATGGTGATAAAAGCAATATCCCTTTTTACATATTGATTAAATGATCCTTTAGCTAAAAACAATAAAAACATGTCAGTTTATGCAGTGAACATCCATGATTTTATGGAGCTTCCTTAACTGAAAATAATAAATTATGTCAGCCTAGATAGTAAGCAGACAATTATGCCATTATTCCTGTGCATTTCTAAGAACTTTACACTTTCTAAAAGTAGATAAAAGACTCTGTAAGTAGACACAGAATAAAAATAGAAGAGACATAAAGTGGAACTAAGATGCTCTTCATGGCAATTTCACAAAGAACAGATGATGGACGGAATGCTGAATTAATCAAACATTCAGCATTGGTCACTGATCTCGCATTAATCAAACAAAGGGTATGCCCAGGCTTGGGTCCCTTGCCCACTTTGCCACTGGATTCAAGCTAGCCTGGCTGATGAGGGGTGTTACCGCGAAACCGATCCCAGGATGCTTGTTTCCGGTCCAGGTAAGACCTAGCTTGGCAGTTCGGGTTGGACCATTCCCATGAGGTACAGGGTCAAGACTGATTTGCACATAGCTGGGTCTGAACTGGGGTGGTGAAGTGAGCTTGAGAACGATGATGGATTCGGCCCAGATATGTGACTGGGGATGTGTGTCCGAAAAGTTTCAGCGCTCTCTCCATCATCTCCTTGTGTTTGCTTTGTTCGCCCTAAGTTGGCAGGGTATGCCCAGATGTGGGTTCCTGGCTCACTTTGCCACTGGATTCAAGCTAGCCTGGCTGATGAGGGTTGTTACCCCGAAAGAGGTCCCAGGATGCTTGTTTCCGGTCCAGGGAGACCTAGCTTGGCAGTTCGGGTTGGACTGTTTCCATGAGGCACAAGGTCGACTGATTTGCATATAGCTGGGTCTGAACTGGGGTGACGAAGTGAGCTAAAGAACGATGATGGATTCAACCCAGATCTTTGACTTGGGGTTAGTGTTTGAAAGGTTTTAGCTCTCTATCCATCATCTTCTTGTGTTTGCATTATTTGCCCTAAATTGGCAGGATATGCCCAGATGTGGGTCCCTTGCTCACGTTGCCACTGGATTCAAGCTAGCCTGGCATATGAGGGGTGTTACCCCGAAACTGGTCCCAGGATGCTTGTTTCCGGTCCAGGGAAGATCTAGCTTGGCAGTTCGGGCTGGACTGTTCTCACGAGACACGGGGTCAAGACTGATTTGCATATAGCTGGGTCTAAACTGGGGTGTCGAAATGAGCTAAAGAAGAATGATGGATTTAACCCATATCTGACTGGGGGTGAATCTCTGAAAAGTTTCAGCACTCCGTCCAGCTGCTCCTTGTGTTTGGTCTTCATGACAAGTCAGGCCACTTGTTACAAAGACTACATTGAAGCCTTTTTAATGTTCAAATCCTGATTGAGACCTGATATCTTATGTTGCATGCTGGAACACCTGCATCCAAAGTCTCAGCATTAAGCTACTTGCAAAGCATATGGCAGTTACACCTCTCTTGGTACTGGGCTTCTTTCTGGCCTGCTTTGAGGGACAATAGAACATGGGCTCAATCACACTGTTCATGGAAAATATTGACAAAAGGGCTTGATTTTACGGTTGTTCTTGCCTTGTTTGCTTCACCTAATCTGTGCCTAAGAGGCTATCACACCTCTTTCTCAGGGTCGGACTGGGCTTTAGAGCAAACAGGCACTGCCAGGCAGCTGTTCAGGCAGTTCAGTGTGTGGGCCTTTTTTTTTTTAACTGTTTGTGGGCCTGTTTTATGGTCTGCTGGACCGGTTTTTACCATTGATTTTCCTGATATTCAAACAAACATTGTCTACAGCAAGCCCAAATCCATGCAGTCTTTCATACCCTACAAACTGACTTTACAGTGCGTCTTTACAATTTCAAAAAATGGACCTTTTCGTAGCTTTCTAATTCAGTAATGGGGTCTACTTTTATTTTAGAGCCGGGGCCTATTTTCTGTCCCCGTCGGACCCTGTTCTTTATGCCACGCATCCTTAAGCAGCCATTCACAGGGACACAGGACATTAGGCTTGGCTTTAACTCTACTTGAATGCTGTAGAGCTCCAGTGCCCTAGCTGGGAGGTAACACAAGCTCCTACAACCCGGAGGCCTCCAACCTTCACGGGCCCCAGTGGTCTATGAATACCTGTGGGAAATTAAGGTGTCAGGGGCCTCTCTCTACGTTCCGACAGATCCTTTTACATTACGCCATTGCCCCCAGCCCCTGTACAGGCCACATATTGGCCACATATTGGTCAAATGAGAATGCTGGTGATTAACCCAACTTTCCAGTGGTTTAAAAGCCAGCAACTTAACCAACAACCCCTATTAAATGGCAAGAACTGAGAGATATATCCGTTACGCTGCTGAGGACACTCTGCTGTGGCAGCAGAAATTGGAAAAACGATAATTTCTCTTTGCCAATAAGACCTTTCCTGTTTCGTTGCAAACACAGGCTGGGATCCGATTCTGCCTGGCAGAGCTATTTCACACACAAAATCTACAGGGCGTCAGCAAAACCGGGCAAGAAACCTGCAAAGCCTTACGCATTTGAAAAGTAAACGATTGCGACGGATACTTTACACTTAAATATGGTTAACGCTTTCCTTATGTCAAGCTATGAGTCAGAGACAGATTTAATTCCAGTTGAAAAACGACCCCGGTAAACTGATTATCAATTAAAGCTTGAACGACTGCAAGCATTGATTAATATAATCTGCAGATGGGGATCAATGTACATTTAGGAACGCAAATAAAAATGTTTAAACAGTTTAACATTATAAATTTGATTGAAAAACGTTTCTTGAGCTGGGAAAACCTAAGTGATACTCCCAGCGGTGTGGAAGCCAGACTATAACATTTCAAACGTTGTGAAGTGCTTCGTGTACAGGCGGAAAGTAAGGTAAGTATGTGTTTTATTTATTTTTATTCTATCTCAGAGCTCACCCTGCTCCAACCTTATTTCTCTATCCTCTACACCTATCTGTCTAATTCCTCCCATTCCGGTCCCTGGTTTCCTTCCCTCGTCTTGCCTTCTCTCTGTCTACGGGGTCCTAGTGCCCGCATTGAATGCGCTACCACAACATTACAAACATAGCTAGTGTTGTTTTGGCAGACACCTGTCAAAAAGTGAGGAAAAATAGAGAAGGAGTTCAGCCCAGCTTTGAATTCCTCCACAAATGAACGTTTTACACCTTTACATACCAGTCGTAAAGGGAGTATGGTGAGACAGACTCTTGTGAAATTAATTACACCACCTGAAGCATGGCTTACTGAGTAACAGTTTTCACTGCTGGTGATCTGCATGTCATGAACTTCATCGCCCACACAGCCTTGCATCATTCCAAAATAAGTATGTGTGGCTGTCTAGGAGGACTACACATAGGTCAACTGCCAACTAAACCCTATCATCAATCAATCAATCAATCAATCATAGCATTTGTAGAGCGCACTACTTACCTGTGAGGGTCTCAAGGCGCTGGGGGCAGGGGGAGAATGCTACTGCTCAAAAAGCTAGGTCTTGAGGAGTTTTCTGAAGGTCAGCAGGTTTTGGGTCTGCCGTAGGTGGATGAGAAGGGTGTTCCAGGTCTTGGCGGTGAGGTGGGATAATGATCTGCCGCCGATGGTAACTTTTTGGATGCAGGGGACTGTGGTGAGGGCGTGGTCAGTGAAGCGAAGCTGGTGGGTGGGGGTGTAGAAGCTGAGTCGTCTGTTGAGGTACGCTGGTCTGGTGTTGTGGAGTGCCTTGTGTGCGTGGGTGAGGAGCTTGAAGGTTATCCTCTTGTTGACGGGGAGCCAGTGCAGGTCTCTCAGGTAGGGTGTGATGTGGCTGCGGCGAGGGATGTCGAGGATCAGGAGTGCAGAGGCATTCGTTTCAGGAGTTTGGCCGAGGCTCCTGCGTAGAGGGCGTTTTCGGAGTCCAACCTGCTGCTGACGAGGGCCTGGGTGACCGTTCTTCTCGTTTCGGTGGGGATCCACTTGTAGATCTGTGGAGCATGCGGAGGGTGTTGAAGCAGGAGGAAGATTAGGCGTTGACCTGCTTTGTCATGTGATCAGAGACAGAATACAGGCACTAAATGGCCAAAGCAAGAAAAATGCCCAAAACTGGCCTTTTCAGAATTGTAATTTAAAATACAACTTCAACTTAAGTTTGGATTTTAAATTGTGTTTCCAGGGATACCATACTTGAAGGGTTTATCTCTTCCCAATTGGAAATTACACTTATAAAATGTAATAAGGTAATCCCAGTATTATTCTCTGGGAGAGATAGGCCTTGCAGTAGTGAAAAACGAATTTGAGGGGTTTTCATTACCAGGACATGTAAAATGTAAAAGTCCATATCCTGCCTTTTAAACACATGACTCCCTGCCCTCTGGGTTCTCCTGGGTCTACCTTAGGGATGACTTACGTGTATAAAAAGGGAATGTTTGGGCCTGGTAAAAGTTTTCTTTTGCTAGGCCGACATGGCAGTGTAAATAGCACACACAGGCTCTGCAATGGCAGGGCTGAGACATGGTTAAAGAGCTACTTAAGTGAGTGGCACAATCAGTGCAGCATGCCCACTAGTAGAATTTAATTTTTAGGTCTTGGGCACATGCAGTGCCGTTTTATTAGGGACTTGTAAAATGAATATGCCAATTGGGTATGTACTAAAATTGCCATTTTTAGGGGAGGGAGCACAAGCCCTTTAGCATCGATTAGCAGTGGTAATGTGCGCAGAGTCCTAATACCAGCAAAAACAAGGTTAGAATAGTGGAGGAAGAAAGCAAAAAGTTTGAAAAAACCACACTAAGGCAGTCAGGACTAAAGCCTGGGTATTAGTAAAATAGAAACATCAGAAATACAGTATTAAGCGATACATAAAAACAACATGTTATTAGTACGTAGAAGAAACAGGTTTTACAAATCTGGTAAAGTATTTGGATAATATCGGGAAATCCAGTACCAAGGTAATGCTCAGCTTTGTATGCTGTCTGTTGACATCTATATATTTAAGGTGGCACATTTTGAAAGTGTTGCTTGGTAAACAAGTGTGTCCAAATTAACCTAAATACTCTCATGCATCATTAATTTGAATAATAATAACACCTGTAACTTTTAGCAACGGATGAAGGGCAGTATGAACTGTAACATTACGTTTCTGTGTATTTATTTGCATTAAGTATTTAGTGAAGCCTACAAGCCTTTCAATACATTTGATTATAAAAGCAACATGAATTAGATTCCAAGTAGCTACTGTTTTCTTTAATCAAGATGCACTTCCCCAAAGGCTCATGAAATGGCAGTATTGAGGACAGGGAGCACTTCCAAGAGTTTGTGTTTATGACATTATATTAACTTCTCTGCTTGACAAACTGATGTCAGCAAGATCCCATCTCTGCACCAACATGTCTCAGGGCAGCTAATGAATAATATAATTGTGAGCAAGCTCTCAATGCCTTGTTATGTACTGAGGGCTGGGTTAAAACTGAGGGATTTTCATTCAAATCATGGTTGCATGAAAATCAGCTCTGGTGTACGAATGGACAAAACCTGTTGCCCATATTTATCAAGGTTTTGCATTGCCCTTGCGCCACTCTAGGGGACGCAAGAGTGACGCTAAATCTAAATGAGATTTATCAAGCCATGCAAGTCCACCTTGCATAGCCCTGCATGGCTTGATACATCTAGAGTACTACAAGGCACCACAAATTGCTGCCTTGCGTTAATCTGCAGCAGGGAAGCGTGCCATGGGTGGAGTGTGGGTGTTCCCATGCATCCACCTATGCATTCTGACACCTTTCCAGATATACCAACACTGGTAAACCTGAGAATGTGTCAAAATTGTACGCCACCCCACCAGAGGAGAAAGATAGTTATTTCTCCTCTTTGTTTCCTCTTTCTAATTGTGCTGCATTGTGAAGCACACTTTGAGAAAGAGGAAAATGCCTCTGAGGATTGATTTGGTGCAGGAACGTACCCCCTGCATCATGGTGCAAAGGTGCCTGCATTGGCGCTAGGTAGCAGTTTGCTCGCCAGCGCAGGCAGAGAGCAGGAATGTGCCGTAAAATGTATAATGCACTCCTGCCCTCTCCTTTTCACGCAAGACAGCAAGGTGGCTGGCTGCGTTGTATTGCGTGAAATATTGATAAATATGGGCCTCAATTTAAAACAGATCACATGCTAATATTATGATCGGTCACACAAATGAAAATATCACTATGCTTGAGTGATACAAAGGGCCTTATTACGAGTTTGGCGGTCCTTCTGTCGGCCCGCCACCATCACGCCGACAGAAGGACCACCAAGCCTATAGTGCGCCTGCCTGCAGAATACAAGTGTAATCCATGGCGGGTGGGTGGTGCTGTGGTAATCTCATGACAGTGGTCTGTGAGGCTCATAGGAGATCCTTAACAGTAGACCGCCACTGTGACAGTGCCTGCAGCACGTTCCTGCATGATATGGCATGCACCATATTGTGCATGCTACAGTGTGCAGGAACGGGGGTGCAATTCTAGGGGGGCACAAAATGTGTTCCGCAGCAGGCACCTTCAGGCCCAGAAGCAGCTGGGAGTGCTGTCAGGGTGCCTCCTTCCTTGCATGTCCTCCACCCTTTTCATTGCGAGCTCACCCTTATGAAATGGGTGGTGGACTTCCAAATCGGAATATGCTCGGTGGTGCCGGCACTGCACCACCAGCATATTCCCGGCCATTTCCAAACCAAGAATCAGTGGGATCCTTGTTCCCAGCAGAGCAGATGGTCTCATGGCAGTCCAACCACCAGACTGATAATACAGCGGGCGGACCACCAGTGTGGCAGTGGTCAGACCGCCACCACGAGTACGGCTGTCCTGTGGAACCTAGTACTTGTAATAAGGCCCTCCATGTGGCCTAGTGCTGTGTCACAGTGCAAAAGCCATTGAGTGTTATCTTGCACAACCATTTACTCCCAACATACTTCAAACAAAAAACATCCAGCCAACACGTGTTTCATCGCTTGGGGATTACCCCCCGACTTCCTCAGGGCTGTTTAGATTTCCGAGATCGGCGCCGGGTATGCGTTCTTTGCCGGATCCCGCATCCAGCACAGAACGCATATCCAGCGCCGATCTCGGATCCTAGCATACTCACTTCAGATCGCGCAAATTCCTTATGCTGACTTTACATGGCACGGAGTAACCACCGACCATTAAATACTAAGATTTTATTCACGACCGTTGGAGTTTTTTTGAATGGGATATTAAGGATTCTTACACAATTGACCAGCCAGCTCGGAATTACAAGTGGCGGAGTGATTACTTGACTTAAAATATGAAAAATCTAAACAGCCCTGAAGAAGTCGGGGATAATTCCCAAGCGACAAAACACATGTTGGCTGGACGTTTTTTGTTTGAATAAAAAGACAAGAAAAATACTTTATGAGACTTTATTAGCATCTGTGCTCCAACTGCATGATGAACTTTCACAGAACACTAACAGCGTGCGCATAGGATCTTTTGTTACAGTGACGTGTAGGACTTTTTGATCCTTCACAATTTAGGGTTGCAGGGTGTTTTCCCCTACCTCTTGCACCGCACAATCTATCAGACCAACATATTACACTTAGAAATTGACATGTACCATCACTTTCTATACAACTAACACCCCCACATCACTAAGCAGCATACTTGCAAGTACATTTATCTACACACAGGTGACTACTCAAGGATAAATTGAGTAAAATAGGTACTTTTCACAACTGTTAGTCTTATTATGTTATTATGTGCTGAAAAATCATACGCTGTCACTTATTTCAACTGCTGCCCAATATTTGTCCCTCGTTTTATTTGGTGTACTCTATTTGGTGTACTGGTGTATCTTCCACATAGCGCTAGTTTGCACAACTTCGTATGCATTTAGTAGGTCTGGGTGTGCATTGAACCTTATAGGTGTTTTAAATACTTCCACCCTACAGCACCCTCTTTACATCCATTTGCAGTGACTTTGCGCTACATGGCACACTACTAATTAGTATTCCCCTTGTGAAGACCTTACGCAAACAAAAACCTTTTGCATACAAAAGTTAGGCAACTATTTTGTATGTGACATTTTTCATTGAAGGAATGCCCACACAAACTTTCAGCATACATGGGCCAACGTGCAACATCTGTACTCACTGCCCACTGCCTCTGATCACGGGTCCAGGCTGTGAAACCAATCCTATTAACATGACAGAATATAACAAAAGAAAACCAGAAATCAAATTAAATACATTTATATGTAGGATTGTTAATTATATCACTCAGGTTACTTAATTTATTTCGATCATCCAGACACATAGGGGCATATTATCAACGGCCAGCGATAATTATCGCTGGCCGTTCATAGCAACAGAAAAATTATCACCAGCTATCGCTGAATATTATCGCCATGATAACGCTATATTTACAACGCATAGCGCTATGGCGATAATATTTCAGCGATAGCGGTGTTTTCAATGGAACATCGCTGGTTTTCCAGCGATGTTCCATTGAAAACAGGGATAACATTGCTGATAGGACCCTGTGGTCCTATCAGCATAATCCATATCCTATTAAAAGTATGCCTTAGTCAGGAATTTAACAGGTGTTAAATTCCTGAGTTAAGGCTGAGGTAGCGCGATTTTTTTTATCGCTGCACCTCCTTGTTAATATCGCGAAGCTGCTTCATGATATTAACATGTGTTGTTTTCACAGCCACGCCTCTTTTGCATCTCATTAGCGATGCGAGTCGAGGCTGTGAAAAAACAGGCTCTACATCAAGGAAACACGCGCTAGCGTGTCCTTGATGATATTGCGATAAAATTATCGCCGCTTTTCGGCCGAAAACGGCCGCAAAAGCGGCGATAATTTTTTTTTTCACCTCGTTGTTAATATGCCCCTACATGGGCATAATTGGATTATTGGGCAAGGGTGGGGAGTTGAGACAGTGGGAAACATGAACCAAGTTATTCTGCACATGATGGTTTTAGCAACATTCTTCTAATAACAACAACATTCTGTTGATCAAACCTAGGGGCATATCAACAACAACCGGCGATAATTATCGCTCAGCGCTCTTAGCGTGAGGATAATTATCGCCGGCTAGCGTGAATTTTTATCGCTGAGATAGCGTGCTATTAGCAACGCTTATCTCAATAGCGATAAAAATCTACACGCTAACAGGCTAACGTGAGATTATCGCTGGAAACCCAGCGATAATCACACGTTACCTTGTTGATAGGGACAGGCAAACTTAGCCATGATATCCTCCTTCCATAGGATATCATGGCTAAGTCTGAAAATTAGCAGACGTAAAAAAGCAGCGTTAACCGCGGTTAGTGCTGCTTTTTTTGTCTCTAACAGGGTTAGCGACATTCTTGATAATAGGAGAAATGTCGCTTAGCGACATTTCTCCTACTATTTTACTCTGGAACGCCCCCTTTGCGTCTCATTAGAGATGCAAGGGGAAGCGTAGAGTAAAAGGGTGCTAACATGCAAACTTGCGTGTTAGCACCCTGTTGTTGATAGGGCGCTAGTTTTATCTCTGCTTTTTTGGCTTTTAAAGCCAAAAAGGCAGAGATAAAGCCCTTGTTGATATGCCCCCTAGATTGGAAGAAATGCCTCCACATCACCACATATTTCTTAAAACCTGCTCCGTACTGAAATGGATACAATTTCTTCTTAAAGTCCGAATGCTTCTTTCTTGCATTGAAAATGATGGCAGATGAGAAGTAAACCCTGTTGTTTGATTGAATTTTGAATTGTAGTCTGACTCTTTTGTAATATCATGGATGGAAATATATTGGTATGGTTTAAGTTGCAGAGACAGGTGAATGACCATTTGACAATACAAGGGTTCCCGGTGATAAGAAACAAAGTAATATTGGTTGATATAGTTAGCCCAGCATATCTGACAGGAATATTTTACTAACTAAGATAATTTGGGCCAGTGGAAGTGGCCACCAGGTACTTTGCAAGATTTAAGCTGATACTAATACCAGCTCAATAAATATCAAATAAAAAAACAGGAAGCTTCCATTCATTTTCAAAAACACATGCAGTGGTTTAATGGGGGGTTACCTCATGTTGTAGAACCAGTTAGAATGGACCATTGGGCTTTTCCGAGCTCAGATGGCTAGTGCTAGTGGCATACATACCATGTACACCAAGGCAAAACATGTTCAGATGCTGAGAACACATGTAATCCAATCAATTACACATGCGGCACTTGTACCCAAAATAAATCTGCAGACCATTAATGAGGAATAGACAAAGCACCTGTTAAGCCAAATGAAGCATCTTTTTGGGTTGCTCCTGAAACAAATCAGTTATAAAAGGTGTACCCAGCGACAACATCTCAAACCTTGTGTCTTCCCATCAAAACAGTACCACCTGTTCAAAAGTGTTCTAAATGGGGAAGTATAATGGTTGATGTATACTATTACACCTGGGGCTCCTTGTAAAGCAGTGTTTCCAGAAGCTTTAAAACAAATTCAGCATGAGCATGGAGCCACTCCGAAGGTGGATCTGGGGTTTTAACTCACGAAGAACTTTGATGCGGTGTCTGAAATCATTCCCAGTAACATTCACAGAAAGGCAGCACTTTTGGCCATACACCAGTATCTTGCCAGAGTGCCACTGTTTAGAAAGAATATGAGTCCCTTAAAATAAATTCAGAAATATGGGTTGGGATACCTTGTGTACTTTCTTCCCCAAAACCGCTCTTAAGTCACTGGCAAACATAGAGGAGAGCCCATGATATAAGGGTCAAGATGTTAACAAGAAGTTGAAGAGCAACAGAAAACACAGACTGAATTGCCTCCAGGGTATGAGTCTGGAGGACATTATCAATTGTGGGACCACAGAACTTTAAAACAGCCTGACCAGCATCAGTATACTGATGACCATTCTTCATGCAATGTACAGGACACTAGAGAGAATAGATGCTCAGAAAGGTGTCCTCAAGAAGGAAGGAGTGATCAAACTGAGGGGCATATTTACAAGCCTCTATCGCCACCACAACGCCACTTTTAGTGACCTTGTGATGGCGCTAGGGGCTTCGCCTTATTTACAAGGCAGCCTTAAGCCACTTAACGTGGCTTAACGCTGCCTTGCAAATAAGGTACCCTTTCCTGTTGTACTTAGCGTGAAAGTGAATTGCAATGGGTGTTGCGGTGAGCATTCCACCGCATCACCCATTAATTTTGAATCTGACCCCTATTTACAAGGGTGGCGTAAATAGGAGGCAGCGCCACAATTAAGACCAGATAAAAGATGGTGTTAAACAGGTAAAATGACGAGAAATGCTTTATTTCTCCTCGTTTTTGCTGTTTCCATGTGTGCTGCGTTGTGCAGCACACATAGAAACAGCAAATCACCATTGATTGTTTATGTGAAGGAAGGTGACCCTGCACATAAACAATTTTAAAAAAAATGACATTTTGCAACTTCTATGTGTGCTACATAAAGCAGCACACAATAAAGTTACAAAAGGTCATTTAAAGATTGATTATGTGCAGGAAGGGATACCTTCCTACACATAAACAATCTTCCCCTCAATGTTGGCGCTAGGCTGCTAGAATTAGCGGCAGAACTGCGTTTCTGAAGTGGCGGGGTGTGGTGTTAAGCCAGGAAGGCTAACGCCGCACTCTGTCACTTCTTTGTAAATATGCCCCTGAGTTTTGGAAGAAGGAAGAATATTCCAGAGAGAAAGCTGGCAAAGGGTATATACAGCAACAGGACTCCAAACAGGATGGCAACAGAGAAGAGAACATTTGGAATCAGAAAGCTTTCTTTAAGAAAAAGAAAGTGGCAGGATTGACCACTAAAAATAAATAGTATGCCTTTGAAAAAAGTATTTAATTCAAAATGGTAGTTGGGCAATAGTGCCATCCTAACATTTTGAAGCTTAAATTTCTCAAAAAAATGCAGAACAGATTTACAACAAATCAATAAAAGCACAGTTTCTGAGTAAAGATCTAGCTTTCTGCCAAATTTGGTGTAATTCTGTTAAGTCGTTTTTTGTCTGTATCCCTTCACAAAATTCCTATGAGAATTTGCATGGGAAAAATGTGTTTTAGAACAACCCCCTTTTTATCGGTCCCCACTTGAACAATAACCTCAAAACTTTCCAGGAAGGGAACGGTTAATCAAATGGTGTCAAACTTATTAGCAAAACACAAAACACTCCTCCTATAGAAACTCTAACCTAATATAAGTACACAGTGCTGAGGACCACTTTGGGAAAAAATCCATTTGATGAATCTTCTCCTTCTTGGAAAGTTTCAAGGTAATCAGTCAAGTAGGGGCAAATACAAGGGGGTTCCAAAACACGTCCTATGTATATATAAGTATTCTCAGACAACTTGAGTCAAAATATACCTGGAACTCAATGCACAAATCCCAAATGGGCTCAATAAAGATGAGGAGATGTTCACTCACTTTGGTGAGTACATTAATGCTATGGGTGGTCATCTCCATGTTTGCATATATTTTGGCCTGCCTATTTATGATGCATACTGTAAGGTTGGTTGGGTTAGGAGTAACCTGAGAAATTGAATTTTGGTTGTATTTAGCCTAACTCTGATGAATAGTGTTCAACATCAGCACAATGTTTTTAATCTGTATAATTTTGTATTATTATGCCTAGACAGGTTTGGGCCCTCTGATTTGTCACAATTTGGCCACATGAAACATTTCTCCAAACAAGCTCCATTGAATCCTGGGAGAAGTTGGAAAACAAAAGAGCTGAGATATCATTTACTCTTTCTCTAGTTCACTTTTATTTCTTCTGTCCTGTCTATGCTTATAAGTTTGAATTCAATCTTAATGAAAAGTAATTGTACAGGGTTTTTTGATGGCGAAAGTTGCACCATCTGTGCGTTTCTGTTTGATTGGAAATTGGTACAGTGCTGTATGATGACAATAGCATATATTAGGTTTATGCTTCTGTATATACTAATGTGTTGAACTTGGAGTGTGCCCACTCGGGCGGAATGTACAAGTGTAGTCACAGAGGAGAGCAATATTATGAGCTTTGTCACCCTCATTAACACCAGTGTTGATAATGAATTACTAAGCCCACTAGGGCATGATTGTTATGAATCCTGCAGCTCGTGTAAAGACATTCCTTGTAACCCCTGATGCCTTTATTTGGCCACAAATGCTACAGCGCCTAGGAACCCCTGCGGACAGCTTGTCTATTGACTTTTGACAGCCAGGTAGCCCCCCTTTGGTTGGTGGCCATCCAACTTCTTCCAATGCTATGTTCGCAAGGAAGAAGATTCTTGATTAACGTGGTACAGGTAGTCACGTTTTATATTTGTTTGCCAGGTTTGGTTCTTGGACCATTGGAGATTGGTTTGAATACTTGGATTGTGGGACACTTCTTCGTAAAATGGGCGGAGCGGCTGGCCAAGTCTGGCACTTACCGTTCAAATTTGGGGTTTCATCTTTGCAGATATACAGTTTCTTGGCATGGGAAAGGGGGCATGCGTTGGGGCGAGTTATTGCTTTGCTTGAACAGGTTGTTAGTATGTGGCAAGTGCCCCGATATCTTGCTAATTCATTTAGGTGAGAATGGCTTGGTAGTCAGGAAGGGGCTGGCTTTAGTGAAAGATATGAAGGAAGATTTAAAGGAGGTTAGCCGACAGTCGTCAGGTTGCCACATAATGTGGAGAGAGTTCAATCCAAGGAGGATTTGGAGGGGGGCTCACCACCAGCGATTATAGATAAAGCAAGGAAAAAGATAAATATGGATATGCAAGTTTTTTGTAGGGAAGCCGATATAAACAGAGTGGTGCATTCTGACCTCGATTTTGAGGACAAAGAAATCTTTAGGGATGACTTTGTTCACCTGTGCTTTATGGCCATGGAGTTATATTTGGTGCCGTTGAAATTGGAGTTGGCCAAGTTGTTAAACGTTTGCTAGTCACATGGTGCCAGGGGGGCAGAAAAGGGTAGGGGGGCAATTTGCCATTGTTTAACATAGTTTATTTTTGTTGATAGCACCAATTCAGACTCGAAGGGAATGGCTAGTTTAGTTTGTGACTGGATGTCACAGGACCTTCAAGGTTATGTAGGAAGGCTACTTAAGTAGGGGGTTAATAGTTGTAGTAAAGGGTTGGGGAGTTTAAAGGTCACAGTTACAATTAAAAAGATCTCAAGCATGGACAATGTTACTGTATTAAGTTGTTGTGGGGGAGGGAGATTTTAGGGGAGGGGGTAGCTTCATATAGGTGAGATTACTTGTATAGCGAGGTTTTAGTTTTGTGAGGCAAAGGCCTAGGTTATTTTGTGATATGCACCTGTTTCAATAAAGGAGCCTTTTTAACAAAATCCTGGTGTCAGTAGTCCGTGCTGCTCCCCCTCTTACCCAATGGGAATTTGGGGGGCAACCGACCGGGAGGAGGTCTGCCCCCGGTAAGTTGGGTAAGTGGAGCAGTCCGGCGACTGCTCAGGGATTGTGCGCGATTTAGGCTACTCAAACGGGCATTTTGCTGACCCAGCCACCATTTTGTGGGTAACACAGTGTCTTGCACTTAGCCAGGTAGCTTTTGCCCCGCCCTACCATCCCTTTATGTTAGGGTGTGTGGTGGGGTGCAGTTTCAGGGGTGTAGCTTTCATCCTTGGTCCTGCTTCACTGGAACAGGTGTGCAGGGGGAAATGTCTGGAATTTTAAGGTTGTTCCTGGAAGTGGGTGTATGCTGGGGTAGGCAAAGAAGTTGCCAACATTTAACAAAGTTTATTCTTATTGACACGCCAATTCAGGCTCAAAGCGAACGGCTAGATTAGTTCATTCCTGGATGTCACAGGACCTTCAAGGCTATGTAGGAAGGATGCTTGAGTAGGGGTTGAGGATACTCGATTTTCGATCTCGATCGTATAGAACCGACATTTTGTGTTCCGCCGCCATTTTGTGTTATCCTCACTCAGGCAGCACGGCGAACGAGGTCTTTTCTGCTTTTCCTGCGGCATCGTGTCAAAATAGCCTTCTGCCTCTGTTTATGAACTGGTGTCAGGGACTGGCCGAGTCCACTAATCCCTGTCTGGTCTGACTAATCCCTGTCTCAACTATCTGTTGGTTCGCACCATTCTTTCCTGACTTTATCTTATCTTCTGGCCTTCGCTGTTCTCTGCTCGTATTCTCTCATTTCACAACTGTCCTCCAAAACACACAAACGTATCTTGCCACCTGCAAGTCAGTTGCGGACACGTTAATGAATTAACCTGTGGGGAGGGGTGACAAACACAGTTGGAGGAGAGGCTTTTTCGGGTTACTCGATACCTTATTTCTCAAGTTCTTTTCATTGGTAAAGCTTTGTTTTTGTACTTTTCTTATTGGCTCTTTTTGTATACATTGGGAGTGTTCTTGGTTAATCTGTATGCCATCCATGTACTACAAAATATTGTGCGCCACGGAGTGAAGTGGCAGTCTCCTGAGAACATACCGAGTGTACTTCTGGGACAACTGTACCTAGCTGCAGCTAATAAATCTGATCTTCTACGCCCAACAGAGTGTCCTGTGTCTCTGTTAGATAAAGCAAGTGAACCCAGGAGATTAGGGCGTTCCCTGCGCCACCAGACCCATAAGGTTTCTGGTTCTTCAGGGTTAATAGTTGTATTATAGGTTTGGGGAGTTTAAAGGTCACAGTTGCAGTTAAACGGATCTTGAGAGGGTATAATGTTACTTTATTAAGCTGTTGTGGGGGAGGGAGATTTTAGGGGAGGGGGTAGCTTCATATAGGTGAGATTACTTGTATAGCGAGGTTTTAGTTTTGTGAGGCGAAGGCCTAGGTTATTTTGTGATGTGCACCTGTTTTAATAAAGGAGCCTTTTTCACAAAATCCTGGTGTCAGTGGTCCGTGCTGCTCCCCCTCTTACCCAATGGGAATTTGGGGGGCAACCGACCGGGAGGAGGTCTGCCCCCGGTAAGTTGGGTAATTAGAGCAGTCCGGCGACTGCTCTGGGATTGTGCGCGATTTAGGCTACTCAAACGGGCATTTTGCTGAACCAGCCACCATTTTGTGGGTAACACGGTGTCTGGTATTTAGCCAGGTAGCTTTTGCCCCGCCCTACCATCCCTTTGTGTTAGGGTGTGTGGTGGGGTGCAGTTTCAGGGTTGTAGCTTTCATCCTTGGTCCTGCTTCACTGGAACAGGTGCGCAGGGGGAATGTCTGGAATTTTAAGGTTGTTCCTGGAAGTGGGTGTATGCTGGGGTTGGCAAAGAAGTTGCCAACATTTAACAAAGTTTATTCTTATTGACACGCCAATTCAGGCTCAAAGCGAACGGCTAGATTAGTTCATTCCTGGATGTCACAGGACCTTCAAGGTTATGTAGGAAGGATGCTTGTGTAGGGGTTAATAGTTGTATTATAGGTTTGGGGAGTTTAAAGGTCACAGTTGCAGTTAAACGCATCTTGAGAGGGTACAATGTTACTTTATTAAGTTGTTGTGGGGAGGGAGATTTTAGGGGAGTAGGGTAGCTTAATATAGGTGAGATTACTTGTATAGCGAGGTTTTAGTTTTGTGAGGCAAAGGTCAAGGTTATTTTGTGATGTGCACCTGTTTCAATAAAGCGGCCTTTTCACACAATCCTGGTGTCAGTGGTCCATGCTGCTCTCCCTCTTCCCCAAAGACAACAAGAGAGAAAGGACTCAGCTGCTTCTGGTACCACATTTCAGTAGAGTAAGAAACGCTTCCGAACATTCAGCAAAAAAGGTAACAGCGTTTTCTTACTTTTGGGAATTAGAAAGCAAACAATCTGCAAGAGACTCCTTGAGCTTGACAAGTCAAATTTCTAATGTGGAAAAAAGCTATTAGAAGTTGCCTACTCAAGCTGACTCTGAACTGCATATTGTGAGGCATTTTGCACTGCTCAAAGCCAGAATGAACAATGGGCTCTGTTGTACCTAATGATTGTTTTTAGTAATATGATGTTTATGGACACAGAACGAACCTGGGCTCTGTTCCCAAAAATGCTTGTTTCGTTTATGGACACACCAGAATGCTAGCCACATCACACTTGGCTCAAGGAACTGTAACTGTATTTAAATGCAGGAGTGTTTGTAATGTTATGGTAGGATTAGCATCCCACATGTTGTAATGGAATGCCCTGTTTTCAGTTGTGAATTACCTTGTTGATAACATGTATCTGTTGTCCTTCACAGACCTTGAGCAACATTACATTGGAATAGTGGAGACAGAGCATTGCATGACAGGATCTGCAAAATCATTGGCTCAGCAGTTTGCAGTCTGAGCACAGTTGTCCAAACACCCATGACAAAGATCAGCACCTATAAGAGTCTGGGGGGCATATTAACAAGGAACAGGGAATATTAAGGGCGCTTAGCGTTCATTATTATTAACAACGCTAACCGCCTAGGCGATAAAAAAGCCAGCGATAGCGGCATTTTGGGACATTATCGCTGGTAATGCAGCGATAAAACTACAAGGATAGGGATATACTTGTTGATAGCCCATGGTGGACTTAGCCATGTAATCCATCTCCCATAGGATTACATGGCTAAGTCTGAAAATTAGCAGATGTAAAAAAGCAGTATTAATCGTGGTTAGCGCTGCTTTTTTTGTCTCTAACAGAGTTAGCGTGAAGCTTGATAATAGGAGAAATGACGCTTAGTGACATTTCTCCTATTATTTTGCTCTGGAACGCCCACTTTGCATCTCATTAGAGATGCAAAGGGAAGCGTAGTGAAAAAGGATGCTAACATGCGATTTTGCATGTTAGCACCCTGTTGTTGAGAGGGTGACATTTTTATCTCCGCTTCTTTGGCTTTTAAAGCCAAAACAGCGGAGAGAAAGCCCTTGTTAATATGCCCCTGGGTCGGCTGGTCTCTCACTCTATCTCTCTCTCTCTCTCTCTCTCTCTCTCTCTCGCTCTGCCTCTGTCTCTCTCTGTCTCTCTCTCTCTCTCTCTCTCCCCCCGCACCCCTCTTCCCCTTGGGGTCTCCCGTTTGACCAGTTAATACTGTTACTGCTACCCACGGTTAGATCTCAGAGGGAGTTGCGGACTGTTGTTGCCCCATTAGAACTACCTGGAGTTTCAACATTGATGGCACATTCATTAGACTCAGAGTTACAGATGAGAGGGGAGATTGCTGACATTTGGTCAACCCAACTCTCATCACACGAGAGGTAATATTTGGCCATTAGCCCACTTGGTCTTAATGGCATAAATGCTCTGAGCTAGACTCACACATGAGTGTGGCGGCTACTGATGCTGTTTCTGTTGTCTATCCGGACGTATGACGCACCAGGGCAAAAACCTTATGACACACTTTGAACAACGACGTTATTAGACTAATAGTTGCACATACATGTTAAAAATCATAACAGAATACACTGCAATGCGAGACATGTATTATGATTTTTTCTTTTGGCAGAGGTGATTCCAGACCCATTTGTGTTTGGTGGACAGGTACAATACAATGTTACAGCATGCATAAGAACTAGCTGTTATTAACTGAATACTGAAGTCCAATCACAGACTACATATTAGCTCTCTACTTACAAAACGTTCATGTGTTAATATCGTTAATTTGGCACACAATTTGATCCAAGATAGCCGAAGCAATTCCTCTGATCTTCTGTTGTCCCGACCCTTCTTTTGTGTGTACAGTCACATATTGTTTGCTTTTAAAAGGTGTTCAAAATGTGGCTAGCTCACCCGTGGCGAAGGCATGTGTTATGCCGAAATGTGTTGAGCTTTGTTTCACATGTGCGCAATGCTTTACAAGTGACGAATTGGTGGATTTATGGCACCGGAGTGCCCGTCTCGCAGCAGCGTGGAGAGAGTGAGTGTGGATTTTACCGGCTCCTCACCCGTATGTGCCCCAATACCACCAGATCCCAGATGAGAGGGCTAGTAATGTTATACCAGCAGTATAAAGATGTGAAGTAATGCATTGTAAAGGTCAACTTGTTGTATTATATGCTTTGTAATGTACTGTGTTGTGAACGTCTGCATAGTAACGACTGATGTTTGTGATAAGTATTGCCTGCTAAGAATTACAGGCTTCAAAATGGGGCCTAGCAATGCAGCCAGATGTGTTGTAGAATAACTACTGCTAAATTAGCTGTAGCCAGAGGCAATAACACGGTGGCTAATGGAATGGGCTGGTGGATATTGTATAGTGCTGTAAACAAACAAATGGCTGAGCTTATAGTGTGCGCTTCTTCCCCCCTGCAGCAGTGATCAATATGTATATTATTTTGACCACTGCCAGGCTTCCTCCAGAGCCACTGTTCCTCCAGCCAGTGGGCAAAGCCATCAGAGGGTAAGGTTTATATTGAACTGTGCTGGTTTATATTGTGCGGTGTATGGAGGTTTTCTCTGAGTTATTAGCATAAATGTTTTATAGTGATTCTGCCTTGCGCCAACCATGCTGCTCCATCAAACTCAGGCTATAGCACATGGACCCTGCTTGTATAGGATACTTTGGTGAATATGCGCACAATGCATGCATGCAAGTGGGAGAACTGAAGTGGCTTCAGAGTTCGTGTACTGGGACCAGCATCTGCCAGAAAGAGCAGCTTATGGAAACTGCTGTGGAGTTGTTTGGGTGAGACCAGAGGTATAGTCCATCAGAACAGAGGAATACTGTCTGTGAGCAGTAAAGGGTCCAGGTGGAGCAGGCTGAGACTATAGGACATATGCATGAACACATTTTTCCATAGACACAGAATGGGTAAATCCCTTTGATACATCATGCCCTATGTTCACTGGTGTAATACAATGTATTCATTTCAGGGCAAAGTAGATCTTAAGAACTATGTAGTGATTTGGAGACATGAATTCCAATCTTGCTGTAATTAATAGAATGTTACTTTTATTACAATAATGTTGATAAGACCATCACAGACAGAATAACTCAGTTTATGTGTCCCACTGAAGTACGTTTAGCTTCCAAAATGTATGTATACCTTATATATGTAACAACCATTTACCTTAATGGGTAGAGGAACAAGGGCATTGCAAGAGCGTATCAAACATAGGTTATATTTTAAAGTCGTTAGGCAAATCTAGTTTTCCTGTTACAGGATTGAAGACCTTGAGGTTAGGAGATGGTACCAAAAATTGAGGCTGCAGTTTACATGGATAGTCAGTTTACATTTTGTCTTTAAATAATTGCACAAGGTCTCTTTATTTGCAATCAGGTTGTGTGGTTTATCTGCTTGTAGTTTCAAAATATTTTTGTAGTCTGACAAAGTCTGGAAGAAAATGCCCCTTTTGGCATGCGCACCCCAGGATTTGGACTGATGCTGTTGCTTCTTGGACTTTGTACACTGTAGTCCTGCTAGCCAGATCCCAGTACAGGAGCTTTGATCCCTAAACACTTGTGGACATATTTTAGACTGAGGTTGGGTCGTTCTTGCACCACACAACGTGGTGCATGCGCGACGAAAGCCCAAAATGAGATTTATGGAGCCATGCAAGGCCCCCTTACCTGGCCCTGAGTAGCTTCATAAATCCAGAGCAATGCAACACAGCACAAATCACTGCGTTGCATAACTATGCCCTAGGAAGGCATTCTATGGGCGTTGCGTGGGTGTTCATATGCAACGCCGATGAATTTTAACGCATTCCCAGATTTACCAAAGGTGGTACACCTGGAAATGCCCCAAAAATATACACCTTCTCAGGAGAGGCGTAACAAGGAGAAATATATTTATTTCTACTTATTACTTCCTCTGTCTGCGTGTGCCTGAGAGGAATATGCCTCTAAGGATTGTGTTTGTGCAGGAAGGTATCCCTTCCTACAAAAAACAATCCTGCATACAACATAGGCACCCTTGCACAATGGTGCAAGGGTGCCTGCGTTGGCGCTAGGCAGCCAAAGCTGTGCTAGCACAGGGACAAAGTCAGGAATGTGCTGTATTCTTTTAAATATGGCACATTCCTGCTCTTTCCTTGTCACACAACATAGTGCAGCAAGGTGACTAGCTGCGCTGCCTGACTTTCACATAAATAAGGCCCTTGTTGAATTAGTTAAAAATCAGAAGTTGTAACTTACCCATGAGTCTCTATTATATATTGCCCAGTCTACCCAGGGTCCGAAACTTAAATGCCACTCGTGGACTACGGCACCTCTAGTGCCACTACTAAAGTGAAAAAGCAAAGCATGTCTTTAGGCCTGACATTGCAGCTTGAGGGTGCAGTTCTAAAACTACAAATTCAACCTGGCAAAATAAACCTTTGGCAGGCGTAAACCTTCCTTTTTAATACATATAAGTCACCCAAAGAATAGCCCAAATGTCCACAGGGCAAGGTGCATCGTATTTAAAAAGTAGGACATGTGCACTTAAGTCTAAGTCTTAGCAGTGAAAAATCCCCAAAGTCCTTTTTGACTGTGGCAAGGCCTGCGCTCCCATACAAAAGCAGTGGGATACATTACAACAACTTATAATGCATAACCTCAGTTTGGGAATAGCTAGAACCATGACTCAATTTGTAGAAATTGAGAATCCTATTAGATGATCAAGTTGGATTTTAAATACAATTTTTTTTCAATGACACTTTTAAAAGTAGGCATTTTCCTGCCTAAAGTCTCTAGTAGCCTTTTCAGAGTTGACGCCCAACTGTCACCTGGCAGCTTGGTAGGTGTGAAAGGCTCCCAGGAAAGGGAACAAAAGGGTCTTGACTGGAAAGAGAGGTGACCTCCTCCTGATAGGATGGCCTGGTGGATGTGCCCACCAACTGTACTAACTTCAAGGGACCATCCCATATCACAGGCAAATGTAACTCACACCTAGGCAAGCCCCTGCCATTATCCAAGTAGCCAGAGAGGCACCAATCCCAGTGGGGGAAAACATGTTTCAGAACTGGTTTGCAGGGGAGTTCCTCATTTCCCTAGACACACCTTAGTGGTGTGCCCAGAGCTCTGCCCAGAGAAAGAAAGGTTCTGCCTTGTTGAATTGTGTCAGAGCAGGGCACTGTGGGATTGTTTAGGACCAAACCCCCAGGAAGTGATGTCAAAATGGGTAGGGTTGCAATGGGAATTTACCGCCTATCGTTCAGGACGTTTCCCCCACCCACAAGCTAGTGTTGAGCATAAATGTGGCATTCCTGGATACCTTATTCAGATCACCTCTGGACCTATGTAAGACAGATGAAGAGCTTTGCTTGCTGCTAAACCTTTGGAGGGATACACCAAGGGCTGGACCTGCTGCCCACTTGTACCCAGGACAGAAGAATGGACTCCAAGGCAAGTTAGCTAGCCTCCCGTTCAGCTCCAGGAACACAGATGCTGCAAGAGGCCAAAAACTCTTCTGAGCCCAGTTGAGCGGTTCCAAATGGATTTGCCCTGGATTCTGCTGATGTCTTCTGGGAGACTGTGATCTAACCCCAAGTGGTGACCAAAATGTCCTCGACTCTTGGCTGGTGTTATAATATGGGGTACTGTTTCCTCCTTCAAAAGTAC
This sequence comes from Triturus cristatus, assembly GCF_964204655.1. Taxonomy (NCBI): domain Eukaryota; kingdom Metazoa; phylum Chordata; class Amphibia; order Caudata; family Salamandridae; genus Triturus; species Triturus cristatus. The sequence goes on along the minus strand of NC_140589.1, from coordinate 319,067,221 downwards.
AGAACTGGAAACTGAAAGCTTTTCTGAACTTTGCGTAAAAAGAGAGCTACCACTGCTGAGCTGCAGTAGCCAATGTTGATTTGCTGGTCAGAGTCAACTTGCTTGTTGGCCCTGTGGAAAGTTTCTAAGTACGAATGCAGAGGACTTCAATGGGGTCACCATGCCAATGACAACACCTCCCTGGGCCTGGACTTTGGACTTTGTCTGCTTCGAATTTACCACCTTCTATGTCGAGATCCTAGAACTTTCTCCTGGAGCAGAGGCTCCCATTGATGTCCTGCACTGTAGCTGGCTGCCATCAACGGATACCTCTGTGAATCCAGAGTGCACTCTGAATCATGATGACCACTTAGTTTATGAGGACTTTTCTCCAGAAAACAACTGAATCAGAAGGTAAACATTTCATCTGGATGAACCTGGTCCCTGTATTCGACCTGAGCTCACAGTCAGCCATAACCTTTGACTTTGACTCAGTCTAGCGCAGCCACATATCCATGTTTGGTATTTTGTGCTTTTGACACTATTAACGCTAAAAAAATGAAAAATCACAACTCTGGTTCCCCTCATCTGATTTTTGTTGTTTTGGTGTCTCGTTGTTCATTACAATTTACTCTAGGTTTGGGGGTTGGGCGAGTGCGCAGATCAAGATGAATGCCTGCTGCTGAGCTAGCACGGCGCTTGCCCTTTGCCAATGATTTTATGGAAATTTGGACGATGTATTACCACTGTAGTTTTGTCTGTGGTAACTTGGCATGACCTGGATTTTTTTAGGAGTTCATTTGCTGATGTTCATTTCAGCTGTTGTGAGGAGACTCCTCCATCAAGTATTTCACCGGTGTTCCACGTCAGGTATTACAGAGTTTTCCTGTCAGAAGGGTGGAGTCATTCAGAGGAAAGGCCACGGCTGAGGTCTAGACCACTCCCACAGCTGGTTTTAGCTGCTGCACAACCTCATATTTCAAAGTCTTTTATTTCTGCTTCCCTAATTCTTCAAGTATTTTTGCGCCTATCTTTAATATAATTTATTTTTTGCTATGGAAGGAAAAAATATTCATGTGATACCTAGTAAACTTTAACAAAATACTTTTCAGCCAGTTAAGTCAAAATTAGTGGAATCAAATAAACCTTCTTGATCCACATTACTTGATTAAATACAAGCTGTTCACTCTAATACAGCATCATATGGGCAAAGACATGTTTAGTCTTTCTATGAACATTTCTGACGATGCAGTAAAACTTCAGGATAATAAAGCCAAAATTGACAGTCTCATGCCTATAACTCCTAAAATAGTGCCAATGAATAAATTATTACTTGACTTAGCTAATCGTAGTTAACAGGACAACTTGAGAATATTTAATTTACCAGAAGATGTAGAAGGTAATGACTGCAGGTTGTACTTGGAAAATTGACTACCTGGTCTTTTACGCATCATATGTCCATAAAAAGGTGAGATTGACAAGGTGCATAGAATTCCGTCACATTGCAGTCAAAAGCCAGAATAAACCTTGTCAAATGATATTTAAAGTTCTGCATCATCATCATCTAGTGTTGATACAGAAGCCAGCAAGAGAAATTCCATCTTAAATGGTTCATAGGATTGACATTTTCATCCAAAAAGACTTTGCCAAGGAGACTGTTAAGATCCGCAAAGAGTTCACTGATCTTCGGCCAAGAGACCCACCATCAGAAAAGTGGTACTCACCCAAGCTTAGAGTGATGAAAAGAAAATGTAAATGTGTGGAACACAGATGGAGAAAATTCAAAGACATATTAGATAGGCTAACATATAAAGAGGAGCTGAATAAGACACCACAAAGCCCTCAAACATACAAAGGGAACGTACTTTGTAAAAAGAATCGGAGAAGATAGTAGTTCATCCAAAGAGTTCTTCAAAATAGTGAAGAAACTCTCTAATCCAGTAGGCCTTTCTCAATCACTGACTCATTCGGAAGCTAATTTTTAGAAAGTTAGTAACTTTTTTAATGATAAAGTCTCTCAAATCTATTCAACATTCAAAACTCAACTAGCACTGGAGGAGAAAAACTGGGAATCTTTGGAATCTCATCCTGATACAACCTCTCATTTAGGAAATTTTGAACCTATTATGGAAGAGCAAGTTGCGAAAGTGATGACAGAGGTAAAATTAGGATCATTGTTAGATTCGTATCCACATTTTATCTACTCTCGGTTAACAATGGCACTGTGCCCTAATTTAACATATATTTTTAATCAATTGTTAGTGGAAGCAACATTTCTGGATGTATGGAAACAATCTGTGGTATCCCGTACAAAAAGTGAAGGAGTTAAAACCCTTTTTTTATAATAGACACGCTCTTGTCCAGTTGTATGTCGATTCAAATTTAATTTATGCCAATTATCAATGTATCAATTTGAAGATCCGTTTGGTTAAAGGACAGCTGACACATGTTTCACCCCTAGGGCTGATTGGCCTGGGGCTTTCTCAATGCTGCTTTGATCAGATGGAATAAATGAAAATAAGAACACATTTTTAGATCATTGTCTTTGTTTGGTAAGGGACCATCACCATTTAGTGAAAATTTGAATGCTGCTTTTCTTGATGAGCAAATTCTGAAACATGATTATGTGCAGATGCCTTTAAAAGCGGCTAAAGATTTACAGAAAAATGACATTCTGAAGGTGCTTTTTCTTTGTGCGCAAAATATAAAACAAAATTATGTGCAGATGCCTTAAAAAGTGGATTATTGAAAAAGGATTACAGATGCATATGCTAAGTGAGTTCTGTTAGCATCTAGTAATTAGATTTAAGTCTTGCACGATTCTTGTGCTGGACATGTTGTCACTGAAACAACAATTAATAAAAGAAAAGAGGAATGGTAAAGTAACATGCAAAGATATTTGTTATACTTCATTGTGTTATAGTAAATGAGTAAATGGTGGTAAAGTAAATACAACATGCCCTAAATCTTAGGTTGTATAAGTGTGTACATAGTGATACATCAGGGCATACACTAATGATTACATGTACTTGATTTTTCACGTTCTAAATGCAATACAGATAATCCAAAAAGATCTCTGTGAATAAGTGAGAACATTCTAATCTATTTAGTGCATATTTCACTGTGAGCACTAAAAGAGTGTTGATCTACTTGCACCATTGAACGTAGCACACCGATTTCTATATGGTTCTCCATGTAAATAATAAAGAGCGCCATTTGTTCATGAATAACATTGATAGCCGTATTAAATGAACTAACATCGGAAGAAGGTAGGGTGTGATTCTATGTTCTAGTCCCGTTTACAGTTAAGCCGATTTGTATTAGAGCACTCAATGGTGCAAGGAGGAGCCCTGTAATCCAGAGCGGAACAATCTATATAAGCACAAGTAACACTCTTGGAATCACATGAAGTGTAATTGATACATCAGACTCCCTTTATTATGTATCAGGAGCAGGGCATTAGGAGGAGCCTGTCGATTTAAAAGCAATGCTCCGTATCAATCAGCTCAGCACAAAAGAATTTGAGAAATACCAATGTAAAAAGAAATACCTACTGAAAAATATTACACATGAACAAAAATGTGCAATTCAGGAGCTAAGACAAGATTGCAATCTGATCATAAAAGAAGCAGATAAGGGTGGCAATGTGGTCGTTCAACAAAAGGAGGACTATTACTGTGAAGCCTACCAACAACTTAATGATACAAACTGCTACAAAAGATTATCAATAAATCCAACTAAGGAAGTACAAGGCTGACTTCTAACTCTAATTGAAAAATGGTACAATTATGGTTTGATCACATTGGATGAACACAATTCCTTTGGATTGACCAACCCACTGCACCAACAATCTACCTACTCCCCAAAATCCACAAAATTGGTAACCCACCAAAGGGAAGATCAATAATTGCCGGAATCAATTAGATCTGTTCCAATCTAGGTTCCTTTATTGATGAAGGACTCCAACCGTTCATGGAAGCCCTACCGAGATACATCAGGGATACTAAAAACATATTAACTAAACTGCAGGATATTGAATGGAGAAGCAACTATTTCTTAGCAACAATTGACGTAGTGAGTCTTATTCAATAAAACTCTTAGATGGACAAGAGGCAGTTAAAAAAACAACTGGACACAAGATCTGCAAACTACCTGGAGAGAAACTAAATGATTCTAGAACTTCTAGAATTTTGCCTCAAGAACAATGTCTTTCTATTCAGAGGAGTCAGAGGACATTACTACTTACTAACACAAGAGACTGCGATGGGAGCAAGATTTGTTCCATCGTATGCCTGTCTCCTAATGGGGCAAGTAGAGAAACATTGGGTTTGGAATGATACTAACAAACATCTAATAGTGAACATAGTGCTCTGGGGAAGATTTTTTCACAACATCCTCTTGATTTGACAAGGTAGTAAAATACTCCTGCAACAATTGAATAAAGGTCTATCGCTCCAATAAATGGGGGATTGAAGTAACTATCATGTGGAAGGAAATGTTCTAGAAACTATGATTCATCGGAAACAAAAGGTGGCAAACTTCATACTGCAGGTAGCCAGTTGCCACCCGCAGCACTCAGTGTCAAACAACCCCACAGGAGAATATCAAAGAGCAAGCGGGAATTGTAGTAAACGTAACTTTTATGACGATAAGACCAAAGAGATTACTGAACGACTGAGCTCAGGGGGTCATGATAAAAATAAATAATTACATACACAAAGTTTAAAAAAACATTGGTCCTGCTTCAGAGAATATGACACTTCAGACTACCATTTGAACTTTTCAACAAATGAGCTTCACAAGGTTGTCAAACCTTAAAGATACATTGGCGCCATCTTTCCTGGAAGACTCTAAACTTACATCCACTTTCCTTCAACCACCGAGTTGCTTTCACACCTGCCTTAACTGCTACATTTGCAAATTGGGGAATCTCCAAAACAAAGACCTTGCGTATCAATGGAAAACCATTCAGGATAAAAAACATTATTAACTGTGATAGCTGCGCCGTAGTATATCTGATTATGTGTCCTACTGATCTACATTACATCGGTAGCACAACCAGACCACTACAAATAAGGACACAGGAACAATATCGCAACATTTACATGGAGGATAAGGAACAACCATTGGTTGAACACTTTCTCGCATTCCATCCACACCAAATAAACCTCTCCTTCTGTGGGTCACGAAGAGTTAAACTGAATCAAAGATGGGGAGATATTGAACTCAAGCTGCCGCAGGAAGAAAATGCACTGTTCATCAGGTTTAAAACAGTGGGGCACGGTCTAAATCGGGATGCTAAATGGCATCATTGGCTGAAATAAGAAGTGTCAAAACTGTAACATTACCAAGAATGTGCTGAGCTACAAGGGGGTGATATGGAAATAAATAAGGAAGCTCAACAACTTACCCTTCATCGAAAAAATAGACTGTTCACAAATATTCTAGTGTTATTGTTGATACATAAATTAGTGATAAACATTCTCTGTGAAAATTCTATAACACAATGAAGTATAACAAATAACTTTCCATGTTACTTTACCATTCCTGTTTTCTCTGCACTTTTTCTATTAATTGCTGTTGCAGTGACAACATGTCCAGCACTAGAATCGAGTGTGACTTCAATCTAATTACTATATGCTAACAGAACTCACCTAGAATACTACATCTGTAATCCCTTTTTAATAATCTACTTTTTAAGGCATCTGCACATAATTTTGTTTTATATTTTGCGCTCAAAGAAAATGCATATTGTGTCATTTTTCTATAAATCTCTAGCCACCCTTTAAAGGCATAGCACATAATTACGTTTCACAATTTGCTCACTTAGAAAAGCACCTTTCTCATTTTCATTAAACGGTGATGGTCGCTCACCAAACAAAGACAGTGCTCTAAAAATATGTTTTTATTTTCTTTTATTCCATCTGATTGAAACAGCCTTGAGAAAGTCCCAGGCCGATAAGCCCTAGGGGGTGAAACACATATCGGCTGTCCTTTAACCAAACGGATCTTCAAATTGTTACATTGATAAATGGAATAAATTAAATTTTAATCAACATACGACTTGACAAGAGCGTGTCTTCGCATAAAAAAAGGGTATACACTCCTTCACTTTTTATACAAGTAACATAATGGGAGAATTGAGGGTCTACACCCCATTGGAGTAAATACCCTCCAAAAAGAAGGGATTTTTAACAGAAGGCAGAGGGTGCAGGACCCTTCTTTGGAGTATTTGTTTCAATCTGATGTATAGCCACTGGCAGAAAAAGCAGGCATTGATGTCTCCATCCTTTCAAATTACCGACCAATTTTCCAACTCCCATACATGCCCGAATTCTAGAGAAATTGATTAATAAACAACTTATTTATTATCTAGAGAGCAATGACCTTTTAGATTCCTCACAGACAGGTTTCATGGCAAAGAACAGAACGGAGGCTACACGTTATGCGATGTTTGATAATATCAGACTATTGGTGGACCAGGGCAAAGACGCTGATTTGGTCCTTTTAGAGTTGTCAGCAGCATTCAATACTGTATCACACGGCCTCTTGATGAAAACATTACACCAAAAAGGACTCCGTTCCAAAACCCTTCAATGGTTTGGTTCCCCTCTTAAGGACTAGAACCCAGAAAGTACAACTGGGTTCTAGCCCAAAAACAATCAATTGTGGAGTCCTGCGGGGATCATCATTGAGCCTAACCCTTTTTAATGTATACATCTCTCCATTAGCCAAGATTGGGAATAAATGGAAATTTAATATCTTTTCTTATGCGGATGATACACAGTTTCTGAACGGTACGAGAACACCAGAGACAATTTGATTAATTGTCTATCAGAAACCGTGAATTGGATGATAGAGCATTGTTTGAAGTGAATTGCAAAGAAGCCTGAGATATTACACATTGCGGGAGCACATTTAATTTGGGATTCATCTTGGTGGCCTCGTTGTTAGGCACCGTACCAGAACCCAAACGGGTTGTAAAAAATCTAGGCGTCTTGGTAGATAGAGTATTAAACATGCAAGATCAAGTAAAAGCAACGTGCGGCAAATGCTTTGCCATGCTAAAATTATTAAGGAGACTTTTTAAATGGATCCTGAACAATTGGAGGAAAACCATAGTTCAATCCTTTATAACCAGTAGGCTGGACTATCGGAATCCGTTATACGTTGGCATGGCATTTTACATGTTCTCACGACTGCAAGTTTCCTAAAATGCAGCAGCTGAGCGAGTCCGCAACAAGAGCAAGTTTAGCTTGGCATCACAATGCATGGAGACACTACACTGCTTGCCAATGCGCCAAAGAGCTAAGTTTAAGCTACTGTGCCATGCACATAGAGCATTGCACAAGATTGGACCCAAAATTCTGCAGGATAAAGTTGAATTCTTTTCACTTTTGCGAGAACTGAGATCTCATAATCTTGCTCTGGCAAAAACTAGGTGAATATAGAAAGTTAGAGCTGGAGATCACTTCTTCCTCTCTTACCAGGCATTCGTACAATAGAATAAACTTCCATTAGACCTACGCCTCACTAAAGACCATCTGTGGTTCAGGGAGAAGCTGAAAACATGGCTGTTCAGGACCTAAAGCTTAGGGTCCTCTGCAATGAATGTCTTCTCAATGCTCTGAGCTATAATTAGCGCTGTGATATACCTCTGGGATGAATGTTGCACTCTACAAGTACAGTAAATAAATAAATAAAGACTTAGAAGCTATGGTTATAAATATGACCTGTTTGATCCTTCAACTTTGCAAATTTGTAAAGATGGTTTCCCAAAGTCATTTCAGCATCCTGATGATTTTTATATCTTCTTAGATCAACATTCTCAGTTCTTTATGGAAATTAATTAGACTGATACTTCAGCACTATGCTTTACATTTCGTTATAACTAGCCAATTTCACAGAGTTTCTTATAAGGTCATTTATAGTCAGGTCATTCTAGTCGTGTGTGTGCGATTCAAGAGAACTTTTTATGTTTCTATGTTGTGTTTTTTGTGTTTGTGTCTTTCCTTTTTCTCCCCTCACTTAGTATTAGAGCTATTCTTTATTCTTTTAGTCTAGCTGGCTCTTTCTTTCCTACTGTCTTCACTTTTGTATAATGATAAATAATATTAAAGGTATTAAAATAGTTTCTTTAATTTGAAAGGTTTATGACACCATGTTAAATGTACTAAGGTTTTAGATTACTTAGCTAGACATAAAGCAGATATATGTTGCAGAGCGGGGAGACCGCTCTGCAACATTCTGGATACTGCACTTTGCACTTTAAGGATAGTCCCTGCCTGGCCGACCGGAGAGCACGCAGCACTTTCCGCCCAGCCCCTAAACCTCGCTGCTTCAGCACAGAGCCGGTCACTCAAGGGGGGAGACCGCACTGCAACGTTACGGATACTGCACTTTGCTCTTTAAGGATAGTCCCTGCCTGGGCGACCGGAGAGCATGCATCACTTTCCACCCGGCCCCTGGACCTCGCTACTTTAGCACAGAGCCGGTCACAGAAGGGGGGAGACCGCTCTGCAACGTTCTGGATACTGCACTCTGCTCTTTAAGAATAGTCCTTGCTTGGCGACCGGAGAGCACACAGCACTTTCCACCCGGCCCCTGGACCTCTCTACTTCAGCACAGAGCCAGTCACGCAACGTGGGACACACGCGGACGAAGACCGGGGCGAAGACCGGGCCCGTCTTAGCCCGTCATAGACCTTTAGAGGCCGGGCTGGGCAACCCCTCTAAGGTGGGTCAGACATTGTGCACATCCTTTTTGTGAATTTTTAGCCTTGTGGTTGTTTAAGTTTAAGTAATATAATGAGTAAGGGGAGGACGGGACATACAACCACCTCAGCCTTAAAAACAGAAGGGCAAAAATCTTTGTTGACCTACTTGACTGGTGCTATGGGGGCCATTGAGGAGCAAATTCATACTGTTGAAGAGACTCTTACCCAAGGGAGGCCAAGGCACATTAACGGGATAATAATAAACGTTAACTTGCCAAACAAATCTGCTACTTCCATAAGTGAGGGCCAATTTGATCAGGGCACTCACAATGGGCGTATTCAGGTGATTTCAGATTGCTTATACGAGAGTGATCTAGAGGAGGACCCCCAACTACCCTCGAAATGCAGCAAGAACCCGGATGCTGGGGAGGGGACACAAACAGCGAAGCTTGTGGGTAAGAGCCCGGCGAGCCCAAGTAAGAAGCTTTTATCAAAGAAAAGGAAAATTCCGGGCAAACAATTAAAAACACACTTTCAGCGCTGGAAAACCCACTGTGAATATGCAAATTGAGGGACAAACCCTTGTATTTGAAAAAATCTCAAGGAGAATTGATGAATTGTTTAACTATATGGTTGGAGCCTTGGGGAAGTTAACAGACAGAGTGGCAAATCCAGAGGAGAGCCTAAGAGGAAATAATGGAGCTATTATAGGGGGGTGAACACGCAAGGTAACGACACCCTTCCCAGTAGCATACCATTAATCCCACAGGCAGGGACCCACTCTTCTAGGCCCACTAGGCTCAGACCAACAGAAACGCCAAATTCAGATACTATATGATGCAACTAGATTGCCACCTCAAAGACCTATTCCTCCCAACAATCTATTGCAAGTTAATAATGATCATAACAAGTCTTGCGCTGAGAAGAACGGATCCAATATCAGATATGGGGCACTTCTAAGCGGGATAAGGGTACCCCCAGAGATTCCAGTGTGTAATCGTCTTGATTTACCACCGGCTGCGACGCCATATATAGTAATTCTGGCCAATGCCCCTTTAATGCATACACCAGAGCATGAATCTTGGGAGGATCTTCGCAATAAATCACTGCATTGGCTAGGAAGAAAAAACGGTCTCACTGCCGCATTATTTAAAAACTTTAAAATGGTAAGACGGGTTACGTGGTTGGGTAAGGGACGGAAAACCTTTCAGGGACATTGCATAGTCTTGACGTTCAGCCATCCTATGCTAGAGCACGCAATCCTCTCAAGGGTAGGGAACGTACTTTTTAATCACAGCCATATTAACGTCCTACCTCTAGGGGCTTTTTACCCCCCTCCATCTAGGCATCCCTTTATAAATCATGTTGGGGACTTCTACATTGAACCTACAAGATCATGGAACGTCCCACTTCACAACCGCTTTGACCCGTTAATGTCTATGGAAGATATAGATTGACCAAGAATACAGCATACGCTAGGGGATGGTCAAAGGAGTGCGAAATTTCCCGCGCCTCTGGGTGATACCTCTCATGTGCAGGAACATGGTCAAGATTTTCTGCACGAGAATGAAATAGAGTGTAGGTTGCACCCAGATAATAGAACGGAGGGTGGGAACATGGACGAAGACGTAATTAAAATCCAAGGCAATCCTGATAATAGATCTAACAACGTAGTAACATCAATCATAGAAGGGGATTACTCCGTTAGAAACATGACTACTAATGTAGTAGGAGGGGGACAGGCGAAGGCAAATACGTTTAAAGCTTGTAAAATACTTTCTTGGAATATTGCGGGTCTATCCACTAAAGTGAGAGACCCTCAGTGGTTAACCTTCATAGAAGAATATTCCATAATTTGCCTCCAAGAAACCTGGGTAGCTAAGGAAACCCACATTAACGGATTCTGAACTTTTAACATACCGGCCAGTATCAGCAAGCAGGGGCGCAATAAAGGAGGTCTATGTATCTATGTTTCCAACTTGGCAGGGGTGACCAATATGAAACTTTTAAGTGAGACTGAGTATTATCAGATTTTATTAGTGAACATGGGAGGAGGAAATGGTACAGTGCTAATAATTTTTTATAATAATATCCCCAAAGTGCAGTCAATGAGTGCCTTAATGGATTTAAGTCAAACACTACGTAAAATAGAAGAAAAAATGTCTGGGGACATGTGTATTATATGGGTTGGTGATTGTAATTGTTTTTTGTGCCAATATAGCCAACAGGGTATCTGTGGCATAGGCAAAGACAAGGAAGATACGTTGACTCACTTTTCACACACAACCTTGGGGGACTTGCCAAATGGAATAGTTTTTCAGTTTGATTTGGGATATGCTAATGAATTGTGTGCACCCCTTGTAACTTTTGAGCCTACTTTTAATGGGAGGGGTTGCAATTCTATAATTGATTTTGCCCTAATGTCAAATAGGTATTCTCATAATGTTTGTACTTTTAAAACCCATGACTTTTTAATGAGTGATCATCATCCAATCAGCATAGTCTTTTCTGCAGAGAGGTCACTTAGAACTAACAACAAGAAGGATGCACATTATAATTTTTATATTAATCTTGCCAGCACAAATGGGTATTTTTTTAACTGGGCAAAAGTGGACCCCGTGGTTTTTATCAAACAATTAGTCAAGAGGTCGCATAGCGATTTTGAAGTCTGTCTCTCACAGACAAGGGATGATGAAGACATTTTTGATGCCTTCCTTAAGATCACAGGTGAGGTTCAGAATTTATTAACGAGGGAGCAGAGACAGGGATTGCATAAGTCACATGGCTGGTTTGATAGGGAATGTAGTAAGGCCCACACCATCTGAAGAATGCCTTGCACAGTGATACTAGATGTAAGGAAGAAATTAGACAGGCCAGAACCTTATATCGACTGGCGATAAAAAAGCGTAAGGCACAACTAAAAATGGAAGCGTGGTAGGCGTAGCACTAGGCATGTCTAAGGAAGGATAGTACTGGTTTCTGGAGAGCGGTTAATGCTCCCTTTTTTGTGAATAGGGATATGGATATTATGGATATTGCAATTACTGAGGATGAGTGGGTTGAATTCTTCGCGGGTCTTTATAATTATGAGGCCACTGATTATAATGAGATACCCTCAATGGCTGTGGGGTGCGACGATAATGTACAGTCTATGGTATTTCCCATAGATATTGATATTGCTCTTGAGGAAATTACCAGGGCTATAACTGAGAGTGCCTCTGGGAGAGCACCAAGGCCGGATGGCGTCCCAGTGCACGTACACAAAACTAACATTGGGCTATGTGCCCCACTCCTAACGAATGTCTTAATTTGTTGTAGCCGCTATGGCTTTATTCACACTTGGTTGGACGCAATTGTGATCCCTATATTCAAAAAGGGAGATAGAAATGAACCAAGCTGCTATCGTCCGATCTCCCTGCTGGATTCCTTTATGAAAGTAGCAGGGAGGGTTATTTTAAACAAATTACAAACATGGGCTGACAAGACAGGCGTGCTATCTAATTTACAATATGGATTCCGTGCAAGGCTTGGTACGATTGAGCAGTGACCTAATTTATCCTTAATTATAAGCAAATACACACTAGTAAAGGAGGGTACACTTTTCCTATCATTTGTTGATTTGAGTTCAGTGTGCCATTGTGTAAAACACAATAAATTGTGGAGTATCCTTAAAGACATGGAGGTGGATCCACCTTTGCTATAATTTCTTAGGGAATTGTATAGGGGGCAGGGGCAAGGGTCTGCTATGGGAGGCAGGGGGAGTGTTCAACCAAATTTAATATAAGAAAGGTGGTGAGACAAGGTTGTATACTTGCCCCTTTCCTCTTTTCTTTATATATTAATAGTCTTGGTCAATACCTGATCGAGCATCGACAGGACAATCCAAGTATCAAGAATACTCCTGTCCCCATTTTATTGTACGCGGATGACGCAGACATTATGGCGCGGACGCAGTTAGGCCTACAAAGAACTGTCACTAACTTTGTTAACTACATGCAAGAAAGGGGCCTAAATGTAAATATCAGCAAGACTTTTAAAATGAGCTGTGGAAGAAAAAGGAGTACAAAATGTGACATTTTTATTAATAATAATAAAATTAAAAACACAGACAGGTTCTCCTATTTGGGAATTAATTTTGAGAGGACTGGCTCCTGGATAGCGGCTATGCAGGCAAGAAAATTAACGTTTTCTAGAGCAATAGGAGCAGTCATTAATTTCTCAAGGAAACTAGGCTGTAGATCTGTGCCGGAGCTATTACATATTTATAAATCTAAATGTATATCAACAGCGACATAAGGGGCAGGAATCTGGGGCCTTGTAGATGTCCAACTAATTCAACGTTGTGAAAATGCTTTCATTCGTTATTTGTTGGCGGTTCCCAGCTCTACTGATACTTTTAGCTGTCATAGGGAACTTGGTTTTCCATTTATTTCTGACATTATCAGAATTAACCCCCTCTTACTGTGGCATAAGGTGTGGGTATCAATTGAGACAGGTTTCAATCGGGATGTAATCATGGATTGTCTTAAATTGGACAGGGTGGTTAACATACCATGGATAAGCTACATAAAAAATGTTGCATGATATTGGCCATCCTGAATATTTTGACACCCCAAAGAGTATGGAAACAGTATCAAGAAAAACACTGAAAACAGATTGCTTGAATCAACTAGAGAATAAGCGATGGTTCATCGAGAGAGAGAAAATAACAGTTATGGATAATCACTTGATGACAACATGCCTAGGCATACAACCTTATTTGATACAGGCTCAGGGTAGGTTTTGTCGTACGCTTTAACCCGCTTTTGCTTTGGGTCATTTTATAGAATGATTACCTTCCCAGAAACCAATGATTGGTCGAGAAATCTGCCCCTATGTCCGTGCGATGATATTTCAACCCAATCAACGTTGCATTGTATCTTATTTTGTAAATATTATACTTTACCTAGGAGAAGGTTTTTAATCCCTATTCTGAAGAGTTTGGGCCTAAGACAATGTAGAACAGCTCTCTTGAGGTTACAACTTTTAGAAAATGAACAGATCATTGTGGCTATCTCCTCATTTTTAAAGTCTGTTATTAGATATAGGAATACTATGTAATTTTATTTAAGTGATGTAATTTTTGCTTGTTTGAAAATACACTGATTGTCTTTTTGACTTTTTATGATGCAATATAATCTGAAGTGTCTTTTCTCTTTAATTGTGCTTTTATGACTTTTATTGTCTGAAAAATCGAATAAGGCTGATTTGATTTGATATGTTTACTTCAGGAGACCCATATAGATGATACTGTTTTATCCAACATGAAGAAAAAATGAGTTGGTAATAATATTTATTCTCCTGCACTCAATAGGAAAAATTGAGTTGCTATTATTTTTGCAAAACAAATTAAATCTTCAAGTATTACATAAATGCTCTGATTCTGAGTCTTTATCTCATAGTTAAAATCAAACTTGATAATACCGTTTTGCACCTGATTAATGTGCAAAAATTGGGTACTGTTCAACTTATTATTGGAGGCAGCTTTAACCTTATATGTGATCCATTACTGGATAGAACTCCCCAAGCCAAATATCATCCTCCAAAGGCTGATTTTGCTCTTAAATCCTTTTTTACAGTTACCAAATTGATAAATGTCTGGCATTTGCATCATCCAACAGAAAAACAATTTTCTTTTTTTCCTAATCCTCATAATTCCTACTCTCAAATTGATTATTTATTAAATTTCTGTCAATTAATACCTTCAATTTTTGAACCTACTATCTAAAATATTGATATTTTTGACCATCCGTTCATCTCATACATTTTATATCCGAACTCCTCGCCACAATCCCAAGGTCATTGGTGTATGAATACTAATGTTGTTCCTAATAAAAAACGCAAACCAGAAATCAGTAGTACATGACTATTTTTCTTTTAATCCTGATGGTTCTACTTTAATTGTTAATCGAAGGGATGCATTTAGGCCAAATATCAGAGGGGTGACAATTTCTTTTATGGCACATAATAATAAATCGTTTAACTCTAGAATTAAAGAACTAGATAAACAAATAGCAAAGCATGAATGTCTCTTTATCATATCTAATCACATTAAATATAAGATACTATTACAAAAACTTAATTATGAATTCAACTTTATATTAAGCAACATGGCAGGCGTATGCATTTCTAATAACAAAGCTAAATGTTGTTTTAATGCTAGTAGATCTGAAAGGTGTTATCTTCATACTAAGAAAAACAAAAATCAAATGAATGCTATCCAGAGTTCTAATGATCAAATTGCTCTATCCCATAAAGAAATAGTTAATGAATTTATGAATTATTATTCAACTTCATATAATGAACATCCTCCAAAGGATAAGTTGCATATTGAAAATTATTTAGAGAGTTGCGGTCTACCTAAAAATAGATGATGCACATTTAGCTATTAAATCTTTTAAACTACTTAACTCTCTAGGTCCAGATGGTATTCCTGCTGAATTTTATAAAAACAATTCTCGTCACCTTTTACCTTGTTTACTCAAACAATTTACTCACTTCACTAGTACAGGATCAATTTGTGGGTCCTTTACTGAAGCTCTGGTTATAGTCCTCCCAAAGCCTAACAAAGATCCTGCTATAAGTAATCATGACTGTAAACTTTATACAAAGTTTCTTGCAACTAGGTTGACTTCTGTGCTTCCTAACATCATACTCATTGATCAATATGGTCTTCTAAAATTACACATTTGGTGAATAATGTACAATTATTATTTCATGCGACTGAAGGTGGATCATTAATACCTCTCCCAGCCAGTGTCCTGGCATTAGAAGCAGAAAAGGCTTTTGATAAAGTCAGTTGGCAGTATCTTTTCCGTACATTGCATGCTCTATATTCTGGTCTGTCTGCTAAACTTTTCATTAATGGTCAAATTTCTAATATGTTTTCCTTTTCAGGGATACTAGAGAAGCTTACCCCTTATCACCTTTGCTTTTTCTTCTTGCTGTTGAACCATTACTAATTGCCATTAGAAATTGTATGGAAATTGAGGGCCTTCTATGTATTGGTAATCCTGATTCTTCCATTCCTTCATTATTACATTTAATCAAAACGTACTCTCAGATTTCAGGATATACACTAAACACTAATAGGACAGAATATTTTCTGTTAAATGTTTATTGTACTCCTGATATGCTCCCAAACAAAGAAATAATTTGGCAACATGATAAACTTAAATATCTTGCTATACATTTCTATCTTCTTCTATGATACCTAATCAACTTCATCTTAAGTTTTATAAAAATATAGACACATTTCTTTCAAAATATACTCGGAATAATAGATCTCCTTTTTTAAATTATAAATAATGTAAATTGCCATATTGCAATGGTGGTTTACCAGATTACCTTAATTATCACAAAGCGTTTATCTTAGAACAAAGTACCTTATGGTTCCAGAATACAGAGTTTACTAATTCACCTTCTTGGATTCGTATTGAAGAAAGTTTGATTTCACTATTTCCTTTACCTACATTGCTCACCATGGCTAACTCTACTGCTTTGCTAAAAAGATAAGTAAAACTGAAGTCAACTAAATTAATATTACAAGATTTAGATTTGATTTTCCAATTTCGTGTCTTACTTACATATGGGTGCTGATTCCGATCCTGTAAAACCCGGGTACGAATGGTCGTACGGAGGGTATTCTCCATACGACTCATACCCGGGAAATCCTCCTTATAAACCCGCAAGTACGATTCGCACAGAAATACCATTTCCGTACGAGTCGTACAAAACACCGACCGGCAAAAAAATACCCACAATTCTGATCCGGAACATCGCGTACGTGACGTCCGGACGTAGTCAGGCAGCGTTTTACGGACCAGCAAGTACGATCCATGCCGACGTCACTCCGCACCGCTCATTTTTTATGGCAGCCAAAAACTCCCGGGAAATCGAGGACGACGCGAAGAAGGAGCACCGGTACGCGACGGACAGCCATGGACCCCATCCTACGTGTCATCCCGGCCCTCCTAGCCTACGACCTGGTGCACAGAAACCGCCGCAGACACCGTAGAAGGTCAGAACAACCCCCAGGGGGGGCCAGGGGCAGCAAACATAACCCCCACCCAAGTAAAAATGTGAATATGTCCTGTACATACCTGACCTCCAGGGTCTGGTCACTTCGGGGAGTCATGTCCTCCAACACCCACGTACCGTCACAACGGAAGTGGACGTGGACGCGCACCCGTCACCACGACAATGGTGGTACAGACCGTACCCATGCCCCCAGAGCGTGGGTACGGCCCCTACCACCATTGGAGTGTTAATGTATCGGTACGCGCCGTACCCATGCCCTCAGAGCGTGGGTACGGCCTGTACCACCATTGGAGTGTTGATATAGGGGTATGTGCCATGCCCACGCCCTCAGAGCGTTGGTACAGCCCGTACCACCATCGTACCCACACCCCCAGAGTGTGGGTACGGCCCGTACCACCATTGGAGTGGTGACGTAGGGGTATGCGCAACGGAAGTGGACGTGGACGCGTACCTGTCACCACGATAGTGGTGGTACGGGCCGTACCCAT
Organism: Triturus cristatus; assembly: GCF_964204655.1. Classification (NCBI taxonomy): domain Eukaryota; kingdom Metazoa; phylum Chordata; class Amphibia; order Caudata; family Salamandridae; genus Triturus; species Triturus cristatus. The sequence continues at coordinate 319,049,959 of NC_140589.1, read as the reverse complement.
ACACTGGGTGCGTGGGTACGGCGCGTACCCCTACATCAACACACCAATGGTGGTACGGGCCATACCCACGCTCTGAGGGCATGGGTATGGCGCGTACCCCTACATTAACACTCAAATGGTGGTACAGGCCGTACCCAGCCTCTGGGGACGTGGATACGGTCCGTACCACCATTGGAGTGGGGATGTAGGGGTACGCGTGGTACGGACCGTACACACGCCCCCAGAGCGTGGGTACGGCTCGTACACACCATGAATGTGGGGGTACGGTCCGTCCAACCCGTACCCCTACGGCACTATTACAGAATGGATACAAGGCGTACACACGCCACGAAAGTTGGCTTAGGGCCTGGTGCAGCATATAAGCAGTATATTGGTGTGTGTGTATGCACAGGACAGCAGTGTACTGCACCAAGGGGGCGGGCGGGTGGGTGGCTGTAGAGGACTCCAGGCAGTGGACAGAGACATGTGAGGGGTGAGTGCCTATCACTCCCAGCAGTGCCCAGACATATCAGGGGTGGGTGCCCAGGACTCCTAGCAGTGCCCAGACATATGAGGGGTGGGTGCAGAGGAACACCCAGTAGTGGACAGAGACATGTGAGGGGTGGGTGCCTATCACTCCCAGCAGTGAACAGAGGCATGGGGTGGGTGCAGAGGATTCCCAGCATAGTCCTGACATATGAGTTGTGGGTGCATCATCCTCAGATGACCACACCTCCATGGGTTCACTAACGCATCCCCAATGTGTGAAAATGTTGAGAGTGCCATATCAACACATCACTGACAGCACTGTCCCACTCCCATGAGGATGGACGTCTTTCCCCCACGGCATGACACACCACATGTGGGTGTGAGGACAAATGACACATGCATACCCACCCCTGGCGGATGCAGCACAATACATGCACTGAGAACATGTCACAAGACTGCATAGTTATGTGAAAGCCCACTAAACTAAGAGAGCCAAAGGGAATACACACTGTCACGCACATTCCAGGACTGATAGGAATGTACAGGTGCTGGCACAGCCACCAAGTAGTTGTCTACCATGGAAGGAATAGGGTGGACTTCCCACAGATACAATGACCACAATTGTCAGTCAGGTGACCAAATACCCTGCAGAACAGGTACCAATTGTGTGCTAGGCTGACAGTACACACATGCATAGTGCGGAAAAGTGACAATTTCCACATGGAGGCATGGCAACATACTCTATACACAAGTACAGTGACTACCAAGGATGGCACAGACGATGCAGCCGGAGTTATTGCTGAGCAGGCATGGGCCTAGTTGAAGTGATCCGGAAATGTAGACACAGGTCAGCACAACAATTGTGCAACTCCCTGCAGGGAAGATGTCAGGTGCCACAGAGGAAGGAACACTCCTTGGGACAATGTCTCCAATCACAAAGAGCATACACGAGCAAAGAATCTTTGCAGAGACCTTGTGATGGCACGCAGATAACAGGTCCCACCCCATGAGCACCATACTACAACATTTCCCAGACACCTAACACATGATCACCACCTCAACTCATGGAGCATCAGCACCAACATCAATACCTGAAAAGCAATTGTGTTCAAAGGGGAAAAAAATGCTTTATTCAGCAGTAAAATAAAATGTATGAAAGGACACTATGTACAAAGGCCATAGGCCAGTCCAGATGCGATGTCCTGGGGGGGGACATATGTCCATGCATCTCCCCTAGCTTGCCTGCACATTCGAAACCTCTGGTTCATCGACTGGGGCGGGGGCATCATGTGGGGAAGGACCAGGCACCGCAGGGACAGGAGGGGGAAGGGTAGGTGTTGTGGGTGCAGGGACGGACGACTCCACCACAGGGGGTGGGGCAGCGGCAAAGGTGGAGGTTAGTATGGCGCTGCACACGTCCGCAAGCTCTGCCAGCGTCTCCCCTGCACCCGAATGAACCACTGGCCCCAAGGAGGGGGGGGGCGGAGGGATGGGTTGCAGCGCTACTGGGGGAGGTGGTGGACAGGAAGGAGGACTCAACTCCCCTACCCGTGGAGTGCCTTGCCCGTTTGCGCGATGGTGAAGCTGTGGGGCTGAGGCCCAGCACAGCCAAGTAGGCCTCCTTCTCAGACTGTGGAGCAGTGGAGCCGAGGGGAGTGACATTGGAGGAACTGGGGAGTAAGGCATGCGGACTCCGACTGTGGCTGCGTGTCTGCCTGTGTGCCCTAGACCAAGTGGGTGTGCCTTGTACCCCCTGAGTGCGCGTGACTGGAGGTGTGCGCTTGCCCTTCCCGGTTGATGTGCTGGCTGTGTCTGGTGTGGTGCCTGCCTGGGAATGTGTGTGTGTGCTTGGGACAGGCATGCGAGTGGGAAGTGTGGATGGTGCAGGGGTAGGTGCGGGGACCAAGCGCTGCAGGAGACCCACTGCTGCCGTCACTGACGAGTCCATGGACCTCAGCAACATCCGTTGGTCAGACATCGCTGATGACATGTCCTCCATGTACGACACCATCTGTGTCAGCAGTGTGGTGTGGCCATGGAGGACAGTCAGGATCGATGTCTGCCCAACCTGCAACTGCCGCTGAATGTCCGCAGACTAGGAAGTGAGGGCAGCAGGGGAGACAGGGGCAGGGGGTGCGGTGCCTGGCACAAAGGAGACACGTTGTTGCCGTACACGGACAGAAGGGACCGGAGCAACTGGGAGGGCGGTGATGGGAATGGAGGGGGCGTTGACAGTTGTAGTGCTGTTGCCAGCTGTTGGAGCAGCCTCCGCCCCCTCAGGGAGTTCAGCCTCGGACTCATCAGCATCGTAGTCTGTGTTGGTACTACCCAGGTCCTCCGCCGCACTCCCCTCGCCCTTCGTGCCACTTGATGCTGCCGACTCGCCAGGAGTGGTGGCACTGGTGCTGGATCCCTCCTCCACGTCCATGCAGGTGTCTCCCTCGGTGTCCCCCGATGATGCTGTGGGCAAGGTGAAGAGACAGGAAATAATCAGTCACCTGTGTACATCTGACACATGAGTCCAAACATAATAGGTCACAGTGCATATCATGAAATGCATCATGAGTAACATCTAGATGACTCCGCACATATGTAAGCCCTGCACTCCCCAGTTGGTTCACCTTCCATGCCACCTTAAATAATGAAAATCAGGACACAACAGCAAATAACTGGAGATCAAATTATACAGAGAAGCTAGTGTCTGTGAACAGTGGAGCACAGCCAGACTATGAAGGCATGCCACCCCTTGCTCACTGTGAACGAAACAGTATTGGTGCACCGAATGCCAAATTACATACGCCAATGCTGAAGGTGTACCCACACTCATAGACCTGTGAGTACTTTAGAAAATCAAAACAAATACTTTCTGATTCATTGGGAATCACAAAAGATCACAAAATTGACTAGTTTGGAATGTGTGAATGTTCCACTTATGGAACTGAACACACATGTGCATGAATATCAGAAGTCACACAAGGAGGTGCACACAAAACTACATTTACACAGTCATTGTATGAGCTGCCAGCCTAATGCCAAGAAGCCATTGTTAAGAAGAAATGTGGTATCAGGAAGTACAAATACATGGCACCACGGTGGTCCGGATGACTGGACACCGGTAAGTTGGCATCAGCAACAACCAAGGACTACCCCTAATGCAAACACACTGTGGGAACATGGACATGTATAATTCCAGAACAAAATTTGGACAGAACTGTGCATTTGTGTGAAATGTGCCAGCGTGTTCCCCCAAAGTGTAAAGGTGGTTTCTTGTGCACTTCCTTGGGAGACATCTGTCATGCAGGCACATTATTGCCCTTCACAATGAACTGACTGTAACTGGAGAAACCGTCCCGGCCCTATGCATATTTCCCACTCATGCACATCATGTCTGAGGCCACTACATTGGTCATGCATGCTGCAAGGGTGTGTATTTAAAACCACACACTCCTATGTGGAGCCTCAGGACAGTGCCAACAATTAAGGACCCCCAATGGCTTGGCAGTTCGGGCTGGACTGTTCCCATGAGGCACAGGGTCAAGACTGATTTGCATATGGCCATGTCTGAACTGGGGTGGCGTAGTGGGCAAAAGAACGATGGATTTAACCCAGATCTCTTGACTGGGGGAGAATGTCTGCATTGTCAGCATTCCGTCCATCAATTGTTTGTTGTAACACTTTTCGCCCTAAGTTGGATGGGTATGCCCAGACATGGGTCCCGTGCTCACTACGCCACTGGAGTCAAGCTATCCTGGCTGATGACGGCTGATAGCCAGAAACCGGTCCTAGGATGCTTGATTCCGGTCCAGGGAAGACATGGCTTGGCAGTTCGGGCTGGACTGTTCCCATGAGGCACAGGGTCAAGACTGATTTGCATATGGCCATGTCTGAACTGGGGTGGCGTAGTGGGCAAAAGAACGATGGATTTAACCCAGATCTCTTGACTGGGGGAGAATGTCTGCATTGTCAGCATTCCGTCCATCAATTGTTTGTTGTAACGCTTTTCGCCCTAAGTGGGATGGGTATGCCCAGACGTGGGTCCCGTGCTCACTACGCCACTGGAGTCAAGCTATCCTGGCTGATGACGGCTGATAGCCAGAAACTGGTCCTAGGATGCTTGATTCCGGTCCAGGGAAGACATGGCTTGGCAGTTCGGGCTGGACTGTTCCCATGAGGCACAGGGTCAAGACTGATTTGCATATGGCCATGTCTGAACTGGGGTGGCGTAGTGGGCAAAAGAACGATGGATTTAACCCAGATCTCTTGACTGGGGGAGAATATCTGCATTGTCAGCATTCCGTCCATCAATTGTTTGTTGTAACACTTTTCGCCCTAAGTTGGATGGGTATGCCCAGACATGGGTCCCGTGCTCACTACGCCACTGGAGTCAAGCTATCCTGGCTGATGACGGCTGATAGCCAGAAACCGGTCCTAGGATGCTTGATCCCGGTCCAGGGAAGACATGGCTTTGCAGTTCAGGCTGGACTGTTCCCATGAGGCACAGGGTCAAGACTGATTTGCATATGGCCATGTCTGAACTGGGGTGGCGTAGTGGGCAAAAGAACGATGGATTTAACCCAGATCTCTTGACTGGGGGAGAATGTCTGCATTGTCAGCATTCCGTCCATCAATTGTTTGTTGTAACACTGACCCAACCTCAGCAGAGTACACAGACACACACAGGCACAGATAAATCACCTGCCAGTGGCAACAGCGGATACAAACCTCACTCTGCACATGTGCCACTTGCCTGGGGGGTGTCCCAGGCGTGGGGCTAGCCCAGCTAGTCAGACACACAGCACGGCTTACTACTTACATCAGATGGGTAGAGCAGTTGCCTCCTCCCTGCAGCTGTGGTGCAACACTCCACATAGACACTCACCCACATGACAAGGAACATTCACACGCATCAATGTCCAGGGGACGTACACATCATTTGGTCACTCTCACCACAGCTCCACTAAACTCACACACATCTGTGGGTACAGTCACTTGTCACACCGGGGGGAACACTGATTCACCTCAGGACTATAGAACAAGAATGGCCAAGAGGATTAGCCATGCAGAATGTGCCATGCACCATGCAGTGAATGTCACAGTAAGCACAATGCAAGTGAGGAGTGCACACATGAACCACATCATGCTCTGCATGACACACCTAAGACATTCCCCCCCCTGGGACCCACTCTAAACAACATTGCATGTCTGTCACACCTGGACACAATGCCAGAAGTGCCAGTCACAAAAAGAAGGGGCACATTCAAAGGGAGCGGAGTCAGCACTCACCTGCTGCCCTGGTCTACCATACAAGCTGGGGAACTGTGGGAGGATGATGTCCAGCAACGCCTCATTCTCCTCCTGGGTGAAAGGCTGGGCCCTCTCCACAGTCCTTGACATGGTGCCAGGGAAAGCCAAACAGTAGCAATGCTGTTGATGAAAGGTTGTGCAGGCAAGTGCCCTCTCATGGGTTCTGGCTGACTTATATCTGCCTTGCTGGGCTATTTCCTTTACAGGAGTACCGAGTGATTGGTCAGACTCATTAGCATCCTACGTTTCCTCCAATCCCTTTGAATATACACCAGTGACAGCATTAGCATTTTTTCAAATTTGATGCATCATGTCAAGTCAACAACCACTTTGCAACAATGTATAAGCTGGCCAACTGCTTTTTCCAGGCCACATGATGGAAAATTTTGATCTTGAAACTGGGTATCCATGACAACCAGCATGCATTTAGGCCCTAATACTTGTCCCTTATGTGTCCCCATTGTGATTTTCAATTTCCCACACTGGTACAGTGCGTTTCACACGTACCCCTAGGGCACCCCGACTCTAGTGATACGGGCCGTACACGCGTGTGTAGGGGTCGTATCCCGATGGTAGTGTTGCCGTAGGCGTACACCATAGAGATACAGCCCGTACACGCGTGTGTAGGGGTCCTATCCCTATGGTAGTGTTGCCGTAGGCATACGCCATAGAGTTACGGCCTGTACACACGTGTGTAGGGGTCCTATCCCTATGGTAGTGTTGCCGTAGGCGTACGCCATAGAGATACGGGCCATACACGCGTGGGTACGGGCCGTCAACACCTTCTGGGGTGTGTTTCCTGTGCGCAGCTCGGCCTTCAGTTTCATGATCCGGTGTCAGTCATCTTTGGTGATTGTGCATCCTTTGTATCTGGGTGTGCCATTGAAAACCGATCACTCCTTCCTTGACATACACCTGGTGCAGTAGTTCTGACATCCTAATTGTGGCATAGTTCCCAGGACATGCCGCCTGCTGTTGCAGCCACTGCAGCAAGGGCACACAAAGTTTCCTGATTTGGCAACACACACACATCAAAGATGCTCCTCCCTTCCTCCCTCAACCCATTCATTTGGCTGTCATCAGCTTGTCTGTGCCACAGTTGCGACCACGCGGTGCCAAAGGCTGGACCGTCTGCACATGCAACGTGCACATTGCACGAGCCTCATGTCCTTGCATGACCCACATCACACTACAGTCTGATGTTGCAGCCACCCTCCAAGCAATGTCCATCCACACATCTGCCGCCAGCTCTCAGGCATACACTAAGCGCACACACAACACCTTTGCATGATGAGTGTGCAACTCCGACTGCCTACACAGCGCTGCCACGCCTTCCAGGCTCTGTCACACCCAGCAGGTCATGTCCCTCCTACTCCCCACTGGCTCTGTACCCCAGCAAAGCCATGGGAGTGGGACTCAAAGCTTCTGCATGGAGTATGCTGTGGTTGTGAGGCACTTGGCACAGGTATCATCTCTCAGCGTGCCAATCTACAATGTGTCCAGGACCCCCCCTCCACCATCACATGCTCACACAACCTCATCATCAACTCGTATGCCATTGACAGCTAGGTGCTCCTCACCCTCACCAAGGACGCAGACATTGCCAGTTCCAATATTCAAGATTGCATGAGATCCATTGATGAATGGCAGAACAGCAGCCACCTGAGGCTGGACTTGTACAGGACTGAGGTCAACATCTGAGGATTGTCCCCTTACAGCTGGGTCAACTGCTTGTGTCCCACCCGCAGAAGCCCCGCACAAGCACCCAGTGTCCACGCACACAAGATGGTGTGCATCATGGATTGCTTGCTCAATTTGCCATGGTAATCACCAGCATCTGTACCTCAGACTGCAACACCCTCTGCATTATGCACATGATCTCCAGATAGATCCACTCCAAGGAAAGACGGACCATCCCCCAGGTCCACGACAACATCCGTGTCAAATACTGCCCTGCCCTCTACGGGGCAGCCACATCCAGACTCCCGGGACACTTGTCCACATCCAGGCTGCATCTGCACACCTCAGCTGCAACATCCTGCGCCCCAGCCACATCACCGTCCAGCAGAGATAGCTGCAATAGATCACTGTGTGCTGCAGGATGACCTTCAGACTCCCCAGCCACACTCAGGAGGCAGGCCACAACCCCGACCCAACACCAACCTTGTACCACTGTCATCCGAGAACACGTAGTGCCATCTCCGTGCATCTAACCTTGACCTGGCCACCATTCTTCAGATCCACCGTACTCCAGCATGCAGGACATAGTTCTCCCACCTGGGAAGACATACCTGGGACTCCCTCCCCGGGAACCTCCAAATGAGGCATGACCTCTACGCCTTAATGATACTCTTCCAAATAGATCTGTCCGCACAGTATTGCAAGCACCCCCTCAGCAGCTTGAGGCCATTACAGGTGAGTATTGTGCTCCATGTCTGCATTGACTGATAAATTGTGACCCATGTGTGTCCTGTACCAGAGTTAGTTCAACACTCAGGCATAGTTTGACATTTACACACACATATGTTGTGGACTAATGCCAAATGACAGCAACATCTCATGACAAAAAAAACATTTTATTTTTGGTGGGGTAAGTCTTTTGGTAGATGTACTAAGGTGCTCTATCGGGTGCATAGAATCCAAAGTTCACAGGGGGAGATGGCATCCTTTTCAGTTGGAGTCATCAGAGTCCAGACCACAGTGTTGGTCATCATTGGTCAGACTGTGACCAGCAAGTCCATGTGGCAGAGAATGTCATTGGGTGAGGTGCTGCTGTTGCGCCAGTGGGCCAGGTGCCAGGCCAGGTGACCTGGGAGATGTGGATGGTCCGGTGACTCTCACGGTCTTTTCCGTGGACGACCCACCTTCATGGGGGGACCATCAGATGCAGGCCTTGATGATGTCTGTGATGCTCTGTCGGACAAATCCTCCTCCTCCTCCCTCCTTGTGGCTGGTGGTGGTCTTCGCCTGGTGGCACAGGGAGGGTTGCCCATGTTGTCGGCGATCCGACGGAGTGAACGGCTCATGTCCGTTTGCACCGCCAGGAGCTCAGCCAGTCTTGCCTCCATCCATCCTTGGTGTTGTTGTTGACTGGCATGTTGCTCGGCCTGCATGTTCTTCATCTCGTCGAGGGTCCCCTTCATCTCTGTGAGGCTCGACAGTACCTGGCTGATGCCCCTGGTGTCACGCCGGTAGTTGTCCAGGATGTGGCGTAGGTGTGACATACCGGTTCCCTCAGCTGGCTGGTCGGGTTCTCGCCTCCGCCTGCCTCCACTCCCACCACCCCTGCCCACACGAGCCTGGCATGCCATTGTGGGCACATCGGGTCTACGGGACCCCTGAGGGATGGCATTATCGGGGTTGTCTGCCTCCTCCTGGGTGCCCGGAGAAGCTTGTCCCTCCTGGTCAGACTGGCTGTGTTGTTCAGTGCGAGCAGGGCTCCTGGGTGTCTCCTGGGATGTGGCAGGAATGGGGGTGGTGGTTGGCACAGATGTACCTGACACAGGTGCTGAGGGGCTTGGGCACCAGAGGGGCCAGGTTGGTCGGGGTCATCCACGGAGTGGTGAGCGTCGTCGCTGCCAGTGGGATCATCTTCACGCTGAGCCTGGGACTGTGATTGTTCCCCCCCATTGTTGGGGGGAGGTCGATGACGTTGCCCTGTGTGTGAGAGAGAGACAATGTTAATGCTGTTTCATGCCACATCCATGTTTCATACATATTCAAGTTGTCACAGATCCTCCAGGTAGTTGGATGTGCCTAGCATTATGTTCTCCTGAGTGTTTGACCAGTAGAATTTTGGCTCGGATGCTTATTTGGCGATGGATTGGTCTTGTTGTGTCACATGTCCATTGTGAGAGTGGGTAAATCCGTTGCCTGCCCCGGGGGTGTGTGCTTGTGTGGGGGGGGGGGGGGGGGTGTGACCGGGCCTGCTGTTGGGTGTAGTGTGATTTGTCATTGGGTCTCCCAGGTGATGTGTCTGTCCCCTCATGGTGCATGCTGGCATGACAGTGAGTTTGAGTTCCTGTGCTTGATATCTGAGCTTGTGGAGTTGGTGTTTGAGTGTACAGTGGTCACAGGAGGGCCTTATGCTGCATACAGCAGGGCCAAGTGTCAGCTACCTTGTCAGTACTTTGCCAGTACCTGTGCATTGGGCATGGTGCATGGGTATGTACCTATGCCATATGGGCTGAGGGCATTGGTGTCTGCTTCTGAGTTGCACAATGTGTTGTGTGAGCCCCACCCTCCCAGCATCCCGGACATCCAGTCTTGGGTTTGTGGTTGGTGTGGCCTGAGACATGGCATTGCCTTTATTTGTGAATGGGGCATGGAGATGTTAGTGGCATGAGCGTGGTTTTTGAGAGTGGTTGTGTGCGGTGAGGGCTTGGTGGAAGTTGCGTGCATTTTGTGTATTTCTGGTGTGGATGCCATTCCCCCATGTTACGTGAGTTGTTTGTGTACTCACCAGGCTCTGCGACTCCTTCGACTCCGTGTACTCCCACCGGTGGAAGCATGGCCATCACCTTCTCCTCCCAGGGGTGGTAATGTACGGGTCTGCGGGGCAGCCTGCCTCCAGTGATGTTACTCTGGGCTTATTCCTCGTTCATTTTCCTCTTGACTGCCCTGCGCAGATCGTACCACCTAGCTTGGCATTCATGCCTGGTCCTTCGGATGGGCGCAACAGCATTCACCTTATCGACAATCCTCTGCCACAGGCTTGTTTTTTGGGCTATGCTGGTCTCTGACCAATGTTCCAAACAGCTGTGGCTCGACTCTGATGACTTCGTTGACAAGGAGGCCCAGCTCCGCCCTTGTGAACTTTGGGATTCTTGTCTGTGGGCATGGTGTGGGGTGTGGGTGTGGATGGTTGTGGGTGTGTGGGTGTGAATGCGACGGTGTGTGCGTGAATGTGAAGAGGGGGTGTTTGTGAAGGAGGTTGTGTGAAGGTGTGTAAGTTAAGGTGTAGTTAAGGTGTAAGTAAGGTGCAGTTGTTTGTCTGTGGGGTCTGGCAGCAGTGGGTCTGTTGCAAAGGCTCATGGGTTGTGTGTGTGGGCCCTTTTTATTGGTCCATTTGTGGGTGTGGCTGGGTTTGAATTTGTGGTGGGTGTTTTATAAGAGGTAGTTGTGATTTAGGGCCTCTGTTTGCCTGTTTGGATGTGCCAGGTCAGTCATAGAGATGTATTTTGTCATGTTGACGTGTTTTGTGGTGTTGTGCGAGTCGAATTGACCCTCCTTGTGCTGTTCTACACTGTCCTGGTTCTGTACGAGTATTTTCCGCGTATGTAAGGTCCGTACATACGCGATGCTGGATGAGGGTGCTGGGGTACGGTGTTGGGGTACGGTGCGTACAGGTACGGGGCAGGGGTACGAGCCTAGGGTGTGGCACGTACAGGTGGGGGGCTGGGCTACGGTGTTGGGGTATGGTGTGTACAGGTGCGGGGCTGTGCTACGGTGTTGGGGTATGGTGTGTACAGGTACGGGGCTGGGCTACGGTGTTGGGGTACAGTGCGTACAGGTACGGGGCTGGGCTACGGTGTTGGGGTACGGTGCGTACAGGTACGGGGCTGGGAGACGGGCCTGGGGTGCGGGGCGTACAGGTGGGGAGCTGGGGTACGGTCCTGGGGTACGGTATGTACAGGTGCGGGGCTGGGAGACGGGCCTGGGGTGCGGCACGTAGAGGTGCGGGGCTGTGCTACGGTGTTGGGGTACAGTGCAGAGGGGGTGGTACGGTGCTGACATTCGGGGGTACGGTGCTGACATATGCGGGGTGAGGGGGGGCTGTACCACTCGTATCCGGGCACAAGTTTACCCGTGTACATGTGTGCTACAGCGTTCGCTCCGTACGGGGCCTTTTACATGCGGTTGTGTATTCAGACGGGCGGTACGGATCGTACTTGCGCGCTCGGACTTCTGTTTTACGATTTGCACGTAAAAATGTCCGGCTCCCTACCTAAATGTATCATTATGGTATAATCCAATGTCAGAGCTAGCTTGTCTCTCAACATGTAATTTGTACCAGAAGATGAGCTTATTTGAGTTTATCAGGCGTCGTCCACAATGCTCTCAATTATTATCTAGTTTGGAAACCAATTAATGATTATATTGTTTTACATCTTTAAATAGGTTTCACTAATAATGATTAGAAGTTTTTATACCTAGGTATATTGGGTAAATTCAGTTCCTCTAATAAGAATTATTTATATTGATGGTTCTTTTTATTCTCTTTTTATTCCCTTTTTCATTATATTGCATAATTATGACTGCTATTTTGTAGGTACTTTATTAATTTGTCCTTGATATTATCTTACACTATATAGTTTTATAAGCTCAGTTATTATATTGATGTAATTTTCTATGTACCTTTTTGGTGCTCTTATATATATGGTCTTCCTATATTTATGTAAACTTTAATAAAGTATTTTGAACACAAACAAAATGTACTCTTGTCTTGTAAATTGGAATTTTTTTTATGTTGTGCTTTCTATTTTTTAAATGTTTTGATACTGATAAATGCTTAATACACTTCTCCTAAATTAAACCAGCCTGCTTAGTGCTACAGCTACCAAGTGTTAAGCTCAGGTTTAAAGTATTAAGACCTAACTGGACCAAATAAGGAATAGTGCTATAGTTACTCGAAGAGGGCACCATCCACTTTAACTCTTAATTGACTTTCTCACATGCTCTTTTTCACATCCATCAAAGATGTTGCTTATTATGTGCTTGAATAAAAGGAATTAGCCCAGATTCAGATCATAATTCCAGAGGAATCATTTTAGGGTGTGTACATGAAACATCAGAGTATGAAAAAGTGCTATAGCAGCATGCACATTATTATCAGTTTTAAACTCTGCTAAGTATTGGGATGTGCTCTATTCACTTGTTAAAGTAGCCAATACATTTTGTAATATTTGTTCCACTGACTTGTTAACATGCTCAGTGTGCCAATCAGTTTGCAGAAAATAGGCGGACGATAAACAAATGTCTATTTACAGGGATATACAGAAATCACATCAGAATTTGGACACAAATTTGGGCTTTAATCTGAAACTGTTGTGCTGGTTATACCGTGTAATCGAATTATATGTTGAATTACGAATTTGGCAAATTTCCTGGCTGATGGGATCTTTCTTAGGTGCACAAAACATGCCATTTTTGTAAGCAGATCCACCACCACTAAGATGAAGGTGTAGCCATCAGATTTGAGCAAATCGGGAACAAAATACGTACTTATGGCATGCCAAGGTACAGGTGATGCTGACAAATGTTGTATTAAATATAAAGGTCATGCACAAACTGGCTTATTTTCTCTGGGGTGACCTGCTAAGACTATACCATGGTTTCAGTGTAATACAGTCTCAATTAATTCTTAGTTAGGTGCAAATTATTTTCATGATAACGTAACTCATCTCCAATGCTCTGATCCTAACATTTATTAGCATCTACAGTTTACTTAGCTTCCTTAATCTTAGTTTTGAATTTTTCAGAATTACAAATGGCTACAATTTTGTTTTCAGGAATGATTTTTTACACCTGTTCCTTTTGTTTTCCCGAAGAGCGGGAACCTATTCCCAACCAGGCTCCCCAAACGAGCTGGATTAAAGGATGGGGTTCTTTGGGAATGACTTGTAGATCAATCAACCATGAATTGGTATGAAGTCTGTACCTCTACAGTTCATTATTCAATCCAGATTCCCAAGGACTGGACTTTAGCATGTACACCTGCAACAGATTGTGTCATTCCAACTATAGAGGGGGCTCCTTTAGATGAATCTTGGGCCAAATCATGGAGTCTATTTAGTCATTGGATCCTTACCGCACAGGCAGAATTAATGTCATGGCTAAGCTTTCTGTCACACTAGCCTCTCACATGAATGCCAGTTCTTCTGCAGGGGTGATGCAATATGACAGTTAAAAATAAAAAAAATCCCTTTTGTGTATTACTGTAGTATTTAGACTGTAATCAGTCTGCACTGAAGCAAAAAAAAAACTGAACTTTAATTTTAACTAATATAGCACAACGTAAACAAACCTTATATTCTTATCATTTTATTATTTGCATTCATATCAGGAAGTGGAAAATAATATTTATCATAAAAACACATTGATTACACCTCCCTATACATATTACTTTTCAAAACAAATACAAATATTTGGCAACTTATAAAGTGTGTTTTTGTATTTTAATAATTCTTTCAGCAATTACTGACACAATCCATACAATTCATATACAGTTTTTCAAAATAATATATTTTACTGCAATCTTAAAAACATCTATTTCTCTTAAAAACAATACAATCTTCGTATGTCCTTTTTGTCTACGCGTTTAGGTGTATCTTGTGGTTTGTAAACACCTTCTTCAGGACTCACATTATACAAGTATTTTTGTTTAAAACCAGACCACTATATCTAAAAAATAAATAAATAATATACACAATTAGATGCAAAACATTACGTAATTGCAAGCATACTCAAACTTCTAATAATATTTCAAAGCAAAAATAGTGATCTAAATTATAACCTATTTTGCATATTAAGGGGACCATTTAAAACCTTTTAATTCTGAGTATCAATTATACTTCATTATTACATGAAGAGCATTTTGCCTGAAAACAATAAAATGTTATTGATGAGGAAAGGCTTAGATCACAAACTTTATAGTGGCGCCTGCAAATACATAAAGTAGTACAGGAGTTTTTATTAATCTATATCATCATATAGTGTGGGCCGGTCTGAATTTCACATGATTTTTCAACTAATGGAAAAGAATGCAAAATATAGGCATTACTAAAAATTATTAAAAAAAATAGCAAGAATTGAGAGTATTCTTTTGGTTTTTGTTTCATTTTAAACTTAGGATTGCAAACTAGACCTAATTGACAAAAGGCGGTTGTATTTCTAAGAAGGGATACCAAGAAGGCCCCCAACTAGAAAGCCTCTGACTGTACATACGATTGGGCTTAAAAAGAAAAAGACAAGGATCCAATTATAACAAAGGGTAAGTGTCTTAATATAGGTGATGTACAAAGAATGCACATAAGTATAAAAATTGCCCCAACTAAATATATAATATCTAAAAACAGGGTTAAGGAAGAACCTACCCATCATTTATTTCATCAGAGGCACAAGAAAAGGAATATGTATGATCTCTGTAAGTATTAAGTTATAATTAATATTTATAATGGAATATCATAAATTATAGACATCCCTGCAAAGTATAATTTATGGTATTGTCAACAGGTGAAATCTTTCCAGATTGTTTGCTTTGACGGAGGTTTTTAGAAGGATCAGTGAGAAATATCTACTGCCCCATTTAACACTTCATAGTGATTCCAACCAAGGGTAAGCGATGTTTTGGATAGAGATCTTTTCGGGCAAAATGCTCTTCATGTAACAATGAAGTATAATTGACACTCAGAATTAAAAGGTTTTAAATGGTCCCCTTAATATGCAAAATAGTTTATAATTTAGATCACTATTTTTGCTTTGAGATATTATTAGAAGTTTGAGTATGCATCGAACGAAAGAGACTATAGGATTGCGCACACGTAATGTTTTGCATCTAATTTTGTATAATTATTTATTTCTTTTTTAGATATATTGGTCTGGTTTTAAAGAAAAATATTTGTTGTATAATGTGAGTCCTGAAGAAGGTGTTTACAAACCACAAGATACACCGAAACGCGTCGAGAAAAAGAAGATAAGAAAATTTTATTGTTTTTATGAGAAATAGATGTTTTCAAGATTGCAGTAAAATATATTCATTTTAGAAACTGTATATGATTGTATGGATTGTGTCAATAGTTGCTGAAATAATTATTAAAATACGAAAACACACTTTATAAGTTGCCAAATACTTGTATTTGTTTTGAAAATGAATATGTATAGGGAGGTGTAATCAATGTGTTTTTATGATAAATATTATTTTCCACTGCCTGATATGGATGCAAATAATAAGATGATAAGAATATAAGGTTCGTTTACGTTGTGCTATATTAGTTAAAATTAAAGTTACGTTTTTTTTGGTTCAGTGTAGACTGATTACAGTCTAAATATTACAGTAATACACAAAAGGGAATTTTTTATTTTTAACTGTGTTATAGAACCCGGTCCCGTTTGGTTTAACCTGGGTAACTCTCTTTTCTTTGGATAGTGATGCAATATGACCCATATCCCTCTGAGAACAGCTCTCAACACATGTACCTTTATACAAAGTGCTTACAGATGCTCTTGATGAGAAAGGTATTTCGGATAAGTGAGAAAGAAATCTCCACCCTCTACATGTCTATTTCGGCTCTTCAGACTACCTTGATTCTTCCTTTTGTCACCTGGAAATAATTGCCTTAGTAAGCTAGGATGAGGTCTTTATTAGTGGTGCATGAAAATGCGTAATTTTCTTTTTGTGATTTATGCAAAATTGTGGCAAAATTACGCAAAATATAATTCCTTCGTTTTGTGCTATGCTTTAGCATGAAATGCATCCCCATGTCAGGTTTTGCATCAAGGATGCATTTAAACAACAGAACTGTGAACAACAAATGGTCAGGGAGGGCTCCCAAGGGTAGGGAGGGAGGGTAGGGGGGTGTTGCACATGTGCTGGTTGGGAGCATTGGGAAACAACTGAAAAATAAAAATCCTAAATAGGACCCCATGTGACTTAATATTCACCTGTAGATGCAGCAGGAATATGATGGAGGTAGATCTGGGTTAGGGGGAGGTGAGTCCCTTGCCATTTTATGTTGGAATGTGAACGGTCTGAGAGTCAAGAGAAGTCAACGTCTAGTCTTGCAACACCTAAAGGATAATCCTGCCAGGATTTTCACTCTTCAAGAGACACATTTGCTGCAATCAGAATGCAAGGCTTTGTTCGGGAAGCTAAGATGGGTTGAGCGGATTGTAGCCTCCGACCAACAATGTTGTTCAAAGGGGGTGGTTATAATTTTTTAAAACAAACTCAGGAGTGGAGCTTATTAAGATGCAGACAGATGACAGAGGACGGTGGGTAATAGCAGAGGTGGAGTTTCAAGGTTCCAGATATACTCTAGCTAATTATTATGGTCCTAAGGATGATGACACAGCCCCCATGAATGATCTATGTTTAGCTTTGGCAGATTTTGAAGCCCCCTTGATTTTAGGTGGTGACTTCAACGTCTTGCTGAATAACAAGTTAGATAGATCTTCCCCTAGAACACAGATTGCGGTATCACGTGTTAAAGCTTATTTAGCCACAATGCAAAAATTTCAATCTCTGTGATGTTTGGCGGAAAATTTTTGTTATAGTAAAAAAGATGGCCATTACTCCAGAAATGATTATATATTTATTGATCTCTCGGAGTTAGAAACAGTAAGGTTAATAGAATATCTACCTATCCATATTTCGGATCATGGCGCTATTGCCTTAAAGTTAGAACTTCCCTCAGAGCCGACCTTGAGGAGGTGGACCCTGAACAGGAGATTTCTCCTGCAACCTTCGGTCCCCGATACATTAAAGAGAGAAACAGCCACCTTTTTTCTTCATAACCTAGACTCGGCCCCTCTGCATACAGTGTGGGATGCCTTTAAGGCCTGGTTGAGGGAGACGTTAAAGGGTGCGGTCATGGGCTGGGCTAGATCGGAAAAAAACGAGATCGTAGATTTAGACAAAGAGCTAGCACTTGCAGAGATAGCTTTAAAAATGGGGCAGGTGGCTGATGGGGAGAAAGAAACTTTACTAGCAAGGGTCGAAGATCTACAGTTGAAGTTTAGGCTCAGAACTGAAGGAATTATGCTTCAAAAGTGGGAGGCAAGTAAAATGAGAGATTTCGACCAAGGCGAGAACTGTGGTAAACTACTCGTCATGAAGAGAAGCGTCGATAGATCCCATAATTACATCTGTAAGGTTATGGCTGGTGGCAAGATCGTGGAGGAAAGGAGTGATATTGAGAAAACGTTTGTGGATTTCTTTCAAGGCCTATGTAGTGAGGAGATAATGGTTGAGGATGAGGTTATAGATCAGTGGCTCTTTCAGAAACAACTACCAACGTTGAATTGGGCTAGCCAAAAAATACTTACCCAAGATATAGACGGGAGAGAAATACTCGCAGTTTTAAATAAAGCTAAGATAGCAGCGGGACCCGATGCAATCCCAGTAGAGGTCTATACGCTGATATCTGAATAAATCATTCCGATCTGGCTGAGATTGTTTAATGAAATTCTTAGAGGAAGTTCTTCTTTGCCGGATTCATGGAGTGAGGCTATTATCTCCCTAATTTTAAAGCCTGGGAAGGACCCAACTCAGTGTCAGTCCTATCGCCCCATATAATTACTAAACTGCGATTATAACATCTTTGCAGGTATATTGAATGCTCGGCTTAGTAAGATAGTGGGGTCAATAAGTCATCAAGATCAAAAGGGTTTTCTCCCGGGTAGGCAGATGCTGGGCTTGGTTCACTCCCTAATTGGCTCGATCGATCTGGCATCAATGCAGGGGGTTCCTTTTTCCATCATCACTGTCGAGGCAGCAAAAGCCTTCGACCATGTTAATTGGCACTACTTAAATAACACGTTGAAGGCTTTTGGCTTTGGTGACGCTTTTAGGGAAGTCCTTGAAAAAATATATAATACCCCCGGGCCCAGATCTTGGTTAATGGAAAAATTACTGTGGCAGTAACAATTCAACGAGGCACAAGGCAGGGGTGTCCATTATCCCCCATTCTATTCAATCTATACATTGAGCCACTGCTCCAAAGTCTTAGGCAGAATGATAAAATGTCCCCCTTTGAAGTTAATGGGTTTACTTGGAAGGTAGCATTGTATGCGGATTACCTCATTTTATTGTCCTCAAACGTCAACCCCACGTTATCTGAGTTACTGGCTGAAGTTCAGGCTTTTGGGAAAATGTCGGGATATCAAGTCAATAGCAACAAGACTGAGATTATGGCTTGGAATACTGCAGCTCAGGGGGTGAGGCTGTCTAAGGAACTAAGATAACTGAAAGTAATAATAACTCAGGACATAGGAAAAATCCCTAAAACAAATCTGGAGAAAGTTTCTAAGGAGGTGGAGAGCTTATTGAAGAGATGGCAGAGTATGCCGCTATCCCATTATGGGCGAGTTAATCTGATTAAAATGTCTGTCCTCCCTAAGTATGCCTACCTTTTTAATAATATACCCTTGACATTTGATAAGGTGATCTTCTTAAAATACAGGGTAAGATCTCCTCATTTATCTAGGCAGATAAATGGATTAGGCAGTCCTGGAAGAAACTAAGGCAGAAATTGTCACAGAGAGGTATGGGTCTACCAGATCTCCAGTTGTACTGCTGGGCATACCAATTACAAAACTGCAGGATGTTAATTTTAAAGCCAGATAGTTCCCTGATTGGTAGTATGTTTAAAGCTATGCTCCTAGACCTAGATGAGGTAGGCTTCATGTACAAATTTGGTGCTCTGAAATTCTTTTAAAAGGTCAGACTGAAGACATTATGTATGGCGGCTAAGGTATGGTCGGAATGCCGAGCTTGTTTGGGATTGTCCAACTACAGTGAATGGGCTCCAGTGTGGAACTCCCCAGGGACACCAGAATGCCTCTTAGACGCTTTAGCTCAGCCACTAAAGGAGGCTGAAGTCACACACTGGAAGGACATGGTAGATGGTAATAAATGCTACCCTTGGGGAGTCTGGAGGAACCTCACCAGTGGAGCTCTCTCCAGATTTAAGTATTATCAAATTTCCTCATGGTTTAAGAGTCAACATTGGTCTCCTCCTGAGGATAGCACCATGGAAGATGAGTTACAAGACCCAATTGTAAAAAAAAGGAAGTAGGACAGTGGTATCACCACCTTCTGGCTGCAGTGGATAGAAAAATGGAGCGTCCATACTAGGTCTGGGAGAGGTGCTTGCGGAGTGAAGATCGGGAAAAGTTATGGCAAGTATCCTTAGATATTCTACACCCATTGATTAAATATGCTGCACTCAGGAAGAATCACTTTCTCACACTTCACAGGATATACTGGTCCCTTCTGAAGCTTTCAAAAATAAAGAACGGTGAACAACAGCCATTCACATTGTGTTGTTCCTGAATTGTGCCATTGCTGTAAATTTTAATTGCGAACAGCACAAAATTACACAAAGTGGGCTAATGGTATAACAGTTCGCCACAACAGTTTTGAAGGATGTGTCTGGTATACGGTATTCCCAAGTTGCTCACTATCAGGGGCAGATTCTACAGTGCGATCTCCCTAAACATGGCAGCCAAGATTTTCACACTCTGGCCCATTTACGTTCACTGGTGGCTCCCTCTGGCATACGGGGTCTCTGTGGATCTATGTGGGCTCAACGCCCTCTACAAAGTACTCAATACTTGGTGCAGTGTACGGTTGCCTGCTCATGGCAAAAAGGGTTTGCTGAAACAGTCTTACACAGGGGCTATGGCCTGATTAGTGTACAGCTGATTCTTCACACCTCACTCAGGGAGTCCTCATGGTTGGGCTCCCCACTGGATATTGCTCCTTCCAATGGTCTCCTCTTTATCACAGGGCACATTGATCTTGGGAAGAAGGCAGGTGCTGGTGTTCCGGGATAGGTGGTCTAGGTGTCCCTGGCAGATGTCCCCTCACCTAGCAGGGAGAGTAGCGGCATTGGTCCCCTGGTCACAGGCAGAAGTCTTGCAGAGCTTCCGTTCCTCACACAGCCTATCTGGATGCTTGGCAAATAAAACATTTTGGGGGATTAACCTCCCCTTCTTATAGTCCTTTTCCAGACACCAAATGTAATTTGTGGTCTGGGTCTTTTAGGTTTTATGTTGGGGTTCTGCTTCTTTTGAAGTGGGCACTTGTACTTTTAATCTTCTTTCGTGAAAGAGGTCTGTCATAGGAGGCACAACTCCGAAGCTGATTGCCCACAGCACAATTCATGAGAGTGACCTGAGTTTACACCTGGATGGAACCCACAGTAATATGTGCATCACAGTGTTGATTCGAGACCCCCAGCCTCTACTCTGGATGACTCTCTTATCAGCCCCATTTCCCTTCCTGAGATGTGTCCAAGCTCCTTCTTTGTGATGTATCACTGAATCAAAGAACAGACTTTTAAAACGTAAAGGAAGTTGGATCCTTTTTTCTCCAGTGTGTGTCCCCACACAGCTCACAGGAATGCATCAATCTACAAATCTGTCAGAGGGTACTCCTCTTCTCCTCATGTCTTCACCAGCCTTGACTGGGCTTCCCAAATTGGAACCAGGGTCTTCCATACTATGTACCATTGCAGGCGGAGTCATTCAGTGTACACTCTCAGTCCACTTACTGTCCAGCACTAATATCTCTATGCGTTGTACATTTGCCTGCACACATGCATTCAGTATACACACTCACTCTGCGTGCACCGTTCAGTACTGAAGCACTCCTATATTTACCCATGGTGTGTTTATTTGAAAACACAAGCTGTACATGCACACTCACTATGTGTGCTGCACAACTTTTCATATTTCATGTATTCTATAACACGCAAGCATACATACCCCCAGCACATGCGGTCCCTGAGCACCACTGGACAGCACAGGATGACCGACATCTCTCATGTAATCTAGTCCTCTCAGGCATACAAACACCCTGCACATGTACTAACTACCGACGTACTGCAGAGTACTGCACCATTCTTGTACTGTACCCTTCCCAGGCACATATACACCCAACTCAGAGTCACCACTTGTGTGCTATGCATCACTGCACATCTACCCGATATAGGCCGCACACAGCAGCTGAACTTTTAAAAAGGTGAGTGAGCATGAAGGCCTTTCTTCAGTGATCCAGGGTAAAAAGGTCCTATTCACTAATGCTGATATCTACACGGTATGCTGCTAGCACTGTTTGTGCTGCTTAACTTCTGGTGAAGACGGTATCCGTCAACCACTATGAGGATAGTGCTGTGGGTGCCCCTCCCACTCCAGAAAGACTACAGTTCGTGAGACAGGCCTGTGTCATGGTTCATCCGCATGATTCATGTTCGCCTATGACAAACAAATCAGCATTACGGATAAAGACATCAGTACAGTTGGGCATCTAGGGCAGGGGTACTAGTCTCTCACCATGCAGGGGACTTTTTCAAACCCTACAGACATCCCTCCCAGTTCAGAATTCCATAACCAACCTCCAACCTGGAGATGTTGCATAGTCAGATCAGTAGAACCAGAGGGTAAACTCCATCAGCATTGCTGTGGCTCTATCTGTCTTTGTGCTCTACTATGAAGTCTAACCCTTGCAAAGAAAAAGACCATCTCTACAACTTGGAATTCTGTCCTTTTATTGCCATCAACTATTTCAGTGATGTATGATCTGTTTTCATCACACATTTAGTGGCAAACAAATATGGGCAGACCTTACAAAAGGCCCACACTATGGCAAAGCACTCCTTCTCAATAGCCACCCAGTTATGCTCTTTGGGTAGCAATTTTCTGCTAATGAAGGCTACCAGACACTCTCTATGGGGCATATTAACAAGCCAGGGGATAAAATTATCGCCGCTTTAGCGGCAGAAAACTGCAGCTAAAACGGCGATAATGGGCTTGATAATATGCTCTATGGAATTCCAATTGAAGCCCATGTTAGATGTGAAGGACGTCTAACATGGGCTTCAATTGGAATTCCATAGAGCATATTATCAAGCCCATTATCGCTGTTTTAGCGGCAGTTTTCTGTCGCTAAAGCGGCGATAATTTAATCGCCTGGCTTGTTAATATGCCCCTGTTTTTGTAATCCAATCGAGCTGACATTACTCCAAATCCTTTGTAAGGGGCATTCATCTGTGCAACGAAAGGCTGGCATATTTCCTCCCTTGTCTGCTTCAACGGGGTCAAAGCAGTCAATGGGAAAACTATACTTACATAGTTTTTCAAAAGGTTTCGGTAATATCCTGTAAGTACTAAAAAGGCCCTACCTTCAGTCTGGGTAGTAGGTACCTCTCACCCCACCACAGACTGAATCTTGACATTGAAAGGGCAAATCTTGCCGCTCCCCACCTCAGGTAGACTACAGAGGACTGCCCCACCAAACACCTAGTTGCCTTGATGGTCAGTTTTGCCTCCTGTTTTCTTACCAACAGCTATCCACGATGCCTCAGTTTAACTAACCATGAATTGCTGATCATCGCAATATCATCCAAGTAGGCAACACAGAATTCCTCCAACCCTGCAAGAACATGGTTCACCAGGTGTTGAAACGTGGCAGGAGCATTCTTCAACTCAAATGGCATCACTTTAAACTGGTTCAGCCCCTCTGATGAAGAAAATGCATTATTTTCTTTAGCATTTGGTGATTAAGTGTGAGATCTATCAGTACAATTCCAACAAGAAATTATCTTGCACTGACCTTAGCTGGTCGTACCCAGGAGGAGCGATGCTCAGGAGAAATAATACCCCAATGCCCAACAGTGTTTACCCCCATGAGCTTCTCAACAGCTCACCAAGAGAAAACTGCAAAGGGAAAGGGGGGAAAGAAAACAAGTAAAGGAGGGAAAGAGACTCTGCTCAAATATTTGCTTCCGTTCTGCCTGTGAGTGAATGTCCTTGTGGATGTTCGCTGGTGCACCATATCAGGACCCAGGATGTATCGATCTTGCAACCCTTTGACTGATGAGTTCCTAGAGGTGGAAGGCCACTGTTATTAACTGACACTGGCTGGATAATTATTGCATCTATTGTGAAAATGATGGGTGATGTAGTACTGAGAGTTAGCAATGATACCTATTTCCTTGTGAGGTATGGACCTAATAAATGGCTGAAATCCCTGTTTGGCTGTAGGCAGATTCAAAGGCTACAGGGAGAGCCAGGAACTCTTGAACTCAGAGTGAAACTCCAGCTGGCTATGATAATTCACGTGTGTTGCAGGACTTATTCTCATTCTCTCAAGTTACTCAGTTGTGACTCACTTGCTCTATGAGTACTCAATCACACTATGTTCACAACCACTCTTCATACAGGCATGCATGACCCAGTATTGCGTGGGCTTGAGCACTGTCCCAAATGTCACTCTTTTCCTTGAGCACTGAAACCAATCCTCAAACAACACTGTGTGCTTAATATGAAATGGCCCCACTTATGTAGCTGTAACAAGGGAAGCCTTCCCAGGAAGTCTTGGATAAATATATAATCTGTAGTCTTTATGCCTTGGGAGAATCTGAATCACCTGGATCAATGTTGTCACCGGAGTCAGGAGGCCACCAATTCAAGTAAGGACAAGGTAGTTGCTGCTGCTTGGTCGGATGCAGTATTGCCAAGCAAGGTGTGGAATTAGGCATGGCTATTTATAGCCACAGGCCTCAAAATGGCTATCAGCCAATCAGGTGTTTCATGACCGCTGGGTGGACTGAAGACATATTCCCCCAGCATGTTTGTGTACATGTGAGGTATCTTCTATGTGTGCATGTATGTGTGAGTTTCCACCTCCAGGCTCCCATTGCCCTGGTACTTAGGACGCCCCAAAGGGTAGTGTGTTTGGCGGGAGCAATGTGGAGCCTGACATTAACCCCTGCAAAACTCGCTGTCTAGGCAATGGCTTGGGCTTAGATGGGTGAGTAGGATGGAATTTGTTGACCAAATCATGAGCATGGAGGAGGTTTGAAGCTGGTTCTCATAACCGTTCCTCTAGCCCAAAGCCTTTCCAATTCACTAAGCAATATAGGTGCCCTCCACTACCTTTTGAATTTAAGACCTGTTTAACCTAATATTCATTTTCACAATCTATCAGAATGGGAGTAGACGGAGTCTGGACTCTTATGTTTGGATAACAAACCTTCAACAATGATACGTAAAAAACAGGATGGATTTGCTAGTGGGTAGGTCTAACGTAACTGTGACTGGGTTGGGGACACATGAATGGTGCCACATACTGTGGTTTTAATTTGCGAATACCTAGAAATATCAAATGTTTAGAGTCTAACCATGCCTGGTCCCCTACCTGGAATTTAGGTTTGCTGAACGTTTTCTGTTAGTATAGTTTTTGGTAGTCATCTGGGATTCTTCTAAGTGCCATTTAGCTCCCTGCATAGTTATGTACAAGTGTTTATGATGTTACTCTATGGAGGATTTCCCTGGCAAGGTGAAAGGTAACGAGTTTGGATGAAAGCTCTTAGATAATGACCTAATACTTGATTCAGGAGATCAGTCTTCTCATCAGTTTCCAGATGGTAACTGAAGGATAGATGATCAATATTTAATATTTTACATACCTGTTGCCAAATTGAGAGGTTAATTGAGAGCCTCAGTCGGAAATGATGAGTTTAGGGATACCATGCAATCTAATTATGTGTTGGGCAAAGTCCTGCCCTAAGCTAACAGCACTAAGGAGTTTTGGCAAGACCATAAAATGTCCTTTCTTGGTTAAGTGGTTTATTAAAACAAGAATCACAGTGTGGCCTTTATTGTTCGGTAGCTCAACCACACAGTCCATGGAAATGGTGTACCAAGGAGTTGGTGGAATTGGGGTGGGCAGTAAGAGACCAGCAGGTTTTATATGGCTGGATTTGACCTGAGCACAGCTGGATAAGCTACTAAAATTGGTCAACATTTGTTCTCATAATGGGCCACCAGAAGTACAGAAAAATTAGGGCAATAGTTTTGATTAATGCCAAGGATCTTTCTAAATCAGAATCGTGTACCCACTATAGGACCTGAAATTGGATGTCGGGAATGGTATGTGCTGGTGTGACCATGATACCATAGCCCATCTTTTTCTTTTTTGTTTCTATCTTCAGATAATCACTCTCTAGATTGCACAGTGGTCCTTTATGTTTTTAGGAATTTAAAAAAGTATTTTGTCACATTAGCCATTCCCTGGTCTACGCTGCTTGGATGTACGGTCTGTTCCTGTGGGATAAGAGGAGGATCAATGTCTGGATTTTCTTCTTGGATTCCTCAAAACCGTGATAAGGCATCTGCCTTAATATTTTGGACTCCTAGCCTGTTAGAAATAGTGAAATCAAAATTGGAGATCTATAATGACCAACTCAATTGACATGGGGTGAGAGCTATGGCTGATTTAAAAAATTGAACATTCCTATGGTCCGTATAGATTTCTACTGTGTGCCTAGCTCCCATTGGAGTGGTGCTAATCTCCAAACACCCATTTAATCGCAAAAATTCCTTTTCAGAAATGGTGTAATTTATTTCACAAGGTGTTAACATTTGCAAGCAATATGCCACCGGATGTATTTGGTGCATTTCCAGATGTTTTTGTGACAACACTGATGCTAGGGCTTAACTGGTAGTGTCCGCTTCCAGGATAAACTGTAAAGTTACACCTAAATGATGAAATATCGGGGTTTGCACAAATCTTGTTTTCAGTTCAGTAAAGGCCTAATCAGTTTCGGGGAGCTGTTGGAAGGGAACTCCTTTGCGAAGCAATCTTGTGAATTAACCACTAAAGAGAAGTGTTTAACAAACCATTGATAGAAATTTGCAAACATTAAAAAGCTTTGCAACCTTTTCACATTTGCTGATGCCAGCCACCTGAGGACTGCCACGACCTTACTGTCATCCATTTGGAACCCTTCCGGACTAATCACATACTATGAAAAAATCAATCATGGAGACATTAAATAAACACTCCTACAGTTTGGCAAAGAGATGGTGTTGGTGTAGGCAAGCTAGGACAGCATTGACATGTTCTACGTGATCCCGGGGTGTGTCTAAATAGATGATAATATTGTCAATATAGGTGATACAGAAGACATCAAGTTAACACTTAAATACTTCATCCATAAAGTATTAAAAGGCTGCCGGGGCAATGCAGAGACCAAAGGGCATGACCTGACACTCAAATAGTCCAAACTTGCTTCTAAATGCGATCTTCCATTCGGTGCCTTGTTGAACTCTGACTAGATGGTATGTGCCCTGGAGGTCTAAATATCACTGCCGCCTTTGTCTGATCTATAAGAACAATGAATAAATGGCATTATTGATTCATGGTTATTTTGTTATGGCTTGATAATCGATACATGTTCGCAAATCCTCCCTTTTTAAAGCACAAAAAAAGTGGAGAGGATGCCAGGGATTGAGAAGGACGAATAAACCTGGAAGCTAGATTGTACTCCATGTAAATCTTTAAATGGTCGGTTTCAGGTTCGCTAAACGCAAATTTTCAGCTACATGGGTTCAAGGCCTCAGGCATTAGAGCTATACAACAGTCGTAGTGACTATCGGGAGGGAGCTGACCGGCTTCTTCTTTGTCAGACACGGCTTTGTAAGCAGTATAACATTTGGGTAGAGAAGTTAAGCACCATATCTGGGTATTCACACAGCCATTATTTAGATGTTTGGCAGGGCCATTCTTTCTAGATAATGGACCAATCTTAGTTGGACAGCAGTGTTTAAGGCAAAAACTAGAGTTTGACTCTATGGAATGTATGGCAGAATGTACTAGAGGATCTTGGAGAGTAAGCCATGGAATACCAAGTATCAGTGTGAACTGAGGGGCATCTATGAGTTTGAACTGAATTTGCTCTACGTGTGTTTTGCCAGTTGTCATAGTTAACTCCTTGGTGTGATAGCAAATTAGCCCTGAAGTTAAAGTAGAGCATTCACTGAGTTTACCAGTTCTGGCACCATTTTCTTCAGTGAAGGAATCCCTACTTGTTTGGAAAAGCCTTGGTCAATAAAGTTTCTGGTAGTCCCGGAATCTAGCAACACCAAAACATACACCTGCCTGCCATTGGGCAGAACTAATACTACCAGTATGTTTATTGTGCTACAGTATTTTGCAGGGTGGACCGATTTTTGGGCATGGAGCCTCAGTCATACTCGAAAATCTATGTTTTCCAACTCCATCTGCCCTTAAGGCCGTCCGTCTTCACAACGGTTTGATTTTTTAATGAGGTTCTAGCGTCTGGTCCTTTTTGCTCTTGTTCTACAGTCATTTATGGAGTGTCCAATACGGCCACAGCACACACACAGATTAAAATTTCTCTGACGGTCCTGTTCTTCTGAGGACAATAGACCATGTACTCCCCCAACATGCATTGGTCCCACACTGTTTAATTTATCCATGTTTTCGGAAGATGTTTTTCTTGGCAGTGCAATGTATACCTGAGAGTCGGTTATTCCTGTTGTTTTTCCTTTCTGACAAACGGTGGTCCAACTGCACATTAAGTGTAATTCACTTGCCACAACTAGTTGGGAGATTTATTACTTGAGCAAGTACATCCTTCAATTCCCCCTGAGATATGAGTGAGCCCCAATTCTCTGTGGGTCACTCTCTTTCTACCAAAGTGGTAATGTACGTATGAAGGTTTCTCGATCCTTGTCTCAAAGTCAGTAGTTCTTTATCTAGTGACATGGAATGTACCTTTCTATCAAACAACTTCTACATTGCAATGAAAAAGGTACCAAAATCATAAAGTACAGGATCATTTATCTCCATTAGCGGAATAGACCAAGTTTTGGCATTGGCACCTAAATAAAAAAACACAAAAGCGGTTTTAGATTGCTCATCTGAAAAGGCGAACGGCTTACAAAGGAAATGCAATTTGCATTGGTTTATGAAAATAGCGTATTTTTAAGGATGCACATAAAAACGCTTGGTTGGTGCTTAGGGAATTGCAGGCGGTGGTAGAACCTGGCTGTTTGACGTTGACTGTTGGGGTATCCCCCCAGGATAGCTGAAGCACCGGACATAGGGGGTGATTTGTAGAGCTGCCTAACCTAGTAAATAATGGTGGTAGGGCCTATGTCCGCAATCAGGGTTGTACCTTTACCAGTCTCCCATTTTCCCTTTCAAGCTAACCATGCCACCTCCCGTTGGACTGAACCCTGCTCCTTACGTAACTCCTTATTCTCCAACCTAGATGCTTGAACCTCTCCATGTAGGGCTGTAATAGAGTCTAGAATAGTTCCAAGGACCTTACCAGTATCCATCGCTCAGGCTGGTTAAAAGCATGAGCTTGACAATCTGTCAGATCTATCAGTACAATTCCAATAAGAATTAATCTTATCACTAACCTAAGCATGTTGTACCCAGCAAGAGCGATGCTCAGGAGGAAAAATCCACCAGTGCCAACTGTGCTGACCCCGATGAGCTTTTCAACAACTCACCAAGAGAAATCACCAAAGGGACAAGAGGAAAGAAAACAATGAAAGGAGGGGGAGCGGATCTGCTCAAGTGTTCGCTTCCGTTCTGCCTCTGAATGACCGCTCGAAGGGATGTCCTCTGTTGCGCCCTATCAGGACCCAGGATGTATCGAGCTTGCAACCCTTTCACTGATGAATTCCTAGAGGAGAGAGATCACTGTTATTAACTGACACTGTCTGAGTAATGATTGCATTGATTGTGCATATTAAGGATGATATAGTGCTGAGTTTTAGCAATAATACCATGTGAGGAATGGCCAAATGGCTGGAATCAGGGAGAGCCGGGAACTCTTGAACTCAGAGTAAAAGTCCGGCTAGCCTTTATAATTCATGTGTGTTGCAGTTCTTATTCTCACTCTCTCCAGTTGCTCAGTTGTTACCCACTTGTTGTATGAGTACTCAATCACACTATGTTCAAAACCAACTCTTCATACAGCCATGCTTGGCACAGTATTGAGAACTGTCCAAAATGTTGCTCTTCTCCCTGAGCGCTGGAAAAAATCCTCATACAACACTTTGTGTGCATATTATGAAATGGCCCCAATTATTTAGCTATAGCAAGGGAAACCTTCCGAGGAAGTCTTAGATAAAAAGAGAATCAGTAGTCTTCATAATTTTAAGACGTTTGAGTGATAGTCCTGACAACAGAATGAATTCTGAGCCCAGCCACTCGTGCTTGCGAGTATTACATCAAGTTTGTACTTCGCTTCATTTAGTTTTGCAGCTTGGCAGTAGATGTGGCAGTTTGGAAGTATTGCCACCTCGGGAGGAGCTGAATTGCCTGAATGTATGTCATCAGGGAAGTCAGGAAGCCGCCAATTCAGGTAAGGACGAGGTTGTTGCTGTTGCTCAGTCAGATGTAGGATTGCCAAACAAGGCATGGCATAGGGCATGGCTATTTATAGCAACAGGCCACAAAATGACTGCAGAGATTCCCAAATCTCGAATGACCATGGAGCAGCCAATCGGGTGTTTCCTGACAGATGGGTGGGCTGAAAACATATTCCCCCAGCGTGTCTGTGTGCATGTGAGGTGTCTACTGTGTCTGGCTGTATGTATGTGAGTTTCTGTCTCCAGAAGACCCCGAAGGGGAGTGTGGGCGACGGGGAAATATGGAGCCTGGCACAAAGCGAACGGTCCATTTGTCAGATCCAAAGTGCTCAAGTACTTGGCAGCAGCTAACCAATCCACAAGCTCATCTGCTCTGTGAATTGGATGAAAGCAAAAGGAATAAATGATGGATGGAATGCTGAAACAATGCAAACATTCACCCCCAGTCACAAAGATCTGGAATTAATCCATTGTTCTTTTTCTCACCAAGCCACCCCAATTTGGACCCAGCCATATGCAAATTAGTCTTGACCCTGTTCCTCATGGGAACAGTCCAGCCCGAACTGCCAAGCCAAGTTCTTCCT
Organism: Triturus cristatus; assembly: GCF_964204655.1. Classification (NCBI taxonomy): domain Eukaryota; kingdom Metazoa; phylum Chordata; class Amphibia; order Caudata; family Salamandridae; genus Triturus; species Triturus cristatus. Next base: position 319,019,684 of record NC_140589.1, on the reverse strand, counting down.
GGACTGAAAACAAGCATCCTGGGACAGGTTTCTGTGCATCACCCCTCATCATCCAGGCTAGCTTGAATACAGTAGCACAGTGAGCACGGAACCCACGTCTGGGCATGCCTGGCGCACTTAGGGTGAGAAAGCAAAAGACACACAGATGATGGACCGAATTCAGAGCTAATCAAACATTCACCCCCAGTTAAGAGATCTGGGTTAAATCCATTGTTCTTTTGCTCACCATGCCACCCCAGTTTAGATCCAGCCATATGCAAATCAGTCTTGACTCAGTTCCTCATGGGAACAGTACAGCCCGAATGCCAAGCGAGTCCCTCCCTGGACTTGAAACAGGCATCCTAGGAACGGTTTTGGGCATCACCCCATATCAGCCAGGCTAGCTTGAATCCAGTGGCACAGTGAACCAGGGACCCATATCTCGGCATACCCGGTGCACTTATGGCGAGAACGCAGAAGACACAGAGATGATGGATGAAATGCAGAGCAAATCAAACATTTACCCCCAGTCAAGAGATCTAGGTTAAACCATTGATTTTTTGCTCACCATGCCTTCATCAGTTAACCCCCCAGGGTCCCGAAGGCCCAGTGTCAGTCTTAACTGCTGCCTCTCCTCAGGCGCCCCCAAGTCAGGATCCTGCACAATGAAGTCAGGCTGCTCGCAATGGACGTGGCAGCACCAGTTGGCACAGGCTCTTCCTGATGAGCAGAGCTGCCAGACGGTTTCCAGTGATCGAAGCTACTCTCACTGAGCAAAAACAAAAGGTAAGTTGCTCTTCCCATAACAAAAGGGGGGATTTCTGGCTCCTGACTGATCCAATGAGGGTGTGATGTCTTCAGTGGTGTCCGCGATTCTCTGGGAAACGGTCAAATGCAGTTGGTGGGCTAGACCCTCTGGTTCCTACAGTAATCCTCTCATCTGGGCCATGACCCAAACAGTTGGCCACAGCAATAGTGGCAGCCCTTTCTGCATATGGGTTTGCTGTGTTGCTCACCATTATACTCAGACTCTTTGGTGCAATCGCCCTAAACACGGTAGACAAGAGTATCATGCTTCAGCCCAATTAAGTTCATTGGTGGCCCCCTCTGTCATATGGGGTTACTGCACCGAGGGCGTGTGGGGTCAGCACCCTCCACACAGCACTCAGTACTTGGCAAACCCCTCTACTGGAATACAGCGGACACAGAAAACAGTCTTGCACACAGGCTATGGCCTGATCGGTGCACAGCTGAATCCTCGCACAGGGAGTCCTCACAGTACGGTTCCTCACTGGACCACACTCCTTCCAACACTTTCCTCCTCTTCACAGGGCACACTGGCCTTGGCAAGCAGGCAGGCGCTAGCACTCCAGGCATCAGAGCAGGTGGCCTGGGTTTCCTTGGGTGATTTCCCCCCACCCAGCAGGAAGACTAGCAGGCCTTGGTCCGTAGACCTGGCCATGGACAAAAGACTTGCGGAGCTTCCCCTCCTCACACAGCCCATCTGGCTGCTTGGCAGATGACACATTTTGGGGGACTCCATCTCCCCTTCTGTTAGTCCTTTTCCAGACATCAAATGTAATTTAGATCTAGGTCTTTGAAGTTTTATTTTGGGGTTCTGCTTGTTTTGATGTTAGCGCGTCTCCTTTTCATCTTTCTTCATGAAAGAGGTTTATCAAAGGAGGCACGACTTCAAAGCTGATTGTCCAAAACATAATTCATGGCAGTGACATGAATTTACACCTGGATGTTAGCCACAGTAATTTGTGTGTCAAAGGGCTGATCACAGACCCCAAGCCCTACTCTTTATGATTCGCTTATCAGTCCAATCTCTCTTCCTGAGATGTGTCCAGGCCCCTTTCTTGTTCCATCACTGAGTAAAAGAGAAGTCTTTTGAAATGTAAAGGGAGTCTGTTTCTCTTCTCTCTGGTGTGTCCCCACCCAGCCCACAGGAATGCAACAATCCACTAATCTGTCAGGGGGGATTCCTCTCCTCCTCATGTCTTCACCAGATAGGCCTGGTCTTTGCAAAATGTAGCCCAGGGCCCTCCATTCTATGTAGCACTGCAGGCACATTTACTCAATGTACACTTCAGCACACTTACTGTCGAGCTCTAATACCCCTATGTATTGTACATTTACATGTACACATGCATTTAGTATACAAACTCAAACTGCACACACTTTTCAGTACTAAAGCTTTTCTATATTCAACTAGGGTGTGCTTATTTTTTTTTCTCCACGAAATGGGTGACCATAGGTGCTGTTATCACCTGTTTTTGGATTCTGGAGTGATGCTGGACAATACGTTGGTTGACTTGTTGATTTGTTTTGCCAATATATATTTTAGGGCATGTGCAGATGACTGCGTAGACTAAATTTTTTGTTTTACAGTTCGAAAATTCTTTGTGTAGCCACATCTGGGTTATGTCTGAATTCAGTGCCTTCAACAGTAAATTCACAAACCAAACAATTACCACATTTGTGTTGCCCCTCAATTGGTTTTAAATTCCATTGAGCCCTTGGAGCCTTCTTCAGATTAGTGTTAGCCACTTCAGCTCTTACAATGGTTTGACCAATGCTGGTGTTCTTCCTCATTGCAAATATGGGGCATTCAAATGAACATTCCACATTTTGGAAAAGGTGCTAATTCTTGAGCACTATTTGACGAAGTTTGTTAGTGTGTGGACTGCAGGTAGAGACACAAACCAGTTTGTCTAACTGCTTTTTAGTTTTTTTGTCAGTAAATCTTCACGTGGAGTATACCAATCTATTTTGATGGCATGTTTGAGTAATTTCTTTGGAAGTGGATAGTAGATAAAAATTAGAAACACTCTCCTTTTATTTTTCTAGATCACACCAATTCTAACCAAGGCAAAAGCCCTGAAGAGAGCCCAAAGAAACGTGTCAGCATCCCCTTTTTCCATTGAGGATTCTTTAAATCATGAATATCGGAGTCTAGAGGGTTATTCTGTAACATTCTCCCCCAGTGGGCTCTGTCTTTAAAATTCTTTTTCCCAATGGTCAGCACCCTAATAAAAAGAACATTATAAATCTTATGTTTTAGGTCTGCTGCATGCGTGAGCTTTTCACAAAATTAACTGGTGTCCAATTTAGTAAGCTGCAATTGTTTACATGTGTTTAATGTATTGCTATTTTTTGTTCAATCTGTGTAAAGTTTTGTGTGAAACTGAAAATATTTTCTCAATTTCAGACACTCATGATATTGAAAAAATAGAATTAAATGAAGTAAATGGTTAAATAAATAACCAGGACCAATTAATCAAGATTGGGTCCTTTTGTCTGTTTAAATAGTGAACAGCAGTGAATGTGGTGGCTAGGTCTCTTGTTGTGTAACTTTTAGAAAGTTGGCATTTTCTTGTCCCAACCATTTGGTGCCTGTAGGTTGTGTCCTGGATCACATGAATGTGACTAGCCTTTGTATATTCCTCCCAGACAGTGGGACAGAAGGGGCAATTTGTTGGGCTAGGATGGGTGGGGCGGAGCTGCCCGGAAGGGTGAGATGGAGATGGCCCCTGCCCCACTTACATTTCAAAGGGATGCATCCAGCACAATCACAAAGGAGCCTGATACCAGTCTATTTCCACCCCAGACTACTTGGAGCCTTGGCAGGGGAAGAGAATTAACTTTCCAGAAGTAGTTGTGGGGGTAGCCAGGATGTCGCCCCACTTCAATGGCTATCACAAGGTATAAATATTGAACCTCCTGAACCACTTCTTTAGTACACTCCTGGACCCGTGGAGTACAGACGAAGGACTGCCTTGTTCTCCATAGGCCTTTCCTGCTGCTTGAGGCCTGCCCTGCTCTCTGAGAATGAAGACTGGACCTGCTTTCTTCATTACTGGCTAACCTGAGAGACTCCTGGGGTCAGTTGGTTGACCTCCTGTTCTGAGATACAGAGACACAACAAGTTCCAGAGTCTTCCCTGCAACTGCCTAGCAAACCTATTGCAACTGGGCCTGACAGTGAACCTGCCTGTGCCCTGCTGACCTCTGCAAGAGGGAGTCTCTGATCCCCAAGACGTGCCTCCAAAGGTTCTGGACCCTTGACTGACATAAGGGTGGACTTCTATAGAAGAAAAGCAAAAATGCTAAAGCTCTTCACCACAAGGATTCTAGTTGTTTATACCCTCCTCAACAAATAACCCAATGTGTTACAGGATTGCTTCTATACTTCCTCATTTTTTATGCCATTCTTTCCATTAAGCTTCTCTGAAAATGAGTTTGCCATATTCATCAGAACCCCTGTGGCAAAATACTATGGCCTTCTACCTGCAGGGTAAATCTGCTTACAAACTTGTATGAATATTGTATGTTAAGCTGCTGTTACAAACTTATTTCACTTGCCTCTCAACCCATATTTCTAAACCTCTTCTACTATCAAATGATTGTGCCAATACTCTGTTGGATTATTGTCCAGTGCATCCTAAGGATTGCTGTGAACTCATCCAGCTGCTTGTACTCCATCAAAGTTATTGTTCAGAAATGCACTTGCCAATTGAAGCTGCTTATAGAGCACTGCTGTGAGAGAGGGTAGATTTTGTATCATAGGGGGCCCCTGGCCCGTTCTGGCCACACCTGCATTATGAGACCCTTGTCCTTGCCCTGCCAGCCTAATTGTAGGCCGTATTACATTGACCAGTGGGTCCTGTGTTGCTATATAGTCACCCTGGGACATCCCTCCCACTTAACCAGCATGAAACTGCTGTGTAGGCCCTTCTGTTCGAAATATAGGCCTTTGTTACATTGACCATAGCTCTGCCGTTTTAGTGTATTGCAGGCTTATGGCAGGTCTGACCCAACTCATATTCAGTTCCTCTTTCTGCGAGGTTTCCCGCTCCAAACTAGTAGCCCCCACCCTACCGTGCTCTGTGATCGGAATCAAAGTTCAGCATCCCCTTGAGACTTCGACATACAGTAAGCTGCATCCTGGCATGGCACTTGTTTCCTGAGCAGGGGTCCCACTTTTAAGGGAAGTGGCAACCGCAGAGTGTCAAGTTAGGAGAACTGAAGAGATTTATATGTGTCTATATTCAATTCACGCACAATATCTGTTTATATTTTCTGAGTCGCGTACAATGTCTGCTTATAGTTTCTGCTTGCTCTGCGAAATTTACGACAAGCGATTGGCCTGAGACACTGACCTTTTCACCTAGTTCATTGTCAGCATTAAGTGGGTAAATGACGACATGTCTGGTAAATACTGCAGACGAAGCTATTTGGGTAGCATACGTAGGTAGAAGTTGCGTGCGAAGGAGCCCAGAAAATAGTATAAATAGGGAGCACCCACAGTCATAGACGGACTACCTCGCTGTCTGTATGTGGGTTACGGACTGCGTAGAGTTTTCCCCAAGAGCAAAAGAAGCTCTTGCGTCTGCTTAGCATTATGTTGTATTTTACCCATATGAAATGTCTTGTCATGTTTAATCATTGTTCTCTTTATTTGTTTCTCCTTTTTTGTATTTACATAATGTATTCATTGTAATTGCAGGAATGCTTGCTCTAGAGTAAACGTGAGAGTTCCTAGGTGACAGAGTTCTTATACTCTGAAATGTTTCTCCTTGATGTAACCTGTTTCTTCAATTGCACTTATAAATGTGTTCTCTTTCTCTCTGACAGTACAATAGTGCAGATACGGAGGGTATCATGATGAGCTCCATGTGATTATCTGAATTCTGTATTTTATGCCTTTGTCTTGCAGTTTCTTTGAAGTTGCATCTTCTCATTAAACTGCCATTGTATTCTGCCTCCAATTCCATGTCTCACATGTCTATTTTCTTCAATTTTAGAGCAAGCATTCCTAGGCACCCCGGTTCAAATTAAGGTGCCCCTTTTGTCCCTGACTAACTCTCCTGCTCAGTTCTGTGGTGGCTCCCGGGGCTCTGAGTACCGCCCCTAGCTTCCTTGTCCTGTAATAAATCCTCCCTCCAACATTTTGGTGCCGTGTGACTCGGAGTAGCAGTGCCTGCAGACGGGGGCAGTAACGGCTGGGTTCGAGGGGACGCAGACTGAGCACTCGTGACTCCTTTCTGGCCGACGCCTTTGAGTACAAGCACTCGGGTGAGTATTAGGCTACCTGACGTGAGGTGACGCTTTGGTGACGGTTTATGAAAGGAGCGCTTGTGAGGCTTCTGTGTTTTTCTCGGCGCTCTCAGTTCTTTCCTGTCTCCTGTCTGGTTGGCCTCGCTAAGGACATTTTTAACTGGGGAGGCTTGTGTGGAATTCTGAGCTGGACAGTACGGTCAGGAAGTTGTTGGTTTATTGTTTCCTTTATGTTATATATAGATGTATGTGCTATTGTTTTTGCCTTGAGTGCCCGGAGGAGAAGGCTGCGTCTTGCGCCTTTCACGGGCTTATTTAGCTCTTTTTTTATTATTACATTTTTACATTTTACATTTTTACATTGTTTTTGTAGGGAAACAGGCATAGAAGAAAGACAATAAAAAAGTAAAAAGAATAAGGGATAAGGAGAGGCTGTTTATGTCTGCAGTCTTTTCAATGCTATTCTTTTTGGTATAGCTTGCTGTTGGGTCTCTCTGTATATAGTGAAACAGAGAGCGCCTCTTTACCAGGGGGCTACGGGTCGGCCTGGTAGAAGAGAAGGAGAGATACGATTTACTATCGTATTCTTTCAGCAATAAAAAAAGTGCTCCACCGAGTGCTGTGTGGATACAGTGGAGGCTCTCCTACATCAATACAAGGTAGGAAAGAGGTTGGATATTGTCGGTCCACTTAGCTACTGGATAACGGATATCGCCTGGATTATGAGGATTTTAAGAGGTTCCCCGGGTTGGTTTATTGGATGTTATGAGTTTTTGGTAGTTCTGTGACAGTTTCCCTTTTGTGCGTGCGCCATTTGTAAATAGGAAGCACGTGTTCTATTTTTGTCCTTCAGAGGGCAAGGTATGCAGTCATTGTCTGAGAATAGACACTCTGAACGTGCCTGACTTACTTCTTTCGTGAAACACATGTAGAATTTCATGACTGCATGACTTCAGGTTACCGTTTGATAATGCATACAGAGGCTCATTAAAGTGAAGCAATAGCACTTTATTGTGGTTGGTGCTTATATGGGCACTGCAGTAAGGGTCACTGGCTGACACAGAAGCTGCTTTTAGTAAGGCCATATTATTTACGTGCACAGTTATTTTGTTATTTGTATTTTTGATGATATGTTTTATGATATGCAGATGTATATTGAATATATAAGAACATGATGGTTATGTTAAATTGATGTTGACTGGTCTGTATCGTTTTATTAGGATAAGACCTGCTAGGTAGGGTTGCCATTGTAACAGAAGATCACTGCCAAATGCAGAAGATTGGTTTATTAGTGAGATTCAATAACTAGGGAGGAATGTAAATGCTTTTTGTACTCCCACATGCATTGATCTGCCACTGATAACTGAAGTGATCTGACTTCTCACCAGAAGGAGTTTATAACGGCCCAGATAAACGGGAGATTAAAGAGGCATTTTATTTAACAATCAAAGAGGCATTAGGGGACAAGCTTTTACTTGACCACCCTGCCTCCTCCCTAACTATTGACACATAAGGAGAGCAGAATATATATATATATATATAGTACTAAGAGATACAGATGAGCTATAGTGAACAAGAGTCAGTTGGGGTAGTTCTGCACATACTAGATGACAGAATAATAGCGGTACACAATCCTGGCGCACCGACCTTTCATGTATTTAGTAAGACCAATAATAACTAGGATTGTAACTGTTTTTATGTATTAGAGCTGTTGCCTTTTTTTTGTGAATAAATAGTATTATATCATTTTCCTTGCCCCCTAGCCCCTGTCTGATCCATGTGGCTCAGCACCACATTTAATTAGCACAGGTCATTTTCAGATGACTGACCACGTAGTGCACAACAATATATCTCGAATTGTTTAACTATTTCCTCACATTTATATTTTGATGCATGTACTTGGCATCAGGAGGTTGTGTCTGGCGTCTCTCACTTTGTGCCGCAAATATTTGTTTATGGGACTGCATCTGGCAGCTCAAATTTGTTCTGAATTTTAATCACTTATTTGGTGTAGATTGTATTGTTTGAACGTTTAACAGTGTCTTTTTTTTCAACTGCGAGTTTCCAAAAGCGGAGCTACTTTTCTTCCTTCCTCACGTTGCATTGTGGTTTTCTACCTTAGGCCTGGCACTAGCCAACGCCTTTTTGACTTCTCTCTCCATATTTGTAATGGGTGTCCTCTGTTCTTCTCCTTTGTCAGCTACGTGCGGTGTACTTTAATAGATATAATGTCTGTCACCTTCTCTCGATTTGCAATTTAGTGTCTCTCCCCTCGCTTACCTGGCTTATAGGCCTTTTTCCCAGAAGTGACCACAAGTACGTCATGTCCTATAGGTCAGAGGCACCTGATAATGTTGTCCTTTTGTGGTCAACAGTGCATCATTAAAAGAGTATAAAGATCTGCTCCTTAATCCATTCAACGGACTACCCTGCTGCAGTGGCCTCTTGGGTCACTGACGCCTGTGTGGTCTCCTTCAGCCCTCTATCTGAGCATCTTTGGCTGAAGCTCTGATTTCTTATTGTGCTTTGAAATGGTCTTTTTCTCTCTCCTCTGCATAGCCCTTATTCTGAAACATTATTGCAAAGCACTAATGGTTGTCCCTCCTAACTTGACATGTGCGTTTGTTCTTCGCTTCAGAAATGTGTCTTTAAATGCCAAAACTTTGATAAGACTTCCAGGCTATATATTGAATTTTCCTTAAACAAAGGGGTTCTTCTTTCATACAGATAAGACAGCTATTGTTCCCTGTCATTTACACGTCTATTTTGGCATATTTTTGCAGAAGCACCCCCTCAAGTTAAACTGCCTTGGTGCAGTGCCCCAGGACCATGTAATTTCACCCTTTCATTGCATTTAAATGTATTTTGAAATTTAAATCCTTGCACGATTACTTTTCTCATTTGAGGGTTTGCCTTCTAGATAATTGAGCGTCATAAACAACTATTTTTGTGTTACTGTTTTTGGCTGATTACAGATGTAGTTTTGAATAGTCTTTCTGGAGTTAACAAACTGATGAATATATTCTCTGCTGGGTTAATGATTTGATGAATAAAAGTGGCACTTCAACGTAAGACCTTTTGTTTTTAGAAGGGAAACACTTTCTCTTATTTTTCTTATGGGCCCTCCTCATCTCTTTCTCTCACAGTGGTGCCATAGGAGATGTTATATGCAGGTGTACTTCTCTTGTGCACTACAGTAAGAAGTGATAAGCAGGAACATCTGGGTTCGTGCCAAGCACACCCACTTTAACTGAGACAGGTTCAACTAGAGACCACGCAACTGGTGCGCGGTGCATCCAGTGAATACTGTGTCTAGCTTCCAAGTAGCTGCCTTTACAATTCTTAATTACATCTTTTTATGCACAGTGTTTTGAAAAGATTCCCCTATTTTGACTCTTTACACACTCACGCTTCTCATTTCACCTTTCTGGCGTGCTTGCACCCATAGTACAAAATCCTCCCACTTGAATATTCAGTAAAGTGGTAGTAAGAAGGGGAGGAAGGCTTTTTGCATGCACTAGTCGCCACAACACACAGCACCTTTTTGCGTTTTCTGGTTGCTGTTACATCCTAGACTAGGCCCAGCATCAAATGATAGAACAGTCACACAAAAGAAAGACGGACATAATAAGATGAGGTTAAGGACTGCCGTCCCTTACCACCCAGAGCACAATGATAGAAGTTGTGATACCAGGTAAAATGGAGCTGTTACTTATGATATTTATGGGTCATGGACCGCCATATTGAAAAGACTGACAAAAAGCCATCAATATAAGTAATATAGTTTCCTGGCAGAAAAGGAGATACTTTCAGTTTCAAATGCATATTAATATCTCTCTCTTTGGGTGGCCAGTTATAATTCACACTGAAGGTTGCACTGAGTGCTGTAGTACTGAGCAACCAAGTACAGAATAATTTACTCCTACCTGCGTTCCAAATTCAGCAGCAAGTGAAGCAGGCACAAGCAGTAGCCCATCATGCTAGGGCAGATCCAGTAAGTGCTGCCACAAAGAGCACACAGTTGGGATTAGTTAATAGGGAAGAATCCTGAAATTGTGTCTCATGGCCAAGAAAGTTAGTGACACTTTAGAGATAAAATGATGGAGTGGAATGCATGCTAGACATACCCATGGTTTGACTTCATGAGCACACGTCAAGTGCTGCCAGATCTCCTCAGCCTTTCATCTTTCCAAGTTGGATAAAATTAGTACCGTGGAGTTAGGGGAACAGTAAAGGTTTGCTATTTTGCGCCACAATACCATTCTGAGTAAACGTGCGCTTTACAAAAAAGCCATATTATTTTAAAATAAGCTATATTTTACGTACAACTAAAGACAACACGTGTCTGGATGTTACATGGTGTTGAAGGGTTAACAGATTTTTGAGGCTGCCTTCAGAAGTAGCAGTACTGGCTGACTACAGATTCTGGGCGTTGAGCCAGGCAGGAAAGGTGCTTCCTGTGTTTGGAAGTGAACATAGGATTTTGTAGAAAGGAAAATGTATGTGTAGAAATATATTTGTTTGTGGAAGTGAAGAGGAAGAGTTGCCTAGAATCACACAATTTGGTAACGGGTGAAGCCGAGATTGAAAATAGTGTTTTCAGGTTTCACGTGGAGCAGTTCAGTGAAGGAATATGTATGTGTTTATATACAGATGGGTGAGAGGAAGTGAGGAATACGTTTTCGTATATGCACAGCTGTGTGCAGCCTTCATAATATGAGACAACCAGAGATTCGTAGGAATAAGATTACCACAGGTAGCTACCACATGCCCCAGTACTAGGAAAATACAAAAGAATAAATAATACGTGCAGATATAGAGTAGATCTTAATGTTAAAGGACTGTATGCGATACTCAGTATTGCAGTGTTGTCAGAATAAAAGGTGTCGAGGCCTTCTGAAATTAAAGTTGCAGATTTTAGAGATGGTTGCATATATTTAGCAGTTCAACCACTACAAGTTTTTATCTTTCTTGAGAGTTTCTATTTTCTGTTTGGGTTCTTCTTTCGCTTTCTTAGTTAATGAATGACTAGAGGTTATTATCACTAGATTCCTCCCTGCGTCTACAAGAAGAGTATATTGGATTTTCCGTCTTCGGGATGTTTGCTTACATGGACTCAATGTTATTATTTTCATCACCTCGTGTCTGGTTTGAAATATAATACAAATAGGAAAATTTATCATTCCACAGGCTCAGGCCTACCACATTTTCCCACACGTTTGGATGACAGCTAGACCATGTGTCAATTATGATATAAAAGCAGCAACAACTTTCAGCAATGCCTGAACAGACTGTTTAAGGGTAATGAATTGAGAATTGAGAGAAAGCAAAAATGGTTTATTGCCCATGGATCACTCAGTTTTCACTCACAAATATTACAATGTTCTGACAACAGCTTAACGCCCCATAAACTCCTCCCTAAACAATTAATATATGTATAGGTCACATCAACTGAGCATCAAAGTGGCATTGAAATTATGTAAGAAGCATGTTTTTGTATAAATTAACACCCGCTGCGAAGTTTCTTTCTACTAAGGTATTCAGGCAGAAGGAGAAGGGTCCGCCCCATCATCCCTGAGTCAAAAGAAGAAGAGGACGGGTGATCGGCTACAACAGAAACGCCTTCACAAGAATATTTGAGTAATAGATTACCGTGTAAGGTAAATGTGCTAAAATGCATTCTCAGTGCAGTACATTTGCCAGGGACACAGAGGATAGGAGTAAAGAAAAGTAGTAATGTTGTGTTTATATTATGTTTAGGTATTGATCATTTGTAATTATGTGCTTCGTATTATGATATTTTAATGATACAATGTGTGCAGATAGCTTCACTGTGAGTGACTTCATTCTGTTCTTTCACAAGGAGCACATTCACACACAGTTGTTTTATCCAGTGCCAGGAACTACTGTGCAATGTGTGATTTTTGAGGCCACAACAATTTCTGCTTTTGCCAATGTTTGTTATAAAGATGAGGGCCCAGCAACACCCACACCAATGAGGTTTCATGAAAATATTGCCAAGACAAGTTGTGCATTGACAAAGCCAAAAGGCTGAACAACAATTTCATTGGCTTTACCAATGCTTGTTTATTTTTATGTTGCAAAGACATGGTACCTACCTCATTCCAGTAGCTAATTGTTTTGCATTCTTTTTTGTGAAGCAAAGAATTACCAGTCTTGCTTTCAAGCTTCTGCAAATATTTGCATCTAATTGAAGAGCATTCTGAGAGCAGTATACATGGTCTCATAGTCATACATAGAAGTGTGTACACATTTTCATACTCTAGCGACTGTCAGTAGTGCAGTCTGAGCTTACAACAGTTACTAGGAGCGCTCACCCTGATAATTAAGCCTTTGCATCAATGAACATTCAGCATTAGCACATGGACACAGATATTGTCCTTTTTGCAAACTGTGCCTTTCACAGATCCTTAGTTTGGTACTGTAAACTGACAGCCAAAGGACCTCAAACGGATGTATCCTGGGCGTGGGGCTATAGGAATTACACATCCCTGGGCACAATTTGACAACTATGAGTGTTTTGATTACTAAAGGTGTTACTGTGACAGAGGTTTTCATCTGGGTTTTCTGTTGGGTCAAGCTGTAGTACAATGTTTAAATATGAATATGGCCCAAATGGAAAGGGATGTTTACCAACCATAATGCTTGCCCCCATGGCCTGTCTTTTTTCATGGTTCAATACTTGTACGATGTGATAGGAGGACCAGACTGTTTTCCTAAAGCTGTATTTCCACTGCCTCAGGACACTTCATTTCCCCACATGAAATGGACTTCATCAACATATCCCCTACTAAAACTACAAGTACGTGTTGGTTATTGTGTGCATGATCAGCAAATGGACTAAGGCATGCCAATTCGAGAACAGCAATCCACAAACTATTGCCAAATGCCTTCTGAAAGAGTTCATACCGCGCTTTCGAGAACCTATGCTTTTGGGTTCTGAAAATGGACCGGCGTTCATCTCACATGTGATTGAGGGGTTGTGAAAGGGGCAAGGAGCCATACAGAAGCTACATGCGTTCCACGGAAACTACCAAGTGGGAATGATATCCCAAGTTCATCCTGAAGGGCTGCACGTGCTGCACAGAGGAGAAAGGACGAGTGTGTAAGCGGGCCCCTAGGATACGTCACCTAAAGAACGTCTGGAAACATCGACGCCCCAACCCCTCAGTCTACAAGATGTGACAACAAGACATCTTTACCTTGTCTTCACTTTGTTTCTTCATATCGAATGTGCCTAGTAATAAGAAGTGCTTGCAAACCTCTCAAATTACTTGAAGACAGGCACCAACGGTTACTTTTTATGATTAAAGGCATCATCTCTGAGGCACTACATCATTATGCAGCAGACCTTTTTGGAACATAGTACAGACGCAGCAGAAGATAAGACATTCTTCCAACTAGCCACACGTACCAACGATTGGAACAATGCCTCAAGACTTGCTCAAGACTTTCAGAACAATTAGAGAAAATGATCATGGGTGCCACTAGCAGCATTGATCCCACTTTTCTGCTATTATAATGACTTTTGTACCACATTGAATGAGTTACCATTGATGAAGACGGGACAAGGGGACGGTTGGCAGAGCATGTGTTACAATGTCATACCTGTTTGTCCTAATGTGCAATATCCTCTTCTGTAGACATACCGAGTACGTAGCAGTTGCACCTCCTGAGAACTGCATAATTAGCAAAGGGAGAACAAGCATAGAACAGGGAATGTGAATATCTTGGCACTTATAGAAGTTGTAGAAGTAACAATAGGACCAAACTAAATGCGTCTACCATTACCAAATACCTCAAAGACCTGAAGACCTGAAAGGTATGCTGTCAGGAGTTTGTTCATATTATGAACAAGAGGGGGGAATGAGAGAGGGTAGATTTTGTATCATAGGGGGCCCCTGGCCCGTTCTGGCCACACCTGCATTATGAGACCCTTGTCCTTGCCCTGCCAGCCTAATTGTAGGCCGTATTACATTGACCAGTGGGTCCTGTGTTGCTATATAGTCACCCTGGGACATCCCTCCCACTTAACCAGCATGAAACTGCTGTGTAGGCCCTTCTGTTCGAAATATAGGCCTTTGTTACATTGACCATAGCTCTGCCGTTTTAGTGTATTGCAGGCTTATGGCAGGTCTGACCCAACTCATATTCAGTTCCTCTTTCTGCGAGGTTTCCCGCTCCAAACTAGTAGCCCCCACCCTACCGTGCTCTGTGATCGGAATCAAAGTTCAGCATCCCCTTGAGACTTCGACATACAGTAAGCTGCATCCTGGCATGGCACTTGCTTCCTGAGCAGGGGTCCCGCTTTTAAGGGAAGTGGCAACCGCAGAGTGTCAAGTTAGGAGAACTGAAGAGATTTATATGTGTCTATATTCAATTCGCGCACAATATCTGTTTATATTTTCTGAGTCGCGTACAATGTCTGCTTATAGTTTCTGCTTGCTCTGCGAAATTTACGACAAGCGATTGGCCTGAGACACTGACCTTTTCACCTAGTTCATTGTCAGCATTAAGTGGGTAAATGACGACATGTCTGGTAAATACTGCAGACGAAGCTATTTGGGTAGCATACGTAGGTAGAAGTTGCGTGCGAAGGAGCCCAGAAAATAGTATAAATAGGGAGCACCCACAGTCATAGACGGACTACCTCGCTGTCTGTATGTGGGTTACGGACTGCGTAGAGTTTTCCCCAAGAGCAAAAGAAGCTCTTGCGTCTGCTTAGCATTATGTTGTATTTTACCCATATGAAATGTCTTGTCATGTTTAATCATTGTTCTCTTTATTTGTTTCTCCTTTTTTGTATTTACATAATGTATTCATTGTAATTGCAGGAATGCTTGCTCTAGAGTAAACGTGAGAGTTCCTAGGTGACAGAGTTCTTATACTCTGAAATGTTTCTCCTTGATGTAACCTGTTTCTTCAATTGCACTTATAAATGTGTTCTCTTTCTCTCTGACAGTACAATAGTGCAGATACGGAGGGTATCATGATGAGCTCCATGTGATTATCTGAATTCTGTATTTTATGCCTTTGTCTTGCAGTTTCTTTGAAGTTGCATCTTCTCATTAAACTGCCATTGTATTCTGCCTCCAATTCCATGTCTCACATGTCTATTTTCTTCAATTTTAGAGCAAGCATTCCTAGGCACCCCGGTTCAAATTAGGGTGCCCCTTTTGTCCCTGACTAACTCTCCTGCTCAGTTCTGTGGTGGCTCCCGGGGCTCTGAGTACCGTCCCTAGCTTCCTTGTCCTGTAATAAATCCTCCCTCCAACAGCTGCTATTAACTCACATGCCTTCTACACTTTGCAATGGGGCTTGCTACTCCTATGTCATCTTATTCTACTATATCACCTTACACCAAATGTTCACCTTTTCACCGGTAGGACCACTTTCTAGGATCTTCATTGACCAATCACCCAGTTCTTTAAACAACAGAAGAGTGTGTAAACAGAAAGAACAGAAAATTACCATTAGCAAAATTATGCTTACATACACATATATACATACATATACTGATATATATACATACATGCATATGTGAATTATGAATTGCCACCGAAAAATCAATCAGATCTATGCGTAGAACCCTCACTCACCGACCTAGTCGGTGACATGCTTCATCATAGGGTTCCACCAGGGGTGCCAACTGCACCTCTGGTGTGCTTCGACGCTTTCGTTACAGCGGAGCGCAGATATCAGATGAAATTCTCGTGTGTGATAGGTGAAAAAACGTGAAGTTAAAAAATGCCAACCATTCGCCCATAGACAGTTTTAATGATGACGAATCAGGCACTAGTTAAAAACAGTGTAGGATGACTAATACTGATAATTATTGGTCAGATACATCCTATTAAGTATGTATTAAATTGGTCGACATGTTTCAGCTTGTTATTGTTATTCACAAAGCTTTCTTCAGGACCTCGTAGAGAAATACAAAATGACACCTTGGCGGTATAAGCTCTCTAAGGCTTATCCTGACCTAAGGGTCAGAGAACCGGGTACACTCACGGTTCCATGCGAGCCCTCGAAAAATCCACAAAGGCCTCAGGATATCTGAAAGAAAACATAATGAACTCTAAAGTACTTCTATTGTTTTCATTTCTAAAGCACAGTTTCATCTAGCGGCTTCCATACATTTTGAGTGAACAAGTCGATGGCACATGGACATCTGGTATATTAACGTTAGAGAGTTAATTTGTACATTGACAATATCCCTTAATAACCAGTGCAGAATCGTGAAGGATTTCAAAAAACTTTTATGAAGAAACCTTCAAATCCATTATGCATAAAATGAGTAAATCTTCTCAATTATGCCCTTTGTCAGATGAGATAGACCTCTAAAATTACTATGCGATAGTTATAATCACACTTAAACTTCGGCACATTCAATAAATGGAGAACATATACATAAGGCTTACGTCTTAAAATGAAAAAGCTTGCTCCTTAGGCAAGAAGGTGGGTGGCGGGACAACAGAACAGCTAGAATCGGGAAAGAAGAAAACAGGGAAAACACGTAACATTACTATCCCTGTAAAATCACAAACCCGGCGTGCACCGCTATATTGAAAGTGAAACGCGGTACTCACTTCATCCAAGTCCTCTGCCAGGTAGGTCAACCTAATTAATACCACCGAGCCCGGAGTCACCGGAAGTTTGGAAATTTCGAGTTTAAATAGCATTAAGAAATGCCGACGATGATGTCACTCAACCTCCACAAACCGATCAGCATATCATGTGACCAGCGTAAAAGGCGTCTACATCGACAGAGAAGAGAGACAACGCCGCCTAGTTCACTAGAGGGCTAGAATGTAAACTCCTCTAAAAGCAAAAAAAGGAGTGAAAGGGACCCGTAACTTTATGTGGATCGTGACCCACGCGCAGACAAATCTCAGAGTCGGGAAAATAAAGAAAGGACCTGGGAATCCAAAAGAGCTTGCATATCAGCTCAATTAAAGGCAAAATTAAACGGTTCACAGGTTAATACAGAAAGGCCTTGACAATAGTAAATCAGCCCAAATAAGGGTACAACAAAAAGCTCTCGTTATTTAGGTGAGAACCAGCCTAGTAGACCTTAAGATAGAAGCCAGAATTTTATTAGAATATTACTGCGAGAGGGAGAGAGAGAGAGCTAGACATTCAGTTGCTGCGTCTCATGACCGATCCCCATGGGATATTGTCGTTTAACCCCATTAGATGTGTTGACATGCGATAAATCCATCGCTGTTCTTTTTCAAACAATAGTTTCGATAAATTGGACCCTGTTTTGACTTGCTCTATTATGGTCCAATGTAGATCATCCACAGTGTGGTTCAAACGTACAAAATGCTCAGTCAATTTGGTAGTGTTTTTCTTACAGCGGATGTTACTTCGATGCTCTCCAATCCGCTGTTAGGAAGGATTGGGCCCAGATCCCGTGGCATTGTACCCGGGACTGGCTTGTTCTAATCATCAAAACTGCCTTAAGACTTTAAGGGTCAAGACTGATTTGCATATGGCTGGGTTCAAACTGGAATGGCATGGTGAGCAAAAAAACGATGGATTTAGGCCCAGATCTCTGTACTGGGGTGAATGTATGACATTGTTCTGCATTCTGCCCATCAATTGTTGTTTTTGCATTTGTCGCCCCGAGTGGGAAGGGTATGCTCAGACGTGAGTCCCTTGCTCTCCATGCCACTGGAATCAGGCTATCCTGGCTGACGAGGGCTGAAAGCCCGAAACCGGTCCTAGGATGCTTGTTTCCAGTCCAGGGAGGACCTGGCTTGGCAGTTCGGGCTGGACTGTTCCCATGGGGCACAGGGTCAAGACTGATTTGCATATGGCTGGGTTCAAACTGGAATGGCATGGTGAGCAAAAAAACGATGGATTTAGGCCCAGATCTCTGTACTGGGGTGAATGTATGACATTGTTCTGCATTCTGTCCATCAATTGTTGTTTTTGCATTTGTCACCCCGAGTGGGAAGGGTATGATCAGACGTGAGTCCCTTGCTCTCCATGCCACTGGAATCAGGCTATCCTGGCTGACGAGGGCTGAAAGCCCGAAACCGGTCCTAGGATGCTTGTTTCCAGTCCAGGGAGGACCTGGCTTGGCAGTTCGGGCTGGACTGTTCCCATGGGGCACAGGGTCAAGACTGATTTGCATATGGCTGGGTTCAAACTGGAATGGCATGGTGAGCAAAAAAACGATGGATTTAGGCCCAGATCTCTGTACTGGGGTGAATGTATGACATTGTTCTGCATTCTGTCCATCAATTGTTGTTTTTGCATTTAAGACTTTCTGAGGCTTTGATGGTAGAAATCCAACTGACAGAAACGCATTTTAGAACGACTCTAACTGGTTATAAGAAGAAACTTGATGAGCTTAACAAGGAAATCACTAAATACAAAGATACATTAACTCAATCTAAAGCTCAGAATTTTCAGAAAGACCTGAAGCGTTTTTCCTTTCCCAAAATGTACTCGTATGCCCACCCTGACTACATTCCTCCTACAAAAAATGAGGATCAAATTGACATGACAGATGACAATGATTCTTTTTCAAGTGGCTCCAGTAATGAGAGTATGAAATTCAAACAACGAGGGAAAGGTAGGAACAGATCTTATCAGTATCAACCTAGTTGGCAACCTTCCCCCAATCAAGGGGGTTTGAGTTATCATAACCAGTTCCTACCTCCCCAATTTCCATTTATGGGTTGGAATCCCGGTTACATGCAACCACCTCCTTTTCCACAGAATTCCTTTTGCCCTCCTTTTTTAGAGAGAGGTCGGCGAGGACGAGGGAGAAGGAGAGGAAACAATCAGGTACATTGGGACCAGGAAGAGGGGATAGGCAACCACACACGCAGCAAGGCCGGGACCAGCAACCAAAGAGTCTAGTGACTAATCTATCCTCAGTTATCCTTACCCAAACTGAAAGTGAGGTACTAGAGAGGGGATTAGGTTTTGTCCCTACTGCACGACTGGATCGTTTCCGGTTACATTGTGAACTTTCAGAATTTTTTAGAAAATTAAAACTGAAGTTCTTCTTTGAGATACACCAGTCTGACACCACTGTAGATCATCCCAGTGATACTGGTTTACGTCTAAAATCGACTTTTACACCCCCCCCTCATTTGATTCCAGCAGAAATAACTGCTTTTGAGCAAGCTGTTTTCAATGATGTGGAGTCAGTCCAGGAACAAGGAGCTTTTAAGAATATGAGCTCAGTGGAATTTCAGGCCCTACAGTCCTTACAATACAACTCCTCAATTGTTATAAAACCAGCAGACAAGGGGGGTGGTATTGTGATTCAGAATGTCAATGATTACGATCAGGAATGTAGACGCCTTTTGGACAACCCTAAAAATTATCTTGTGCTACCTAGTGACCCTTCCCCACATTTAAAGGCTGTTATACACAACCTTGTTGAACATGCAGAGTCTAGTGGGTTTATTACCAAGCATGAGGCAGATTTCCTTACGAAAGGGGCAGAGACAATTCCATATTTTTATACTCTGCCAAAAACTCACAAAAACAAGCTACCACCTCCAGGTCGCCCGATAGTATCGGGCATAGGGTCTCTGTTAGAACCCCTCTCAATCTATTGTGATTTCTTTTTAAAAACAATCATTCAGAACACCTCGACTTACTTAAAAGATACCATAAGCTTTTTGGCCTCTTTACAAGATTTGAGGGTAGATAATGATATTACCACCAAAACAATTCATTATTGATTGTGCCACTTTGGCACTTAAGAAGAATTTTTTTGAATACCAGGGTACATTATATCTCCAGTCCACAGGCACTTCGATGGGCAGCACTTTTGCGCCGAGTGTGGCTGGGTTGTATGTCTATGATTTTGAATGTAAACACATTCTGAGTGCGACTAACCCCTTTTCCTCTTATCTTTCATTTTGTAAGAGGTATATAGACGATATCTTTATCATTTGGCAAGGCCCTGAGAATATTCTTTCTGAATTTTTTCTTTGGATCAACACCTGTGATCCTAATTTGCTCTTTACCCATTCTCATAGTAGGGATGAGATGGTCTTTCTGGATGTGGTGGTCACTAAAGCAGAAGGGAGCTTATTGACTAAAACACATTATAAGCCCACTGCAAAAAACAACCTTTTGACATTTTCCAGTTTCCACCACGACCCCTTAAAGAAAATTTGCCCTATGGGCAATATTTACGCATTCGTCGTAATTGTAGAAAGGTGGAGGATTACCGAGCACAGTCGAAAGAGCTGACACAGAAATTACGAGAGAGGGGTTATCCTGAAAGGATCCTTTCTAACAGTTGCAAGAGGGCTAGGAACCAACCTCGAGACATTCTCCTGCAAGACCTACCTAAACAGGCAACCAGTATTCCATTGACGTGTGTGACCACCTATAATGTTGCATCTAATGCCATTTCAAAATCCATCAAAAAACATTGGCGGATACTGGAGAGTAATAACATAAAATGGGAGAGACCCCTGTTCTCATATAAAAAGGCCAGAAGTATAAAAGATTCTTTGGTTCACACTAGACCTAGAAATTTGAGGAGTCCCACTGTAACCTCTGTTCTCAGTACATGGGGTCTCCCACCAGTTCTGGGGCATTTCCCATGTGGTTCATGTAGCGTCTGCCATTTGACCTCAACCACTAAGACACTGAGGGCCTCATGTAGGTAAATAAATTTTACCGGTTCCTAAATACCGAGCCGTACCGAATCGGTAAATTAGAATCGGTAAGTTATATGTAGCAAACAATTCGGTAACAGTTACCGAATCGGTAACATTCGGTAAATACGAATCGGAAAATACCGAATCGGTAAATACCGAGGTGGTATTTACCGATTCGGAAAATACCGAGGATACTACCACCTTCCCTTCACTAAGTAGCCAATATCAGAATCATGTTATCATAGAAGGCCTCTCAGGCTGGAATAGGGGACCCCATACCTCAAAAATCAGCTCAGTGTAATCACATCACAGGAGCATCAGGAGTCTACTCGCAGGAAGGCTCGTCTTCGGTCTGAACAATAAACATGATGTCTGTGATATGAAAAGCACCAACTATCAGGTATGTGCAGCTGCGCGTGTGTCATGGCCAAATAGTGGGTCGAACAACCTAGAGTGGAAAACATGCATTGTGTAAAAATCCAGACTGTGTGTCACAGCATGTACAGACCAAGGTCGCTGCGCAGAGCTGTGGATGGGAACAACAGAATGCACTCGTCTGAAGGAAGTCTCGAGTCAGCAGTTTATTCAAGACAGAACATGTAAACGCAGTGTCGTGTGCAAAGACAAAAAGATGGCTACATAACATTCAACGTGGTTATGCTAACTGAACAATGTATGTACGTATTCAGGGAGAACTCACTACACGCCCCCTTCAGCGAAGCAATATGTAATAGACAAGAAAAGAGAGAACGCAGAGTTCATTTTCGTCAGAGCAGAACAAGGCGTAACCAATGCAGCGCCAAAGTCTGTAAGTCCAATTAATTGCAGCATGAAATACCTAAAAACACAATGCAAGTATAGTAAACAACCCAAGCAGACCATCAGGAAGAGTAAAACGACAAATGAAAGAAATGAATGTTGCGCCAGGGTGCTGTCCAGTAGCACAGGCGCAATGGACGACAATCCAGTTAATCCATGAATGTATAGGCAGCATATGTGGCCACGGCTTCCAACAAAAAATCGTTTTCAGGGCCACTAAAAGTCTCAGCCATCCAATTAAGTAAAGAAAAGGAACATACGTGTTCTCCAACCAACGGAGCCTCTAGCACAATCAGAGGGCACCCGGAATGTTCCTCCAAATAGCTCATGGACAAGAAGTCGTAGGCTGCCGCTGAGATGTCCCAATTACCCAGGATACCATGCGCCGCACCACACGCCATGATCCGGACACCAGAACAGGCCAACTCGTGAGACACCAAGGGCCTCATCAGTCGATCGAAATCCGGCACCGGAGACACCATGTTGGTCAAGCACAAATCCAGAGGCCATTCAAAGGGACAATCCAGGCAGTGCAATACAGGTTGTACGCAGGTGAAGTAGGAATACCTGAAGGATAATCCATAAGCCAGGCTCAAAGTCGCCAATGGCAAAGTACCATAGAAGTCAAGCATCCTATCACGAAGAAGATGCAGACGGGACAGGTGCTCGTGTGGCACAGAAGGAGCAGTCATTCCGGAGTATGAAAAGGAAAAGCAGCACACCTGCCACTAGCGCCAGAAGCAGCGGGACACCTCCAAAGATGCACGAGAAAAGTGAATGTACAAATGCCGGAATTACACCAAAAATAGTTTGGAAAGAGGTCACGAGACCCGAGCCCACATGTTTAAAAAAATGAGCCAGGCCGGTGGTGGACGAGGCATTGATTATAGTTTGGATCACAGAGCCGAAATGCAGGGGGAGGTCAGTATTCAGAGGCGCCTGTACATCAGTGCGCGTTTTAGCAACGTGAAGGACAAATTTTTCACGGGAGGGAGTCAAAGGCACCTCTTTGTGGGACAATGGCGCTCTATTCAGCCCAACTTGTTGCACCCTGCTTTCAAGGTTGTAATCGAAGGCCAGATGGAAACATCCCGCCGCACATGCGGGGGTGGAAAAAGAACTGTATTGCAGCAGACAACTTCATGCGAGACAGTTATGTACGGGATTCACAATCACATCCCGCAGCACGCTTCGTCAATCAAAAAGAAATAAATACCGTTTGCAAGCAGAGTGGAAGAAGGTGTAATCACAGGCACTGGGATACCTCCTAGGATGCACGCCACAATCGGGGCTTGTACATTGCATGCGCCGTGTACTTGCATGTGCCTATTGTCTCATGTATGAATCCTAGAAGTGAGAGTGCTGGAGCTATTATATATAACGGCTAAGGCCTTCTCCATGTTTGCTTGGTCAGTAGCTCTCAAACTGGAAGCCGCCTCACTGTGCGACAACTTGCAGACTTCGTTGTAAATAGCATACGCCCACCTTTTGGTTCTGCCACCCACAGGACCATTCCCAAATTCATTCAATTCGGTATTCACATTGGTGGAGTGGGTGGAGTTCCTGATTGAGTCCATGATGGTTTCGGGGTGTAGCCTGTACCTGTCATGTATCTCTGCATCAGTCAGCTGGAATAGTGTGATGCGCTGTCTGTAGATGCGTTCCTCCCGTCGCCAAACACTCAGTCCTGCTGCCTGTAGATGTAGGCGCCTTGCAATGACGTACATGGCGGGCATGTTGTCCACGCAGTTGCATTTTGGGATTGCTTATCTGCACTGTTGATGGTTACCACCTGCTTTCAATCCGTGTTAATTACCGACTCTTATTTACCGATTTTCCTGGATTTCTTAATTACCGACTGCTCCTACATGTCATTTTAAATTTTTACCACTTCATATTTACCACTTCATATTTACCGATTCGTTAATTATGTATTCGGTAAATATGAATCGGTATTTTAGAATTCGGTAACTATGAATCGGTATTTACCGCCTCATATTTACCGAAAAGTGGTTTTTGGACTCCTACATCTCACTTGTCTGAATACCGGTCGGTAACGGCATATTTACCGAAAATCGGCCGTTACCGACCGGTATTTCGCTACCTACATGAGGCCCTGAGTCTGGAAAATGGTAAAATTTGGACACAACAGGAGAACACGAATTGTAACACCACTGATGTGGTCTACTTGATCACTTGCCCATGTAAGCTCAATTATGTGGGGATGACTGCTAGGAAGGTCAAACAGCGGATTGGAGAGCATCGAAGTAACATCCGCTGTAAGAAAAACACTACCAAATTGACTGAGCATTTTGTACGTTTGAACCACACTGTGGATGATCTACATTGGACCATAATAGAGCAAGTCAAAACAGGGTCCAATTTATCGAAACTATTGTTTGAAAAAGAACAGCAATGGATTTATCGCATGTCAACACATCTAGTGGGGTTAAACGATAATATCCCGTGGTGATCGGTCATGAGACGCAGCAACTGAATGTCTAGCTCTCTCTCTCTCCCTCCCGCAGTAATATTCTAATAAAATTCTGGCTTCTATCTTAAGGTCTACTGGGCTGGTTCTCACCTAAATAACGAGAACTTTTTGTTGTACCATTATTTGGGCTGATTTACTATTGTCAAGGCCTTTCTGTATTAACCTGTTAACCGTTAAATTTTGCATTTAATTGAGCTGATATGCAAGCTCTTTTGGATTCCCAGGTCCTTTCTTTATTTTCCCGACTCTGAGATTTGTCTGCGCGTGGCTCACGATCCACATAAAGTTACGGGTCCCTTTCACTCCTTTTTTTGCTTTTAGAGGAGTTTACATTCTAGCCCTCTAGTGAACTAGGCGGCGTTGTCTCTCTTCTCTGTCGATGTAGACGCCTTTTACGCTGGTCACGTGATATGCTGATCGGTTTGTGGAGGTTGAGTGACATCATCGTCGGCATTTCTTAATGCTATTTAAACTCGAAATTTCCAAACTCCCGGTGACTCCGGGCTCGGTGGTATTAATTAGGTTGACCTACCTGGCAGAGGACTTGGATGAAGTGAGTACCGCGTTTCACTTTCAATATAGCGGTGCACACCGGGTTTGTGATTTAACAGGGATAGTAACGTTACGTGTTTTCCCTGTTTTCTTCTTTCCCGATTCTAGCTGTTCTGTAGTCCCGCCACCCACCTTCTTGCCTAAGGAGCAAGCTTTTTCATTTTAACACGTAAGCCTTATGTATATGTTCTCCATTTATTGAATGTGCCGAAGTTTAAGTGTGATTATAACTATCGCATAGTAATCTTAAAGGTCTATCTCATCTGACAAAGGGCATAATTGAGGAGATTTACTCATTTTATGCATAATGAATTTGAAGGTTTCTTCATTAAAGTTTTTTGAAATCCTTCACGATTCTGCAAGCACTGGTTATTAAGGGATATTGTCAATGTACAAATTAACTCTCTAACGTTAATATACCAGATGTCCATGTGCCGTCGACTTGTTCACTCAAAATGTATGGAAGCCGCTAGATGAAGCTGTGCTTTAGAAATGAAAACAATAGAAGTACTTTAGAGTTCATTATGTTTTCTTTCAGATATCCTGAGGCCTTTGTTGATTTTTTGAGGGCTCGCATGGAACCGTGAGTGTACCCGGTTCTCTGAACCTTAGGTCAGGATAAGCCTTAGAGAGCTTATACCGCCAAGGTGTCATTTTGTATTTCTCTACGATGTCCCGAAGAAAGCTTTGTGAATAACAATAACAAGCTGAAACATGTCGACCAATTTAATACATACTTAATAGGATGTATCTGACCAATAATTATCAGTATTAGTCATCCTACACCGTTTTTAACTAGTGCCTGATTCGTCATCATTAAAACTGTCTATGGGCGAATGGTTGGCATTTTTTAACTTCACGTTTTTTCACCTATCACACACGAGAATTTCATCTGGCTGATATCTGCGCTCCGCTGTAACGAAAGCGTCGAAGCACACCAGAGGTGCAGTTAGCACCCCTGGTGGAACCCTATGATGAAGCATGTCACCGACTAGGTCGGTGAGTGAGGGTTCTACGCATATATCTGATTGATTTTTCGGTGGCACTTCATAATTCACATATGCATGTATGTATATATATCCGTATATGTATGTATATATGTGTATGTAAGCATAATTTTGCTAATGGTAATTGTCTGTTCTTTCTGTTTACTCACTCTTCTGTTGTTTAAAATTCTAGCATAGGGGGAATAAGAGTGTGACTCAACCCTCTCTCTCTTGTTGTTTTCATTTACAATCACCCAGTTCTTCAGCCCATGAACTTCTTGCTCTCTTTCCAGCACCATTTTGGGTTTCTAGATGCATTTCTGACCTTCACCACCTGCCATTGAGCCAACTTTTGACTTCATCCATTTTGATCTTTCTTACCTATCTAATGCATTGATTGTACTTAAGGAAGGACAAGCAGCCGTTGCAGTAGTTTTGTGTTGCCTACTTTGTATCCATTGATTTTGCACCCAGCTTCCTAATCAAATTAGACTTGAAGCTTTTGCTTTTCTTGATCATGTATCAATATTCAACATTTGGCAATAAATAGATATAATCACATACATTCACTGCTAAGGCTCACTATGATTCAGAGGGTGCAGTGTGTCTACATAATTATGTTTAGGTATCCACCATTCACCTGCCCTCCATTTGTCTGTGTCCTAAGAGCCCATAGTTATCAATGACCAATGCTTATTTGGGTAGTAAATTGCTAATTATTTTAAAATATATGCTTGTGTTTTGCATAGTAGGGTAGTGTGTCTTTTGCTCATACTTTCTTTTCTTCATATATAGTATAGAGTCTACCTTGAGTATTTTCTAAAGTATACTGACATATAAGAATAAGAAGTCTTATGCATTTCTTTGCACTTTGCATCAGATATCACGAAGAACACCTTTTCACAGTCATCCTGTGAAACAGTACAAATGCCTCTTGTTAGAAATCGGGATTCTGGTTGGCAGAGGTATGCACCCTATCCAAGCAAGAACCGCAATCCTAGTCAGGATAAGTGTACACACTTAAAGTTTACCTGATCTCACCCTCTTATAGCTTGGCACAGAGCAGCCAGGCTTAACTAAAGAGGCAATGTGTAAAGTATTTGTCCACAAGCACATAACGCTACAAAAAGACTCCACACTGTTGTAGAAAAATCATATCTCTTTTACTCTTTCAAACTAGAACTAAACTACAAAAATCCAATCAATGGATCACAAGTTATAATTGCTCAAAGTTATGTATCCAAATACAGTATTGAAAACACTTGCACTTCAAGTAAGACATTTACGGTAACGCTGGGGAAATGAAGGTCAATCGAAATAGAGGATCGGTAAATAGGTTTTCTCAGCGTGCTAGAACAAATATGTTACTTTGACAGTCAGGGAAATAGTAAGGAAACTGGAAGTCCCTCAAGAATTCAGGCAAATTCAGCTGCCCACAATAACGTGCAGGTTGACTATGGAGACCTCGCTGGTCTCAATACACACAGTACCTTTCTGAGGGGGGAAGCTGCAAGGTCGACAACCTCATGAGTGGAGCTTGTGGTGTTGGAATCTCCTATTTTGGGCAGGTTGCGGTGTTGCAGCTGCTGGAGCGGGTAGTACAAAATTTTGTATACCCCCCATTCTTTGCATGTTTATATTAATCTGAATAATCTGTTAATTATAATATTAATCTGTTTGAAGTGATGTCTAACCAATTATATTAACGAAAGAATTACACGCGGGATTTGCATTTGTATGGCTGAATTAACTGTATACAAATATATGTACGCATACTAATGGTAGAAAATTAGAATATTGCATGACATATGTTGCTTTTGTGACGTAATTGTAAATTGCACCAGATGACATCGTTGGGTGAATATAAACGCTTTAAATGTTGCTATCATGCTAGATAATTACGTACACATAGGGGAATTAGTGAGGGTTTAACATTTTATTACCCATTTCAATGTTTTAATTATGTTTTGTGTTTGTTTTGCTTAAGTTGACCAATTTGGGCCTTCGTAAAAATGGCTGACTCCGACACGATGGCCTAGTCACTGTTCCACGAGGTTTCGGGTGAAGTGCGCCTGCGCCACAGCCAGCAACAAGTGGCCTCGTCTTGACCTCATGTGAGATGTACCCATCAAGGATGCACTGGGAGAATCGCCAAGTTCACGAAACAAAGGACTGTCTTTAAAACCGGAAGCAGCAAGTGTGATGACCTAACTCGACAGTATATGTGAGAACTTTACCGAATGACCCCAAACCAGCCAATCAGGACTGCCTAAAACTGATTTTTGTTACATTTTGACATTAATTTCATTATAAAAAGATGGTAGAATAGTGAGTAGAGGGAACATTTTCTTTTTACTGACGTTATGCTGACGGAGAGGACGGTGACACTGCTGGACAGCTGTTATCCTGAATCTTTGAAAGACTGAATTGCTGCCTGACTTTGATGAATTAAAGACTTTTCCACGACTTGATTGACTTAGAGGACGACTAATAGCCAGATTAGGTAAATATGATGTTCGGGGATTTGGTTTATGACTAAATGAAATTATTATTCTAACGAACAAATGTGTCGGGTGATTCATTTAGAGCAATAAGAATAAGATTAAATGTAAATTGAAGAATTGTGTCACTAAATATCCAATATCAACTAACTGATCCATCGATTAAATGGAGGGAATATCTCGAGGTTCAGTGTTTAATAGAGGTACTAAATGTAGGTTCAGGTAAATTAAGTTCTTTATTCAAAAAGGTATTCCTTTCATGTCAGCGTTTGGACAATTTATCTCTCCCGTGAGAATGGATCAACGAAGTGTGAGCGTTGGTGTTATGGGTCCCACCAATTAATGTATTGAGTGAATGTGCTAGTGTGATATTTGATCTGTGACGAAGGGAGGATTTAAAATTCCACGCTGCAACAGTTTTTCTGGTAGCAGAATGATGGTTGTTATTGTTTTGGTTTGGTGATTATAGCTTGTAAATTGCTTATTGATTATTGGTTAGTGATTGATATTGGTTTATGTATTAACACTCTATGTTGAGTCGCGTCGAGTTCTATATTGTTTGCACGGCTTCTGGGATGTAGGAAGTCAGAAGTTTGTGACGGTTCCGTAGTAGAGCAGAGGTAAGCGCTGCTCTCGGGAAAGACGGAATTGTTGTTGCCCTGTATGTACACGGGGAAAAACGTGTAACGATTGAAGTTGCACGACGCATTGTCTGGGTTCGATCCGATGACATCGTCAAGTGTTGCCATTAGAAATATCTCCTATATGAAAGAAGTGTATGGTAGCGAAGGTCACCTGTGAAGTTTTGGTCCTAGGTACCAGGAGTCCAAATGGCACTCTGATAACGCTTATCACTAGAAAGGTAATAGGAGCTCGCTAAGCTTGTTAGAAGGATAAAGTAGAGGGAAGTGCTACTTTCTCAACGTATGTCATAATCCTGTAGTAGGACAGACTGTTCACTGTTCTCGGGATTCTGTGTGAATGTACTACATTTTCTCGTGTGAAAGTGCGTGAATGTGAAGGCATGCGGGTTAATTGTGAAACTCTAGTTTAATTTCTCAGGAGCATTGGGTCTCCAACCAAGTGTCTTAATTCTGGAGAAACGGTTAGCTAATGCTTGTTAGAAGGGTAAGGTAGAGGGATGTGCTACTTTATTAACGGAAGTAACGATTCCGTAGTGGGGCAGAGGTAAGCGCTGCTCTCGGGAAAGACGGAATTCTCGTGAGAAAGGTCTATTGCTATTCCTTGGCTAGCGAAGCGGACAACGGCGGTGTTTTTGTGTTGTTACTAACAGAATTGAAAATTTGAAACAAACCTTACCGAGTGAATTTTGTAAAGGAGGGGTAGACAGGAGTAGGAGCTGCGGCAGTGGCTGCTGATGTCAGAACGACCGCGCTGGGATTGGCCAGTCAGCTGGAAACGTAGACGCTCCAGATTGGTGCGTTAGGGTGAGTCACGCTAGGAGTGGAGAATCCCAGGGTGACGTAGATGCTCCGGATTGGTGCGTTAGTGTGAGTCGCGCTACAATTGGACAGAAAAGCGGTACGGTCAAGAGGAGAAACTAGAGATACACGAAAAGGCAGAAAAGATGTATTACAATCCCCCAGAGAAGGAGAAGAAGTCCTGGTTTGGTAGAATTAAAAAATGGTTTAAGAAGGACAAACCGATTGTAACAAGGGAGGGACAATTACTTCCTCCACCGAAGACCCCCGCATCCATTATGGTTGCGAAATATGGTTATCACACCTGCATTTGGTTAAACAATTGGGTCAAGTATACTGAGAATGACGGAGTTTGGGCTTTTCCAGAACATGGTTTATTTAATTTGGCAGTTTGGAGAAATTTAAGAGAGAAAATGATGAATTTAGAACCAAGACCTAGACCAACACAATTTGAAGCATTGACAGAATGGGAAGATGAAATGCATGACCGAGAAAGACAGAGAGGTGGTGGAAGGTACAGGTACATGTTTGGTAGGTCATATGGACATGAAAATCATGATGATCGAATAAGAAGGTGGCGGAATGCGAGTATGACTGAGGGTTTGTTTCCTGTAAGAACTGCATGAGAAAATGAAGGAAGAAAATGCACAGAAAAGAGACATAATGTGGAATCGAGAGGGTATGGAGTGAATGAATCAGAGGATGATGTTCTTGATGACATGTTCTATAAAAATCCACCCCATATCGACCAGAACCAGAAATATTAACACCAAGTGCCCCAATGAAAGAAACTTTACGAATCATAAAATCGGAACCAGAGTTCCAGAATTTGGGAAAAAACAATTCCATTAGAGAGGTAGAAAGGAAGTCCGGAAGTAGAATAAATGGTGGAAATTCAGCGGAACTAGCAAAGACAACCTTAGAGTTAACAGAGAAAATAAGAGAATTAACCAGAAATCTGGAAGCTGTAACAGTTCCAGTAACGATAGGTCCAGTAATGCCTATTTTCGATAAACAAAAAGATGGCGAACATTCTTTAACGGTCCCTTATAAAAGCAATAAACAGGTTGAACAGCCAAAACCGAGTCAAAATGACAATCCATGGAGACAGACAATAAGTATGATTGAACCAAATGTTTCAAATAATCCGTTCATAGGCCAGAATTGTGCAGAAAGACGTATAACAACAGTGGAGTCAATATTAGAAACACAAAAGGATTCAGGACAAGGTAATGTAGAGAAGTCAGTAGGACCATCTACAGAGGAATTAAATGAATGGTTGAGAAGCTTGCAGAAGAAAGACAAAGAATCTTAGTCAATAGATGTGGCCAAACTACGAATGGTACTGGAAGAGTCAATAGTAGGAACTATCCCTACGGAGAAGTTAAAAACCTACCAGGATGAGGAGTTGTTATTTCTGTGTAAAAGCATAACTTGGAGAGCAAAAAGTCCCCATGAAAGATTAGAAGAAGTAGCAAATGAAATGGGTATAGATATTGAAAAGGTAAAAGCCCTACAGAAACCATATCGAATAGATTTCACTGAAAAGGACATTGAAAATATGAAAACCACAGGACGAATGAGTCAGATTAAGGAAATAATTATTTTGTTGAGAAAATGGGGAGATGTGGACAAATGGAAAAGTAGATGGTATCGAAAACGAGATGATGCTTCAGATAAAACCTTTTCAGCTTTCCCTGTTAGAGAAAAAGAGAAGGTAGTAACAGAATGCCCTATGTGAGAAATTCCAGGAGGAGGATATGTACATGTCCCATGGACTAGGCAAGATATTTTGTCATTCACAAATGACTTCCCTCGACTACGTGAAAAACCCGTCGAGTGGTATAGACAGGTAGACAGATTTGTGAAATTGTCCAAAGTATTATGGATTGATCTAAACAGCCTGTTTGACATAATAGTACCAGCAGATCTATGGACAGAGTGCAAAATAATGATAGATTGGCCAACACAAGAATACCCAAGGGATCCAAAAACATGGGCTCCAGACCCCGAGGTATTGAAGAAATACGAACAAGTTATTGCCTTTCTGAAGAATAAGGTTCCACCTAAAGAGACAGATTAGGTAAAAATTGACAGAACACATCAGGAAAGTAAAGAGTCAGTACATGCATATTATGAGAGGCTGATCTTGGGCCCGATTCACAGAACTAACTTAAGACAAAATCCTAAACTTACTACCATTTTGGTATTCACAGAAGGCACTTACTCATTTTGGTATTCACAGAAGGCACTTACTCATTTCGGTATTCACAGAAGTTAGGAGTCCTAACTTTAGGACTCCTAAATGCCTTCTGTGAAAACCGAAAGTCTTAAAATTAGGATTTTTCTCAGTTTAGTAGTAGTATAGTTAGGACTCCTAACTTTAGGACTCCTAAATGCCTTCTGTGAATACCGAAAGTCATAAAATTAGGATTTTTCTCAATTTAGTAGTCCTAAGTTTAGGACTCCTAACTTTAGGACTCCTAAATGCCTTCTGTGAATACCGAAAGCCTTAAAATTAGGATTTTTCTCAGTTTAGGAGTCCTAAGGTTAGGGCTCCTAACTTTACAACTACTAAACTGAGAAAAATCCTAATTTTAAGGCTTTCGGTATTCACAGAAGGCATTTAGGAGTCCTAAAGTTAGGAGTCCTAAATTTAGGACTACTAAATTGAGAAAAATCCTAATTTTAAGACTTTCGGTATTCACAGAAGGCATTTAGGAGTCCTAAAGTTAGGAGTCCTAACTATACTACTACTAAACTGAGAAAAATCCTAATTTTAAGACTTTCGTTCTGTGAATACCAAAATGAGTAAGTGCCTTCTGTGAATACCAAAATGGTAGTAAGTTTAGGATTTTGTCTTAAGTTAGTTCTGTGAATCGGGCCCCTTGACTTTTAAACAGTTTAGTGGAGATGAAAATCTGAGCGAAAAGGATCTAAGTCATTTTGTATACAGGTTTGTAAATGGTCTTCGTCCAGAAATTAGTGAGATGATAAAACAACATACTGTAGATTGGCAGAATAAGAAAATAGACGAAGTATTGAGACATGCTAAATATTTCAGTGATGAGATTGAAGCTAAACAGCGAAAGTTGAAAGAAAAGGCTATGTGGGCACAAGTGAAGGTAGCAGAGAGACAGGAAGCTCAATTAGCAGAACGAGCAAATAATACAGGATCAAGACAAAAATGTAGCCCTGGGAAAGGTAAAGGAAATATAGAGGAAGCTAAGAAGAAATTCCCGTGTCATAATTGCGGAAGAACAAGGCATTGGAAATCCGATGGTAAATTTCCTCCAAGTACTAACAATGAAAATGCATAATTGAATCCACAGGTGCAGAATGAGGTGAGTGGTCAACCGCAGCGACAGCAGCAGGTTGTTACCCAACAGAATCAGGTGCCAAAACTGCCTTTTCCACAGAGCAAAAATTCCCAGAGGTATAGAAGTGAAACGGATTCTACAACGGAGAACAGGTAAATAAACCGCCGCACGCTAGCACTGTTTCGCAGCATTGGTTGCAACGCGATGAGAGTGATTCATAAGAAAGCTATTGACGGTGCCGAAGGGAGGAAGAAGAGTGCGTATTTGGCGCAACTATAGAAGTAGACCCGTCAGGCCCCTTTGTAGATGAAAAGATTAATGATGAAAGCATTACTTTCCTAGTTGATACTGGTGCTACTCGATCAACTGTCAGAGCAGCTGATGTTAAGAATCTTCCTCTCTCGGATGAAAAGATCCAAGTAGTTGGTGTATCCAACAGGCAGATTAAAACATACCTTACAGACCCAGTTAAAGTTAGCATAGGAATATTTTCTGAAATGCACCGCTTTGTCGTGTGCGATACCAGTCCTGTGAATCTGTTAGGTAGTGATTTGTTGTGCAAAATGAACTGCACTATATTTTGTACCCCAGATGGGATAGCATTTGAAACCCTGGATGAAGATGTGCTGTATAAAATGACAATGACAAACAGGGAAAATAAGGTTATCGAAACCTATGCTGTATTTAACCCTGATAAATTGCCTAAAGAATTAAAACAATCTGTAAAGGCAGATGTTTGGGATTTCATAGGAGAAGACGTGGGATTAATGAGAAATGTAGATCCAGTAAAAATAACAGTAAAAGAAGGAGTAAGTTATCCAAATGTCCCTCAATATAAATTGACACCTGAAATAATTGAAGGAGTGACTCCTGTGATTGAAAAAATGATAAAACAAGGTATTTTGAGAGAAATAATGAGTAGTCCATGTAATTCACCAATAATGGGACTGAAAAAGCCTAGTGGGAAGTTCAGGATAGTACAAGATCTGAGAAAGATAAACAAAATTGTTGTGTCATGTTGTCCCATTGTACCAAATTCATCTGTGATTTTATATCAGATTCCCCATGATGCAGAATGGTATACAGTAATTGATCTATGCCATGCTTTCTTTTCCATCCCATTGCACCATGACAGTCAGCAAATTTTTGCATTTCGTTTCGGCAAGTGTATTTTGGCTTGGGGCCGAATTCCACAGGGGTATACAGAAAGCCCCTCGATATTTAATCAGCTATTGAAGAAGTCTTTGGAAAGTCTAGAAATGCCAGAAAATTCGGTATTAGTCCAGTACATCGACGACCTTCTTGTGGCGACAAAAACCTGTGAGGCTTGTGAACTTGACACGATAGCCTTGCTGAATAATTTGGCGGATGGAGGACTTAAAGTGTCACCATCAAACTTACAATTTTGCAAGAAAGAAGTACAATACTTAGGACATCACATTGAAATAGGACTGAGAAAAATAACGATAGATAGAATCAGGATCATAAAAAGAATGAGTGCACCCATGACCCAAAGAGAGGTGAGAATGTTTCTGGGAATGGTTGGATATTGTTGTCAATGGATTAGCAATTTTTTGTTTATTGCAAAACCTTTGGTGCGACTGACAAGAAGTGATGTGAAAGATCCCATTGATTTGACCAAAGAAGAATTGGCTGCATTCAAAAAATTGAGAGAAGGGTTGTGTGAAGCACCTGCATTAGGTATGCCTGAATATGAAAAGGAGTCTGAGTTATATTGCAGTGAGAGAAATGGATGTGCGCTCTCTGTGCTAATACAGAAGCATGGAAAACTGAGGAGACCAATTGCATATTTTTCATCAATGTTGGACCCAGTAGCTGTAGCCTTACCTGGGTGTTTGAAAGCAGTAGCTGCTACCTGCCGAAGTTTGGAACAGAGTGAGGGAATTGTGATGGGATATCCTGTGAAAGTGTTCATACCTCACGATGTGGCAATCCTATTAACAAGGAGTGGCACTCAGTATATGACACATAGTCGGCTGACTAAGTATGAGAAAGTTATACTAGGTGCCACGAATGTAAGTCTTGTGAGATGTTTGAATGTGAATCCTTCAACATTATTGCCTGATGCTGAAAATGTGGAAGTCAGAGATGAAGCAGATCATGTCTGTCTGGATGTACTTGATTTCTGTAGAAAACCTCGACCTGACATGAAAGATGTACCCTTACCAGAAAGTGATTTTGTTCTGTTTGTGGATGGGTCTTGTTTGAGAACAGATGATGGAGTGTGAAGTGCAGCCTGTGCAGTATGTACGGTCGCAGCAGTAATGGAAGCATCAAATCTGAAAGGAGTAAAATCGTCACAAGTAGCTGAACTTGTCGCTTTTACTAGAGCATGTAAGATTTGAAAGAGTGTGAGAGTCACTGTGATAAATGACAGCCAGTATGGATTCGGAGTCATACATGACTTCGGTCAAATATGGCTGCAGAGAGGCTTTTTGATATCAAGTGGAACTCCCATTAAGAATGCTGAAGTGGTTGGAAAACTGCTTGAGGCGATACAGTTGCCTAGGCAATTGGCTGTTGTGAAGTGTGCCGCTCATAGTCAAAGTGGTGATTATATCGCCACTGGCAACAAATATGCAAATGACATGGCACAATACTGTGCACGAAATCAGAATTCCATTAATCGGGCTAAGGAAAGAGAAGTGTTTTCTTGCTCTTTGATGTTTACTAACACTGTGGGAACATGGGAAGAAGTAAGACAATTGCAGGAAGAGGCAGGAGAAGAGGAAATAAAGCAGTGGGTAAAAGCAGGATGTGCACCCAGAGAGAAAGATCAGGTATGGGTCTATCGGGATGGAAGACCAGTTACTCCTGATAGCATCATGTTTGCCATGGCACGGATGTATCATGGTCAGGGACACATAGGGAGAGATGCCATGATCAGGTCCTTTAAACAAACCTGGTACATTGCAAAATTCAGACTTGTAGCAGAAAGTCTTTGTCAGAGATGCCTAATATGTCAGCAATACATTCCTGGAAGAAAGACAGTAGTAAGTCTAGGAACAATAGGTCGAGAAGGAGGGCCTTTTACCAGAATGCATGTGGATTTTATTGAGATGCCTCCCTGTAACAGACTGAGGTATGTTTTGGTTATGGTCTGTCTGTTTTCTAGATGGGTAGAAGCATTCCCAACAAGAAGAAATGATGGGATGACAGTGGCAAAATTACTTTTGTGGGAGTTCATCCCTAGATTTGGGTTCCCAGTGACAACTGAATCAGACCGAGGAGGACATTTTTATAATGAGATCATAAAACTGATTTGTGAATGTACAACAAAAACTACATTGTGCCTACCGGCCAGAGGCTTCTGGTGTGGTGGAACAGATGAATGGTACTATCAAAAACAGGATAGGGAAAATGTGTTTAGCCACAGGTATGAAATGGCCTGATGTCTTGCCTCTGGTACTCATGACTATTAGATCCATTCCAGATAGAAATAAAGGGTTAAGCCCCCATGAAATCATCATGTGACGAGCTTTGCGGCACGTGTTTATACCAGTCAACAAGCTGATGACTATAACTAATGACATGGTGTTGGAATACTGTAAAAGCCTGGCTGGCGCAGTTCATTCTGTGTTTCATCAGGTTGGAGCGGATACCACCACCCTTGAAAAGAAGCCAGCCCATGATCTAAGCTCAGGGGACTGGGTGAGAATAAAAGTACACAGAAGAAGAAACTGTTTGGTCCCAAGGTGGGGAAAACCAAGACAAGTCATCTTGACCACAACAACAGCTGTAAAGGGTGCTGGATTGAAAAACTGGATCCATGCAAGCCATACATTGAGAATTCCAACTCCAATAGACAGCAAGGAGAAGGAGTATTTTGATGAATCAGAATCCAGTACTGAGTCAGATGACAAAGAGCCAACAACAAAAGAAAACCCTGAAAGGGGGGAAGCAGAACAAAGTCTAACATATGTTCCAAAAAGTATTTCCCTGAGAAGAAGGTTACAGATTTCTGATACCAGTTCAGACTCAGAGACTGAACAAGGAGCGAAGTGTTCAAAGGAAAAACAAGGGAAAACCAAAGAAAAAGACAGTGAAGAGACAATAAAAGAGATTCATGAGAAGGAAGTGCCAGATGAAGGATTGAGAGAAATTCCACCTGAAACAACACGTTTAGATGGACAGGTGCCAGATACAGAGAGAGAGGGAAAGATTATTGCGGAAGACCCCCGAGGAGATGTAGGGAACTCCAACATCCAGTTAGAAACAGGGACAAGTAGTCAGCAGGAAGATTGCGTGCCGGAGATTTGAGGAGGGACAGAAGTAGGGAAAACTAAAGAAGTGGTGGAAAAAGAAACTGTTGAAAGTAAAAAGCAAGTTGAAACAGAGTCAGAAGAAAGCAAAGATGAAATACCTGAAGGTCGAGTTCTAAGAAAGAGAGCTTGGAGAACTGAAAAGAATGTTAAAGGAAGTAGATTGAAAAGAGCAGCAAAAGATGATGTTTGGCCGAATAAAATAAGAAGGTTGAGATACCGACTGACTCGAGTAAATTCACCAAGAGCTGAACAGGTGAATGAAGTGACAAGTCAGGTGAAATCAAAAGATGAAGAAACCACTGAAATAAAAGAAAGCAAAAGAACCAGAAAACCTAACCAGATGTATAAATCACCAGAATGGACGTATGTGGCCCTGCCTAAAGTAAAAGAAGAGGCGGATAGCCAAGGAAATCCAGAGGTGGTTGTACGAGAAGTGGTTGAGGAAGGCGAAGAATCGGAAATCCTGAGAGTTATCTTGTCGGATATTGGAGAAGAAGCGGATGTTCAGGACATTCTGTATACCGATCATGAAGGAAAAGTGAAAAATGATGAAATGCCAAACTGAATGAGACAAGAAAACAACTGATAGAAAGACAATAACATACCGAAAAAGACAAAAACTGGTAGAACCAAGTAGGTGCTTAGAGCCTTGGGTTAGAAAACTAGTTGTGAAGTAGAAGAGGCTAAGTCAAAAGACACAGTCCATTTTTAGCAAAGATGGCAAACATAGATAGTAAAAAAGGTAGATGTAAATTTTTGAAGAGATGGTGTAAAATGTGTTGTTGTTGTACAAGATTATTAATTCTTCTATGGAGTGTACTTGCTCTCCTGATCTCATTTAAAGTTATTATAGATACGTTAGAAGGACATAGTGAAAACATAACTAATATAGGGAAGATTCAAAAGGTAGTTCCGACTAGAATAGATAAAAACTGTTTACATAAAGACAGGTCTATAACTAATTTTTCTAATAATATGTTTTCAAAATTGTTGTATGAATATGTAAAAACAATGGATCTAAGGGACTGCTATGTCTGTATGCAGTTACCTGCTTCTGTATCGGAGGGAGTGACTTATCATCACCTTCCAGTAACTTATGGAATAACGTGCAGTGTAATAGCTAGTTTATTTTATCAGACAGGAAAATTAGAATATTATTTTTCAGATTTAGATACTATATTTTCACAAGTACCGCCAATTAACAAGTTAAATAAGGTAAGACCTGCAAATGTGTTAGGTGAATTTTTCCTAGAGACTAAAGAACTAACATTAGAATACATATTTAAAAATAATTTGACTTGCAGTTTAAAGAAAGAGGAAAAGACATTTTTAGATATGGTTGAAGAAAGGAGACTGAAAATGCAAAGAAAGGCTTCAGAAGGAACGGTGGAGGAAACAGCATGGGATGTAGAGAAGGAAAAACACTTGAAAGGGGAAACGAGTCCAACTATGGCTTTAGATTAGCCTCAGAAAGGGAAATTGTGTATTAGAAGGAATCAAACTGCATATGATCATTATTTTGTAGGGAATAGCGAGTGCCATGATACATGCCGAATCATGGGTGGATGGGGACTTAAAGGTGGAAAAGATCCAGTTTTTCCTGGACTATATTTTATTTGTGGGAACAGGGCATATTATCGTTTGCCAGACCATTGGTTTGGCACATGTTATGTAGGCCTGGTTTTTCCGAAGATTTTTCACATGGATAGAGGAGAAGATGGTGTACATAACTTAGGTAGTAATTTAGTACGTAGTAAGAGAGAAACTTGGGCAGAAATTGTAGGTGATATTTTTGGAGCATTGATACCGACAGTGGGAATATCTCTGAATGCAAACAAAATTAGAAGACTTTAAACAGTAGTGGATCGCTTGTCAACAAGCACCGCTGGAGGATGTTTATTGGTAAACACAGAAATGGTTGCCATGCGTGCTATGGTAATGCAAAATCGACTTGCCCTTGATATATTATTGGCAAAAGAGGGTGGAGTCTGTGGAATGCTGAAAGTTCAACATTGTTGTACTTACATTCCTTACGAAAGTAAAGATTTGAAAATTTATATTAAAAATATTACAGAATTGCATGACGAAATTGCACCACTGGAAGTTGAAGGTGTATGGGAAAAGATTGGAAGGAAGGTATCAGCCATTAAAAATTACTTAGTAAATTTAGGTAGTACCTTTTTAGGTAAGATATTATTTCCATTAACATGTGTGATTTTTATAGTATTAATGATAAGATTAGGGTGTATTTGTTGTAAAAAGAATAAAAACCAGAAAAAGTCAAAAAGAGAAAATTTAAGGAGAAAAGACGTAAAACAAGAGGAAATTAAAGAGAGTATGTACAAATCAGCAAAAAGAGAAGAAACAGAGGAAACTGAATTATGAATAAAAACAAGAAATCACTTTGAAATTCCGTAAAAGGGATACAAAATTTTGATGGTGTGGTGATATAATCACCAAAGGGGGATTGCTGGAGCGGGTAGTACAAAATGTTGTATACCCCCCATTCTTTGCAGGTTTATATTAATCCGAATAATCTATGAATTATAATATTATTAATCTGTTTGAAGTGATGTCTAACCAATTATATTAACAAAAGAATTACACGTGGGATTTGTATTTGTATGGCTGAATCAACTGTATACTAATATATGTACGCATACTAATGGTAGAAAATTAGAATATTGCATGATATATGTTGCTTTTGTGACGTAATTGTAAGTTGCACCAGATGACATCGTTGGGTGAATATAAACGCTTTAAATGTTGCTATCATGCTAGATAATTACTTACACATAGGGGAATTAGTGAGGGTTTAACATTTTATTAGCCATTTCAATGTTTTAATTACGTTTTGTGTTTGTTTTGCTTAAGTTGACCAATTTGGGCCTTCGTAAACAAATGGCTGACTCCGACATGATGGCCTAGTCACTGTTCCACGAGGTTTCAGGTGAAGTGCGCCTGCGTCACAGCCAGCAACAAGTGGCCTTGTCTTGACCTCATGTGAGATGTACCCATCAAGGACGCACTGGGAGAATCGCCAAGTTCACAAAACAAAGGACTGTCTTTAAAACCGGAACCAGCAAGTGTGATGACCTAACTCGACAGTATATGTGAGAACTTTACCGAATGACCCCAAACCAGCCAATCAGGAATGCCTAAAGCTGATTTTTGTTACATTTTGACATTAATTTCATTATAAAAAGATGGTAGAATAGTGAGTAGAGGGAACTTTTTCTTTTTCCTGACGTTATGCTGTCGGAGAGGACGGTGACACTGCTGGACAGCTGTTATCCTGAATCTTTGAAAGACTGAATTGCTGCCTGACTTTGATGAATTAAAGACTTTTCCACGACTTGATTGACTTAGAGGATGACTAATAGCCAGATTAGGTAAGTATGATGTTCGGGGAGTTGGCTTATGACATATTAAAATTGCAAACAACTAGATAAATGAAATTATTATTCTAACGAACAAATGTGTCGGGTGATTTATTTAGAGAAAGAAGAATAAGATTAAATGTAAATTAAAGAACTGTGTCACCAAATATCCAATATCAACTAACTGATCCATCGATTAAATGGAGGGAATATCTCGAGGTTCAGTGTTTAATAAAGGTACTTAATGTAGGTTCAGGTAAATTAAGTTCTTTATTCAAAAAGGTATTCCTTTCATGTCAGCGTTTGAACAATTTATCTCTCCCGTGAGAACGGATCAACAAAGTCTGAGTGTTGGTGTTATGGGCCCTACCAATGAATGTATTGAGTGAATGTGCTAGTGTGATATTTGATCTGTGACGAAGGGAGGATTTAAAATTCCACGCTGCAACACAGCAAGCCATGCTGAGTCACCCTTGCGCTGCTGCAGCAGTCGCAGTAACCTTGGCGTGCTGGTGGATGCAGGCAGATAAACCAGTCTCCTTTGATAGGTCCCGCACTGGGGATGCCCTTTCACTTCGGGGTTGCCAGCGATGTATGCTGAGCCACACTGGGCTGTTGTTGGGTGGCACTGTGGCGAAACAGGCAGATTCAGCAATCTCCATGGCGACCTCGGTCAATGTACAGGCAAACAGCTGCAGGAACCCTGGTTTGATACCCTGGACTGGTCTTGGGCAATCTCAGCCGGTAGGACTCTGGGAGAGGTGGGTCCAGCAGAATTGTTTGTAGGAGCAAAAAATGTGATGGCCCTGAAACCTCTTGAACAGGGGTCAAGCCAACAAGTCCTTGGAGTTGCTTACGTTGCCTTTGTAGAGGATGGAAAGAGTCGATCCAGTCCTTCTCACTGTCAGGCAAAATACAGTAGGCAGCAGACCAACACAGCAAATCAAGTTGCAAAGTGGCAGTCCCTCCTACAGAACAGCAATCAGCAGGCAGCAGGTCAACCCAGTAGAACAGTTAGCAAAATGGCAGTCCCTCCAGCAATACAGCTCTTCTTCCTGACAAAGGGGCATATTTACAAGGGAAGTGGCGGAGTGAGGCGTTATCCTTCCTGGCATAACGCCTCACTCCACCGCTTCAGAAACGCAGGGCTGCACCATATTTACAAGAATATGGCGCAGCCCTGCATTTTCCCCTTTGCTGGTGTTACACTTAGAAGCATAGTGCCAACACAGGCACCCTTGCACTATAGTGTTAGGGTGTTTGCGTGCAGGAGAAGATTGTTTATATGCAGGAAGGT
This sequence comes from Triturus cristatus, assembly GCF_964204655.1. NCBI lineage: Eukaryota > Metazoa > Chordata > Amphibia > Caudata > Salamandridae > Triturus > Triturus cristatus. Next base: position 318,977,900 of record NC_140589.1, on the reverse strand, counting down.
TCCCCTATCTGCACATAAACAATCTTTAAATTCCCTTTTGTAACTTAAGTTGCAAAACAGCACTTAAAAAAAATGATTGTTTATGTGCAGGAATGGGTACCTTCCTATACATAAACAATCATTGGCCGTTTGCTGTTTTCATGTGTGCTGCACAATGCAGCACACATGAAAACAGCAAAAACAAGGAGAACTAAAACATTTCTGCACGTTGCGCCAGGGTAAGCACAGGTTTTCCCTGGTCTTATTTCTGGCGCTGCTTCCTATTTACGCCTCCCTTGTAAATAGGAGGCATCTTCAGAATCAATGGGTGTTGCGGTGGAACGCCCACAGCAACACCCACTGCCCTCCCCTTTGACGCTAAGCAGAACCTAAAGGGGGACCTTATTTTTAAGGCTGTATTAAGCCACGTTCAGTGTCTCTTCAGTTCTCAAACGGAAACTGAGTACATGGTGTCAGAGGTCCAGTACTCATACCCATTTTAGCCTATGCAATAGAGAGGACCTGGCTTGGCAGTTTGGGCTGGACTGTTCCCTGTGAGTTGCAGGATCAGGACTAATTTTCATCTGGCTGGGTCTAAACTGGTGTGGCATGGTGAGCAAAAGAACAATGGATTTATCCAAGATCTCTTAACTGGGGGTGAATATTTGATTTGTTCCACATTCCGTCTATCCTTTGTGCATATTTAACCGCTTCCGTGCTTCGGACGACCCCCGGCCGTCTGACATCACAGTGGGCATGTGCGGAGGGGGCCGTCCAATTTGCGCACGCGTAGAATTTTGCTGCACAGAGACGGAATCAGCACCGCAGCGTAGCAGTTAATTAAAATGCCATTTTCAGTCTTACAATTTAAAATCCGAATTTAGCATCAGTTACAATTTAAAATACAACTTCAACATACATTCTAAATTGTAACCCCAGAGACACCAAACTCCAAATCTCCATCTTTTCCAAACCGGAAATGATACTTAAAAAATGTTTTAAGGCAATCCTAATATTAACCTGTGGAAGAGATAGTAGTAAAAAACAAATTTGATAGTTTTTCACTACCAAGATATTTAAAACTCAGAGTTACATGTCTTACCTTTTAAATACACAGCACCATGCCCATAGGGCTGCCTGGGGCCTACCTTAGGTTTGACCTATATGTAGTGAAAGGACAGGGTTGAGCCTCACAAGTAGGTTAACTTGCCAGGTCAAAATGGCAGCTTAAAACTACAAGCACAGGCTCTTCAATGACAGGACTGAGGCGTTTTTACTGGGCTACTATTGTGGCGGGCGCAATCATTGCTGCAGGTCCACCAGTAGCATTTACTTTACAGGCCCTGTGCATATGTAGTGCAATTTACTAGGGACTTTTGGGTATATTGAATATGCCAATTTTGGATAAGTCAATGTTACCACATTTTAAGGAGAGAGCACATGCACTTTTGCACTGGTTAGCAGTGGTAAAGTGCCCAGAGTCCTAAACAAAAACAAGGTCCGAAAAAAGGTAGGAGGAAGGCACAAGTTTGGGGTGACCCTGCAGAAAGAGCCAGGTCCATTATTCTGTGGGAGTGCGATGGCTTCACAGATGCTAGTTTTCTAGCCGAATTCACGCTGCTCCAGAACCTAAAGTAAGTGGAATCTTGCCAATCCGACAAAGGAAAGGTATACTGGCTGAGATTGAGAACTCCAGTTGATGGTCGGGTTCAGACTCATCAGTCTTAGTTCATCCATGCAGTCGCATGTAGTCACTGGTGATAAATTGACAGTACAACTGATTCAGGGCCTTGTTGGTACTTGTTAGATTTGGGGTCTCTAGTTGGCAGAGGTAGGTACCTTTGACCAACTAGGGACCCTTGCGTCTAGTCAGGGTAAGGGGGTACACTCCTAAAATAACCCCTACTCACCCCCTTGGTAGCTAGGCACGAGCAGGCAGGCTTATCTCAGAGGCAGTGTGTAAAGCATTTGTGAACACATACAGTAATATAGTGACAACACTACAAAGGGAAGCCACACAGATTGTATTATTAAAAGAGGTATCTTTTATATAGATTTAACACAAGACCATAAACGACAAAAATCCACAATACTGTACTTTAAAAATTGTAGAAATAGCTTTGTTCTTTTAAGATGGTAAATGTGACGCTTTATGTTCAATGTACCTTTGGATGCGTAACGCCTATACAACAAAGGAGTTGCAGGGAAGGTGATGCGTCGGTTCCTTGCACGCAAGAACTGGGATGCGTCAGTTCCTTACTCCGGGGTAGGTGATGCGTCGGTTCCCTACTGCTGCGTAGGGGATGGTGATGCGTCAGTTCCTTACCAGAGGGGAGGTGATGCGTTGGTTCTTCTCTGTGTGGGGAGGTGATGCGTCGGTTTCTTACTGCGCTTCTTTGGCGATGCGGCTATCAACGCCGTGATGCGATGAAGATCCAGTGCAATGAAACAAATATGGCGTCTTCTTGATGTTGCGACAACGAAGGGGTGATGCGTGCATGCCCGACGGCCGAGCGGCGACTCGGTGAATCTTCTTGAGCCACGACAGGCCCTGCGACACGCTTCTCTGGTGATGCGACAGCGTCTGTTACGACAGCGACACTCTCTCCAGGGATGCGGGGCACCTCGATGATGCGATGCGGCAGCGGCGGCACGCTTCCTCAGTGATGCGACGACAGCTGCTGCAGCGGCGACATACTTCTTCATCTTGAGTCGCGCTTCCAGCTCCCAGCGAGACGCAGTCTCTCAGAAGGCCCAGCTCAACAGCAGGCACTTCAATTTCCAGCAAGGGAAAACTGGTGGGTGAAGTCTGTTGTCCCTGAGACTTCACCCTATCTCCTGGAATCACCAGCCCCTGTCACTCAAACTCCAGACAAGGAATACACAACCTAGCAGAGGCAGGTTTGGATAGATAGGCAAATAAATACCTACTTTCTAAAGTGGTATTTTCAAACACAGAATGTAAAAACCAACTTCACTAAAAGATGTATTTTATCATTCTGAGTTCAGGCATACTAAACTCGAATTTCTACTATGCCCCCTGGGTCAGTTAAGATTATAAGGTGTTATAATCAAACTGCCCATTCTGGCCTGTGGGGAACAGATAGCCTTGCAATACTGAAAAACTAAAATGGCTGTAATTCACTAGTAGGACATGCCACACACACCAGGGCATGTCCTAACTATTACTTACAATGCACTTTGCTCTTGGGCCTACCTTGGGGGTGTCTAATATGAAGAGAAGGGAAGGTTTAGGGACTGGCAAGTGGGTGCTCTTGGCCAGTCAACATGGCTGTACCAGACTGCACATAGGCTCTGCAATGGCAGGCCTGTGACACACTTTTCAGGCTGCTTTGGTGGGTGGCACAACCAGTGCAGCAAGCTCAATAGCAGCATTTGATTTACAAGCCCTGGACACCCATGGTGCACTGTACTAGGGTCTGACAAGTAAATCAAAAAACCCAATCACGGAGTCACTAATCAATACATGAATTTACAATAAAGAGCATATGCACTTTAGCACTGATCAGCAGTGGTAAAGTACACAGAGTCATAAAACAGCCAACAACAGGTCAGAAAAAATACAGGAGGAAGTCAAAATGTTCAGGGATGACCCTGAATAAAGGGCCAAGTCCAACAGTACTGCTAGGAAACAAGGGATGATTTTAAGGTTTGACAGAAAACCTATTTGCTCTTCTCTTACTCTTGCTTCCTCCTACCACCTGACCCCTTCTTTTCTTGCTCTCTGCTTACCTTGATATTCCCTCTTTCCCACTGTAGAATGGGCTTGGTGTGGTTTGATTTTCACGGGTAGGTAATAGGTGATACACCTATGAGATGGTGCACAAGATGTTAGACATACTTTTTTAGAGCTTTGTGTTCCTATAATATACACTCTCAAATAAACATACAATCACAACATCTTAACCTTGCTTGTTTGCCAGTACACTGACGTCTTTGGTGTTGTTGTTCTCAACAAAAGCCATAAATATTCTATGCAAACAAGTTTATAGTTTTATAGCACTGTAATATCAGGTACAAAACATATGTTCACTGCACTGATTTAAAAGCAGCAGTTATAGAGTAGAAATTTTAAGAAACTATGGTTCAATGCTGTCTCAAATATTTCTCTATTCTTGTTCTTTCAGAGGTGCGCAGATGAGATGGAGTATGTTAGTATGCGGACCCACCTGATGCTTAAGTTCTTGTCCTTGCATGCGCGTGCTCATTACAGTATTTTCATGGTGAGTGGTTTGCCTCTTATCGACGTTTTCCTTTGCTTTCTTGCAAGTTTGGTTAGATGCAGTTTGTGGTCCCCCATGATAAGTAGTAACCCTGGGCATAGTTCGTGTAGTAGCGCTATGCATAGCTACGCAAAGTGCACTTCGCACTACGCGAGATAACGTGAACTGCGTAGTGCTCTGTTCGCGATGATTGCACAGTGCTGGATGCTTGTCTGCACTGTGCAATCATTGAAAACGGCATCTTGCCCAGTACGAGCTGTCGTTTTCTGCCACTCAAATAGATTTTTACTCGAGCGGCAGGTTTCTCACCGCAATGAGAAACCTGACCTCCCCACGTTGAGAATCTCACCGGGAGGTTTATTTTCCACACTCGCGATCGGCAACTTGATGTTGCTGATCGCGAATGAGGAAAAAGTCTTGCTGGGATGTTTAGGAGTAGTAAAGTTAGGACGCCTAACTTTAGGACTCCTAAATGCCTTCAGTGAATACCGAAAGTCTTAAAGTTAGGATTTTTCTCAGTTTAGGAGTAGTAAAGTTAGGACTCCTAACTTTAGGACTCCTAAACTGACAAAAATCCTAACTTCTGTGAATACCGAAATGAGTAAGTGCCTTCTGTGAATACCAAAATAAGTAAGTGCCTTCTGTGAATTCCAAAATGGTAGTAAGTTTAGGATTTTGTCTTAAGTTAGTTCTGTGAATCGGGGCGAGAGACTTTGGAGCACAGCTCATACAGTAGCAGGTATGATTAGGGATTGTCCATGCTAACCGAGCATTACCTAGTTAAGTTTGTAACAATTTAGGGGCATATTCACAAGGATCTATCACCGAGTCGATGGCACTTTATCGCAGCCAAATTAGCGATAAACGTATCGCCCCAATCACAAGCTGGTGTTAACATCCCACAGCACCAGTTTACCAGTGATAGCAGCTGCAAAAAACATTGCCACAGATGACTCCTGCAACTATCGCTAATGTGATGCAGAGTAGGTGTTCCCGTGCCAAAAGCCACGACAACACCACTCCACAACATTCTCAATGACCAGCCAGATCTGCAATAAGAACACAAAACAGGCGATAAGGTGCGTTAGCAGCAGGAAAATAACACCTGCTCTGACCTGGTGCAAAGTCGGACCACAGCCTGCACCACAAAAGGAAGCCCAGCCCAGAGCCACACCTGAAGAACAACAGATGCACCGGGGCAACTGAACATGCAGCCCGGAGGGCCAAAAGGGCAACAACACCTGCCGCCACCACCCCCAGGACCCCCCTACCCAGCACCCCCACCCCGATCAAAGACATGCCACATCAGCTACACATAAACACGTACAAAATAATATACATGATGTTGCACAACCACAAGTGGTGACATGCATGTGTCATCACAAAAATGAGCATCACACATTCACTTTCGAAGCAACAAATGACTTTATTAAAATGAACACAGAACTGAAATTAAGACACATGGCTGCTTCCCTCAGGACAATCCGTACGTCACAGCCTGCAAGACAAAAATCATGATGCGAATGTGTGTCCTGCGCACATCAAAGGACAGAGAGAGAGCGAAGGAGAGAGAGAGGGGGAGAGAGAGAGAAGAAGAGAGAAGAAGAGAGGGGAGAGAGAGAGAGAGAAAAAGAGAGGGAGAGAGAGAGAGAGAGAAGAAGAGAGGGGAGAGAGAGAGAGAGAGAAGAGAGGGGGAGAGAGGGATAAGAAGAGAGGGGGAGAGAGAGAGAGAGAGAGAAGACGAGAGGGGGAGAGAGATAGAGAGTGCCGCCCCTGCACTCCCATTCCACACTGCTCACCCTCTGCCACCGGTGTGTCTCCAACCACTTGCCGGTATGTATTGCAGTTCACCAGGTCACAGATCTGAGACAAACCCGTCATCTGAAAAAGAGTCCAGATACATGATTGGCACAGTACACACAATTGCACAAGACAACATCACCTGCCCGCCCATGCACACCCAGGCAGAGGCATCCCAGCCCCTCCCGCCACCCATCAAAGCATGCCCACCCATGCACACCCAGGCAGAGGCACCCCCGCCCCTCCCACTGCCCATCATCACCTGCCCGCCCATGTACACCCAGGCAGAGGCACCCCAGCCCCTCCAGCCACCCATCGGAGCATGCCCGCCCATGCACACCCAGGCCTCACTGCTCACCTTCTGCCACCTGCGTGCAGACAAGAGGTCCCACCACATGCCACTGCAAGCCACAAGCCTGGGGCCCGCGGACATGGCACCCTCCACATCATGCAGCCCTGCTCCGCCAGCCACCAGATCTCATGTTTGGTGCTGGGTCTTGATTACTCCATGGCAGAGGACATACCAGTGCACCCGGCCTCATCGCAGGCTGCACATCCGATCAGCCCAATAGGTACCACTAACTCTGTGATCCCGGAAGTGACGCTACATGGCAGTAGGCCCGCACTCCCCGCTGGCTCTGGCCTACACTGCGTTCCAGCAGGGCACCTAAAACCTGAACTGTCCGGACCGCTGGGACGGGGCATCATCGCAGGCTGCTCAGCACTTAAGGTGCCCCTACCTCAGTGCACCCAAAGTCACCATCCCGTGGCGGGGTGCCTGTGCTGGCCGCAAAGCTTCGGGTGCCACTAACTCTGTGCAACCCCAGTCACTGCCACGTGGTGGTAGGCCTATGACGGCCACAAGGCCTGGGGTGCCACTAACCCTGTGCTCAACAACTCATGGGCCCTTTATGATTGAGAACCGTGAAGCGTCCGTCATCCAGTCACCACCGGCAGAGGGGAATGTGACATCATCGGCCCCTTATGTTGGCGGAGTCACATGGCATGTGATGCCTGTGCCGGATGGGTGTGGTGTGTGTGCAAACCTGCCCTCAGGGAGTGACTGTGACATGCTGACTACTAGTATATCATGAATCAAAAGGGAATGGATCACTTGTAACTGGAAATAGGGGTCTTTTAGATCGTTATCTGAACCGCTAATACCTGAATAGGTATTATGAGAACCCTCAATCACGTATTTTTGATGGTATTGGCGGTGTATCTTGGTTCTCCGCCTTATGAATACGTGTCAGCATTATCATTGGGTCTCTTGTGTGTAATGCTTCCTCCACCCGGAGGGAACCGCTAATTCGCAGTAGTGATCAGAAATATTGGTGCAAAAAAGGTGCAAAATAAAGTGATAAGTTGACGTTAAAAATGTCTTACCGACACTGCCCTCAAAAAACAAAATTTATTCTGTCAGGTGTGTTGGCAGACTCTTAAAAGTTAAAAATAGTGGTGCAGTAGGTCAAATTATGTAACCACAGCACATTTTGGTGTGCAAATCAAAAATGGTCGACATGTTTTTGCCCCTCTAGTGCCCCTGGAGGGGGTCGTTGGGCATTCTTCAGTACCTAGTGAATGTGTGAACCGGTAGTATCCAGTTCAAAAAAAGGAAGTTTTTATGGTTGTTTCCATAAACAAATAGTCTATCAGTATCTTAAGGTTATTCTTTTCCTTTAGGCGCATCCGTGTTGCGGCTGCTGCCTTGCCACCGTAAGCGCGTAGCCTCCTTAGTGGGCTATGCACAACTTGTGCTGACGCTGGCTTGCAGGGCTCGTACTAGACCAGTGACCTGCACAACACCAGCGAGTACGCCTGCGATGGGTAGCAGTGAGGGCCCCCCTTGGAGTGTAAGCAGAGTGGTCTGGCCTGCCGTACGCCGGACCAGCGCAGGGCTTGCAACAATGACTCATGGGCTCTGGGCGTGGTTCAGTCCATGTCCGGACATGGAAGTGACTGATGCGTTTGTCCCTGTTGTAGTGTCCACAGCACCCGGAGCACAATATGCAATGTAGCACCCTTTGACTGGCATCCCACAGGATGAGCATCATTGACGCAAGGGAAATCACTGTCCTTACATTCATCCACACATTCATACATTAATGATGAAAGACTGGATGTTTATTGCACATCCAGTGCAGTTTTGCAGCTCGAGCGGTACAGGGCAATGCCAAGCACACTACACAATATGGGCCCGTGGGGGGCCAGCCAGAGTCCATCAGGGGATGGCAAGTACTGCGGGAGAGGAAGGGTACAGTCTGCAGTCTGCTCGCCGTGTCATTGGTCATCAAAGAGGATATGGCAGTCCATGTCGCTGTCCAAGGTGAAAGGCATCGGAGTGTATCGGAGGTCAGTGGAAGGTCATGGGGCCCTTTGCGGCACCAAGCAGAAACAGGCCAGGTGGCCGAAATGAATGATAGTGCCTCCTGATCACAAACCCATCCACGTCCCCAGATGTGTGCTCTGCCCCAGCTGTGGGTGTTGCAGTACCGGCTGAGGCACTGTGTGCCACTGACACATCAGGTGCCGGAGTGGATACATCTGCTGCCCTGTGAGGCAATGGCACACCAGGGGGCGGCGGAGATGTGGATGGTGTGGGGGCAGCAGCATTCATCATCGCCATGCCTTGATGAGGATCTGAGGGGCATGGTAGATCCCAGCTACATTTCGCTGGTGTGCAGCAGTGGCTGCCATCCTTTCAGCCTCCATTCGCACCATGTCCTCCATGAGCCTCAAGCATTTGTGCCAGCTCACGGCTGGTATTGCTGGAGCCCCTCTGAGCGGACAGGTGTTCTTCTCTCCACGTCATGACTCCAGCGATGTCAGTCAGGGCTTGTTGGAGACCATGGAGCGGGCCTAGACACTAATGGATGACATCCAGTTTGGTAGCTATGAGGTCGAACCTCACCCGCACCTGCTCAGCCGTCTCCCTCTGGCCCTCCAGCACAAGGCATTGGAAGGCTGTGTGTTGTTCCTGGGGGTCTTGGGACACTGCTGGGGCAGAGGCTGCCTCCTGGTGGGTGGTTTGGGTGGTGGGTGGGGTCTCCTCGATGCAGCTGGGCAGCCCTGATCCTGGAGGTGAGTCACGGATGATGTCAATGATGTCTAGGTGGGAAAGTGGGTCGATGCTGGGGTTGTCCTCCTCGTCATCAGTGAAGAGTGGTTGGGACTGCTCTGCAGGGGGTGTTGACAGTGGCCCTGCAATGTGAAAGGGAGATGGTGTATTGCAATGTATCCACATGTATGTAGCTGCATGGTACATGTTGACATTCAGATAGCATGGCATTGTACATTGTGAAAGTATATAGATCTGGGCGATGACCCAAAGTCACTGAGGGTGTGCACTGTGCTCTGCTTGATTGTGCATGTGTGCCATCGTGGCTGTCTCCACCCATCCCCCTAGTACCTGGTGGTCACTCACCCTGTTGCGGTTGTGTTGTGTCCTGTCGAGCAGTCCGGTCCCCCGACTCCGGCCACAGTATCCACAATGATGACTGTCGACACCAGCTCCTCCATGTCATCCAGCATGAGCTGTGGTGCTGGGCCCCCACCTCCAGTCTGCATTGCTGCCTTCTGGTTGGCTGCGAGTTTCTCCTTGGTCTTTCGCTTGATGTCATTCCATCGCCTCTTGACCTCGTCCATTGTCCTCTTGTGATCTCTAACGGCATTCACCTTGTCCACGATGTCCCGCCATATTCCATTTTTGGTGCCCAATGACATGTTGGAGGTGATGAACAGTTGTTGATGGTGTTCCATCACATCCGTGACTATGATCCTGTTCGCCTGTGGACTGAACTTCGTGTTCCTCTTCTTCCTGTCCTTGCCCTTCCCTGTCCCCCAGGTCCTGGGCTGGTTGTCCGGGGTGCTTGTGGGGTTGTGCTCATCCTCTGTACCTGCTCCGGCTGCCTCCATGGTGCTTGGGTGTTGGTCAGTTTGTGTTTGGGTGTTTTTTCTACTTTTATGGTGATTTTTCCCGCCTGCCAGGTGCTGCTTATCGCTGATTTCCTCATCGCGCTTTGGCCCATCGCAGGTTTTTTTGCGTTGGGGTTTGTGTTTTTATCTCCGTCGAGGTTGTTGTATAGCGGGCATTGGCCGCGGTTTCGGCAAACTATCGCATGGGGCCACCTTGTTGTGAATTCCACGTTGACACTGGGTTATTTTCCCACAATAGGCTGCGATGTGTAAAGTTGCGTTATCATTTTTTGGCGATGTTTAGCACACATTCTTGTGAATATACCCCTTAGACTCTTACAATATCCCACACCATCACCATCAGGATGAATGCACATAGGATTATTATTTAGAGGGAGTTAGGACATGCAGGATGCGTCTGATTGGCGATCCATGTTCCCTGTTGTCCTATTTGTGGGTGGAAGGACTGCAAATTGTCAGTTATTAGTCAAGCACAAGATAATTGTGTTACATCCTAAAGAAGGTAGTCCACACAGCAGCAGAGGTTGAAGAGTAGGATTATTCTTGAATGCAAGAAGACAGTACCAAGGACCCTCACAGAGCAGCTTCCTTCATCAGTCCCACAGCAGCAACTGACTCCAATGGAGCTTCCAAGAAGCTAGCATTCTAAATCACCTAAGTAACTAGTGAAGGCTATGATGTAACATGCACCAAGACCATAATAACAGATAGGAAACATTACATAGAGAGAATATGAGGATACAACACACCTTCCCCTTTCAAACAAAACTAAACAAAAAGAAACAAAGTGAAAACAAGAAGATAAGCAAAATCAAATAATAACATCTTCAAGATATTTAGGTAGACGTCTTACTGTCCCTCGAATGGATACCAAAGGATCAGTAAGTGCACTTTGAGTGATGCTATTATCAAAAAATGAAACCTCAGGCAGACAAGGAGTTCCTTCAAGCAAGGAAGGATCCACACAATAATCATGCACATCAGAAGAAATATCAGGCACACAACAAGAATCATTGACAGAAATGGGCACCACACCACATTTTTGCATGTTAAATTTCTCAATGAAGGATAGACACCCCTCAGCCTGATCAGGAATACAAGTCTCATTAGACACACCCAAATCAAAATAATCATATCCACTAACTACACCCAGAATCAGTGGAAATAAAACTTTGACAAGAATCAGAAATATTGACATCAGAGGTATGTGTTTTGGCCACTCTCCTTTTGCTCCACCACTTCCCACAAACAACTTTCACTGCTTGTTTGTCAACTTGAACAATTTTAGTTTCGGGATAGAACTTAGAACCACCCTTCTGAATGGACTCCTGATGCAGACAGATTCATCCACAACAAAATCCTCTAACAACTTTTTTATCATCATCATATCTAATTTTAGATTTAGCTTGACTCAACTCCACATGACGTCTGATTTGATCACTGTTGGAAATATTGCCATCCACACCAAATTTAGAAATCACCCACTCAGCAGAAAGCTCAATAAATGAATTTCTACCTTTCAATAAGACAAACGGAGAGACTCCAGTAGTAGAATGAGGGGTATTGTTGTAAGACCAAGGGGCATATTATCAAGAACGGCGTAAAAATTATCGCCGTTTTAGCTCCAGGAAACTGCTGCTAAAGCGGCGATAATGTGCTTGATAATATACCCTTGAGAATTCCAATAGAAGCCCATGTACTGGTGTGAACATGGGCTTCTATTGGAATTCTCAAGGGTATATTATCAAGCCCATTATCGCCACTTTAGCGGCAGTTTCCTGCCGCTAAAGTGGTAATAATTTTAACGCCGTTCTTGATAATATGCCCCCAAATTCTTTCATCGACAGCATCTTGCACCTGTAAACCAGAAGAAATCGCTAGTTGTGTGGTGTCTTTGAAGACTCGATTTACCCTCTAAACTAAACCGTTGCCTTGAGGACTATAAAGAACAGTAGTAAGGTGTTTAATCCCAAACTTAAACAAAAACTCTTCATGTTATTCTAAACAAATTGAACTCCATTGTCTGAGATCACAAAAGCAGGAATGCCCTCTGTTTGAAATAAATGCTTCAAAAATTCAATGACGTTATCTGTGTTGGGTTCTCTCATGAACTTAACAGAAACCTATTTGGAAAAATAGTCAACCACTGACAAAATGTATCCGAACCCATCATTAAACCCACCAATAGGACCAACAAAATCTAAGCCTAATTTCTCCCAAGGTCTCTGAGGAAAACTGACGGGACACAATGTTGAATTGAAAGTGCGAAGGGATTTCTCAGCCTGACCACACTCTTTGCAATTATTCAACATGGTCTCTACAAGGCTGTCCATGCCAGGCCACCACTAGTATAAATGTAGTCTCTTTTTAGTACCAGTAATACCCACATGCCCATTGTGAGACAATGCAATCAACTTGCTCCTCCTCCAGGAGGAATTAATACTGAGCCTCTCATGAGGAAAATTCCTTCTACACTTAATTCCTCTTTAATTTTGAAAGAGGATTTTAACTCTTCTCCTACTTGAGCTTCCCTAGGCCAACCAATGGAAATAAACTTCTTAAGGATAGCCTGAGAGTTATCAGAAGCAGAGATGTGTTTCCAATCTTGGTAAGAAATAACTTATTTGGTCAAAGCCAAACCATCCACCAGTTCAACCACAAATTCCATGTCCTTATGAACTAACACATCATCACTTAGATTAGAGGGACACCTGGAACAAAAATCAGCTCTAATTCTTTTTCCAAGGGATCGATTCTGGTCTGGGTCAGAAAGCTCTCCAACCGAGCTGGATCCGGAGTGTTTTCCGACCGAGCCGGACTCCTGATGTCCGAGCGCGTGAGTATGATGCGGCCGCATGCTGCCGGAGTCGGTTCGGTCGGGCTCCCATAGAAGTCAATGGGAGCCGGTTGTATGACACGTACATGGGCTCCCATTGACTGAATGGGTACGTCTCGCACAAGGGCCCCACCTACAGTGGGTACGCATCGGTGCCATCTGCAACATACATGCCTGTGTTGGGGAGACCCTTGGGTCTCCCCCATGTGTCTGAGTCGTAAGCCTGTGTGTGACGGGGGGTCCGACGCGTTTGACATTTTGAGAGCCGGAAACTTCAGCTCGATCCGGCTGTCCGACGCGTACATCGTACTTGCTTGGTCGTGAAACGTCTCCATTGCGCGGTGTCCGTATGAGTCAGTTAGAGCAGTTTGGATCCGGAAACGGTTCGGTCGGGACACATGCGTACACTCACATCGTACTTGCTTGCTCGTACAGGTATCAGAGTCGGTCATGAAACACGCATCCGACTCGTACCTTTTTCCCACCGGATCGCGTTCGTAGCCCTTCCGAGCGAGATCGGACTCGACCACTTAGTAGTAAATTGGCTTTTAACCATATACGATCACAAATGTACCACAAAGTGTAAACATAAATGTCTTCACACCCTGAAATAATGTGGAGCCAAATTTAGGAATGTAAAGTTGCTATAGCCAAAAAGGACCCTGAAGTCAGTCCAGCAGCACATGTGGCAAACCACTGATGTTGCAACACTCTCCTATAGAAAATAATGGAAGCAGGTAACATTTAAGTAAATTAATTTATTTTTACTTTATGAAAATATATCTCAATTGAATTTAATGTTTGAAAATTATATGTAGATTTATAATACATTTTTATGAACAAATACTTTTATATTTCTGTCTTAAAAATAAATGTACTTATATTTTAAAATGCATAAATTAATTTAAAATAATTTGATACAGAGGGGCTCATTATGATGGCGGAGGGACCGCCACCGCCGTCCCGGCGGTGGCTGTCCCTCCACCATTTGGCTCCCATTTCCCCTGCCACATTAGGATGGCGGGGGAATCGCTTAGTGACCGCCCGCCAGATTACAATGCTGGCGTCAGCCATCCTTTTTATGGTGGTTCCACTACCATGGAAAGGCTGGCAGAGGCTGGATTCTGTGGCCCGTTGCGGGCCCCCTCTGTGTGGAGGGAGAGTCTATGTGTACTGGGGCAGTACCTGTGGTACCCCCCTACATTTCCATGCACATGGTGGCAGGCACCTTGTGGTGCCTGCTATGTTTTGCATGGAAATGCACTATTTGGCATTTGTGCATTGCGAATGGTGCTGTCAACAACAGCACCGTCCGCAATGATCAGGGGCCTGGATGCGCCCGCCATAGTGGTGGTCACATCCTAATACAATCAGTGGGACCACCGCCTTACCGGCAGTCGGTAACAGCTCCTCAGCGATGGCGGCGGACATCGTAATGAGCCCCCTAATGTTTACTTTTTTAATAAATATTAGGTAAATATAAACATTTTACTTTAGGTGGAATTTTTTTAATAAATCTTTCAACATTATTTTCAATTACATTTAATGCACTTAAATTATTTAAGGTAGTAGGCAGAGTTCTCCGTCATCAGGGAAAAAATTATCCCATGTCAAAGTGTATGGAAAGTTTTAAAAGTTTATTCAACTTAAAATAAAAGTAAAAATAAGTTTGATATATATTAATGTCATATATTAATGCAAACTAATATTTGATATTTATTTTAAATTTTTATTGACCCTTTACAAGCCACTCCCCCTAGTACCGCCCACTTTTACTACACAGGGGCCGATTCCGATGTCGGCCAGAAGGGCTACAACTGACGGCCGGAGCCCTTCAGCCCGCATCGGAACGAGCCGTTCGGATTCCTTTCCGACCGAGCCATTCTGATGTGCTCGTTCGGAAAGGAATCCGACTCGGATTTCCGGTTGGCTTACGACGGGCTTGGGGAGCCCGTCCGCCATCCGGAAACCCTTCAGTAAACCCCACCGGCCATCTCTTTCCAACCGATGGAGTACAGTGGCAGTCTCCCACTGCCTTTTCGTGCCGGTCTTTCGGAAATTGTCTTTGGGGGCCCCCAGTTGGGCCCCCATGGATGCGAGGCCACCGAATGGTGGCCGGGGAGGGCACCTATGGTACCCCCCTGTAGACCCCTGCACCGGTGGCATGCACCTTGGGGTGCCTGCCACAGGGTGCAGGGATGAACTGCACCCCTGCATTTCACAATGCGAGCATGCATTTCGTTTGGAATGCATGCACCCATTGTGAAGTATAGGAGTGCGAACAAACAGGGTTCGGTCGCATCATACTTGCAGGTCTGTAACCGACCACAGTAGGTCGGTCGGTTACAGTTCCTGACTGATGTCAGAAAGACTCCGGTCCATCCGACATTGGAATCGGCCCCACTGTAGTAAACTTTCATGTGTGAGGCTTTCCCTGTAGGTAAGCAGGGTCCATTCTAGCCCCTAGACGTTCCTGTGGATACCAACTCCATTATCTTGATGCCCTCTGATTGCTCCGCTCCTGATTGCTGTCACTCATTTGCTCTCTAACTCAAATTCTCTCCTTCTCTCTGTTTCTGTGCATCTTCATTGCGCCTCTTTCCTTGCTTTACTCTTGTGCATTTTCCCTTTTTTTTTCCACCTGTGCTTGTGCCTCTTTTTTCTCTATGCCATTTTTCACCTGTGTCTGTGCTATCTCTTCCAGTTTTCACCTTGTGCTTTGCTTCTTATGCCTCTTTTACCCTTGTTTCTGTGAACTTTGCTCTGTGCCTTTTGAGTCATCTTCACCCATTTTCTGCTTGTTTTTCCATCCTCTCTATATTGCTTTGTGCCTCTGTGTCCTGTTATTTGCTCAATTTCTGACCTTTTGGTTTTTTCTTTGTGCAATTTCTCCTGGGCTGTACCTTGTGTTTTCATACCCTTTTCCTACCCCAATGCTCTTTTTCTGTTCCAGCAGTGCCCCTCACCTGCTCTCCCACTTTCTACCTCCTGTGCTCCCCGTCAGACCCACCTCACAGGACCTACTTAATGGTGGCTGGCATGCTGAAGGGGTGCCAAAGGCAAGCCAGTCTGCACCCATCTGTATATGGACCATGCACAGCACCAGGGATCGAATCCTAAGCCTACCAACCACTACCCTGCCACTCTCCTCTGTGCTCTCATCCCCAGACATTGTTCACTGCACTGCTGTCATACTGCACCACACAACACAAAGGAAGCTTTTGCATGCGCTGCCTGCAAGTTCACATACACCATACCAACCCTAAACCCACCACTACTGCACCACCAGCACCCACCACCCCACTCCCTCACACCCACACAAACCAGCCACTCGCTCACAATCACATAGACTAAAGTCATCCCACGCAGTACACGCTCACTCACCAAACATGCCACAGAGAAATAAAACTTTCTTAATGACCACTCTCTAGTCCTACTCTTCTTCATGGAAGCACAGCTAAACCCAACCTCTTCACCAGACCTCACAACAGCCATCTCCAGCGGGTACAAGATACCAAGCAAACCCATCAGTGCAAGGTGCAGAGGTGGAGTCACTATTGATTTCAAAGACACCATCAGCTGCAGCTCCTACATGGACACACCAACCAGTTCCAGCTAAACATCATAGGTGGAGCCCTTGCATTTCTCCTATATTCAACAACATCACAAGGAACTGGGCGTAAGTGGAGAATCAGTGAAGACACTATGGACAAATCTGCCCTAATACGCTGCAACCAACAAATCCCGAACAACAAGCATACAGCTCTTGCAGGCCGCATTGAAGTCAGCACGAACTGCAGCACAGAAATCTTTGCCATCATCAAGGATTTCACCATACCTGCTGCTGCCTCCAGCAAAAAGGACTCTGCAACAAACTCCCATAATTCTTCTGTAGGGAAATCATCTCCTTATATGGCAGCTTTGACCCTCAATTGGGCCATGTACTGTTCGCAGCTCAACTTCCTGTCACGGCTGAATAACTGATCCCTGACCTCATGGCCTGCCATCACCACTTATAAAACTGCTCCTACCATGGAGAACTTCCACTCTGGGTGGCCATCTGAGCCCTGTCCCCGCCATGCCTTCACCAAAGGACTCCTACAGATCAGCAAAGCACTAACACTAATCCTCAATGCCTACATCTACTCAACTACTTCCTTGTACTCCTGGAAACATGCCACCATCAGGAGCCTGCTCAACAAGACATCAGCGGACCCGGTCGTGCTATAGACTTATCTCCATCCTACCATACCAAGAGAAGTTCTTAGAGAAGTAAATCAACTGGGAGAGGAGTTGGACTAATGGCTAGTGCGGTCGACCTCGAATCAGGAGAACTGGGTTCGAGTCTCAGCAATGACGCTGAACATCCTGTAATTCAGGGCAAATCACTTAATCTCCCCGTGCCTAACAAAAATGAATGTGTCCTCATATAATGCAACCGCTGCTTTGTAAAGTGCTCTGATACACCATTTGGGTAAAGTTCGCGCTATATAAAACTCTGTAAAAAAATGTGTTTTTTTTAAAACAATGCCTCACCAGCTACCTCAACAACCACTAGCTTCTCAGCGCCATGCATTCTGGATTTAAACCGAACCTTAGAGCCAAATCAGCACTCATCACCAATACAGCTGACATCTGCATGATACTTAACAAAGAATACATACAGACTTTATCCTTCTGGATCAGCAGCATTTTACACAGTCTCAGTCACCATCCTCATCAAGCCCCTCAGTTTCCAAACACCCTCTCTCTGCCTGATCTACTCCTGCCTAAAGGATAGAACACAAGTGTAATATCCTTAAATTGTTAACATTGAAAATCTGCTTTAATGTAGTTCACATTACTGTCATGTTGCGTATACATGAAAGTGCACCATGGTGATAGAACCTGGTGCACTGATGACTGTTCTGTTAATGGTCAGTTGTACCTGACATCTCCTGCTGGATGGATGGGATCACTTTACTAGAATAAACTAATTCTTACTTTCACCATTTGGAGTCTCCTCATCAACCATTAACTTGAATTTTACACTGGCGACGAGCTGCGGCTTCTACCCACGCATCAGCATCGTGATCTCAACAAAAGAACATTATTTTGAACATTATTTTTGGAAATTTTCTACTCAAAAGACTTGTGGAACTTCAAAACCCGGTACTTTTTAATCCCTGTAAGTACATGATTTTTAATTTAATTATGAGCTCTCCACGCACGTATCCTATTCAATTGCTAACGTTTTCAAAGATAAATTAGGGTGTTTGAGAGGATATGCTCACAACATAACATTAATTCCTGGAGCAGTGCCCATAGCTTGCAAAGTGCGCAGTGTTCCACTGTCTGTGAGAGATGAGATGAAAGGGGAGCTGGAAAAATTAAAAAAAGAAGGTATAATTGAGGAAGTTGAGGGCACTAGGTGGTTGGCGCCAGTTGTAGCCGCACGAAAATCTAACGGAAATTTGCATCTGTGTGTTGATTTAAGAGAGTTGAATAAACAGGTCATCATTGATAAATATCCTTTGCCAAAAATGTCTGATATGTTGATGCTGTTGCATGGTGCAAGTGTCTTTTCCACAGTGGACTTAAAATCTGCCTATCATCAGATAAAATTGGAGGACGAATCTAAAGATCTTACAGCATTCATCATGCCGTTTGGGACCTACAGATTTGCTAGGCTGCCATTTGACTTGTGTCTGCAGCATCTGTATTTCAAAGGGCTTTGGAAAGAGTCTTGAAAGGCGTAAAAGGTGTAAAAATGTATCAAGATGATGTGCTTGTATATGGCAAGAATGAAGAAGAACACTACAAAATACTCAGAAAAGTCTTTACAAAATTCCAGGAATACAATCTTACGGTCAGAATTGACAAATGTAAATTCAAAAGGTCATCTATTGATTATCTGGGACACACTATTTCGGGTCAAGGTGTGCAACCCAAAGCCGAACTTGTGAGTGCCATTCAAAATCTAGCCTCGCCATCTAATAAGGAAGAATTGATGAAGTTTCTTGGAATGGCAGAGTACTATAGCAAATTTATAATGGACTTTGCTGGGATGTGTGTGAACATGAGGAAGTTATTGTGTAAGGGGGTCAACTTCCTTTGGTCTAATGATTGTGAAGATGAATTTCTTGCAATGAAAAACGTACTTGAGAATACCCCAAAGCTTAAAAGCTTTGCAAGGAACAGTGTTGCTGTGGCGTTGTCAAGGTTGGTAGTACAAAGTAATGGTAAAGATGTATTGGAAGAAGATCATGCTACTGAATGGGTTTGCTCCATTGAAGCTGGTGGAATGAAAGAAAGTAGATGGCGAGAGGAATGTGCCAAAGATAAAGTGTTTGTTGAGTTGATTTCCCTACTAAAAAAGGGTTGGGAAAAGAAAGTCAGGGGTGAGTGTGAAAGGTATTGGTTGGTGAAGGATGAGTTGGCTGATAGTGAAGGCCTTATTTTTAGAGGTACTAGGTTAGTTCCACCCACTACATTGCATGAAGAACTTCTGGTTATGGCACATGAGAGTCATCTTGGGATGTGTAAGACCAAGGAGAGGTTGAGACTTAATTATTGGTGGCCAGTAATGGACACACATGTTGAACGTCTTGTAAGAGATTGTATACCCTGTTGCTTAAGTGAGAAGAGTCAGAAACCAAGAGTTCAACCCATGGTCATCAGGGAGAAACCGAAGAAACCTTGGGAAGAATTATCCTTTGATATTTTAGGACCCATTAGTGGAAATGGTAGCGAGTGTTATGTCTTTGTTTTGGTTGATCAGAGGTGAGGATTACAAAATCCATTGACACTTTGCATGTGATTGAATTTCTTAAAGAGAATTTTGGAAGAGAAGGTTTACCAGGGGTTTTATTGACTGACAATGGTACACAAGTAGTCTCTTCTGATATGGAAGAATTCTTGTTAAAGTGTTCCATTAAGCACAAGAAGTGTGCATTATATCACCCAGAAACCAATGGAATGGTGGAACGCTTTAACCGTGTGCTGAAAGAGACCATTGATTTGGCCAAACATAATAGCTTGGATTGGAAAAGAGAGGTCATTAGGAAGGTTGAAATTTACAGAGTCACTCCCCATGCTGTAACTGGTCGGACTCCCTTTGAACTACTGAAAGGTAGAAGCGCCAATACTTTGGTTGCTCCATTTTGGGTCAACGATGTTCAGTCAAAAGAACATAAAAAGGTGGGGAGTTATGTTGATGATTGGAAACTCAAAGAGAGTGACAAGATTAAAACACGTAAAATGTATTATGATCAAAGAAAAGCTGTGAAATCCACGAATGTTAAGGTTGGTGATTTAGTCATGATTAGAGCGCCCTTTGGTAGGAAAGGATCGGATTTGCTTCAAAAGCCACATAGAGTAGTAAAATTATTCACAAATGCTATCAAGACTGAAGATTCCCGTGTTTGGAATCTGAATCGAGTGGTGATAATTAACAACAATAAATTAAATGTCAACAATGATAAATCCACTTCTGTGGATCCCAGTGTCGGGAAAGATGTGAAAAGTAGAATGGAAAACCATTCAAGGGAAAAAAGGGCTTCTAGGTTTCCTGCGAAGTTTAATGATTTTCAGATGAAATGAAGTCTACTTACTCTTTATTTTTGTTCTTTCTTTTGGTTTGTTCATTATTAACAATATATTTTCTTGGTTCTATATATAGAAGGAAGGTGTGTAAAATCCTTAAATTTTTAACATTGAAAAGCTGCTTTAATGTAGTTCACATTGCTGTCATGTTGCTTATACTTGAAAGTGCACCATGGTGATAGAACCTGGTGCACTGATGACTGTTCTGTTAATGGTTAGTTGTACCTGACATCTCCTGCTGGATGGATGGGATCACTTTACTAGAATAAACTAATTTTACTTTCACCATTTGGAGTCTCCTCATCAACCATTAACTTGAATTGGAGGAGCTATCAGCTTTGCACCCTACTGCTTGGAAGTCCGCAAACTCATCTGTTGAGCGCCTCATGGTCAACCCTCCTCAACACATACATGATCCCTTTGGCTAAAGTCATCCATGCACACAACATCAATATTAGCACCGACACTAACAGCAAACAACTCTTACTCTGCCTCTCAACTTCCCATGCATAACTCATATCACACCACACCTCAGGAAGCTCCTCTGACTTCCAATACACAAATATGCTAATTTTAAACTCCTCACACACATGTTCAAGACAATACAAACCTAGGTACCACCTATCTGAACAATCACATCTTCCACCTACCACCCAACCACCCCCGCCCCGCAGGACTCCTACTTGCACACACTCCACGCATAGACAGATCTAGATCAGGAGAATGTGCATTCTCGTCAATCACTCCTAAAGCATGGAATGACCCCACACTTAGGTGCCGATTCCGATCCTGTAAAACCCGGGTACAAATGGTCGTACGGAGCGTTTTCTCCGTAAGACTCGTACCCGGGAATTCCACCGTACAAACCAGCAAGTACGATTCGTACAGAAATACCATTTCCGTACGAATTGTAAAAAACACCGTACGGCTAAAAAATACATACAATTCCGATCCTGGAGAGTGCGTACGCGACGTCCGCACAGAGTCAGGCAGCGTTTTACGGACCAGCAAGTACGATTTGTACCCACAGCACTCTGCACGGCTATATTTTTACGGTAGCCAAAAAGTGCCGGAAAAGCTAAGTACGCCGCGATGCACGAGGAAAAGGGGGCCCGCTACGCGAAGTACACGCCATCACCCACATCGTACGTGTCATCATGTACGGTGCGTACCCCAACATTGCATATGTACGGACCATACCCCCCACCCCTCCGTATGTACGGACCGTACCCCCACCCGCGTATATACGGACCGTACCCCCCACCCGCGTATGTACGGACCGTACCCCCACCCCAGCCCCGTATGTACGGACCGTACCCCACCCCAGCCCCGTATGTACGTGCCGTACCCCCACCCCAGCCCCGTATGTACGCGCCGTACCCCCAGGGGTGGGGGTACGGCACATACATACGGGGCTGGGGTGGGGGTACGGTCCGTACATACGGGGCTGGGGGTACGGCACATACATACGGGGCTGGGGTGGGGGTATGGCGCGTACATACGGGGCTGAGGTGGGGGTACGGTGCGTACATACGGGGCTGGGGTGGGGGTACGGCATGTACATACGGGGCTGGTGGTACGGCACGTACATACGGGGCTGGGGTGGGAATACGGTGCGTACATACGGGGCTGGGGGTACGGCGCGTACATACGGGGCTGGGGTGGGGGTACAGCGCGTACATATGGGGCTGGGGTGGGGGGGCTGTACGACTCGTACCCCGGGCACAAGTGTACCCGGGGTAGGGGTCGTACACAGTTCGCTCCGTACGGGAAGTTCCCATACGCTTGTGCATTCGGAACGCCGGTACGGATCAGAATTGTGTGCTCGGACTTCAGTTTTACGACTCGTACGTAAAACTGTCCGGAGACGTCTCGTAGACTCGTATGTATTTTTCCCGTACGAATCGTACTTCACCGTTTGTAGGGTACTTGTACGATTCATACGTAAATAAATACGGATACGAGTCGTACGGGAAAAAAAAATACAGGATCGGGATCGGAATCGGCCCCTTAATATATATATACCTCTTCTCTCTTCTTGAACTCCACATGATGCTAAAGGCCTGGCTTTTTACTTTACTACCCATCCTAGGCAGGGCTATGCACACACCTGCTCAAAACAGGATACACTTGTGGGTGATACTGCACTTTACAAATGCACTTAACATTTGCAGTTTTTGAGTAGCACTACTGTAGTATTACTTTACATATGACAGAATGCAGTTTGTGAATCGAGAACCTCAGTCTTGAAATTTCTTGATTAAACCATTGGAGCCTATTCACAAAGGTAAGTGTACATGTGAATAAACCTACTCAATGTCACTTTGAACCTCATTATCATGACTTCCATTTGACGGCCATCCTGTCGGGAACGGGACCGCCCAACTAGCTTTCTGCCATCAGTATTAGGAAACAACCGCCTTCAAGGTGGTCGCAATGTGTATCTTTTGTATTGCGGTGTGTGTTGAAGGCTGCAGTACACACCGCAATACAAAAAAGCAAATTTCAAACATCCTTGCACTATGTGGCAGGCACCATGTTTTTCAAAAACAAATCATCCATTTAGACACTTATATACCCATTTATTCTTCCATCGACCTTGAGATATACATATATAAAACATATATAATTTTCAGAAAAACACACATTCACTGGATGATGTCATCAGTGATGTCATCAATGATGTCATTTGAGATGTCATGAGTGATGTCACTGACCATGTCATGAGTGATGTAATATGTGACGTCATCAGCAGTGCATTGTGGGCGCGCGAGTTATAGTTAGCTGAACTAACTATAACGGGGGAATTTCAATGGTTTTGTACGAGTGAAAAGTCCAGCTAACTATAACGCCCCTGAAACCTATGGTTTTTTCAGTGAATTTCTAAGGTTTTTTAAATGCTAACTCCTAACTATAACGTACCTGAAACCTATGGTTTTTTCAGTGAATTTCAAAGGTTTTTTAAATGATAATTTCTAACTATGCCTACAGAGATAGGACATGTGAAGAAAGAAGAAAAAACGCACAGAAAGAGAAAAAAGAAATGCAGAAAGAAGCAACAGAAGTCCTCAAAGAGGAAGAAAAGTGCAGGAAGAAGGATAACGTGCAGAGAGAACAAACAGAAGAGCAGAAAGAAGTCTTGTTGCAAAATAATCCTGTACCCTCAACTTTTTCAGACGGATACTGGTGGTAACTGAGTCTGACTAACCAGTCCTAGAGCCAGATGCCGGTCTTTTATTTATTTATTTTTAATGAAGGAGGGCTGTGTGGCCCCCCTTCTTTTTCTAATTTACTGGCCCTGGGGACCCCATCCCCCAGGGCCTGCACCCTAATTTTTTTGTCGAAAAAAAAACATTTGGCCCTCCCAAGGCCTTAATCGGCCCCGGGGATCCCAACCCTCGGGTCATGTCGTACTTTAATATTCGGGACCGCGTAGGGGACAGGGCCCTACCCCTGTCTATCTCGGTATTAGCGAACCGCAAATGGTAAATGCGGCATGTACGAGTGCTTTATATATCGTTCTAGCTATGAATGCACTATGTACACGTTATTCAGCTTCACTACGCGGGTTCCATTTTGGAAGCAGTGGCCATCTTGTCATTGCCCTCACATAGGCTATAATGGAGTAAATACGGGCCTCACAGTACATGGGCTTTCCCTCTGACTTCTCTGTGACCTGGGCAGCTGGCTCTGCTGCCCCGGGTCAAACCGGTCTCACGAGCTCCCCTTCCTCCGTCCACCTGTGATTAGCATCAGGGTTTGACCCGTCATAAAACCCTTTCATTCTACACAATCCCCCGGCTAATCTCTTCCACACCTGCTTGTTCCTGCTTTATGACTTGTTTCCCAAAACAGGAGATGCTCATGTTTATTGGGGGGTCTATTGACATACAATGTGGGATCTGAACCTTACTGTGTAAATCATTGTGGGCTGGCCGAACTGGAATGTGGGATGGTCATCATGACTCTGCTTTTTCGTTTGTAATGTATACCTTTATATGGCCATATCGTAAACCAAGGAATGTGTGCCTGGAGCATGATATTTTGTACTTAAGGAGAAGTCCGTTCCTATGATTTTCAGCAGTCTCCTGAGAACATACACGCTGTTGTACTTCTAGGATACCTGTCATTGGTCTGCAGCCAATAAACGATTCTTTGACTTCACCCAGAAGACTCTGTGTTTCTGTAGGTCCGGAACAGGGTGAACCCAGAAGTCATAGGGTGTGTGCCCCTGCACCGCTGGGTCTAAATTACCCAGTACTTCAGTTTGGCGCCCAACTCGGGACGATTTCAGCGGTACCAGTCCAAGCCAGAGGTTCGTGAGGAGCTTCGTGTGGAAATTCCGGAGGAAGGCCGCCACTTCATCGACCCCTGCATGTCGACGTGGTCCGAAAGTCTTTTCTGCGAGGTTCTCCGCGTCCCGACGGCTACGAAGGACTGCTGCCCTGATTAATCGACCTGTTTTGGACCCTTGACGAGTTTTGAGAGAGCGAAACAATCGAGAGAGTCTTCTGGTGACGCCATCGATCAGCAATATTCAGTTAAGTATAAGTGGAGCGTCTCCTATTTGTTTTTGGTATCCTTCGGGATCGTTTGGGTAATTTGGTACTTTGGAGTTTGCAAACGCCAAAACCAGAGGACTCGTGTATTCACGAGACTATCGTAATCGATAATCCTTTGACGTTTGGATCTAGACTAGTGAGCAAAGATGCCTGGTTCTGGACTATTTGGTAGAATATTCTGTTTGGGTTGTGGAAAAGATTTCCAGCTAGAGGAATCATGTCCGGTTCCTCCGGTTGGAACTCCAACTTATGAGCTCTATGTAAAACATGGCGTAGGCCCCATTGCATATAACGAAATGTGGATCCACTACACCAGGAAAGATGGTGTTTTAAAATGGCCCCAAAATGGTAGTTTCGATACCGATATTTTAGATAATTTGGAAATTAAATTGTTTAAGAAGAAAGCCCGGCCGGCGATGTTTGACTCTTTCCGCTTATGGCGAAAGGAAGCCAAACAAAAGGAAATTAAGTTAGCGAAAAAGAATAAGAGAGAGAGAGGTATGTCAGTAATGCAAGCAGCTGTACAATTTAAAGACAATGAAGAGGAACAAATGAGCGAGCAATTGCACAGGCAGCGTAAGTTAGGGATTGACAAATGTTACCCGGCCTTGCCACATTCTAAGCAGAATGAGTCCGAAGAAAAGGAGAAAGATCCCCTGATGTCACATTTGTTGAGTTCGCCACCCCCGTATGCTCAAACTGCCACGGCGCCTCCCCAGCTTGTAAATATGCCTCCTCCAGTGCATATACTGCAAGCCTTGCCGCAACCGCCAGTTGCTTTGCAGCCGGTTCCTATCCCTGTAGCGCAGCCCTCTCAAGCGCCGCCAGTTGTGCTTCCAACTGCCCCCGCACTTCCTGCGACTTTGCCTAATCCAGTAACTGCCTCCCCTAACACTCTTCCTTCCACTACTCCAGTACCCGTCTCTACATCCTCTTTTCTTCCCTCTGTTTTTCCCCCTGTTCTCGCCTCAGCTTCTCCTTCAGCGCGACAGCGCCTAGCTAATGTGGTTACTACATTAATGTCTCCTCTCTTTGAGTCATCTGGTGCGACTCCTGGTTTACAGCGTAAGCAGCTGCGCAGCCAATTGCCTAACCCCGATGAGAAAAAGGTAATAGATAACATGGCGCGTAGATGGATCGTTTTTCCTTCACTGTATAATGTGGAATCAGTTGTTAATGTTTTCCATCAATGGGATGCCCCGAAACAGAGATATGTGTTTGAGAAAATGTGCGAAATTCTCTGTGAAGAATTGGAGGATAGTGGTAAAAATCCAAACCCGCAGGAATTGTGTAGAGTGAGGTTCGATTTTGGAACTGGTATAATTGTGGACCGCGAAGTAGATAAAGCAGTTGCGGTTGTATTGTCCTTTAGGAATGATGATTGCCAACAATCGTTGTTTGAACAAGATGTCCTTGTGGGGAAAAAGGCAAAAGCGCGCCAATACCCTATGAGAGAAGTTCCCCCGGTATGGAAGGAAGCGGTTGCAGCTGCCGGTGGTAACCCCGCTGTGGCAGCGCATTTCCAGAGTGTTTGGGTGCATGTTCCATGGAAGCGCTCTGAGGTGTTAGCGCTTAAGCAGTCCTTGCCTGATCCCCGTAAGAACCCAGCAGGTTATTATAAACAGTTGTCACAGACGGCAGGGTCATGCATTATGAATCTGACCGACATAGACATGTTGTTTGGTAATGTTGTTCCACAGCCTCTATGGGGATCAATTCGTAATGTAGATCACAATGCAGAACTAGGGGATACATGGGCTAACATTGTTGCTGCTGATGCTAGACAAACTGGTGGTGCGAAACCAGAACCTTTGGTAGCTGAATTGCCTGGTAGAATCATCACGTATATGAAGACAATAATGCCTGCGATGCGTGTAAATTGGGACAAGTTATCTGCATGCAAGCAGAAGAAAGATGAGACAGTGTCAGACTTCTGTACTAGGTTTGAAGAAACGTTTATTGACCACAGTGGGCAGGATATGAGTACTGAGGGTGGACAACGGCTGTTTGTGGATAAGTTTGTGCAAAATTTACTTCCTGACCTGTGTAAAAAGTTAAAAGATTCAGAAAGTTCTTGGGCTGTTTCTTCTTCAGCGCAAATACTGGCTACTGCACAGTATTATGAGAACAGAGATAAGGACGAGAAAGATAGAACAGAAAAGAAAACGAAGGAATTAAAGACAAAGGTCCTTTTACAGCAGGCTTATCCGCCACGTGGAGGTCAGAATAATTATAGGCAACCCCAAGGTGTCTATCACCAACCCCAACAGTTTCAGAACAACCAGCAAATGAATGGGTATTATCAACCACGTGTCCCTGTAGGTCCCAACCAATGTTCATACTGTAAAGAGGAAGGTCATTTTAAATATAGTTGCCCTAAATTAATGCAGCGGAACGGTAATATGTATGGCGCAAGAGGTAGGGGTGGTCAGCAAGCTCCTAGAGGCAGAGGGCGTGGAAGTGTTCCCCAGAACGCGCGTCCTCTGCCGCCTCAAAATACCATCAATAGCTTTGATCAGCAAGCTAACGCGATTAGTAATACGGCCCAGTATTATAATAATGATTATTATGCAGAGGACGGTGATGCAGAGAATAATGATTACTAGGACAGCCGTAGACAGAGAGAGGGAGTTGTTTCAGTGCCAGTGGATCAGAGTGGACCGTATGTTGAGGTGACTACAGCAAATGTAACGGAGCCTTTTCTGCTAGACACTGGTGCTGCAAAGAGTTCAATCATGCATTCAAAACTCCCTGGCGCACCTTTGTCTGGCGATATAAATGTTTCAGTAGGTTTTTCTGGCGCCCCGGTTAGGAACCCGATTTCCAGTCCCATGTCACTTTCTGTTGGACCTTGCGAGCTGAAAGCACCCCTGATTCTGACAACAGGTTGTGGTGAGAATTTGCTGGGATTAGATTTGTTGAAAAGATTGCACGCTACACTGTACTGTTCTCCTTCAGGAGTACAACTTACATTAGGCAAGAAAGTGATTTCCCCAATGTATTTGTCTAAAAATACAATGCCACCTGAATTGTCATCCCTTCCGGATGCCCTTTGGGCTACTGGTCCCAATGATGTGGGCCTCTTGGAGATACCGCCATATGTGGTGACTTTAAAGGCTAATGTCAGACTGCCACGTATTCCCCAGTACAAGATCTCTAATGAAGGGCAGAAAGCATTGTTAGACATTGTCAGCGACTTGATTAATAAGGGTGTGATTGAAGAGACAAGAGGCAACGTTTGCAATAGTCCGATTTTACCTGTCTTAAAACGAACGGACCCTTCACAGCCACCTGTTTACAGGTTTGTGATTGATCTTAGAGAGGTTAATAAGATTGTTGTGCCACAGTTTCCGGTTGTCCCCGATATAACTGCCTTGTTAACGATGATTCCAGCCTCTGCTGCATGGTTTTCAGTGATCGATTTAAAGAATGCTTTCTTTAGTATCCCAATTGCAGAAGAGAGCAGAGACATTTTTGGTTTTAGTCTGGGAGGCCGAAGCTTCCGCTTCAAACGCGCTCCCCAGGGCTACTGTGAGAGTCCATCAATATACAGTCAGGCTTTGAAAGCACAGCTTGATGCACTTGTTTTACCTAGTGGCGCTATCCTGATTCAGTACGTGGACGATTTACTGATCGCCGCGGATACTGAAAAGATTTGTAGAGAAGCCACATTGTCACTGTTGCGCCATTTATCCGCTTTAAATCACAAGGTGTCTCTCTCTAAGCTGCAATATTGTCGACAAGAAGTGACCTACTTAGGTCATCTCTTATCGAAGGAGGGAAGGAAACTGACCCCAGAAAGAATTCAAGCCATTGCACAGTTGAGTGTGCCAAAAACACAGAGAGAAGTACGTGCTTTCTTGGGCATCACTTCATACTGTAGGCATTGGATCCCTAGTTTTTCTTTATTGGCAAAACCTTTGTTAGCCTTAACATGCAAAGACACACCGAATCCTATCCCATGGTCTGAAGAGTGCCAGAAAAGTTTTGTGGAATTGCGTAATGCATTATGTTCAGCACCTGTGTTGGGTACCCCCGACTACAGTAAGCCTTTTACATTGTATGTTCACGAGAAAGATGGATGTGCGTTGTCAGTGTTAACACAGCCTTTTGGCGACAGACCGCGCCCATGCGCATATTTTTCATCCACCTTGGACCCTGTAGCGAGGGCATTGCCAAGCTGTCTGAGAGCGACAGCTGCTGCAGCGATGTCTATCCGACAATCTGCTGGTTTGGTAATGGACAACACATTGATTGTTATGGTTCCACACGCTGTAGACACATTATTAAATAGGACCAAGACACAACACTTGACTAGTGCGCGGCTATCAGGTTATGAACTTACACTGTTAGCTAATCACATACACATAAAGAGATGCAATACGCTGAATCCAGCCACATTGTTGCCAATTCCAGCAGACTCAGATGAGATTGAGCAACATGACTTTCTGTTCAGGACAGAAGAAGAGACGAAAGGGAGAGTAGATCTAAAAGATACTCCCCTGACTGAGTGTGATGGCACTTTATGGGTAGATGGTTCATGCTTCAAGCTCCCTAATGGTGACACGACTGCTGCATATGCTATCACGACTTTGCACACGGTCGTGGAAACTGCACGAGTGCCACATAATTCGGCTCAAGCGGCAGAATTAATCGCCCTCACGAGAGCATGTGTGTTGTCTGAAGGAATGAGAGTGAACATATACACAGATAGCCAGTACGCCTTTGGCGTGGCTCATAATTTTGGGCGACTGTGGAAGGAGCGTGGGTTCCTGACGTCGCATGGAGCTAAAATTCAGAATGGCAAGTTGGTGAATGATCTCCTTGAGTCACTGACCCTACCGTTGCAAGTTGCGATCATGAAATGCAGTGCGCACAGGAAAGTCACAGATGATGTTGGACGTGGGAATGCGTTTGCTGATGAGACCGCGAAAGAAACAGCACAGAATGTGAAGACTAGAATGTATGTTGCAGGTCCTGCAAGATGGGTTAATGATGTGGGAATGTGTGAGAACACAATAGAGAGTGTGAAGTCGCTTCAAGCTGAAGCCACAGAGGAAGAGTTAAGCAAATGGAGAGAAAGTATGGGTAAGTTGGATGAGAATGGTTGTTGGATTGATCTGACAGAACATAGGCGATGGTTGTTGCCTGATGCATATGTGCTTCCAGTGGTTACTATGGCACATGGAATGGCACATATCAGTACGAAAGGTATATGCAAGTTGTTGGCTCCAGTATGGCAGAATGCTGGGATTCCCAAGTGTGCAGAGAATGTGGTCAAGAATTGCATAGTATGCTTGAAGTACAACCCTGGTAGGGGAACCCCAACTCCAGCTGGTCACTTTGCACCCCCATCATGTCCATTTGAAGTTTTGCAGCTGGACTTTATTCACATGGAAAGATGCAACAACCTGAAATATGTATTGGTGGTTGTTTGTGCTTTCTCAAAATGGATAGAGGCTTATCCTTTGAAAGATAACACTGCTCTATCCACAGCCAAAGCCCTTGTGAAAGAGTTCTTCCCTAGGTTTGGGATGCCAAGAATGGTGTGGTGTGATAACGGAAGTGAGTTTGTGGGTAAAGTGATGAAGAATGTATGTGAAGGGCTAGGGATAAAGCAGAAGTTCCACGCTGCAAATCACCCCCAATCAGCTGGATTAGTAGAACGTTACAATGGAGCCTTAAAGCTCAAGCTGGCCAAAATCCAGGCGAGCACCGGTCTTAAATGGCCTGACGCTCTGCCCCTAGAACTCCTGTCCACCAGAATGACCATACACTCACGAGTGGGACTTAGTCCCTATGAGGTCGTCTTTGGCCGCCCGGCTAATGTATGGGGCGTGCCAAGACCGGCGAAATTTAGTGAGCTAGAACATCCAGTACTGCTCGATTACCTGTATGATTTGACTGTTAAACTGCGTGTTTTGCACCAACAGGTACATGATACTCTTCCCCAAGCCTCTGAACCTCCTGGACACCCTATCAACCCTGGTACGTGGGTGCTAGTCCGAAATTTCCAGCGTAAGAGCAACGACGAGCCTCGCTGGATCGGCCCTCATCTTGTTCTTCTTTCGACAAGATCAGCAGTGCGAGTGAAAGGGAAGAAGCACTGGATTCATGGTACCCACTGCAAAGTAGTCCCCTTGCCTCTGCCATATGACCAGTGGGTCAAGGAGGGTATCGCCGACTCAGAGACAGACATTGTACCTCGCTTTGTACCATTCAGTGACGCACGCATAAGAGGCACAGTTTCAGACAAAGAGAGTGACAATATTCTGCAGGAAGCTGTGCCACCATCAAATCGACTGGACACCACTGAGCCTGAACTTTTGTTTCAAGACCAAACAGCACCTGGCCGTCTCCACTATAATTTGAGACCTAGGCCCATGGACAAATAAGATTTCCTCACTATTTTCCTTTTGACATTTTTTGCTCTCCCATCTGAAGGACTTTCTTGATTTTTGTTTTTCGAACCACCATCCGGGTTCTGCCGCAGGGTCGCGGTGCCAAGACTCTGGGGTACAGGCCGAAGACGCTAGGTCAACGGTTCTGGTTGGTCTAGGGCGTTTCCCTGGACTGACAGGCGTGCTCCTTAGCAGAAGAAACTCATCCGCCGCGAGCGGCCCGAGTAGAGGATGGAGTTTTTTAAGATGGAGAGACCAATTGAGGAAATGAACTCTAACGCAAGGATGTGTAAAATTATGAAAAGTAAATGTTTTGTCTTTTTGTGCCTTTTTACACTGTGTAGTATCATAATGTTTATTGTAGGATTTGTGTTCTTCTCCGCTCAAAAGCCCATTGCACCCACTGAACAGCCTATATCTCTTTCTACTGCCTCCTCTCACTCTTTTCACCCTTTGCCTGAGCACGAACAGACCAGACGATCAGAGTTCGTAAATAACTCGTTTATCCTGCTCTTGCACCAGCACCAACTGGTAATGAATACGACCAATTGCTGGGTGTGTGGGTTAATGCCACATACCATTAACAAGGGAATTCCCTACCTGGTGCTGCCGTATAGTTACAATGGATCGTCATGGGCATTCCAAACCATGTTTCTCTATGCTCTAGATACATATTCCCCTCGCCAACCGCGTTCCATCAGACCTATCACCAATAATAAGGCTTTGATGAAAGGAGTTGCCGATATGAGTAGGGATATCGATGCATACTCATCCATTCCCAAAGAAGAGTTGAGACCTTATGTAGGATGGAACGCGACGGGGTATAGTATTAGTCTGGGTGAAAGACAGCGAAAAATCTCATCTCCAATCTGGGTCGTACCCCACATGGGTCGGTTCTGCTTACAGGGTAATGGTCAGAATCCTAGAGCTCAACTGGGAAGAAGTGACTGTACTGAAACGTACACCTTCCCGTCACAGTTTTCCCCTGCGTTCTTGGCTGCTAATGGCACATATTTCATCTGTCATGACCGAGCATATACATGGCTGCCCCCTGATTTCTCGGGCACATGTTATATTGCGAACTTGCTACCGCCGACATTTACTGCTGCCTCTGACTATCACAAGACCAGAGTTGTGAGAGGTGTGATTAGTAAGGAGGATACTGCCGGTCAGGAAGCAGGAGACTTCTTCTTGGGTTTCCTGCCGTTTTGGGGACCTATGGTCAATAGTAGGAACCTGAGACAACTGACACGTGTGGTTGAATCCACTGTCAATGTAACGGCTGGTGCCCTTAGTAATCTGACAGCTGAGCTCCAAGCGGATCGCCTTATGACTCTGCAGAACCGCATGGTCCTAGACGTTATTCTTGCAGACCGCGGTGGGGTATGCAAGGTCATCCAATCCAGTTGCTGCATTTTCATACCAGATAATGCTCCAACAGTGTATCAAGCCATCTCCAAACTCCATAAAATATCTGAAGCCATACACGTGGATAAGGGAGATTGGTCACTGGTGGGGTGGTTCTGGGAATTGATATCTGCCTGGGGTTGGAAAGTTCTGATGGTCATTGGAATGATCTTAGCCATTCTTTTCCTGTTCTGTCTGTGCATACAGTGTGCTCCTGCGATATGTGGCCTCTGTGCTACCTTATGTGTAAGGAAACCTGTATCGAGGGACAAGCTAAGTAATAGGATGATGCTACAGCAACATCTCCATGACTTTGCGGACATTGACCTAGACTCGGATTAAGATGAGTATAGTGATTGCCTATGTAAGGGCAAAAGGAGGGTCTGTCGTATTTTAATATTCGGGACCGCGTAGGGGACAGGGCCCTACCCCTGTCTATCTCGGTATTAGCGAACCGCAAATGGTAAATGCGGCATGTACGAGTGCTTTATATATCGTTCTAGCTATGAATGCACTATGTACACGTTATTCAGCTTCACTACGCGGGTTCCATTTTGGAAGCAGTGGCCATCTTGTCATTGCCCTCACATAGGCTATAATGGAGTAAATACGGGCCTCACAGTACATGGGCTTTCCCTCTGACTTCTCTGTGACCTGGGCAGCTGGCTCTGCTGCCCCGGGTCAAACCGGTCTCACGAGCTCCCCTTCCTCCGTCCACCTGTGATTAGCATCAGGGTTTGACCCGTCATAAAACCCTTTCATTCTACACAATCCCCCGGCTAATCTCTTCCACACCTGCTTGTTCCTGCTTTATGACTTGTTTCCCAAAACAGGAGATGCTCATGTTTATTGGGGGGTCTATTGACATACAATGTGGGATCTGAACCTTACTGTGTAAATCATTGTGGGCTGGCCGAACTGGAATGTGGGATGGTCATCATGACTCTGCTTGTTCGTTTGTAATGTATACCTTTATATGGCCATATCGTAAACCAAGGAATGTGTGCCTGGAGCATGATATTTTGTACTTCAGGAGAAGTCCGTTCCTGTGATTTTCAGCAGTCTCCTGAGAACATACACGCTGTTGTACTTCTAGGATACCTGTCATTGGTCTGCAGCCAATAAACGATTCTTTGACTTCACCCAGAAGACTCTGTGTTTCTGTAGGTCCGGAACAGGGTGAACCCAGAAGTCATAGGGTGTGTGCCCCTGCACCGCTGGGTCTAAATTACCCAGTACTTCAGTCATGGCCTTTTTTTGTTTTTTAATTCTTTAGGAGGGGGCTGCGTTGCCCCCCTCCTCAGGCCACTTATGGCCCCGGGGACCCCATCCCCCATGGCCGGCCTTTGTTTTTTATTATTTTAAAAAAATATATATTTAGAGAAACACCTAGGACATGCTGGACAAACCATATGTACCTATCACCATGACGATTTGCGTGATATTCATTAAAAAGCGACTATGCATAGAATGAATCCACATGGAATGTATTTACACCGCTAGTGAAGCTCTGACGTGTCTGACGCCCTACCGTGCCTAATCCCGGCGCCCCCGCCGGTGGGTACTCTCCAAGTAGACACCCTTGTCGTTTATTTATATAAACATGGGTAGCTATTGACGGGCACATTTAATATACACGCACACCAAGCCATTCAAAGGGGACTCAACAAAAATTCAACCAAACTATGCAAGAAACCCCCCTCACGGTTAATAAAACACACATCCACCGCCGGATGTGTAATACTTTTTATTTTACTCTCTGGAAAGGAGACAAACCTCACTTGAGAGTCACAGCGTGCTCCTGGATGATCCCAATGCTATGTTACACCCACCAGTGCCCGCCGAGTGCCTCACACCTCTGTGTTGTATTCCACCAGCTAGTACGTATGCTATGACACTCTCTAGCCCATGTGCACTGTAACACCACCCCGTGAATATGTCATGCCACACTTGCCTTCGCACGGGTTATATTGCCCCATCTAACGTGCCTTCCTCGATGCCTATGTTATAATGCACAGCGCTATGCCATACATATTACAATCTGGGATCCATATCTTTGTCACAGTGCATATGTGTCGGGGATGTCAGTGGCACAAGATAGAGAAGAACAAGCCACTAACCTTACTCAGCAGCCAGCGGGGACGACTTCAAGCAGAAAGGCCCCCCCTATTCTCCAGGACACACTTCCCCACAGCGTAATGGACACAACTCTGGAAAAGAGCACCCACGAGAACAGGGAAGTGAAAGCACTTAGGTGGTAGTGCTGAGGGTCTTGCTCTCGAGCAGGGGAATGCAGCAGTATAGGCACCTCCTAACAACGTCCTGCACAAATGACAAATGACAGAGGTTGGTTCATCTATCAGTGTTAGCGGTATTGCACTATACAACCCCCCCCATGCTTAACCCTTCCGGTACTCACAAGTTTAGGTAGGAGTAGATGTACCTTCCTTGGTACTGTGTTCACCTCCTTGCTTAGGATACAAGTCATAAACAATAGTATTTCTGTACGTAATCTGCCTGCCTGTTAATATCACAGACAGCGGTTCGGAAATGATTCCCTGCGAGAATAAGTGTATTAATTCAGGGTGACGAGATACTTGTTACCTGTCACGGCGTGGTCTCGTATCTTCGACCTTGAGGCGGGTAGGAAAGCGTCCGCCCTCAAGGCACCATACTCACTCCAAGGCGGGAAGGAAAGCGTCCGCGCTCGGAGCTCCTCAGTATAGTCACGGGATCCGCGGAGTTAGGAATGGCGCACCACGGCGTCCGGCGGGTAGGAAAGCGTCCTCTCTTAAGGCAGAAGACTTACTCCGAGGCGGGAAGGAAAGCGTCCGCCCTCGGAGCTCCAATCTGTGGTCTCGGGTTCTTCTGGGTCTGGGATGGCGCGCGATGGCGCCCGGCAGGTTTAAAGGGACGGAAACTCCAAGCGGGAAGGCAAGCGTCCGCGAGTTTCCAGCTTGACGGGACTTCAGGATTTAGAATACGCGAGGGGGACTGGAAGTGTTCCCTCGCCGTCGGCTTCCATGAATGATTGTCAAGCACCGTCTCCTCACTGAGGCGGTGCTTATATAGGGTAGGCCGTTCCCCCTCGTGAGCTGAGTTTACGTAAGTCCTGCCCCGTTGCCTCCTGGGAGTTGAAGTCCCTTCGGTTCTCGGACTGCCTACCTCGTCTCCCACAGCTGCCTGAGGGCTTGCGGGGGTGTGTGCGGCCAGTCCCATGCCCGCTACAGCCGATGACCGTCACAGAGCCTCCGCGTAAGAACCGTCATCTCGGCGGTTGGCCGGGCTTCCCCGGATTGTTCTTATGAAAGAGGTCCAAGAGTTCGGGGCAGTGGAGATTTTGCAATGGTTCCCAGGTTCTATCTTCCACTCCATACCCTTTCCATTCAACTAAGTACTGAACCCTTCCCCTAACCAGTCTAGAATCTAACAGTTGCTGGACCTCATATTCCTCCTGACCTTCTACATCTATGGGAAGGGGCCGATCAGGTAATCTCATGTACGCTGAACATGGTTGGAGCAGGGATACGTGGAATACAGGGTGTATGCGCCATGCCGGGGGTAAGGTCAGCTTCATGGTGACGGGGTTGATAATTCTCTCGATACTGTAGGGACCAATGTACCTGGGTTTCAATTTTCCCGCCCCCTTGAGGTGTAAATGTTTTGTGGCTAGCCATACTTTGTCTCCAACCTGATAATCGGGTTCTTTGGTTATTTTCTCATCAGCGTACCTTTTTTGTGCTGCCTGGGCTGTCAGCAGGTGTTGTTTTGCATCCAATAGGACCGCCCTAAGATGAGCATGATGCTCCTGTATGCTTGGAAGTTTAGTTTCTACTGGCCACTCAAAAGGGAGCATGTTAGGATGGTGTCCGTTTAGACAGAAGAAGGGGGAGCATCCCAAGGTAGCATGGTCCGCGTTATTATAGACGAACTCTGCCATCCACAACAACGTGACCCAATCCGTGGTGTTCTGGATAGCAAAGCATCGTAGGTACTGCTCCAACGTCTGGTTCAGCCTTTCGGTTTTCCCATCCGTTTGTGGGTGGTAGCTGGATGATAGGCGAGCGTCGATCCCCATTGCCTTGCATAAGGCCTTCCAGAAGTGGGAGGTGAACTGTGTTCCCCGGTCCGTAATAAAAACACTGGGTATTCCGTGGGCTCTCACTACGTGTTGTAAGACTAGCTGGGCTAGTTCTGAGGACGAGGGAAGCCCTTTCACTGGTATAAAGTGACCCATTTTCGTTAAGTGATCCACTATTACCAGGATTGTTGTATATTCCTGATAGGGGGGCATCTCTACTATAAAATCCATGGACACTGTATGCCAAGGTCTAGGAGGGATAGGTATTGGCCTGAGTAGTCCAGTGGGTTTGGAGTGTTTAACTTTCCCTTGTGCACATACACTACAACTTGTCACGTAGTTCCGGACGTCTTCTTTCACTGATGGCCACCAGAACGAACGTTCGACGCAGGCCGTCGTTTTGTGAATCCCCAAGTGCCCTCCTAAGAAATAATCGTGGGCCCATCTCAGGACTTGTGCTTGCAGGTCAGGGAGGGGCACGTACAATGCTTGGTAATGGTATACCAACCCATTCTCCAAGGTTCTATGGTCTGGGTCCTCATCTAGCCAGGTTTGCATGTCCATCCCTTCTGTGGCGGTCTTGACTTCTGCCACGAAGTCTCGTGAGGTTATGAGAGCTATGGATTTGTCATGAAACGCCGTTTCTTCAAGAATAAACGGACTGTCTGTCGGCGGTTCCTCTTCTGTGGTCAGACTGCGGGAGAGTGCATCAGCTTTCCCATTCTGGGGTCCCGGGCGGTACTTGATTACGAAGTCGTATTCTGCGAAGAAAAGGGTCCATCGTAATTGGGGCGGTGTAAGGGCTTTAGCAGTTTTTAGAAATAGGAGATTGCGATGATCCGTGTAAATTTCAACGGTATGTTGGGCTCCCATAAGATAGTGTCTCCATTCTTCGCATGCCCTTTTTATGGCCAGCAGTTCTTTATCAGTTACTGAGTAATTTATTTCACTGGGTGTAAGTTTCTTGGAGAAGTATGCCACGGGGTGTATTTGTCCTGTTGTTGGATGTCTTTGTGACAGTACTCCTCCCAAGGCGTACTGTGAGGCATCTGTCTCCACTATAAAAGGGAGGTGTGTGTCCGGGTGTCGAAGGATGGGAGCTCGTGTAAATTTGGATTTTAACAACTGGAAGGCACTTTCGGCTTCGTCTCCCCACACAAACAGAACGCCTTTTCTTAATAGAGAGGAGATGGGATGTATTATCTTTGAAAAGTCCTTGATAAACCTCCTATAATAGTTTGCGAAACCTAAGAAACTCTGGATGGATTTCACATGTTGCGGGGTTTTCCAATGAGTGATGGCCTCGATCTTTCCGGTTTCCATCTGAAATCCCTGAGCGGTGATTATGTATCCCAAAAATGCTACCTCCTGGACATTGAAGAGACACTTCTCCAGTTTTGCATATAGATTATGTTGTTGGAGTCTACTTAGGACCTCTTTGACGTGCTTGACATGTTCTCGGGGACAGGAAGAATAGATGAGGATGTCGTCTATATACACTACGCAGGTAGTGTCAAGCAACCCCCTTAGTACCTCATCCATGAAGTATTGGAATGCCACCGGGGCGTTGCATAGCCCAAAGGGCATCACTCGGTACTCAAAAAGTCCGAATTTAGTCCGGAATGCGGTCTTCCACTCATCCCCGCTTTTGACCCGTACCAGATGATATGCTCCTCTGAGGTCTAATTTCGTGAAGTAACTGGCTCCCTTAAGTTGGTCCAGAAGAACAGGTATCAATGGTAGGGGATACCTATTTTTTACGGTGATGCTGTTTATCGCTCGATAGTCAATGCAGGGTCGGAGCTCGTCACAATCTTTCTTCGGTATGAAGAAAAGAGGGGACGACGCCGGTGACGAGGAGGGAGCAATAAATCCGGAAGCCAGGTTTTCTTCAATATAATTCTTTAGGTACCAGGTCTCGGTTTCCGTCAAAGCGTAAACCCTACTGCAGGGGATGTTGGCTCCAGGTGTTAATTCGATACAACAATCGTACTCACGATGCGGAGGAAGCCGCGTTGCTTTTTGTTTATCGAATAGAGATCTGTACTCTTCGTACTCTTCAGGTAAGATGCTGTTACTGCTGCGGTTTTCTTGTGCACATGCAACCGCCAAGAGACTGGCTTGCGTGTCCATGGGCTTTATGGAAGGTGTTGTCTGTTGATAGCACGTCTGTTGGCAATAATTGGAGGTCAAAGTCACTGTACGTGTCGCCCAGCTAATAACAGGATCGTGGAGCGTAAGCCACGGCATGCCAAGGATGAGTCTAAATTGTGGTGCATCGATGAGATCGAATTGAATATACTCATAGTGCTCTGTGTTGACTCTCATTAATAACGGAAGTGTATGTGAGGTGACGGGTCCTGAGGTTAAAGCAGATCCATCCACCGCGTTCACATACTCAGGTTTTGTCTTATTTTCACTCTGAACACCGATGGTGGATGCATAACCCAGGTCCATATAATTCCCGATAGCACCCGAATCCAACAGTGCTGCTGTGTCCAGGGGTTTGTTTTGAGTCACCCACAACTCCACTCCTATACATAAATGAGCCACCGCCGGTTGTAGCGTGTTGGCAATGACATTAGAGACCTGTGTATGTTGACCGCCCGACCCATCGATCTCTTTCTGGTTCGGGCTACTCAGTTTTCCGCCGCTTCTTGGGTTCCCACCACTGCTTGTGTCCGTGTGGTGACCCCACGTTCCGGGAGTTGGGCTCTGGCTCTGCATTCCCTAATGAAATGCCCTCCTTTCCCGCAATATAGGCACAGCTTCATTTTACGACGTTTTTCCTTTTCTTCACTGGTGAGGGGACCTCGGATACCCCCGAGTTGCATGGGCTCTGTTCCATCCATTGTCTTGGGGTGTTCGTCTATGGTTTGTTTAGGTTTGGGGTACCATCCTCGAGCTTCTCCTCTGCCCTTGTCTCCCTTTCTGTCCAACAGGCGATGGTCTAATTGCACTGTAAGATCTATCAGTTCCTCACAGGTTTGCGGCAACTGCACCACTTGAGAGAGGACGTCTTTCAACTCCCCTCTCAACCCTTGGTAAAACAATGATGTTCTTTTCTCCTGGGGCCAGTCGGTTTCTACCACTAACCAGTTAAAGGTGGTTATGTAGGTCAGCAGGTCTTGAGATCCTTGACGAATGGTTAGTAGTTCTCGGTCCAGAGTTAGCATGTGCGACTTTCGGTCAAACAATTTCCTCATGGCGGTACAAAAGTCAGGAAAGGCATGCAGCATGGGGTCATTTCTCTCCATTAGAGGTATGGTCCAACTGGCAGCGTTTCCCCCCATATAAGACATCATAAACGCGGTTTTTGCTGCATCGGTCTGGAAGACTACGGGCTTGCATAAGAAATGGAGTCTGCATTGGTTTAGAAATGTCTCGAATTTCTTCGGGTCTCCGTAGAAACGCTCGGATGGTGCCAGAGGGATACCTGTGTTTTGAATGACATGAACCATAGGGGCAGGATCAGAAGCCATGGCAGGGACTGGAGGGACGGAAAAGAACCCACCTACTAGGGGGTTGGCAGTATCAGGGGGAGATGCCGTGTGTCCCGGAGGTGGTAAAGTGGCTTCTCTGATATATGAGCCCGCACCTGTACCCTTTCGGGACAATCCCGCCACCTCTCTACGTAGGGTACCCATTTCCCTTCTTAAGTCCTGATTTTCAAATCGGGAGGTCTGAACCTCTTGCTGGAGAGCTGTGAGGCTATCCAGTAGGGAAGATAAAATCACATTGGTGTCCATCGTCCAGGCTAGTCATCTAACTTGGGCTTGACAATCTGTCGGGGATGTCAGTGGCACAAGATAGAGAAGAACAAGCCACTAACCTTACTCAGCAGCCAGCGGGGACGACTTCAAGCAGAAAGGCCCCCCTATTCTCCAGGACACACTTCCCCACAGCGTAATGGACACAACTCTGGAAAAGAGCACCCACGAGAACAGGGAAGTGAAAGCACTAAGGTGGTAGTGCTGAGGGTCTTGCTCTCGAGCAGGGGAATGCAGCAGTAAAGGCACCTCCTAACAACGTCCTGCACAAATGACAAATGACAGAGGTTGGTTCATCTATCAGTGTTAGCGGTATTGCACTATACAACCCCCCCCACGCTTAACCCTTCCGGTACTCACAAGTTTAGGTAGGAGTAGATGTACCTTCCTTGGTACTGTGTTCACCTCCTTGCTTAGGATACAAGTCATAAACAATAGTATTTCTGTACGTAATCCGCCTGCCTGTTAATATCACAGACAGCGGTTCGGAAATGATTCCCTGCGAGAATAAGTGTATTAATTCAGGGTGACGAGATACTTGTTACCTGTCACGGCGTGGTCTCGTATCTTCGACCTTGAGGCGGGTAGGAAAGCGTCCGCCTTCAAGGCACCATACTCACTCCAAGGCGGGAAGGAAAGCGTCCGCGCTCGGAGCTCCTCAGTATAGTCACGGGATCCGCGGAGTTAGGAATGGCGCACCACGGCGTCCGGCGGGTAGGAAAGCGTCCGCTCTTAAGGCAGAAGACTTACTCCGAGGCGGGAAGGAAAGCGTCCGCCCTCGGAGCTCCAATCTGTGGTCTCGGGTTCTTCTGGGTCTGGGATGGCGCGCGATGGCGCCCGGCAGGTTTAAAGGGACGGAAACTCCAAGCGGGAAGGCAAGCGTCCGCGAGTTTCCAGCTTGACGGGACTTCAGGATGTAGAATACGCAAGGGGGACTGGAAGTGTTCCCTCGCCGTCGGCTTCCATGAATGATTGTCAAGCATCGTCTCCTCACTGAGGCGGTGCTTATATAGGGTAGGCCGTTCCCCCTCGTGAGCTGAGTTTACGTAAGTCCTGCCCCGTTGCCTCCTGGGAGTTGTAGTCCCTTCGGTTCTTGGACTGCCTACCTCGTCTCCCACAGCTGCCTGAGGGCTTGCGGGGATGTGTGCGGCCAGGCCCATGCCCGCTACAGCCGATGACCGTCACAATATGCAACGTTACACTCCCCAGCACATATTTTATATTACAACTTTAGAGACTAGTTAGGTTACACAACACTGCCCTGTGCATATTACACTCCAAGGCGCATATCGCATAGCACGCGCTAGTGCCTGTGCTATCTCGCGCTCTCCAATGAATCTGTCATTGCGCACAATGTATTGCATATTATATTTCAAGCCCCGGTTCATCTTATATCACACTTTTTGGTGCATAGTTTATACCATATACTATATCTAGTTTTCATTTTCAATCGTGCTCTCAGGACTATGTTCTATATAACACTGCGTCCACCTACCCTTTTCACGGGCATTACATTTTGCGATGGGGGTGGAGGGTCAGGGGGTGTTTCTGCCAAGTGAGCCCGGAGTCACAGTCACAAACGTTCTCTCTTCCTGAATAGAAGTGAGATTATGCTGCATACTTGTTCATATTTTAAGTAGTTCGCACAGACACACATTTTAAAAACAATAAAGTTCCTAATACCCACCTTCTCTGAACAGTTAGCTTGCTGCCCCATCCACCTCCTCCCTATCCTCTGTTGTCTGAATCCATGGACTAGCCTCCTCCCTCCTGCCATGCATGGTTTGATGTGCTGCCACTGCCCTCCATTTAGCATGATGTACCAGTCCAATGCTCCTGTCCTCCATTGCCCAATTCTATGGCCCATCATTGACCTCCTGCTTAGCCTCTGTGCTTAGATTGCTGCCCCTATTCTCCTTCCCCCTGCCCTCCGATGTCTT
Source organism: Triturus cristatus (assembly GCF_964204655.1). NCBI lineage: Eukaryota > Metazoa > Chordata > Amphibia > Caudata > Salamandridae > Triturus > Triturus cristatus. Next base: position 318,935,360 of record NC_140589.1, on the reverse strand, counting down.
TGTGCATGCCCCTGCTCCATCCTTTTTGCCCACCATGTTCCATGGACCTGCCACTCCTATCTACTCTGAGTGTTCTGTTGAGCTGCCACTCCACTCCCACCTGCCTAGCATTGTCAGATGACTGTAACCTGTCCCTGCCACCTCCACCCTGCCTGTCCACATGCCGTGCCCCTATCCCCTTCCTCCTGTCCTCCATGGTCCATTTTACTGCCACACCCTTCTGCCCTCCCTGGTCTGTTGTGCTGCAACTGGTCTCCCTGCCTGCCCCGCGCGGTCTGTTGTGAGGCCCCTTCCCATGAACTCTCTTGTCTGTGCCCGGTCATGACCCTCCCTTCTATCCTCCATGGTCCTTTGTGCATGCCCCTGCACCCTCCTTCTTGCCCATCATAGCCATTGTGCTGCCACTAACCCTCCCGCTTGCCATGCATGGTCTTCTGTGCTACCATGGCCCCTCCCACCTTCCCTGTGTGGTCAGCTAGCTGCCCCTGACCCCCTCCCACCTTCCCTCCATTGTCTGTGTGTATGGCATCATAGTCTCACTGTTGCTCTCCATGGTGTGTCTTGTTTCTAGTGCCCATCCTGCCTGACTCCATGGTCATTTTGCTGCTCCTGCCCTGCCCCCTTGCCCCCAGCCCTCTGTTTCCATGTGCAGACCCCTATTCCCTCCCTCCTGGATGGTCTGTTCCATTGTAATGCCCCTGGTCCGTCCCTCCTGCCCTTTATGGTCTGTTATGCTGCAGCTTTCTCTCCTGTCTGTCCATTATGGTCAGCTAGCTACCATTGCCTCTTTCCCCTCTGTTCTCTGTTGTCCATGTGCATGGTCCTGTCCCCTCCCTATTGCTTTCTGTGGATTGTTGTGCTGCACTCCCGTCCCGCATGCGCTGTGTGGTGTATTGTGCTGCTGCAAACCCTGATGCCTGCCCTGTAGGGTCAGTTTGGTGCACCTCTCCATATCCCTCCTGTCCTCTGTTATTCCAGTCCATGTCCCTACCCCAATTCCTCCTGCCTACCATGATCCAATGTACCATACTTGCGAACAATTTGAACATGGTAAGAGGGAGCTTTTGAAAAAAAACTGGGGTATTGATTTTCCCCTTTGAGTTACATTGAAAAAGAGGAGATTGTAGACAGGAGACAGATCAAATAAAGCCCATTTGAGCTTAAAAACATTGGACGTTTCATGGCTGAAACGGTTCTGTTGGCATGTATGGTTGCACTACCACTGCCTCTTCCTTCTGCCCACAATGGAATATTATATTGCCACAGCCTCTCTTGCCAGTCCTGTATTGTTGGTTTGTTGCCCCTGCCCCCATTTCCACTGCCCTCCAGAGTCTGTTGTGCTGCCACTACCATTCCTGCCTGCCCAGTGTGGTCAAATTGTTGCATCTGCACTCTCCTACCTGCCTTCAATTTTCAGAGTCCGTGCCCCTGGCCTCTGCCTCTCAACAGTATCCCAATGAACAACTAGATTGCTAACATTCTATATTTATTACAAAAGTGTCGAACGTCTGACGTCATCTTGATGTAATCAAAACTGTAATACCTAGAGTATTTCCTTTTGAAATTACATATATGAGAGGGTCTTATTTGCATCAAAATTATGGTTAGTGCTCTAAAAAACTAAAATGAGGACATATTTTCTGAGTTTTCAAATAGCGACAAAGAACTTTTAAATTATTTGTAATCTTTATGTTTTTTTATCCAGTTGACCACTTGATTAAATGTTGCACCTAGGGGAGAGGATGTGGTGTTACTTCCAGAGCTGCAGACTTTGCAACTGGGGAACCAGGTTGGAGTTTCTGCTTCAGCTCAACATTCTGTGATTCTGGTCAAATCACTTAATCTCCCCATGGCTACAACCAAAATGAATTTGATCTTGTGTGATGGAACCAATGCTCATGTAAAGCACTCCAATACCTGACTAATCTGCACTATATAAAACTGCAAATACACACAAAAATAAGTGTTTTGCACACTTCTGTCATTGGGCTATACTTGGGCTACATCTGGGTGATATTTGGGCTTCATTTGGGCTCTTTTGTCTCTGGTGGCCATCTTGGGAGATTTATTTGTTATGAAGTTTCCTAATTTCCTTATTTACTGCAGTCTCCTCAGTGGGAATACTTTCAGTTTTTTATTTTGGTTCCATCAAGAAGGCATTCAGATGTGTCACACATTTGCCATAAATTCTGAATGTTAGCACTCTAGTTGCTCATTAGATCACTGTAGTAAAACTACTGTTCACCAGGGAAGTCTGCTGCTGGTATTCAAAGTGCATGTTTCAGTCTGCATGTCAGAATTTTTTTATGAAATAGAAGAGGATTTGAGAAGTCAAAATGTGCCCTAATTTTTCTTTCTGCAGAACTAATCATAATTTCTATGGCAAAATGAACCCCCTCATTTTGTTCCTTTGTAAATTAAATGTTTTAAGTGTTACCACTTTATTCCATTCAAGATGGCTTCAGGTGTGCCATACTTTTGTCATAAGTAAGACTGTTAGCGCTCCAGTTGTTCGTTAGAACACTCTGGGACATTCTGTCATTGGGCTATAGTGGGCTACATCTGGGTGATATTTGGGCTACATTTGGGCTCTTTTGTATCTGGTGGCCATCTTGGGAGATTTATTTGTTATGAAGTTTCCTAATTTCCTCATTTACTGCAGTCTCCTCAGTAGGAAATACTTTCAGTTTTTTACTTTGGTTCCATCAAGAAGGCATTCAGATGTGTCACACATTTGCCATAAATTCTGAATGTTAGCACTCTAGTTGCTCATTAGATCACTGAAGTAAAGCTACTGCTCACCAGGGAAGTCTAATGCTGGTATTCAAAGTGCATGTTTCAGTCTGCATGTCAGAATTTTTTTATGAAATAGAAGAGGATTTGAGAAGTCAAAATGTGCCCTAATTTTTCTTTCTGCAGCACTAATCATAATTTCTATGGCAAAATGAACCCTCTCATTTTGTTCCTTTGTAAATTAAATGTTTTAAGTGTTACCACTTTATTCCAACCAAGATGGCTTCAGGTGTGCCATACGTTTGTCATAAGTAGGACTGTTAGCGCTCTAGTTGTTCTTTAGAACACTCTGGGAAGCTGCAGTAGAACACAAAGGAATCAACTGACAGTCTCTGTCCTTGTTGGATGTACATGTTTTACTGAGAATGTCAGACTTCATTTTCACATGACTGAGAAAGATAATGTGAATTTACAGAAAATATGCTCTCAGTTTAGCTTATAGATCACCTTCCAAACCTCTGTGGGAAAAGCATGAGAAAATAGTTTTCTCTCAAACATGATTCATGATATCACAGCAGAAGGCTTTTTCACATGGTAAAATCACCTTAGAACACACCACAATTCCTAAAATGAGTATGGTACCATCAACAAATGATTTATAATGTAACTAAAGTCTTAAAACCTTCTATTAACTGCAATGCTTTTTAATAAGGTGCTATCATGTATATTGGTCCCAAGATGGCTGCCAACACTTCTTGGATGAAGTACTGACAGCCAATCAGATCTCACGGTGGGATATGTGGTTAGGCTCCGCCCAGATATGTATATGATTTTACTTTTGATTTTCTCAGGAACCACTGAACGGATTTACACCATTTAAGCAAAAGGCACGAGTCTGAACTGAGGACTACCTATTTGCCAAATTTGGTGTAATTCCGTTCAGCACTTCGGGGTGTACCTTCGACTAAAGGTCCTATGGGAAAATGCATGGGCAAAACGCGTTTTGGGACCCCCCTTTTTTCTCAGCCCCCGCTTGACGAATAACCCAGAGACATTTAGGGTAGGAGCTGAGCGGAGCGCCCCATTAGTTTTGGAAATTTCGCGAAGATAAGTCAATCGGCGCCAAAGTTATTCAAAATAGAATTTTCACATTTCCTATGGAAACTAGGTTGTAACTATAACTATCTACTGGCGACCGCCAGTAGATAATATATATATTATCTACTGGCGGTCGCCAGTAGATAGTTATAGTTGGGACCGAGTTCCCATAGGAAATCTGAAAATTCTATTTATATTTGAGAAACTTTGGCGCCGGTTGACAAATCCTCGCGAAATTTTCAAAACTAATGGGGCGCTCCGCTCAGCTCCTACCCTGAAAGTCGGGGTCCCAAAACGCATTTTCCCCGTGCATTTTCCCATAGGACCTTTAGTCGAAGGTACAGCCCGAACGGCTTAACAGAATTACTTGACATTTGGCAAAGAGGTAGTCCTCAGGTCAGGGATGTGCCTTTTGCATATATGGTGTCAATCTGTTCAGTAGTTTCCGAGAAAATTGCAGTAAAAAGTACATAAATATCTATAGGCGTGCGCCGTGTGCGCACCGTGCGCGCACGGTTCGCGCACGGTGGCGTGCGCGAGCGTAATTCTGATTGGTGGTTAGATGGCAGTCAACATTCGAATTGGTCGAAATCAGGAAGTGTCGGATGCCATTTTGTGTGTGGCAGTGAAAAACAAAGGTGGAGAACGTGAAAAGGGGGCAGGGTAGAGAGTTCCTGACCCCCTAGCCTTTTCCAAAAAATCGCGGGGTGCGCGCATGGTGTGTGCACGGTGCGTGCACGGCGGCAAACATTTAATTAAAAAAAATAGAATTAAAAATCAAGTTTAAGTGTTTAGATTTTGGTTGGCTCTAAAAAGTGCTGCTGTGTTCATTGAGTGTTTTTTGGTACCTATAAGTAAGTACCAATGCAGAGTCTTTAGTTCAAGAGGAAGACTCTGTTCCCTTCATCTGTGAAATGTACACCGTCTCCTCTATAAATGCCTTGCCACTCCCCTCACTATTTCTTCTTATTTCCTGGGAAAAGGAGCTGAACAGGTATCAATTTTACTTGAAAATGGCAGAACAGCAGTCTACTTCAGGGAGTGAGGAGGAGATCTGGATGCACTCAGAAGCATTGGTTCATAGTAGTTTCTGTTCCAGAATCTACAAACACCACACCCACTCCCCTCACTATTTCTTCTTATTTCCTGGGACAAGGAGCTGAACAGCTATCAATTTTACTTGAAAATGGCAGAACAGCAGTCTACTTCAGGGAGTGAGGAGGAGACCTGGATGCACTCAGAAGGTGTCTTTCAGTAGAATGGCAATATGAAAAGAAAGATAGTTGTAAAATGGAGGCTTACATACTTTTTTTTAATAAAAAGAACTAATTGGCTGTTTCAGACCATTCAACACTAAAAACTAGGCTGCATGTTTGCATTTTTAAAAGCATGTTTTGTATTGGTTCAGAAAAATGTGTTCCCACAGAACATTACTTTGGATTTGCTGTTAGGTTTGAAAAGTCAAGCAATCTTGCTCTTTGGATTAGAAACATTGTGTGCTGAACTTCTGACCTCTCTGCTCACACCTGTGTTCCATGATCTGTTGCTATGCTAGCAGGCAGAAGTCATGTTGGGGGTAGGAATCATTTGGAAAGGGTTGAAATTTGCAACCAATAGAAATGTGTGTTTCCATTTGAAAAAAATGTGGGAAGCAATGTGATTTGAAGTTAACATGTATATGTGTGAAAAAAGAGAGGGAAAGTTTGCCATTTACTGGTTCTGGTGAGAGGTGTACAGCTCAGAGATTCTGGCTCTGATAATCTGCTGTGTGAGTGCCACATTTCTTTCTCAACTAACTACTTTTAAAGGTGAGTTATGAATTTGAGAGGGGATGTATGTGGTGCATTTTGATATAAATAATAGAAATGTGTTTGTTCTTTTAAAGTTGTGTTTTACATTTTATGTTATGGAAGATATTTAACTGCCTTGAACTTGTAAGATATTATGGAGTATGTCTTCACCATAAGTTAAGGTGTACTGGTCTCACTCAGGAATACTGTTTTGTGCCTAGAATCACATCATGAGTCTGTCTGCACACAGGAATTGTTGTCAGAGATTTAATTTGTGTTGCTCTTGTTCTGTAAGACTTGCACTCGCAGGAAAGGGGCAGCTTGTTTTCTTGAACTGTGATGGGTAGCCTTCAGCACAAATCAATATCTCACAAATGAGAAGCAAATGCTAACACATTTGAAATCAACATGGTAGATTTTCCTTCCACTCCTGCAATGGGTGAGGTAGTTCCTAAATGTTTAAAACTCCAATTAACCCTTACCACACATGTACTCTTACATACATCTCTGCAGTCTTCATGCAGTTGTGCAAGCATCCATGCAGATCTCTCTTGCACCTGACAATACACAGTCTCCAGAAGCACACTCTTAGCACACAGGCAGCTGATTTTCCTGCACTCCCATGCTTACTATTCAGCACTGTGTGGTATTTCAGATAGCAGTGTGTAACGCTAACACATTCAACATCACCAAGGCTCATTTCCTTTTCTCTAGTCTAATCACTCACCCAGGTTCCACATGCTCATGGTCTCAAGTAGCTGTTAGGACATGTGCTCTTTTCTGCCTCTCTAAACTATAAGGAAAATGTGTCAGGCTGTTACAGTAATTATCACTTGCTCTACCACAGTAGTAAATGTGCTTTGAAATTGCCAATCAAATGTCGTTTTCTGCCTAGAATCACACCATGAGTCTGTCTGCACACAGGAATTGTTGTCAGAGATTTAATTTGTGTTGCTCTTGTTCTGTAAGACTTGCACTCGCAGAAAAGGGGCAGCTTGTTTTCTTGAACTGTGATGGTTAGCATTCAGCACAAATCAATATCTCACAAATGAGAGGCAAATGCTAACACATTTGAAATCAACATGGTAGATTTTCCTTCCACTCCTGCAATGGGTGAGGTAGCTCCTACATGTTCAAAACTCCAATCAACCCTTACCGCACATGTACTCTTACATACATCTCTGCAGTCTTCATGCAGTTGTGCAAGCGTCCATGCAGATCTCTCTTGCACCTGACAATACACAGTCTCCAGAAACACACTCTTAGCACACAGCCAGCTGCTTCTCCTGCAGTCCCATGCTTACTATTCAGCACTGTGTGGTATTTCAGATAGCAGTGTGTAACGCTAACACATTCAACTTCACCAAGGCTCATTTCCTTTGCTCTAGTCTAATCACTCACCAAGGTTCCACATGCTCATGGTCTCAAGTAGCTGTTAGGACATGTGCTCTTTTCTGCCTCTCTAAACTATAAGGAAAATGTGTCAGGCTGTTACAGTAATTATCACTTGCTCTACCACAGTAGTAAATGTGCTTTGAAATTGCCAATCAAATATCGTTTTCTGCCTAGAATCACACCATGAGTCTGTCTGCACACAGGAATTGTTGTCAGAGATTTAATTTGAGTTGCTCTTATTTTGTAAGACTTGCACTCGTAGGAAAGGGGCAGCTCATAAGATAGTATCTGAAAAGCTAAAAAAAAATATAGTAATATATTTAAATTACATAAAGGTATTTTTTTTTAGTTTCTTTTAGGTATTGCTGAACAACACTGAAATAAATTAAATATGCCTATAAAATCAAGAAAGAGAAAAGAACAGCAAAAACATCTATATTTGAAGACAACTGGACAACACAAATTAGTTGAAGAACCTCATGTTGGAAAAAAGAAAAAGTCTTCTGGTAAGCAGACTAAGGATTTATTTAAAAATATCCTCAAACATAGAAAAAATGTAAAAAATATATCCACTTCAAATAGTGTTTCAAGTAGAAAACAACAAGACAATAGAAAGAAAATACTAAATGCTAATGTACAATCAGAAGCAAGAAAGAATGACTTAAAAAGAAAAACAGAATTTTAAAACATTCGTAGAAAAATGTTTCAGAGAAGAGTGATGTTCAATTTGCTAAAGGATGTGAAAAAATATAGGAAGAAAGCAAAATTTTATAAGAAAAAGAAACATATTTAATCAATTGTTGTAAAGGCTTTGGAATTAAAAAGAAAACTATTCATTTTAATTTTGAACAGTATCCGTACATTAGATGAAATAGTCAATGTAATGAAGTCAAAAAGCAAAAGGAAAAGAGTAGTGAAAAAAAATAACTTTTGTAAAGTGTTCTTAGGAGAATGGAAGCATAGTTCAAGTACTGAACCATTTTTTAATGAAGAGAGTTATCTTCAAAGTAATAGTTTGCTGCATGCAGTTGACACCAGTGGTCGAGCTTATGAAGTTAAAGATGGTTGTTTAATGGAAAAGGAGAAAATGGTTTCAAGAAATGAGGAAGAAGTGTCAGCTGATGAGGTTATGGGGAAACGTCCTAAAGCCCCAGTGTACACTTGGAATTGTAGTAGTATTTGTACTGTACGACAAGAATCTATTGATAAATTACGTGACTTTCTTAGAGAATATAGTAAAAAAAAGTGTTAAACAGAAGATTAAGGTGCTTCAAAGACTAGATCCATGCAGAGTGAGAGAGAATACTGGTTTGCAAGGACATTCTCTGGCTTGTCTTTCTAGGAAAGTTTGTCAAAGTGTTTTTCACCATTTTAGGATGCTGGCAGTACATCATACTGAAATGAGAAAGTTTGTGAGAAGATTGTATTTTGCTAAAAGTCCAGCACTAAAGTTAAATAAGTTGAATAGTGCTCTGTTACGTGGATCTGTATCAGATGTAGAGAAGGTTACTGATGATATTCAGTTTTGTTACTTTGGTCCAGAACAAGAAAGTGCAGGAATTGACACAGTTATTGAGGAAAATGTGGAAGAGAATGTAGAACTCTCTGTTAGTAAAACTTTTGAAGATCAAATGACAAAATTTACTATCATCTCTAATGAAAGACCAAATATTACTTGTATTTGTTGCCGGAGAAGCCATTATAAAACTCAAATGTGTACATAATGTGTCTGCAAAGGATTTTATGAACAAAGTGCAACAGCGAGATGATCATTTGGAATCTCAATTGATTAATCTGATGGCTTGTCAGCGTGGGACTAATGAATATTGGTACCGACGCCATGGAGAATTGAAATGTATGTTACGGAATTTAGGAACTCCTACATGGTTCCTTACCCTAAGCTGTGCTGAGTACGCTTGGGATGATTTACTGGATTTTCTTCGAGATGCAAATTCAAATATTGAAAACATCCAATACAAGACAGCAGGAGAATTGTGCTCATTGGATCCGGTTAATGTTTGCAGATATTTCAATCTTAGATTTGAGGCTATGATGTCCTTCATCTGCAATAAAAAAAATCCACCTCTTGGAGAAGTTGTGGATTTCTTTTGGAGAAAAGAGTACCAAGCAAGAGGTGCTCCCCATATTCATATGCTGTTGTGGATCAAGGATGCCCCAAAATTTGGAACAGATTCTGATGATGCAGTTTTATATTTCATTGAAGAATATGCAACATGTGCTATACCTAAAAGCACAGAAGAAAAAAACTTAAAAGAGCAAGTTTTACGTTTCCAAAGTCATCGGTGTGGAAAATACTGTCGACGAAAGTACAAGAGTAAAGATAAATTCTACACAAAATGTCGATTTGGATTTCCACGACCTGTTCTTTCAAAAGGGAGAGTAAACAGTTTTATGTCAGCTGTGCGACATACCATTACAAGAAAATCTCCGAAAAATACCTACAACCTAAGAAGAAAAGAAGAGTCAAAATATATAAATGACTACAACCCAGTCATTTTATCCATGTGGAATGCTAACATGGATATTCAGTATGTAGCTGACAATTCTATTGCTGTTGCTCGGTATGTCACATCTTACATCCGTAAATCTGAGAAAACGGAATTGAAAGAAATGTGGGAAGAGATTTCTCACGAGAAGACTGTCAGTAAAAAGCTATACAGTTTCAGTTTAAAGATGTTATCGCATCGAGAAATTGGGTCATACGAATGCTCATCTGCAAGTCTGTACTACAAATCCAGAAGAATAATTTGGGTAAGTTTAGGCCTTGCAGGAATGCAAAATCGGGTACTGAAATCTATTCGAGAAATTGAATGTTTAGCAGAGAACGAACCAGAAAGTACAGACATTTTGAAAACAAACATGAACATGTGTCTCTATGAAGTGCTCCAGAACTACACTTTTAAACGGAATGCCACAGAAGACATCAACAATGGAACATATAAAGTCATTGGTGAGGAAGGATGTTTGGTGAAACAAACAAAAGGAAGTTTGATTAATCACAGGAAGCTGAGTTGCGACACTACTGACAAAAAGGAATTTTACTACTTAGCACTTTTACAGCTGTTTAAACCATTGCGTTCAGAGGATGAATTACTTGGAGATTTTCAGAGCTATGAAGATTCCTTTAATGCATGCAAAGATAACATAGAATGCAGTACTTTCTCAAATTATGTACAAATGTTAAATGAAGAAATTGAAGAAGAAGCTACAATTGCAGCTGAAGTAGCTAGAGACAGTTCTCAAGACAGTCAAAGTTCTGGTACGCTCAGTCAAGATCCCCTAGGACAACCAATCGTAGAAAATGAAGCTGCAATAGCCATGACTGAAGTGGAAACAGCTATTAATCAAGCTCAGGAAGATTTAATAGACTTACCAAATTTGGAACAACAACTGAATGATGAACAACAACAAATTTATGAAGAAGTCACAAAACAAATTGATCATGGATTACTACATGAAAATAAAGAGTGCTCATGCACATCATTTGAACCAATCAGAATGTATGTGAGTGGACAAGCTGGAACTGGAAAAAGTTTCTTAATTAAAGTAATTAGAAGCTACCTACCGAAAAAAACGGATTCAACTTTGTCTTGTGTTGTTACTACTCCAACTGGGTTAGCAGCATATAACATACAAGGAATTACCTTACATCGTTTGCTAATGTTACCAGTAGAGCATGAGAACAAAATAGAATACCACAAACTAACAAGAGAAGCATGTTTTGAAGTTTCAAGAATGTTGAAGAAAATGAAAGTTCTCATTATTGATGAGGTAAGCATGGTGTCAAACTTAATGCTTGCCCTTGTGCATTAAAGAATGCAGCAATTCTAAAGACAGACTATGACGTGTTATTTGGAGGAAAACATGTTATAGTTTTTGGGGATCTACTGCAGCTCACTCCAGTTAAAGGACAACCTGTATTTAATGCTCTTGCACATGAAGACTCGAAAACGTCGTTAGGAAGTATACGTAATGTGAATATTTGGTCATACAAAGTACTCATTAACAATATGCGGCAAGCAAATGATGATGATTATGCAAGTATTCTCAAAGATATCAGAATTGGACTACTCACAGAAAATGGCAGAAAAGCTTTACAGAGTCGATTGCTATGTAATTTGTTTCCAACAGAACAAATAGTTCCAGAGAAAATATACAAGAAAATTGCAGTAAAAAATACTGTAATCTGCTTAATGCCAACACTACATGAATGCTCTATATTCAATGAAGAACTTTTGAAAATGAAGAGATTATGAAAATGGAAGCCGTGGATAAAATACAGCATGAAGGAATAACTATTACATTGACAGGCAAATTGAAAACTAAATTGGATTCTCTAGAGAAAAACATATCGAAAACAGCTGGTTTAGAAAAGAATCTTTATGTATGTATGAACTGTCGAGTAATTTTAAGACGTAATTTGAATGTAGAAAAAGGTTTAGTGAATGGAGCTATAGGTAAAGTTGTGGGTTTTGTTAACTACCAGAAAAAAGATGGAATTGAATTTTTAAAAATAAAATTTGATCAGATTGAAGAGGTTAAAGACATTAGTCGTTGTTCAGTTCGTTTTTTGCTTGTGAAAGACTTATATAAACGTAGGAAGCAGTTTCCGTTTTCTCCAGCGTATGCTGTAACTATTCACAAATCTCAAGGATTAACTGTAGATAGTGCTTTTGTAAACATTGGATCTAGTGTGTTTAAAGAAGGTATGGCATATGTTGCTTTGTCACGAGTGAAAAGATTATCTGGTTTATTCATGATAGACTTTGATGACTCAAAAGTTAGTGCTGATGCAAATTGTGTAAAGGAGTATAATAGATTAAGAAGAAGCGATGCTCCTCATTTAGGTCAGTATCCTGTGTTTGAAAAACGTGTTGTTTGTCAGAAAAGGAGAATTGAGAATATCTGTAATGAGGATGTACAGAAGAGAAAACAAAAGGAGAGTGATGTGATTGCAAGCAAAAAGAAAAAGGACAATGTTGAAGAGGTTGTTGGTTGTCATTTTGAAAATAGCTCTGGTGTCAGCTGCTACGCTAATGTAGTGCTGAATGTTGTATTTTATCTTGAAAGTTTGAAAGAGCAGATAATAATAAATCATGAAAAAAGATTTTGGGGCATATGTATCAAACTCCCCTTTAGCGATTCCTAATTTGCGAGATTTTACGATTCGCAAATTCAGATTCGCTAAACGGGATGTATAAAATAAATCGCTAATCATTTGCGATTACTTAAAAATCACAAATAATTCGCAGAATCCCGTATTGCGATTTCTTAATAGCGAAATTCGCTAATTAAGAAATCGCAAAAACAGGAATCTGCAAGCCTGGTGCAGGCTGATGACATCACAAACAGGAAACTGTAGTGATTGCCTGCACCTGCTCACCTGAGCCACACCCAGAGGCTGCTTGTGGAGTGTGAGGAGGCTTTCCTGGAGACAGCAACCAGCAATGGATCCCAAACAAAACCAGCAGGGCAAGGATGCTGAGAAAAGAAAGAGAAAACACAAGTTTTCAGAAAAGGAGCAGGAGGTCCTCATTGAGGAGATGGTCTGCAGCCATGAGCTCCTCTTTGGGAAGAAGGCACTCAAAGTCCCAGAGGCCAGGAAGAGGAAAATCTGGCTGGAAATACAGAGCAAGGTGAATGCTGTTGGAGTCACCACACGCACCATCGAGGAGCTGCGCAAGCGGTGGTATGATATGCGCCAGAGGTCCAAGGAGAGGGTGGCAGCCAGACTCAAGGATGCCAATCAGACTGGAGGAGGACCACCCACTGCAGAGCAGCCAACCCCCCATGAGGAGCTCGTGGAGTCTACCCTCCTGCCTGAGAGCATTGGTGGTGTGGCTGCAATAGACAGCTCCGACCCCTCATCCAGCAGACAAGGTAAGATGCATGCCAAATCACCCTGCACTCCTCCCCATCCCTTGCACACTCCCCCAAATGCGCATAGTAAACTCCCAACATGCCAATCCAGCCCAGGTCTTACAGCACACCCAGCAATGCATCATGGGACTCGTAGTACTGTGTCTGACTGTGTGTCCATGACACCATCACAATTAAATGCAACATATGTGTTTTGGGGATCATTGAATGGAAATGTGTCAGAGGTTAGCCGTCCAAGAATTGTAACTTTATTGAGTGCCACATGCAGACAGTAACACAAACTCATGTAGTTCCCTTTACATCCACAGCACACGGCATGCCACAAGAAGACAGCGCAGAGGGAGAGGAGCCTGCAGACCCTGCGGACTCCAGCGATGACACAGAGCAGCAGCCAATTCAGCGCAGGAAGCGCGCACATGTGCCCCCACTGCCTCCATTTGAGGACGAAGTCCCAGCAACAGGCGATGACACCGACAGGAGAGAGGGGAGTCAGGGTGTGACAGACATGCCCCGTCATGACGCACCAACACCAAGGCAAAGGGAACAAGCCACATCCAGGTCAAGGCCCAGGAGCAGCACTGCAACAGAAGGAGAAGGCACCGTGTTCTCCGGCTTGGAACAGTGCATGCTGCAGGAACAGCGCCTGCAAAGCAAGGCAATGCGGTCAATAAATCGCCAGCTAGGCCGCATACATCAGGACAATCGCAACATGGTAGCGGCAATACATGAGCTCTGTGCCACTTTGAGCGACACCCAAGCTGCCAATGACAGGGCTGGACGACGTGCCAATGCACGGCTACACAATTATACAAAGGCAGTCAACCGCCTCTGCACCACCACCAGCGCACTCACAAGCAGAAGCGTAACCATGCAGGTGGACATGGCACATTGCTGCCAGGACATTGCACGAGGGCTAGAGCAGGTAACCACTGCTGTGGAACAGCTGCAGACAGCCAATGCTGGTGGCAGCGCACTAATGGCCTCTGATGAGAGTGAGGACACATCGAGTCGCAGCAGCATCACTCCAACCTTGCCAGGTGAAAGACGCCGCAGTGGCAGACAGGTAGCAGGCCAAGGGCGCACCATGGGGGGCACTCACCCTGGACGGCACCGACGGAGGTGATCATCTGCGGGGACACTGTTTGCAACACGGGTGCATTTACCCGAAAAGGCTGTTTGCCCTATTACTTGTGCCTTCTCTGCACTGTGTGTACAACATGTGCTGGGGACAATTACAATTTCTTTCATGTAAAGTGTGATTAAACACTTGACACATCATCAGGCTTTGTAGTCTCATTTCCTCAATACTCACCTAAAAGTAGTTTTGTGTGATCTCAGTCCGTCTCTGGCGTCCAGCAGCTGCCCCAACTCCTGGTGCTGGTCTGGCAGGGGGAGCAGGGCGCTCGTCATCCGATGTGTCTGTATCGGTCACATCAATTGTGGTGCCTTTCCTCATTGCCATGTTATGTAGCATTGCACAGCTTGCCACGATTTTACAGCAGGTCTCAGGGCTGTATTGCAGTGCGCCTCCACTTTTATGCAGGCACCTGAAGCGGCTCTTCAGGATTCCGAAGGTTCGCTCAATGACACAGCATGTAGATCTGTGTGCCCTGTTGTAGCTCCTCTCACTTGCATTTGCAGGATCCAGGTATGGGGTCAGGATGAAGTCGCGCACTGCATAGGCACTGTCACCTGCATGGAAAAAAACACAATAGGTGAGTCAATGTCAATGTCCCCCCCCCTCAAGTGATGTAGTGGATGTATTGATGTGTGCAATGTATTTACCGAGCAGGTACCCCTCCCCAAACTCTCCAGCACTCAGACATCTGTGTATTCCACTGTGTCTGAAGATGAAGGAGTCATGTGTACTGCCGGGGTTTTTGGCTACGATGTCTGTGATGTGATACTTAGCGTTGCACACAATCTGTATGTTGAGGGAATGGTAGCATTTCCGATTCCTGTAGACATATTCAGTTTCTGCTGGGGGTGTGATGGCCACATGGGTCCCGTCAATGCAGCCAATGACGTGGGGGAAACGTGCAATCTGGTAGAAGTCCAGTATCGTTTGCTGTAATGCCTGTTGGGTGGTGGGGAAGTAAATGTGATGTGAGAGCCTCAGTAGCATTGCATCTTGGAAGGCATGGAAGAAGCGCGAAAGTGCCCTCTGTGACACCCCACCAACCTCTGCTATGACCCATTGAAAACTCCCTGACGCCAGGAGGTGCAGGGAGCACATGTGTGGGAATTGTTTGTGTCCTGCGAGTAGGGCGCTCCAAGTGGGGTTTCAGCTCCTCAATCAGGTCCATTATGGTCTGTGGGTGCAGTCTGTACTTGTCATAGATGTCCTCTTCAGTGTTCTGGAACAGGGTGATGCGCAGCCTGAAGATACGTTCCTGTCTCATTCTCCTGTGAGCAAGGGCCCGAATACGCAGCCTCCTGGCTATCACGTACATTGCAGCCATTGTGGGTGTGTTTGTTGCATTGTGGGCTGGTTTTTGTACCTTGCACCAGTTTACCACCTGCAAGCAATTGGTGTTAATAGCGATTTCTTAAATTGCGAATTTTGTGAATTCGCAATTTGCGACAATTTCATACATGTGTTTGCGATTTCTTAGCTAGCGATTTCTTGTTAGCGATATTCGCAACGCTAAGGAATCGCAAAATAAGTATTATTTTTCTGTTTGGAAGTGTGTCATACATATGAAATATCGAAAAATCAGTCGCAAACGCTGTTTTTTGCGATTCGCAGCGTTTGCGACTAATTTTTCCTTTCATACATATGCCCCTAAGTTCTCTGCTGAGTTTCCTTTATGAGAAGCTGAGTAATGATAAAACTAAAATAGAAAGTGCTTCTGATGTTAGAAATCTTTTAGATGTATGTTCTGGATGTACACAGTTTACTGAAAATGTCCAGCAAGATGCACAGGAATTCTTAATGTATATGCTTATGGTACTGGCAGATGAAGGGGTAGAAATAGAAAATATGTTTGGTCTCTCTTATAAATGGGAACATTGTTGTGAAAACTGTATGAACACATGCAGCACTAATGTTGATTCTGAAAGGTTCATACATTTAACATTACCAGAGAGTAAATAAGTGTTTTTTAGTAAATTAGTTAAAGATGCAAATCACAACATGGAATGTTCGCAATGTAAATCAGAAATTTGATCAACGTTATTGTTAAAGAAATATGGACAGTATATAATTTTAATGATGCAACGTTGTAGAGCTGATGGAGCAAAATCGGACACTTTTATTAAGAAGTTTGTAGGAAATCAATTATCAATATCAGGAAAGACTTTTGTTGCAGTTGCAATAATTTTCCATGATGGACCTTCTATAACTTCTGGTCATTACACAGTTTATCTAAAATGTGAAAAAGGCTGGACACTGTGTAATGATTCTCAATTGATTTTCAAGCAAAGTTTGCCTGCAGAATTACCAAATTCCTACTTAATTTTTCTAAAACCAAAATTTTAGATACAAATTGCAGCATCTGAAGAAACCATTTTTTCGATTTTATAGGATTACCAATGGATATTTCACCTAAAAAGGGTTTAAAAATTACCATTTGGCCTCATGGAAAGGTAAATGTTTCTATTGTGGACTTCTTTGACAGATAATATTTTGGTGTATGTGCTTAAGCAACAAGATTTACAGATGTTATTTATTGCAAATAGTTATTGTACTTAGAAGATATTTTTAATATTTATGTTACATTTCTATCAAGGTATGTTTTACTGAGGATAGATTCAGGGCTTTTTTAAACAATCTTTCAGATTGTTTATTTTTTTGCCCGCTGTTAAGTGATGAATGCAATTGGTATCACTATTTTCAGTGAAATTCAATATATTCTGAAAACAGCAAAAAAAGGGCAAAACATACTTTGTTAAATATGAAAATATGTGTACTGTATTCTAAAATGTATTGTTAAATATTTACTACTTTTTTCTTTTTTTTTAGATCGAGAAAGAAAATGTAGGAAATTGAATCCATTTTTCTTGTAATTAAAAAAACCCATTTATTTCTAATTAAGTTATTTTGTTGGTCAGGTAAGTTTAAAATATCTGTATTTCTCACCCCTTCACTTTCATGCTCCCTTTTCTTCACTTCTCCTCACTCTGCTTTTCTCATTCCCCTTCTCTCTCTCTCTCTTCTTCCTTTACTGCTCTTTCGTAACTCCCTCACTCATTCTCTACTACTTCCCTAGGTTTACTGCCTCCATCACTATTTTTTCAACCATGTTTCTCTCCCTGTCTCCATATGTCTCAGTCATTCGAACTGCCTTACTCCTTCTCAGTTCCTTGCTCTCTGTCTCTGTTTCTGTCTCTCTCCCTTTGTCTGTCTTACCCTTAATTTCTTTAACGTCTCTGGGGCAGATTTACAAGCCCCCTGCTCCACCACTATGTCACTTTTCATGACGTACTGGTGGCGCAGGGGGCTCCTCCATATTTACAAGGAGAGGAAAAGCCACCCTGCGTGACCTTTCCTCTCCTCGTAAAGACAGCGACTTCACACTCAGCACTGTGCGTTGAAGGGGCGTTCCATGGGTGTTGTTGTGGGTGTTCCCCCGCAACACCCATAGAACTAGACACATCTCCAGATTTACGAGAAATCGTAACTCTGGAGATGTGTGTGAATGCTACGCCACCCTAGAGGTAGCGTAGCGAGGCACAACGAGGAGAAATGTTTTCATTTCTCCTCATTTTTTCCTCTTTCAGTGTGTGCTGCATGCTACAGCACGCATTGAAAGAGGAAAAAGCCTCTTGTGATTGTTTTTGTGCAGGAAGGTGTCCCTTCCTGCAGAAGAACAATCTCCCCACCACGCAGGCATCCTTGCAGCATGGTGCAAGGGAGCCTGCTCCGGCGCATGGCTGCAGTTTGTGCGTTAGCGCATGGGAAGTATAGAGATGCGACATATTCTTGTAAATATGTCGCATCTCTGTGCTTCGAAACTAACGCAGCACGGCGCAGCAAAATTACTTGCTGCACCGTGCTGCGTTAGTTTGTTATAAATCTCCCCCTCTGTTTCTACCACTCCTCCTTTCTCCATCACTCATTTTCCATTTATGTTAATTTTTTAACCTTCTCCGTCATTCCCCTTCCCTCACCTTCCCTAACTGTCACTATCCTTTACTCATAGTCACTCCTATTCTCCTACTTTACTTCCTCCTGTCTGCATCTCACTCCCCTTCACCTTTTCGCATTCTTTCCTTCACTCTCCCTCACTCTGCTTTGCTCATTGAAATCCTGACTCCCTTTCTCTCACTCCAGTTTCCTAAATCCCTCCATCCCCTCACGCCCCATCTCTCACTTTCTCTTACCCCCTTTTTTAATCCTAATACCTGTTATCTCACCATCACTCCACTTCTCTTACTTTCAATCCCTTTACCCTGCTGTACTTCATCCGCTTCGTCTGTTACTCCCTTTTCCTATCTCCGTCCCTTACTCCCCTTTTCTCACTCCCCCCTCCCTCTCTCTCTCCATTACTCACTGCCATTCCCTTACTCATTCACTCTTCTTACCTGTATCCTCTACCCTTAGTCCTTTTGTTGCAGTCAGTCTTTCACTTCCCTTTCATGACTGATTATACTTTCCTTTTCTCACTCATTCTGTCAGTCCTTTCCTCCTCTTCGCTCAGTCATTTCAATCATTTCTATCATTCATGTATACACTACACATTCATTCAATAAAATTACAACACAGTATATTAGGAATATAGCTCTTCTTGGAGAAGTGAAGTGAGTTCTGAAAAGAACTGTTTTTTTTGTCTTTTTTGTTTTGTATTTTTTTTTTTTTTTTTAACAATTTTGTAATTTTTTTGATTTTTTTAGAGCAGCAAAAAAAGACAGGGAATGAAAAACTGTTCAACAGGAACAAAAAAAAAAATGAAAAAAATTATGGGGTGGAGCATGTGTGCTGCTGTATTTTGTTCTCTATTAAGTTAATGCTGCACTCACCATAACAGAGAACAACATTGCACACATTGCACCGTATATGAACCTTCTGGAACAGAGGGTGGATATCCAGAGCTCTTGAAGCAGGTGAATCTGCTGCCGCAGATGATGTGCTCGGCTGAGCAGCTGCAGGGTTGTCTCTTGTGGCTCTTCTAGATTCACGAGCGTAAGCCACAGGATGCACTGTTTGGAAGTGCCTCAACATAGAATGAATACTAAAGGAGTATTTTTTTTTTGGATCTCCTCTAGATAAGACAACTCCACAAACAGTGCATGTGACTTTTGGGGCATTCACCTTCTTCTGGCCCTCTGGATAAGTAAAGAACTTCCATATGAATGAGTCCTTTTGTTTTCTGGCACAAAGGTCTTCTCTTCACTCCCTGAAGAAGTCTGCTGTTCTGCCATTTTCACGTACTGGAAAAGCTGTTCAGCTCCTTCTCCCAGGAAACAAGAAGAAATATTGAGGGGAGTGGGTGTGGTGTTTGAAGATTCTGGAACTGAAACTACTATGTACCAATGAAAAGTGTTGTTTCGTAATCACATGACTTGCCGTGTACGCACCGTGCGCGCACGGAGCACGCACGCATGCGCACACGGAGCACGCACGAAGCACGCACGCATGCGCACACGGAGCACGCACGCATGCGCACACGGAGCCGGTGCGTGCACCGCGAAAAACCCTAAAAAAAACATTTTTTTTTTTATACGTTTATGGAAGATATTAACTATGCTGTTCAACTTTATCCAAATTTAAAAAAAAGAGCTGAGCCATTCCATATTACAGGATACAGTCAATCTATAACTATATATATAGGTAGTTTATTGTAAAATAAATATATATAAAATATAATAATACATACATAAATTAGCATTTAAAAAAACTTGCAAATTCAGTAAATAAACCATAGGTTTCACACACGTTATAGTTAGGAATTAGCATTTTAAAAACCTTGCAAATTCACTGAAAAAACCATAGGTTTCACACACGTTATAGTTAGGAATTAGCATTTAAAAAACCTTGCAAATTCACTGAAAAAACCATAGGTTTCACACCTGAGTGGTGGCCCTTCCTGCACATAAGGAATCATTGAAAAAAGTGATGTTTTGCAGCTTCTATGTGAGCTGCATTAAGCAGCACACACAGAACTTACAACACTTCATTACTGATGGTTTATGTGCAGGAAGGGACACCTTCCTGCACATAAACAATCTCCGCACTAGAATGCAGGTACCCTTGCACTATGGTGCAAGGGTGTCTGCGTTGGCGCTAGGCAGCTACAATTAGCACCAGCACAGGGGTAAATGCAAGACTGAACCATTATTCTTGTAAATACGGTGCAGGCCTGCGTTTCAGAAGTGGCGGAGCATGGCGTTAAGGCAATGAAGCTAACGCCATACTCCATCATTTCTTTTGTAAATATGCCCCTTAGACTGTTTTCTGACACTAACGTAACTGTGGGAGGTTCCACACCCTTCTTTACCCTTCAAACAAAGGCGAGCCCCTGCTGGTTGCAAATAACCTGGTGGGAATTGTTGAAGATGATCAACAATACTGATCTTGGTCTAAATGCTTTCAAGGAAGAACTAAGAACCATCTATCTCATGGTGATGTAACCTCAGTATGTGCTGGACTTGATGTCCGCAACAGAGGGTGGCTAGTGCGCCAAGATCATTGCATCCTGCTGTACTTTTATCCGTGGAAATGATATGGACAATAGGAAGCTAACTCTTGCCATAATCAATCAATCAATCAATCAAAGACATTTATATCACGCACTACTCACCCGGAGGGTCTCAAGGCGCTTGGGGGGGGGGGTCTGCTACTGCTCGAACAGCCAGGTCTTGAGCTGCCTCCAGAAGGCGAGGTGGTCTTGGGTCAGGCGGAGGTGAGTCGGGAGGGAGTTCCAGGTCTTGGCAGCCAGGTGGGAGAAGGACCTTCCTCCTGTTGTGGCTCTTTGGATGCGGGGGACGGCGGCGAGGGCGTGGCTGGTTGATCGGAGCTGGCGTGTGGGAGCGTAGAAGTTGAGGCGGCTGTTGAGGTAACTCGGGCCTTGGTTGTGAAGGGCTTTGTGTGCGTGGGTGAGGAGGCGGAAGGTGATTCTCTTGTTGACCGGGAGCCAGTGCAGGTCTCTCAGGTGTCCGGAGATGTGGCTGTGTCGGGGGAGGTCGAGGATGAGTCTCGCTGAGGCGTTCTGGATTCGCTGGAGTCTCTTCTGGAGCTTGGCGGTTGTTCCGGCGTAGAGGGCGTTGCCGTAGTCCAGGCGGCTGGTGACGAGGGCCTGGGTGACCGTCTTCCTGGTCTCGGTGGGGATCCACCGGAAGATCTTACGTAGCATGCGCAGGATGTTGAAACAAGACGAGGAGACGGCGTTGACTTGTCTGGTCATGGAGAGGGAGGTGTCCAGGATGAAGCCCAGGTTGCGTGCGTGGTCTGTCGGTTTGGGTGCGGTGCCCAGGGCGGGGGGCCACCAGGAGTCGTCCCAGGCGGAGGGTGAGGAGCCCAGGATGAGGACTTCCGTCTTGTCTGAGTTCAGTTTCAGGCGGCTGGTCATCATCCACTCGGCTGCGTCTTTCAGCCCTTCGTGTAGGTTGGCTCTGGCGGTGGCGGGGTCGTTGGTGAGGGAGAGGATCAGCTGGGTGTCGTCGGCGTAAGAGATGATGTTGAGGTTGTGTTGGCGTGCGATGGCTGCAAGGGGGCTCATGTAGACATTGAAGAGGGTGGGGCTGAGCGAGGAGCCCTGAGGAATGCCGCAGATGACTTCGGTGGCTTCTGACCTGAACGGGGGTAGGCAGACTCTCTGTGTCCTTCCAGCGAGGAAGGAGATGATCCACTCCAGTGCCTTCTCCTGGATTCCAATGTTGCTGAGGCGCTGCACTAGGGTGCGGTGGCAAACAGTGTCGAACACCGCGGAGAGGTCTAGGAGAATGAGGGCCGCTGTGTCTCCGTTGTCGAGCAGGGCTCGGATGTCATCGGTGGCAGCGATGAGGGCAGTCTCGGTGCTGTGGTTGGCCCTGAAGCCCGACTATGAGGGGTCGAGGGAACCATTCGTTTCGAGGAAGGCGGCCAGTTGCTTGTTGACTGTCTTCTCGATGACTTTGGCTGGAAACGGGAGGAGCGAGATGGGGCAGTAGTTTTTGAGTTCGGTGGGGTCCGCTGTTGGTTTGTTTAGTAGAGCGCTGAGTTCGGCGTGCTTCCAGCTCTCAGGGAAGGTGGCGGTGTCGAAGGAGGTGTTGATGATGTCCCGCAGGTGGGGTGCGATGACAGCGTCGGCCTTGTTGAAGACGTGGTGAGGGCAGGGGTCGGTCGGAGATCCGGAGTGGATGGAGTTCATCGTGCGGATGGTGTCTTCGGTGCTGATTGGGATCCAGGCGCTGAGGGTGGTGGTGGGGGGCGTTGGTGCGGTCGTGGGGAGCGCTGGTTGTGTGCTGAAGCTGTTGTGTATGTCCGCGATCTTGTTGTGGAAGTAGGAGGCGAGGGAGTTGCAGAGGTCTTGTGATGGTGTGATGTCATTGTTTCCGGCGTTGGGGTTGGAGAGCTCTTTCACGATGTTGAAGAGTTCCTTGCTGTTGTGTGCGTTGTTGTCCAGCTGCTCCTTGAATGCTGTTTTCTTGGTGGCGTGGATCAGTTGATGGTGCTTTCGGGTGGCGAGCTTGAGGGTGGTCATGTTGTCTGGTGTTGGGTCTCTTCTCCATGCTTTCTCGAGGGCTCGGCAGTTCTTCTTGGAGCTCTTGAGTTCGTCGGTGAACCATGGGGCCTTATTGCTGCCGGGTCTGCTGGGCGGGGTCCTCAGAGCGGCGAGGTCGTCTGCGCAGTTGCTGATCCACTTCGTGAGGTTGTCGGAGGCCTGGCTGGGGTTCGCTGAGCTGGCGGGAGGGTGCTGGCTCAGGGATGCGGCAAGCTGGTCGGCTGTGATCTTGTTCCAGCTTCTTCGTGCAACCTGTTGCTGATGGTGGTGGATCGTGGTTCTTCTGAAGCTGAAGTGGATGCAGCTGTGGTCCGTCCAGTGGAGTCCGGTGGCGTGGCTGAAGACGATGTCCTTGCTGGATGAGAAGACGGCGTCGAGTGTGTGTCCGGCGAGGTGGGTGGCGGTGGTCACCAGCTGCTTGAGACCGAGGTTGGCGAGGTTGTCAAGCACAGAGGTGGTGTTGCGGTCGTTGTTGTTCTCCACGTGGAAGTTGAGGTCCCCGAGGAGGATGTAGTCAACGGAGGGGAGGGCGTGTGGGCTGATGAAGTCAGCGAAGTCTTCGCTGAACTGAGTGCGTGGTCCCGGGGGTCGGTAGATCAGGGTGCCTCTGAGGGTGGTCTTGGGGTCGGTGTGGATCTGGAAGTGCAGGTGTTCGGCGGTTGTCAGGGTGTCGTCGGTGTTGGTCGTGATGCGGATGGTGTTCCTGTGGATGATGGCGATGCCTCCCCCCGTCTGGTTTGTCCGGTCCCTCCGGGTGATCTTGTAGCCCTCCGGGATGGCGATGGCGATGTCGGGCGCTGAGGAGGCGTTCATCCATGTTTCCGTGAGGAAGGCGACGTCTGGAGATGTGGTGTCGAGGAGGTTCCAGAGTTGGACGGCGTGTCTGTGGACGGAGCGGGTGTTGAGCAGGATGCACTTCAGGTGGTTGCTGCTGGTGTTCGGCTTGGTGGGTGCGGTGCAGGTCCGGATGCAGGTGAACTTGCAGGAGAGGCAGCTGAAGGGTCCGTGGGTGCGTCTCGGCGTGGCTCGGTAGCATCCCGGGATTCGGCCGGTGTTGAGTGCGTTGAGGGTGGCGGCGTCGTACGTCCTGCGGGGGTCAGGGGTCCTGGCGCTGGGCGCGGTCCAGACGCGGACGGGCGCAGACGGCTTACCTTTGGCGCACCTTCGGTGCGCTAAGGTCGCGCCCGCTCCGCGTGAACGAGGCGCGTTTGCACGGTCGTCATATATGGCGAAGTGTGAGGGAGGGAGGAGCTGGGAGGCGGGGAGCGGGGAGGGTACACAAAGGAAAGGGGGCGTGGCCGCTGGCACGGCGGCGTGAAGTGGGGAGCGGGGCGGGGGTCACAGGGGAAACACGGGGAAAGAAAATTAAATCACAGGCTCAGGGGGAGCAAAAACGAGCAACAGTGGACAATGCAGCGACAGAAAAATGCAGAAACAGTGGCAGAATAAGCGCGGCAACACACAGGCAGGGAGAGCGATCCCGGGGGGGGGAATAGGCGGCAGGCTCAGCGAGGCTGAGAGAGGCAGCGGGCAGGGGGGCACACGCAGCAGCTGGTGGCCGTGCGGTGCGGGGGTGTCCTGGGAGCAGGTCACACTCACCTGCACTGCACGGTCGCCATATATGGCCAAGTGTGAGGGAGGGAGGAGCTGGGAGGCGGGGAGCGGGGAGGGTACACAAAGGAAAGGGGGCGTGGCCTCTGGCACGGCGGCATGAAGCGGGGAGCGGGGCGGGGGTCACAGGGGAAACACGGGGAAAGAAAATTAAATCACAGGCTCAGGGGGAGCAAAAACGAGCAATAGTGGACAATGCAGCGACAGAAAAATACAGAAACAGTGGCAGAATAAGCGCGGCAGCACACAGGCAGGGAGAGCGATCCCGGGGGGGGGAGGAAAGAGGCGGCAGGCTCAGCGAGGCTGAGAGAGGCAGCGGGCAGGGGGGCACACGCAGCAGCTGGTGGCCGTGTGGTGCGGGGGTGTCCTGGGAGCATAGAAGCATTGAACTGTCTATAAGCTGACATGAAGAAAGAGGGAGGTGCACAAGAGCAAGACTATTGATTTGTTTTCCTGTCTCCCCCGATGGCCGACCAGACTGTGCAGGCCATTGCTCCTGTTTTTGTGTTGTTTCCTACACGTGGGGGTTTTCTGCTGTAAAATCCTCAAATTAGGTAAAATGCAAGTAACTAGGGAAGTAGTAACAGAAACAACAGAAACACACAAACCTTAAATACTGTCATGAAGTGTGGGGCAAGTGATGTAGTTCAAAATTCAACTAGAGGGGGGATTGTTAATATTGATAAATACAATGTCGATGTACGTCATGATATATGTATGTATAACAACGAACTTGCATCGCTGTTGTCGAATCCATCCAATTGACTTCCCCATCAACCCTGGGTCAGAAATACACGGTCAGGCTGGCACGGCAACCTGGGCCTGAAGCAACTGATTGACAGATCAGAGGTGGGGTGATATGTAACACTGAGAAAATGTGCAAACAGGAAAACACAGATTGATACCACAGATAGGCAGCAACACGGCAATGATCTTGTCATGTAGATCCTAGGAATCCCCGCGACCTGTGTGTTTTAGATGACCTAAACTGAGGGCTTGGTGTCCCACCCGCTTCTGGACACCCTCAAAGGATATGTTAGCCATTAGACCAGCTAGCTTACAAGTGCCACTACCACCCCCTGTATCTTACAGTGGTGTAGGTCGTTTCTGGCAACCACTGAACATGACAACCCTGATTCCTCAGACATCGTGGAAAACAGTACAGTACTTTTAGCTCAGTCACTCGTGCTTACTTATTCTCAGAAAATACACAGGATGGTAATTATGACGTTTCCATAAGTATTTATTAGTCCAGCATCAGTCTTGTGTAAAATATATTTGCTGTGACAATTAGGAGACAAAAGCATACAAATGAAATCGCAAGTACCAATACAGTAAACAGTGGATACATTTCTACAGTAGTGCTAAGAAGATGAACATTTATAGTTCAGATGAAACAGTAGCATTTGCATGCTCCTACAATGCGTGCCCTAAGTAATTTCCCTAAGTGTGCCTAGCCTAGATATGTAGGTGTAGCATGTATATGTGTGTATAGCCAAGAATCCCCTAGGGAAGAATCAACCCCCTCACCTGATGGTAGAGAACGAGGGACCCTGTCTCTGCTTCGAGGATGACACCCCACAAGGGATGTCAGATCGCTGCGTGCCGAAGATTCAGCATGCATGACCCTGTGTTAGCTAGGAAGAAATTCTCCTCTAATTTGCAGGGGGGAATAAGGGTCTTATATACTAGAGTGGTCACTCCAGGGTTTCTTCTAGAATCAATATGTTTTGAAAACAATCATAAATGCTTTGAAAACAATCATAAGTGTTATTCCAAACAAATGTGATCATGCACAGCGAGCTGTTGGCCAAGGATGAAAAAAGTGGTGGCCCTTATACAGAATAATTATGCCGTGCCTGAGGACATGTTTGATTACGTCAGGTACAGGGATTATGAAAAACAACTAAGAGCCTTGTGTCGAAGAGACAGGAGCAAGCTACTAGGGAGAAGGTCACCTGTTCAGAATCATTATTGTCGTGTGGATGGGACAAAGTATGTAAAAAGGGGTATACATGACAGGACTAGCCTAAAGGACATGACACCCACTCCTCATCAAAAGGTCAACAGGGTCAACTAAATAATAATAAAGCTAAGGCCATTAAAAGCATAAAAATCATTTATAATAAATAAAATAGGAGCACTTTAAAAGCCTGAAAGAAATGTTCATAAAAGAAAATCAATTTTTCCTAAAAGCGGTCAAAAGATCCTCTAAACTTGTATATGTGGTTATCACACTGAGCACCTTGAAAGCCATTAAACTCAGTCAGAGCAGAGAAGTAGAAAAAATAAAACAAAGTCAGTTTCGACCTTCAATTTGGTACATATTTAAAAAATGCTAAATTGTTCCCAGCACAGGAAAGGCCAAATTGTTTATGAATCCTGTGCTGCAGACTCAACATCGGAGATTGGCCTCAATAAAGCATGTTTGGCCAGAGAGATGCGCATTCCCAAAACACCATAAAGTTAGATTCTTCACAAAGGGCCAAATTACAAGTCTGGCAGTCCGAGGACCGCTAGACCCCTGATCGCGTGGCAGTGGCAGTTCAACCAACACCACGCAGACAGCCGAACTGCCCCATTACAACTTGGGTGGTCCGATCGCCCTGGGACTGCCTCCTCCAACAGGGAACCTCCGTTCACTTGCGGTGGCATGGCGGTCAGAGGCCGCACTATGCTTGGTGGGACCGCTGTGGTCCCATCAAGCATATTACGAGTTTCCTCTCCACCAGGGAGCGAAAACAAAGGGCCCCCTTGTGCCTCTGCACCCTGTTATGCACACAAGGGGATACAACATGGGCCCCCTTAGTGCTTTCACACCATTGCCTGCACAGCATGGATGTTACAGTCCATGCTGTACAGGAACCTTGTGAGGTGTTTCCAGTTTAGTGCCATTTTCTAAGGCACAGCTGCCTTTAAAAGGACACCGCAAGGGGAACCACCATGCCGCCTGTCCACGCGCCAGACTACAAAAAACTTCTAATCTGGTTTGCGGGCCACGGTGACTCTTGGCTCTGTGGAGGCACGATGGTGGCAGACTGTCTGCCCCTGCATCACCAAAAGTCAGAATCTGGCCCTAAGTTAGGAACACTCAGCCAATCAGAACACTACGCGCAGTGATCACGCACTCCCCAGGCCAGACATCCGGACACATACCCACTGGCCCCGCATTGTGTCCACGCAAGGTCGAGACCCACCTGTGCTTCATATCAAATGACCAGATTCATGGCCCTATGACTAGGCCCCGATTTCTGTCTCCAAAGGAATGTACAAATTGACACTCTCCAGACCCTGACTCTGTTGTCTGTTCTCCTGGCCACTGCATTTAATTAAACCAACTGTTCCTGTTTTGCCAAATACCTCTTGTCTTTCATTTTTTCAAGGTAAATTCATATTCAGGCAATACCTTCAAATTAGTAGTAAGTGGCACCCATTTTCCAGCCACTATTCCTGCCCCTCCCACATTTACTCCTAAAACATAGGTGTGCATGTGACGAGATCTCTGCAGTCGGAGAGGATATCTCTGCACCAAAAAACACAGGAGAGGTTTGTTACGAGCATTTTGCAGTATGTGAATAGTGCAAATGTAGTACTAATACATATAGTTCAAAATGCAGTTTGTGTGTAGGCCCTAATGTGTTTTTTAAAGTGCATTCTTCCACATGCATTGTAAGTGCAGTAGTACATTAATCACCAAACACATGGCAGCTTCTATCTCCTTCATTTAAGGAATAGTTCATGCTATATAATTTTGATTAATGTAGAATTAAATCAATGTCTATATAAGCAATCCAAACACTTGCCCCAAACACTAATGAATGCCACAACACTGGTGGCAATAAATCACTCTGAAAGGCAGCACATCAAAGAGTTCATCTTAGAGTCATCTACACCACACTTTTTCACAGCCACCGCAGTGCCAAATACCACAGAAATAACAGAGCCAAGTGAAAGCCAGGTAAGCAATCTAGCTATTGGTAACCGCATCAGTTATAATCTCATCCCCAGCAAATATACCCTCTTGTGCTACAAATAAGAAGACTAAACAATTTAGACAAAGTCGAAGCATTCGTAATCCTAACCATCTAGTACCCCAAAGACCTGTGAGGCGATACCTACAGCAGATATGCACTATGGAAGTGGCAGAAATATAACAAAATAAAATAACATAACATAATGTAGTATAACAACATAACATAACGTAATGTAGTATAATAGTATAACAACATAGCATAAAACAAACATACTGTAACATAATAACATAGCATAAAAACATAACATATTATATATATAATCAGTGAACAACAAAATACCGTTTTGAAGTACAAGAAAAATAAATCACTTCGTATTCTCTTTGCTTTTCTTCGAAACTGCCGGGTTTATTAACAAAACACAGCGATAAATATCGCTGAGCGCGATTAGCGCTATTTTTTATATCGCCGGCTATTGCCGGATTAAATCGCTGGATAACGCATTATCGTCAACGTTTATCTCCACAGCGATAACAAATCCGGCGATAGCGGCAAAATAAGGGGACATCGCTGGAAATCCTGCGATACAAATGCAGTGATAAGGGAATCCTTGGTAATAGGGAGATATGGATTTAGCCACAGAATCCACCTCCCTTTATAAATATGGCTAAATCTGACATTTTGCAGACGTTAGGTTATGGCGATAACAGCGCTTAGCGCAGCTTTTTTATCGCTATGGGTGTCCTGGGCCTGCTTGGTAATATGAAGAAGTGCAGTTAGCGACATTTTCTTTGTTATTTTGAGATGAAACGCCCACTTTGCACCTCATTAGAGATACAAAGAGAGGCGTCGATAACAAGGCTGCTAACATGCGCTAATGCATGTTAGCACTGCCTTGTTATAAGGGTAAAAACATTATCTCTGCTTTTTTGGCTTTTAAAGCCAAAAAAGCGGAGATAAGGCCCTTGATGATATGCCCCTGCTTTCTTTCTTTATTCAAACTCAAATATATTAATTAAAGAATAAATATATCTTGAAAGCAGATGTTCTGCTGCCCTCACTTTACATCCCACACAATACAACAATCTTACTTAGCAACGATGCAAAAACTAAACCTCCTGTTCTATATTTGGAGTGATGGGATATGTAGATAAAAATAAATCAAAATATATCAAAACACTGCAATAATTTCCTACTTGCTTTATATAATTTCAGAATGATATACTATCCTACAACATCACAATCTGGACTAAGGAAGAAGATAATCACTTTGAGGGAAATCGGACAGGCACGAGGTATCTGATTGCAAGTCATCCCTTCAGGGAGTTTGAGCTTCAATAACTTCCTGGCATCTTTTATGAAATTTTTAATGCTATTGTCTGTGTTTTCAGGCTGGCGCTGCCGCCTCCTCCTCTGTGATTCAGATGAGATAATTTTCCGGCTTTAGCATTCCATCAAGCCATTGCCTTTTAGAGTTTC
Source organism: Triturus cristatus (assembly GCF_964204655.1). NCBI lineage: Eukaryota > Metazoa > Chordata > Amphibia > Caudata > Salamandridae > Triturus > Triturus cristatus. The sequence continues at coordinate 318,905,738 of NC_140589.1, read as the reverse complement.
AGATTCTCTTTTTTAAATCTGTAGTAGCTACTTGTGCGTGTCATGTTTTACAAAGAGCTTAATCGAATTTTCTTAAATGGGATGTGCTGGAAATCAACAGTGGCTGGCATGCCTGCAATTGCTCCATTCATTACATTAGTTTCATATCCTGTCCCACACGTGTGTTCGCATTAGATTTCACTCTGCCTTCCTCGTGCAGCCTCCTGTGGCTGTTGTCATCTGACGTCACCCGATGCTGCTGGGTAAAAAGCCTGAAGAGGCAGAAGGTAAGTAAAAAGCAGAAAGTGGGTCTGCGTCTTAAGTTATTTTGCACACAAAAATTCTTCATGCGGTACGACTGCCAAATCTTGATTCCCACCATAAGGATCTGCAGATATTTTGGCAATAGCTTTATATTTAGCACCAATAATGCCTCAAATTTCCTGCTGTGCTTTGATCAAGGGCTCTGTGGGGATCTCCCTAGGTGTTGGTCAGGTGAGGAAAACCCTCAAAGTTGTTACTTTGCAATTATTCACGAACCTGTCCATTAGTTCGGCGCACACGATTTGTGGTGAAAACACCTTAATACCCCCATATTTGTTAGAGGGTGTCTCGGGTGTATTTATTAAAGGGTGTCTTAGGTGAAGGAATTTCTCCACTTGTAAAAATATTTGGTGGAGAAAAAAAAACATTTTGATAAACATTCCTGCTAAACCTATCCTTGCAGACTGCAGATTGTAGGCCCAACTGTAAACTGGCAGGAAGCACAGAGAAGCCTAATTACTCATTGGACTATTGGCCATATTATCAAGGAACTAAACTGCCGCTAAAGAGGCGATAATGGGCTTGATAATATGCCCTTGAAAATTCCCATAGAAGCCCAGGTTCACACCAGAATTCACAAGGGCATATTATCAAGCCCATTATCACAGCTTTTGCCGCTAAAGCGGCAATAATGTTATCGATGTTCCTTGATAATATGGCCCTATTTGTTTTGACGCAGGTAGCAGGCTTTAACTGTCAGGCACCGACACCAGACAACTTTAACAATTGGATGAAGACAGTCTTCGATCAGGTAGTCCCCATTAAAAACAAGATGAATACCAGATTAAAAGCCTCGGCACCTTGGTTCTCTGAGGAACATCAAAGACCTCCAATGGCAATGTCGCAGGCACGAACGGAGGTGGAGGTTTATACCCAAACTTGAAGAGAAAAATTAACATAAAGTAATCGCCAGAACATGTAAAAATGCCATCAAAGCGGCCAAAAGCAATAGGAACAAATGATGGAGGGGATGCTGAACAATGCAAACCTTTACTCCCAGTCACAAGGATCTGGGTTTAATCCATCGTTTTTTTGCTCTCCACACCAAACCAGTTTGGACCCAGCCAAATGCAAATTGGTCTTGACCCTGCCCCTCATTGGAACTGTCCAGCCCAAACTGCCAAGCCTGGTCCTCCCTGGAACAGAAACAAGCATTCTGAGACCGGGTTCGAAGCATCACCCCTCATCAGTCAGGCTAGCTTGAATCCAGTATTCAAAGCAGCCAAGGCAGTTTATTATATTCACAAAATAAGATCAGCCACTAATATCTCAAATGAACCTTTTACGATAGTAAAAGATCTCGAGTCACAGCCAACTCAGCAGGTGTTGGATAACTCTCAAAGTTTTTATAATAGCATTGTTATCTATTTCAGGGACAAGATTCTGAAGATCTTTTCAGAATTTAATAGCATTGAGGACAGGCAGGCTCCTATGTTAACGGACTATGACTCCATTAATCCGGCCCTGTTCGAAATGGGGTTTCTGGGTGGCTAGGGTATGCACCTAAGCCGGGCAGAACCCACCACTCCAGTCAGGGTAAGGGAGTGACACACCTGGGATAACCCCTGCACCCCCCCTTGGAAGCTTGGCAGAGCAGTCAGGCTTATCCCAGAGCCAATGTGTAAAGCGTTTGCGCAACACACACACACCAGTGACACTTTAGGCGCAGCACAAAAGAGACTCCACACAAGGTTATATCAAAATATCCTTTAAATTATTCACAAAATGACGTCATAGGGATTACACAAATCACCTTACCAGTCAGGCAATTGTCATCAACATCACAGTTAGGATATCAGTAACTACTGGTAGGATTACCTTTAGCATAAAAACTTTAGGCATAAGCAACATCATGACACATTATGAAAACACCAATAGGTCATAACCACATCATCTCCTCGTACTCAACACATGGAACACCTGATGAGAAAGAACCCAATTATCCAATATTGTATGTAAGGTGCCACCTCAAAAATGTCACACAATATTCAACCTGCATAGGTTCCTGGGCTACCTGCCCGCCTACTACATGGAATGCAGTAATTTTAGGTTTGGGGGCCGGTCCTGGGCATGCCCCGCAATGTCCCTTCTAGGTGTAATGGCTCAGGCAACAGAAGCAATGCCGTATTTCCTCCCAAGAAATGTTCCCGTTGGTGGGGAGACTTCACTCGGTCTCCCACGAAGGTAACACTAACAATGGCAGTGGCAACGGTTGTATGAAGGGGCAGCTGCGGCGGGAAATCAAGTACCACCTTGGCCAGTGAGGAGATCTCGCTGGGTCCCCTCCTCGTAGCGGCCGGTGGTGAGGACAAACCCACTCGCCCTCCTCCACTCTTTGCTGACCTGGAGGCTCCAAGTGGGCGCCTCGCGGCTTCCTCTTGGGGGAGGCTGCCTTTGTAGGGGCCATCTCTCCTCTTCCTGACCTGGTAAAAGCCTCCGTTGAACCAGGCCCCTCCGCCCTGACTCTGGAATCTGCAGCTGCCTGCAACCACATGGTGCAGCCGTTCTTCTATGTCCCAAGTGTAGCAGCAAGCAGTGTACGGAGCAAAGTCTCCCTCGGCTCTGCCCTCTTCAGCCCGCCCGCTGTGCCAGGGACGGGACTGTCCACTACAGAAGTCCTTCCGGACCGGGATTCCTCATTACTTCCTGCGCTAGGCAGCATCCTGGGGCCTCGTAGCAGACCCCTAGCTGCTGCGACGAAGCAAGAAGGCGCTCATTCAGTGCTACTCCCTACAGGAAGGAGCAACGTTAAAAGCGCTCACCACACACTGCTTGCAGAGCAATGGGGCACACCATCTAGGTGCAGGCAAGGTAGCACCGTTTCATTCACAGTGTAAGCCCTGGATCCAGGCACACCACAGGGGGTGGAGCCAACATTGTAGAAGGCAGGCACAGCCCTATTTAGGTGCAGGTGTAAATCCTCCCACCACTCCAAATGCATACCAGGCCTATTAAGGTGCAAGGGAAAACTCCTCCTGCTACTCTAAATTCAGCCAAGGTCTATTCAGCCTAGCGGTGAGTCACCCAGGCAGGGCAAGACACACCTCAACACCCCTAGGGACTGGCTGGAGTGAATTCACATCCCCTCTCCCCTGTCAGCCAGATCCAGATGGTCAATACATATCCAGGCAGGACACAAAGACACAGGGCACACAGAAATGCCCACTTCTAAAAGTAGCATTTCTACAATAGTATTAAGTAATCTGCTTTCACCAATAAGCAGAATTCATCACTGCTATTCCAAACATATCAATCATGGTCACGCTACCCCTATCATGTCAGGAATTACCACTGAAGCACATATCAGGGAATCCCAAATGCAAACCTATGAGAGGGCAGCCTCAGAGCAGTGAGAAACCAAAGAGGATGCTTGTCACTACCAGGACATGAAACACAGTTAAGGCACATGTCCTACCTTTCACCTACACTGCACCCTGCCCATAGGGCTAACTAGGGCCTACCTTAGAGGTGACTGAAATGTAGTAAAATGGGAGTTGCAGACGTGGCAACCACTTTATATGCCACGTCACAGCAGCAGTAAACTGTGCGCACAGGCCCTGCAGGGGCAGAGGTCTGAGACAGGTTTGAAAGGCTACTTAGGTGGGTGGTGCAAGCATTTAACACACTAGCCCACCCTGGGTATATAGGATACCACAGTACAAGGGACTCACATGGTAAATTAAATATGCCAAACAGGTGTAGACCGATCATATCAAGTTTAAATGAGAGAGCACACACAATTTAGCACTGATCAGCAGTGAGAAAGTGCCCAAAATCATAATACCACCACCAACAGGTCAGAAAAATGTACAGGCAAACCGTTCTGGGATGACCTAGCAAACAGGGCCAAGTCCAACAGGGCCCTAATGTGTTTTTGTCTACGTGTGCCCCCACCCACTCCCTGAAAAAATCCTTCTCCATTCACACATAAAATCGGGTTCTCTAGATGATCCTTGTTCTCCTAGATTGTTGCAACTTGTGCCTGACCTAATTGCTGCCTTCTTGGAGAAGGTTTAATTAATATCAGATGCTCGAGTTGGGAGTGTTCCCCCAGTGTTGTAAAGAAGCAATTGTTATCCCCCTTAAAAGGAAACTGAATGGGGATCCTGGAGACTTATAAAAACCATTTCTCTTCTGCTGACTCCGGCAAAAGTTCTTGAGAAGTGCATCAATTAAGAATTATCTCAGTTCTTGACCACTCACAATCTTCAAGAGCAAACCCAGATGCGTTCCAGACTGGCCATAGAACCGAATCGGCACTGGTTGCTGCAGCAGATTCCACTTGCTGTCAAGTGGATTAGGGAGGTGCAGCTTTCATGGTAATGCTAGATCTGTCTCCAGCTATCAGTACAATATCTCCTTAGCATTTGTTGCAAAGATTGCGACAGGCTGGGCTGCGGGGCACTGCTTTGGATCTCTTGGGATCCTGCCTGGAGAACAGAGCCCAAACTGTTGGCTTCGGGACTACAGTGCTAAATCCTTCCAGCTTCCTTGTGGGGTCCTGCAGGGGCCCTTCCTCAGTCCCACTTTGTTAAATCTTTATGTGGTCCCATTGGTAAATTGGTGCGATCCTTTGGGCTCCAGGTGTTGGCCTATGCGGGCGACACCAAAATCATTGTCTCTATATCTGACAGCTTGGAGCTGGTGGCAGACAAGTTCGGGTCTTGTTTGATTGAAATCAGCACCTGGATGAAGGAGAACTGGCTAAAACTTAACGCTGAGAAGACTGAGATTGTGGTCTTTCCGGAGGAAAATTTTGAATAGTCTGAGCTCTGGTGGCCTGAGAGGTGCGGCCCATTACCCAATCTTGAGGCCTCCACTAAAATTCTTGGGGACTTGGCCAAGATGGCGGCCGAGTGAGATGTGCTTCTCCATCTCTCCGGCCCTTCTGCTCTATTTACCACTTTTCACTGCACACCTGCTCAATTCTGGAGCTTCTGACACTGCTGGGGAGCGAGACCTGGAGCCCCGGCGGAATCAAGCTGGAGTCAGGGGAAATTGCTGCACATATCGGGTGGCTGCAGGGTAGGAACGAGCCCCAGTGGAACAGAGCTGAATCAGAGTGGCCTGCTTCCCACGGCCATGCCTTCTGGAGACTGGCGGTGAGTGAGGCCATACCCTCGGAGGCGTAGTCAGAGGCCCTGATCGGTGTGCACACCTCTGGCCTGTGTGGCAATTTGGCTAGGCTGTCCGACCCTACTCATGCCCGAGGTAGGAGTGAAGAATTGTTCTGGCCTAGAGGGGCCTGCGGTTAGCATGCAGAAGACGGCCGAATCGGCACACCTAATGGCCTGAGGCCCGGAGGAGCAAACGGCAAGACCGGTGGCCGCGCACCATGCTGAGGTCGATATGCAAGTGGGGCACAACGCATTACAGCGAAGTCCTGACCACTGCGTCCATCTCTAACATGTGGGGCAACCTGGCTGGGCCATCCAGCCCTAATCACACTCAAAAGGGGGTAAGCAATTGCTCCGGCCCGGAGGAGTCTGCGGTCGGCAAGTAGAGGGCTGCCAGATCAGTGCACCTGGAGACCTGCGGCCAGGCTACCCCCCTGCTGAGGCTGGTATGCGGTTGGAGGCACACCGAATAATAGCGAGGCCCATGTAGAGACTGCACCAGGCCTAGAGGCTGTGGTTGGTGAGAACGAGAGTCAGGACCAGGCCCCAGGTGACGCAGAGAGCAGACGGTTCAGATGCCTGAACCTCAGACATTGGCGGGAACAAGGCTATGGGCACTTCCTGAGGGTTGTCAGGTTGTAGGGCCACTGGGGGACCAAAGAACGCACAAAAGGAATTGTAACAAGCCTGGAGCCCCCCAGATAGGCCAGTACCAGCATACACGAGAAACTGAGCATTTCTTCACAGCGGCCTTCACTGAGAATTAGCAAGAAATTGATCCTTTTAGCGGGCACTTCTGGGAATGCAGGTGCCCCCTCGACAATCCAGGGTGAGCTTGGCTGTGCTACCTACCCGCAGGAGTGACCAAAGATGCCCCTGTGACTAACTCACCTGCACCTTAAAGGGAGGCACCACTGGGAGGGCCGGCAGGAGAAATTGAAGCCTGAAGAGCCCGCCATTGCTTGTGATTTTAGGTGTGGCTCAGATAGCCGATCCCCACCGGGCTGAGCCCTGACCGCTGTGTGCTGCTGGACACCTGGCAGTGAGCACTTGCTGGGGCCCCAGTTGGTTCGCTTGGGCTGCCGGCAATGGCTACAGCTAGAGCAAAGAAAGACTGGAGCGCCAAGAAGATGCTCTCTAGACCGGTCGTTGGGGCCTCTGGGGACCGCCTCTGTCAGTTGTCTCTCTAGGTACATTACACGAGGATGGGCCAGAAGATATAGTTACGCGCTCCTTCCTCGAATCTGTGTTTGCCTCCCCCCAAGAGGACTTAGAGGAGGTCAAAAAGGGCCTGTCCACAGACATTAGGGAGCTCAGGAGAGACATGGACTCACTGGGCGACTGGGTGGCCACTCTGGCAGAGAACCACATCAGCCAGGTGGAGGGTGTCGAAACATTGCAGCAGGAAATCCTACATCTCTGCGATCAGCAACTGATCTGCAGGTGCACACTGAGGATCTGAAGAGCAGATTTCTCCAGAACAACATCCAGATCAGGGGTGATTCCTCCAAAGCGGAAGGCAAGGACTTAGAAGGCTTTGTCACAGATCTTTTCTAAGTAACTCTTGACATTTCTCCAACCACAGAGATAAAAATGGACTGGGCTCATTGGGTGTGGCCCATTGGAGTGGAGACAGCCCAATCAGCAGACATTCTGATCTGCATACACGGCTTCCAATTGAAGGAAAAAAGTCTATGCAAGGCTTTGGAGAAACACCCTCTTACCTTCAGGGATCAAGCACCTAATCTCTACCAGGACCTGGCTGCATCTACCTTGCAAAATAAGTGTGCTTTCAGGCTGGCAATGTCACACCTTCGAAGCCTGGGAATACCTTATTCATGGGGCCATCCATTCTGCCTCATTTTTTAATGGAAAAGGAAGCTCCTCCAGCTGAGATCGCTGCAGGATACCTGCAAGATTCTAAGAATCGACCTATCAATGGATGGTGCCACGACCCAGGACCCCCCGGCCCATCCCACTGATGGTCATTATAGGTGGTGAACCTGCGGGCCCAGGAGGAAATCTGCTCGACAATACCCCGTCACCATCGCCAAAGGGCAGCAGGCTGCACTGGACTTGATCCCAGGGGCATTGGCTAAGACCAACTCCTAATGATACAGCTGGGCAAGTATCACCATTGACTGCGCAAAATGTGGTTGGGCAGTGGGCCCCGGGGTAAGGGAGATGTGGTCACAAACTAAACCCTACTCTTGATGTCTAGAACTGTGGACTGCTTCCTCATTGTTCGAATATTTACATTCCTGTATGAATTGTTGTTTAGTTTTCCTTATGGGGTTTTGTTTGATTAGGGAACATGTTCATACTTGCAGCAGTTACAAATAGGATATATGAACAAGAGGCAGGCCCCTTGGGATGCCAAACCAACTTTTGCTCTACATGTTGGACACCAGTAGAGGTAACTGTTGGATTTTTTCAGTGGGGCAATGGGAGACACTCCTCTCAGGTTGATCTCCCTTAACGTAAAGGGCCTTAACAGCCCAGTGAAGCGTAGGGCAGTCCTCTATTTCCTGGAGAATTCGAAAGCAGATATCTGCCTACAACAGGATACACACCTCCTCCTGTAGGACTACACCAGGCTCTGTTCCCAGGCCTTTCTGCACCAATGTGTCTCCCCAGGCCATACTAAAACAGTGGGGGTGGCTATCCTGGTAGCTCACACTTTCAGGGGACAAACTGGACCCAGAGTGGCAGAAGTGAAGGGCCGCCTTCTTGCACTTACTGTCATGATTAATGGCTGATTCTTTGGAATAGCCTCTATTTAAGCTCCCAATGAGGGTCAGGAAGCATTCCTGTTTACAGCCCTGTCAGACGTTTTACACACCCCAGAACTGAGGGTCCTTTACCTCGTCTTGAACAATGACCTGGATCGTTCAACACATAGACATGGCCAGGCAGGGTCATTAGCAAAAGAGGGGCATCGGTGGCTTAGGGACTCGGGGCTTTTAAATATCTGAAGGACACTTCATCCCCATACCCGTGACTATTGTTAAGTTTCCCATGCACACAAGGCTTACACCTGACTGAATCACTTCCTGGGCATTAAAGACATTCTCACACTCATCTCCGTGGTGGAGATTTTCCCGTCAGCACTCTGAGACCATGTAGCAGTGCTGCTAGAGTTGAGGCTTCCCTCCATGACCCGTCCCAGCCTGGACTTTGTGGTTGAGGGACACCCTATTACAACGCCCGACATTGTGCAGCAAATTCACTGAGCTATCACTGATTATCTTGGTCTGAACAACACCCCTGACATTTCCATTGCAATACTTTGGGAGGCCCTTAAAGCAGTCATCCGTGGGGCATTCTTCGCTATATCGGCTCTGGACAAGAAACTACGCCGAGAAAAGAGGGACCAGTTTTTTAGGCAGGTGAAAGAGCTGGAAAGTATACATCAGAGTACGAGTGCCATGCGAATTTGGTGTCATTTAACTACTGGTAGCACGTAATTGGCCAGTATTGCCCTTGACAGTGTGGAATAAGCAGCGATGCATCTGCATCACACATTTTACATAGGAGGCGACAAGGGTGGCCACCTGTTGGCTAACAAGCTGCACGCTCAGCAACAGAAAATGGATGTACACTTCATTTGTGATGGCACAGAGACTCAGGTATCAGATGACATAGCCATCGTGGACACCTTTAGGGATTACTATGCAGGGCTCTACTCTGGCTAACACTTGGACCCTGCCGAAGGCTCCTCCTACCTTGCAGGTTCCCACCCATCCGCCCTAGAATTAGAATAGGCTGGATCTCTGGACGTGGAGATCCGGGTGGAGGAGGTCATCTCGGTTATCTCTCGTCCAAAGACCCTGAAGTCTCCTGGCCTAGATGGATTTCCGTCCATATTTTGTGAAACATTTTGCCATGACCTAGCCCCACTCCTGGCACAACTGTTCAACTCCTTTTCAGCTCAGGGGCTATTACCCAGTCAATGCTGACAGTCTTTCTAAAGGTTATCCACAAACCTGTTAAAGATAAGCACAAAAGCAGCTCATACTGCCCAATATCATAATTTGAATGTAGGCCTCAAACTGTTCACCAGCATCTTGGCGTCCCGTCTGGATCCTCCTATGCCATCTATCATAGACCCAGATCAGGCGGGCTTTATCCCCCAGCGTCAGACTAGTGACAACACTAAATGGGTGTCGCGTATCATAGAAAAGGCCATGTGATTGCAGGGAGAGTATATGCTCCTAGCAAACAACGCTGAGAATGACTTTGAGAGGGTTAATTGACCCATTTCAGGATAGCCGGGAGATTGTGATTTTGGGTATTTAATTGCTACCGCTCTCCCACAGTGTTGGCCAGAGTGAACGGCTGCATCTCCACCCCTTTCTCCATTGGTAGAGGTATCCGACAGGGATCCCCTATTCACCTCTGCTTTTTGCCCTCTGAATGGAGCCATTAGCTCAAAGGGTCCGTGACAACCCTGAGATCATCAGGATCACGTTCGGGGGGGTGGGGAGGACAACATAAAATTAGCCTCTATGCTGACGATGTGCTGGTGACATTAGATAATCTGGCATTGGCCCTTCCAGCATTTATGAGGGAGCTGGAGGTGTTCAGCCTGGCTTTGGGATTTTGATTCAATATCACCAAATCTCAGGCACTGAATCTCTCCATGCCTCCGCTTTGGAAACAACTCGCGGAACAATACCCGATTGTATGGGTGATGTCTGCAGTCCCTTACCTGGGGATTCGACTAGCCTCTTCTGTACAAGCAACCTCTTTGCTCAGCTACCAATCACTATACAGAAGTATCAAGTCTGAACTGGCCTGCTGGAAACAGATGACTATCCTGCCCAAAATTCTCTTCCGATTCCAAATGCTGCTCCTGAGGCCCCCCAAAGGGATAATTTCTAAATTGTAATCTGAACTGCACCAATATGTCTGGGAAGCACTCATGAATGAGGAGAGAAATCGGCTATGTTCTGCCAGGCGATGGGGGGCTCAGTACACCTAATATTGTGTAAGGTGGTACATTGTTTGTCTTGTTTCTTTTTGTGAAGCCTTGATAAAGTCGCAGGACGATTTCCCTTGTAAGCGACGAAACACGTGTCGGCTGTCTGAAGACCCAGAGAATAAAGAAAAGAACAAGAATTCACTTACTTGTGTTTAATTTGTGCTCACACCACGCACTTTTAGAATTATTGTGACACTGTTAACGTGTGCTGAGGATATTGTCTTCTGTATATTCAGTTGGCTTAGGTCGCTAGTTTGGGGAGGTCAGTGGTTCTCCCCACCTTTCAGCACCGTTACCAAGATAGATAGCTTTACACAAACACTTGTGCTATTCTCCTGAGAGGTGCCATCATTCCTAAATAATATTCCACTGTCCAGTAGCTTTTGACAAGTGCTAGATGATATTGACAAGCACTTAGTCACACATATTCCCCGGTTTCCCTCATACACACTTCTGGGTCTGCCTAACCCGGTTACTTAACCCCTGAAAATGAAGCAAGGGTGGCAGATCGGTCTGGCTTTGGGTGGGGCGATCCATAATATCACTGGGGAACGACACATTTACCCACAAATTTGGGTTGGCTTCACCACCTCTGGCTAATGCTTGCATGGAAAAGATCACTCTGTCTATTACCGATCAAGGGGAATCCTATGGAAAGCTATGGCGCCCCTACCTATTGCTCCTTTCACAAGACTTCCGATAATTAACTTGCCCCAAGTACCTTCATATCCTACGGCTGTATGAACTGGCCGCCACCACTGGAACTGTGTCCACCTTATCAACGGAGAACTGATAACACTGCTGAAGCAATTTAGCAGTAGCATCCTGACCGCTTTAAGATGAAGAGGGAGGGTGAAAAACTGTTTTGTTTTATTTGTTGATTTTTGTTGATAACCAAGAATTGTGGATTCTCACCTAGGTGATGCATATTCTGTTGTTTTACAATGTACTTCTTGGAATAACTGAATAAGGAGATTTAAAACATAAAAATCTTGGAGTGATTTTAGATAAAACCCTTATCTTGAACACTCAGATCAACAGGATGGTGAGCTCCTGCTTCTTCATTATTAAGATCCTGAAGAAGATCTTTACCTCCTTACCTGAGGAATGAAGAGTTTTAGTGATCATAGTCCTTATTACATCTTACCTTGACTACTGTAATGCTTTATATTTGAATTCCAACAATTACTCTCTTAACAAACTTCAGGTCATCCAAAATGCAGCTGTCAAGGTGGTTTTTGATGTCCATAAATATTTTTCTGTTAGGGAGGGATTGCACTCACTTCACTGGCTACCCATGAGAAAGCAGGTGTTCAAATCTCTCTGCATGATCTATAAGGCTCTTCATCAGCAGGGCCTGTGCTACCTGAGAACTGCTTTACATTTGTATTCTCCTAAACGACAGATTAGATTTGCAGCGCTGAGGAAGGTGATCATTCCCACGTTCAAGAAGGCCAGATAGGGTGCCGCATTTTTTTGCGGCAGCGGGCCATGTTATGGAACACACTACCAAGAAATATTGTGAGTCTGAATTCCTACACTGTGTTTTATAAGCAACTCAAAACCTGATTATTCTCTGAACCATAATGATGTTTATTGTAGTCTCACCCCTGCTGTTTCTGACTTGTGCTAGGGCTTAGATGATTTTCTGGCTCAATGCACTCTATATATACAAATACTTTCCCATGAACTCTCCTTGGCGGAAATCTACTTAAGTCATGCAAGAAGTTCTAATTTGAAAATATCTTTTTACATTTTAAACAGGGGCATGAATCAACCACTTTAATTACTCTTTTTGGGAAGCAGAACAAAGTTAATACAACATTGTGCCAGCGAACCAAGTAATAAGTTAAACTAGGCAAGCAATTTGTGGCCCGGTCACAAAGTACAATAACTTGTGCGCCTTCGTACACTATGTTATCAACTTGCTAGCCACAGCACATGAAATCAGCCCTCTACCATGCACATTGTTCTCATAAATTACGTCACTTCAGATGTCATGATTGTTGCTATGAATGCTATAATTTGAATACTTCGTTATCAGAAGGATCTGTTCCTACTATCTGGAAACATGCAATAATAGTTCCTCTTTTGAAGAAATCTAACTTGGATCCTTTTAACTAGGCCAACTATCGTCCCATTACACTTCTGGCTTTATTTTTCAAAATGTTGGAAAAACATGTAAATTGACAATTGTCTGCTTTTGAAGATGTCAATGGTGTTCTTCAACCCTCTCAATAGGGGTTCAGAGCTCGTCATAGCACTGAACCAACTCTGCTTGGCGTTATTACATATTATGGCTCCAACCTGACTGGGGTGGCACAGCAGCACTGATCTTATTGGACCCTAGTGCAGAATTTTATAACGTCTCACATAAGCTACTCCTTCACAGTCTAGAGGATATGAGCATCCAGGATTGATCTTTGGCTTGGTTAAGTTCGTTTTTACAATATCATTCCTTCCAGATTTTCACAGAAAGGTATACTTCTAATTCCTTCCATCTGTCATCTGAGGTTCCACAGGGATCGGAGTTGAATCTGACCCTGTTCAATATTTTGCAACCTCGCTGGCTGATTTTGTGGAAATTTGTGGTCTCACATTGTTTTCTATGTGCATGCTCAGATTATTGTCTGTCTGTTCCCCACGGAGAACAGTAACTCCAATGCCCTCAATTCTTGTTCCATAAAGGTGGACCGTGCCAACCAGAATGTAGGAGGCATCGCCATCGTCCACAAGAACACCATCCGCATCACGACCAAATCCGAAGACACCCTCACAGCCGCCGAACACCTGCACTTCCAGATCCACACCGACCCCAAGATCACCCTCAGAGGCACCCTCATCTACAGACCCCCGGGACCTCGCACACAATTCAGCGAAGACATCGCCGACTTCATCAGCCCGCATGCCCTCCCCTCCGCTGACTACATCCTCCTCGGGGACCTCAACTTCCACCTGGAGAACAACAACGACCGCAACACCACCACCCTGCTGGACAACCTCGCCAACCTCGGACTCAAGCAACTGGTGACCACCCCCACCCACTACGCCGGCCACACGCTCGACCCCGTCTTCTCCTCCAGCAAGGACATCACCTTCAGCCACGCCACCGGACTCCACTGGACAGACCACAGCTGCGTCCACTTCAGCTTCAGAAGGACCACGACTCACGACCACCCGCAACTGGTCCCCCGCAGAAGCTGGAACAAGATCACTGCCGGCCAGCTCACCACATCCCTGAGCCAGAACCCCCCCACCAGATCAGCGAACCCCAACCAAGCCGCCAACAACCTCATGAAATGGATCAGCAACTGCGCATACGACCTCGCTCCACTGAAGACCCCCCCGCCAGACCCGGCACCAAGAAAGCATCTTGGTTTACCGACGCACTCAAGAGCTCCAAGAAGAACTGCCGGGCCCTCGAGAAAGCCTGGCGCAGAGACCCAACTACAGACAACATGACCACCCTCAAGCTCGCCACTCGAAGACATCACCAGCTGATCCACGCCACCAAGAAATCCGCATTCAAGGAACGACTGGACAACAACGCCCGCAACAGCAAGGAACTCTTCAACATCGTCAAAGAGCTCTCGAACCCCAGCGCCGGAAACAACGACATCACGCCCTCGCAAGACCTCTGCAACTCGCTCGCCTCGTTCATCCACAGCAAGATCGCAGACATACACAACAGTTTCAGCACACAGCCAACGCACCCTACGACCGGAGCAACGCCCCTACCACCACCCTCCGCGCCTGGACCTCAGTCAACACCGAAGACACCATCCGCACGATGAACTCCATCCACTCAGGATCTCCAACCGACCCCTGCCCTCACCACATCTTCAACAAGGCCGACTCCGTCATCGCACCCCACCTGCGGGACATCATCAACGCCTCCTTCGACACCGCCACCTTCCCAGAGAGCTGGAAGCACGCCGAACTCAGCGCCCTACTGAAGAAACCATCAGCGGACCCCACCGACCTCAAAAACTACCGCCCCATCTCGCTCCTTCCTTTTCCGGCCAAAGTAATCGAGAAAACCGTCAACAGACAACTGGCCGCCTTCCTCGAGACGAACGGATCCCTCGACCACTCACAGTCCGGCTTCCGGGCCAACCACAGCACCGAGACCGCCCTCATCGCAGCCACCGACGACATCCGAGCTTTGCTCGACAACGGGGAAACAACGGCCCTCATCCTCCTGGACCTCTCCGCGGCGTTCGACACGGTCTGCCACCGCACCCTAGTGCAGCGCCTCAACAACATCGGTATCCAGGAGAAGGCACTGGAATGGATCATCTCCTTCCTCGCCGGAAGAACACAGTGAGTCCGCCTACCCCCGTTCAGATCCGAGGCCACCGAAGTCATCTGCGGCGTACCACAAGGATCATCACTCAGCCCCACCCTCTTCAACGTCTACATGAGCCCCCTCGCAGCCATCGCACGCCAACACAACCTCAACATCATCTCCTACGCCGACGACACCCAGCTGATCCTCTCCCTCACCAACGACCCCGCCACCGCCAGAACCAACCTACACGAAGGGATGAAAGACGTAGCCGAGTGGATGACGAACAGCCGCCTGAAACTGAACTCAGATAAGATGGAAGTCCTCATCCTGGGATCATCACCCTCCGCCTGGGACGACTCCTGGTGGCCCCCTGCCCTTGGCAGCGCACCCAAACCAACAGACCACGCACGCAACCTGGGCTTCGTCCTGGACTCCTCCCTCTCCATGACCAGACAAGTCAACGCCGTCTCCGCATCATGCTTCAACATCCTACGCATGCTACGTAAGATCTTCCGGTGGATCCCCACCGAAACCAGGAAGACGGTCACCCAGGCCCTCGTCACCAGCCGACTGGACTACGGCAACTCCCTCTACGCCGGAACCACAGCCAAACTCCAGAAACGACTCCAGCGCATCCAGAACGCCTCAGCACGCCTCATCCTGGACATTCCCCGACACAGCCACATCTCCGTACACCTGAGAAACCTGCACTGGCTCCCCGTCAGCAAGAGAATCACGTTCCGACTCCTCACCCACGCACACAAAGCTCTCCACAACCAAGGCACAAGATAACTCAACGACCGCGTGACCTTCTACACTCCCACCCGCCAGTTTCGATCAACCAGCCACGCCCTCTCCGCCGTCCCCCGCATCCGAAGAGCCACAATAGAAGGAAGATCCTTCTCCTACCTGGCTGCCAAGACGTGGAACTCCTTCCCGATCCACCTCCGCCTGACCCAAGACCACCTCTCCTTCAGGAAGCAACTCAAAACCTGGCTGTTCGAGCAGTAGCGGACCCCCCTCCCCCAAGCGCCTTGAGACCCTCCGGGTGAGTAGCGCGCTATACAAATGCTTGATTGATTGATTGAATTTTAATGAACAAAAAATCTTTTAAACCTAATGGAAAAAAGTATGAAATTCTCCTTGCGGACAATCAACTTCAGCTCTGGGTCCCCCAGTACTGACTGGATATTCTGGGAGCTGCTTCCTCTCCTGTCCCGGTGGTTGAAAATCTAGGTTTCTGGTTAGACGACAAACTTCAGATGAATCATCAAATCACCAATGTATTTTCCACTTGCTTTGCCGTTCTTAAGTGGCTATAAAAAACACTTGGTTGCTCCTGGTCTCAGCCCAAAGGACAGTAATTCAAGCCTTAGTCATCTCCAGACTGGAATATGGGAATATTCTGTACTTAGGCTCCTCTAAAGATTCTTTTAGATGCTTTCAAATAGTTCAGAATGCGCAGGCTGACTGTTATTCCACCTTCATAAACATTCTCCCATCTTGTTTCTTCTGTGTGACCTCCATTGGCTTCCCACTGAGAAGTGAGTTCAATTGAAAGCCCTGTGCTTTATGCACAAGGCTTTCAAAATATCAGATCCTTAGGGGCATATTTATGAGCCCCTTGGGCCACTGGAGCATCACTTTTTGTGACGCTCTGGTGGAGCAAACTTCAAAATCATATCCATGAGGTCACGCAAAGCCACTTTGCACAGCCCTGCCATACTCTGCACTCGGGAGGCATTCCATGTGCGTTGCGGTGCATGTTCCCCCGAAACACAAGTGAATTTTGATGCTTCCTCAGATTTACAAGACTCTGTAAACCTGGGGCAGCACCAAAACCTTATGCCTTCCCAGGTGAGGCGTAAGGAGGAGAAATTACTCTGTTTCTCCTTGTTTATTCCTCCTTCTATGTGGCTGCAATGCACATGGAATGCCTCCCGACATGGACATGGAGCAATGTATTGTAAATACAACGCATCAATGGCATTGTTATGGCATTTGTGGCAGGCGCAGGACCTCTGACGCATCAATGCCAATGCGTCAGTTCCTGTAAACATGCCTCTAATTATATGAATAACAGGATTAATATTCTCGGCGGTGGGCTGCAGTGCCTGCATTCAGACTGGCCAAACTCACAGATCAGGGCACTGCACCGTCACGAGGGAAGGACAGATGGGGCTCTATGCCCTAGTCCCGCACCTTTTGGGGGCCAACACTGCTGTTCCAACATGTATTTACAATGTAGAAAGCAGGGCTGGCCTCTTACTTGGTGATGCAGCTAACGTGGCAACACCTCTAGGTACCCTCAGGTGCTATGTTCCCCTTCCCCAGTGTATGCTTCCTTAATTGGATTGGATTAGAATTCAAAGTGGAGCCCCAAAACATGTTCAGCCCGCACCTGCAACATCTTCTGAGATGCCCGCCAGGGCATCATTTCCTGAAGATGTTTTCTAGACTCGGAGCAAACTCCGACAGCAGTATTGTGTACCAGGCCGTTCTCAGTATTTGATGGACCTGTTTAATTATTCTTCTGAAACGGGAACTGTATAAACACGCGGGATGGAGTTACAAGGATATGTCATTCTAAAGCACATGTTCACTTACAATATTGGCGCTGTGCCTGGGGAGGCTTTAGCAGTACAGCGATTGCCTCATAATATTTCATTACAGTTCTTGCCTCTCCCTACTGAGAATGTAAAGTCGGAGACGTGGCTGTGCACGCTTTATGTGCAAATGCGCTCGGTGGATCACCTGAGGGTGCAGTGTTTCATGTAACCACAATCTCTGTGTGTGACATTAATGAGGGAGTGCTCTCCGGTACCCTATCTTTGCCAGGATTTCTTCACTGTAAGGGGATCCCTGGAGCTGGAGAGAAATATATCCCCAAAACTTCTTGGTTGACTGTAACCTGCACTGCTGCACCGCCTTGAATTATTCTAATGCAGGCAATTCAATATAGCAGCAGATGTGAGACAGACACTCGATTTCTGTACTCGAGGACTGCTATTGTCCAGGGGCTGCTTTATAAACAACAATGAGGGAAAACTGTTCCATACAGAGTTTCTCCTTCAATTGACGAGAACAACGTGTAACCTTTTCAACACTATCACTGCTCCTCTGGCTTCCTCCCCGACTGGCACGCAACAGGAAGACTTCCTTTCACCGACTCCTCACCTGATAGCTCTAACCATTTCTTCATGTAAGCATTTGTAGTTGTCAACTGTTTTATCTCATATTTCATGGTCTTAATGCATCTGAACAATGGGAATCTCAATCAAGTGTATGAGAAACTGACAGATGTTTAAAAAAATCACTTCCTCTTTTGGAAACCTGGGGGCATATTTATAAAGCCCCTATCGCCACCGGAGTGTCACTTTTTTTGACGCTCTGGTGGCATAACGCCATTTTCCATATGTACAAGGTGGCGCTAAGCCACTTTGCGTATCTTAGCGCCACGTTGTAAATATGCCCCTTTCCACCTCAGTCCTCTGCAGGAATGGGGCGTGCAATGGATGTTGCTGTGGGAGTTCCACCACAACACCCATTGCTTTTGACACTGCCCCAGATTTACAAGGCTGAGGCAGTGCCAAAAACGAACACCATGGAATACCAGGCATTAGAATGGCAAGACGAGAAGAAATGATTAATTTCTCTTTGTTTTTTGCTCAGCACACATAGCACACATGGAAAGAGCAAATCGCCATAATTGATAGTTTAAGTGAAGGAAGGTGTCATTCCTGCTCATAAACAATTGCCCCTTCAGCTCAGGCACCCATGCAACATGGCGGCATGGTGCCTGCGCTGGACAGCTTTTTTTGCACCAGCGCTAGAGGAAACACACATGTGGGGCGCCACTGTCTTGGGAATACAGCGCATCCCTGCGTTTTCAAAATATTGGAGCGAGGTACTGTCAAATTTGGCACAGCGTCGTGGTCCAACATTTTTGGGTGAATATGCCCCCTCATCTCCTTGATCAGCTTCTTTACTCTATGGGGGTGTATACTAAAAACGGGGATATGTAATTCAATGGCCCCTTGGAAGAAACCACAAACCTCTCTGTTTTGGCTCAAATTGGTTTAAAGAAAATGCTAACCACTGTTGCCCGCATTGGGCTCACAAAAACCACCTCTGTGGGCCTAATTACAAAATCCATGGATTTAGGTGTGGACATACCAGAGGACCAGAACTTGCAATTCCAACCAGTATCCACATATCTAAAGCCATGATCGAAAGTTATTTCTCACAGACTCAGGAACACCAGGTCCAATTCTGCATGTTTTTTCTCCTTATGGGGAAAATACCAGGCACAACTCTGCTAACATTTACCGAATGTTTCAAGCAAGTCGTAAGTGTGTGCAGGGGCTATTTTTAGGCACATGGTGCAGGTAGTGGTGGATCACCAGCCATGCAGTTCAGGTCAGGAGAAGAGTTACTGCTCTTCCATGCAATGTTTGGCAGTTGGGCTTAGCGGCTGACCGTCTCTGAAACACAAAAGTGGGTGTCCAATTTCACTGAGCCCAGAATTCTCAGCACCAGAGCTTGTGGACTGGGTAATTGCAGCCTGAGGATTGCATGAATGATAGAACACCCTTAAGTGATAACCCTACCCTGGGGTTATTGCTCTGGGACACAAGTCTGTTACGGCTGAAGACTAGATCTGTGTCCCTTAAGAATTGGTGAAGAATGTGGTTGTGTTTAAGTCAAGGACCTGACAAGCACCTTCTGATTGCAATTGTAGAGTTCTTTGGTAGCAACTTGCAAGTGGTTGGATCTCTATTAGGGGGCGGTGTATAGAGACGATAATGGCAGTGCTGAGCGAGCATAGGTGTATTAATATCTGTCCTCCGTTGGACCCTTGCTATTGCCTGACGTAGACTCTGACGATGTCAATATTCCATGCGTGGGTACAGAGGTGGAGATTCAACGGTTAGTCAGTTGCTGCTGACCAGGGAGGGATGGTCTGTTGAGTCCTGTTATTGCAGAGGAATACACCTATCTTGGTAACATACCCGTTGGTGAACCCGTCTCCATTACAACACTAGGCAAGGGTTTGAGTAGGCCATGTTCACAGTTGAAGATCTCAAATGAAGGATACTACTTTTTTTCTTTTCTTTTGAAAATGTTTGTGGCACACTTTAAACCATCTTACACTGACCTCAGAGCAGGTAGCGGTGAAAGTGTACAGAGGTTAACAGGCTCCATAGAGAGGTGCTGGCAGAGGAGATAGATGTTTGCCTATGAGGAAAGATGAGAGTTGAATTGAGTGACAGATGCAACTGCCGGACTAGGATCTGGCTACCTATCTTGTGAGCTGAGATTGCAATAGTTAATAGTGATTGTTTAATGTCACAGAGACCATGAGCTCAGCTTCAGTGGGATATTTAATTTCGCAAAGTGACAAAGGTATGATAATTTTCCTGTGGTGACAGAGTCCAACAGTAACAATTGCAAATGATATTGTTAGCACCTTCATGGCAATCAACATAACCCCTCACCATCTCTCATTTCTAAGAAGACTTAAAGCCGGGGAAGACAGATTTTTTTAAGCGTTTCATTATTTTCTTGCTTTATCTGCAAGAGGCGCTTAATTAAGCATTGACTAATGTCTTGAAGAGCGAGCCAGGATGCTCCCTTTCCCCAAAGATTATCAATATGGATCCTATGTTCTTAGGCTTTTGCTACGGTTTGGAACCCTCTGAGAGTGTTTTACAGCATTTACTGAAAATATCAATTTTTCAGTGGCTCCTAGCTTTGCACAGAATCTGCTACTTTGACAAGACTGTCCTCCAGATGTAGAGCTCCTACAAAAGTACAAGGATGCTGTCAAGACCTCTGTGACACAGAGCATTGATTGGTGCTTAAAACAGGGTTCCTATGCTAGCATGTCAGTACCACCTCTGGAAGTCAGAGTGGTGTGGAATGTGGAGGTGTAAATAAAATATATTATTAAGGCAGTCAACCTTTCCCCTAATATGAATTACTATGAGCATAGCAAACACAACACGTTAAGAGATCTGGGTTTAATCCATTGTTCTTTTGCTCACTATGCCATCAGTCTTGACCCTGCTCCTCATGGGAAGAGTCCAGCCCGAAGTACCAGACCAGGTTTTCCCTGGACCAGAAATAAGCATCCTGGTTTTGGGATATCATCCCTTATCATCCAGGCAAGCTTGAATCCAGTGGCATAGCAAGCAAGGTATCCATGTCTGGGCATATATAAAATAACAGATTCAAATTAAAAGTTAGCAAGCATATTTAGGGGCTTATTATGATGTCAGCTCATGGGTACAGGTCCGACTGACCTCTGGTTGGCAGTCATGACCACCTAATTATGATGCGACTGCACATGGTGCGGTCACATACTCACATTTCCCTATGGGAGCATGTGCTATGGTTGTCAACTGGTGCAGTGATCAACCCAACTAGAGGCTGCAAACAGAAGGGGGTCCTGCTAGAGGGCCCCGAAACATGCTTTCCGACAGGCTTTCTGTGTCGGAAAGCCTGGCATGGTAAGCCTGCCGGAAACCGAGCATCGTAATCCGGGCAGCGTAAAACGCAGTCCATATAGATTACGGGCCGGTCTCTGACCAGCCAATGGGCTACTTTAGCCTGTCGGTATCCAGACGGACTGACCGGCCGGTTGCACTGCCGACCGCCTAAATTGTAATTAGTCTATAAGAAAAAAGTGGGAAACCCAATATACCCTTGGAGACTTGGGTGATCATTAAATAGCGGGTGAAGGTGCCTACAAGGGATTGTCTAAAGCACACGTTGTTTAAGCATTTGATATACAAATAATTATGACAAGCTTTATGCAGTTGCTTGCGTTAAGTTATTTAGCAAAATCAATTTAAACTCATTTATACTTGAACTAATCCATTAGAAAGAGATCTTACACGGGTGTAAATGTTTATAAAGAATTAATTTTATCATAGAAAATCTTTCAAAGGGTACAAAAAAACGAATACAAATCTACATAAAACTACACACAGCAACTGAGGTTTCCAGATCTTACAATGTTACAAACACCTCTTAGTCCCTAGTGTGGACACCTCTTTACAAAAATATAACAGGAAAATGTGACTGGCTCCACAGATAACAGATCTTTGAAAAAAACAGTTTAACGTAAAAGTAGGTGCAATAGTCGACGTTTCGGTCTATATTGTAGACATCCGCTAGACCATCTTCAGGACATAAAGTTAAAGTGTTGGATGACCCTCAACGGTTTATGTGGACTGATTCACGTCGGAGTCAAGTCCATCAAGACTTCAATTCGAAATTGAGAAGGGGCTATCAAATGGTACCCACTGTATTGATAATAAAACCAGGCAATATTAATTTAATGTGAGCCTGACGTGTACTTTAAGTTGGTTCCGATGTGACCAGGACTAGCTTGTGTCTAGAAACTGGACAGGCCCGGCATCAATGAATGCCCCGCTGTTAGCCGCTGTTGACAAGGACATTAGAAGTCCTATAGTGAGCAATGAGGCAGGGGCAGAACCTATGGAAGTAGGGGCTGTAAGAACTCCCTTGTCGAGAGAGGAAAGAGAGAGTCATCGGGTACAGGGGTTGTGTATGTACTGTGGAAAAAAAGGGCATTTTGTAAGAGATTGCCCTATGAAACCCAAGGCTCAAGGCTCTTTCCCAATGACCAAGAAGTTAGCTGTCTCTGTTATAAGTTCAGAACCAGGTGCATCTGGGATTCCAGGAACCTTGCATCCTTTGGAGCATGATTGGAAACTGCCCTCTTTATCGATCACAGAACTCAAAGACACAGAGTCTCATATTTTGCTTCCCATGAGTCTTGAGTATAACAATCAGATACATCAAGTGTTGGTTATGTTAGATTTAGAAGCCACTGGGAATTTCATTGATATTGGTTTGGTTAAACATCTAGCTTTACGTAGTATTCCCTGTGAAACACCAGAGAAAGTGTTGGCCGTGGATGGTAAACCTTTCAAATCCGGTCCTATAACAAACTGAGCCAATGGGGTTATCGGTAAACGATGACAAACAATGACATATGGAAAGCTTGTCACTGAACATCATAGAGGGTCCACAATCAAGATTATTTTGGGAATGGCCATGTTACCGCACCATAATCCCACTGTTGATCGGGGTAACAGGACAGTGAGGTTTTTATCAGCTGACTGCAGGGATCATTGTAAACAAAATATCCCTTCTAAAGGGGCAGCACTAGCATGTCCCTTTTTTGGTGCTACTGCAGCTGAGAAAGATGTGGTATTACCTTCAGGGTATGGGCACTATACCAATGTTTTTGTGAAGTACAGGCAGAACAACTTCGCAAAACTTTTCCTTTCATCCCTAGGGCACTCCAGAAGACGGTAATGGCTGCCCTTTTCATGTCCAGACTCGATTATTGTAATGCGATGTTTCTGGGCATTGATAAGCATCAGATTAGCTAAATGCAATCTTTGCAGAACGCCACTGTCCGTGTTGTTTTACAACTTCCGAAGGGTCACCCCACCTCCAACGCAAGAAGGTCACTACATTGGCTTCCTGTTCAACAGAGAATTGAGTTTAAGGCACTCTGCTTGGTGCACAAGGCTCGCTATGCTGGTGGTTCCGTAGACTGTCAAAACAGGTTCAGGCTTTATGTTCTCCCGCAAGACTTACGATCGGCCAATCTTGGATTTATCTGCACTTCTAGATACAGACGTGCCAGATGGGGCGGCCGCTTATTCTCCAACTGTGCAGCTCAGTTATGGAACAAACTTCCTGTTGCCTTACGTCTTCAGCCAGATTCCTCCTCTTTCAGGAAAGCCCTGAAGTTCCGGCTGTTTAATCTTTAGTAGCTACCAATCTCCACTTTAGTCATCTTTTCACACTTTAGCGCCAAGACGCCTCCGGCATTCGAGCGCTTAATAAGCTTCTTTATACTTATACTTATACTTAAAAAAGGTGTTCTCTACTGTGCCTGTACTGAAACACCCCCAGACAGAGGTTCTTTTTGTAGTAGAAGCAGATGCTTCTGACAAAGCCATTGGGGCCATTCTTTCCCAAAGGGATAAACAAACAGGACAGCTTCATCCAGTGGCCTATTAGTCTAAAAAATTTAATTCAGCAGAAATAAACTATACTATTGCGGAAAAGAAATTGTTGGCTATCAAGAAGGCATTCCAAGAGTTGAGACAGTATCTTTGAGGAGCGCAGTACCCGGTCACAGTGTATTCTGATCATCGGAAACTTCATTACATGAAGACGGCCCGGCAACTATCACAAAGGCAAATTACATGGATAGTATTCTTTGCTGAATATGACTTTTGAAGAACCAGGCTGAATTAGGCCTGGCGGTGCAGGGTACGCCTTAATCTCCTGAGTTCACCTGCTTTGTTGAACAGAGACACAGGACACTCTGTTGAGCGTAGAAGATCAGGTTTATTAGCTGCAGCTAAGTACAGTTGTCCCAGAAGTACAACTGGTATGTTCTTAGGAGACTGCCACTTTACTCCATGGCGCACAATCTTTTATAGCACATAGATTCACCAAGAACACACCCAATGCATACATGTTTAGCCAATGGGAAGAGTTTGAAAACAAGATATAACCAATGAGAAAAGTTTGAAAACAAGATATCAAGTAACCCAAATAAACCTCTCTTACAACTGTTTTTGCCACCCCTCCCCACAAAGTTAATTAGTGGTTGGGTCTACAACTCAACTTGCAGGTGGCAGGACACATTTGTAGGCTTTGGAGGACAGTTGTGAAACGAGAGAATACAAGTAGAGAATAGCGAAGGCCAAAAGATAAGATAAAGTCAGGAAAGAATGGTGCAAACCAACAGATAGTTGAAACAGGGATCGGTCGGACCAGACGGGGATTAGTGGACTCAGCCAGTGCCTGACATCAGTCTTGTAAACAGAGGCAGGAGGTTATTTTGACACGTCGCAGTGAGATCAGCAGAAAAAAACTTCGTTTATTGTGCTGCCTGAGTGAGGGCAACATAAAATGGCAGTGGAACACAAAATGGTGGCTGAATATAAGCGAGATCGAAAATCGAATTTCCTCACGTTGTCATTACATTCAGACCAGGAACCGAAAACCGTAAGGCGGACTCTAGATCCAGACAAGATTCCTGTGACAAAACCAAAAAAGGTGTCATTGAGGCCATCATCAATACCACAAAGGTGTTATGTGCGATAAGGGTAGAAAACTTCTTGGAAGAGGTGCAAAAGCATAATACAATAACCTTCTGGGAGAACTGGGCTGATCAAGAGGTCCATCTAAGAATGAAACAAGGATTATCTTTTTTCGAAGACAAGTTGTATCTGCCTTCTCAGGAACTTCAGATGAAGGAGTTCAAATGGTGTCATGAGTCCGCCCTTGCTGGTCACCTTGGAGTTCTCAAAACGACTCATTTAGTTAAACAACATTTTTGGTGGAATTACACTATTAACAGATGTCAAAACATGGGTGTCTCATTGTGAAGTTTGTGCTAGAAGAAAAAGGGGAAAATGCCAAGAGCAAGGGGAAACTTATGCCGATGTCTACTCCCGTCCAAACATGGCAGAATATCAGCTTGGACTTTATAACTGGTCTACCTCTGGATCAAGGGTGCACAGCCTTACTGGTAGTGGTAGGCAGTCTCACCAAGATGGGTCACTTTATGCCTTGCAAGAATCTACCCACTGCTGGCCAAACCACTCAATTGTTGTTAACGTTATTCGTATTCATGGACTGCCAAGAGTAATCATGTCTGACAGAGAACCTCAGTTTATAGCCAGGTTTCTGAAAATGTGGTGTAAAGCCTTACATATAGAATCAGCATTATCTACGGGCTTCCATCGCAAACCGATGGGCAAACTGAGAGACTGAATCAGACTCTTAAAAAGTACTTATGATGTTATGCCAAAGAAGCTCAAGAATCTTGGGTGTCGTTGTTGTGGATGGCTGAACTGGCCTACAACAGTGCTCTTTACAGTTCTACAAGAGTGACCCCCTTATTGGCCAATTATGGTTTCAATGCTAGAACATTGCCCATAAACATACCCTGTGAAGTAGTAGATCAACCCACCATTATGAGGCACATCCAGAATCTCCAAGCTATTCATAAGAAAACACTAGTCCATTTGAATCATGCCAAACAGGTCTACAAGAAATGGGAGGATCGACATCATAGAGACGGACCTCAATATCAAGTGGGAGATCGTGTTGTGTGTCTCTCTAGATACCCGTATATAGGTCTATTGAATCATGTCCTTCTATAGGCACAATTCGACTTGTCCTTATTTAGGCATAATATTCCAGTCCTTATTTAGGAATTGGCCATGCAAATCCAAATACAGGCATGGTCACCTACATCCGTCCATCCCACATCACAACGAGTTCTTAGAAACCAGACCCTTAAGCCATTGGGATTTTCCCTGCTGGTATCATTGATTTCTCCAAGAACTCATCTATTGTGCATGAACTACTATTCCTTAGGGGTTCGTTCATGACGTCTTCCTCTGCCCGACTTTACGTCAATGCTAGCATTTCTAGACACCTTCCAGGTATAAATATACCTTCACTTGCCCTAGCAATTCACGGCATGGCACAGCTCGGCTATACGGCTCGCCACGGCAAGTCCTGAAGGAGTTCGAGTCCCCGCCTGACGCACTGAACAGACGCTGTCTTTCCTGCACGCAGAGATTACAGCTTTCAGTGTTCCAGCTCCCCTTGCGGGGTGTTAGAGTTCGCAATCTGGAAAGAGATTCCCACCTCTCTCATTCTAAGGTATGGAGCTGACTAGAACCTAAGGAAATTCTTGGCATCTCATAGAAAATACTAACTTAAGCTCAGACCAACTGTAGCTTAAATCAGCACCTACTTCCTACCTCGCACTACATTCAAGTTAGGTACACTGGGGTAGAATTATTTAGAAGCACCAGATGAGTATCCACTTTTAGCCTGTGATTATTTATGTGTATGTATATAGATATAGGTCATAGCTAAAAGACAATGCTGTTGCAGTTTTACTTCTTCTTACTGCTGACGCTGTGTATATTATATCTTGCTTACTGTCTAATGATCGTGACAGCTCATATCTCTTACACGAGAACTAAGACTGTTCAATAAATCCTTTTTTGTTGAAAACACCCGTCTTCCTATTTTCTGTGTAACTCTGAAGAAACTAAGCGTGCACGATTGACTGAGTGAAACTGTTATCTATTGTTTTCACGATTCTGAGACACGTTCCGATTCTGAAACGAAACAAAGTTGTCATGTTTATGCGGTTGTCAGAAACTAATCACTTCTTGTTCATTCGAGAAGTTTCTAGTGACCTCTGAGTTAGCTGGCACACAAGTAATTAAGTTTAATATACTCGATAGGAGCATACTGACCTCAGTCCAATGCACAGAACTATAGCGTATATAATTTCAATGCGCAGAGCCTTTAAGGGAAATAGGAACTACACTACTATCGTGTGTGGCTATCCACAAGAAATATACTTTTCAAGATGCGCAGTGTGTTTCATCCCAAATTCATTGGCCCCTATACGGTACTTCGACAGATCAATCCATTGGCCTATAACCTGAAACTGACCATCAGCCTCAGGATACATCCAGGAGTTCACTGCAGTTTACCGAAACCGGCTGTGGGGGCACGTCGCTGCGCTGCACCTCCTGTTGTATGTGATCAGGGTCTGGAGTATGCGGTTCTTAACATCCTGGATTCCAAGTTCAGGAGGGGCACATTGTATCTGGTCTCATGGAAGGGCTACACTGCAGAGGATGACTCCTGGGAACCCTGTACTAACATGGATGCCTATGAATTTGGTATGCATTTGGGTGATATGGTGTGTTGAGGTTTTCTGTTGTGAAAAGAAGAAATCATGTGTAATCATGTGTTTGTATTTTGTAGGAGTATTTGACCAGAAGGACGCTTAGCATTCAATGTGAATTTTAGACCAGTTGTGAGCTATGTCTGTTATAGAGTTATAGTTTGCTCTTAGTGAGACCATATTAGAGTAGCTATTGTGTGTGACATTCTTCATTGTATTGTTCTTTGTTTTTCAGGTTTCCTATTCCCTGCTGTTCTCTTCCTATCCTTTCCCTCACTTGATCGCTCTAATAATCTGTGATATCATTATCAGAGTTGGGGATGTCGAGAGGTGGACATTTTTGTGCATCGTCCAGATTCAGAAGAGTTATCATCTCATGGTTTATGAGAACCAACTGTTAGCACAATCACACTATTTGGGACTGCAAAACGGTAGTTTCCAATGTAAAAAAGTCATTTTAGAAGTTGGAAAAGCCTTTATTAAAGGGCTTATGTGAGCATTTCCAAACTGCAAATATGAGGTGGTGAGAAAGGGGTATCCCCTTCTATTTGCAAGCTAGAAAGGTATTTAGCAATGATTTGTGACCTCAATTCCTGTTGAAAACCATTGATCAGTTACTAACTCCGAGGTGGAGTGGTTTAAAAAAGAAGGTGTCCCCTAAGGAAGTTTCCTCTTTGGGGATGGTGGCAGCAGACGCAAGGAGAGCAGGCAGTGGTTCAAAGGATCACCGCCTGCTCTCCTGAGAGACTTTCCAAATAAGCATTTTTATTTTTTAAAAGCTCCTGTCACTTTAATGGCCATAGCAGTTTTAAAATATTATTTTCCATTTGGGAATGTGACCATAGGGGCCCAGGTCTGCGGTCCCTTTCAGGCATCTATTGCTGCATTCACGGCAAATCAGAAAGGGTCACCAAATGCGAACTGACTAAATAATATTTATTAGGCAGATCATATTACAACCATCTTTGAATTGGAATTTTGTAATGCAGCCTATTAGTACATAGGTTGCATCGCAATATGACAGGAAGGTGCCAGGATTTGACAGAGAAAACCTGAGGTTTAGAAGAAACATCATGTAAAGATGAGGCTTACTCAGAAACAGCAGAGTACTCAGAAGACCTGGAAAGTGTGGAATACTGCTCTATCTAGGCTGGGGCTGAGTAGCAGGAGGGCCTTAATGGGCAGGTCAATCAGAACACCAAAATTACAAGGACAACAAATCCAGGGCAGCAGTATTTGCACCATGTTGTCTTTCAATTTCCTTGGATCTATGGTTCCAGTCAGTGTTAGTTCATTCACCATTCGGTTCCCACACTTTTGCTGTTTCCTCCTCCCTGTTGTTTTCCTTCACTTTATCTTTTGCAACCTTGTTTTCTCAGGATTGTTGTGTTTGCCTACCGAATCGTCTTACCAGAATTCGTCAACTCCAGAACTCCTGGTAGTTCTTCAACCTGAGCCCGGGTGGTTTTCCTAAGACTTTCTGGGATCATTATAGGCAATTGTCATTGGAGTATATATATACTAAATTCCTGAAGGACTTAGGGGCTGATGACGAAGCCGGTCAGATCGTCTTACGCGGTCCTGTTGTAGGCAGTCGGACAGTCGAAGGTCTCTTTGGAGGTGGTCGGACCGTCGAAGCTCCTTTCGGAAGCGGTCGGTCTGACCACTGGATTACAATGCATGCATTGTTTACTCTGACTGACCGTTAAAAGACCACCGACTCCAACACACAGCTGAGATGGCGGTTGGAGACAAACTGCATCCATAGAGCTGTAGAGGGATCTACAATCGCTTCCGGATTACGATGTGGGCTTCCAACGACCCGACCCTGATGGTCCGACTGGCTGCCTTAAGTCATCGGAAAAAAAGGATTTGGGGTGCATACTCATCCTAATCCGCTTCTCCCCAGCAGTCTCCTCCGTGGATCCTTTCCTCCAGGTCCCCCCCAGATCCCCTCTTCACCTCGGAAGCAAAACCTCAATTACAACGATCCTGTGGGAGCCGGAATCCAGGTAAGTCCTTCTGCGGTATTTATCCCCATTGACTAGACCCACAGATGTTATGCACGCGTGTACATATCACATGTTTTCTGTGAGTTTTGTACACATTTGCAAAGATATATTTGGGAATATATGCTCTGCTGTAGCTGCAACCGCTGCAGTAGCAGCGGTTGCATCGTAATACAATGGGGGAAGCTTCCTGCCCTCTGCGGTCGGAAAATGCTTGCAAGACAGCGGTCAGATGGTCGGTCTGACTGGCATGGTAATGAGGTCCATAGTATCTACCTGAAGGATGAGGCCTGAGAGAGACGAGATGAGACTGCTCTGTTTCTCTTTCCTTCTCTGTTCCCAGTCCCCATTTTCCCCTGAAGTGATTATGTTAAAGCGGAGGTTCACATTCTCTACCCTATGCCTAGTCTCCTCTGTGTGGAAGTTTAGTGGATTATCATCTGACTTTCTGCCAACCCGCACCCAAACCCATTTCAGAGGTCACAAAAGGTTGTTGCGCGATTTGCACCCACTATATTCAAACTGCCGGTACGCACATCAGGCCCTTACTCTTCTTGTTTTTGTTTTTTATGTGAATTAGGAGCTCAATGTACGTGTTTGGTCATTTTGGTATTTGCTAAGCAATTGCAAGTCTTGCTGGCTGTTTAGATGGCTTCAGATTTAGGGTTAATGTTACTTGAGACCAAGTAGTCAGGACCATGCCTCCAAACAAAGAAAGATACATAGTTTTTGACATAATCACTGCAACCATGTTTATAACAATTTTAAAAGCATCAGATGGAAGCTGCCTGACCCAACAGATTTGCCCTTCTTTCATTTCTTTGTTCCATCCAAAACCTCTGTTTTACGTTGTATCCGTTGTTTTAGAAAAAGCTGTGACAAGTCTAAACTATTCAGCCCATTCATGAACATTGCCCACAATAGTTCTTCGTGCATATTCTGAAATTGTTGGGGACATTCTACCTTGATCTGGTGACTATCCTCTGTTCCTATATTCACCACTAGTTCTACAACCAACAGGACAAAAGACTTATGCCTTGGTCTTCCGTTACAGAATGGAACTGCATGTCTCACTGTACTCAAATCTTTTATTAATATTTTAGAAATTGAAAATTATGTGTGAGATTGGACTATTATTTGTGTATATAAAATGTAAAGGGACCAGCAACTTGAATAAGTTTTATTTTTACCCCCTTAATGGTCGGAGAGGTGAGAGGCTGATTGAGTATTCTTCATGATATACTCTCAAAAGCACCATGAATAAGAAAAATATATCCAGACTTGAAAAATTGGCATGTGTATTGCTCTGGAGTGTGTAGCCTCTCCAAACCAATTTTTAGATCTCCAGATATCTTTGAGACCAGATATATGCACCATGTTATCTAATAGCGGCAAAATCTTACAACTCCTATTATAAGGTGGTATAAGAGAGTTGCCTATTATTTCATGCATAATGATCTTGCATTCCCCAGCAATAATATTTGGGACTGGGAAGTCCATCAAAAAATTAGAACTCCCTGGAGTTTACCTGTTTGATCTGTCAAAAAACAAAATGACTGCCCATCTAACTTTAACCTGCACTATTATCCACCAGCCTGACTGGTCTGATTTAGTCTATATAAGCTCCATGGGGCATATCAGCAACAGACGGCGATAAATATCGCAATGCGTGCTTATCGCTTTTTTATTTATCGCCGGCTATCGCTGGAATTTATCGCCCGGTTAGCACGTTATTAACAAACACGTTTCTCCAGGGCGATAAAATTCTAGCGATAGCGGCGTTCTAGGAGGGGATATCAGCTGAAATCCAGCACAAAGTCCACAGGAATGGCGAAAACGTTGTTGAAAGGCCAAGATGCACTCAGCCTGCCGATCCACCTGACATTGGATAATACAGGTAAGTCAGGTTTTCAGCAGATGTTAGTTTTCGGCGAAAACCGCTGTTAGCGCGGATTTTAAAATCGCTAACCGTGTTGTGGGCCGCCTAGTCAATATCGCGATGTGCACATAGCCATAATTTACATGGTATACTGTGAGGGGTACGCCCAGTGACGCCCACTTTGCATCTCATTAGAGATGTAGAGCGAGCCATTGGGAAAACGCCTGCTAACATGTGCTAATGCATGTTAGCACCGCCTTGTAAATAGGGCGAAAATATTCTCTCTGCTTTTTTGCCTTTTAAAGCCAAAAAAGCAGAGATAAGGCTCTTGATAATATGCCCCTTATTCAGATTAATCAAGATGACTACCCTTTGGCATTGCATGACTGAGTGGAGCAAACAATAACTTTACACTCCCTGCCTGAGAGGTTTTTCATAGCTTATTTAAAAGGATTAGTCTGCTGAAGGAGAGAAATATCTAGCTGTTGATTACACAGATCTGCATGAATTCCATCCCTTTCCGCCCTTCACTACAGCCCATTCAAATTCCATAACAAATATCTTTATGGCCTTACTCATCATCTTCTCTATTCAGGTTCACAACTCCTTTCATAAGTGCCCAGTAAGACCTCATCTTAATACAGTACTGAGACGTCTTACGAATTATTTCTAACTTGCACCCTTACCCATAATGTTCCTATTCACCTGCTACCTCCCACTATGATGTGCTAGAGAGGCTGATATTCATTGTGCTTGTTGTGACTTGGATTTCAAGGTAAAATCTTAATATTTGTTCATTCACTGTATAAGTCTGACAGAATCTTTTTTTTTTTTCTAATTGGGTTGATTCTAAAATGATCGCTATGATCCTTTGCCTTTCATGCTCAAGGTCATTAGAACTGTCAATATGTAAGACACTTTCTTGTGATTTTGTTTAACAAAGTTCCTCTCTTCACTAATTTTGGTGTCTTCTGGCAGATTCATGATAAGAATATTATCCTACCTGCCCTGGTTCACATTTGTCTCCATCCTATCAACTACTGCTCTTTCATTGGCCGGTAGCTAAAGAATTGCTTATCTGTTTTGAATCATATTTGTGCTTGATACAGATACCAGGTCTTCTAACACCTCAATTCTCTAAGACAATTCAACCAATTTGTTATCAAGACTAGTGCATGTGGCCTCTGTCTCTTGTTGGTTCTTCTTAGACATCTCAAATGTTCATCCTCACAAAGGTGAGGCCCTAATACTCATCAGTAATATTCATCACACAGTCTAGTCACAAACTTTAGGATCATCTTCTGGCAACTATTGTCGGCTTTTAACCAAATAAGAAACAACTTGGTTCTGAATAAACAAATGTGGGTATTTAACATGCCTGACAAGAAAGAGCAAATACCATCACAAAAACAAATTTGGCAAAGAAAGAAGTAACACTCTAATATTGAAAATAATAATAAAAACATCGATATTATTTACAAGGCTATTACTTACCTCAAAAAACAATATTCTTGTCAACCATATTTGTGCATCAGGATATTTGTGTGTCATGATATTTATTTTCTGATATTTCTAACTGTCGAGATTTTTAAAAATATATTTTGTTCAAATACCTATGCGGCTTAGGCAGGAAAATGCCACTTTTTTAAAAGTGGCATTTTTAAAATAGTTATTTAAAATCCAACTTGACCATTAGGTTGGATTTGAAATTCCTAATAAAATGAGCCCTAACTGGAGTTATGCTTTAGAAGGAGTGCGTCTCTATTGGAGAGCCAGCCATGCTGCAGGAAAAAATGACTTCCACTGCCAGGACATGTAAAACATAGATACACATGTCCTACTTTTTAAATGCATTTAATCTGCCATATGGGTTTTAAGGTCTACCTTAGGGGTGACAGAGGAAAGAAAAGGGAGGTTTGGGCCTTTCAAAATGGTTATTTTGCCATGTTGAAATGACAGTTTAAAACTGCACTCAAAGACTTCCAGAGCAGACCTGGGGACATGTTTTGTAGGGCTACTTCCGTGGTTGGCAGAATGAGGACTGCAGCCAACTTGTATTATTTAATTTACTGGGCCTAGGATTTATAAGTAATTTTAATATGCCAATGTGGTGTATGCCAATTGTATCATGTTCAGAAGGGAGGGGACAAGCAATTTACCACTGGCTAGCAGGAGTAAAGGATACAGAGTCCTACAAACAATAAAATCAGGTTCAATTAAAGGAAGCAGAAATCTGGGGAATACCACGCACAAGATAATAATTTCCAAAAACAACTTTATGTACCACGAAATGCAGTTTGTGAATCAGGTCCTGTGTGTTTGAAGACCCATATCCAAATGTCAGTGAGGCTGTGCATCTCCCAATGCAATTGCCAGTCACAATGCCCATGTATCAGTGTCCTACATTATTGCCCAAATGTCAATGCCCCTGCAACAGTGCCAGTGTCTCCATGTCCACGTGTCCCTTTTACAGTCTGTTTCCCTATATCAGTGTCACAGCACCAATATGCTAATTTCTATATCTGCATCATTGTCCCAGTGTCACCATTCAACTGTCAGTGTCCCATGTTACTTTAAATGCCCCAGTGTTAGTATCCTACAGTATTTGGAGGGTGTTTGGACAAAATATCGAATAGATGTGATACAAAAAGATTGTGTCCAAAATATAGTGATTCAAAAAATATAGTTTTCAGGAGTATTAAAGGTAAGAGTACCATTTTAAGGGTTGTTTTGATATCATAAAAAATATCGAATTCGAAAATATTGCTGCATTTAATATTTGTTGCATGTATTTTATTGTAGTATGTTTGACTTCATATGTTTAATATATTTTTTTTATTTGTAAGTTTAGTAAGATAGTTAATTAATTATGGAATTTTTGAGATTTGTATTTTTAGCTGTCCTAATGTGCAAAAATTGTGTATTTATAATCTAATTTAATTAAGATGTTGGGTATTTAGGGGATAAAGGTGGGAACATTTTTAAAACAGGAGTATTTTAATGTAATTTTATTAATGCTAAATATTTTAATGTTATACAAATTAATTTAGTAAAATGTATAAATGCACTTTGTTACATTGATAATTGTTTTAATTATATTTTGTAATTCTTTTGAATGTAATATACATTATATTAAATGTAAAAAAAGATTTAAATATCAAAATAATAATTGAAATGATAGAAATGTTGGTAAAGTTTCAAGGTATCAAATTTAAACTTAGTAATGTTAAATTGGTGTTAATATATTTGTATAAAAATGTCATATTTAATATTTTTTAAAGATAATATTTTTGGGGAAATTTTGAAATATTGTTATTTAAAAAAATAATATTTCAAAATGTTTTAAATGTTGAAAATTGCAATGTCATTGTAAATAAAATGTTGGAATAATTTGTGTATAGATCAAGTATGACAATAGGGTAAATGTGTACTATTAATAATGTAAAATAATATTTTATTCATGACATTTGTATTATGGAAATATGGTCTGTTTTGGGAATACGTATTCTAAAATGTATAACTTTTAATTTAATAAAGAATATTTTTTCCGGCTTGAGTGCGAGTTAGAAATGACTTCTGTGAATTTCCAAAAGTAGTAAGGGACTTCTGTGAACACTAAAAGTCGTAAAGTTAGACTTTTGCCTCAGATTACCTTTGTGAATTGTCCCTCTTATACTCGCGTTTCGGCACACTCTGCGCTTTCATCAGGAATGCCACCCAATTACCTCAGCATGCAGCGTGAATCTTGATTGTGTTCCAGGTACTGTTTTGTCAAAAACAGCATTAAAAGTTAAAAACGGCGGGATTTCAACCCTTTTCAATCTGTATGTCGAATATAATTGACGTGCCTAACTGGTATCTGGACTAGTTTGTAGGTATATTTTCTCTTGATGCTTTCTGATAGTTGAGCATAAAAGGATAAATTCAGTGCCAACACTAGATGGGCCGAATGAGTCCCATTCATGCGGTAAGTGATAAAAACTGTTTTTTGCTGGGTGAGGTCTTCAGACCACAATGATATTATAGTCCTGTGAAATAAACTTTTGCGTCTCTTAGTGGAGGCGGGACGCTTGTGTGCTGGTAGACCTGTCTATTATATTCGACATACAGATTGAAAAGGGTTGAAGTCCTGCTGTTTTAAAGTTTTAATACTCTTTTTGGACAAAACAGTACCTGGAACACACTCAAGATTCACTCTCCATACTGTAATAATTGTGTGGCGTTCCTGATGAAGGCGCAGAATGCGCAGAAACACGTGTAGAAGAAGACCTATCTTACTGCCACTGTTGATGTATATATGTATTGTGCATTTGTTTTATATCATGTTTAGGAAAGTCTATATGCTTTAGGAAGAAGACCTCTCTTACTGCCACTGTTGATGTACTATATGTTTTGTGTATTTGTTTTATCTCATGTTTAGGAAAGTTTATATGTTTTAGAATCTCTTAGGAGATTTTGTATGTTGTAATATCTTTATGGGTTTGTGTATTGTTTTATTTTAAGTCACACACATATATGCATTTTATGCCTCAATATGTTTTATTTGATTACGAATTAAAATCAAGAATTTTTAAACAATAACTGTTTGGTTACACTGAGTCTAATATATCAATCGGCCTTTGAGATAATGGTCTATTGATTCTGTAGACTGCAAATTGCCTAGAGAAGTTCTTTTCATTATATCGACTGGGGATTGGTGTACAGGGGATACCTGCACCGCACCAGGGGTGGTACCTCCCTCAGGTGGTGGAGAGAATGCCTGGGATGCCCTGTATAGGGAGGAGTGTGTAGGGGAACCACCACGTCTGTCCTGGATGTGAGGGCTGTGAGGAAGTAATGTCTGTGTTGGGGTGTGTGAGAGCTGTGGCTAGTTAGTGCTATGCTGAGGACAGGCAATCATAGGTTTTGGATGTTGGGGCACTTTGCTGGGTGGAGGGGGGTGTAGCCTCACACATTTTGGCCAGTGTAACAAATGTTATGGTCAGGGCATCTGACTCTTCATCCTCTGCGAGAAGGGCCAGATAGTCTCCATCATCCTCTAATTCAGCAGCTACCTCTGGGACCTCCTCCTCCTCTTGCGCAGTACTGGCAGCTGAAATTACTGCTTGCAAGCACAGTGGATGCTCCAGTTCGCTTGCCCGTCGTGCACCACTGGTGGAAGGTCCATTGTCCTCATTGTCCTTATCACCTGGAAGACAGAGGTTGCAACAGGATAAGTAATTGACCTAGTATATGATGTAGTGCAACACAAGGGTTGATTCTACTTTACTTTGCATCACCCAATGATGCACAGGTGATCTGGTTTGGGTACACCTACACTTAACAGCTCACACCACAGCACTGAGGTGTTGAATAGAGATGTACAATGCACAAGAAAACTCACCAGCTCCAGCCACAGCTCTGTGTTGCTTTGCGATCCCCCCTGATGTCAACTACTGAACCTGGCTCCTCATATGTGTTGTTGAAGGAGTGGTCCACGATACAGCAGCTGGAGAGGGAAGTGACACCATACTTAATGATCTGCATGACTGATATGCAAACATGCACATGTGACACCCACATAACTGAAATAGTATGTATGAAACTTTTTACACACCAACTACAGATGCGATGCAGAAGGGGAGTTGGATCTTTGGAATGATTTTGGAATCCATAATTGGGAAACTCTTTTTGGCAAGCTTACCTGATGGACAGATGCGAGTGAGTTTCACTGCTGCATCCAGCATGTCTTGCATACCCCAGGGTGGTGTTGTCTGCAGCACTGATGGTATCCTGCCAGCAGCTGTTATGAGACATACATGTCCATATTTAAGTACACAGGATGATAGCAATGAGCTAACATGTATATGTCATTGTCTTAGACCACTGATATGCTCTTCTTGGCCAGTGTGCTGCATGTGTACCTCCTGAACTTTACATGTGGGCCCTTGCTCACCGGCAGCAGTCGGAAGCTGTTGCCTTCATACAGCACTGACATCAACGAGATAACACATTAACAGACACACATGCGTGAGAAGGTAACTGATATTTAAAGGAAGGGGATAATTATGCTTAACACCTCCGCCTACCTTTGGTTATACCTTCATTGTTAGGCCCATCATGCCTCATGAGTATGATGTTGTCTGTTTACAAATCTAAAGGAGTGTACATCATCATGCAGACCAGTTTCACATTAGCACATCTGATCATATCATTGCAGTGGAGAGTTAATATGTGAGATGTCCAATAGTCAGGTACATTTTGTGGCACATTTGTGCTTCCCTCCCCATGGAATCATAATGCCCATTTAGGACTGTGAGATCGCACATTTTTTATGTTCAATCTTTGTGTGTCCTCTGTTCCCATTATACATGTATGACATCCTGGTAGAACTGAGCTGTTAAAGGATGATGTCTTGTACAGCACACATCCGAACCTCATATATCATCCTGTCCCTTATATATGGGAATACGGTAGAAGAGGAGTCAAGCAGAAATACATATTGTGGTAAAGTGTAGAAGATTGGATGTTTTCTGCCTACACTGGATTTGCATTGTGCAGTTCAGCCACCAGATATAAATGTTTAACTTCTTCTACATCCACCGTAGCAGCCCATACACCCCTCCCAAATAAACACAACCTAACTGGCATCAGTGCAACTATCATCCACACCAATTTCCTTATATTTTGTGCCCTGTTATTTTCCTTGAGAGTTTTCATATCATTGATTTACAATCCAGTTGTGGCTACTCCACATTATATGACACAATATAGTCTATTATGTACATACTGCACTCTCATACATTTAGGGGCCAATTACGATGTCTGTCGGAAAGGTTCCGAACAGCATTCGGTTATGTCGAATCCAATTCTGAAGCCTTGTTTCGGACAGACTTGGCAAAACGTCCGACCGATCAATTACGATGGTCGGAAACCATTTGGACTGTCCAATTAGGTTCCATCTTGCGTCTGCATTTGGAGACACCGAGTCGGTCATAGCCAACTCGCACGTCTCTACGGGCCGTTTTTCCAACCAAGTGATTATGATGTTGGATTCAGATAGCCTTTCCAAATTGGTCTGTTCGACACAGATTGGCTGTCGGAATCTGACTTTGGGGGTCCGTAGCAGGCCCCCCTCCTCACGGAAGCCTAAGGTTGGGGCACGTGGGGGTACCCATGGGTTCCTTCTTACCAACCATATACAGAGGTGCAGGCACCATGGGGTGCCCACCACATGGCGCAGGTTTTTCCGCAACATCCCCTTTCTTCAATGGGAGCCTGTGTGGTCGGTAGGAACACAGGCTCCGATTGAAGTCAATGGAAGTCCGACCGAATGGTGTTCGGAAACATGGTAATCGGTCGGACTCCCCAAACCCGAGTCGATCAGAATGCTTTTCGACCGACATCATAATGAGGGCCTTAGTGTCATCCTTTCACTAGCCACCATGGTGTAATATGGTATATGGTAAAATGCCATATGTGGAC
The DNA here is from genome assembly GCF_964204655.1 of Triturus cristatus. Lineage (NCBI taxonomy): Eukaryota > Metazoa > Chordata > Amphibia > Caudata > Salamandridae > Triturus > Triturus cristatus. The sequence continues at coordinate 318,866,904 of NC_140589.1, read as the reverse complement.
ATATTGTGATGAGGGACAAAAGCGATGTTGAACACATAGGACATACTGCGGACATTAAATCTATATTTTATGAGCATTCAGGTACATCATTCTTAGGTTTACTTATCAGGGTCCAACATCTGCCCAGTGTGTGGTTCCGGACCACCAAATGTCACAGCCAACATTGTAGCAGATGTCACTGTGGGGACCGGAACCCTGACAACATCATTGGACATACAAAGATATGTGTGTTTGCCAGTTAACATTACAGTTGCCACATGTGATGCACTTGATTTCATACTTCAGTTTACAGTTCTGGCACTGTTGATGGAATACATGTAATGGGCCCAATTCACAAAGGTAAACTGAGACAAAAATTTAACTTAAAGACTTTTGGTTCTCACAAAGGGCATTTACTACTCATAAATGTCCGTTCTGAATACTGAAAGTCATAAAGTTAGACTTTCGTGTTGGTTTACCTTTGTGAATAAGGCCCAATATGTCCATCTGTTGTCTGCAGACACTGCGGGCTTTTGGACCCTCTTCGGACCAGTTTTACTTACCAGTTTGTGAGGATAGTATGGCTTGGTGTGGATGATGTTGTTTCCTCCCAGCAGATGCAGGGACCTCTTCTACAGTGGATGACTGTACTCTGGCTGAATGTGTCAATAGAGGAGAACAGAGAAAAGTCAGCAAAGCAAAAATGTACATGTGCTACTTTTCAAAAATGTCCTCACTGCATCTCCATGCTAACAGTGATGCTAAATGCAGCCGCATCCAGTGCAGGTACGGGCAGTGGGGTGGTGGGGCGGCATGGCGGGTGGGGGGGTAATTAGACAGATGATGGAAGAGGGAAAATCAATTTTAAAAAAAAGAAAATCACTCACCTTATGCTCGGCAATGTGGCGAGCGCAAGCTCAGTGGTTTTGATTATTCCTTTTATTTTATTTTCCCTTTTGCGTTGTCTGTTGATTTGAAACCCCTACAACTCCCCCCCCCCCCCCATCGCTCTTACCTGCCCCGACCACGGCTGGCTAAGTGGAAGGGGCAATTTGTCTATTGCTATTCACCAGTGTAGGTATATATGCCAGCAGTGCTGGGACCATGTTTATGATAGTGGGAATGGGATTTGCCATTTCCATCTTGAAGGATTCTGGGACTTGTAGTGCAACATACAGAAGGAGACACATGAGGCTCTGACTTACTATGCTTTTTAGGTCTCGCCTGAGCCAGCGCGCATGCACTGCCCCGCGAAGCATTAAGTAAGGGCTTTTGAGAATCTCGCCGGGAGGTTTATTTTCCCCGCTTGCAATCGGCAACTTGATGTTGCTGATCGCGAACGAGGAAAAAGTCTCGCCGGGATGTAATTTTGCTCGCTCGCAGTCGCCAACTTGACGTTGAGGACCGTGAGCAAGCAAAAAATGCCCGCTATGCTATCCGTTTTTACACTGTGCTCCGTGTAATTCGTGTAGCGCGTAGTTGCGCAAACTACGTGAGCATAGCGTAGTCCTACGCCCAAGGTTAGTCAGATACCTCTACTATTATAAGTGATAATGGTGTACAATTCATGTCAAACACATCTGAGGTGTATTTTAAGAGAATTGTTGCAAAACATAGACTGGGGGAGAAGGTTTGATTTGCATTGCATTCCGTTCATCATCTGTGTGTCTTCTGCTTTCTCACCCCAAGTGTGCTGGGTATGCCCAGATGTGGGTCCCGCACTCACTGTGCCACTGGATTCAAGCTAACCTGGCTGATGAGGGGTGATGCCCCCAAACCGGTCCCAGGATGCTTGTTTCAGGTCCAGTGAGGACCTGTCTTGGCAGTTCGGTTTGGACTGTTCTCATGAGGCACAGGGTCAAGACTGATTTGCATATGGCTGGGTCTAAACTGGGGTGTCATGGTGACCAAAAGAACAATGGATGTAACCCAGATCTCTTGAATGGGGGAAAATGTTTTATTTGCTCTGCATTCCATCCATCATCTGTGTGTCTTTTGCGAAACATAGTATTACATCTTTGTACAATTGAAGTAGTAATGGGATGGTGGACAAATGTAGCCAGGTGCTTAAAGGGGTCATTCAGTCAGCTATTGGCAATCAGGTAGATTGGACTATTCTATTAGAAAGAGCAATGTGGTCTTATAGTGTCACAAATAATGAGGCAATTGAGGTTTCACCATTTGTGATCATGAGACGGAGGAATCCTCGGACCAAGTTTAATCCAGGTTGGTTATTTGATCTTTGTATGGAGCAGTGGTCCATTGAGTCAGTAAGAGAGAATATGGAATGTAATCATGAGAAAAGTATGGACTATTACAAGAACAGTACAAAGTTGGTAACGTTTAAGGTCAGTGATTGGTTCTGCATAAAGAAGCCTGGCATGGTTTCCAAAGAAGAAAATTGTTTTGTTGATCCTGCTGATGTAGTGAAAGTTTTACATAATGCACTTCGTCTTAGTGATGGAAGGGTATGAAACCTCAAACGGGGGGCATTGGGGGGAATAGGAGCTGTGGAAGATTTTGGAAAAGTCCTTTGTGGAAGAGTATTTGGGATGATGAACCCATGTCGTCTGTAGACGTGAATGTGGAGAAACCCAGGTTATCAGTGGATGCGGAGGAGGTACCCAGGGAGAGTGTGGTTGGGGAGTCAACTAGTTTTAAGTAGGTGGAATCAAGAGGGGAATAAAGTAGTGTTGAGGAGGCAGTGATGAAAGCAGAATTGAGGGGGCAGTGTGGTGAAGGAGGCGCACTTGATGGAAGTTTGGTGGATGCTAAGAGGGGCTAGTGAGTGGTGAACTGATGAGAAGCAAAAGAAGCAGGAAACCACCCAAATGGTTGGAAGACTACATTCAGGGTGGTAACGTTTCATTTATGTATGCCTATGTAAATTGTGTGTTCCTTATTATTTTTTTTGTGTTATAGTCAACTCTTATTTTGTGGTGTAGTTTTGAAGGAAGTGTGTAGTGTTCCTTGTTGTAATAAAGGAGGGGGATGTGTTGTGGGTGAGGGATAAAAAAGTAGATTTCCCGTATATAAGGGGTATTGGACCTATATTATGTTAGCATGAGGCATCTATACGTATACTCCCTGTTTAATATATATTCTTTTGCTTGGAGGAAATTCGTTTTTTCCTCCCTGTATATCTATTGCTAAAAGAGTAGGCCGAGAACCATACAGACGCCATCTTCTGATCATATGCTCGAGCACGGGCCGTGATCACGTGTTGATCACGTGCAGCTGTCAGGCCCCAGTTCATCTGAGTTACTGGTAGCAGCTGAAGGTAGGCTGTTTTTCTCGACTGTTCTAAGACTCAAGGTCGCATCTAGCTTTGGGGGCGATAAGCGTATTCCTGGAGGCGCCGTGCCTACAATCCCAAGCACCAAGACGAAAGGGAGTCACCCCTCCTGACCTCCTGTGTAATAGATAGTCAAGCCTTTGTACTGATCTGATGTGTGCCATATATGGTCCTTCCCTGGAGCTCGAGGGCCAACTGGTATTTTTCCTTTTACATTGATTGTATGTGTTGAACCGAAAAGTATATAACCTCATGTTTGAATACGAGCCAACAGTCTTCTAGGCGCACCTGATCGGTGAGGTTCAGTGAGGCTCCTCAATCGAGTATTTTGTTTATTAAACGATTGAACCTTCTTTACTGCCAACTGACTGATTATTTGGTAATGGTATGGGGACTATTGGTAGGTATAGTCCTATAGTTTATTTTTATGGTACATCAGTGGGCGTTTTGCTAAGTCTCTGCACAGTATTTCATGTGTTGTGATTTCAGGGGAATCTATTAGGGGAGAAGACAGTTGGTGGAGAAGCTCAGCAGATGTCAGTGCATGGTCCCTGCTATTACTTTGCACTCTAGGCAATACATCTGTGACTTACAACTTCAAAGGTGTACTGTGCCACTACAGAAAGTCTCTTATTCTAGCACACACAGCTACTGTCTAATAGCTCTCCTGGATGTTGAATTTAAATATCTTTCACGCCTGTTGTCAGCAGATTTAGAGCTTTGAGCCAGCAAAGAAAATGTAATCCTTTCAATTGAACAGGATTTAAAGCAATATGCAGCATTGCAGATAATTTGAGAGCACTAACAGAAAAAACACAAATCATAAAAAGCAACTCCTCTAAACCTACTTTGTCGCTTTCACCAAACGCTTTAACCACGTCAATGGACCCTTACTCAGGAACAAATTAGTGAATAGGCATACTTGTGACAAACTGTTATGCACTATACAACTTTTCTATACTGATACCTGGGCAGAAGTCAAACTCGGCTCGTATTATACACTCTTGCTTAAAACGTACACTTAGGGGCATATTTACAAAGAAGTGACAGAGCATGGCATGAGCCTTCTTGGCTTAAAGCTGCGTTCCAAAGCTTCTGAAATGCAGGGCTGCACCATATTTACAACAATACGGTGCAGCCCCGCATTTCCCCCTGCCCTAGTGCTAATTTTAGCTGCCTAGCGGCAACGCAGGCACACTTGCACCATAGTGCAAGGGTGCCTGTGTTGAGGCAAATGATTGTTTGTGTGCAGGAAGGTGTCCCTCCCTGCATATAAACAATCTTAAATGGCGATTTGTAACTTCTATGTGTGCTGCTTTGTGCAGCACACATAGAAGTTGCAACTCGTCATTTGTAAAAGGATTGTTTATATGCAGGAAGGGACACCTTCCTGTACATAAACAATCATGCATGGCGTTTTGTTGTTTTTATGTGTGCTGCACAATGTAGCACATATAAAAACAGCAAAAACAAGGAGACATAAAACATTTCTCCTCGTTGCGCCCTGTTTAGACTAGGTTTTCCCTGGTCTTAATTTTGGCACAGCTTCATATTTTCGGCACTCTTGTAAATATGGGGCAGTGTCAAAATCAATGGGTGTTGCAGGGGAAGGCTCACTGCAACACCCATTGCCCACCCTTTTCACGCTAAATGTAGCTGGAAAGGGTGCCTTATTTACAAGGCAGCATCAAGGCTTGTTAAATGGCTCAATGCCGCATTGTAAATAAGGCGAAGTCTGTATCACCTGGTGGAGAAATCAGCTTGTAATTATGCCGCTTGAAGAGGTTTTAAGCAAGGTTGCGTGCTTGTGCCGCTATATTTCAATCTCTTCACCTCCGACCTGAGTGCACAATTAGATGCAGGAGCCCCGCATTCAACAAGCATCGGTCCTCAGCCCATTACCTCTCTGCAATATGCATATGACGTGGTTCTCATGACATTAACAATTGGAGGTCTCCAAATATAATAACTTCATTCCTACTCTGACGAGAATCAAATGGCAGTAAACTCTGAAAAAGTGAAAAAGGAGCTTGCTATTTGGGACATAGTCTTATCCCTAAAGACAACAAATACAAATACTGATGACATTGGCTCCATGACTGGGGAGGCCATGAGCAAAGCCTCAATTCATTGAAACCTAAGATTTCCTCTTTAGATCTTGTCTTTCAGGTCCTGTTATGTAAAAGACTTGATCCAAGGCGGTCTCCAATATTGAAAATGATCAAAGCAAACTTGATTCCTATCGTGGCCTATGGACAGAAGCCCACCCAGATGAACTTGGATCCATTCTCAGTGCCACTCAATCCAAGGTATACCGCCTGCTCTTCAGGCTACAATGCCTCGCGAGCCCAGATAAGGCTGGAGTTGGCTCCACGGAACAACATCGAGCACAACATTTGCCCTTTCTAAAATATATGTTGTCACTAAGACACACAGGAAACAACCTTAAAATCCTGTACCAGGGAAGAAATCCAGTCAGGCCTCATTACTATGAAGATCTCATGGTCAACATTCCTCATCACAGCCCTTTCTATATTAGGTGTTGAATCTTTGTGGGAACAGGAGCTGCACTATGGAGCCTTTAAAACATTGTTGAATAAACTAGTAAGGAGTTCATATGTTATGGACAAACAACAAAAAATAAGCCATCCTCTGCTAACAATAAACTCCTACAAAAACTTCATCCCACAGGGCTATTCAAACTTGTAAAAGAACATAATGACTTTAGGGTTTATGCAACTAGGGTTCGGTCTGCTTTCCTCGTGTGACCTGTTCCTGAAGTGGACAGCATGTTCATCTACTGAAACTAGCAGACTTATGCACATAATGTAAAGAATCGCTGGCTCCTGTGCTCTGCAATTGCACAACACTTATGAATGAACACAGACTTTGGCTCTGCAGTGCATTTAATCAATATGGCATCCGCACATGTCACCACGCTATAATTCATTGCATGCGGGCTGAATTTCCGCATGTTGTGTCTGAATTCATTCAATTCATGGAGAGGGCAGACAGGCTGCTGTAGAGATGAGGCAAACATTGAAAGCTTGCCTCACACACTGGAAGCAAAATGATCGTCCCCCATGGTCAGCAGAGGGCCTTGTATGTTTGTACTGCTTGTCCAGGCATCCTTTTTGGATTAACAAACTCGTCACTGTACTCTACAGCTCATCCTACAGCCCACGAATAAAAAGCTGCCTTATGGTTGAGCAACAGTCAAGGACTTGCTGCAAGTACCATCAGCTCGTGGAAAGTTTTGAAATTTTTTAGCTTGCCCGTGGGATAGTTTCCCAAATGAAATCATTTACCATTCAGTCTCTCTGTTAAAACATTGCATTTTTCAACCTTGGGGCATATTTACAAGCCCCTAATGCCACCGGAGCGTCACTTTTTCTGACCCTCCGGTGGCGTTGCTCCATACCCCATATTTACAAGGTGGCATGGCTTAGTGCCACCTTGTAACTATGCCCGTTTCCACTGCAGTCTTCTGCGGCAAAGTGGCAGGCAATGCTTTTTGATACTGCCCCAAATTTACAAGGATAGGGCGGCGCCAAAGACTAAGGCCAGGTTAAACCTGGTCTTACATTTTCAATACAAGGACATTTTTTTGTTTCTGCTCGTATTTTGCCCTTTCAATGTGTGCGGCATTTTGTAGCACACATAGAAAGAGGAAACCAACTCTTAGGATTTTTTTTGTGTTGCAGGAAGGTGCACCTTTCTGCAAAAATACAACCCTGAATGCAACGGAGATTCCCTTGCACGATTGTCCAAATGTGGCTGCATTGGTGCTACGCTGCCAAAACGACACCGGCACAGGAAGAAAGGACAGGAATGAACCATTTTTCCTAAATATGTGCATTTCTGCCTATTCACTTTGGCGTAGGGCAGCGCAGCAAGGTACTTTGCTGCACTATCCTATGCCAAAATCACATAATTACACCCCAGAGTGTTTTCAAAAATTGCACGTAATATTTGCATACTGCACAGTGAATTCCTCAGAATTAAACCTGTTTTTTGTAGTTTGTTGCATTTTATTGTCAGTAGGAAAATATAATGGTTTTACTTAACTGAAATAAAATAAATTCTCAATCAATTAAACAATTAATCACCACTTGTAAATCACAGCAAACCACCCAATAGGGTCTCCTAGCACTGGCAGGCCCCGGAGGCTAATTCGAACAGTCAGGTTTTGAGGTCCACTTGGAATTACGTAAGTGAGGGGATGGTCCAGCCAAGCACTTAAAACACCCTTTTGATGCAAAAGGAATCAAGCAGAATTTGCATCAAGAAAGGGGCACCTCTACAGTACAAAATAGCTTTTGCCATGGAAAGCAAATGCCCCTCACAGAGGTTTTGACACTTTATATGCCTTTGACTCAACACAAAGAGTTAGTAAATCTAACCCAATATTATTCCTGCAGAAAAAAAGCACCACTTCAAAAAAAGTGCGAGTTGACAAGAAAAATGCATTTAACATACATGCATGCATCCCAGTGTCTCATGCAGCATAGTATGGGCCTGATTACAAGTTTGGCGGCCTGCCCCCTAACAGTGCAGCTACACCCTCTAGAAGACCGCAGGTCTGGCGGTCTTCGGACCACTGTGTTTTGAGTTGACCATGGTGCCTGCAGTCTGCTTGCGGTGGTCTTGCTGTAGTTGTGATTGGTTTTCCATACATATCGATGCCTATGTGAGCATTTTGACTGCATATTTGTCAAATGCACACATATGCGTCATATATGTGCAAAAATACCACCTACCCATTGTGGGCAGTCCAGGCAAGGTGTTTATGGTACAAAAAGCACTTACCTGTATAGTGCTGTATACTACTGCAGACAAGGTTTTGTTCCTTGGGGTGAAGATGCTGCTGTGAAGGGGGTCCTGGAGAAAGGGATCCACGTCACACTCTAATGGGAAGGACAGCAAAGGGGTGAGTGTGCACCCCAAATCCTTCATTTCTGCCGACCTGAAGATGGCAGACTACCGCTGCGGTCGGCTCTTCGGAAAGCCAACTTGTAATAGGGACAGCAGTGAAACTCCTTTGTACCACCCTGTGGCAGCTACTTTTCGCCGACAGCATATGCAGCGGTCTGCAGATTGCTGGCAGTGTCAGCGGTTTGACTGCCGTCTTTGCAAAGGCACTCTGACAATTTCGGAACATGGCGGTCGGACCGCCGAGCTTGTGCGGTTAGACTGCAACTGTGGCCACGGCGGTTCATGGACCGCCAAATTCAGAATCAGGCCTTATGATCCCTGTATCAAACTATTTTTTGTAAATGACCATGTAGGAGCAGTTACAATTATCATTTGAAAATTGAGGAAAGGGTTTGGAGTTTGTGTCACACTGCAGTGCAAAGATAGCTATTGCTGGTGAATTTCAGTGGTTTTGTTAGTTTAAAATAGTATGCTTTAACTGACATTTTGACCTAACTATAACATCCCTTTAACCTTTGTTTTTTAGTCGATTTGAAAGGTATTTTTAAATGTATAATAACCTATTATTCCAATTCCTAACTATAACATCACTTTACCTTTTGTTTTTTTCAGTGAATTTCTATGCATTTTCTTTATAATTTAAAGCAAGATGCCCATCGTCATGCACGGCATGGGAATGGGCGCACATCAACACATAAAGCAGACCTAATGGCTTTGTCAAAAAGCCACCAACAACTATCATCAAATGTATATTTTATAGATTTACACATTGCAGTGTTTTAAAAATAGTGATTTTGCACAAATCAGTGGGAGATTCTGTTACATTTTGCCACTGAACTAGTCCATTATTATCATAAGCTCACAAAATTACACCTCAGTCTCTTTGGTCTTTTGGATCAGAACTCTAAATAAGATGAGTTGAGTGGAAGGATTATTTCCTAAAATATCTGGCAGCAATTGAGGAGGAAGGGAAAGTGTCAGTAGAACAGCAGAATAGGATTATTTTGGACTCTTTGGAACTTGTTGGGTTAGAAGCGTAAAATCGTACGTCTAAAATGGTTATTGTAGTTGATATTAATTTTTTAATGCTGTAATTCTTGAATGAGAAATGTATTTTGCACCACGAGTATCTGTGGGTATAACTTGATAATGAATATGTCGTGGAATGACAGAAATTGGCTATTGACTGGAAGTTTCGTGCTTTGCATGATGACTTGATTAGAGGTCAAGCGCTCATGCATACAAGTAATCTTAAAGTAGGAATGACTTTGGGTGAACAGTGACTTCACATTAAAGGACATCTTAGCTATTGCACAAAAGAGAGATTTCAGGTAGGTGGGCAGGAGCTTGAAAGAAGGTATAAGGGATAATTTAATTAATAGAATTCCTGCTGGCAAGTCTAAAGAAAAATTTAAACCAAAGGTAGCAACAGGTGTTATCATTGTGATAGCAAGGATCACTGAGCTTATAGCAAAAAACGCCCTGATCCTAAGCAGAAATGCAGCAATTGTGGCATGTTTCCCCTTTGGCAAGAGTTTGCAGTAAGAGGAACTGAATTAAGTGTGTGGGTGACGACACGAACATTGGAAATGTGTTCGACAGTGAAGAGTCAGGATCAAAAGGAGTTATGAGTGTGAGTGACAATTTTTCCTTGAAGACAAATGATGGTTGTAAGGAGAAACCTGAGTGCTGGATGACTATAGGTGGGATTAGATTAAACATGTATGCTGATTCTGTGTCACCTTACACTAGTGTAAATCAGGATGTTTGAAAGGAAACATTTGCGTATAAAATTGAGCATTTGTTGATTGAACCAGATATACATCCTGAGGGGAAAAGTGGTGAAAAAATTGATGCTTGGTGTCAGATCGCTTACCTTCAAACTCAAACACAGGTATGCACGTGGGAAATTGTGCATAGCTAAGAAAGGGCCTTCTGTTCTGGGATGGTTCAATCAGAAGCATTTACATATTATTCTTGATCCTAATATTAAGGAAAAAGTTCTGATTGTTGATCATAGTGTGATTATTGCTAACTCTATGTTGAGGAACATTCCTAAAGTATTTAGCGAAACATTAGTTAATTTAATTGGAATTGAGCATATGATTAGACTGAAGAACAATGCATGCCCAAAAGTGCATAAGTTAAGATACATTCTGATGGTGGTAAGGGAGGAAATGTCTAAAGAAATGGAAAAATTGGTCTCGTCAGAGATCATTGAGCTCATAGGAGCGTCTGAATGGATTTTTCCATTGGTTGTAGCACGGTGATGCTATGGCAAATTAAAGATTATGTATTGATCTACGCCATTGTTGATAGATTTCCATTGCCAAAAGTCAATGATATGGTTGCATGCCTGAAGGGGGCTAAATGGTTTTCAACCATTGACTTGTCATCTGCTTACCATCAGATTTCACTGGCACCTGAATCAATTAAATGTACTGCTTTTATTACACCAGATGGATATTTTCAGTTCGGGCATATGCCATTTGGATTGGCATTGCCAGCGGCTGTTTTTCGGAGGCTATTGTTTAATCTGTTTGGAAAAGAGCATGGCATAATCTTTTTTCAGGATGACATCCTTGTGTTTGGTGAAGATAAGGAAAAACATGATTTTAAGCTGGAAAAGGTATACTTAAGTCCAAGGAGCTGACTTTTGAATTTTCCAAATATAAATATGCTGAACGTATTTTGAAATATCTTGGGGATATTATCAATGAAAATGGTGTTAGACCAAAACCATCATTGGTGAATGCTATTAAGGAGATGGCTACACCTAGAAGTAAGGATGTAGTGCGGTAATTTCTGGGACTTGCAGAATATTGTGCAAAATGTATTCCTAATTATGTGCAGAAATGTTATGATATCAGACAGTTTTTTAAGAACAAAACTAATTTTGAGTGGTCCACACAATGTGATAAAGATTGTCATGACATAAAACAATACAATAGTTGTGCTACAACCCTATCACATTTTGATCCTAATGCTGATTCAATTGTGATGACAGATGCCACCAATTAAGAGTTGGGAGTGGTCTTAGAAAGATTGATGGTAAATAAAAAGAATGTGCAATAGTTTTTGCTTCTTGGTCATTGTCTCCAAAAGAAGGAAAATATTCAACTATAGAAAAGAAATCACTGGCTTGTGCATTTGTGATTGATCACTTCAGAGCATCTGTGTGGGGGAAAAATCTCAAAATTCAATGTGACCATAAACCATTGGTGATGCAGTCAGTCAAAAACCTTTATTCGATTCCAGATGAATCATAAAAGTTCACAAAGAAAACAAACAATCATAAAAAACGACAATATGTACAAAAGAGCATAAAAAATATCTTCGGAGACCATTAAACACCTAGTTGTATACTTTTACATTGCATATAATTTCCTTATTATCAAAACATTTTTTATAAAACTAAGCACAGAACTACAAATGGAAGCATTTACTAAGGAGTGTAAATAATTAAAACCCTCTTTATGGGAGTGGAAACAGTTTTTGTTTAAAATTGGTTTGAGAAAGTGCGCCCTGGGGTCTTTATATAATGTGCAAAATAGCATAAGGTGCATGGTATTTTGTTGGGCTGTGTTATTACAAGGACAGGGGGGTAGGCTCTCATACCACCCCACCTGTTTTGGAAAGGCCACAAGAAAGTGCAGTGTGCCCAAGCGAAATTGTGTCATTAAAAAAATTGCATTGCCCTGCAAGCTAAAAGACAAAAAAAATTGTTTCTGTTCTATCTGTAAGCCTAGATGATATACTCAGCACAGATCCAAAAGCTTATTTTATGGACATTTTCATGTTTGACTGTATACACTCAGGCTTATCATAAAAATCTTCTAATCCTATCTTATAAAAAGTTTGTTTAACATTGTGTAACCAGGGGGCCGCCATTGCATTATCTAAATTCATGCAATCTTTTAAAATAAGTCGGGAGAAATTAAGTTCCTCTGAGGACCAAATTTTCCCCCATAATAGCAGGGGTGCCATGTGTGTTCTGTCCGTAATATAATCCATGCCCACCTCCGAGTGAATGATGTAGGGGAGCTGGACAGGATAAATAAGAGTCTCTTCAAAAATTTGTTCTCGATTATTTGAATCTGGGTACTCTTTTGATATCCCCACACTCCTGCACCGTAAGTTGCTCCTGACAGACATTTTGACTTGTACAGGGTTATCAGCTCTGCAACAGTCTCATGGCCAAGTTTGGCCGCAAATCGAAACAACCCCTCGATGTTTCTTGAAGTTTGTTGCACCCGGGATACTAAAAGTTGATCCCAGTTTAGGTTAGAGTTAAAAACATTCCCCAAATAACTAAAACATTTTTCCTTCTCAATAACTGTCCCATTCACTGTGTATTTTCGTGTTTTTGTTAATTTTGGCCCACATACCATGACAAAGGATTTCTTGTAATTCACCTTCAGGTCTAGTGACGTCATATATTCGGTAAAAGCATCCAAGCATCCCTGAAGGCTATTGGCGGTCAGGGCCCTCAAAACTGTGTCGTCAGCATATGACAATAAAGGTACTTGGGCACCTACTATTTTTGGGAAGTCCAAGTGTTTGTTTAACAGAAACTGCTCCAGCCCATTTGTATAGACCAAAAACAAAAACGGGGCTAGAATGCAGCCTTGCCGGATCCCCTCTGTCGAAGCGATGGGCTTGGTCTTCTCTCCCCCTAAACCATAACGGATAACTACAGAGGTGGAAGCATGTAGTCTGCGGAGGAGAGTGACAAGTGGTTCCTAAAAGCCCAAATCATTCATTAGTGCCCACAACTTGCTCCTGCACACCGTGTCAAAGGCACTGGACAAGTCCATGAAGGCCAGGTGGATCGACACCCCCCTGGCCTTCATGTACTTGCCCATGATCATCGACAAGTTGAGGCACTGCTCGACAGTTCCTATTCCTTCCTAAACCCATATTGGGTATGTGATATTAGCCCAGCATTGTTAGCCCATAACTCCAGACATGCCAGAATTACCCTTCCCATCACCTTACATGTGGCATCTATAAGGGAAATCGGCCTGTAACAGGTCGGATCGTTTCTATTTCCCTTTTTAAATATCGGCACTACCACGGCTTTCTTCCAAGATTGTGGGATCTGGCCCGTTACAACAGCTCTAAAAACATTTAATAGTACGGGGCCCCAGAGTGCCGGATTTCTTTTATAAAGAGGTCCAAAGGTACCCCGTCTGGGCCTGGGGCTTTAGAGGCAATGCTCTTTCTAAGGGCCTCCTCCACTTCATCTAAAGTTAGGAATACACTTAATTGGAGGGCTGATTCAGGATTAAACAATATATCTGACTGACTGACTAGACTAATATCGTTTGGGTTAAAAATCTTCAAAAAATGGGACACCCAAGCTAAACCCGTTATATTTGTTCCCACGTTCCTGCTTACGTCCGTGAAAAGTGGACGATTGATCACCTCCCAGAAGGACCTAGAATCTCTTAGCATTCCTGCCTTTTCTAAGTCTTCCCAGGCCTGTCATCTCAATTCTTCTTTTCTACACTCTATTGTATTTTTATAAGACCGTCTAACTTCCTTACTCAAGGACCTGTCCCGTGGTACTGTACTTAATGCTGTTTTTAAAGCTCTATTTGCCGCTGAGCACTCCAAATCAAACCATTTATATTCAGGGCGATTCATTTTTTTTACTGATTTAAGCAGATTTTTGCCACATCTTCACATATGGTTTCAAAACTCCCTATAATGGATTCCCGGGGGGCTAACTAGGTTAAACAAGTCATCACGTCAGTTAAGTTGGACTTAATTATATTCTCCTCAAATTTGACATGATACAAAAAGTTCCATCTCAACCTTACCCCTTGGTTACAATTATATTTTATAGGGCAGTCCACGACCATCCCCTTCGGAGCCTTGATTTTTAGAGAGGCTGTTAGAGGATTGTGGTCACAGGCAGGGTTCGGTTCAACCAGGAAATTTTCTAAGAGATCGGAATACCTCCTGGTAATCCACATAAAATCAATCGTGCTGGTTCTGCCCCCTCCCTGAAATGTCGAAAAGTATGCCACCGAGCTGTCCACTGGATTGTTCGCCAGGGATAGGTCGCTAATAAGAATGATTGAGTTTAATGCGTCCCCCTGGGGTGTATGTTTAAAATGGGCAAGTGGTGAATCATCAGTATCAGTCAACCCGCACGCTTTGTTACTACTTTGCTGACATAGAGTACAGTTAAAATCTCCAACCCAAATAATACAAAAAGGTGAGAATTTTTGTGCTATTTTATCAATTTCATCTTGTAGGTTATTTATGATCCCCGTGCTTCGCTCATCGAAAATGTTATAGTACCAATTGATTAATAGTAAACTTACATCTAACAAATTAAAACACATGATCAGTACCAGGGTGAGTCAATTACCTTTTTGATTACCAGAGCCTCTTACCCCACTAAGATCAAAGTTACCAATCCCCCCCCTTGCCCTCCCTGACAATGATGGTTCCGCTAAGACATTTAGCGACAAATATCCATCTATGTTAAAGTCCGTTCTACTGCATGATTCCTGGGTACAAATAATATCAAATGTTTTAATGTACCGGAACCAAACCTCATCTGTTAGCTTTGGAATAATCCCTGCTACATTCCAGGAAAGTAGGCGTAGCTGGTGACACTTTCGTTGGGAATAAGGTGCTTGCATGGCTTGTCCCATTAGGGCCACTCGGAGTCTGCACGGATGGGTCAGTAATTAAACCCAGTCCTCCCAGACTCTCACTCATATTATGTGGATGGGATAAAGGGCGTTTATCAAACCCTTGACTCGACTTCGAGGGATGTTGCCCAAAATGAACATTAAATACCACAGCACCCACACCAGTTTTATGAAGATCAAGAATATTTTCCTCCAAGCTACCCCCATTGGTTGGCAGTCAATCTATTTCAGCCAAATCACTCAATGGGACAAATCGGTTTCTATGGAACCGGGGTTGTGTCTCAAAGGGCTTAGGGCGCCGGTAGATCGAAATATATCTCGCTTCTGCCATATTATGATTTAATAATTTGGGTGGAGGATAAAAAAAAAACAACGGACGTACCGAGATAATATGATTATCCCCAGTTTGATTTTGATTTGTAGTCATGTCAAGTATTGATTCGACTAGGCCTGGGGATCTAAAGGTCAGCACGACACAGTCTCCTGCTAAATTTGTGGTTGTTGGCCCCACCCACCTCATTCTACGGGCCATCTTAAAGTCGGCAAATAACAATTTATTAGCCAATCCTGTTTTTGTGTTTAGAAAATGTAATGCTCTGTTCCTCAATGAGGACCAATGTTCCCTCTGACCTGTCGGTAATACCGGGAAATTAGCTAGGATGATGATATAAGGTGTAGCTTGTGGCGGGAGGTGCAGATTAATATCAGTATCACTTGTAATCGAATTGTCATTCTGCTGACCCGAAGTAGGGCCTTGACTTAAGGAATTGGTGACTGATTTAGCGTTTTACCCTTTTCATATCAGAAAATTTATTTTTTATGGGCTGTCCATCTCTTCGCATGGGATCCTGAATCTGAGATGCTAGATGGCTATCATGTGGGTGGACCTTTCTTTGGTCTAAGCCATCCTGTAACTGTGCTTCAGCTAGGGCAGTCATGATCCGTCCTTCCTCCCCAACAACCCCAACCGCATTTTCTGTTGGCTTATGCATGTGAGCTAATGGAGTTGGGGGTACATTGATTTTTTCCTCAAGTGAGTGTAACCTATTCCTAATATCAGTCAGTTTTAGGAGGATAGGAATTAGGTGTGGTGCTAATACCGCTTGTAATTTATCCCAAAAAAGCCCCCCTTCTACTGATGGTGCGATTATTGTGGGGGTCACGTCGATTTGCGATATAGACCTATTTGTTTCCAAATTAAGGTCATTATCAACGTGCTCATGTTGATCAATCTCTGGCCTAGGTAATCCATCGGTCGATTTGGGATGTTTAGTTACTACCTGCCCCTTTTTTTCCTTGACTGTGGGGCCTTACTCCCGCCTCCTTATTTTTTAATGACTGGCCTCTAGTTATAATTTTTGACCTGACTTCTTTCGCTATTTGTGGCGTGACATTCTCTGATATTGTGTTTTGAGAAAGCAACCCACTACCTTGGGAATGAGATTGGCAGCCGTCCTGGCCTACAGGCAACCCTAGAATACCAGGGCTATTAAGTATCAGTACCGGTAAAGCAGAGGGATCCATAGACAAGGACAGGCTAACGTCTGTTAGCTCTATTTCATGTATGAGTGCCGATTCTGCTCTTATTAAGAAGGCATCCAACGTGTCTACCACCCCCTGCCCTACTCTGGATATGGCCATGACTTATTCCACCCCTAACACCAAAAATAAACTGATCAATACAATTGGTAAAGTCAGTTAAAGTAAATTGGATTGGTCAGGTTGATGAGTAAACCCCAGCCTAGCCAGACATTAGCTTTTCTTGAGCACGATGACATCCGGGATCGAAGTTGAAAATAGCATGGCCCTGCCCGGCCTCCTTCGGCCTCTGACGGGCACAGACGGGCCCGCCCTTGGCCCGCTGACCTTTAAATACGTACACCTCCGGGTGCGAAGATGTCGGTGCACGCTCCGGTGGTAGCGCGGTGGGTTCTGGGGCTACGAGTCCTGGACCCTAGTAGATGGCGTGGCAGAGTGGTGGTAAGTTGCACAGTGCGGGCGTCCTGTTTCTATTCCATTTCTTCGGTTGTGCAATCTTGTAGGAGGGAAATTTGGTCCTAGAATTTAATTCCCAATGTCACCTACACTCTGACAAAAGATTTAAACTGTGCCAGTCCTCAAGGGAAAGGTGCAGTGGGTTAAAAGAAAATGGCCTCTGTCTAATCTGGTCCTTTTTAAAGTAGGTACTTCACACTGGTTTCTTCTCAGGTCGCTAAAGGAAGGTGTCTGCATCTAACTCACACTCTCCCTGCTGCACAGTTCCGACCTGTACTCTGTGGTGCACACCGAAGTCCTCTTCCAGCCTCCAAGTTCTGCCACAGCACCCGTACTGCGTGCAATGCAGGCTTTCCTGCCCTGTGGGAGCTTCCTTCACACTGGAAACCTCCTGTGCTTGTGCCAAATCCAGCACAACTGGTGAGGCTGTTGACTAGTGATGGTAATATTTATACTTCAAAAAAAATTGCTAGGCTATCTAAGCGGATGCAAGACTATTTGGTCATGGTTGGGTATATACCTGGAAAAGACAATGTGGTTGCGGAAGTTTTGTCGGGGATGCTTTCACAGTTGGAGGAATGTGATGGTGAAATATGGAATAAATTTCATGTAGACTTTGTGCATTATCAGGGTGTACTGGCTGTGAAATGGAAGAATAGGAGTATCAAATTGATGACATTTTGCAAAGTGTATGCAGGTTCTTAACAGAAAAGTGGCCAAGGAAGGAGCTTTTAGATCCGAATGTGAGGCCGTTCCGGGAAGTGAGATCTGAGCTCTCTTTGGAGAATCGTATGATTTTGTGGGGGAACAGAATAATTCCTCTGAGTACCATTTGGGGTGTTAATCCTTTAATTGTACCATGAGGGTCACTTTAGCATTGTTAGGACGTAATCTGTTGTAAAGAAATTATTTTGGTAACCCGGACTGGATTTGGCTGCAGAGCGACATATCAGAGAATGTGTGTTTTGTTCAAAAGCTGATAAATCTCTGGAGAAGTTGAGACCAACTTTGGCTGATAAGCATAGATTCAAAAATCAATGGGAGATTATTGATATTATGGGGCCAATAAACACTCCACCGAGATACGTTATCATCCATATTGATTTGTTTTCGAGATGGCCAATGATGAAAGTTGAAAAGAGAGCTCTGACACTGATTCTGTTCTATATTTTTGGATCAGGTTCCTGTGTCAGATACCTCTACTATTATAAGTGATAATGGTGTACAATTCAGGTCCAACACATCTAAGGTGCATTTCAAGAGAATTGTTGTGAAACATAGACTGGGGGAGAAGGTTTGATTTGCACTGCATTCCGTCCATCGTCTGTGTGTCTACTGCTTTCTCACCCTAAGTGTGCTGTGTATGCCCAGAAGTGGGTCCCGGGCTCACTGTGCCACTGGATTCAAGCTAGCCTGGCTGATGAGGGGTGATGCCCCCAAACCATTCCCAGGATGCTTGTTTCTGGCCCAGTGAGGACCTGGGTTGGCAGTTTGGTTTGGACTGTTCCCATGAGGCACAGGCTCAAGACTGATATGCATATGGCTGGGTCTAAACTGGGGTGGCAAGGTGACCAAAAGAACAATGGATTTAATCCAGATCTCTTGACTGGGGGAGAATGTTTGATTTGCTCTGCATTCCATTCATCATCTGTGTGTCTTTTGTGAAACATAGTATTACATCTTCGTACTATTGGAGTAGTAATAGGATGGTGTTGAAATTAAGCCAGGTGCTTAAAGGGGTCATTCAGTCAGCTATTGCCAATAAGGTAGGTTGGACTGTTCTATTAGAAAAAGCAATGTGGTCTTATAGAGTCACAAATAATGAGGCAAATGAGGTTTGCCCATTTGTGATCATGAGAGGGAGAAATCCTCAGACCAAGTTTAATCCAGGTTGGTTATTTCGTCCTTGTATGGAGCAGTAGTCCTTTGAGTCAGTAAGAGAGAATATGGAATGTAATCATGAGAAAAGTATGGACTATTTCAAGAACAGTACAAAGTTGGTAAAGTTGAAGGTCAGTGATTGAGTCTGCATAAAGAGGCCTGGCATGGTTTTCAAAGAAGAAAGTTGTTTTGTTGATCCTGCTGAAGTAGTGACAGTGTTACATAATGCACTTCGTGTTAGTGATGGAAGAGTATGGAACCTCAAACGGGTGGCATTGGGCGGAATAGGAACTGTGGAGAATTTTGGACAAGTCCCTTGTGGAAGAGTATTTGGGATGATGAACCCATGTTGTCTGTAGATGTGAATGTGGAGGAACCTAGGTCATCAGTGGATGTGAATGTGGAGGAGGTACCAAGGGAGAGTGTGGTTGGGGAGTCAACTAGTGTTAAGGGGGTGGAATCAAGAGGGGAATCAACTATTGTTGAGGAGGCGGTGATGGAAGCAGAATTGAGGGGGCAGTGTGGTGAAGAAGGCGCACTTGATGGACGTTTGGTGGATACCAAGAGGGGCTAGTAAGTGGTGACCTGATCAGCAGCCTATGTATATTGTGTGTTCTTTACTACAAATTTTTTTGTGTTATAGTCAACTTTTATTTTGTGGTGTAGTTTTGAAGGGGGTGTGTTGTGTTCCTTGTTGTAATAAAAGAGGGGGATGCATTGTGGGCTTGTTTCTAAGGATCTGCACAGTATTTCATGTTCTGTGATTTCAGGGGATTCTATTAGGGGAGAAGACAGTGTGGTGGAGAAGCTGAGCAGATGTCAGTGCATGGTCTCTGCAATGACTTTGCACTCTAAGCAATACATCAGTGACTTACAACCTCAAAGATGTACTGTGCCACTACAGAAGGTCTCTTATTCTAGCACAAACAGCTACCGTCTAATAGTTTTGCTTGATGTTGACTTTAAATATTTTGCAAGCCTGTTGTCAGCAGATTTAGAGCTTTGGGCCAGCAAAGAAAATGTAATCCTTTCAATCAAACAGGAATTAAAGCAATATGCATCATTGCAGATAATTTGAGAGCACTAACAAAAAAAACACAAATCATAAAAAGCAACTCCTCTACACCTACTTTCTCACTTTCACCAAACCTTTTAACCACGTCAATGGAACCTTACTGTGGAAAAAATGAGTGAATTGGCATAATTCTGTTATGCACAATACAACTTATCTATACTGGTACCTGGACAGAAGTAAAACTCGGCTTGGTTAAAATGTACACTTGGGAGCAAATTTACAAAGAAGTGACAGAGCACGGTGTTAGCATTCTTGGCTTAATGCCGTGCTCCACCACTTCTGAAATGCAGGGCTGCACCATATTCACAACAATGCGGTGCAGCCCTGCATTTCCCCCTGCGCTGGTGCTAATTTCAGCTGCCTAGAGCCAACGCAGGCACCCTTGCACCGTAGTGCAAGGGTGCCTGTGTTGTGGGGAATGATTGTTTGTGTGTAGAAAGGTGTCCCTCCCTGCATATAAACAAACTTAAATGGCGATTTGTAACTTCTATGTGTGCTGCTTTGTGCAGCACACATAGAAGTTGCAACTCGTCATTTGTAAAAGGATTGTTTATATGCAGGAAGGGACACCTTCCTGTACATAAACAATCATGCATGGCGTTTTGTTGTTTTTATGTGTGCTGCAAAATGCAGCACATATACAAACAGCAAAAACGAGGAGTAATAAAACATTTCTCCTCGTTGCACCCTGTTTAGACTAGGTTTTCCCTGGTCTTAATTTTGGCACTGCTTCATATTTTCGGCACTCTTGTAAATATGGGGCAGTGTCAAAATCAATGGGTGTTGCAGGGGAAGGCTCACTGCAACACCCATTGCCCACCCTTTTCACGCTAAATGTAGCTGGAAAAGGTGCCTTATTTACAAGGCAGCATCAAGGCTTGTTAAATGCCGCATTGTAAATAAGGCGAAGTCTGTATCGCCTGGTGGAGAAATCAGCTTGTAATTATGCCGCTTGGAGAGGTTTTAAGCAAGGTTGCGTGCTTGTGCCGCTATATTTCAATCTCTTCACCTCCGACCTGAGTGCACAATTAGATGCAGGAGCCCCGCATTCACCAAGCATCGGTCCTCAGCCCATTACCTCTCTGCAATATGCATATGACGTGGTTCTCATGACATTAACAGTAGGAGGTCTCCAAATATAATAACTTCGGGGCATAGTATCAAGACAGGCGATAAAATTATCGCCGCTTTAGCGGCAGAAAACTGCTGCTAACACGGCGATAATGGGCTTGATAATATGCTCTATGGAATTCCAATTGAAGCCCATGTTAGATGTGAAGGGCGTCTAACATGGGCTTCAATTGGAATTCCATAAAGCATATTATCAAGCCCATTATCGCCGTTCTAGCGGCAGTTTTCTGCCACTAAATCGGCGATAATTTTATCGCCTAGCTTGATAATATGCCCCTTCATTCCTACTGTGACGAAAATCAAATGGCAGTAAACTCTGAAAAACTGAAAAAGGAGCTTGCTATTTGGGACATAGTCTTATCCCTAAAGACAACAAATACAAATACTGATGACATTGGCTCCATGACTGGGGAGGCCATGAGCAAAGCCTCAATTCATTGAAACCTAAGATTTCCTCTTTAGATCTTGTCTTTCAGGTCCTGTTATGTAAAAGACTTGATCCAAGGCGGTCTCCAATATTGAAAATGATCAAAGCAAACTTGATTCCTATCGTGGCCTATGGACAGAAGCCCACCCAGATGAACTTGGATCCATTCTCAGTGCCACTCAATCCAAGGTATACCGCCTGCTCTTCAGGCTACAATGCCTCGCGAGCCCAGATAAGGCTGGAGTTGGCTCCACGGAACAACATCGAGCACAACATTTGCCCTTTCTAAAATATATGTTGTCACTAAGACACACAGGAAACAACCTTAAAATCCTGTACCAGGGAAGAAATCCAGTCAGGCCTCATTACTATGAAGATCTCATGGTCAACATTCCTCATCACAGCCCTTTCTATATTAGGTGTTGAATCTTTGTGGGAACAGGAGCTGCACTATGGAGCCTTTAAAACATTGTTGAATAAACTAGTAAGGAGTTCATATGTTATGGACAAACAACAAAAAATAAGCCATCCTCTGCTAACAATAAACTCCTACAAAAACTTCATCCCACAGGGCTATTCAAACTTGTAAAAGAACATAATGACTTTAGGGTTTATGCAACTAGGGTTCGGTCTGCTTTCCTCGTGTGACCTGTTCCTGAAGTGGACAGCATGTTCATCTACTGAAACTAGCAGACTTATGCACATAATGTAAAGAATCGCTGGCTCCTGTGCTCTGCAATTGCACAACACTTATGAATGAACACAGACTTTGGCTCTGCAGTGCATTTAATCAATATGGCATCCGCACATGTCACCACGCTATAATTCATTGCATGCGGGCTGAATTTCCGCATGTTGTGTCTGAATTCATTCAATTCATGGAGAGGGCAGACAGGCTGCTGTAGAGATGAGGCAAACATTGAAAGCTTGCCTCACACACTGGAAGCAAAATGATCGTCCCCCATGGTCAGCAGAGGGCCTTGTATGTTTGTACTGCTTGTCCAGGCATCCTTTTTGGATTAACAAACTCGTCACTGTACTCTACAGCTCATCCTACAGCCCACGAATAAAAAGCTGCCTTATGGTTGAGCAACAGTCAAGGACTGGCTGCAAGTACCATCAGGTCGTAAAAAGTTTTGAAATGATTTAGTTTTCGCGTGGGGTAGTTACCCAAATGAAATCATTTACTATTCAGTCTCTCTGTTTAAACATTGCATTTTTCAACCTTGGGGCATATTTACAAGCCCCGAACGCCACTGGGGCCTCACTTTTTCTGACCCTCCGGTGGCGTTGCTCCAAACCCCATGTTTACAAGTTGGCATGGTTTAATGCCATCTTGTAAATATGCCCCTTTCCACTGCAGTCTGTTGCGGCAAAATGGCAGGTTATGCTGTTTGATACTGCCCCATATTTACAAGGATGGGGCAGCGCCAAAGACTGGTCTTTCGTTTTCGATGCAAGGACATTTTTTAATTTCTTCTCGTATTTTGCCCTTTCAATGTGTGCTGCATTTTGTAGCACACATAGAAATAGGAAACCGCCTCTTCGGATTTATTTTGTGCAGAAAGGTGCACCTTTCTGCAAAAATACAACCCTGAATGCAACGGAGATACACTTGCACGATTGTCCAAAGGTGGCTGCATTGGTGCTAGACTGCCAAAACGACACGAGCGCAGGAAGAAAGGACAGGAATGTACTATATTGCTTTAATATGTGCCTTCCTGCTTTTCTCTTTGGTGTAGGGCAGCACAGCAAGGTGCCTTGCTGCGCTATCCTATGCCAAAATCACATAAATACGGCCTATACGTGAATTCCTGAGAATTAAACCTGTTTTTTGTAGTTTTTTGCATTTTATTGTCAGTAGGAAAATATAATGGTTTGACTTAACTGCAATAAAATAAATTCTCAGCCAATCAATCAATTAATCACCCAATAGGGTCTCCAAGCACTGGCACATTTGCAACATGCCCAATCCCTCATCTGTGCCCAATATCATCTCAGCTAAGCCTGATGGCTTCAAGATTGCACACCGAGACTGCATCAACAAGCACAGGGTTCAAATCTCCATCATCCACAAGGAAACCATTCACTGCACCACCACCACAGACAATGCCATCCCAATCATGGGACACCTAACCTTCCAACTCCGAACCAACAGCAAAACCACCATGAGAGGCACCCTTGACTGTAGACCTCCAGAACCTCTTCCCAGTTTCTGCATCTGCCATTCCAGGATTCATCGCTCTACTCGCCATCGACTCTGAAAACTACATCAATTTTCACCTTGATGACACTAACCTCCAACATCCTCGAAAGCATGAGTAACATCAGCCTCACCCACGTTGCACCTAACCTAACAGACATCGCAGGACTCATGCTTGACTCCATTTTCTGAGCCAGTGACAGTGTCAAATACAGACATGTCACCGAGCTCACCTGGACAAACCACAGCATCGTCCACTTTACCATCTAAGGATCCCGTGGCACTGCTCCTAGCTGTCCAGCACTTCACACCAGAGCTGGAACAAGGTCTCAGAGAGCCAATGGACCGGTGCCCTCACACCTCAACCAACCTTAAACAGGCTGTCAAGAACTTCTCTGCCTGAATCACAGACTGTGCTGACAGAGTCACCCACTAAGTTCAAGATGTCCTCCAAGCAAGCTGGTTGGTGCACCATGAAATTAAGTCCCATGAAACACACTTGCAACCAACTCGAATTAGATGGCGCACCAGCATGAAGCCCACAGACTGAGAATGTCATGGGATATCCCACATAAAGTGGAAAATGTAAAATCCACCATAGCTAGAATTATGCTGTAACATTGTTCAAACAATGCACCTGTAGCATTATCACATAGTCTTCATTGACTTTATGGGAATGTACCTTGTCCAATCTAATAACGTTTCCAAAAGTTTGCCTTTATATTACATGGATACCCAAATGTGCTTGTAGTGTTATTTAGAGTAGTCTGCTATTTCTGAAACTACACTGGAAAATGATCCCCTTAAAAATGACAGAACACCAGCTACTGCTACATATGCTCAACCTATGTAATGACTAGCACTATAAAATGTAATGAAATGCTGCAAGAGCCCCTGCGTTGCTCTACATTTCTGTACAAAGTTATGCAAGGTGGTACAAATCGCTCCTTGCGTGGCTTAGTAAATATCACTTAAGGACTTGCATTGCCTTATGTCAACTTGTCTAACAGGACAATCCAAGTCCTTAGTTGATCTCGGCCTTAGTCTCTCAATTGGAATCCAAAATCCTACATTAAGGCAACGTTAAAGCCTGTGGCCGGTGGCTCCCTTGAAGTTGGACACATGGTCTCTGAGCTGCCACTTAAGCCTTTGGTTTTAGCATCAGAAGCTCTGAGCTAGAATAAGCTAGATTTTGTTGTTACTGAGGCTGATTCGCTAGTCAGATATTTTTGCCACCTTGCCACAGTTGCATCTTCAGATCTAGTCACCTTTTGGTTCTCACAATCCTCCACTGGGTCTGTGAGGGTCCAGTATAGCCAGATACGTTTGCAGTGTCTTTGGTTTGACCTTCCTGGACAAGTCTAACGGTTCTGATCTTCTCGAGGTGAAATAAATGTTTATGCTCTGCTTTCTCCAACTACTGGAAAAGTTCTTTTTGCTCAGCCAATTACCCATAAGGTATTCAGGGTAGACTTATAGGCACTAGATTACTCTCCAGCCAGGGCATCTGCAGAGTAAAGTCCTATGTGGTCGTATGGGCCCTATTGGAGTCATGTATCCTTCTGCTTTTCATATTCCTGGAGCAGTCAAATAGGAGGCCAATCACTTGACTCTTAAAGAGCAGTTCCACTCCGTGGATACCAGGAGAAGTCAGTGGTCCTTGACTCCTCTTATTGTAGAAAGAGTCAGTATTCTTCTTTATTCCAGTAGGTCTCCTCCTTAGGATTTAGTATTCAAAGGTCCATGAATATTCTGAGGAAGTGGTGGTGAGGTGGCAGTCTTATTCTGTGCACTAAAAAGTGATTAGAGAATTTCCTCAACCCAATCCTGGCTACTTTCCCGCCCTATCACCACCTCCTTTTGCAGCACTTCTCTGTGCTCCACTGTAAAATTCCCAGAAGCCCTACTTCTAAGATCGTTAAACCCATCTTCTCTCTGGAAGAGCTCCAGGTAGGCTATTAGCTACACCCCCTACTAGATGAACTCTCCTCTCCTCCGTCAAGGTCAGAACTGGTTCTCCTTCCTGCTGGGCTTGGATGCAGAAGGGGCTCTTGAATAAATGAGAGTAGATCTTGTAGCACCAGTTGGAGCAATAAGTCAAATGAAGAAGTGTTAAGGCTGCACTGTGTTTTGACAGCTGCCCTGTGTCACTCTCAGATAACTAATCTGCGCTAAATTGCTGTTTGTTGACAACATGTTTGCCATCCTGGGCCCTAAGTCTAGAGTATAGTCCTCTGGCAGGCAGAGTCATCAACTTCAACCAGGAATTTGTTTTGGCTCATAAAGGTACAATGAGTGGCAGAACAGGTTTTAACCCAGTTCTGGCTAAGGCGGCCAAAGTACATTTTTACAAAGTTATTTTTCCACTAAGGTTAGCAAAAATATGATTCCATCACTAAATTAAATAGAAAATTACTTTAGATTATTTCACTAGCATTTACCGAAGTGAGGATGGAAATAAATATTTCAATCCCACCTAGCAGTGTATTTAAGGAAAATGTAGCAAAACCTATACAGAGAAAATAGCTTTTAGGCTTTCTTACATTCTGGGGGGCAGATTTACAAGCCCCGTGCGCCACATTTGCGCCGCCGTTGCATCACTTTTGTGATGCAGCGGCAGTGCAGAGCTAGCGCCATACTGTGACAGATTTACAATGTGACGCATCTAGGGAGATGCGCCACGTTGTAAACCCCTGCGCCACATTAAACCCACGTCTGGTTTAATGTATGCAGTGTGGGTGTTACGTCGGAAAAAGCCATGGAAAAGTAACGCAGTGAAATCTACGAGATTTCACGCAGTCACTTTTCCGACGCTGGTGCGTCAAATCCTTATGACTGCTTCAAGCAGGCGTAAGGCCTGACGCACCATGTTAGGGGTAGGGCAGGTTGGAACAGTGCTGGAGTCGCGTTGCGCTTGCGACACAACTTCAGCACTGCGCCAACCTTACGCCGGCAGATGCGTCACGCATCTTCTTGTCCTTGCGCCACGATGCACCGCATTGTAAATGCGGCGCATTTGCGGTGGCGCAAGGGCAAACTTGCGTGATGCATCTTCCCTGGCGCATCCCTGCTGATTTGCAGGGATGCACCAGGGAACGTAAATCTGTCCCTGAGGGCACACTTTTCTACATTTATTAAGCTGCTTCACCAAATATAATATTCCCTGCCCTGTGGTCTCACAAGGCACACTTTAGAGGTGACTTATAGAAAAATAGGTTTCCTTACATGGAAGGGGAACTTTTCCTTGACATGTGCTACCGCAGTGCCTTTATAATGCGGTACAAAAGGGGGTGGTGATGGACGGAGCATCAGAACCAATCAAACACTCACACCCAGTCAACAGATCTGGGTTTGATCCATCACCGTTCTTTAGCCCACTCTGCCACCCCAGTTCAGACATGGCCATATGCAAATCAGTCTGACCCTGTGCCTCTTGGGAACAGTCAAGCCCGAACTGCCAAGCCATGCCTTCCCTGGACCGGAAACAAGCTTCCTAGGACCGGTCTCTGGCATTTCAGCCGTCTTCAGCCAGGCTTGCTTGAATCCAGTGGCAAAGTGAGCAAGGGACTCACGTCTGAGCATACCCTGCCAACTTATGGCGAACAAAGCGGTACAAAAGGGGGTGGTGATGGACGGAGCATCAGAACCAACCAAACACTCACACCCAGTCAACAGATCTGGGTTTGATCCATCACCATTCTTTAGCCCACTCTGCCACCCCAGTTCAGACATGGCCATATGCAAATCAGTCTGACCCTGTGCCTCATGGGAACAGTCCAGCCCGAACTGCCAAGTCATGCCTTCCCTGGACCGGAAACAAACTTCCTAGGACCGGTTCTTGGCATTTCAGCCGTCTTCAGCCAGGCTTGCTTGAATCCAGTGGCAAAGTGAGCAAGGGACTCACGTCTGAGCATACCCTGCCAACTTATGGCAAACAAAGCGGTACAAAAGGGGGTGGTGATGGACGGAGCATCAGAACCAATCAAACACTCACACCCAGTCAACAGATCTGGGTTTGATCCATCACCGTTCTTTAGCCCACTCTGCCACCCCAGTTCAGACATGGCCATATGCAAATCAGTCTGACCATGTGCCTCATGGGAAAAATCCAGCCCGAACTGCCAAGCCATGCCTTCCCTGGACCGGAAACAAGCTTCCTAGAACCGGTTTCTGGCATTTCAGCCGTCTTCAGCCAGGCTTGCTTGAATCCAGTGGCAAAGTGAGCAAGGGACTCACGTCTGAGCATACCCTGCCAATTTATGGCGAACAAAGCGGTACAAAAGGGGGTGATGATGGACGGAGCATCAGAACCAATCAAACACTCACACCCATTCAACAGATCTGGGTTTGATCCATCACCGTTCTTTAGCCCACTCTGCCACCCCAGTTCAGACATGGCCATATGCAAATCAGTCTGACCTTGTGCCTCATGAGAACAGTCCAGCCCGAACTGCCAAGCCATGCCTTCCCTGGACCGGAAACAAGCTTCCTAGGACCGGTTTCTGGCATTTCAGCCGTCTTCAGCCAGGCTTGCTTGAATCCAGTGGCAAAGTGAGCAAGGGACTCACGTCTGAGCATACCCTGCCATCTTATGGCGAACAAAGCGGTACAAAAGGGGGTGGGTTTGATCCATCACCGTTCTTTAGCCCACTCTGCCACACCAGTTCAGACATGGCCATATAATGCAGCACAGTCAGAGCACAGTGTTTTTTTGTCATATATGTAGGATGTGCAGATATGCACTGCAGACCACACATGACCTTTCACTTTATGATACTGATGCAATTTTTGTGCCATCAACTATGCCCTTACAGGAAAGTTGAATAGACCAATTGGATGAAACCAATTTCCCGAATACAATTTTAGGGCTACAGCACATGCACTGTCGCAAAGAAAAAAGTGTCACAGGCCAGAGAAGTCTAGTAGTGACAGGTACATCTCCCTGGACGTTCTCTGGAGGGAAGAATTTGTGTCTGTCAAGAGGCCCATCTGGATGATGTTTTGATGCCACTTGTAAGGACCGGCCAAGTATTAACTAACATTGAGCGTATGTTTTATGGAATGAATTTTCCAAAATAAACATTTGCTACCACTTAATACCACTAACCTTTCAATCTAGATCTTATAGGAATAATGCTAACCTCCTCACCTCCCTGAATCAACCGACAATGATGCAAAGGGTAACAAGCCTGCCAGAAGTTGACAGAGGGAAGAGATGTAGGAAAAGAGTTTGAAATACAGACATTGGATATGTTCACTGTGCCTGTTTTTACTGCTGGACTCAACCTGCAGTTCAAAAGTGTTGATATCTAAACTAAGCCTGGGCAGAGATCGTGTAGAAGTTCTACGTAGAACTCCGCGAAGTGGTAACAAAAACTCTGCTGTGCTACGCGAAGTTGCATTTATGTGATGTTTCTGCCATACAGCAACGTATTGCGTGTTCGGGGGAAATATTGCACAAACTGCACCATGCGGTCACACAGAGGTGTGGCCATCTTGTTTTCTTCTCTGTTATGGTGTTGGGGCCTACTTTTTGAATCATCCCTAAATCTTTTCAACCCTTCTTTCCCCAAAAATGTTTCTGATATTTTTTTGTCTATTATCTTTCCCTCCTTCTTTTTAAGTGTATATTTTGCATTTTCTCCTTCCTTCTTCTCCCTGTTATTTTTGTATACCTTCTCCATTTTATCTTCTGCCCCCCCAGCATCATGGCAGAGACCCCTGCCATTAAAATGGCAGCAACGAAGAGCCGCCTTCCTTGCCTTGTTTTCAGAGATGGAGGTGGCAGTGCTGTTTTTTATTTTGCAGCACCACCTCTCCCACACCCTGGCAGCAAGCGGCAGGCCTGGGTCTGGGTACAGACTCCAAGAGCACCAGCAGCAGTGGCCGCGGATGTGCCAGGCAGTGTATCGCTGCTCTGGAGTGCAGCACACCCACAATCAGCTGCCGCATCGGTGGTCCGACATCCTGGACTGAGAGAGGGACCTGCTGGACCTGCTAGGGGTTGAGGTCGCGGGGCCTGGTGAGTAGCTACTTATTTATATTATTCTCACTTGTGAGTTCTATGTTATTGCTAATATTTTTTCCCAAATAGCAAGCATGCTGCTCACATGAAGGTAAGTTACATTTGCAAATCTTATATTATGTGATTGCTATTCTAGACAGGTGCTCGGCACTACCTAATCGTACATGTTTGCAACTTTGCGCTTGCTTGTGCTGATTATGTAAGAACTTAAATTAAGTAATGCAGATTAGAGAGACACTCCTTTCCTTTGTCCTGTCACTAAGATAGTGGTAGTTAGAGCTAGTAATGTACGGTGCTCATTCTCTCACCTTTTTTGTAGATCGTACAGTGACAAGCAACCAACCAATTTGGTGTATGCATGCATCCATCAATGCTTTTAAAGACAAAATGCAGACTTAATGAATTGGCCCGTCAAAGGGGGTTGAGAATGATTGCGAATGGGATCGGAACATAGCAGCAAATATAATTTGTTGAAATGTATTCCAAAGTCTTTTGAATAGGCCAGCTAGGTAGGTTTTAGAGATGTGGAATAGATAGATCTATATGTAATACTAGTCTTCTACTAGTCGATATGAGTTAGGAAAGCTCAATGTTATTGCAATTACTGTTTCCTGTCCAAAAATCATTTTGGAGAGATTATGAATTTACCACCAATTATTTCTTGTCTCTTAAATTATGTCTTACATCAGCATCCAGAGGCAAGAGTAAGAGGTCATGGGAGGCGGGTGTGGGAGCTGGAGGTGCCTCCCAGAAGAATGCTTCTCAGCCAATAACTCTGCTGGGCCCAGTAAATCCTCCTGTTGTTAATATTAATATATATTTCCCGAACTTTTACTGCTCCTTGATTTGAACTATTTTCCTCCTGTATTCTAATTTTTTTTCCCCAAATCCTCTTAGATCTATCCTTTTCAAAAATCTTGTTATCCCTGCATTATCCTATTTACTAAGGTATTTTATATCTCTAGTGTCTGAATTTTACCTCAAACTGCCTCGTCTGTGCTAGTATGTCTGTAGCTTCCTTTCTTCGGGTTCTTTAGTCAGCTTACCCTCTCCCCATAAATGTTTTGTGGAATGCCTAGTAGTGGTACAGTAAGACTCAGAGAATCCCACCCACCCAAACAAAAGATTAATAAATGGGCAAGAGAGGCCTAGTGGCAGGCTAGGAGCTCCATCTCCAAAGTGTCGAAATGCTCCTCCATCCTGGCTTCCAGGCACGCCATTCTCTGGAGCATGCTGCTCTGAAAAGCTCTAAAGAGTCTATAGGGGGAGCAGGAGTGGTTGAATGGTGGAAGGCAGCTGCCAGACCACAGCGCCGCACTACCGGAGGCACTGGGGCCTGCCTGGGGTCCGGGGCATTGGCGGCTGCAGCTGCTGCCACATCCTACTCCTCCTTCTCCAGGACCATCAGCTGCTGGTATTCGGCCTTGATTACCTCCAGCTTCTTTGCCAGGTCCTGGCTGTTACCTCTTGTCTTTTGGGTTGTGATGGATTGGCAGGAGTAGCTATATCACATAAGAAAATAGTCAACTTGTAACCAATATTCTTAGCACAACAGTAACACATAAAATTATGTAGTGGCAAAGACAGTAGCACTAGCAGTACATAACATTTACTGGTATTCTCGATTCCTCAGGCTATTCTATTTTGATGTGATTGGAGTTTCAGGCATTGAGCACTATGGAGTATACAAGTATTCTTCTTCTCTCTCTTGTTTAGCTAAAATAATGTAGGCATGCCAGCTCAGCTTGCGCCAAGGCAGGCATACTTGTGTCTTGTTACTTTGCTCCTGTCTGCAGGCAGGGCAGCTGTACTACACAATTATCTCTTTTCCTATCATGGCCATGCTCTGTAAAATGCTCAATTTCACTTTCACCCTGACTACAACAAGGCAGATAAATACTTACAAATATATGAATGATAAATGGCATGACGTGAGGTACTACTATTGTAACCTTGCATCCCATAGGCTACCCATGCCTGACCGTGGTGAAATGCCGAGAGTAGGAGTGGGCCTTGGAGGGAGGCGATTGATGATGGGTGGGTATATAATTTAGCTTGTGCTTGAAAATGACTGTGAGTCAAGGGCGTAGTCTGAAATACAACCTCGCTCAAACCTTTGAATTAAAAACCTTGATAAAAAAAAACATTTCTTGTTTACTCATCTTCCCAGGGATTTTTCCATTTATCATTGCATTGTTCTTCTAGCATTATTTTTGTTCTTCACCTTTGGTTTTGCTTCTCCA
Source organism: Triturus cristatus (assembly GCF_964204655.1). Classification (NCBI taxonomy): domain Eukaryota; kingdom Metazoa; phylum Chordata; class Amphibia; order Caudata; family Salamandridae; genus Triturus; species Triturus cristatus. The sequence continues at coordinate 318,835,044 of NC_140589.1, read as the reverse complement.
TCACCGTTTAAGTTTAACATTCTCTTCATCCAGTCTTCACCTATGAATACCATCCATCCATCCAAACATGGCTATCATTATCAACAAACCTTTCACCAACATACATTTTGTCATTTAACCACCCATGCGTCCTTGCTTTGACCCATCAAACACCCGGAGGATTCCTTTCACCCATACACTTTCACCCACCCAGGCAGGCATCCTTTCTTCCACCTTTCACCTATCCTTCACCCACCCATGCATCCTATCAGCCACCTATATGCATCCTTTCATCCATGCATCCTTCTCTGCCAATCATATTACATTTCACCCTTTCTCCTTCCATCCTTCTTTCCATTTTCCATCAACCCATCAAGGTTGGACTCTTCTTCATGAAACTTTCTCGGCTGAGTTGAAGATAGAAGAGGTAATTAGTTACTCAACTTCCACTGTATATGCTAATACTAAGTAAAGAGGGGTGTCTTCCACTGTTCACAACTTAGTCTTAACAGTACAGTGTACACCCTTGTACGGAGTATATAAATAGTCAATAAGCACACAATATTATTTATCACCACCAGCTTCTGCCGCTGGCTCACCGCCTGCAGCTGCCGCATCTGTTCCCTGGATGGCTCCGCCATCCCTGCTGGCCCTGGCACTGGTGGTCAGTGCAGCTAGAAAAAAAAATACACATTTTTTAGATGCCATATACGCCTCCCCCTTTTTATTTTTTTCCGTAGAAAATCTTTAAATACATATACCACACACATCACTACAATCCGGGTACAGACAGTATGTCCTATAAAAAATAATAAAGGATCCGGTTGGGCATACTGTTGGTGGCAATTTTTGAAAAGCCTCTCAAGAAGAAATCTGTAAAGGACTAGACTGAGGGGCTAGAGCTATTGGCAAATCAGAGTTTTTGAAAAGAAATAAGTGGCTAACTGGGCAGATAATCGGACATAAGGTCTTCTTGGTTGGCAATTGTAATGGTGCTGTCCTTCTCCTCCTCGTATTTCCTCCAAGCCATCATGCACGGTAATCAGTTCACAATCAACTGCTGGTTGAAATACTAGGTCTAGATAAGAAGAAGACACAACTTTGGGGTGTCCAAGAATGAGACTGAGCAGCCCTGCCTGCAAAGTTTAAACTAAATTGATTGTGTGTGACTAAAATGATTTATGATCAGAGATGATCAGACTGTGCACGCCGCTCCGCAGCGGTGCTGACACAACACTAGTTATTAAACTGTGTTATGTACACTAAAAGTCTGCCTGGTACGCAGCGCGTAACGTTGGCCAAAAACACTTACTTCATTAACTAGAGTTCAGAGCACACTGCTGCATGATCATGCATTCTTCTTCTCCCAGCAGAGTGACTTACTGACATGTTCCCAGCCCGGCCGCACTTTGCGCCCGCGATGTCTGCGATGCCTCTGATGCGCGGCGTCGGCAGCCATGTGTGTCCTGTTGGTGAGTGACTGATCAGTCACTCACTCACTGCTCGGACTGGTCCGGCAACGCCAGGGTGTTTTATTGAATTTGCGGCAGACAGGAGCGGCAGCGCATGGAGGACTCACTCTCAGATTGAGTCCCCTGCCACTTCTGACCTCACTTCCTCTTCCTCCAGCCCAGGACGGGACGAGGCACTACGGTCACATCTGTATTGGACCCCCTGGTTTGCCACAGTGTAGCAACCACTGCTGAGCCTGCCTGGGCAGGCCCCCCCGGTCTTGGTAATTGGCAGAGTGTGTCACTCAGTCAGTGTGTCTGGTGCGTGTGGTGTCTGAAAGCCGCACAGCGCCGGGCTGCAGGAAATATAATTATGTTGCCAGCATGACGAGTCAGCTGCGGGGCAGATTTTATTTGTAAGTTACAATACATTGTAGCACTCTCAGCCACTCCAGAGCTGAGAGCAGACATGATTAACTATTAATTTACTGCCCAGTGCCTGCAGCAATTCTGGGGGGAGCAGCTGGCAGGCGCCAGCGCCGGCGGCTCACACTGGCACCCTGCATAGACAGAGTTTCAGAGTGGCAAAAATGCGTGACAATGCATTTCAGTGCAGTGATGTGGAACACCACACTGAAATGCGTTAGCATCACACCTGATTCGTGAAACTTGGCAGGACTAGACAGTAGCAGCATGCTAGCGGACTAGTTGAATACTAGTGAAAGCACCAGATCAAGAAGCGAGGTTCCACTCCCTCCAAGCCGAACTCAAACTGTAGAATGAGGAATATTCATTGCAGGGAACTAATTAAATTGAAATAAAAACTGAGTTAATGCTGTTTTTGATGCACATTTGCCTAAACAATTAGACAGTCACCAGAGGGAGACTAGAGTATGACTAGTAGTACACAAGAAGAAGACTGCCAAACGAGAAAAGATAATACGCAATGCTAAAGTAAAATAAAAAATCAGAATGGTGAGCTAGTAAAATTTGCCAAATATGAGGTTGACTCGAGCTATGAAGTGGGCAAGCATAACCTTTTGGTTTATGTTCCTCTGAAAACAATTTAAATATTGAATACTGTGTATTGGTTGGCAGTCTATTATATATAATATTGCCAGTGTGCGATATACTTAGAGCAGAAGAAGATCCTTGCCCAGCCTTGAGTTGGTGTTGCTTTCACCACATCTGCCCCACCAAGTGTATGATCAATTAATGGTGTAAATTTAATTAAGTCACACCTCAATAAATCACACAGTCTGAGTTAAGAGGGTTAGGGGTTCGATGAATGGATGGGGAGCGCGATTTGAGGGAAAGGGTTGACAAAGACAAACATTACACAAGGACAACATTCATCTTGGCAGCCGACCATCATAAACATGATATGGGAGAAAAAGGAAATGCATGCATGATGATGAATACTAGTACAGGTAAATCAAATTAAATTGTCCGTCTGCACCCAGAGAGACCCAAGTTACATTATGCTGTGTTGTACCGAGCTTTGAAAGATAATACAAATAAAATTAAAATATCTATACGAGTCAAGTCAACAAACATAAACAACACACATAGTTCTAATGATTAAAGAGAAAAAAATGATACTGTATTGCCTAATTGGGAGCTGCATCTGCATTCCTCTTGGACTGTGTGTCAATCATGGATGCCTGGCTGATGCGGTTTAATAAGGTAAGCGCAAGTATGTTATATTGTTTTTCCAGTATGGTGCAGGGTAAAGGGCCTGTAGATTGAAAAATAAAAATTATATTGAAGAATCAAGGAGAAAGGTTAAACTGCATATGGAGTGCAAAAAGAACACTCAGAGGCAGCATGGCTAAATGTCTATTTCTGGCAGCTACCTTCAACAACTGGCCCCCCACCCAACCACCACTTAGCTTTGAATTTGAGCCACACAACACTGAGCACACACACCCTGCAACATAGCATTTTCCCAATCAAGTAAAAAATCAACACACCGCTGTCAGTCACACCACTCACCACCACTACACAAACATGTATAGGTCTGGTGTTGTTTACCTTTAGGCCACTTTAAAGTCATCATCTCCAAATCAGTTGGTTGCACTGACTTTGAAAACTTCCATCTTCTTCTGGTGGCAGTTATCGTAGTAGTAACACTCCTGCCCATGCCCTGAGCCATTCCATCATCTCTGATCCTCCTGAGTCTGACTCCAAGTATAGTGTACAACTCCATACCAACTGTTTCCCGAGTTCTGACTCAAAATGCAATAGATCGGCCTGTAGTTGTACAATTTTGCCTTGATCATCAAGAAGGGAAAGATTGAGTAATTTTTTGTGTAGACTAGATTTGTGTTATCTAAGGGACTGGTCGGGTATGAGTCTTTAAGGAGTATAAAGCATGAAACAATAAAACAATAGAGTGTGGACTGTGAGGAGCGGACCCGGTGAAGGAATCTCACTATCTTATCTCTCAAAGGGGATGGAAAAAAATAACCTTCAGGGTAAAATTATTGATCAGCCTTCGGCAGGACACCAACATTTTGAATCTCAATCATCACTAACTCTTTAAGCGTAACAAACAAACAACCAGTCTCACACTACCTGTCACCACATGAAGTACCTCTTCTCAATCTCAACACACATGACGATGACATATCACAACAAGTTCACATTGAAACAAACAACAATCACTCAGCATGCAATGCATGCAAGCATTTACCAGTACTTCCAGTGTGCTCACCTTGATCAATTGGTGGTACATTGCAGAATGCAGAACCTCCATTTGTTCAAGGCGCAAAGCATTACCAATGTAAATCGAATTATAATAATACCCTCTAGGGTAGGAAAGGATAGATAGTCATGGCCCAGGGTTGGAGGCAGGCACACATTTGTTTGTATTCTCCATCCAATGTCTGGCTTGAGGGACTTCTTCACTGCACACAGTTGCAATTCCAATCTGGCAATAAAATGTGTCTACGAGTAAGACGGTGGAGATGAATTGGTCAACCAGACACACAATAATAACAAAGTAAATAATGTTCCCTAGCTATTTATTTTTTTGTTTTTTGTTTTTGGCGTCAAAGGAAGAAATAAAGCCTAGTAGTCAGGGAAGTACAGCTTGTCCTCAAGCTCCGGTGGTATGTCCAGCAGCAGGCCATCTAACACCCTATTTCCATGACCTGAGTCTCCGTTATCTTCCTCCTGTGTTACTTCAAGTAAGTGCTGATTCCTTTTGATCAACAGCACCAGCAGCACTGAAAACACACTCTGCAGAGACACTGCTACAGGGCAAGCCAGATAGTTTATTGCCAGACTGCTGAGCACTGGCCATTGACGCCTCTTCCCATACCAATTCACCAAAGGGTTTTGATCAAGGTAGACCTCTGTAGCGTCATTCAGATAGGCCTGGACCATTTACGTAATGTTCATTGCTGGTGCTGAACTTTGCTCGACCGCTTTTGTCTTCGCCTCTGCACTAGACTTATGCTATGCCAGTAGAAACCACTCAGTTGCAGATTTGGGGGCTGATGCTCCTGGTCTTTTTGTTTTTGATGGTGTTCTCGTTGTTGGTTTTGTCTGCTGTAGGCCAACATCACTGCCCTCAGGCTCTGAACTTGAAGGTTGCCTCACAGCAATTGTGCCCTGGAGCAGTGGGCCTCTAATTCCCTGACATTCTTTTTCTAGCTCACTGCCTTGCTCAGTTATCCATGTTTTGAATTTTCCAACATTCCCGTCTGAAAAAGGAATGAAAGTGGACAGTAATGGTTTGTACCGTGGAACAAGAATTGTGGCACAGATGTAATGTTTAGAGAGGACACACGGTCTCTTTGCACCTTTGTATTAGCATACAAGCAAAGAGTTAAGCTCTCCACCAAGTCATACGCATATTTTTTGTGCTCCGCACCTGTGTACATTCCAGACACCTCCTTTAGCTGTTCCTGTAGCATGTGCAACAACGGAATAGCTTGGCCCATAGTACTGTCCTCATTGCTGACATTCCGTGTGAACACCTGAAAAAGAAGCAGCATCTCTGTCAAACATTTAACTAGGCCCCATCTCAATGAGCATGCCTTTCACAGTTGCATCCTCTCTTTGCATTTCATATTAATCAATAGGCTGCTCAAACAGACGTTTAAGTATGTAATAAGTGGAGTTCTGGAGTGTTGGCACCTCTTGTATGACTGCTTTAACAGGCATTCTATCATCACGCTGAATGACCCTCAGCTGTTTCTGGGCTTTAAATGAATGGATAAAATGAGTGCAGATTCTTCTGCAGGTGGACAGTAAGTTGCTTACTTGGTCTTCTTTTTTTAGAAAGCCCTGTACAATGATGTTGATGCCGTGCAGTGGACCCTGAAATAACGACCATCGGCCATGGCCTTCACTATATCGCTGCCTTTGTCCGTGGCAACAAATCAAATCTTAAGCCCTATTGGTCACAGCCATTCAAAGACCTTGTTAAAGTCTTCCAAAATGTTTGCAGCTGAATGGGATTTCTCCATTGAGAATATCGTTACTGTCACATGCTTCAGAGCAGCATTAAAAATCTCAGCAGTGTCAACACCTGCTGATGTTATTTCTCTAGCCCCCACAAAAGAGATCCAGTGTGCAGTGATGCACATGTAATCAGTCGCTTGGCAACTGGTCCACATGTCTGTTGTCAGGTGGATGCTGTGGACAGCACGCTGCTGCAAAGCTTGTCCAAGCAATTCAAACACATTGTGATGTAGCACTGGAACAGCAACTCTGGAAAAATTGGACCAGCTGGGAACCTTCCATTTTGGGCAGATGGCTGCCACAAATTCAAGAAAACCCACCCCTTCAACAGAAGAAAAAGGAAGGTGGTCCAGCTCTATAATTTTTTACCAGATTCACATTGTACAAAGTTGGGTGGTTACGCTCGTCCTCCCTTCTGGCCTAAACATGCCAGGAATAGTAGACTGAATTTTTTTCTTTCTTGATGCCACTGACGTCTTTAGAGCAGGCGGTGGTAGGCTCAATGTGGTTTTCAGGGTGGCAGTCACTGTCCTCTGTTGCCTTGGTGTCTGTCTCTGAGTCTTGTGCCATTTTGATGTTGCCTATGTGGGCGATACTACTGCACTGCTGCAAAGAGGGCTGCTTTGCGTAATGAAGATGTCATCCTCTTCTTTACCTTCCACCGTGATCAGATTAGATTCGGATTTCCTGCTCAGCCGGCTTTCACTCCCTTCCCCAACAACACTTACAGTTTTTGGGCCTCTAAGGTGCGTCTCCCAATGGATCATATGGTGCTTTCTCCAAACGGTTGTTTGGCCCCCAATACCATACTTTGTACCAAGCTTATCCCGACTAACACTTGCTCATCAAAGGGAGCATATGGCAATGTTTGCCTCCTTCTCGCTAACCGAAAAGAAGTCCCAAACTGGGGAGCTCAACTTTCTGACACTGGTGCCATTGCCGGATTACCTGGTGGCAGTAGGTGGGAGTTTTGACATTTGACTCTCAGCAGTAACTACTTCGACTGAGGCAGACCAAGTGGTGTCTAGATCATCAGAAGCGGGGCGTGAAGAAGATAATGAACCACTAACTCTCCTTTTTCTAGCTGGAGATCTGGAAGACAATGGATCTTCTGGAGCAGATTGCTCTCTTGAACTGCTCCTAATTCGGGAGGAACTACTTTTGGCGGTAGTAGCTGCCATTCTTGTTGTTGTCCACTTCTCAGAGTTTTCTGCCAGAATTGGGTACTGCTTTGCAATAGAGATAAGTCAATGTCAACATCACTGCTCATCGGTGTTGCCATGATTAGACTGGCTGCCTCTGTGACAGACATGGGCTTTGGCCTAGATTTGGGTGGGTCCACTGATTTGGGGGTGCTACTCCCAGCTTGCTCCCCTGAAGCCGGTGCGGTGCCCCTTCTTCTTCTCACTGGCCACTTTCTTGGTAGCAGTTTTAGTAACTTTCTTTGGGGCCATCTTGAAGCTGTCAGTTAGCAGTGACCCTTAGCTTCACAAATTGAGGAGATGTCTGATGTGTGGGTCATTCACGAGTCATTCCGTGCAAAGGTCTTCCATCTGGCAATACTGTGGGTGATGTTGTCGGTTTCTTGTTGTGCACCTAAAAGAAAAGAAGCAAGAAGGACATCAGTGAAACGTGGTATTGTTGCACTTCAATTATATCTATTTGTAAAATGGAAAACCACACCAACATAAACTTTCATGGTGACTGACTGTACATTCAGGTAGAATAAGAAAGAGCAAAACAAAACAATATACATACAGATGAAACTGTTTGCTTTATGTGCATCATGTGATGTCACTCACGTGTGATGCTGATGTGGCACTCAGGGAGGTGCAGCTGACAAATGATGACAATGGAAGGAATAATCCCTACACAATGAATGTTGTTGTGCACCTATAGCAGACATGGGGTCGATTGATGCCATATATAGTGTAAAATGGTATGAACAAAAAAAGGAAAAAAGTAATACAAAAAATAAGTTACAAAAATTGAACAAATATAAAATATAATTTACTAATTAATAAAAAAATGGAAACATTAAAATTAAAAAGTTAAACATAAGTGAAGTTATCCTCGAAGATATAATAATACGTTTTTATTAAACTGCTATCTAATTACTCAACCATCCATGCAGCCTATGGCAAAAGGGCAAATTTGGTTGGACGCACAAAATGGCTGCCAGCCAGTGCCACATTGTCATCTACAACAACACTGAGCAGGAAAGCATTTATTGGGAATAAAGAGAAGACATGCAGGCCTATAGGGAAAGTTGGATATACAAAATGGCAGCCACCCACATGGTCACAACAAGAAGCAGCAGGCCTAGAACAAAGAAGGCATGCAGGCTTATTTCAAATCACACTGGCTGCCTATACAAAATGGCAGCCAGCCACACGGTCACAACAACAACAACCAGCAACAAGGTAAGGCCACAACAAAGAAGACATTCAGGCCTAAGGCAAAAGCAGTACCTTGGCTGCCTACACAAAATGGCCACCAGCCACATGGTCACAACAACAACCAGCAAGAAGGCATGGCCACAACAAAGAAGACATGCAGGCTTATGGCAAAAGCACACTGGCTGGATACACAAAACGTCCGCGAGCCACATGGTAAGACAAAAAGAAGCAGGAGGCCTAGAGCAAAGAACGCATGTAGGCCTATGGCAAAAGCACACAAGCTGCCTACCCAAAATGGCCACCAGCCACATGGTCATAACAAGAAGCTGGAGGCCTAGAGCAAAGAGCGCATGCAGGCCTATGGCAAAAGCTCACTGGCTGGATATACAAAATTGTCGCCAGTCACATGGTCACAACAAGAAGCTGGAGGCCTAGAACAAAGAACGTATGCAGGCACATGGCAAAAGCCCACTGGCTGGATACACAAAATGTCTGCCAGCCTTATGGTCACAACAAGAAGCTGGAGGCCTAGAACAAAGAACACATGCAGGACTATGGCAAAAGCACAGTGGCTGGATACACAAATTGGCCGCCAGCCATGTGGTCACAATAAGAAGCTGGAGGCCTAGAACAAAGAATGCATGTAGGCTTATGGCAAAGGCACACTGGCTGCCAAAATAAAAAGGGTGCCAGCCACATGGTCACTCACAAGTCACAACAACAAGAGGCAGGAGGCCAGTAAAACAAACAGTCAAAATATGACTATATAAAATGGCCCCTGGCCAGGGGCCACGTGGCATCTGTTACAAAGCCATATGGTAGCTTATGGCAAACACACAAACACACACACTGGCGGGACAAGGGAGGCATGGTAAATAGAGAAAACATCCTTAATTCAGCAATTCCAAAAACAAAAATTAACAACACACATCTTTCAAAGGCATTTTCCAACCTAGTCCTATACACTGATTGCATGAAAAAACATGAAATACAACACAAAAGCACATTTTGTATTTTAGTCCAAATCCATCCATGACCTAAATGCTGTAAACACCACAGAAACAGCTATTTCATGCACCCATGACTAGTGCTGGGCCTACTGGCTGGAAGGCCGATTGGCAGAGTAGGCCTCATAGTGAATTAAATCAATATTGCAAATGTATTACAAAACATGGAGAACATGTAGTAAACTGTGAAATATTTTACTTTACAAAAGAAGAAAATAAAATGCAAAGAAATCAGTGATCACTAGGCCTCTACTGAAACAACAGGCCACCCATCACAATAATCCATTAACAGCACGAATAAATACAGGTACACAGCCCCAATCAAACAAACAACACCAGTTTTTCAAATTGCAAAATCTCAAATTCAAAAGTCCTGAAATCCAATGATATCTGCAGCAGACACAAAGAGTGATTCTTTCAGCTCCAAATCCAAATAAAAATTGACCAGGAGATGGACAAAGCACTGATAGGAGCTGTTGGAAATGGCCCTTTTTGCAGGGTCATCCCTAAACTTTTTGCCTTTCTCCTGTATTTTTTCTGACCTGTTTGTGTTGATTTTATGACTCTGGGCACTTTACCACTGCTGATCAGTGCTAAAGTGCATATGCTCTCCCTTTGTAAATATGATATGTGAATTGGTATATCCATGATTGGCTTATTTGGTTTACCTGTTAGTCCCTAGTAGCGTGGCCTGTTTGTGCCCAGGGCTGGTAAACCAAATGCTGCTGGTGGGCCTGCAGCGCTGCTTTGCGCCACCCACAGAAGCAGCTTGTAAAGTGTATCTCAGACCTGTCACTGCAGTGTCTGTGTGCAGTCTAGAACTGCCATCTTGGTTGTGAACTGCACCCACTTCCCAGCCCCTGAACTTTCCTGTAGCATCATGTAAGCCCCCCCAATGGTAGGGTGCATTGTATGTGTAAGGTGGGACATGCTCTGATGTGTGTAGCATGTCCTGGTAGTGAATTACACCCAATTTCGTTTTTCACTACTGTAAGGCTACCTCTTCTCCATAGGCCAGAATGGGCAGTTTGACTATTACACTCTATAGTCCTAACTGACCCCAGGAACATGGTAGAAAAACCAGTTTAGTATGCCTGAGCTCAGAATATTAAAATATATCTTTTAGTGAAGGTTATTTTTATATTCTGTGTTTGAAAATACCACTTTTAGAAAGTAGGTATTTTCTTGCCTAAGCCTTCCAGTGTGCTCTGCTGTTATGTGTATTGGCTGTCTGGGTTTGGAGTGACAGGGCTGGGGAATTCCAGGAGACAGGGTGAGGTGTCCCAGTGGTGAATGGAGAGATCTGCATCTAGATGGGTGGGAGGAGTTGCCCCTGAGACCTGAATAGGGCTGTGCCTTCCCTCCACAATGCTGGCTCCACCTCCTGTGGTGCGTCTGATGTCTCAGCCCTACACTCTGAAAGGAAGGATGCAGCCTGGTAAACAAAGTGCTCCAGGACTGAGCAGAACTGGTTCTGGCTGGGTTCAGTGACTTGTGACTCTTTAGAACAAAGACTTTTGGGGTATAAATATCTGTGGTGAAACCCCTACAATTTGAATTGCCCCTGGATTTCAAGACCAACCTCTGTCCGTGGAACTAAAGAAAGCTGCAGGAGAGGACTGTCCTGGTGTTGTGTGCTGTTCCCTGGATTGGCCTACAGTAGTTTTCATTGGACTGGAAAAAGGAGGGAAAAGGAGCTGTAAGAGAACTTTTTAATCTTGACCCTGCAATCACCCAAGGGCTAGAGAGAGAACTAGCCTCCTGACTGAAGTCTCAGTACCAGTAGACTTCATTTTCATCGCTAAGGCCTGTTAGCGAGCCGCCGCAGCCGAGGAGCGTGAAGAAAATCGTCGCTACACCTACAGAGCGTAAAGAAAATCATCGCATCGCTGCCGCTGAAAGCTTGCAGACCTGATCATCGCCCCGCACGTATGCGGCCAGAAAATCATTGCTGCAGCTGCTGAGCATAAAGAAAATCGTCGCATCGCTGCCACTAAGGGCCGCTGGTCTGATCATCGCCCCGCACGTTTGCGGCCCGAAAATCATCGCTACAGCTGCTGAGCATCCGGAAAATCGTCGCTAACCCCCGTTAGCGAGCGGCCATGACCAGAGCGTGAGGAAAAACATCGCTAACCCACCGGAGCGACATTTCTTGTGGATTATTTGCCAACATCTCAGAACTGTGAGTAGAGGGGTCGCAGAGACCACTGTCTTGAACTGAACTTTACCTTACCCATTGGAACTATTTTTGCAGCATCCAGAGAGAACTATTTATGTACAGTATTTTGATTTCCTCGTTATTTGGTCTTGTGATAAGTCTCTATAAATATAACTATTTTCTTTGATAACTACCTGTTTTGTGTCCCTTTGTAGTGTTCCTCACTGTATTTACTGTGTATGATCAGCAACGCTTTACACACTGCCTCTGAGATTAGCCTAACTGCTCGTGCTACGTTACCACAGGGTGGAGCAGGGGTTGTCAAGGGGGTGCAGCCCTTCACTCTGACTTAGAAACAAGGGTCCCTGCTTGGACAGTGGCCATCAACTGCCAACCAGAGACTCCCATTTCTAACATGGGTGGTCTGCGGTGGGGATCTGGGCTTGCGTTGGTGACCGCATACAGTAATTATAGTGTACACTACTAGTGAGTGCAGACCATAACGTGCCACATACGTATTTGAGGATTTCTTTTTTTTTTTAGAGTCTATTTTTGATTAAGAGTGCCAGTTGTTGGGGGGCGTGGCCAAGAGAGCCATCATGGCGGACGCAGCCTGCTAGAGCTCCGTCCCGCCGATACATAATCCGAAGATTTATCCTGCCTTCCCCCGCCTGCTTTCGTCCCAGAAGATCCGAGGGTGCAGCGGAGGGTAGCGGAGGTCCTCCGGTGATATTTCGGGGCCTCGGAGTGTACGGGGAACCGGAGATCGCGAGGCCACGAGTAGCGGCCCGTACGGAGCGGTGAAGCCGGGGCCTCGAGTTTGGAGTGGCCAGCACTGGCTGCGACAGAGGCGTCACGCCGGGGCCACAGAATCCTGGTCAGGTGGGCACGGAGCGCTGTAGGAAGTGGCGGAGCTCATCCGGCGGGACACCCGTGCCCTGAGACGTGCTGGGGGCCGCCGATAACGGAGCTGCTGAGTGAGGCCCTAGCGACACACAGAAGCCGGGGCCTTGAGGCTGGCCCGGACCGGCTGTGACGGAGGAGAACTACAGGGGCCACAGAATCCTGCTCCGGTGGCTGAGGAGCGCGCTGGGGGGTGCCAGAGCAGAGATCGTCCGACGGGGCCCTAGTGACCTGGACTGTGCGAGGGGCTGCCACGACATTGCAGTGTGGGCCCCAGCTGCTGACGGGAGCTCCACACGCAGGCATAGCTGGCCGGGGCCGCATGAGTGACGCGCCGATCGAGTGCAGTGGCAGAGCAAAGCCTACACACGGTGGCGACGCCGGGTCCCGCGTGGCCAGGGGCCGAGTCCAACACGGAGGCAAGGTGACTGAGGAGACAGGGCGAGCCACCGTAGCTGTGGGGTACGTGGATCTTTGATGCCTGACTGGCGACGGCGTGATTAAAGTGGCGCGAGCGCCCCCGGAGGGGCCGGACCCGAGGGCCCAGTAGGCGCCGTGGGTGCAGATCCGACACGAGACCCCTGGAGGACGGAGACCATCGCAGAGCAAGTAAGGAGGTGGCAGGGGCGCTGTGGGGTGTGGTCGCTGGAAAGCTCACGGACAACCCCAGGTGATTAGAGACGGTCTCATACCTACGGCAAGGCAAGGGGCGCTCGGCGACCAGATCGGGTCGCGGCGGGAGGGGAAGAGCCGCTAATATCTGGCCCTGAATTCGAGACTGGACTGCGTGGCCCCCGAGGTTGGGGTGCATTGCCATAAGGACACGGATCCTGTGCGTAGGGCCAAGGCCCGAGATACCAGTGGCCAGCCTGGGGGCGGCGTGGGTCTGGGTCTAGCTGCAGAGGCGGTGGCCGGAAGAGACAAACACGCAGGGTGATCGCCATGACGAGAGGTGCGGGGGGCGGCGGACCGTCTAAGCACGGGCCCATTGATAAGTACACGGGGCCGAGTGGGGGAACAGGAGCGGCCAGTGGTCATCAAGATGCGGTACCGGACAATGCGGCCCTGATGGCTGCCATAACACAATCGAGAGACACACTGGAGGCGAAAATAGGAGTGGTGGGGTCAGATGTCACTCTACTGAGACAGGATTTGAGTAATGCAGTGGCCCGCATAACAGAGGCGGAGACCCGCATCTCCGGAGCGGAGGATGATATTGTGACTCTCAAACACAAAGTAGCCAGCCTCGAGAGCACCCAGAGGGGCCTGGCCCTTCGGGCAGAGGATGCGGAAGGGCGGGCCCGACGGAATAACCTGCGGTTCGTGGGGCTCCCGGAGGGCTGTGAGAAGGGCAGCATGGAGGGTTTCCTCACGCAATGGCTGGAGAGCTGGCTCCCCCCGACATCCCTCTCTAAGTGCTTTGTGATCAAAAGGGCACACAGGGCCCTACTGCAGAAGCCACCGGTGGGGGCCCGCCCTCGACCAGTGATAGCAAAGCTATTGAACTTTCATGACCGAGATACCATCCTGCGAGAGGCCAGAACTAAGGAGCCGCTTCTCTACGAGAATCACCGCATTATGATTTTTCCGGATTACACGAGGCTAGAGCAGCAACAGCGACAGTCCTTCGCAGCAGCCAAGGCGCGCCTGAGAGACCTTAAACTCCCCTATGCGTTGCTATACCCGGATCGCCTGCGGGTGGTGTTTCAGTCCCGCACTCAATTCTTTGATACGCCGGAGGAAGTATTCCGCTGCACAGATGAAACGGTGTCGGTACGGGTGCCGGCCCAGCCGGGGTTGGACTCTTCCGAGGCGCAGGGTGGGCCGCGGAAATCGGCGGCGCAGAAAGCCCGGCAAAAGAGCAACTGGAGGTCCCGGTCTCGGCAGCGATCGGAGTCAGGCAGCTCCCGAGGGTCAAAGTCTGGTGCTCCAGGCGGCAGTGTAGCAGATCCGTGAGAGCCACCCTGGGCGCACCAAGAGCTGACTATTATCCCATAACATGTACTATCACCAGGGGCATTGAGTGGGGAGCGTAGGACACGGGTAGGTCCGGGTGGGTTGGGAGGAGTAGTGGTTGATGTCCCAAGGCGATAGACAGGGGGCGAGGAGGGGGGGGAGGAGGGAAATGGCGGGTAGGTCTCCCTCAGTGAGCTGGGTGAGGGAAGTTGAGGGAGTTGGGGATTGTTAGCGGGGGATCCATTGGTGTGTATGGTCTTGGGCTCCACGTTAGGAGTATCAAACCTGCAATACCGCGACAGGTACTTCAATGGTTTGGAAGTATAGGGTGGGGGTTCTGGGGGGGGGAGGGGAGGGGGAGCGACTGGGGAGTTGGGGAACTTTAGACGGGGTAGGAGGGGCGTCGCATGGTTCACGGGGAGGGCACACAGACATGGAAGGGGCCACACCACGGCCCGCAGAGACGACCTACACAATTGATGTTCCCTGATGGCGGGCTCAGAAGAAAGGTCGACGGGACCTAGTAGATCCCTTCGAGTGCTCAGCTGGAATGTGCGGGGGGTCCTGGACAAGATAAAAAGGGGTGCAGTCCTGCGATTCGCTAAAAGAATGGGAGCTGATGTCCTTATGCTACAAGAGACCCACCTACTGGGCACAAAGGTATTATGCCTACAGCGCTTCGGTTATTGGCAAGTCTTCCATGGGGGTTTTACTAGGGGCTCTAGGGGAGTGGCGGTGTTAGTGCACCGCAGGGTCCCTTACGTTCATTCCAGGCAATGGATAGACCAGCAGGGCCGCTATGTGTTCATTAGCGGGACGTTGGGGGGGAAGCACTGATTCTGGGGAGTGTATACGTGCCGCCTCCCTTGCAGGGGTCCTTCGTGGAGAAATTGTTTGGAGTATGGGCAGAGGTGCCTGAGGGGCTGGCGATTGTAGGGGGGGACTGGAATGACGTGATGAATCGCGGGCAGGACAGGTCCCGCCACAGTGGCACGTCGGAGGGGACAGTTTCCACTAAATTGCATGACATGGTACGGGGTATGGGCTGGGTTGATACGTGGCGC
This sequence comes from Triturus cristatus, assembly GCF_964204655.1. NCBI lineage: Eukaryota > Metazoa > Chordata > Amphibia > Caudata > Salamandridae > Triturus > Triturus cristatus. Next base: position 318,819,654 of record NC_140589.1, on the reverse strand, counting down.
TACCTCCATGGGAATATGCGAGAATACACATACCTCTCGGCTGTCCACCATTCATTCTCGCGCCTTGATTACCTCTTTGTTCCAAGCGGGATGTCGCATAGAGTGCAGGCGGCGGACATCCTACAGAGGGGCCTGTCGGATCACTCCCCGTCGCGGTTACAGTCAGTTTAGATGGGCGGCGGCAGCCGCTGCGGTGGCGTATGTCCATGTGGCACCTACAACAGCCAGATTATCAAGAACATATGGGGGAGGCCGTCGCGAATTTTCTGTCAGAGAATGTGGGGTCGGTCACCGATGCCGCGATGCTGTGGGAAGCTATGAAACCTACACTGCGGGGCGTGGATATAGCTTGGTGTGCGACTGCCCGAAGAAAGCGTAGGGAGACCATGGTAAGGGCGGCGGCGGAAATTGAGGAATTAGAGCGCAGGGGTGGGGAAGACGAGGGGACCCCGGAGGTGGAACGACTACTACTAGCGCAGCAGGCCTATGCCTCCCTCCAGATGGAGGAGGCGAAACAGATCTGGCTCGCAACGCGGAGCAGGATCTGTCAGTGGGGGGATAAGTCGAGCGCAATGCTGCACCGGCTATGCCAGGGTATACTGCATCCCCAGGCGTTGCCGGGGATATTAGACGCGACGGGGACCCCGGTTACGGACCCGGCGATATTAGCGAAGAGCTTCGCTACATACTACGCGGAACTGTATACCCCCCATCAATGCCTGTCGGCGGATGTGGTGGATAAATTCCTGGCGGACTTCCCACCCCGGGCAGTGTCAGACGAGACGCGGGAACGATTAGAGCTCCCCCTGACAGCAGAGGAGTTGGGCACGGCGCTGGGCGAGTTGAATACGGGGCGCGCCCCGGGTTCAAATGGCTTCCCTAGCGAATTCTACAAGAGGTACCACTTGCAGCTAGGAGTTCACTACAAGGCGGTTGTAGAGGAGGCTAGAGAGACAGGAGTTCTCCCTCCGGACTGGCGACATGCGGAGGTGGTGGTCTTTCAGAAGCCTGGCCGGCCGCCAGAACAGCACACCTCATTTTTTTTTTTTTTTTTTTTTTTTTTTTAATTATTTTTATTGCAGGAATCAGTAAATCGTTACATAATCGGCCAGCATTATATATCGAGCCAGATCAATGAGACACAACCCTCCGTCCCCCCACCGTGAGTCGTTTACACAGCCATTTAGCCCACAACCCTAGGGTCGGGCGGCGGAATTCAATGGGGGCTCAGAAGGATGTCGAAGCTGGCCTGGATGACCCACTGTCCGTCATCTGCTTTTCCAAACAAGCCTATAAACCCAAGAAGAACACCCCACCCTGAAAACGCTACAAACCCAGGAAAACCCACCCACCCCCGCCATCAGCGCACGGCAACAACCGCAACAGGATCTACTTAGGGACCCATGGGGAGAGCAACAAAGCTGAAAAGTGCAATCGTCTATCGGGACTCGGGGCGAGCCGCTTCCTCATGTTCAGAGTCGCTGGGGGCGCAATAATCCCTAAGGGCCTGCACTAACATCTCCCATTCCAGCGCTGCCTCCTGTGCCTTCTCATTACGCTGCCTCCAAGCTAGCTGGTATCTTAGCGTGCTCTCCCCCGCCGCCCACTTCAAAAATTCGCTGTGCCACCGGCCTCCCGTCGGACCAACTCGTGCCTTCCAGTTCCTGGTCACCTCCCGTTTAGCAAGGAGCAACCCCAAATCAATGAACTTGCTAGATATTTTATTCTTGGGGGTATGAGGGAACCAGTGCAGGAGACCCACCGCCGCGTCAAACGATAAGGATCTCCCCGTCGTCTCCTCCAGGGTCTTCCCCACTTCTACCCAATAGGATGCCAATCCCGGGCAGGTCCACAGCATGTGGAGAAGGTCCGCCTCCTGGGCCGGGCACCTGGGGCATTCCGCCGAAGTTGTAGCAAAATATCGCCTGATTTTCACCGGGGTCAAATATGCTCTATGGAGCACGTAGTAGTGGACCAATTGAAAGCGGGCGTGGCGTGTGCCCTTCCAGGCTCGCCGCACCAGCTGGGACCAGGTCGTCTCCGGGATCTCCTTGCCAATGTCCTCCTCCCAACGGTTTCTCAGGGTGGTGAGGGGAGCCAGCCCCTCATTGATCAGCCTGCCGTAAAGGCAAGTGACCGCCTTTACCGTGCCCGCAGACATCATCACATATTGGCACACCGGGGATAAGGGAGGTTCCTCCTGCCCGCATCTCCAGTGCGCCTGGATCGCTCGAACAAGGGCCGAGTGCAGCAAAAAGTCGCCGCGGGGAATCCCGAAGCGATCAATGAGCTCCTGGAAGGGCAAGAGCGTCCCGTCCTCGTATAGATCACTGACTAGCTGTAGACCGGCGTCCTCCCAGGTCGCCAACCGTGACCAATCGCCCCCATGGGGCAAAGCCGTTAGCATCCCCAGAGGTATTTCGGGCGCATACGGTGTCCTCAGGTGGCCCCGGGCGTGAGCCCGGTTCCAGCACAGGCGAACGGTCCGCTCCTCCAGTGACAAGTCCTGCAAGGCCAACCGTTGTCTCATCGCTATGAAGGAGAGAACATGCCTGGCCATGCCCGTTCCCCTCCTGTCTTCTGGGCCCCGGAACTCCCGGGCGATCTCCTGGGTGAAGGCCTGGAGCTGCGCCGCTAAATAATACTTTTCGAAGTCCGGCACCGCAAGCCCACCCTCCTCCTTCGGCCTCAGCAGGGTCTTGAGGGCCACCCGCCGGCGGCCCGAGCCCCAGAGGAATCCGACTATCATTGACAGTAATAGGCGAAACGTGGCCGGTGGGACCCAGAGCGGTAGTGTCCGGAAATAATACAACAACCGGGGAAGCGCCACCATTTTAAGCAAAGCGATCCGCCCTGCCACCGAGAGCGGTAGCGTGGCCCAAAAGCTCATACTGCCTCGAAGTGCTCGAATGCCCCGGGTAATGTTCCCCTCCAGGAGGTCAGAAGGTTCATGGTAGACATACACCCCTAGATACTTAAAGCAGTCGGGTTCCCATCTAATCTCCCTACCTAGAGCAGGGGTAGGGGTGCCCCTGCGGACCGGGAAAAGACAGGTCTTAGTCCAATTCACTCGGAGGCCCGAGACCTCTCCAAACTCCGTGAGCGCCGTCGCAGCCCCATGTAGGGCAGCGAGCGGGTCTTCTAGGAAGAGCAACAGGTCGTCTGCATACAGTGAAATGTAGTGCGGGCCCGAAGGAGTCCACAGGCCCGTGTAATGGGCTCCCGACCGGAGATGCAGCGCAAGAGGTTCCACCGCCAGCGCAAAGAGCAGTGGGGATAATGAACACCCCTCCCTCGTGCCTCGTTCCACCGGATATTGTGAGGAAATCAGCGGTCCCGCCCGAACCCTGGCTGACGCCGAGGCGTACAGAACCCTGGTCCACCTGATGAAGCCCTCCCCGAGGCCGAACCTCCGTAGCACAGTACAAAGGTAGTCCCATTCCAGGCTGTCAAAAGCCTTCTCTAAATCCACTGATAGGACAACCGGGCATGGGGCGTCCACAAGCGGGTCCCCCAGCAAGCGGAACAACCTGCGGATGTTCATGGTCGTGTTACGCCTGGGGATAAAGCCAGCCTGGTCCTCATGTACCAAGGAGCTCATGTGTCCGAGCAGCCTCGAGGCCAAGATGCTGCTCAGTATTTTATAATCCACCGTCAGCATCGATAAGGGACGGTAAGACCCCGGATCGGATGAATCCCTTCCGGGCTTGAGGAGCGGGACCACCAATGCCTCGCGCATCGAGCCCGGGAGACGCCCAAGCCTCTTTGCCTCCCTATATACTACCAACAACCTAGGGGCTAGGAGATCAGCATAAGCCGCATAGAACTCCACAGGAAGGCCGTCCAGGCCCGGGGTCTTATTTCTCGCCATCTTTTTAATGGCGCTACGGATCTCTCCCAGTTCTATGTCGGACCCCAAGGCTTTCGCCACGTCCTGCTCCATTGTTCGGATCTCTAGAGGCCGCAAATAATTATCGAGCAGGTCAGGGTCTCGGACAGAGCGACTGCGGTACAAGCGCTCGTAATATTGCCGGTAGCAGCTCAGAATCGCAGGCTGGGTGTACACCTGGGTTCCGTCTGCCCTGCGCATGGACGTCGTCAGTGAGGACTGCCGCGTCGGGTTGGCCAGCCATGCCAGCAGCGCGCTCGACCTATCCCCCTCTGCAATGGACCGAACCGTATAGGCCTTATAGTCAAAACAACGGAGCCGTTCGACCTCCGCCGCCACCGCCTCCTTCGCCTCCACCGTGCGTGCCTGTAATTCGGGGCGCCCGGGGCGGCGTAGTTCCAGCTCGCGGAGTTTTCGATCCGCTGCCTCTAAGTCGGCGAGGATACTTCGCCTCACGCCGACCTGTTTAGAAATGCAGTACCCCCTCACCACCACCTTAAAAGCGTCCCACTCTAACGCTCTCGAGCTCGCGGTGCCACCATTGGACGCAAAGTACTCTGTGATCGTATCACCTAGGTCCGCCCTGAAAACACTGTACTCAAGGGTCTCGGGCCGTAATTTCCAGGTGGGCACCGCAGGCACCCCGGGAAACCAACGAAGGTCCAGCAGGAGGGGGTTATGGTCAGAAATGGTCCTGGTCAAATATTCAGACCGGACCGCTGCCGAAACCAGTTCGGGCGAGCCAAGAAATCCGTCCAGTCGAACGTGCAACTCATGGAGGCTCGAGAAGTAGGAGTAGTCCCTAGTTGTGGGGTGTTGCGCCCTCCAGATATCCGTGAGACCCCAGTGAGTCTGCCAGTCCCTACGATCCCTAGCCAAGCGCCGAACCGGAGAATCGGGGAGGGGTGGGTGCGAGCGGTCAGTGTCTACATCCACTACTGAGTTGAAATCTCCACCGAGCAGGAGGGGCCCGGAGAGGCAATGGGCCAACGAGCCCGATAACCTGGAAAGGAAGGCAGTCTGGTCTACATTAGGAGCGTACACACAGCAAACGTTTAGGTCTCTCCCTCCCAAAGTCCCCGAAATGGCCACATAACGCCCCTCTGGATCTATCACTGTGTTCGTGACCTGGAAGGGAACCCCAGCCCTAACCCAGATCAGCGCCCCTCTGGCATATGCGGAGTACGAAGTGCAAAAGACCTGCCCCCTCCACCTACGCTGTAACGCCGCCCCTTCCGCCTTGTTCAGATGAGTCTCCTGCAGCAGCGCCATTTGTATCCCCCTACGCACTAAGTAAGCGTGGACCTTGTGGCGCCTGGACATAGTATGAAGCCCCCGTACGTTCCAAGTAACACATTTCAGATTAGCAACATCAGCCATTGTCCCATATTGTTCTCGCAAAGTCTCCCCATCTGGGTCCCAACAAAGGAAGGGCATCGATCCTCACAGCACTGATGGCGGCCATTTTCCCCAACCAAAACTTAACAACCCAAATATGAACCAACTCCCCAGCCACCCTCCCCAGAACAGGACCCAAATAGCACCATCTAGTTCCCATCCAAACTATACCCTCCAACAACCCACTATACCCTGCTAATCCTGCGGTCGCCACCGTAGGAAGGCCTTAAGGGCCAGGTGCGGGCCGGGCGGAGGCAGTGGGCCCTCGACGCTCAGGCCACCAGGACTATAGCAAGCCCAAAACAGTGTCACAGAGAAACCCCCTCGGGGCAAATCCAGGGCACCCCACCCTCCTGTCCCCGGGACCCCCCTCGTCATCAGGGACCGCTTCCTCCGCAATGGCATCGTCCCGTGAACCAGACAGCGCCGATAGCACCTCTAGTACTCCCTTCCGCTCCGTCGATGTCCCTGCAGTTGAGAGACCTCCCGAGCGGCCACGGCGACCCCGAATCCTCCTGGATCTCCGTCTCTGCTCCGGCTCCGCCGTCTGTGGAGGTGAGGAGCCGGAGCCACCTTTCCCCGCTCTATAAAGTTCAAGCCAGTTACAAACATCCTCTGGGTCATCAAAGAACTGAGTTTTGTCATCGACAATTATGCGGAGCCTCGCAGGATAGAAGAGCGAGTACTGGATGCCCTCGCTCCGGAGTTCGCGCTTAACCGCCAGGAAGGAAAACCGTCTGCGTTGAGTTTCGTAGGTGTAATCCGGGAAGATGTTCACCTGGCTGTTCGCCACTTTAAATGGCCCATTATGTCTGGCGGCATTGAGGATGAGGTCTCTGTCTCTAAAGTGCAATAACCGCGCCACCACCGGTCGCGGGGCACGTCCCTGCTGCGGTGGCCTCGCCGGGACTCTATGGGCACGCTCCAGGGTGTAGAAGGAGGATAGACCCTCCGGGGCCACCGTGCCTCGGAGCCAGGCCTCCAGATATGCCACCATGTCGCCATCCTCAATCTTCTCCGGCAGGCCCACCACACGGATGTTGTTCCTCCTGTTACGGCCTTCCGCATCCTCCGCTCTCTGCTCCAGAACCGTAATCCGGGATAAATCATCCTTCATAGCCGCAGCCAAGGTTCGCTGTGCCGGCTCCAAGGTTTTCACCGAGCTCTCCACTTCCTTGACCCGGTCTGAAAGTTTGCCGTGGTCCGCTCTAAGGAGACCTAGGCTCGTCGCTACCTGAGCAATGTCCTGCTGGAGGGCCGAGCGCATGGTCGCTATTGCCTCTAAGACGCGGTCAAATTGCTGCTGCAGTGGTGCACCGCCAGAACCCTCCGGGCCCCCGCATTCCTCCCTGTCCTGGGTCTCCGAGTCCGAGACAGCTGGGGTAGCCCCTTTGGCGCCTCTAGGTTTCCCCATGTCGCCGGCCGCTCTCCGCGCGGGTCCCGGAGCGGGCGTCCCCGAGTGCAGACGCCGGCTATGACTCCCTCGGGTACTGGGCCTCGGGTCGAGTGCCGGAGATCCCCGTCTCCAGGGCCCGTCGGACCGTCTCAACCTTGGCTCGTGCCACCAACACGTCGTCCGGGGGCACCGAGGAGGAGGCGGAGACAATCGTCGCCAGGTCGGGCAGGCCCGCACGGCCGAAAGAGTCCCGGAGTGAGTGTCACCAACTCCACCGGACGATTCGCGGCCCCAAAGAGTTGCGCCTCCCATGGAAGTGGGTCGGCCAGGGGAAGGTAGCCAAGTGCGGTGTAGGGAGTGGGGCCACCGTCGGGACCTCCAGACGTCCCCGTGTGGGATCCGCTATGGTGTGGGCATCCGCCCATCCAAGTGCAGTCCCCGTTAAAAGAGACCGCTCTGACCGATGTCCAGCTCCATCCCCCACTGGGAGACAGCAGAGCAGGGGATGCGCCGCCGCCAACGATGTCCCTCCAGTCTAATGGATCCGGCCAAGGGGACAAAGAAGTTCGGGCGCCATGTTGGGTCGCACTCCGCAGCTCCCCAAACTGCGATTTTCGCCGGGTCACCGCTCGTGCCGATCTCGCCAGAGGCCCCGGCAGGTCAACAGCACACCTCATATCGCCCGATATCATTGCTCAATGTGGAGGCCAAGGTCCTGGCGAAGGCTTTGGCCAACCGGCTGCTGCCCCATATAACGGATCTCATTCACCCAGATCAGGCCGGATTCATGCCCGGCAGGGCCACCCGACATAACATTCGCCGGGCACATGTGGCGATGGCGGCGGCCGAGAAAGTGGGAGAGCCGGCGGCCCTTCTCTTGGCCGATATGGATAGGGCGTTCGACTCCCTAAGCTGGATCTACTTATTTGCGTTGCAGCCCCGCCTTAATTTGGGCCCTCACTTTCTGGCCTATGTTCGCCTCTTATATACGGATCTGACGGCCTCAGTGCGGGTGGCAGGGGCGGTCTCTTATCGGTTTGCGATTGAGCGGGGCACTAGACAGGGCTGCCCCCTATCGCCATATCTGTTCGCGCTGGCCATGGAGCCCCTTGCCGCATGGGTGCGAGTGGACGCACAGCTACGGGGATTTGAATGGCCTGGGGGACCATCGGATAGAATTGCACTGTACGCAGATGATGTGCTATTCTTTATTACAGATCTTGATCGGTCTGGACCGCGCAACAGGCGGATCTTGCAAATTTTCGGGGAAACCTCTGGGCTATATCTAAACCCGCGCAAGTCTACGCTGTGGGTGTTGGGGGGGCGCGGGGTACCTGGAACCTGGGCGTCTGATCTGCAGATAGCGGTCGACGGGATTAAATATCTGGGAGTATTCCTGTCGATTGCGCCAGAGCTGTCGTGGGAACGGAATGTGCTGCCGGTCTGGAGGCGAGTCAAGGCGGATATCCAGACGTGGACTCGTATGCCGCTGACAATATTTGGCAGGTCCGCCATCTTTAAGATGGTTGCCCTACCCAGACTGCTGTATCAACTGCAGAATCACCCCTACCCAATTCCACCCGCATGGTTTCGGCAGGTTGACTCAGAATTGGGTCGGTTCCTTTGGGCCGGCGGTACGGTCCGGTTGGCGCTCCGTACATGTTTCTTGTCCACCTACTGCGGTGGCTTGGCGACCTCGGATATACTATCCTACTATCAGGCCTCTCATCTTCTGGTCCTTAACGAGTGGTGGTATGGGGACAGAAGGGACCCGGCCTATGCCCGGGAGCGCTGTCTCATGGAACCCCACTCGCTACATACGATACTCTACGCGGCGCCGATACGAGGGGCGCTTCCCCCCGGGACGCAGACGGTCTTTCGGATTTGGAGGCAGGCCCTGCGTCGTATGGGATGGTGGAATACCCTAACTGGGGAGACTCCCCTCTGGGGCAATGGACGCTTGCCGGAGCTGGCGGCTCTGCGGGGATTCACGGGTTGGGATAACATTGGAATATCATCACTGGGCGACGTACTGTCGGGAGTTACGCTAAAATCGTTCCAGGAATTAAGCCGGGAGTATGACATGCCACGAACCCAGTTTTTCCGATACCTGCAGTTTCGCCACGCCATTGCCCCGTACTTGGAGGGTCTGGAGTCCGTGCCGGAGTTCAGCCCCTTGGAGGCGAGGGTGTTTATGGGTAACCTGGAAACCAAAAAAATTTCACGCATTTACCAGTCGCTGGTTGTTCATTGCTCCCCCTCGCTACAGAAATTACGGGATGCGTGGGTAAGGGATGTGGGAGATCTAGACGAGGATGACTGGAGGGAAGCGTTAGCGGCCCCTAGGGAGGCGGCCATTGCAATGCGGCTGCGTCTCATTCAATTCAAGTACCTGCACCGCACATACTATACTAGACAGCGGCTGTGGCGGGCGGGTCTGATCGCCTCCCCAGATTGTCTTCGATGTGGATCGGAAGTTGGGACACTTCTACACACGGTGTGGAGCTGTGGGTCCTTATCTCGCTTCTGGAAAGGGGTATGGGATAGCCTGTCGGAAGTCCTGGGATGGGAGCTCCCTCGTACGCCAAGGTTGGGACTCCTGCACGTCATGGAGGGGATTGGGGGCAATGTCCATAAGCGACACTTGCTGCTACTAGGTCTTACCCTGGCCAAGAGAGACATTGCACAGGCCTGGAAGAACCCGCTGCCCCCTTCGGTGCTAGCCTGGAAAAGGGGACTTGATTTTTGTATGGGCATGGAGCAACCGATCTTCGTAGCTCGGGGATGCCCGCGTAAACATTTTAAAATCTGGCAGCGGTGGGCAGACTTCAGAGGCATTTGGTTGGAGCCGCCAGGGGACCAAGACCCAGGGCAGGAATTCTGAGGAGACAGGGCAGGCCAGGAACACGCCATGTTACGGATGGGGGCCGAAGGATGGGAGGGGGGACTGTAACAGTGACCATGCGATGGGGGGGTGGGAACCGGGAGGAGGGGGCAGGGGGTTGGGAGGGGGAGAGGAGGGTGGGGGGATAGTTTAGGTTTGAAAGTAGGTGTAGTATGTTCTTCGTTTAACAGTAAAACAAAATGGATTGTGCTGTTGTTATTGTGATACATCTGCCTGGCTGACGTACCTGGAGGTCAGGGCTCAGCAACTGTAATGCAATCATTTTATAAAATTTGTTTTTTTTAAAAAAGAGTGCCAGTTGTTGACACAATGGCCAAGCCAGAGTTGTTGACCCAGAAGAGTTCTCCTGGGAAGAGGAGAAGTTAGATACCTACACGTCCAAGGAGCTAACATGTTTTTGTGAGAAATTTACAGTCCCTACCACAGGGTTCACCAGGAAAGAAGAATTCTGCGAGGCACTGAAGGCCTGGCTAGCAGCCAGGGATGCCCCTAGGAATATGGAAGAGCCTATGGAGGAGGGGGAAATGTGCATGAAGTGATTGATGCAGTAGGTAGTAAAGCGCTCTCCAGCCCGGGCACAAGTGTGTCGGCGTGGGGTCTGTCCCCAGAGGAGATGGAGGACAGGGAAAGAGAGAGACGCCATAATCAGGAGATGGCTAAGATGCAAATAGTAGGTCAGAAGGAGAGAGACCGTGAGATCAGGAAGATAGAGCTTGAAATCATGAAAATGTAGCTTGAGCATGAGAGAGCATTGAGGGAGTTGTAGATTAAGGCAAAGAATGGAGAGACCTCCATTCCCTCTGGTGGCAGCATACCAGTAGTACAGACAGAGAGCAGAGTTACATTCCTAAAGAGGTTGTTAGGGATTTCCACAAGAGAGCGCAGATAGCAGCAGAGGAGAAGTTAGCTTGGGAGGGTAGATTGTTCCCCGAGCGCAGTTTTAATTGTCTGGACTCACCAGTGAGGGTGGGGTCCAGTGGTGGCAGCCAAACTGAGTTATGTAATGATGACAGTGTAGTACGCCCACCCAGAGATATGGCACCTGACTCGAAGAAGGGGGTTGATCTACACCAGGGGATTCAAGGATATGAGGTAGGTCCATTAGTGTGCAGTGTCCCTGAGGTGGATTGGGGAACTAGCGCAGGAGCCCATAGTCCTAGTGAGGGGAAGGACACCCTACTGACTCTAGATGTGAGGTGCAGGGAGAGGTCGTCCCCCCGTGGTTGAAGTCCTGGTGTATGAGTGTGAGATTCGCCCAGAAGAGTGTGGGTTGAGTGATAGGGACAGTCACGTAATGTCTCGCCCATTTCAGGAGAATGGTGTGGGGTACGTATGTGAGGCACTGGATTGGTAGGTGAAGGTTAGCACCTGCGTGGAACTGTGTAATCCAATTGTGGGAGAGCCTATTGTGAGTTCCTGTTTTCCAGAACTAAACCAACACCTGTTAGAGGGCGAGTTCCCTGATCCTAGGGAGATGGCACAGGAGGCAGACCTCTGGGTGAGTACCAGAGGGTCTGTAGAGGCCTTAGGGAATGACCCTAATAGGAGTGGTTCAAATGTCTTCCCACCCAGAGGGGTGGGAGAGGTCCGGAGTGATGAAGCTAGGTCCCCTTGTTGTGAGGAGGTTGTAGGGCCTCACATCCTGTCCCGAGGGAGCAGGAGTGAGACTGGGATAGGTCCTGAAGTTCCCCCACCTCAGTCTTCAGTACTGGATGGTTCCATGAGGGAACACCAGGTAGAGAATATAGTCTGTCCGATGGACCGTCAGTTGTGGGGAGTCTCCCCGTGTTAGGTGAGCTGGGAGTGCCCGTAGTCATTCCTCCATCAGTTCTTGTGTCTGGCGTACCACTCCTAAGGGGGGGGGGGTGCAGAAGTCCAGCTTGAGGGGTGAGAGGGGGAAGGAGCCCCCAGTGGGAGAACCAGTGGGTCAGAAGCCAGTCAGGAGGGCTGAGCTCCAGAGGAATGACCATGGTGACACCACTTCTGTCCTGGGAGATCTTCGCGCCCGGTCAGGAGGACAGGGACCGGGAGATCTGCACCAGGCAGACTGTCACGCAACACAGGAGTTCTGTGTTACCCTCGGGGAGGGTGTTTGTACTCCCCAGGAAGTCCTGGTTCGCCAGGCAGTTGTTCAACCGTGGGGTTGGTCCCTGAGTTGGGAAGTCAGGTCCAGGTGTTGTCTGACCTGGAGGGAGGGACAACTGTAAGCAGTGTCCTGACCATTTTTTTTTCTAAGAGCATCACTCCAGGTGGGAGGGTGCAGTATGCTAGAAGGGGGTGCAGAGGGAGGAAGTCCTCACCTCTGACCCCGGTGCCACCTGAGGGGATTTCCAGGTTGGTAGATCGTTTGCAGGGTCAAGGCCCTGAACTGGTGGAGGGGTATGTTTCCTTCATGGGGGGCCTGGGTGCTCCCCAGGAAGTCCTGGTGTGCCAGGCAGTCTGTTGCCCAACTCTAGAGGAGTGTGTTGTCCATGGGGGGAATTGGTCTACTCCCCAGAAGTCCTGGGTTGCCAGGCACAGGTCCAGCCTAAGGGTTCAGACCCTCGGTTGGAGGGCCAGGTCCAGGGTGTCGCCCCTGACCTGGAGGAAGGGGCAACTGCTAACAATGCCCCTACCGGTTTGTGTTATGGGGTCACCCCTCTAGGTGGGAGGGTGCAGGGCCCCAGTAAAGGGGGCAGGGAAAGGGCAGCCTCACCCCTGACCTCCACCCAGTCTAAGGGTACAGACCCTATGCTGGGATGCCAGTTGCAGGATAGAACCCCATAACTGGTGGGCGCATTGTGCCGGACACCTGCCACAGGTCCCCTGACAATTCTGGAAGGGGGTACTGCTCCAGGTGGGAGGGTACCGAGCTCCAAAGAGGACCGGGTGTGGGAAAGCCCACCCCAGTCTCTGGCCCCGCTGCTGGGTACAGGCCCAGGGTTGGTGTGTCGGTGTCAGGGTGTATTGCCTGTCTTGATGAGAGGGAGAGTGGACAAAAGGTGCCAGGCACCTGGGGCTATTGCCCCCCGCTCTCTGATGCCACCGAGATGTGAGAGCCCTGAGAGGTATAGGGCCTGGGTCTCATCGCTGACTACTGTTAGTGGCAACTGTTGCTTGCTGTCTCTCTGTTGGGACACCTGTGAGCAAGCTTGGGTTAGGTGCTGCACAGGTGGTGTCCACAGGTGAGGGGAAGAGTTCCCCATTGGTTGTCGCAGTGGGCCCTGAGAGTGTGGACCAGGGGATCCCACAGGGTTCGGAGTGGCATAGAACTGGAGTATGCCCCTGCAGTCGCGGGCCAGATCCATGTTCTATCGCCCAAAGCAGGGAAGCCCATCAAGGTACTGATTGGGCTCCCTTGCGTTTTGGCTGGAAGGGGGTTGTGTTGGAAATGGCCTTTTTTGCAGGGTCATCCCTAAACTTTTTGCCTTCCTCCTGTATTTTTTCTGACCTGTTTGTGTTGATTTTATTACTCTGGGCACTTTACCACTGCTGATCAGTGCTAAAGTGCATATGCTCTCCCTTTGAATGGAGAGATCTGCATCTAGATGGGTGGGAGAAGTTGCACCTGGGACCTGAATAGGGCTGTGCCTTCCCTCCACAATGCTGGCTCCACCTCCTGTGGTGTGTCTGATGTCTCTGCCCTACACTCTGAAAGGAAGGATGCAGCCTGGTAAACAAAGTGCTCCAGGACTGAGCAGAACTGGTTCTGGCTGGGTTCCGTGACTTGTGACTCTTTAGAACAAAGACTTTTGGGGTATAAATATCTGTGCTGAAACCCCTACAATGTATATTGCCCCTGGATTTCAAGACCAACCTCTGTCCGTGGAACTAAAGAAAGCTGCAGGAGAGGACTGTCCTGGTGTTGTGTGCTGTTCCCTGGATTGGCCTGCAGTAGTTTTCATTGGACTGGAAAAAGGAGGTAAAAGGAGCTGTAAGAGAACATTTTAATCTTGACCCTGCAATCACCCAAGGGCTAGAGAGAGAACTAGCCTCCTGACTGAAGTCTCAGGACCAGTAGACTTCATTTTTGTCACTAAGGCCTGTTAGCGAGCTGCCGCAGCCGAGGAGCGTGAAGAAAATCGTTGCTACACCTACAGAGCGTAAAGAAAATCATCGCATCGCTTCCGCTGAAGGCTCGCTGGCCTGATCATCGCCCCGCACGTTTGCGGCCAGAAAATCATCACTACAGCTGCTGAGCATAAAGAAAATCGTCGCATCGCTGCCGCTGAGGGCCACTGGCCTGATCATCGCCCCGCACGTTTGCGGCCAGAAAATCATCGCTACAGATGCTGAGCGTAAAGAAAATCGTCGCATCGCTGCCGCTGAGGGCCGCTGGCCTGATCATCGCCCTGCACGTTTGCGGCCAGAAAATCATCGCTACAGTTGCTGAGCATAAAGAAAATCATCGCATCGCTGTCGCTGAGGGCCCGCTGGCCTGATCATCGCCCCGAACCTTTGCGGCCCGAAAATCATCGCTACAGCTGCTGAGCGTCCGGAAAATCATCGCTAACCCCCGTTAGCGAGCGGCCGTGACCAGAGCGTGAGGAAATACATCGCTAACCTACGGGAGCGACATTTCTTGTGGACTATTTGCCAACATCTCAGAACTGTGTGTAGGGTGGTCGCAGAGACCACTGTCCTGAACTGAACTTTACCTTACCCATTGGAACTATTTTTGCAGCATCCAGAGAGAACTATTTTTGTACAATATTGTGGGTTTCTCGTTATTTTGTCTTGTGATAAGTCTCTATAAATATAACTATTTTCATTGATAACTACCTGTGTTGTGTCCCTTTGTAGTGTTCCTCACTGTATTTACTGTGTATGATCATCAACGCTTTACACACTGCCTCTGAGATTAGCCTAACAGCTTGTGCTACGTTACCACAGGGTGGAGCAGGGGTTGTCAAGGGGGTGCAGCCCTTCACCCTGACTTAGAAAGAAGGGTCCCTGCTTGGACAGTGGCCATCCACTGCCAACCAGAGACTCCCATTTCTAACAGGAGCCTGCTGGACAGGAACAGGAAGTTGGAGAATCTGGGGCACTTCCTTCCAGTTAAAAAAAAAGTTAAAAAAACAAATACAAAGACTCCTCGCACAAAAAAACACTGCCAAATATCAATTCTAGGAGGTTTTTAACTCCAAATCATCAATTTGGGAAGATGTTGATGCTTCTCGAGGAGAGAATCTTTCCCAGATTGCAGCCGTGATAGATCCTGCGCATTCGGGATCACGTACAGCAAAAAACATCTGCCCGAAGTTGCAGGCGCGCCTGAACGACATGTTCGCATCCGCAAAATCTTGTATGTAGCATATGTCAAATGAATCCATATGCTTGATGCTCATTGGACATTTTAGATTTTTATTGTATATTACACCGTTAGGGGCCTCCACTTTAATATGAAAAATTATATCTACAATTATACCAATATAACTGACCTTGATGTTGTACATACCTCACATACCTCAGGTTCCTATTTTGGTTTGTGGGATAGCACTGTGTTTTGCTTCATAATAAGCTGCAGAAAGACCTATGGAATAATTTTCCAACAAAACACTACAGTAAAAACAGGTGACACTGTAACTTTCCATAGGCCTCCTTGTACCAGAGAGAAGTATTTTTACTGCTTCTAATGAATTGAGATCCTGATTGCCAATCAATGGTTTGAGACAATGGCATGTCGTCTGTGGGATGTCTTCACAATAATTCGGAAACCTCGCATTTCAACAGAATAATTTTGATGACCCAAATTGCCCCCACTTAAATTGAAGCCTGTTGACTTGTGGTGGGACTTGTTTGTACTCTATGAACTCCCTCGGTCCATTGCATTGCTGTTTCAAGGCCATATAGAAAATATATAACTGATGTGGGCTTGGCTTCTCTGCTTGCCTTAGCATAAGTTGCCTGGAGACAGTTTGAATTATCATTTGACCACAAGCATGCAGCAAGGGGTTCTAGTAGAGACTCAATACCAACAGATGCAGGGGGAGTTGTTCTACAGAGTCGCTTGAACCTCTTGAAGAAATAAAAGAGCCACTCTTCTATTGAAGATAAAATTGACTCTTAAACAATGCATATGAGCCATATTAAAGAGTAGCTAAACAGGGCACCTGTATACATATGGTAGAGCACTTAAGTTTAGATATTAAAGGTGATGCCACTACCAGAAAGGAAAGTGCTCAAAGATAGGAAAAGCGCTTGTTGCCATAAAAGTAAAGAACTAATATTTAGAACCTAGTAAAAGATGCAACAGTAAAATGCCTTGGGTGGTCTGGAGTTAATTAGCAGATGGATAATATATCTGAAATCTTTGATATGATGCAATTCCTCCATGTTTTTGCCTGTACGTGTCCACCACTCACTGGCACTAAGACCCATTCTGAGTGCTCATCCACGACACATCATTGTCTGTCCATTCAATTATCAGGACAGAGGTCTAACCTTATGTTAGACTTGCCACCCTTAGGGTTGTCTTCCCCTGAGCTTTTTGCCTGCTTACCTCCACTTTTTGTTGGCCTTAGGACTCTGAGCCCTTTACCATTGGTGACCAGTGCTAAAGTGATTGTGCTTCTCCCTAAAACATGGTGACATTGGTATATACCCGATTGGCATATTTAGCTTACCAATAAGTCCATTGTAAAGCCATATAGCAGTTGTATAAACATGTAGAATAATTATGTTGTTAAAAAATAAATACAAATACATTTTTAAAGTACAATAATACTTGAAAGCCAGAGTTTATCTAATGCATCTTTTTACTTCCTTTATGCATCTATATACCATCCATGTACTTGGATCTATATATTTATTACTTTTCTCCTAAAAAAGCATATTCAATACATTACCCTATTTCTCATCTTATACCTCTATCAATATCTTTAATCTACATATACCTACCTCCTTTATGCATCTATATACTTTCCATGTACTTATGGATCTATATATGTATCACTTTCTTCCATTTCAGCATATCCAATGCACTATCCTATTTCTCACCCTATACTTCTCTCAATATATCATCTACCCAAACTTTCTGACACATCTCAAACTTCTTTCTACAACTCTTTCCAATGCACTACCCTATTTTTCACCCTATACCTCTATCAATATATCCTCTACTTCCACTCTCTCATTGATCCCAAACCCCATACCACTACTATGATCCCAAAATAACCCTTTCTAGACTCTCCCATAATCTACCCCTCCTTCCATCATCTGACACTTCTTTTACTTTACCGATCACCCCAAAACAAGCCTTTCTAAACTCTTCCCTCTAACTCTTCCCCTCCACATCTCTTTTTATTCATCCCAAAGCCTCTTCCCACTACTATGACCTCCAAAAACAAAAATAAAAAAATAAAAATTCCAAAAATAAAAATCCTTCACTCTCTATCCCTCCACTATCCTTTTCAATCAAAATAACAGACTATTATGTTCACTTCTCAAATTACATATTCCTCTATACTAATTCACCAATAATCCTTTATGGGTTCCAGAGTAGCGTCCTACTCGCCAAAAAAGTGCTTCAACGCCTCATCAGAGGGAGCAATCACTATATAAATGCAAACCTTGTTCCCTCTTCTAGCCCTCAGCAAACCTTCTCTATCCTAATAACTGAAAAACATTTCCACCACTCAAATATCTTACATATTTCACTATGCTAATTTTCAACACTAATCCTTTATGCGTTCAGGAGTAGCGTGCTACTCGCCAATAAAGCGCTTCAACACCCCATCAGGGGTAACAAGTGTTATATAAATGCAAACCTTTTTCCCTCACTATCCCTCCCCAACACTTCTTAATCCAAATAAATGACTAACATATACACCACTCAAATTAAATTCAGATTTCAGTATACTAATTCAACACTAATCCCTATAGGTTTCGGAGTAGCATGCTACTTGCCAAAAAAGCACTTCAAAACCCCATTGGGGGTATCAAGCGCTATATAAATTCAAACCTCTGTTCCCTCTTCTATCCCTTCCGCTACCCTTCTCTATCCAAATAACTGAATAACATATCCACCACTCAAATTACTTTCATATTTCACTATACTAATTTTCAACATTAATCCCTTATGGGTTCCGGAGTAGCGTGCTACTCGCTGAAAAAGCGCTTCAACTCCTTGTCAGGGGTAGTAAGCACTATATAAATGCAAGTACAATACAGTACAATATACCAAGGGCCTGTAATCTAAATGCTACTAGTGGACCTGCAGCACATGTTGTGCCACACACACAAGTAGCCCTTCAAAAATGTCTCAGGCCTTCCATTGCAAGGCCTGTGTGTTCAGTTTACTGCTACTTTGACTTGGCATTTACAATTACTAAATCTCTAAATATGCAGCAGGCACTGGGCTATTCAATAGCGGCCATAAAGAAAAGCACAGTAGGCCAAGGCTTCTAGATTTGCCTTTGCCTGCACATTTGAATATAATCCATGCACTAGTTTTGTGTACCAGTTTGGAAAATGCCATGGTCACAGTACCAGTCGGCGGTTTTTGTTCTGACTGAATGAATCGGACCTCACGCATCAAACCTTCGACACCAATGCTTGCTCTATCCAAGTTACTTTTTCTGGGGGCGCTGCGTGGGTCCTGTAGCCGGCCTGTTCTCCAACTCGTTGGCCTCAACTTTGGATTTTTCTCGGTCCAGTGTGACCTCAAGTAAACCCCTAAGCGCTATTAGAATCTAAGTACTACTTTTTGGTTTAATCTTTAAAAATTCATAGCTCCCCCGTGAGTGTGGAGGCATTTTGTGAATCAGGCCCCTAGTATGTACCAATCTGAGCTAAAAGTATATGTGCTGACAGATGGGGTATGGAAGGTAGAGACAATTTATGCTTCAGCTTCCAATGTAACTTGCTCAGAGATGTTTTGATTTTTAGGGATGCTGTGTAAGTTTAAATTCATAATCAATACTTGTCATCCCCCGATGGACTCTGGCTGGCCCTCCACGGGCCCATATTGTGCAGTGTGCTCGGCATTGCTCTGTACTGCACCAGCTGCAGAACTGCACTGGATGTGCCATAAACATCCAGTGACACACTGCTGTGTCATTTCTGTCATCATTCATGTATGAATGTGTGGATGAATGTAGGGACAGTGATTTCCCTTGTGTCAATGATGCTCATCCTGTGGGATGCCAGTCAGAGGGTGCTACATTGCATATTGTGCACAGGGTCCTGTGAACACTACAACAGGGACACACACGTCTGGACATGGACTGAACCACGCCCAGAGCCCACGAGTCATTGTTGCAAGCCCTGTGCTGGTCTGGCTTACGGCAGGTCAGACCACTCTGCTAACACTCCGAGGGGGGGCCCTCATTGCTACCGGTTGCATGCGTACTCGCTGGTGGTGAGCAGGTCACTGGTGTAGTTGTCAGCATGTCACAGCCACTCCCTGAGGGCAGGCTTGCATGCACACCACACCCATCCGGCAGAGACGTCACAGGCCATGTGACTCCGCCAACATAAAGGGCCGACGACATCACATTCCCCTCTGCCAGTGGTGACTGGATGACGGACGCTCCACGGTTCCCAATCATGAAGGGTCCATGAGTTGTTGCACACAGGGTTAGTGGCTCCCGAGGCCTTGTGGCTGTCACGGGGCTACCACCACATGGAGCTGACTGGGGTTGCACAGGGTTAGTGGCACCCGAGGCCTTGCAGCCGTCACGGGCCTACCACCATGTGGCGCTGACTGGGTTTGCACAGGGTTAGTGGCACCCAAGGCCTTGCGGCTGTCACGGGCCTACCACCATATGGCGCTGACTGGGGTTGCACAGGGTTAGTGGCACCCATAGCATTGTGGTTGGCACAGGCACCACGGGATGGTGACTTTGGGTGCACTGAGTCAGTGGCACCTTAAGCTGCTGAGCGGGTGTGCAGCCTGCGATGATGCCCAATCCCAGCGGTCCAGACAGCTCAGGTTTTGGGTGCCCTGCTGGACCACAGTATAGGCCAGAGCCAGTGGGCAGCACTGGCCTACAGCCATGTGGCGGCGCTTCCGTGATCCCAGAGTTAGTGGCACCCATTGGGCTGAGTGGGTGTGCAGCTTGCGATGATGCCAGGTGCACTGGTATGTTCTATGCAATGGAGTAATCAAGACCCAGCACCAAACGTGAGACCCCGTGGCCTGCGGAGCATGGCTGCATGGTGTGGAGGGTGCCATGTCCACAGGCCCCCAGTTTGTGGCTTGCAGCGGCGCGTGGTGGGTCCGCCTGTCTACACACCGGTGGCGCATGGTGAGCAGTGAGGCCTGGGTGTGCATTGCCGGGCATGCTCCGATGGGCGGCGGGAGGGGCTGGGGTGCCTCTGTCTGGGTGTGCTTTGCGGGCAGGCGATGTTGTCTTGTGCAAGTGTGTGTACTGTGCCAATCATGTATCTGGACTCTGTTTCAGATGATGGCTCTGTCTTAGATGTGTGACCTGGTGTATTGCTATACATACCGGCAAGTGGTTGGAGACACACCGGTGGCAGCAGGTGAGCAGTGTGGCCAGAGTGCACAGGGGCGACACTCTCTCTCTCTCTCTCCCCCTCTCTTCTCTCTCTCTCTCTCTCTCTCTCTCTCTCTCTCTCCCCCTCTCTTCTTCTCTCTCTCTCTCCCCCTTTCTTCTTCTCTCTCTCTCTCTCCCCCGCTATTCTTCTCTCTCTCTCTCTCTCTCCCCCTCTCTTCTTCTCCCTCTCTCTCTCTCCCTCTCTTCCTCTCTCTCTCCTTCGCTCTCTCTCTGTCCTTTGATGTGCACAGGACACACCTTCTCATCATGATTTTTGTCCTGCTGCCTGTGACCTACAGATTGTCCTGAGGGGAGTCGCCATGTGTCTTCATTTCATTTCAGTGTTCATTTTAATAAAGTTTCATTTGTTGCTTCGAAAGGGAATGTGTGATGCTCATTTCTGTGACGACACATACATGTCACTAGCTGTGATTGTGCAACATCAATCGGATTATTTTGTAAATTTTTAGGTGTAGCTGATGTGGCATGTCGTTGCTCGGGTGGTGCCCGGGAGGGGGGGTGCTGGGGGTGGTGGCAGAGGGTGTTGTTGCCCTTTCGGCCCTCCGGGCTGCATGTTCAGCCGCCCGGGTGCATCTGTGTTCTTCAGGTGTGGGTGCGGGCTGTGCTCCCTTTTGTGGTGCAGGCTGTGGTCCTACTTTGCACCAGGCCTGTTTTGTGTTCTTATCGCAGTTCTGTCTGGTCGTTGTGAATGTTGTGGTGTGGTGTTGAAGCTGCTTTTTGCACGGGAACGCCTACTCTGCATCTCATTAGCGATAGTTGCGGGGGTCATTTGTGGCGATGTTTTTTGCGGCTGCTATCACTGGTAAACTTGTGCTGTGGGCTGTTAACACCAGCTTGTGATTGGGGTGATACGTTTATCGCAACTTTGGCTGCGATAATGTGTTGTTAAGTCGGCGGTAGATCCTTGTGAATATCCCCCTTGGAGTTCTTCCATGAAAATATCATTATTATGCACATGTTCATACATATGATGCCTAGCTCTCACGTTGTGTTCACCTATTGTTTTTAATGTGGTGTGATGTAGAATGTATGGTGCCATGAGTGAATGCGGTATGACTGTATAATTTTAGTTGAATATCTTTGGGTTAATGTGGAGAAGGGATCTGTAGCTATTTTGGTGAAATATTGAAAAGTTTCTAAAAAGCTTTTGTTCAATCATGTCTATATATAAAGAAAACTATTATTTTGAGTAAGAAGACAATATGGTTCGAAAAAAAATAAAAAAGAAATGAAATGGATTATGCTTATGCGTATTGAATGCTGTGGCTCAACATATATGAATAGCAAAATATTGAGTTTTTGACATTTGCATTCTTTAAATTGGTTGGGTGGGCTGCTATTTTTCTCATTTTCATGTTTGATTCTCGTGGATCCACCACCTCAAATACATTGTTCAGGGACCCTCTTTTTCTTCTCTTGCATATGAAAGGCCACCTTAGAATCTCTCATTGGTCCTTTTGGTGCTAAGACAGCTTAGCTCGAGGCAAGAAGGGTGGGGTTGGAGGATATAGATACACTCCATCTTTTCATGCAAGAGAATTATGAATATCAAACTACTGTTAAAATATTGCAATTCTTTTTAATATACTATTTATAAATTGCTTTCATTGCCACTGTTTTTTCAACTTTATAGTTACAACTATTCACATTTTCTGCACAAGAATAATATGGTGAGTTTAATAAAATTATAAAACATATCCTTACTATGCTTTCTTGAGTTTATCTATACATGGTGAAAAAAGATTTGGAACCTACTAACAACAAATCATATTTGAAATCTTACAGGACTGATTGTTACCCAGAATGCACCAGCCTCGTAATTCTTCAGTGGTTCATGGGCTACAGTTTGTCCAGTTTCCTTGCTTTCGCTAAAAAGTTGGTATCAAGCCTATACTTTTTGCAAAAAAAACTTTCATTGCAGGCCATAAAAGAATTAGAAACAATTAATCATGTCTCCATTGTGTCCTTATATAGCCCTAATATAGTCTCTAGGTCACCCTTCTCTTGTATCCAAGGGAAAAGGATTCTATGATTGCAAAGGGTAAGCCAATAATACTCAAAGAAACAGTGTCTGTATTTATCCTGTTTGGGGAGTATGTGTTATTATGCTTTCAAATTAAGGGGTCTGTTGATCACTACATATTCACTCTATAGTGTGATATGGATATCTAAATATGTTACTAGTCACCAGCCTGGCATGTTATGGATTAGGACACATTGGAACTACAATCATTTCAGTAGCTACATACAAGAAATGATGACATTGAAAAACATGCTTATTATGTTCTTTCCTGAAATAGATCATTTTACCTCAGAAGACTATCCTACTATGCATGGAGGTTTGGTTTTGTATACTTTTCCATACATTACTTACACATCACAGTTTCGATTTCAGAAACTTTATTTCGACATTTAAGTCATAAAAGTAACAAACATTACCATTTTACATCAGTACAAATTAGAACAAGACATGATAATCAATATAAATTT
The DNA here is from genome assembly GCF_964204655.1 of Triturus cristatus. Classification (NCBI taxonomy): domain Eukaryota; kingdom Metazoa; phylum Chordata; class Amphibia; order Caudata; family Salamandridae; genus Triturus; species Triturus cristatus. The sequence goes on along the minus strand of NC_140589.1, from coordinate 318,797,074 downwards.
GTACTTGCGCCTAAAGCAATAATGTTCACCATATTTAATAAATAAAATACTATTGCCTATGCATCCAAAGGAGTAAAACCATTTCATAATTGTTCAGCAATATTTGATCCTCGTCTGCTAAAAACAATCTTGGCAACAAAATATCCTTGACTAGGAATATGCTTATACATAATTGGTTACATAGACAAATGAATTAGGGGGCCTATTCAATGGACTCTTTAGCAATAATCTGTCTGGATCGTATTATCCAAGCCCACTTTATGTATTTTGCCATTGCTATAGCAATTTTCGGGATCGGATCTGAACATAAAATTCTTAAAGCTTCCTCGTGCCTTCGGATTCCTATTAGCCGACAAACAGGTAATACCCATTTTTTCCGTGGGAGGACATAAAGGGGACAAAAAAACACAAAATGACTCAGAGTTTCAGTCATATCCCCGCCATTTGTGCATTTGTCCTGAGACCCTTTGGCCCACTTAGATGTAAATATGCGGATTGGGAGGGTACCTATCCTAAACTGAAAGTAGAGCTTGCGATCAATTGGTACTTCGATCAAGCCCCAATACAATTCCTGTCTGGGGTAGGCCTTAAATTCTAGGAATCTAGCTGTTAGGTGGGATGTACACCCCTTCACGGATGATTCCAACCCGATCATTTCCCAGTATTTTGCCTTCACAGTTTCTTTTGACGGAAAGATCGCATTTAGGGGATCATCCCACAGATTTCCCCATCCCAGTTTGTGCAGTAACATTTTTATAGACCTCAACCAGTCAATTTTGTGAAAGGGATCTTTTTCCATGATTTCCTTTAGGCCCAAAGCATAATGCTTGAGCTCCTGGGTTGTCCACACCCTACGCCAGAACAGCAGAGGACGCAGATTGGCTGTATCTAGTAGGGTTTTCAGACCAAGGTCCCAAAAAAGAGGCTACAAAGGAGTACTTTGTGGCACCCATGACGATTTTCCGGATGAACTCGCTCTCCATGACATTAAAACATTTTGGATTATTGCCATACCCCCATAACTCGGACCTGTATAAAGACGAGCTACGAATCTTCATCGAGTAAATCTCGAGAAGTGGGCCAATTGGTTGTGTTTGCGAGGTTTTAAATCTTTTTAAAAGGAAGCCTGTCTGTTGTTGGAACTTCAATATAGACAAATCTATTTGACTTTTCCAACACATGTTCTTTTGTAACGTAACTCCCAGAGAAGTGAATGCGTCAACCTGCTCCAAAGAGAAGCCATTCATAAGGATAACTCCTTTATAAGGTTTGTAAGACCTGCACGGTTTAGGACCATTAAGGACCATAAACTTAGTCTTGGCAACATTTATTTCCAGGCCACGTAGCAAGCAAAACTCTTCGAAGCGCCGGAGGGTAAGCTGCAGGCCACTCGGAGTTTTGGAAATCAGCAGTGTGTCGTCCGCGAACATGAGGACTGGGACGCGAGTACCAGCCATAGCCGGAGCATCCGAGGAGACCCGGGAGAGGAACTCGGCCACCCCGTTCACGAAGAGCGAAAACAGGGTCGGTGCCAAAACACAACCCTGCCGAACTCCTCGCTCTATGGGGAAAGACTCCGTAACCTCTCCCTGCCGTCCCCACCGGACCCGGGCAAAGTTGTTCTCATGCAAGCGGACCACCAATGCCAGCAACTCCGGTGCCATCCCCAGCTCCTCCAGTACTCGCCACAGCTTGTCACGCGGGACTAGATCGAAGGCTGCCCGCAGGTCAACAAACACTGCGTACAAAATCCCTTTTTCTAGGACCACTGTCCTCCAATATAGGACTATAAACCTAAAGACCTATAGTGCTGGTTTTAGGACGAAACCCAGCCTGGAGAGGACTCAGGACATTACTAGCCTCCATCCAGGTCTGGATTTTGCCCAAGACCAGCCGGCCCATAATTTTTTGCATAGCATCAATCAGACTAATGGGTCTGTAGTTGCTAGCCAGCGATTTGTCCCCTTTTTTATATATCGGAACAATTTCGGCACCTTTCCAAGATTGTGGGATAGCCATTCCCTGGGCTATAGCGTTAGATAAGTAGGTAATATATGAACGCCATCTTTGCCTGTCGTGCAGGAATACGTCAGCAGGGATACAATCCATACCGGGTGCGCGTCCTTGTATTACCGTATCCAAGGCCCTATCAACCTCCTCAGGACTAAAGACAGGGTTGTTATAAAACACCTTCCCCTGGCAGAACGTGCTTACTTCCTCGACGCCTTTTGCGTATTGTGGCTTGAAAAATTCAACCCAGGAGCTTTGAGGAACGTGATTGTGCGGACTGTCAATAATCTCACCCCTCTTCCATTTAAAAATATCCCAGAACTTTTTCTGGTTTTTATCAATACATGCTGCCTTGAGCTCTTGCCACTCGCTCTCTTCCCATTCTTTTTTTGCTTTCCATTGAGCCCTTCTGTAAGTATTACGGGCTATTTTAATCATACTTGGTTCTTTTGATTTGAGAGCGACGCCCAGATCTCCACGGGCTTGTTTACAGGAGGCGTTAAACCATTCCTCCTGTTTACTTCTAGGAACTTGTTTTACTAAGAAAGGTCCACAAAAGTAAGATTTGAGTTTAGCAAATAAGTTTTCATGTATTTTCTCCGTCAGAACTAAAAATTGACTTGTAGTACCACCTGCCATCATTGAAGTCAACGCTTCTTGAACATTAGACTCAATGCTATCTAATATGCTAGGATGCTCTGCAACTTTATGCCACTTAAGGTGGCGCTCATCATTTGATAAAGCAGCTGCTTGTCCTGCCATTTCGGAAACTCAATCCGTTCTATCTCCCAAACCCAGATTAAAAGTAGCGACTAGTGGGTTGTGGTCACTTTCAATTCGAGGCTTGACCACCATGTCCACTAGAGTATGCCACATCCTCAGGTGGACCAAAAGGTAATCTATATTACTTGCCCTGGTGCCATTATCATAAGTTTTACTGCGCATCCTATCTGATATGGTTCTGCCGTTAGCTGCCCTTAATTGGTTACCCAGGCAAAACCCTTTCAGAAACAGGGCCGCCTCAGTCCATTTACTAACTGTCTTTATCTCGAGCTGTGGAATCCCCCATCTGAGGTCCTCCTCCTCAGTTAAGAGCGAGTCTTGCGGCCCTAGCGGCTCAAAGGTCGTGTTGAAATCACCCGCAATCAGTGGAAGCACATCAATAGATCTAGTTTCAACAAGGGTGTCTAATGCTAATACCACCTTCGATTTTTTCCCACCTGGTAGGCCCCTAGCATACACATTATATATATCAATTTTAAAATTTAGCGGGACATTCAACCTAATCCCCAAGATGTCGTTATTCAAAATTGGGATAGGTTGGATATTGCATTCAAGACTCTGTTTGATCCAAATGACCAAGCCTCCCACAGACCGGCCTTTGGGCCTTTTCTCAGCTGGAACATAAAAATTCAAATAGCCCAGCATGAACACAGGCTTTGTTGACCATGTCTCATGAAAGAGACAAATATCGTGCTCACTGATAAAGTCTGACCAAGGGATGATGATAAGTTAGATCCCACACCCGCCACATTCCAGGATAAAAATGATATGTGACCTACAGCGTTGTTTGCCCCTTCAACGCTCTCAATGTTTGATATCGAGGGAATAGCGTCACCATGCGGATAAGATAAACTAACCACATTACTTAGCATTTCTCTATGAGGCACAGTTTGTGGACCCCATTCCCCCACCCTAGTAGTGTTTGTTAGAGCAGGAAACCCATTATCACCACTATTACTGTCCATTAAAAGCAGCACTCCTTGCTTTGAAACCTCCTCTGTCCCTGGGACTGCATATAACTTTTTGTGGTTAAGATAACCACTTCTAACATTCTGTCAGTTGCAGTCCGCTAACCCAGATAGCACATCAAATCTATTAATGGACCTAATGTCCTCGAAAGTGCGTCCATTTGTTAAAAATCCCCCACGTGTTAGCCCTCCTGGGGGCATAGACATGGGAGTGTAAAAATAGGACAGTGGCATAGTGCTTATTAGAGATGAGGGGTCATCTTGGGGCCAAGAACAAATATATTTCACACAGTGTCTGTCCCTGAAATTAATAATGATGCAATCCCCCTTAATCGATTTAGGTCTCCTGCCCACCCAATTAACTTTTCTGGCAAACAGAATTTCGGCGCACATATGGGCCGGCAATGGTCGTTTGGCATTAAGCCAGAATATACATTTATTCTTTAAGTCCCTATATAATTCCCTTGTTCCATTCACCAGGGGTGGAACCCCTGTCAGAACCACCACGTAAGGGGCTGCTTCGGGAGGGAGATGTATATCAATTAAATCTGCCAAAGCGTGTACTAGGGGCTGTGGAGGTATAGGCTGCTTGTCAATTCTATCTCTATCATCCCCGGAGCTATATGGCACTTCACGTAATGGGGGATGATCAACTCTTGGTAGGTTGTCAGCAACTGGAATGGCTTGAATCTCCTGGGGAATAGGGGGATTATTATTCACAATACTACATGCTAGTTCAATAGTGGGAGATTTAATCTCAGAGCATGGGCCTGTCACACTAGGACACTCCTTTTGAGAACCAGGACCCTGTCTGCACCCCCGTGTCTGGGCCAAGGCAAGTGAAAGTTCCATACATACAAGCCTACTTTCTATGGAGCCCAACCTTTCATAAATCGGTTCACATAAGTTCTTTAAGGTACTTTCCAATTTGTTCCAAAACAATGAATCTGTGTCTTCCATAGTCTTGTTCCCCAAGGGCAATAATGGATTTGCCCTCACTTCAGTAATTATAGATTTTGGGCAAGGTGCAGTGTCCTTCCTTAAAGTAGAAACAAGGTCGGGCTTAACTTTTTTCCCAACGACTGTCCGTTGATTTCCCCTACGTTTTTTTGCCAGAGTTGGAACTAATTGTTGTTGAGCAGAGCCCGTTTTTGTATTACTTGCAGAGCGGGTCTTTTTGCTTAAGAAAGGCTTCGGGTTTGGGGCCGCTTCGCTAATACTCAAGATATCAGCAATTTCACTCGAAGTTTCAATCAGTGTTGGAGTGCATATCATTATATCCATTATATCTTCATTACGCTCCTCCACCAGGGGAGATGTTGAACCCAGTGAATCCGATATAACAGACTGTCGACGTGATGGTGACCTTATATTGGCCATACTTCCCAGAGAGGACCTCTTGTCACAAAGGGTGTCTAATGAGAGTATTTTTTCAGTTAGTTCTCGCACTAAAAAAGTATCTAGAGTTCCCATTAGAGCTCCCCCAGACTATTGCATAGTGGGACCATCCCTTTTGGCATGTTTATCCATTGGTTGCGATAAACTGACAATCACAATACACTGACGGCAATCTCAGCTACAGAGAAGGGACTAAACCTTACCCACAGTAGACCGTTTGTAACCCTTGAGCAACAAATGTTAGAAGAGGGTCCCGTTCCGTTCTCCGACGATCTCGGACGGGCTCAGACGGGCCCGCCCTTGGCCCGGGCTTCGCCCGGCGCGCGCCCGCGCGCCTCCCGCGAAGCGGGGGCCGTGAGCAGTCTTATAGCGTCAGGACGAGAGGGCGGGAGTACGGGAAGAGAACACAGCTGGTTCCAATCACAGGGCTGCTGGTCCTCGCAGTCCCTTGTTTGCCTCTTTCCCTCTGACAACAGTCACCAGTGGCAATTTGGGCGACACCTCCAATGGCAGCACTCCGTGGTATTTAAAATTCAGCAATTAAGAAATACACGCTAAAACTCCTTCCACGAACGGCTCCCGCGAAGCAGGGGCCGTGAGCAGTCTTCTAGCGTCAGGGCGAGAGGGCGGGAGTACGGGAAGAGAACACAGCTGGTTCCAATCACGGGGCTGCGGGTCCTCGCAGTCCCTTGTTTGCCTCTTTCCCTCTGACAACAGTCACCAGTGGCAATTTGGGCGACACCTCCAATGGCGGCACTCCGTGGTATTTAAAATTCAGCAATTAAGAAATACACGCTAAAACTCCTTCCACGAACGGCTCCCACGAAGCGGGGGCCGTGAGCAGTCTTATAGCGTCAGGGCGAGAGTGCGGGAGTACGGGAAGAGAACACAGCTGGTTCCAATCACGGGGCTGCTGGTCCTCGCTGTCCCTTGTTTGCCTCTTTCCCTCTGACAACAGTCACCAGTGGCAATTTGGGCGACACCTCCAATGGCAGCACTCCGTGGTATTTAAAATTCAGCAATTAAGAAATACATGCTAAAACTCCTTCCACGAACGGCACCCCAGTTTCAATATCACTCAAGAGAGACATCAACTATAGGCACAGCAGGAAGACAAGAGAAGGATGATTGGTTCTGATTAAGGCCCCAGATCCTTTTGGGCTCAAAACATGTCAGTCTAATAGACCGGGTAAACTGTATGTTTATTTTTATTTTACCATAAGGTTCTTCGTCCTACTTATCTATCTTCTCCCTCCCAAATTTTGAGACGCAGTTATTTTGATGCTGCTGAAACATGACTCCTCCCTGTGAATACTACAGGCTGCTCTTACTTATAAATATTTGTTTGAGAAGCAATTTATATTATTCTGCTTTAAGTCATCATATCGACCATACAAACACAGCATACATTCATTTTTGTAAGGAACGTCATATGACAATCACGTAATAGCCATTCATGGGTAATTCTACCCCTTGCATTTGTGTTAGCAAACTCCAAATCTCCAAAACTCAGAAATAACTTCATTTAGCAATCACATGTGGATCCCTGCTTCTGCATGATGACATAGCAATATATTGTAGGGGGAGCTGGTGGTATACCTGATCATCAGGCGCCAGCGGAGATACTAACTCCTTGTCGTGATTGAGGGTTTGAAATATGTACAATAACACTCACAGCTTAAACTTAGTGCTTGCAGTTTCTTGTACAATTAATGCCAACCTATCAGCCCCTTGAGGGTGTATTTTCTGCTAACAAAACATCATCATGTCATATAGTTTCCACCACAGTCTCTCATGTTATAGCCGATTCCAACTGGCCCTTACCTCTTTTGACTTCTCTGACTAATATATTTTATCATCATCATAAAACTTTTTTTTGATCACAAAGATCTTGTAAAGTGTATCTCAATACATTTATACATACATCAGAATAAACAATTATTTAAAATGACAAGATTACCTTCTAGCTAACATAGAGGCTGGTAATCTATTAGCAAGGGGGTGCAATTTGCATATTAAGAACAGCAAACTAATAAAACAAGTAATCACATATGTACATAGAAGTGCCAAAAGTAGACACTTTATTTCAATAAAAGTGATTAAGTAATCAAAATATATTAAAATAGAGATAAGGCAGGCAATACTAAAATGACATATGCCCGGTAAAAACCCCCATGCAAAAATATCACACAGTGCACTTTGAATGTCTGATCCATAAGGCCATCAGGAATTTTGCTAAACCGGATACCACCGTTCTCCTTGTGTCTGTGCTAAGTATTCTAAGCACTTCCAAAAATTCCTACTGCCAATGCAACTACATAGCGTAATGATCCATTTGGCCCTCAAATTTTTGTAGAAAGGAGATAATAAATGGACCAGGGAATCGGGACCTCCTTTGCTTCCTGGGTACGTGTCATCATGGAGATATTTGCTTTGCTATCTGCTACAGAACACCTTGGTAGGGAGTGATTATACCTAAATTGTGGAAACAATTCCCACGCCAGGGATGGGACAATCTCATCGATTGTATCTTCATATTGGGGGAAAGCTTTAAAAGCAACAAACTGCTAAGTCAGTGAGCCCCTAGCAATGGAGACACTCTCTGCCATAGGAAATTACCAGAAAACTTCCTTAAAATTATCTCTTGTAATCAGGGACATCTCTGTATCAGTCCAATAAGATTGAAGCCCCAATTTCCTCAAGAGTGTCCTCAGTGAACAAAACCAGAAGATTTTGCTAACCCTTTGGGATCCCATGAGGTCCAGTAGGCCCACTCAATAGGGGACAAGCACTTCTGTGGACCACAATCGATGTCAGAACATTAGGAGCCTACATTCCATTTTGTGGGCAATCTTCCTTTGAGCTAAGTCGGAGAAAATTGAAATCAGGGGGGAGCTTGCTGGAAGGTTGAGGAGAGATCTTACAAAACGGTGTTCAGTCACAGGAAGGCAATCAGTAATCGCATTACCCTCAATTCTGCTCCACAAATAACTGAGCTTAAAGTTTTAGTGTTATAAATCTCTAGTGCTGGGGTCTCTTTGCCTGACACAGTTATTTTGTGAATTTTTATTATGTGGGAGGTTTGTTAGATGAGCGAGAGATGGACTTTCTCAAGACGTGGGACCCAGCTCAAGTTTGGGGTTAAGCATATCCCTAGATATTCAAAGGTGGAAACCAGTTCAATAGGGCATTCCCCAATGGACATGCATCTCTTGGATGTCTTCTGAGTGCAACTGGAAAAGACATATATTTTGTTTATGGATTATTTAACTCCAATTCCCGCTCATCACTAAAATGGTTAAAATCATTCAATAATTGCTGGATCCCTTGGGGAGACTTAGATAACAATAAAGTATCATATGCAAAGAGAAGTGTCAGGGCCCTTCTCTTCCCTACTCTAGGGGCTTCATATCCATCCCTATCCATGTACCATACAACTACATTTATAAAAACTGAGAACAGAGTGTGCGCTAAAACGCACCCCTGTCTAACTCTACACCTAATCAGAAAGGGCTCTGTCAGCTGCTCTTCCTCACCCCATCTAACCTGAGCCTTGTTGGTTTCGTGTAATCTAATCAGAAAATCCAATACGTTTAGTGGGATCCCCATCTCGACCAAAACCTTCCAAAGCTTACCCCGTTAGACCAGATCAAATACGGTACGAAGGTCCACAAATGCTACATAGAGCTTACCCCCTTTTATTAATACTTCTTTCCAATAAATATAGATGAAACAAAAGATCAGACAGAATGTTCCCTTCTGAAATCCATTCCTGGATGAGGGCTAGAATTTGTTTGCAGAATATGTTCTGCAGGGAATCTATTAAACTACTTGGTCTAAAGCTACTCAGCTTTGCCCTATCCCCATCTTATAAATAGGTATGATCTCAGCTGATTTACAAGTAGTTGGAATCTCTCCAACCGAAAGGATAGCATTGGATAACAAATTGATATAGGTACCCCATACTACTGGATCTTCCCTGTATAAATCATTCTGGATTCAGTCAGAGTCGGGAGCTCTTACTGGGATACAGGAGCCAATTGCAGCTTGAGTTTCCTTAAAGGAAATTACAAGTGTTTCAGGATTACTGATCGAAAACGTATCCAAAAGACTGCTATCTTGCTCTTCATCAAAATTTCCACAGCCATACAAACCCCCAAAGAGGGACACCAACTCATTCGGCTAAACAGAAACTTACAGATCAGTCCTGGGACTATTCAGACAAAGTGAAGCTTTATTCCAAAAGAATTTGCTATCCCTGGCTACCAGGGCTCTATGCAGGGAATATCATAGTGAGCATTCCCATTGCCTCTTGACATGGTCCACTGTCTGTCTGTACTTAGCCCTGCACCTCACCAAATCATGGCTTGACTTGGATTTTGCTGCTTGGAGGAGGTTGCCCTTGGTCAATCCTGGTTGTACCATACTGCTGGGTTGGGCTAATGTTTCCCCACCTTTTTGGATTGGCCCAGGGTTTCCCTGATCTGCTTATAAAGAGCCTCTTGCAAAGAATACATTTTCTCTAGCCTGTCTTCATTAGAAAGATTCAACAGCACGGCTTCCTCTTTGGATAATGGAATGGAATGGAATGGAAAATACATTTGTATAGCGCAGCTATCACTCCAAGGAGCATCTTGGCGCTTGGTGCCAACCTAGGTGGAACATGTTGGCTAACTGATGTCGTTCGAAGGGTCCTGTACACTTTATACTAGGGCTTTACAGGCGGTGTCTGTAAGGGAGAAAACCCAGGTCTTCAGGGCTTTCCTGAAGAGCCTTTCTGTTGAGATTTGCCGAAGCTGTGGTGGCAGTTTGTTCCACGCCCTGGAACCAATGGCAACCAGGGATTTCCCACCCTTATTGGTGAGCCTGAATTTAGGGGTCACTAGTAGGTTTTGATTGGAGGACCTTAGGCTACGCGCAGGCAGATGGCGTCTGAAGCCATTCGACAGATACCTGGGCCCCTGTAAGTGAAAGGCTCTAAAAGTGATAACCAGGATTTTGAATAAGATACGCTTATGTATTGGTAACCAATGAAGGGCATTGAGTGCAGCCGGAGCAGATGACTTCCCAGGCCAGCCAAGGACCAGGCGGGCGGTTGCGTGCTGGACTCTCTGCAGTCTGTGGAGCACGGATTTATTTGCTCCTGCATACAGGCTATTGCAGTAGTCCAGTCTAGATGTTATGAGTGCAACCGCTACCGTTTTTCTTGCTGAGAGGGGGAGGAGGTAAAAAAACATTCTGAGGGTTCTGATGATGTGAAAACAGGTGCCGGCCACGGCCACTGCTTGTTGCTTAAATGACAGAGTGTCATCGAACTTAATACCTAAGTTACTGGCAGAGGAGATGGTGTTTGGGGGAGCTTCGGCATCTTCAGGCCACCACTGTATGGGCGAGAACAGATTTTGAGGACCGAAAGGCAAGATTTCGGTTTTCCCCGAATTACATTTGAGGTGGTGGCACTTCATCCACTCTAAAGTAGCAGTGAGGCAGTTTTTGAGGTTTTCTTCAGCTCCAGGCAGCTCTCTGTCCAGCACCAGGATGAGCTGTGTATCATCAGTGTATGATATTGTGCTGATCTGATAGGAGGAAATAAGCTCAATCAGGGGGACCATATATAGATTGAAAAGTACAGGGCTCAGACTAGAGCCCTGAGGGACCCCTGCGCTGATGTATTTTTCCTCAGAGCTGAATTGCCCTAGTACAGTGACTTGACGTCTTTGGCCAAGAAAGTTTTTGAACCATGTCAGCACTACCTCTCTTATCCCTGAGTTAAATAGACGGTCAATCAGGATAGTGTGCGAGACCGTGTCGGAGGCCGCCGACAGATCAAGTAAGATCAGGACGGCCTTCTTCCCTGGGGCCATGGCCGTTCGCAGGGTCTCTGCCGTGAATAGAAGGGCGGATTTGGTTGAGTGTTTGGCCCTGAAGCCAGATTGGTTGGTGTTGTAAAGAAAGATACAGAGTCCATCTGTTCATGTAGGATACTTCTTTATTAGTAGCTAGGTTCCAGCATAGGTGGTCAGGACAGTAGGATAAGGTAGATGGTACAAAGATAGCCCCACCAGGAGCAAGCTCCTTTCAGCTCAGCCTGAGTACACCAACTGCCAATCTCCCCTAGAGAGACACCCAGGCATTCCATGATGTCATGCAACATTCCAACAGAGCAGTACAGTAGAGAAAAGCTAACAAGTAATCTACTACACATCCTCTTTCCTTAGGGAACAACAGAAGTAAAAGTAAAGACACATAAGATACCCCAATACATTTTAGCAGGAAAGTGCAACAATGAGATACACATAACCACAGTAGCATTGCATGAGGTATCATGGATTTCACTGGCATGAACAGAAATGTTAAGATGTTAAACATTAAAATCGCAAACCACATTACTACATGCCCCATCCCCCTCCCTTAGGGAAGACACAGCAGCTTAGATAAAAAACACTGCAACAAAGAAGGGCGGTCACCCACACAACCTCCCCATACTCGGGTACACCACAGGGTAGACACCCTGTTAAACAAAAAGTGGGTGTAAAACACAGACCCTTGGGAGAAAACAACATCCCCAACAAAGGGATACAACAGTGGCTAGATACACTCTAGATAACAAGAAAAACGCCACCACCACAACAAATATACTCAGTAAAGAAACACGAGGTCCCTTGGTAGAGGACATGCTGACACATAAAGAGGCCTAAACACCAATGAGAAAACAAAAAACTTCCCCCTCAAAGTTGTACAAGCGTGAAACCCTTGGCCACGAATTCCACACAGGTAGACTTTGACCGGAGCATGGTGTCCACATGAAAGGAAGACCCAAGATGACATTAGGAACCACCCACCAACTTCACCAAGGAACACGACAGGGTACTAACCCATGAAAATAAAACCACCTCCCCTAAATAGGTACACCATAGGGTAGACTCACCCAAGAAAACTACTAACTAAAATAGAGGCATTGCCTACCCCCACAACCTCCCCAAAGAAATGGGTACACTCTATGTACCGAGACTAGGAAATTAAAGGCATTGACTACCCCCACAACCTCCCCCAAAAAACGACCTCCCCTAGATAGGGTACACCATAGGGTAGAGGCACCCAAGAAAAATACAAACTAAAATAGGGGCGTTGGCTGGGTACACTAAGAGTTAAACACTACAAATCAAACACTACAGAACACACGATAACCCCTAGTTAGGGTGCGCCACAGGGCAGTCACCCTGGGAACAGACAAGAGGCATTGACTACCTACAAACGCAACCTCAGTCACCTCCCCTAACTAGTTTACACCTAGAAGGGTACACCACAGAGTACTAATCTTGGAAAATAGCTCATAGGCATTGACTACCCAGAAACAACGCCACCTCCCCTAAGTAGTGTAGGGTACACCACAGGGTGCTCGCTTAGCTAACTAGTACAGGACATTGACCAGCCACCCATGACAAAACACCACAGTACACCACAAGTGAACACAACGTGGAAAACACTAAACTTCCCCTATAAAGAGTACTTGCTAACTACACAGAAGGGCAACAAGTAAACGTCACCCTAGAAAACAAGTTAGAGCAGAGACTGTCTAAAAACACCTAAACATAAACTGCCCACCGAAGAGACTAAACAGAAAACTGAGTGCGCCCACAAAAGAAAGTTACCAAAACAAGAATCATCAAAATAGACAATTTAAAAAAAACTCCGGTGAGCGAACTCTCACCCGACACCTTGGCAGACAGTGCGAAAGACAGTTCCAAACCGTAGTCAGAGACCAAAACGGAGGCAAGAGTCCCATATGGTGATTCCGGCGTATGCAACATTGTGAAGGCTCAGAAGTCGATGTAGCGACTACACACATGTAAAGACGGCAAATAACTGTAAACATGTATTCAGTCACCAAAGAACACACAAAGGCGTGTGCATCGCCGTTGTAACCAGGAGACACGGTGTTGAGAGAATTACGATGTCTGCTGCGCGCCGAGTTTCCTCATCAGCTGTCGGCAGATGAGCGTTGTCACGGAAATGATAAACAAAGATGGCCGCCCCCATATGAAACATGCCTACGTAATAGCGTACCTGGAACGACTGACGGCAGAGCCAGGACGCAAGCACAAAGTACTCACGGTGTTCCACCAACTCTCGTGAAGATTCTACGACATCACCACAATAAGAGAGAATGTCAAGGGCAGCGAAGCTCCTCCGAAGCAACTGTCACACGCAGCAGGCCACACGCAGCAGGTGAGTAGGGCGAATGCGTGCGTTGCTTGGTGAAAGTCGTCTGAAGCAATCAGTGTCCCCCATAAAGCACTGCCCTACCACTACTCCAAATACAAGAACAGTTCCACAAAATCGCCGCAGCCGCCACTAAATCCGCACCGCTACCTCTTGTACATAGCTTGGACGTAGCTTATGTAATCACTGTCGATCACTGCCCAGACTTCGTAGAAAACGCTGACAACAACACTTCCCATTCAAAGTAGATAAACAAACCGTTGCTGAAGAGACTGCATCAGACGTCTTCTAGATGGCAGCAGGATGACAGCAGGCTCACCATAGGCACACACCCAGGATGCAGGCTTCCCAGGCAGACCAATACAGAGCGTCTGCAAAGCAACTAGGCGAGCTTGAGGGTAGCTGGGCACCGTTGAAACTCCAGATGACAGCAGACAGAGGGGTGACAGTAGACTAAACGCCCAGGCTGCAGGCTGTCCAGATGGAACAGGACACTGGTGGGGCTGACCAGGGCGTTACTTTTAAGTTTCAATTGACGTCTTGAAAGTCCTTAAAGTCCTTAGTTCGTTGTGTTTCGGTTCCTTAGTTCCTAGTAGTCCTTACTCCTTAGTACACGCGTCAGTCCTTAAGATCGTCGCCAAAATGTTGTAAAGAAAGATACAGAGTCCATCTGTTCATGTAGGATACTTCTTTATTAGTAGCTAGGTTCCAGCATAGGTGGTCAGGACAGTAGGATAAGGTAGATGGTACAAAGATAGCCCCACCAGGAGCAAGCTCCTTTCAGCTCAGCCTGAGTACACCAACTGCCAAGAGAGACACCCAGGCATTCCATGATGTCATGCAACATTCCAACAGAGCAGTACAGTAGAGAAAAGCTAACAAGTAATCTACTACAGTTGGCATGCAGGATGCTATTTTCTTCCAGAAATGTTGTGAGTTGTTTGTTGACAAATGCTTCAGTCAGTTTAAACAACAGAGGGAACAGCAAAATGGGACGTAGGTTGGAGAGGATAGTCGGATCAGACAGGGGTTTCTTTTGGAGGGGCTTGACGGCTGCTAGTTTCCATTCGCTAGGGATTTCAGCCGAGGAGAGTGAGGAATTGATAATGCTGTTGATGATGGGGTTAACCTCGTTGACCAAGGCTTGTAGGAACGAAGGGGGGCAGGAGTCGAAAGGAGATCCGGATTTAATCAATAGAATGGCCTGATGAGACTCCTCTAAGGAGATGGGGTCAAATACGTTAAAGCAGGCCATATTGGTGTTTTCCTTGATTGACTCCCTCCTTTCAGTTTCTGAGGCGGTCAGTGTCGGTTTTGGAAAGTCCTTGACGATGTCTAGGATTTTCCATTATCAGAAGAGGAAATCGCCTCTAGGTAATAGGCTTTTTTTGCCAGCTTAATTGAAGCATGGTACTGCTTTATAAATGTTACAATCGTTGGCCTCATAGTTTCTACGCCACCTTCGTTCCAACGTTCTAACTTCGCCTAATTCCACTTTTAACGCTTGTGAGAACCATGGGGCACTCTTTTTATTTTTCATACCGCGTGAATTGTTTTTTGAGCTTGTTGGATCTGAGGGCTTGCTAAGTGACATGATCCATTTACAGAACAGCTGGTTGTCTGTCGAGGTGTGGCCAGTTAGTGTGGGTTTGCTCTCTATTGCTTTCCCTAAGAGATCTGGCTGGGTAAGTGATATTTTCCAGTCAGGTTTGGAACTCCTGGTTATTTTCCTAGTGGTTTTCCTTGGAGCATTGTTTCCCAGTGACAGGTCAAATGGGACAAATGTATGATCTGACCAGGTTTGGATGCTAGGGGGTTTGATCGCCAGAGCGTCTGAGTTAGAGCAAATACAGTCTAGTATGTGGCCTGCGGTATGAGTAGGTTCCTACGTCATCAGTTTAAGGCCGAGGACGCTGATTATGTCCATGAAACAGGCTACTCCTGGTCCTTCCGGGGAGTCTAAATGGAGATTGAGATCTCCAAGCAGCGTAAAGTGAGCAAATCTGAGCGTGAGCTCGCTCAGAACATCACCAATGCTTTCCAGGAAATCTTTGGGTTGGCCCGGGGGACGGTACACCAGGGCACCGGAGAACGTAAAAGAATCATGGATATTTAAACAGAAGGCCATGGCCTCTGCACCCTTGATATCTGGTAGCTCATACGTGGTACATTTCATGGTGTCACGATAGATGATGGCCAGCCCTCCTCCCCGTTTATTCTGCCTATCCAGATGTTGAATTAAGAAGCCTTGCGGGAGGGCCACTGCTATATCCGGATTGCACCAGGCCTTTAGCCAGGTTTCTGTGATAAGGAGCCAATCTAAATCTCCCTCCATGATCAGGTCATAGATGTGTAGAGCATTCTTGCACAGAGACCTAGCGGTAATGAGCCCCCCTTGCAAGACAATAGGCCGCGGTTTTTCATTGGGTGCTGGCTCTGGGGCAAATGTAGCTTTACAGTGCTGACAGCCGACTGGGCCTACCCATGTGTCAGGGTTCAGAACATTGTAACAATGTATAGAGTGAATATTGAGAGAAAGTATGAATTCCCTGGAAATACCTGGATCTATATTTTGGGGAGTGGTATGCCTGGCCCCTGGTGCCTCCCTGGCGCTGACGGGCGCAGACGGGCAGGACTCTGGAACGACTCCGGCGCGGACCCGGCGCGACCGCTGCTCGCGTCAGCTGCACGGAGGTATGCCCTTCCTCTTTTATGCTGTCCACTGGGAAGCGTCTGACGCTTTCCCCAACCTAAGATGGCCGCCGCGGTTTAGATCTCACCCGGGGATGGAGAAATGTCCTCAGCGCCTGAGTCGGCTGGGACGGACCTGGTAAGTGTGAGAATACGAGGGTGGGGAGGTGCTGAGACTGCGCTGAGAGGTCCAAGCAGAGCGGGGGGATAACAAAGTGTGAAGTGCAAATTCAAAGGCTTAGTGAGTCACGCCGATCGTTACACACAGCATTAAAATACACGTATATTTGTATCAAGCTGATCGCTACAACAATTTTTAAAATTACGCTTAGTAGATCAAGCTGGTCGAGCTACGTAGGCAAAGCAGTTTTAAGATACAAAGAACATAACATTTTTACAAAGTAGCACAGCAACCTCCCGGCTTCCGCCTCAGGAGGGAATCGAACACACAATAATTTGCTCTAATATTATACTCTTATAGATTGTCCACTTGATGAGTTCTCTCTTCTACTGATTAAAGGTCGGGTCAGTAGTTGATTTCCACTTTATAGGTATTTCCCTTTTGGACAGTATCAAGGCTAAATTTGTACATCTAGTTGTGATTTTATGTCTTGCAGGATGGGGTATATTCCAAAAAGGCATGTTCTCAGAGAGATCTTGTTATTTCTATTGTGTATTCATCAATAAATGTATAATGTCAGCCAATACTGGGCGAGTTTGTCGTACATCCAAACTATATGCAACATTTCAGATCCTACTTCATTACATCTAGGACATGACGTTTGTGCATTCGGGAATATATTATTTACCTTTCTTGAGGGTTAGATAAGCTCTGTTTGTATGTAGTAGACGTTCATCAGTTTAAAATACGCTTTTCCGGAGACTCTAGGGCATTTTCTAGGTTTTTCTGCAAGTCTAGTGCTTTTACTTGTTGTCCAATATCCTCTGCTCATTTATCTCTGAGTGAGTTAAAGGGCATAACTAAATATTTTCTTTTTGCCCTATACATTACCATCATAGCATTGCATTTACTCATGCTAGTGTACATAAATTGTAACCCCAGATGAATGTAAGGCTAGTTATTGTCTTTCTTTGATGTCTGCCTAAACGCTGCCACAAGTGCACCCCATAAAAGGAATTGGCTAGTGGGGAGTTCAAATTCTGTCATGAGGTCCTGGAATATCAACAGTTTATCGTCTCTATATATTACCAAATTGCTCAATCCCTTTTCTGTGACATATTTGTAATCCCCACCAATCTCCCATGTGAGGCACCATGTTTAGACATTTTAGTGGGATCTCTGCTGAATATGGAACCAACATTTTCGTCTTTTCCTCAGCGAGCACCATTTCAGGACTTTGAACAGTCCCTTCCATTCTTTATGTTTATGTTATGTTAATTTGACTTAATATAGCGCACACATCACCCAAGGGCATCTCGGAGCTGTTGCAGAATAAAATCAAGAAACGGAGAGGGTGATTAAAATAAGTAGGCTTTGAGTTGTTTCCTGAATTTACAGTAATTTGTACAGGGACAAACGTGAAGAGGAAGCTTGTTCCAGTACACGTGGGCGAGATAGGAAAATGTCTTTCTACCGCTATCTGTTAGACGAATGCAGGGGACCCACAACAGGGCTTTAGAGCAAGATTTTGTATTACGACAGGGAGCATAAGCTTTTATTCTTTTCTGCAGATAAAGCGGGTTTTTACCCTTTAAGGCGTTATACGTAAGACAGCAGATTTTGAAATAAGAGCGTTTCTTCCATGACAACCAGTGTAGTTCTTTCAACAGAGGCGCCGAGGAAGTGCCAGAAGGGCTGTTAAGGACAAGCCTGGCAGCTGTATTTTGAATGAGCTGAAGTTTAGAGATCAGCGTTTCACTGACATCTGCCAAAATGGCATTGCTATAGTCTAGTCTGCTTATTACTATGGCCTGAACCAGAGTTCTATGGGCAGTTATAGGGAGGTAGGGGGAGATTCTGCACAATAGGCGTAGGTTGAAGTAAGATGTGCCAGTAACAGTAGTTGTGCCAATAACTGTAAAGGAAGTCCCTGGTCTTTGATCCCTGATTCCCCATTCAACCCCACCACCATCCATCTAGCAAGCCACTGCATTATGCCACCACGTGTGTTATTCAAAGTTGGGGCCGACTAACTCGACTACATTTGTGCGGCGTTGTAGCTTAACAAGTGCGACCCTATGTCTCTTCGATCTCGATATAAAGTTTGTGAGTTTAGAGTCTATTTCATGAACTTTCCCGGTGGCAGCCTGGTGAACAACTCTTGCTCCTGACCAAGCAGGATTCATCTGCAACCACTCTACCTCTCTTAACCTCCCTATAGTCTTTGCCTAGCTCCTCTACCTGGACCTGGAGATGGCTGCTGTGAAGTTCCTTTAGCTGCAAAAAGAGTTCTTGGAATTGAGTTTTTTATTTGCAGTGCTGAGGTGGATAGGTTCGGGAGTAGAAATGCTGTGCTGGAATGAGCTTTTGTTCTCAGAGCCCTTGGCCTGTGTGCGAACTAATGGTTCCATCTCCAGACAGATTCTGGTCTCGATGGGCACCCATCAGGGTTTTTTTGTTAAAGTGGCCATATTACCCCGATCGATTCCCCATCATTTCAACCACATCCATCATTGTCTTTATGCTGTGATATCAAGTGCCAATCACCGAGATCTTATATCAAGAAAATGTTTTATATTTGTCTTTGGTGTTAACCTCGAGTAGCATTGGATCCCTTGACCTTGTTGCCAGAAGAAATTAACAATGCACACACATTTAACATTTTTCTACATGCTTCCTACATCCTTTTCATCTGCTCTTTGGAAAGAATGCTGTTTCTGGGTCTATGGATTATTTCAGACTTTATATCAGAATTCTCAGATAATATTGGTCAAGCAAGCAGACATAGGGGCCCATTACGATAGCGTAACGATCGTCACCACCGGGCCTGCGTTGGCGACCATTACGCCATTGTAATATGAATTACCCACGCCTTATTACGATGGCAGTGTGTATCTCGGCAGACGGAAAATCCGTCCGCCGTTTTCCGCCTGTCGGCAAGAGTTATGATTGCCGGCTGGGCAGAGCAGGGGCTCAAATATGGTGGCGGTACCTAGCAGGCACCGCCAGCCATATTAGGATGTAAAGATTTTAAGCGCAATGTGGCAGGCACCGCACGGTGCCTGCCATGTTTTGCATGGAAATGCACAACATGGCATTTTACCATTGCGGCGGGTGCTGCAGCAAGCAGCACCCGTCGCAATGTTAAAATGCCAGATGTGACTGCTGCGGTGGCGGTCGCATCATGATAAGGGGTGCGGGACCGCCGCATAGCAGGCGGGCAGTCCTGTTCCCGCTAGGATGTCCGCGCGCCATCCTAATAGGCCCCATAGTTCTTGCATATAGTCGCTGATGTGCTAGTTCATTGAATTTCAGGATCTGTTAATATTATTCTAATCTCTATGTTGTTTTTATTTATACACAGAGATGCATTTGATAGAACCAAATGAATAAAAATGTATGACTGCATAAAACACAATATGTCTCTGAAATAAACTTTAGGTATGTTGTCCCCGCAGGATTTACATTCGATTTTTGTTAATTCCATTTTTAGAGCTATATCTATTGTCCGGGTTGTTACATTTCACATTTATAACTTTGTTTCGTTAATGATGTAATCCAGAACGTGTTTATTAAAAGAAAACACATTTAGCTAAATTGTTAAATTAACATCAGGGCCACCTGAGGGTTAACATTCTATTCACTACAGTTAGCAGACTAAGAATTTCAGAAGAACAAGAATTTATGAAGATTACTCTGATTATGCTAAAATAGGAAAGACATCTGTTAGCCAACATATTCTTATCAGATGCTGGAGTTACAAAAATAAGCACACTTAGAGGGAAGAACAACAGAGCTTGAGACTGTCAGCTATAAATAACCGCAAGTGCTCTTTTATCAACTGTTCGTGTATAGTTGTTGGTTTTTCAATAAACACAAACATGTATCACTTGTTTAATTTCAGATGCCTGGCTGCCTTTAGAGGCATTCCCATAGTCGACTTTAAAATAGCACACCATCTGCAAGAAGTTTTAAAAAAATATGAAGAGTGATCTTTAAATAGATACTTGACTAAAGAATTCGCATATTTCATAAAGAGCATAAAATAATTTGCTGACTAGGAGACAACAAAATGTATGCTGTCGTTCTTCATTCTCTAAGAGCTCATTTACATATTGGTGTATATTTGTAGGTGTCACACCCTGACCACCTAGTGAGTTCATTGTCTCCCTGAGGCTTCTTAAAAGTAGACTCTGCAGCTTCAGCTCAGAGGATCCACCTTAATGCTCCATACTCCCCCATTTTAACACAGGAGTCGCTCCTAACCCAACATGCTTCCTCTTAGGCCTAAACATTTGTCATTTTGCACTTGCATGAAGGTTTCTGATTTTGCTCAGGACATTTCAAGAGTTTGATTGCCCGTAGCCAGTGATTCTTAACTTTATCATGGAATTAATAGATTTCATTCATTATGGTTCTTCTAAAGTTTGCTTAATATTTGCATAGTATCTCCTCATTACATCCTTAAGGTATGCTCACCCCTGCAGATAGGCACCCACTACCTACCACAATTGCCTCACATCCATTGATCTGTAGCCCCAGCCCAGCCGTGCATTAAAGGGCTAGAAGAATATCACTTCCCAAACTTCCACTTTTTTGTGTCTGTAACAGACCTCCATGGAACTTTCTAGTTGATCAGGGCTGCTTTACCCCAAGGCATGGTGCATGCCACAGCACCCCCTCACTTTTTAGGGTGAAAATGTTCTGTGCTCTGTTCTTGTGGGGCTGCCAGTACTGGGAATGGGATCATCATCACTTGTGTTATGGTTTCAATTTAGTTGGTTAAGGGAGCTTACTGGTTGAAGAAGTTACATAACCTGTTATCTCCTTGTGCTGATACCAGGAAGACTTGGATACTGTCCTCAACTGGATTACTAGGTCTTAAACATGCATGGATTTGAAGGCTGCAGAAATGCTGAACCTCTTCATACTGCAGAGGGACTCAGAGCATTGGGGAAGCTAAAGGTGCTAGATAGGTGCTTTTTATGGTTCCGACTTTTGAATGTCTAGCTCTTTCACAGAAAGGAGTAAGGTGATTTGTGACTGCTCTAACTCCCCACAATTGAGAGATGTTCTTCTAAAGTGCATCCATAGCTATCACTCCAGGAGATTACACAGCCTCCTCTAAAATGAGTGACAGGGCAAGATGTATTGTACTGTAACAC
The DNA here is from genome assembly GCF_964204655.1 of Triturus cristatus. Taxonomy (NCBI): domain Eukaryota; kingdom Metazoa; phylum Chordata; class Amphibia; order Caudata; family Salamandridae; genus Triturus; species Triturus cristatus. The sequence goes on along the minus strand of NC_140589.1, from coordinate 318,775,715 downwards.
ACCATGAGAGCGAAAGGGCTAGGCCCATACCCTCTTGACCTGTTCTAGAATCACACTCCAATGGTTCTTTTTAGCTGCATGTAAGCATAGAAGGCAGAAAGTCAATATTAATGCCAATCAATTCAACAGGAATTTCTGTGGACACATAGTAACTACTGGCAACGATGTTAATCAGTTTATTACAAATCCAAACATAGCTGAACATAGAGATACCTCAAGATGAAAGTGTAGAAATACATCAGAATCAGCATAAAGCCAAAATTGTGAATACATGTGAGGCGGTGTAGCATAAACAAAACAACTAATTCAAGAAACAGAATACAGAGGATCAGAAAGCATGAGTCCAAGTTTCCCTGCATTGAGGGTTAATTCAAATAAATCATTAATCTATCTCTGCTCTAACACTACAAAGACATCCCTACTTAAGCATCTTCATGGGCAAAGGATAAAAGTTGTCATTCCGTGGAGTCTCCCAAAGAAGTTTCTCCACAATAATGGGTCATGTAGCGTAAAACTATCAAGACAGAGCTTGTTCGAAGATGCACTCTCTCCGAAGTCAGAGAAGTGGGCGCGAAGTCAGAGAAGTGGGCACTTTTCCTACTCTCACATCACATTATTATCGATATTTTTCCCAAGAGTCCTGGCAGGTCACGCCATCTGATCTGAACTAACTCTGGGTGTAGTTTGCGTAGTAGCGCTATGCATAGCTACACGAAGTGCACTCCGCAATACGCGAGCTACGTGTAGCTACGCGAACTGCGTAATCTCTGTGCAAAATGCTGTTCGCACTGATTGCACAGTGCCGGATGCATGTCCGCACTGTGCAATCATTGCAAACCGCATCTTGCACAGTGCAAGCGGTCGTTTTCTGCCACTCGAGTAGATTTTATACTCGAGAGGCAGCTTTCTCAACGCAGACTGGTAGTTTCTCATTGCGAGCGGTCGCGAGCATACGCGACCACTCGCAATGAGAAACCTGACCTCCCCGTGTTGAGAATCTCGCCGGGAGGTTTATTTTCCACGCTCGCGATCGGCAACTTGATGTTTCTGATCACGAACGAGGAAAAAGTCTCGCCGGAATGGTATTTTGCTCGCTCGCTGTCGCCAACTTGACGTTGAGGACTGCGAGCAAGCAAAAAATGCCCGCTACGCTATGCGTTTTTGCACTGTGCTACGTGCAATTCGCATAACGCCTAGTTGCGCAAACTAAGCGAGTGTAGCGTAGTTCTACACCCAGGGTTAATCTGAACACGATCTCAAAGGTAATGTTTTATGGGACCGCATTGTTCCTGGTTCCAAAGCTCTCTCCTGTGCGAAGGACAACGGACTTCTCTTATCAAATCAGACCAATCGATGTAACTTTTTCTCTCCTTGCCTGACTAGTATAACAAAGACATTATTCTAGCTAACAAGAGCGCTTTTTTCACCTGCAACACAAAACGTGAGAAGGAACGAAATCCACAGCACACATGAAATTCAAACTGTTAATTCTAAAGGGAGAGTTTCCAGGGAAATTGTATTTCTGGCCTACAAGATTCAGCTAACAAAAGAAAGTAGCATGTGGGCTTTACAAAATTGCATATGAAATTAAGGCACATTCAATTAAAATTTCTAACTACAAGTAAAATGACACATTAATAAACACATTTAATTAATTAATTAATAATTGTCAGTTGCGCAACAAGAATTCTTCACGTTAATATTTTCTGCTAGTTGCATTTACTTTCCACGTTAATTCTTCAGGTTACAATCCAATGGCCTAAACACATCATGTTTTACGTTATTACATTTAAAGATCCTAACACTTCATGTTAATATGACAAAGGATTATATGTGGGTGCGCTCCACATGTGTAATTACAATGCACCCCTACAATTAAAATGCGTTTTTCGCTCCATCAAGAGAAAAAGAAAAGGTTTGAGGCAAGTAACTGACACCTGCTTCATACGTCAGTTTTCAGACTAAATATTGTGATAAGGAGTCACTGCACAGTGTGACTTATTTAAACTGAGGCACTGATGTACTATGATTTTGCACTGGGGTTGCATCACTTTCGTAGCGCAGCCCTTGCCCAAAATCGTTTTTTGCATTTACTAAGCCACGCAAAGCCACTTTGTGTGGTTTAATAAATTTGAAGCAACACAACGGCACAATGCAGTGCATAGCTCTGCCTTGTCTTACCTTATGTAGGGTAGGGATTACTTGGGTGGAGCATGGGCGTTGCCATGTATCCACCCATGTATTTTGATGTATACCCAGATTAATGTCTGTACTATAAATGTTTGCATTGTATACTATGCACAGAGTTTTGTTCGTAACATTAATTATCTTGGCACTTTATAGCACTGTCCCTTTATTTGGGATAATATTTTAATATTCTGTCTTCTTTTATTACTATGTCCTTGCTAGTATTTGTAGCGCTGAATCCAGCCCGAGACTACTTTTAATCTTTTTAATAGTCGAATTTGCTCATGATTTACCTGTGTTTTAGAATTTTTTTAAAAATTGTTTGGGAGATTGTTTCTTATGTAGAAATGTCTTGGTATAAACACAAAATGATTGCCAAACAAAGATTGATTTGTAATACATTGACATCTTTCTTTTGTATGCCTAAAATGTTTTTAAATGTGTATCTTTCAAGGTTTTGTTTTAAACCGAATAAAAGATTATCAAACAATATACCCAGATCTACAAAGACTTGTAATTATGGGTTCGAAACCAGAATGGTTCTCTTACCCAACAGAGGTATAATGAAGAGAAATGCTCCTTATCTTTGTAAATATGGAGCATTTCTGCTCTCGCCAGTCACGCAACGCAGCAGAGCAAGTTTTCTTGCTGAGCTGCGTTGCGGGAAAATAAAAGAAAATGTACCGCAAAGTCTTTTCTGAAGTCAGCCACCGTTTCATTCTCCCTCAGTCACGGCGTTGCCCACATATTTCTTTGCGGTCTCATCAATCCTCACTAGTCTGCCTATCATTTCTAATGTCCCTTGTACAATAAATTCCTTTCTAACTAATGAAAGAGCAGCACTATGCAAATATACACGTTTCTCTCTCTTTAGAGCGACCCTTGACCTCAGGGTAGATCGCTCCCCCTCCTCTGCAGAGCCACCAGTGCTCACCTGCCTTTGCCTGCTGCCTTTCTACCTTGTCCGCTGCTCTCTCTGTATTGCCGTTGTTGCTCCTTGTCTGCCTGCTGACCCCTCTTCCTCCGTGTATCCCGTGTGAGTGCCCAAAGCGCCGTTACTGTTATTGCTATTGCTGCCTGGTGACCCTTCTTCCTCCGTGTATCCCGTGTGAGTGCCCAAAGCGCTGTTACCGTTATTGTTATTGCTGCCTGGTGACCCCTCTTCCTCCGTGTACCCTGTGTGAGTGCCCAAAGCGCCGTTACTGTCATTGGTATTGCTGCCTGGTGACCCCTCTTCCTCCGTGTACCCTGTGTGAGTGCCCCAAGAGCGCCTCTTCTTTTGCCTTGTTTTTCCGCTTTTTCGCCTGTTTTTTCGTCCTTTCTGGGCCTCGTCGTTTTCTGGCCTTGCCGCCTGTTTTTCCCGCCGCTTCTCCCTAGCCCCACCTACCCTCCCGCCACCCGCCTCCCAGCTGACCCCTCCTCCCCGGCTACCCATATATGGTGGCCGCTGCGAGGCCGCGCAGCGGACGCGCGCAGCGGGCTCGCCTAAGGCAAGCCCGTCTGCGCCCGTCCGCGCCTGGACCGCGCACAGCACCACAACCCCTGGCCCCCACGACCTCCACCCCCCGCCTGACCTACGACACCGCCACCCTCACCGCCCTCAACCCCGGCCGCAAGCCGGGCTGCTGCCGCGCCACCCCGAAGCGGAAACATGGACCCTTCACCTGCCGCAACTGCCGTTTCACCTGCCTACAAACACACATCGCACCCAACAAGAACGACTCCCCCGGAAACAACCTCGACTGCATCCTGATCAACACCCGATCCATCCACAGGCACGCCATCGAGCTATGGAACCTCATCGACTCAACAAACCCGGACATCGCCTTCCTCACCGAGACCTGGATGAACCCCTCCTCGGCACCCGACATCGCCATAGCCATCCCTGACGGCTACAAAATCATCAGGAAAGACCGCACCAACTGCACCGGAGGAGGCATCGCCATCGCCCACAAGAGCTCCATCCGCATCTTCACCTACTCCGACGACTCACTCCCCAACGCCGAACACCTCCACTTCTCAATCCACAGCGATCCCAAGACCACCCTCAGAGGCTCCCTCATATACAGACCACCAGGACCACGCACAAAGTTCAGCGAAGACATCGCAGACTTCGTCAGCCCACACGCCGTCCAGTCCACAGACTACATCCTCCTAAGGGACCTCAACTTTCACCTGGAGAACCACACCGACAACAACACCACCACCCTACTGGACAACCTAGCCAACCTCGGACTCAAACAACTGGTCAACACACCTACCCAACTCGCCGGACACACACTCGACCCCATCTTCTCCTCCAGCAAACACATGTCCTTCAACCACACCATCAAACTCTCCTGGACAGACCACAGCTGTGTCCACTTCAGCTTCAAGAAAACCAACGTACACCACCACGCCCAGCAACCACCAAGAAGACAATGGAATCGAATCACCACCGAACAACTCACAGCAACCCTCTCTCAAAACCCACCCACCAGCACTACAGACCCCAACGAAGCCACCAACAACCTCACAAGCTGGATCTCAGACAGCGCCAACCTCCTGGCCCCCCTGAAGACCCAAACAAACAAACAGAGCCACAAGAAAAACTCCTGGTTCACCCCCACCCTCAAGGACTCCAAAAAAAAATGCCGCACCCTCGAGAAGACCTGGCGCCTCAACCAGACCGACGAGAACATGTCTGCTCTCAAGAACGCCACCCGCAAACACCACCAACTCCTCCGTGCCGCACGAAAATCAGCCTTCCAGAACAGACTAGACAACAACGCCCACAACAGCAAGGAACTATTTGGCATCGTCAAAGAGCTCTCCAACCCCGACGCCGAAAACAACTCCATCCCCCCCTCACAGGACCTCTGCGACTCCCTCGCAGCTTTCTTCCACCACAAGATCACCGACATCTACAACAGCTTCACCACAACCAACACGAACCCACCACCGGAACCCGCCAACGACAACACCACCATCGACACCTGGAACCCAACCACCACCGAGGAAACCACCCGCATCATGAACTCCATCCACTCAGGATCACCATCCGACCCCTGCCCGCACCACATTTTCAACAAAGCCGACAACATCATCGCACCCCACCTCCGAGACGTCATCAACACATCTTTCACCACCGCCACCTTCCCGGAGAACTGGAAACACGCCGAACTCAACGCCCTCCTAAAGAAACCAACAGCAGACCCCACCGAACTCAAAAACTTCCGGCCCATCTCGCTCCTACCGTTCCCCGCCAAAGTGATTGAGAAAATCGTCAACGCTCAACTCACCACCGCCCTGGAAGCCAACGACTCACTTGACCCCTCACAGTTTGGCTTCAGAGCTAACCACAGCACCGAGACCGCCCTCATCGCAGCCACGGACGACATCAGATCTCTGACCGACAAAGGAGATACCGTGGCCCTCATACTCCTGGACCTCTCCGCAGCCTTCGACACGGTCTGTCACCGTACCCTGATACGTCGCCTCAGCAACACCGGCATCAGAGGCAAGGCCTTGGATTGGATCATCTCCTTCCTCTCCGGAAGAACTCAGAGAGTCCGCCTCCCCCCCTTCAGATCCACAGCTACGGAGATCATCTGCGGCGTCCCCCAAGGATCCTCACTCAGCCCCACCCTCTTCAACATCTACATGACCCCCCTGGCGAACATCGCACGAAAACACGGACTCAACCTCATATCCTACGCCGACGACACCCAGCTCATCCTATCCCTCACCAACAACCCCACCACAGCAAGAACCAGACTACACGAAGGCATGAAGGAAGTGGCGAACTGGATGACAGACAGCCGGCTCAAACTAAACTCAGAGAAGACGGAGGTCCTCATCCTCGGCCCTACACCCACCGCCTGGGACGACTCCTGGTGGCCCCCCGCCCTAGGCAGCACTCCCCAACCCACCGACCACGCACGCAACCTCGGCTTCATCCTGGACTCATCCCTCTCCATGACCAGACAGGTCAACTCGGTGACCTCTGCATGCTTCAACACCCTCCGCATGCTCCGCAAGATCTTCCGCTGGATCCCCACCGACACCAGGAAGACCATCACCCACGCCCTCGTCACCAGCCGCTTGGACTACGGAAACACTCTGTACGCCGGCATCACCACCAAACTGCAGAGAAAACTTCAACGAATCCAGAACGCGGCCGCACAACTCATCCTGAACATACCTCGCCACCACCACATCTCCGGACACCTGATGAAACTCCACTGGCTTCCAGTCAACAAGAGGATCACCTTCAGACTCCTCACCCACGCACACAAAGCCCTGCACAATCTCGGACCAAAAGTCATCAACAACCGAGTCTCCTTCTACACTCCTCCTCGCACCCTACGCTCAACCGGACAAGCCCTGGCTGTCGTACCTCGCATCCGCAAAACCACCACCGGAGGCAAGTCCTTCTCCTACCTAGCAGCGAAGACCTGGAACTCTCTTCCCAGCCACCTTCGCGCCACACAGGACCACCTCTCCTTCAGAAGGCAGCTCAAGACCTGGCTCTTCGAGCACTGACCCCCCCCCCCCCCCAGCGCCTTGAGACCCTCACGGGTGAGTAGCGCGCTTTATAAATGCAAATGATTGATTGATTGATAGTTTCAATTTATGCGGTCAGGAGAAGCTTCCATAATCTAATTATGGATCCCCAGATCGAGTTTCCTGGAATGTGATCAAGTCATCTCTTTTCTAAGCGTTTCCGCAATAGAACTGGATTTCTCTGGGCATATCCTCAGTTTACAGCATTTTGCTTGTAGTTTGACTATTTTCATCAAAGGCATCCCAACTGGACTTGATTGATGTTAGTTTATGTTTCTGTGTCACTGATACATTATGTATCTTGCAACTTCAAGACCTAGGGGCAGATTTACAAGAAAGTGATGCATCTGTAGAGATGCGTCAGTTTCCCTGCGCCAGCATGCAAAACCCTTGCGTCACCATGGATGTGCTGTATTTACAAGACGCATGCTAAGGAGACACTGTATTAAACGCTTGCACCGGTTTGAAAACTCGCTCGACTCGAGGGTTGGAAGCCTCAGAGTTGCATTGCTCTTTTATCTTTCCATTTGGTGCAATTTTTTTTAATCTTGTTGTGTGTGATCTATATATACCGTTTTTTAATAGTTGAATTCTAAATTGTATGTGAACTGAATTTATTGCACTTTAAGACTCGCACGGCCCACTTACCCGCACTCTAAAACTTGAACCTTCACTCGCTTTGCGAGACTCCTCCCCCTAGTCCGGGCCTATCATCGGGCGCCATTTTAGCTTGGGCAGACTGCCGGGGACTATATATTTCCGGCCAATGCAAGCCCGTTAGCTTGCTAAGGAGACACTGTATTAAACGCTTGCACCGGTTTGAAAACTCGCTCGACTCGAGGGTTGGAAGCCTCAGAGTTGCATTGCTCTTTTATCTTTCCATTTGCTGCTATTTTTTTAATCTTGTTGTGTGTGATCTATATATACCGTTTTTTAATAGTTGAATTCTAAATTGTATTTGAACTGAATTTATTGCACTTTAAGACTCGCACGGCCCACTTACCCGCACTCTAAAACTTGAACCTTCACTCGCTTTGCGAGACTCCTCCCCCTAGTCCGGGCCTATCATCGGGCGCCATTTTAGCTTGGGCAGACTGCCGGGGACTATATATTTCCGGCCAATGCAAGCCCGCTAGCTTGCTAAGGAGACACTGTATTAAACGCTTGCACCGGTTTGAAAACTCGCTCGACTCGAGGGTTGGAAGCCTCAGAGTTGCATTGCTCTTTTATCTTTCCATTTGCTGCAATTTTTTTAATCTTGTTGTGTGTGATCTATATATACCGTTTTTTAATAGTTGAATTCTAAATTGTATTTGAACTGAATTTATTGCACTTTAAGACTCGCACGGCCCACTTACCCGCACTCTAAAACTTGAACCTTCACTCGCTTTGCGAGACTCCTCCCCCTAGTCCGGGCCTATCATCGGGCGCCATTTTAGCTTGGGCAGACTGCCGGGGACTATATATTTCCGGCCAATGCAAGCCCGCTAGCTTGCTAAGGAGACACTGTATTAAACGCTTGCACCGGTTTGAAAACTCGCTCGACTCGAGGGTTGGAAGCCTCAGAGTTGCATTGCTCTTTTATCTTTCCATTTGCTGCAATTTTTTTAATCTTGTTGTGTGTGATCTATATATACCGTTTTTTAATAGTTGAATTCTAAATTGTATTTGAACTGAATTTATTGCACTTTAAGACTCGCACGGCCCACTTACCCGCACTCTAAAACTTGAACCTTCACTCGCTTTGCGAGACTCCTCCCCCTAGTCCGGGCCTATCATCGGGCACCATTTTAGCTTGGGCAGACTGCCGGAGACTATATATTTTTGGCCAATGCAAGCGCGCAGCGCGCGCAGCGGGCGCGCCGATGGCGCGCCAGAGGCGCGCCAGAGGCAAACCCGTCTGCGCCCGTCCGCGCCCTAACGGGACCTGGGGCCACCCCCCCCTGCTCCTGACTCTACGATCCCCAGACTTACATACTCCCGTTCTTGTCTGTATAGCCTTCGACCGTTACCAGGTATATGCTGTTCTCGTCTGCACTGTAATGATGCCCCTTTGTCTTGCCCTATATGTGCTCTGGCTCTCACATCTCTCCCATCGGAACTAAATATTCTTTCGTCCTCCTTTTGGACTGCCACCCCTTTCCCAGTGACAGTACACCTTTCTGACTCTTCTCCCGATTTTAGTTTTCTTAGTTTAAATTGCAGATCTCTGCCTAAACATAAGAGAGACATATTTGACCTTCTCACTTCGTCTAGGCCGTCGGCCTTGTTTCTTACTGAAACCTGGATTAATGACTGTTCTGGGCCAGACATTGCCACTGCCCTCCCTGAGGAATACACCTTTGTGGGACGTAACAGAAATCTCGGGGTTGGAGGCGGCATTGCCATCATTTATAAGAGGTGCTATTCCTGCAAGTGGGAAGACCTTGACATCCCCAATTGTGAAGCTGGTAGTTTTAAATTGCTTTTATCTCCAAAGTTTACATTGTCCGGTGCCCTTTTGTATCGCCCGCCAGGTGCGCTGGCGCATGGGCAGCCGCCCTTCCTGAGTTTATTGCTCCCCTTTTGTTGGAATCTAATAACTTTCTGTTACTGGGGGACCTGAACATCCATCTTAACGATACCCTATGCTCTATTAGCACTCATCTTATACAGGACTTTGCCGCCCTTAATTTAAATCTTCTTAACTCCGGTCCAACTCATAAAGGCGGCTATCTATTAGACCCTATCTTTGCTAATTTGGCCAATATGACCTGTCTTCCTTCCAGACCCATTACTTGGTCTGATCACTTTGTTGTTGAGTTTTACATTCAGATACCAGGTGCTTCCTGCCCTCCTGCTGATTCACATTCCTTCAGAATCAGTAGAAATTGGCAAAGACTTAACCTGGAGCATCTCAACAGTTCCCTTGAAAAGACCATGCCTCCTCTCTTGAATATCTCTACGGATGATGCAGGGACGATTAGTACTTGGCTCACCTCTGCAATTGATTTCTGCTTACCGGCACGTAAATGTAAGCTCAACTTCCGGCACCCCCCTGCTCCCTGGTTTAATGAACAACTAAAAATTGAGAAGTCCCGCTGCAAAAGACTAGAGCGTATTTGGAGATCCAACTATTCCCTGGTTGATAAAGAGAATTACAAACTCGCATTACATAACTACCACACTTCATGTAATACCGCCAGGGCTAATCACGTTAACAACATGATACTGAAAGCTCAGAACCGTCCTAAAGCTCTCTTTAGGGCAGTTCAAGAACTATCGGGTATGTCCTGTGCTCCTAAAGCCCCCTGTCTGGATAACATTCAATGTAATTCCTTGGCGGACTTCTTCACGAAGAAAATTGACAACATCTATGCGGGTTTTGATGTTCTATCAGCTGCTTCATCCAGTTCCGCTACACCGAACCATGTCCTACCACCTCATCAGGATAGCCCTGTACGGTCTTCATTTCCTCCACTAGTTAAGTGGGAACTCATTTCTATGCCCGCTTTTCAGAAACTGCTGGCAGAGATTAAATCTGGCTCTCCTTTGGATCCTATGCCTCCGCAGATCCTGTGTACCCTTGCTGATACCTCACTTGACTGTATCCTGGCTCTTTTGAATGCCTCTCTTATGGAGGCAATTGTTCCCAATGCCTGGAAACATGCGATGGTGGTCCCGCTCCTAAAGAAAGCTAACGCGGATCCCAGTAACCCAGCCAACTTTCGCCCTATCTCCTTGCTTCCTTGCCTCTCAAAGATATTGGAGAAGCATGTTAACCGCTACCTAACCACTCACATCGAATCAGCAAATGTTCCTCATCCCTCCCAATCTGGTTTTCGGGCGGGCTTTTCTACGGAGTCCACCCTCCTAGGAGTTTCCGAGACAGTCAGACGTCATGTAGACAGAGGGGAGACGGTAGCTCTCATCCTTTTGGATTTGAGTGCCGCGTTTGACACCGTCTCCCATACCATCCTTCTTTCTGCTTTGAGGTCTGTTGGGATTGACGGTCCCGCACTTGCTTGGATTTCTAATTTTCTTTCTGACCGCACTTTTCAAGTTTTTTCTTCTTCTGCGGTGTCCACTGTTCATAACTCCCCTTATGGTGTTCCCCAAGGTTCGATTCTTAGTCCTTTGTTTTTTAACCTTTATGTAAGACCCCTTGCTTTTCTTGCTGAACAGTCGGGACTATCTATTTTTTCTTATGCAGACGATACCCAGATTATTTTCTCTCTCTCTTTGAATCAGCACTCTTCCTCCTCCTCTCTTTGTTCTGGTCTTGCTGAAATCGCCAACTGGATGCTGACTAACAAACTGAAATTGAACGGCGACAAAACGGAGCTGCTCCTGTTCGGTCCGGATTCCGCTCTCTGGGGCCCACAACATTGGCCTCAGCAAATGGGACCACTACCGGTGCCAGCAACAGCAGCACGTAATCTCGGGGTCCTTTTTGATAGTCAGTTATCCATGAGGCAACATGTGGTTAAAGTAGCAGCCACCTGTACCACCATCATCAGGTGGCTGAGGAAGATCACATGGATGCTTCCCCCCGACACCCAGAAGTCAGTGGTCCAGGCCTTGGTGACATCGCGCCTGGACTACGGTAATGTTCTACTTCTGGGTGCCTGCAAGGAGGTTTCCCGTAAGCTTCAAGTGGTCCAGAACATGGCTGCCCGCTTACTCTGCAATTTGCCTAGAACCTCTTCTGTTTCCTCTTCCTTGCGCAGCCTGCACTGGCTGCGCATAGAATCTAGGTTTAAATTCAAAGCTTTATGCTTCATGCACCGTATTAAAGCTGGTAAAGCCCCTCACTATCTATCCACCTTAGTCCATCAATACTGTCCCTCTCGCATTCTCAGATCTTCTACTCAATGTAAATTCTCTGTTCCCCGTTTTAAGCTTGTTATAGTTGGTGGTCGCTCTTTTTCTTACCTGTCGCCCTCGCTCTGGAATTCGCTTCCCATTCCCTTACGGTCTGAAACGTGTTATCTTAAATTCCGCAAAGGAGTAAAGACCTGGCTGTTTTCTCTGTAATCGGTCTCTTAAATACTCTTTTCTGACTAGCACCGGGAAACCCACGGGTAGCTGCGCGCTTAATAAATTTATATATAATCTTTTGACGGAAAAGTCACACATTGCTGGAGCCGTGTCGCAAGCACGACGCAACTCCAGCAATGCTCAGGGGCACCCTATGCTTAACATGCTGCGTCACTCCTTACGCCTGCTTCAGGCAGGAGCAGGGTTTTGACGCAGCATGGACGTAAAAGTGACTCAGTGAAATCTTGTAGATTTCACTCTGTCACTTTTACGGGGTTTCCTGCGACGGAACACCCACCCTGCATACTGTAAACCTGACGCAGGTTTAATGTGGTGCAGGGCTTCACAACGTGACGCATCTTCCTAGATGCATCACGTTGTAAATGGGCCACAACTTTTACGCTGTCGCTGTGTCACAAAAGTGACGCAACGACGGTGCAAAAGTGACGCAAGGGGCTTGTAAATCTGCCCACTACTGAGCAGGCTAACAGCGCATGGCTTTGACGTAAAGAAATTGTAACTAGTCTCATAGGATACAAGCGTGAAATATGCTACATGTGATACAAGACATGTCTGCGAGAGTCACATGCTAAATTAAAGAGAGGCCTGCTTAGATTTCCCATGATGTGTTTTACTCTCTGTGAAATGGAAGGGTGATCCCATAGGTTTTGGACCCACTCTAATGCTAGCTCCCTGATAAGCTGTTCCGAGACACACACTAATTTTCCTTCAGCAACAAGCAAATACAAACACAGACACAAACAGGACCTGTATAGAAAATACCATCTTCATAGGGTGTTTACTTCTTTTCTTATTTTGGATCACTGGAATGATGGCCTCTGCTATGGATTGGCAGATTCTAAACAGGCTTCTGCCGCCTGTGCTCTGCTTGAATGATGCACCTTTGTTCTTTAAGTGGAGTCTCTCATGCTGCGAGACCGGGCAAGCTGCTTGTCAGGCCGTGGTAGGGCACTGGAGAATAGTAAAATATTAATAACACAACAATTATAAGACAACAGCAAAGGTTCAGGCCACCCGCCTGTTGCCTCAGAGTGAGTTCTGAAAATGGAACAAGGGGGCATATTATCAAGGACGGCATTATAAGTATCGCCGGTTTATCTCCAGGGCATATTATCAAGCCCATTATCGCCGCTTTAGCGGCAGTTTTCTGCCGCTATACCGGCGATAATTTTTAACGCCGTCCTTGATAATATGCCCCAAGATTCGTTTAGCCACAATTGAGAAAGAATGACAGACGCTTAGAATGTCACGCTGATTGCGGGCAGCTGATTGGCAGCCTCAAGTGGCAAATGGCACCCAAAAACAACACAACCTCCCACAGAACACTTTAGGCAGAACTACATGTCACATGGGGCATATTAGCAAGAACCTTGTTAAAATTATCACGATAATGGGCTTGCTAATATGCGTTATAGAATTCCAATAGAAGCCCAGGTTAGATGTCCTGCACATCTAACCTGGGCTTCTATTGGAATTCAATAACGCATATTAGCAAGCCCATTATCGCCGTTTTAGCGGCAGTTTCCTGCCGCTAAAACGGCGATAATTTTAACGAGGTTCTTGCTAATATGACCCATAGTTTGGTGTCAGCATGATTGCAACAAAAATGCACTTTAAGACATTCCAAAAAACTGCTCACGTCACATTAAGATAGAACTATAAGCATAGCTAACACAGTCCAAATATAATGAACTTACTATTGTAAGACATGAGTTGTCGAAACAAAGCTTATACTACTACTGCTAATTAACTTACTATTTAGAAATCCAGCATCATTTGCTACCATCAGCTGGGTGTCACACATACACTTTTGCTGGGCATTGAGCACCTGCAACAACTGCAGAAATCAATTTGGAACAGCCATCTCGTCTAACCTATCAAAAATACACGGATCACTAGAATTGTCATGCTCACCCTGCTGATCACATACTGCAATAAAACCCAAAACAGCTGCCAGTCAACGATGGAAATGTATGTCAAGCCACATCGCAGACTACCAAAAGTTACCGTGAAGATATACTAATGGTTGATAGTGCATTAAACAAGTGCTAGTTAACAATAAGGATACATATGCATTATTTTGATTTAGTTTACGGGAATGTGGCAACGAGTGATATGGAAACATACATTTCTTCATGTGATTTTACCTGAGGATTTCAAATATAAAATCTGATCTTCGACACAAATTTTAACTTTTGGGCTCATGAACTGCAGAAGATATTGGGCCCGATTCACAGAACTAACGTAAGACAAAATCCTAATCTTACTACTTTTGGTATTCACAGAAGGCATTTAGTAGTAGTAAAGTTAGGATTTTGTCTTAAGTCTGTCTTAAGTATGTCTTAAGTTTGTCTTAAGTCTGTCTTAAGTCTGTCCTAAGTTTGTCTTAAGTCTGTCTTAAGTCTGTCTTAAGTCTGTCCTACTACTTTTGGTATTCACAGAAGGCATTTAGTAGAAGTAAAGTTAGGATTTTGTCTTAAGTTTGACTTAAGACAAACTTAAGACAAACTTAAGACAGTCTTAAGACAAACTTAAGACAAACTTAGGACAACCTTAAGACAGACTTAATACAGACTTAAGACAAACTTAGGACAGACTTAAGACAGACTTAAGACAGACTTAAGACAAAATCCTAATTTTATTACTACTAAATGCCTTCTGTGAATACCAAAAGTAGTAAGTTTAGAATTTTGTCTTAAATTAGTTCTGTGAATCGGGCCCTGAGAGTCTGTCTCCTTTTCTGAATGAAGGATGTGTGAACACCTATGGATGCAGGCCACTCAACACTTCACACATTGTAATGCCTCTTTAAGAGTTCTGCATAGCGTAAAGGGCAACAATACAAACCTTCTATACTGAAATTAAAGATCTCAGTATGTAATTCCTCTTTTAAAGTCCCTTAATATTAAACAGTGTAAACCAGCTATGTTTCCTCTGCAAGTGCTGCTAACTGATCAAGTCTGTTTTATGGTGTATAATTATGTTGCTGCTGTGGTGAAATCTAGAAACAGGGTGGGCAAGTAAAAATGTCTTGCCTTTAATTATTTCTTTTGTCAAATTTTTATATTTTTAAGTGATTTGTTTTTATCAAATTATAACAGCATTTTACATTTGTGTCTAACAAGGAATCAGTATATGAACTAATGATGACTTGATTTGTATGCTGATTGTATTCTGATTGTATTTTGGGACCCTGCATTATTTATGATATGTAAGTGTATTTTTTCTTTATGTATTTGTGTTTGCTGTCATGGTTAATTTTAAACTAAATAAAGCTTTTGAAAATAAACTAAAACAAATCTTCTATTCTTCACGCTTAACACTGATATCTGAGAGTTCTCTCTAAATCAACACAGATACCTCAACACCTCTACATAGCAAGAAGCTAAACATATTGGATCATCTCAATGTACAACAATGGAAATATCCTGGTACAACCATTTGACTCTAATCTACAATGAATGCATGTGTAGTAACCCCTTCAAAGCTTGTGGTACAAGTACCCCCAATCTTTCCAGTAACACAATAATCAACTAGATATCTTTTTACTGGTCAGTAGTTCTCTCTGACACCGTCCCATCTCATTTCAGGAGCGAGTTTTACAGCAGGCAAATAGAAGTCAAGAGCAGACCCAGATCCCTCTGTTCCTGGGACAATTTTTCAATAGATCTGGACTGCATATGGCTTCACACATAGAAAGAGGAAACAACAAGGATAAGTAAAGATATTTCTACATGTTACGCCTCTCCTTTGAAGGCGTAGCATTTTGACGCATTCACAGGTCTACCACTAATGGTAAATCTGGGAATGTGGCATAATCCATGGGTGGTGTGTGGAAACACCCAGGATCCAAACATGGAGCGCCTCCCTGGGGCAGAGTAACGCAAGGCAGACATTTGTGCTGCCTTGCGTTACTCCGAATTTATCAAGCCATACAGTGCCACACACAGTGGCCTTGCGTGACTTGATAAATCGGACTTTAGTGTTGCGTTGCCCTTGCACACCCTTGCGTGGCACAAGAGCAAAGCAACACTATTATAAATATGGGCCTTTGGCTTTGGACTGCTCTCCATCCCATAGAAAAAAAGGCAAATATTGGGGTATTTTGATGTGATTTGCCTTCTAGAAGTATGCACGCATCCCTTCATATGAACCAAACAACGCCTCCAAGTGCACCCAGTGAATGACTGGGGAGAGTGAATGATTTGAGTCCTTATTAAATTTACTTTGCCCTGGTGCAAAAAATGAATGGAATATCCATTTGCACCATTTTCTTCCTATGTATTACAGATTGGAGCTGATTTAATAAGCATCAGTCTAAACTTTGAACCAGAATAACAGATGGACCCAGGTGGTCGTTCAATGTCCAGTTTTTTCCTTACGGTAAAACCCCTATTACACATTTAAAGTGATGGGTAGAAACAATACGTGCAATCTGTTTATCAATGGATTTCACAATCTGTCTCCTCCATTTTTCCATGATGAAAGCATAGTCATATGGTATAGACTGGGATAATATCTGTTTGCCACATTGTAATTCTATATCACCCACATAGCAAAAGTGGTGCATGGGGTTAGACCTTTTTTATTGCACTTGGGCAAAATGTATGCGAATCAGCCTCAAGGGCCCTCCCGTGACTCGCTTACAGTGACTACACAGATTGAGTTCCATTACTATGAAACTCTGCTAAGACGTCAGTCCCCTTTTCCGCAGACGTCAGTCCCCTTATAAGCAGCCCAACATGTTGTTTGGCTATCCTTCTCACTATACCATTTGTTTTTCATCATCCCTTCCTTTTACTTCATAGTCCTCCACCCTTTGCCACAACTTAGTTAGTCACTGTTGGACTTGGCCCTTTTTGCAGGGTCATCCCAGGACCTTTTGCATTCCTCCTGTATTTTATCTGACCTGTCGTTGGTGGTTTTATGACTCTGGGCACTTTACCACTGCTGATCAGTGCTAAAGTGCATATGCTCTCTTTGCAAATTGATGTTATGGATTAGTGTTTCCATGATTGACTATTTGATGTACTTGTCAGACCCTAGTACAGTGCACTATGTGTGCCCAGGGCCTGTAAATCAAATGCTGCTGGTGGGCTTGCAGCACTGATTGTGCCACCCACAGAAGCAGCTTGTAAAATGCCGCTCAGGCCTGCCATTGTAGAGCCTGTGTGCAGTCTGGGACTGCCATGTCAACTTGGCAAGTGGACACACTTGCCAGTCCCTAAAACTTCCCTTTTCTACATGTTAGTCACCCCTAAGGTGGGCCCAATGTACCCCTGTGGGAAGGGTGCATTGTATGTGAAAGGTAGGACATGCCCTGGTGTGTGTGGCATGTCCTGATAGTGAAATACTGCCAATTTAGATTTTCACTATTGCAAGGCTATCTGTTCCCATGGGCCAGAATGGGGAGTTAGTTTATAACATCTTATAAACATAACTGACCCCAGGAACAAGATGGGAAAATAAAGTTTAGTATGCCTGAACTCAGCATTTTAAGATGTATCTTTTAGTGAGGGTGATTTCAACATTCTGTGTTTGAAAATACCACTTTTAGAAAGTTGCCTAACCATCCAGTGTGCCTCTGCTAGGTTTGTGTATTGCATGTCTGGCTTTTGGATGACAGGGGGTTGGAGAGGGCTGTGGCTCCAAAAGTCTGATGAGTCAGGGCTGGGCTGAATAGACCTGGTTTGCATTTGGAGTAGGGGGAGGAGATTTCCTTTTCACATGAAAGGGCCTTGTCTGCCTTCAACAATGCTGTCTCCACCTCCTGCCAGGAATCTGTACCAGTGAGGACAGAACTTGTTTTGGCTGGCTACAGATACTCTCCCCCTTCAGAGAACAAAGGATTTGTGTGTATAAAAAGAGGGGCCCAGACCCCAGACTTTTAGATCACCTCTGGGAAATCAAGAGGAAGCCTTTGCCAAGGAGAAGAGCCGGAGAGGCCCCTGTGCTGTTTGCTGTCTGGGGTTGGCCTGCAGTGGCTTTTTGCTGCCAAGGAAAAGAGAAAAAGGACTTTGCTATTTGCTTTGTCACCTGCTTGAAGAAAAGATCTCCAAGGGCTTGAAACGGAGCTTGCTTCCTGTTCTGAAGTCTCAGGGACACAAAGACTTCACCACCAGCTCCCCTGAATTCCCCTGCTGGAAATTCCAACCTGCAAAGAGGTGCCTGCTGCTGTTTAGGACCTCTGGAGACAGTTTGTTACTGGAAGCTGGGAAATTGATGCAACACCGAGGAAGCGTGTCGCATCCCCACTGGTTTCCCGAAGCATCGTCGAATAAACTGTCGCAGCGCCTGCCGCGACTCGAGAAATCACTGCCGCTGCACCGATCCCAACACAAGCCTGCTGTGCGTCTGCACGAAGACATGCATTGTACCGGATCAACGCATTGCATCGAGGCGCCAAAGACTGTTGCATCGTTTGGGGTCCACAGTAAGAAACAGACGCATCAACTCTGTCAGGCGCTGAGCAAGGCGCCTACCGAAGTACAGTTGGACTACATTTCCCAGACATCTCGGCGGGAGGAAGGCGTGGTCACAACTGTTAAGTACGGGCACCGAGGACCAATCGGTGCGCGTAATACTGCCTGGTTGGATTTGTTATGGTGAAGGCTGGAAGCGGCGAGGAAGGAAACGCCGTAGCTCGCACGAACACGAGAGAAACAGCCGTGTGCCCCGCTTGACTGAGAATTCGTCGGGGAGGTACGAGAGGCCGAGTTTCGGTTTCCACACAACTTGATTTGCGGGACGCTGACGTAAGCGTCACCGCGTTTAAAGGTTCTGGGTGTGAACTTATCCATACTCGCGGAACGCTGGACGAGCGTGGCCGCGTTGTTAAAACCCTGGACCAAAGACGAAGTAGGAGCGGACGCTCCCCATTCGGATTACAGACCGGTGAGGTGAGATCACCGGAGACACTGCCGCCGCAACGTTCAGGTAGCTCAGCAGAAAGGAGGGGCTGCACTTTGCGGGACAATAGTCAGTGGTTGGAAGACACCACGAGTGTAGGGTTCAAGGGGAGAGCGTGACTGTATCCTTACTCCCCGCGCTCTTCATTATCAGTTGGGGCCTACTCTCGAGGACCTGAGAACAGAGTAGATTCAGGTTCGGTTGGCGAGAGAAGTCCCTGTGTTTTCACCTTTTTCTTTGAAGGGAACATAGGTGGGGGGACTGTCAAGTAGCACGGTCCTGGGGAGCGATCTTCTGTTAAGTCACATTGGTTTAAAGGCATGGTTATAGTGGCCTGAGTATGTTTTGGAGAGACACACTGTGTAGGCATACTTAGTGAGACCGAATGAGAGTAGGTTGCCTTATGTGTACCGTAACGTGTGTTAAGATTTATGTTATGTTACAGGTATCCCTATCCCTGCTGTTCCCATCCTAATTCCCTTTCCCTCGCCTGATTGCCCTGGTACTCTGTTCCCTATTCAGAGCCGGGGACGTCGGGAGGTGGACCCCTTGTGCTTCACTCGACTCAGCGGAACAAGAGAAAAACGTGACAAACTCCCCATGTAGTAAGGAACTGACGCATCCCCTCCCCTGCGCCGCAGTAAGGAACAGACGCATCACCTCCCCTGAGTGTAAGGAACAGACGCATCACCTTCCCTGCGGCAATGTTGTTAGCTTTGCGTGACGCATCTAAGGTACTTTTGAGAAAAGTGTTGCATTTACAACTTTCATTGAACTGAACTATTTCTACCATTTGAAAGCCTTATTTTTAATACCGTATTGTGGATTTTGGTGTTTGGTCTTGTTTTGGTTTAGATAAAGATTATCGATTTTTCTAAGCTGGTGTGGTGTCAATTTGTAGTGTTTTCACTGTATTGCTATATGTGTTCACATATGCTTTACACACTGCCTCTGAGACAAGCCTGTCTGCTCATGCCAAGCTACCAAGTGGGAGAGCAGGGGATATTTTAGGAGTGTATCCCCCTTACCCTGACTAGAAGCAAGGGCACCTACTTGGACAAAGGGACCTACCTCTGCCAACTAGAGACCCCCATTTCTAACAGTCACTATTTGTATTGGGTTCAAAAGTCTTTTTGTACACAATACCTTATGTTTCCTAAATGCTCAATGAAAACAACAATTTTTCCGCTGGTTGGAGGCTTTCCGTCTGACATCTTTATGAGGCACGGTATATTTACTGACAGCTTGGGCAAGGTGCTAAAAGCAAGGTGGAAAGCAAATAAAAATAAGTTGTCTTTTTTTGGGCAGGTCGGAAAATAGGCAGACACGCATGATTGCTTTTTATGCTTTTTCTCCTTGTTGATTATAGCAGTTTCATCAGAAATTACTCTACTCTTGAGACGGGGACAAGTGCCATGCCCCCATGGACAGTGGGCGACAGTGGCTCTTTGGTTCACAGGTACAAGACTTTGCCTAGTCCTTGCAAAACCTGATGGCGTCACTAATAAAATCACTAAGAATGAGAGCATTTAAAGCTGGGCACTTACTTAGAATGTCTTTGTTTCCATTGGTGATCAAGAGTGAGAGTCTGAAGATGCTCCGATGGTTCATCATTTGCCTTCAAGAACTAGACTTTACAGAAAATCATATGATTGAGTTGTCTCATCTGAATGCATACGGCCCCTCTCATCAGTTTACCCACTAAGATGTTTGAGCTTGTTTAACTGATGAACAGGTCTTGTCCAGTCTGATCAAGTGGAGTTGTCAGCCAATGCAAGCCCATGTTCCTGTACCCCCAAGGTTATCAAGAGTCACTGAGCAAAATAGCAACAACAATATGAGTAATTTTTCACTGTCATTCCAGTACCACAGTACTATTTTTCCCCGAAATGGAAGGCCATACAATCCTTTTTTAGCCCTTGCCTCTCTCAGGGTATTGTGTCACAACAGTCTGACACACTCAAGGAGCTGATTAGACTTAGTACACAGTAAGACTCAATACCCCTTAATTAGTGAATGTCTAGTCAGTGCTGTCCTTTGTAAAATAAAAAATAATGTAATGCACATAAAGCTAGACACTAAACATAAAATCAGGACATACTAGGAAAACGTGAACTCTTGAGATGACTTCTAGCTAGAGATCGGACTACAAATGTTAATATATCACCCACACACAAAGCACTATAATTTTCATTAAAGGTAGGGTCTTGTAAGGCCAATGCTAAAATTCAAGGAGTACCCACAAAAAGTTCTGAATTTTGCAAGCATGGAAGCAAGGTTCACTTCCCTACTAATTGTTGACCATTAATTACAAAGGGGCTGAGTCCATCTCATGTTCAGGGTTTGCCAAGACTATAAAACCAAACTGTAGAAGGGTGCGTGGTTCGTTCAGTATACCTTTCGAATGAAAACATCTCTCCACATTTCAATTAAAAACTGGGATTAATATTTACTGGCTCCTCAGTATTGGTTTGAGTTTCTAGTTTCAGGAGAGCCCCGGATACTTGTCACCAAGCCTCTGCAGATCCAGATGAATTGCCCAAGGACTCATCTCTCAAATGTGATGAAGTTCCCACCTGAAAGCCTGGGCCATTAACAGCCCCAAAAAGGGAAGCTGCAGGGTTCAGTGCTCTGTGCCCTATGTTGCCGAAGTCTACAGGGATCTTTAAGCACGCAGCTAACTTGGTGGCTATGCATGAGAAACATCTTTAGGCCCATAACTAGGCCCTTGCTGTGTATCTAGAATAGGGAAGGCCCATACCTTGTGCCTAGGATAGGGGAGGTTAAACTGTAACTAGAACATTTACATTTCTGTAGTGAATCTCCAATTCTACAATATGAGTTGGAGACAGTGCTTCCTGAACTGTAATAAACCATCACTTTAGACAATTTTTCTTTAAATAAACCAAACTTTATTTCATTTCTCACGAATACAAAGCAAAACAAAAACCCAGCAGTGCACAACCCCAACAAGCATGCAGTCACCCAATAGTGCCTTGCAACCCATAACAAATCCACATTAATTCAAATTAATGAGAACACCAACATGCAGCCTATATCAGCCTTCTCAATTTCATGCACCAGTCCACAGGTGCTGACCACTTTGTCACCGAGGGAGGGGTCACTGAGTTCCACAATCAAGCTATGTCCCTTTTAGCCACAAATGCCCCCAGACTAATTAGCAGGACAGTGGGCCAATAACTCTTGATCACTGGACATGACCAGGTCACATGAAAGAAGTGTGCAGTGTCCGTGTTCCACCTAGAGCTGGTGGATGTTTGCTCCCACCCGGCCCATCAGAGCTTTAATGGTATCAGATATGTGGCAGGTAAAAAGTTCAACTGTATCAGGTGGAACCTAGACAATATCACCAATTCCCTAGCTGCCATGAGTGCCTCCCTCCATTTGCTGTCTTCCAAAGGACTAGCCTATGATTTCCAGTGGACCTTCAGAGAGTCAAAATAAGTCAGGTAACTTATTGACGAGATAGCTTTAGACACTAGAAACACCACCCTGACACAGGGGGCCATGAGCAATTTGGCCTCCAGAGGGGAAACTCAGTTGACTTCCCTATAGAAAGGCATGGTGGAGTTGTAGGAACCCAATGAACTGGGAACGATGTAAATGAAAGTCAACCTGCAAATCTTGAACGGACTGCATATGTGCACCCCCCACACATCACCCAATCACACCTGAAAAGCTTTTCTTGGAAATACCTACATATTTTAAAAAGCTCAGTGGATTTTAGTCTCCTTTTTTTTTGTAAATTTCTTCATCCCACCGGGCTTTTCAGGACAGGAAATCACCTCATGTTATTCAATTTATTGCCTTTCCCACTGACTTGTTTCATTTTATTGCATTATGCTTTTTTTTAAACTCAGTTGCTCCTTGCCTGTCCCTTCATTCTCTTCTGCCGCAGTATAGCAGTAGGCAGCTAAATTTCCCCCATCATGCCCTTTAGAAATACATATCCTTTGTGTTCACAATACTTTTTTACCTGGTGTATGGTTTTAAGAACAGTCTGTCTTCTAAAATGTGCACTGTTAGACCAGGCATCCTTGGCGAGGTTTCTCCTGACTTTTTGCATTCAGACCTCCAGTTTCTGCTTGCTTAGTTGTTGCTGTCTTTTGGACGCTGGGCACTTTACAACTGCTAGCCAGTGCTAAAGTGCATGTGCTCTCTTCTTAAAACATGGTAACATTGACTTATCCACATTTGGCATATTTAATTTACTTATAAGTCCCTAGTGCAATATACATGTGGCCAGGGCCTGTAAATTAAATACTACTAGTGGGCCTGCAGCACTGATTATGCTACCTACTTAAGTAGCACTTTAAGCATGTCTCAGACCTGCCACATCAAAGCCTTTGTGTGCAGTTTGAAACTGCCATGTCAACCTGGCAATTTAACTCTCTTGCCGGGCCCAAACTTTCCTTTTCAATACATATACGTCACCACTAAGGTAAGCCTTTTACAGACCAAGGGCAGGGTGCAGTGTATTTAAAAAGTAGGCTATGTATTGTTAAGATTCACATGTACTAGTAGAGAAATACTCTTAAATTAGTTTTTCACTACTGCAAAGCCCAACTCTCCAATAGGATAACATTGGAATAACCTTATCACATTTTATAAGGGTAATTTCCAAATGGAAAGAGATTGGACCCCTACGTTTGGTGTCTCTGGAATCACAATTTAAAAATCCCAACTTATGGTAAAGTCGATTTTTTAAATTGTAATTCAGAAAATGCCATTTCTAGAGAGTTGGCATTTTCTTACTTTAGACATTTGGTGCCTGCTACCTGTATTTCAATACAAGTCTGGGGTGGGTGACAGCTGGGCTTTGTGCATCCCCTTTTGACAGCTACACACAAAGGGAGCTTAGGTGTGACTTGATGGGCCATCTGCATACTGATGGGCCATCCTGGCCAAGATTGGGGGGAGGAGCTGGACACACTGTCACACTTACACCTGAATAGGCTGTATCCTGTCCCCTCACAAAGGGCTGCATACTCCCCTGTAGTGAGTCTGGAGCCAGGGCAGGAAGGGTACTTTAAAGGCACCTCTTTAAAGTCTTCCCTACTTCAAAGGCCTAACAGGGTGGGAGTACTGGGCCTCAGACACCACCACTTCAGTACACTTCTATACTTATGGATTCTCTGCCGGGAAGAAGTATTGATGTGCTGCTACAAGGACTGCCACTTTGCTGGACTACTACTCTGCTGGACTCCTACTTTGCTATGCTGACCTGCTGCCTACTGCCCTCTTGCCTGGCAGTGAGAAGGACTGAACCTGCATCTCTCCAACCCAGAATCCAGAGTAACACCAAGGGCTAGCTGGCTGACCTACTGATCTGAAGTCTCGTGGACATAACAGACTTCCAAATATCCTGCTCTTGCACCTATTCTGTGCTATCTGTGGATCTGCCCTGTCAAATAGTGCCACTCCAGTATCCTTGGAAATGGGCCTCAGGTGTTTTGCAACAGTGGATCCGACTCATCCTCTGTTGTGAGAGCAGAATCAGCGCATTGCTGCCATTCCAGATACAGAATTGGTTCATTGTACTTAGAATCAATGCATCAACTTCAGAACCACTGCTTCGTAACCAATGCAAAGCAAACCAATGTGTGGAGAATTAATTATTGGCGCATCGCCTCTACTGTGTGGAGAAGCCCAGTGCACCACCATTGTAACTGCTGCATCTCGGAACCGGTGCATCACCCTTGCAACCGACTCATCACCACCATTGTGTGGAGAAAATCGATGCATCACCGCAACTGCACAGGGGCAACACCGAAGCAGCGCCTGCCTGCACCCCGCTTCTTTGTCGATGAAACCCGGATTAAGCTACTTTTGTACAGCGGGACTCACTGGGCCCTATAACTGACATGTGCTCCATCGGGGTCAGCCAGAACTTTTATGTTTGTCCCGGTCCTGCGTGACCAGATAACCCACATAAGCACTTATTGCTTCTATGCGCTATTTTACCGTTAATTCTTTAAACATTTGTATCTGAAGTTTTACGTATTGGATTTTTGTTATTTTGGTCTTGTTTTATTTATTAAATTAAGTTCTATTATTCTAACCTGGTGTGGAATCCTTCTGTGTGCTGTTTTTGCTATTTTACTGTTTGAAGTGTTGTACAAATACTTTACAAATTGCCTTTTAAGTTAAACCTGACTGCTCTGTGCCAAGTTACCAGAGGGTGAGCAGAGGTTGATTTAGTGTGTGTTTGTGACTTACCCTGATTACTGCTTGGACAGGGTGCATACCTCTGAAAACCAGAAACCCATTTTCTATCATGCACACATTTTGAGTTCACAGCTATGTTGGGTACACTTGAAAGTATCACTTGGCTACTCTCTAATTTTGTTTGCTTGTTTAAACAATTACAATTTCAGTTGCCTATGATTCATAATACATTGCTGAATTTTATCCTGTGGCAGAGCCTGTGCCTACAGACACCACACCTTCAGTTACAAAAGCAGCTTGGAAATAATCAATAATTGTCTTTCATGAATACAAATAGCTCATTTCAATGAGCTAAAAATACATATGTGAGTCAATATATCAAATGCAGAGAAGAAATATTCCAAAATAAATCCCAGATTGTAATCAAAGTAAGTGACAGGGGCCAAAGTCAGTGCAAGATGCATGTGACAATTACAAAAATATGCAAAAAGAACAACTGATGGACAGAATGTTGCACAATGTCAAACATACACCACAGTACAGATATCTAAATGCATTGTTGTTTTCCTCCCCATGCCTTTCCAGTTCAGACCCAGCCATATGCAAATCAGATTTGACCCTGTACCCCATGGGAACAGTCCAGCCCGAACTGCCAGGCCAGGTCGCCCCTGGACTGGAAACAATGATCCTGGGACCGGTTTCGGGGAATCACCCCTCATCAGCCAGGCTAGCTTGACTCCAGTGGCATGGGGAGAACGGGACCAAGGTCAGGGAATAGCCGTCCCACTTGGGGTGACAAATGCAAAAAGAATTTACAGGGGAGAGGAGTTGGCCTAACAGCTAGGGCGGTCGACCTCGAATCTGGGGAACTGGGTTTGAGTCTCGGCAATGGCTCTGAACATCCTGTGATACTGGGCAAATCACTTAATCTCCAAAGTGCTTAACAAAAATGAATGTGTCCTCATGTAATGCAACTGGTGCTATGTAAAGGGCTCTGATACCTGATTCAGGTCAAGTTCACGCTATATAAAACTCTGTGAAAAAAAAAAATAGACAGAATGCTGCACAATGTCAAACATTCATTCAAGTACAGAGATCAGGGCTTAATTCCATAGTTGTTTTGCTCCCCATGACTTTCCAGTTCAGACCCAGCCATATGCAAATCAGTCCTGACCCTGTTTCCCATGGAATAGTCCAGGCTGAACTGCCAGGCCAGGTCCTCCCTGGACTGGAAACAAGGATCCTGGGACCGGTTTCAGGGCATCAGCCCTCATCAGCCAGGCTAGCTTGACTCCAGTGGCATGGAGAGCACAGGACCTACGTCTGGGAATAGCCATCCCACTAGGGATGACAAATGCAAAAAGAACAATTGATGGACAGAATGCTGCACATTGTCAAACATTCACCCCAGTACAGAGATCTGGGCCTAAATCCTTTGTTTTGTTGGCTCACCATGCCTTTCCAGTTCAGACCCAGCTATATGCAAATCAGTCTTGACCCTGTTTCCCATGGGAATAGTCCAGCCCAAACTGTCAGACTAGGTACCCCTGACTGGAAACAAGCATCCTGGGACCAGTTTCGGGGCATCACCCCTCATCAGCCAGGCTAACTTGATTCCAGTAGCATGGAGAGAATGGGACCCACGTCTAGGCATACCTGTCCCACTTGGACGACAAATGCAAAAAGAACAATTGATGGACAGAATGCTGTACAATGTCAAATATTCACCCCAGTACAGAGATCTGGGCCTAAATACATTGTTTTTTGCTCCCCATGCCTTTCCAGATCAGACCCAGCCATATGCAAATCGGTCTTGATCCTCCCCATGGGAACAGTCCAGCCCGAACTGCCAGGTCTTCCCTGGACTGGAAACAAGCATCCTGGGACCGGTTTCGGGGCATCACCCCTCATCAGCCAGGCTAGCTTGACTCCAGTGGCATGGAGAGCACAGGACCAACATCTTGACCCTGTTCCCCTTGGATTTTCAAAAATATAGCAAAGTCACAAGACTTATAGTGGCATTGCACAAATATACATCTGAACACTTACTTTATATCTTCGTTATACATATTACCAGCTTCCCCAAGTGTGCAGAGGATGTAACATCGAAAGAAATTGAATTGGGGGAGAAACCTCTCTCTGTAGAACATCACTCCCCTTGTTTAAATATATTCTGCTTCACAACTGATTATGCAGGACCAGGGTTTAGTAATTATTTGTGCACAAGTTTCTGATTCTTGTACAGCGCTTCTAGTTACCACCAAAAGTACCCTTATCTCCCAAATGTCCATTTCAGCCTAAAAAAACAACCAGCGCTTCGAAGTGGAAGACAGTAGAAGAGTGTTAGAGCAAGGTCCATGATGAGACATTGACATTATTTAGACTGAGAGACCTTTTCAATCATTTTCTCAGCAGTTAATTCTTTGGTAAATTCAAGCTATAGATCTCTTAATGAAAGTTTAACAAAAATCTGTCAGCTCACAAGCTCAGAAAAATGTTGCAGCAGTTCCTAGTATTTCTTCATTTTCACCAAGCACAATTTCCCTCATCACAGCTGTTTCGTCTGGTAAAACTTTGGGCCATGCAAGCTTTTCGAACATTTCGGCTAAAGCCGCTTATTCTCTCAATAAAATGGCTTCATATGTGGTTGCCACCATCAACCTCTGTGCTGAAGCTTGTGCTTATGTTCCGGTTTTAGACAATGTTCCTCCCTTATCCCCCTATTCGTTTGAAAGTACACTTCAACTAAAAAACACAGGGACATATTTGCAACGAGTTAACGCCACCAGAACCTTACTTTTCCCGACATTCTGGTAGCGTTAAGTCCTTTGCCTTATTTACAAGGCGGCACTAAGCCACTCTAATTACTTTCATATTTCACTATACTAATTCACCACTAACACTGTATGGGTTCTGGAGTAGCGTGCTACTAGCTGAAAAACACTTCAACTCCCTCATCAGGGGTATCAAATGCTACAAAAATGCAAACCTTTTTCCCTTCTCTATACCTCAACTATCCTTCTCAATCCAAATAATCTCACCAACATATCCACCACTCAAATTACTATCATATTTTCACTATCCTAATTCACCACTAATCCTTTATGGGTTCCGAAGTAGCATGCTACACACCAAAAAAGCAATTCCACACCCAACAAGGGTAGCGAGTGCTATATAAATGCAAATCTTTTTCCCTCGTCTATCCCTCCACTAACCTTTTAAAACCAAAGCACAGGTACACCACACAACAGGATTAGATCAATAGGTACAATTATAAAGTCCATATCCAACAAAGAGAATTCTTCAGTTTTTTCTTTTTATTCCATTTTTATTTTACGTAGAAAAAACAGAGTCCAGTTCTTGTGACTCGACAAACAGTACAGCTGATGCGTTTCGCCCTAGTGCAGGACTTCTTCAGGGCACTAGATGTTGATGGAATCAAATGTTTTCACTGAGCTGTCAGGTCATTGAGACTTCTGTTTGAGAACCATTTTCCTGTCCGGCAAATTTTTATATCTAGACTATAAAACCGTCTCAGTAAAGGCCACATCTAGTCATTAACTGAAAAGCACAACCCACGATAATGGAATCCAAGCGTGCCAGATTAGATGTTGCAATGGCATTCAGGAAAAAACCTGTCAGGGTTTATCTTTAGATGTCATATCACAGTCTACGAGATAATAAGAGAGATGCCACCAAAGGATAAAGAGTAGAGTAGACTTGGGAAGAAGAAACCACTGCCGGACCTATGATCTATCCAAATACAGGAGGTATTCCGACATCAAGCAGCTCTTTAATGGTAACAAATAGGGAAGAAGCACAACAGCCGCAATATGATAGTTGCGGTCAGCAAAGATCACCAGAAAACTACGCAGTGACAGGAAAGCCCAAGCAGGAATCCCTGCTAGTACAAAAGGGAAAATACTGTTGGAGTGATAATAGGTTAGGTGCTGGTAACTAGAAGGTTCCACTGTTGGGTCTAATTGTTTATACCCTCCACTAACCTGTTCAATTCAAATAACTGACTAACATATCCACCACTCAATATAGTTTCATATTTTCACTATACTAATTCACCATTAATCCTTCATGGGTTCAGAGTAGCGTGCTACTTGCCAGAAAAACAATTTGACACCTCGTCAGGAGTAGTAAGCACTATATAAATGCAATTACAATACAATACAATTAACGTGGCATAACACGGCCTTGCAACTAAATAATGCCCCTGTTCACGCAGCACTTAGCGGGAAAGGGGCAAGCAAGGGGTGTTGCAGTGGGCGTTCCGCCGCGACTTCTGTCCTTCGCTGGGCTGCAAGCAACCATGGGAAACTCTGCTCCACTCTGTCCATGTGATGGCACCTCAGAACCGTCCCTGTTGCACTATATGTTTTTCTGTAACTATTTCAATCATAAACAAAAGCACTTTCTTGAACCACTGTTAAAAACCCTTGGCCATCGCAGGTGTAATGAGGCTTTTTACCACCTGCAATTGCTAAACACCTCATAGATTTGATTCAGCATTTGTTCTTTTTAAAAGCTGCTCTCAGAGCTAGGAGAACCATGGAGGTTTAATATCACTTCTTGAATTATTAGCTTGTGTGGTTTTAATCTTCTATTATTGTGCAGATCAGAATTTAGAGATTGTATTTTATTGATCTGCACTTTTGTACACTGTTTGTCTCAGACTTTTAGAGCCGGAATGGCCGAATAAAGATTTTTGAATTTGAATTTGAGACTTTACCATGCTTTGGCCAAGCAACCTACATGTAAAGTTGAGGTAGCTCTTTGCACCCCTATCTACAAAGAGAACCAAATAAAAGAAAGAGTGATATACATTCCAGTGCTTGGCAGAAACCTGAACAAGCTTGCAGATTTAAAGATTCCTCCATGTTTTGGAAAGTGGTTAACTTAACAATACATTCATGGAGGTTCTGCCCCTATTCTCTAGGCACACATCTCTTTAGAATAGTGAATCTGTCATTCCAAAAGGATCTACTGCTTTGCAGGCTTCTCTGATGCCTACCCTATCTCTACGAGGCATATCAGCTCTAATTGCCTTACATTTACAGACGAAGAAGTGATTATTGCTATCTGTTCCAGTCTTTGAGGCAAAGCTCCTGGGATTGATGGTGTAACTATGGACATTTGCAAGTCAAACATTTGGTTATGAACTCCACTCTTGATTTACATGTTGAAGACTGCTAGTAGCTCACAGTTACCCAGTTATTGGTCCATTTCCGTGATTGTGCCTGTGTTTAAGAAGAGCAATCACCATGATCCTGGGTGTCATTGACCAATATCCCTGATTGACTTGATCATTAAAGTCTTAGGTGCAGATTTACAAGCCCCTTGCGGGACATTTACGCCACCGTTGCGTCACTTCTGTGACGCAGCGGCGGCATAAATCATGTGCCATGTTGCGCCTTATTTACAACGTGACGCATCTAGGGAGATGCGTCACGTTGTAAAGCCCTGCACTACATTAAACCTGCGTCAGGTTTAATGTATGCAGGGTGGGCGTTCCATCGTAAAAAGCCTCGGAAAAGTGATGCAGTGAAATCTACAAGATTTCACTGAGTCACTTTTCCGACGCTTCTGCGTCAAAACCCTGTGTCTGCTTGAAGCAGGCGTAAGGCATGACGCAGCATGTTCGGTATGGGCAGCCCCTGAGCATTGCTGGAGTTGCGTCGTGCTTGTGACATGACTCCAGCAATGCGCCGCCCTTATGCCATCAGTTTATCCTTGCGCCATGATGTGCTGCATTGTAAATGCGGCGCATCTGTGGTGGCGCGAGGGTTAACTTGCGTGACGCATCTTTCCTGGCGCATCCCTGCTGATTTGCAGGGATGCACCAGGAAACATAAATCTGCCCCCTAGTGTAGTGTAGTTCCTATATCCCTGATAGGCTCTGCACATTGGAATAACATACACTATAGATTTGACATAGGACTAAGGTCAGTATGTCTCTATCGCATATATTAAACTTAATTACTTGTGTGTGCCAGCTAACTCAGAGGTCACTAGAAAATTTTCGAATATACAAGAAGGGATTCGTTTCTGACAACCGCATAAACATGACAACTTTGCTTCCCTTTAGAATCGGAACAGTCTCAGAATCGTGGAAACAATAGATAACAGTTTCACTCAGTCAATCGTGAATGCTTCGTTTCTACAGAGTTGCACAGAAATAGAGAGACGGGCGTTTCTATTAAAGGGTTTATTGAACAGTCTTATTTCTCATGCAAGAGATATGAATTGCTACAATCATAAGACAGACTGCGAAGTACAATATGTACGAGGTTAGCAGTAAGATAAAATAATACTGCAATAGCATGGTTTGTAGCTATGACATATATTAATCAAAATACATACATAAATAACATAAGCTAAAATGTGATACTCATATGATGCTTCTAAATTGTTCTACCCCAGTGTACCTAATCTAAGTGCAGTACGAGGTTGAAGTAGGTGCCATCTCTAAAGTATAGCTAGGTATATTTTAGTTTAGCCAAGAGTTGCCAAAAGTTTCTCTAAGTTCTAGTCAGCTCCATACCTTAGAATGAGAGAGGTTGGAATCTCGTTTCTGGACTCGATAGTCTAACCCCCCGCAAGGGAAGTGAGAGAGCACTGGAGCTCGATTTTCTGTGAGGAGGATGGCAGCGTCAGGTCAGTGCATCAGGCTGGAACTCGATCTCCTTCCGAACTTGCCGTGGGGAACCGCGTAGCCTGGGTTGGATCGAATCCTCCGGGAATCGCAATTTGCCAGGGCAAGTGCTGGTATATTTATACCTTAAAGGTGTCTAGGAATGCCAGTATTGACGTCAAAGTCGGGCAGAGGAACGTCATGAATGAACCCCTAAGGAATAGATGTTCATGCATACTTAATGAGTTCTTGGAGAAATCAATATTCAAGCAGAGGGAAATTCTTAAAGGCTTAAGGGTCTGGTTTTCCAAGAATTTGTAGTGACGTGGATGGACGGATGTAGGTGGCCATGCCTGTATTTGGTTTGTACAGGCAATGTCTAAATAAGGGCCGGATTTCTATGTCCAAATAAGGGCAATGTGAATTGTACCTATATAAGGGCATAAATCGGGAAACCTATATACGGAATCTAAATCTGCACACAACATTAGGAAGGGTACATTTATACAGAATATTGACCTGGACAGTAGTCAATAACATATTAGCAGATGTTCAGTATGAGTTCAGAATATGAAGGCAGGGGACGGCATCGAACACACCAAAACTATGGTGGTCGTGCCGGTCCCCCGCAGTGACAACGGGGGAAGGGCAGGAGTGCACCGCACACCTGAGTGACGCAGCACCCTCACCCCCCTCTTCGATTGGCAGTACGGACGCGCGACCCGAAGGCGATCGGAGTCGCTTCCGGGTCGTGCATCAGAATAACGCTGGGAAGCCGGTCAGAATAGGCTCCCAGCGGAAAAGAGGATAAAAGGCTGGGGGAGCGGCGAGGGCGTCCTCTTTTCTCGCCGCCCCTCACAACTGATCACACAAGCCGGGATCTTGACCTCGCGAGGAGGTCACATCATTGTTTCCTTTTTGTTTCCTCTGCAGGAGCAGCGCCAGTAGCTTTCGGGGGCATTTCTGAGACGTGGACCTCGCGAGGAGATCCCATCAATTTTCCTCTTTAATTTCCTTACAGGTGCAGCGCCGGCGGGGGCGGGGACATTTGGAGGCAGCAGCTAGAGGCGTAGTTGATTCGAGCAGCGCCACAAGGACTTCCTAAGGCAGGTTTGAAGCGGTGTTTGATTTATAACAGGCTGCTTGGTTGGACAGGGATGCTCAGGTTCCCAACGTGTTTTCTGTGTTTTTTCACTGCAGGGTCACAGCGCCTGCAGGGAGCAGCAACTTGGGTGTCGGTGGCAGGCTTTTCTTTTGGTATAACAGTAGGATCGCTTGTGTTTTGGGGACACCGACGGGCCTGCATTTCAACGCTTCCGGGAGCCATGCGGATTTGAGATTAGTCACCCGACCCACTGGATTAGCTGGTGGGCGTGGTTCTGGCTGCGTGGGTGCTGGTGGCCAGTTGGGAGCTGCCTACAACGGTAAGGGTCTTGGCCAGTGTCCCAGACTGAGCATCACTGTGGGTTTGTAATTGGTTTCTGAGCAACTGGGCTGGTACACAGTTTGAGTGAGCTATGTCAGGGAGTGTTTTCAAGTCTTGCCTTGACATTGTGGGGTTTGTGCTACCAGCGTGGTAGTGGTTGGAGTATCTACGCACAGGTGTTTGCAAGTGGATTGCTGTTTATTGTACTATGGCCCCTAAGGCAAAGCGGAGTGATCAACGCTCATGCATGGATGATTTCATGGAGGCTATGATGCGTAAGATGGGGGACAACGAGGCCAGGATGAAAAAAATTGATGAAATGGGCCAGACTATTGAATACTTTAGGGATAAGGTTGATGGGCAAGAGGGGACGGAGGACAGGCCCAGGAGAACCCTAAGGCAGCATTTCCACCCCTGCCCAAGAAAAGTAGACCAAAGAAAGTTGGGGCACCAGCACCGTGGGAGGAGGAGGGAGCGACAGGGGCCACAGGGCAGGTGGCCCCTGTTCCGGTCCTGCAGGCAGTGGATGGGCAGCCAGGACCAGCTGGTGAGGGTACTCAGCCAGTTGGTACTGGGGAAGGCAATCAGCCAGGCACAGGGGGGCAGCCTGGACCATCAGAAGTCACCACCCAGGCCCCACACATCCCTCAGATTGGTGTCCCATCGGGAGTTACACCAGTTCAGCTGGATTTGGTAGCTAATCTAGTGGCGGACCTTCCACGGGGGCAGCTCCCGCGGGGGTCAGTAAGGAAGTGCTAGCGGTAAACACACCTGTGGACTGAGCAAAAGAGAAGCCCGTGGAGCCAGTGGCGGCAGCTGCAACAGGTAAGCAGCAGACATTGCCATTGTTGGGCTTGGGAGAAGCGCGCTCGGCCAGGGAAAAACTGGCAAGGCATGTGACACAGGAGGTGAAATAAAAGATTTGTAAAGGTAGTTATGTGAATATGTTTTCTATACTGCTGGATGAAACTGAAAGGGAAGAGGCCAAAAAGAACAAAGATTGTATGCACCCAAGGGAATGGGCAAGTCAGTTGCTAAAATATAGGGTTGAAGAGTCTTTGATTAATTGGGTCAGGGGTTTCTCAATAAATATGGCAGTCATGGCTGAAGGCTTAGCTGCAGAAATGGTGTGCTATCAGAGTAGGATCACTGGCGCACACGATAAATATGGGGGGATAGAGTGGAAAGAATATGATAAGGACTTTAGGAGAGCGAAGGCTACTGACCCTGCCCTCACATGGGACCAAGAGGACATGATTTTGTGGTTAGATCACTTGGGACATGGTTCACAAGACAACTCTAGGGTACAATCCTTTTGGACAGGCCCCCTCCCGGTCAGCTCGGGGGTGAGAAGGGCCAAAAAGGGGGCATGTTGGGATTTTAACAGACGCACGTGCAACAGGACAGCAGGCACATGTAAGTTCAAGCACTCATGTTCTTTTTGTGGCAATACCGTCCACCCAGAGTCCAAGTGTTTTAAAAAATCAAAGGATAGAGGGGGTAAGAAACAGGAATGATTGTCTTTCCCTCTTGAAAGCCCATTCCCCCATAATAACCAGTGCTTTGATCTTGTGGTTAAACAAATACAATTGCCCTACGTCTGCCAGAATGTTGTTAGAAGGTTTCAGAGATGGCTTCAGAATTCCCGCGCCCGACTACGTCGGGGTATCACACTGCCAGAATCAGCTATCATTGAGGGCTAATACTGGGGTGGCAGCAGCCAAAATTTAGAAGGAATTGCGCCTGGGCAGGGTAGCAGGTCTGTTTAATTGCATGCCAGTGGAGGGTTTTGTTTGTTCTCCATTGGGGGTGGTTCCCAAAAAAGAGCCTGGGGAGTTCAGGTTAATTCATAACTATCGGCTCCCAAGGGTCTGTCTTTGAATGACGCCATTAATGATGAACTGTGCACGGTCAGGTACTCATCTTTTGATCAGGCTGTTGAAATACTCAGGGGTCTCAGCCCGGGGGCGCTACGGTCAAAATTGGACAGCGTTCTGCTTGTTGCCGGTACACCCTTCAGATTTACATCTTCTGGGTTTCCAATTTCAAGGGAAATTCTACATGAATAAATGCATGCCTATGGGGTGCTCGGTTTCTTGTGCTTACTTTGAGAAGTTCAGTTCCTTCTTGGAATGGGCTTTGTGACAGATGACGGGGCACCGGTATGTTTTGCATTACCTGGATGACTTCCTTTTCCTGGGAGCACCAGGCTCCCGGGATTGGTTCTGGGCACTGCAGGAATTCTGAGCGCTCATGCAGGATTTGGGGTACCACTGGCTCAAGGTAAGACTGTTGGGCCGTCCACAGTGATTGAATGTTTAGGGATAGAATTGGACTCTGTTCAAGGGTGCTCACGTCTGCCCAAAGAGAAGATCACTAATTTCACGGCAGCCTTGCAGCAATGCTTGGCAAAAGAGAAGGTTACACTACATCAGTTACAGCAGACTGTGGGTCAACTTAATTTTGCATTGAGGGTCATTCCAATGGCACAACCATTTTTACGCTCTATAGCACAAGCCATGTCAGGATTCAAGGAAAAACATCATCATACCAGGTTATCCAGCGAGATCAAGCAGGACATGTGGTAAGGTACTCTGGCCCGGCCCGCCCACACCCTGTACAGAGATAGGTTTAATGACTGATTCTGCAGGTAGTAAAGGGATTGGCGCCATACTAGGTACTGAATGGGTAGCGCAGCACTGGCCACCATGGTGAGTCGAAACAAGGTTAACAAGTAACATTGGTTTTTTGGAGCTATTCCCCATCCTGGTGGTATTGTCTGTGTGGCCGGAGCAACTGAGGAACCAATCAGTGATTTTCTAGTCAGACAACATATTGGTGGTGGAGTGCATCAATCACCAAACAGCGAAGTGTAAAATGATCTTGCACTTGTTGAAAGAAATTATACTGCTGTGCATGAAAGTAAATATGCAATTTAGGGCCAAGCATGTTCCAGGGGTGTTAAATCACGTTGCTGATGCACTCTCTCGCTTTAAGATGCAGGCATTCAGGTCGCATCACCCAGACTCAGTGGAGAACCCAACTCCTTTTCCAGAACAGCTTTGGCAACTTGGTGCCCCCAATTACCGGACCTCGTGGCAGCTAGCCTAGCACCCAGAACGAGGAGGGCATACGAAGGGGTGTTTTGAGCCTAATGTAACTTCTTGGGGGACGAATGGGAAGGGAATTGGCAGGATACAGGGGCTGTGTTCTCTTACCTGAGGGCAATGAAGGATATGGGGCGCTCAGTGGCAGCAGCGAGGCGACATGTATCGGCTATCTCCTTCTTTGTGCAAGCGAAGGGCAGGAAGGACCCCCACTAATACATTTATAGTGTGGAAGGCCTTAAAGGGGTGGCAGTGTCTGCAAGGTTCACAGCCGGACCCAAGACGACCAATAGGTGTTATCACTTTAGCTGTGATTCTGGAGGTGCTTAGTCAGGTTTGCAACACTGAGGCGGATGCTTTGCTGTTTAGGGCTGCATTTGCAATGGCATTTTACGGTGCTTTTAGGATAGAGGAACTGGTGGCAAAGAATAACCGGGACTGGCAAGGGGGCCTGCAGTTTAGCCATGTGAAAATCCAGGGAAACTCATTATTCATATCAATCCACAGATCTAAGACCGATCATGAGGCCCGAGGTGAGGGGGTGGTGCTGCGACTGGCACGAGGGAGACCTTGCTGGATCATCACCAAGCTAGAGGCATTTTTAGAACACAAGCCTAAAGGCGTGGGGGGGCCACTGTTGATTCACGTGGATGGTACCTCACTTAGGAGATTTCAATTCAGAAGGGTCATGGGCTTGGCCGTGCCGAAAGTGGGTTTAAACCCCAGCAGTTTTGGAACGCACTCTTTCAGGATAGGGGCCGCTACTGAGGCGGCAGCAAGGGGTTTTTCAGGGAGCGAGGTGCAGAGGATTGGCAGGTGGTCCTCAAATTGTTACACGCACTATGTACGACTGTATATGCTCTAGAAATGTGCAGGCAGTTTCATTGACAGTACTTTCTTTCAGTTTCAAATTGCAGTTTCTCCCCCCTGTCACCCGGGAGGGAAACTCGCGGCGGCGCAACATCGGTCAAGATCTATGTGGGACCAGGTTCACGCCGGAGAATGTGGCGAACACAAAATATGGGTCATTGGACATTCTTATGTGAAAAGGTTAAAAAATTATTTTCTTTCAGGCAACTACGAGTTGAAAGCAAGGCAGGCTGGTTTCAGGGTCTCTTTTCATGGATGGGGAGGCCTTTGCTTAGACCATTTCAGGGATTTGGTGCGAGACTTGCTGGACCGGGAACTGACTCCCCCAAGAGTTTTTATTCTGCACTTGGGGGGAATGACTTAGTACACCTGGGCAGAAGGGGTTTAGTGGAAACTTTGATCACTGAAGTGGGTTGGTTGGTGAAACGATGCCCTGGTTCAATCCTGGTGTGGTCACATATGATCCCAAGATTTCAGTGGAGGGAGGGAGTCTGTGCGGAAATTGAATCACTCGGTGAAAAGAATCATTAACAAAATGGATAGATTGTTCAGATCTCCAAAATTGCAGACGATAGCACATGGGTGCATTAGGGGGGAGCCGTTTTTCTTACAAGACTGTGTCCACTTGTCCAAGTTGGGTAATGAGCTCTTCATGGAGAACCGTCTTGCCTGGTTAGTAGGGTCTCGGAGGAGCAGGGCATGACCTTCGGTGGGGCAGAGGGGGGAGGCCTGATAGTTGGTCAACCATGCAGGCCTGTGGTGGTAAGGTCCTGATTGGTGAGCTTAACTTTAAGGTCCTTAGCGGGTGGCGCCATTGAAAATGGGGACGCCCGAGGGGGAGGGAAGGGTGGTCTCTCATTCAACTCCAGGGGCAGTTACAGCCGGTAGGCTGGAAGGGTGCGGGGGGGGAGTTACGCTTTCCGGTAGGCTGGTTGGCTACCCGGCACGTGCACAAGGGGGCAAGTAAGCTGCGCATAACTTGGAAGGGCCCCTTATGGAGATAATCTTCTGGGTGTAGGGGATGCTCGGGTCCCTTGGGCATGGGCACTTCAGTAGGAGTGCGGCCATAGCTTGATCAGGATCCGGGGGCCAGTCATTGACCTTGCCGTAGGCTCAAGCAGGGATACGCAGAAAGATAATGTAATTGTTGTTGAATGTGTAGCTTAGGATAGGAATGGCTATGTATTAAAAACATGTTAAGGTTAGCCAATAAGACATACTGTACCTATCCATGTAATGGACTGGACTTTCTGCGTATTGTGTATAAATGTAAATATAATAATGTTTGTTTATCAATGCATAATAAATACGGCCGGGGTTTACGGCCCCTAATCCAAATCTTCATGGTAATGGAGTTGTTTTGCCTTGGGGGAAGATGGGCGGTGAGCAACCAATGTTGCCACCGGGGCTCAGCCGTATCTGGCCATAGAGGCTAGGTACTTGTGGAACAAAGTCTCAAGCTGCACCTTATAAGCAGGAATACATTGGCCAAAAAGGGTGCTGTCAATCTGGCTTTTTTGGACTTAAGCAGCACTTTCAATCAGGTCAACAGATCAAAATTGTGACAAATTTTGATTCCAAGGGTTCTTGTATCTTGTTCAACCACAGTCGAGTGTGGATATGAAGGGGGATGTAATGATTTCTTTAACTTAGACAGAAGCAGCTGTCAGGGTTGTGTTCTTGCTCCATTCCTGTTTATCCTGTACATAAACAATCTTATTTCACATCTGCTAATCAGCAGTCAATATATGCCACTTGTTCACCACAGATCCTCCACTCTGCTTTATGCAGATGGCGCTGTGTTGCTATCTCAAACCTTTAATGTTTTCAAGAAGCTTATAAATGCTTTTGTTTTTTTCATGAATGAACTTGATCTTGATACAATCTAGCAGTTTAAATATATTAAACTTGTCTTTAATGAGCTGGGTAGGCCCTCCTTATTTCCCAACCTGACCTCCGAAGCAGCCATCCACTTAACCCAAAATGCAAAAATTGTTTGTATCACCGCCACTAACAAATGTGAGATGAGCTTCCCTTTTCTTCCATTGAGTGGGCACATATCTTCAACTGGCCTTTCCAGGAGTAACACATCTGGACATTGTGCCAATGCTAAACCAGTTCTGCTTTCGATTGTTTTTAGCACTGCCCCCCAAAATGGTTGTATCCTAGGACAGAACCGGAGAATATGTGTCTGGATCCCCATTTCTTTACATCGCCCTCCAGCTGCCTGCATTTCCCTGATGTCCCATTCTCTTCTGCCTTGCCAGCGTGTATTTTCATCTATAGCACTTTTAACATGGTTTCTTTTCTCACTGTATGGGTGGCAAACTTCCATTAGATTATTAATTCCATTGTGCAAAAACATGATTTTAAATGAATTAGACCTGCGTTCATGCAGTTGTTGCCTGATATTGACGAGTATTTTGCTGGGGGGACCTTTCTAGAACTCCCTGTTCGATTTTACAACCCATTGCTTTTGAAACTTTTTGTGATGTAACTGTATGTTCAAATTATGCATTTCTGACTTTCATTATAATTTCATTTATAATTGAATAAGATCTTTTTTGGGTGGTGATCGGTACTAATACTCCTACAATTAACTGTTCAAGTCTCCAAGAACTGTACACTGCCCCTCCCAATTTGCCATAGAATCCACACTTTCCAGAAAACATTGACCTGACCTACGACTAGTAAGAGAGAGTAAGAGTTCCTCCTACCAACCTTCCAAGGGGCATATTATCAAGGCGGCGCTATGAAATTATCACCGCTTTTGCGTCCGTTTTCGGGCGAAAAGCAGTGATAATTTCATCGCCTTATCAGCAAAGACACGCTATCGCGTGTTTTGCTGACTTAACGCCCGTTTCCTGCACACCTAACTTTGCATCGCTAATGAGATGCAAAGTAGGCATGGCTGTGAAACCAACCAGGGAAAATATCGCGAAGGTAGCTTCGTGATATTAACTAGGAAGGATACCGTTTTTTAAAATCGCGTTAAGTATGCCTTAACGCAGGAATTTAACATCTGTTACATTCCTGACTAAGGCATACTTAACATGGGGGTGGATTCTGTGGCTAAGGGGACAGGCCCTATCATCTAGGATATCGCCGTTTTCCACCATGGAAAATGGTGATATCTCCACTATCTCTGGAATTTTTATCGCCTCGACGATGCGCGTTGTTGATGACGCGCTAACCCGGCGATAAATATGCAAGCGCTAAGCGCCCTTGGTAATATGCCCCCAAATGCTTTATTACTTTAACAACCTGAAGAAGGAGCTGCCAGGATGCACTACATTGAGAACTTATCACTTTCGAAGATGTCTAGAGCCAGGCTGAGGCAGCATCCTATCAGATCCAGGCTGGAGGAGGGAACTGCCACGTTTAATCTGACAGATCAGGAGTTCCTAATACACTTTTTATAGGCGAGTGCTGTAAAAGCAAGTTTTTAAATGCAGTACTCAGAATGTGTGAGTGAATTTCACCCCTGTCATCTTATTAATGGTGATGCACCTCTATTGAAGCTTATGGGGGTTTATTTTCTTTGTTCCAGGAGTACTGTATTCCTTTTACTTGTATCAATTTTGTAGCTGCTTCCTGTCCAGTGCAATTATAAACAAGAGTGGCCTTTACTATTGACTGACGCAACCGTGGGGTACATTCTCAAGAATGTGTGATAACCATCGTAAAATTTACTTAATGCAACCTTCAACATCGCAGTCTATCGCGGGAAACTTACACCATGTTAACCAAGTATTCACAACACGGCGGTCCCATGCGATAGTCCCCCGACAACGCGACCAATGGGCGTGATAAAATCAACGCCACGCCGCCCCAAAATGCAAAACACGAACGCCAAAAAAGCTGTGATGAGGCCAATCACGATACAAAAAGCAGCGAAAACCAGCGCAGGCCTGCAAATCCCACGCGTCTGGCGGGAAAATGCACTATAAAAGCAACAAAAACAATACACCAGAAAGAATCCAAAGTGCGTAGCAACATCGATGCATCCTGACCGAGAGCAGAGGCCAAGGCGAACCCCACAAGCCCCACAGACCACCAGCAAGGAACAATGGGGTCGGGGAAGGCCCAGGAGAAGAGGGAGAGGAAGACGGGATGCAGTCTGCAGGAAAACAAGACCAGCATCACGGAGGTGACAGAACACAACCAGCAACTGACCCACAATCAGACCACCTTGAATGCAGCTGGAGTGTCGAGGAGGCCAATGAAGGAGGCCAAGAGGCGCTGGCATGACATGAAAACCTAAACCAGGCCCAAAGCCCATGTCAACAGGAAGGCAGCAACAGCGACAGGAAGTGGGAGTCCTGCGCCCCAGGAGGAGCTGGAGGGAATGGAGGCCAGTCATCAGTGTGGAGACGGTGCAAGGAGGTGGGAGTACGGACACAGCCCGAGAGGACCTGACACAACAACAAAAGGGTGAGGAAAGAACTGGGACTGGTGGGACGAGGGGGATGGGCACAATGGCACACATGCACAATGATGTGTAGCACACTGCACACCCACAATTACCCAGGGTCATGTCCCCCATCCCCGTGGCACAATGCAGCACACACACATAGCAATCACAGCACATCCTATGACAATGTGGCACAAAGTGCAACACTTACAGTGCAGAACAGGGGACACAACAGTGTCCGCCCATGCGCAGAAACAGGACAATCACATGTGACAGAGCAGGGAACTGTGAGATGCATATGTACGGGTACAACCTCACATCAGTCATGTAGTCCAAATGTCCACTGCCCCCCTCAAATTGCCAGCACCGCTCAAACAGTCACAATGTACATTGTCACACAGTCTGCATGTCTGCAAGAACAGTGCACCGACATAAATGTCAACATGCATCTCACCTTCACATTGCAGAGGGACAAACAACACTTCAAGCAGGTCAGACCAGACAACCCATTAGTGATGCCGGAGACGACCACCACACCTTCGACACCGAAGCCCTACAACAGTCCATGCACATCTCATGCAACCCACCACCGGGACCCGGGCAGCCAAGCTACTTAGAGGCGAACACAGAGCCTGTAACAGACCACACAGCAGGAAGCACCCGCAAGCACAGCTGACCCACGACACTTCACCCTCCCACACATGGCACCCCAATGCCAGGTGACAGAACGCCAAAAGGAGGTGGCTGAACTGGTGTGGGTGTGGTCCGAAACCATGAAAGGCGAACTAGAACACATACTTGGGTGTCCATTACCCCTCAGGGACCACCTCCAACCCACAAAGGAGACCCATACTGCCATAGAAACACATGCAGATGCACATTCCCAGTACAGAACCACGCCTATGGGCACGCACATATCAGTCACACACCCAAGTTGGCTCTGCGTCTGATGGCCCAGTCCACTCCCCTTACGAATTGAGTGGGTGACGACAAAGCTACATGTCCAAACTCCAAGCCGCTGCCTGCGGTGACATGTCTGCGTCCGCTGTACACAGCCCAATGTAATGTTGCAGGGCCCAGGGCCCTCATGCATACAACAAGACCACAGGGACACATGCAGATATTATGTTGAACCAGCTACGGGCACGTGCGCCCGGCCCCTTTATTGGCAGGGCCACATGTACAGTGATGCCTGTGCTGGATGTGTGTGGGGTGAGTGCAAGCCAGTCCTCAGGGAGTTGTTGGTGCTGGCAACAAATACAACAGTGAACACTATAAATACGGAAACAGACAAAACCAGCATTACAGGGACAACTGCGGAGCATCATAGAGGTAGCCACAGCAAGTCCAGAGGTCACACAATGAGCAAACAGAAGTGTCCGTGAGTTGCAGTGTGCTGAATTTGGGGCACCAGAGCTGAGCGCGCTCATGTGAAGAAAATGTCTAGTATTGTGCCCTTTTGGGACATTCCTAATACAGCTGTAGTGGGGGGTGTCACACCTGCATCATCTTTCTCATCGTTGTCACAAGTCACCCACACTGCTTGAGCTGACATTGCAGCGTGAACTCTCCACAGCACATACCAAAAACAGTAATGGACGATGATTCGTGGTGCACTGAGTTAGTGGCACTGGAAGTGCTGAGCAGGGGACCAGGCAGAAGATGGCATCCACGACAGATGTGAGTAACTCTGTCAGTCTGCCAGTACAACCATTTCGACACTGGCAGTTGGCGGTTGGGGTTGGTCCTGGGGGAGGTGGCGTGTGCCTCCTGCGGTGATGCGACGTCCGGGCCGGTCAGGACTCGATTTGATGTGTGAGCACTGGTGGGCAGCAGTGTCAGCCGGAGGCAGCGGTCCGCATGGGCCCAAAGCCACGTGTTGTTGGGATGCTATGCACATGGTTGCTGCCACCTGATCAAAGGGAGTACAGTGAATTACAGGCTGCCATGAATATATGGCCTCGGACATCATGAAATCAAGACTCAGTTCAAAATATGTGACCTACTTTTCTGTAGTGTAGGCAGAAGGCAGTAGTCAGTAGGGGACAACTGACATGTGTTGTAAGAATGCCATGCACAGAGTTGGTGGCACCACATCGAAGGGAGTACACTGATATAAAATCTGCCATGAACATATGTACTCTGCCATCGTGTAATCAAGACTCAGTTCCAAATGTGTGACCTACTTGACCGTAGTGTAGGCCGGATGCAGCAATAGAGTATGTCAACGAGAAAGGAGTAAAGCGGGCCTGTGTCGTAGAGGCCATGATGGTCTGAGGAGGCTGCCAAGGTCACCAGCCTCAGGCTTGGAGCTTGCGCCGGCACATGGTGGGCCCTCCTTGCCACACGCCGGTGTCAGAAGGTGATCAGTGTGGCCTGGCTGCGCAGGGGCGGGCCTGACGGGTTCAGGGTCCAGCAGGCAGGGGGACGGCAGGTGCACAGGATCGCAGGCAACTCCACTCACGAGGATGGCGTGGGCCTTGTGGAGGGGTGAGAGGTGCCGCCCTGGCAGAGATGTTGGGCATGCCGGAAGAGGACCACACCCAAGGTTACGTGCTTTTTATTCACACCCCTATGCAGGCCTGGTGTACGCCAGGCCATCCCACACCGCTCACGCTTACAGGGGGACGTAACAGGCAACATTTCAGCAAACTCCTCCGCTGGCTGGGGTGACATGGTTGCGTCCACTGTCCACTACACTGCATACACCAGCAGTGTATTTCACCTTGGATATGGGTCTATTCTGCATACTGCAGTCTGTCCAGCACATCCCTGCCACTCTTGGCATTGTGTACTTTCCCAATCATGATTCTCCTGCCTCCTTCAAACATGCCTGGTTCCCACCTCTCCCCACATTCCGCTATTGTGTGGCTGAGGTGCCATGCTATTGATGGCTCATGTTCACGGCTTGCCCAGGTTACCATTGTAAGTTGTTCTGTCATGTCTGGTGGGTGGGAATGTTGTTTTGCATGTTGTATGTGATTTTGTGACGTGTGCATTGCCAGAGTTGTGAGTTGCATGGTTGTGGAGTTGAGGTGTGTGGAGTGTTCATTTGGAACTTGCCAAGGGGCTGTGCATTGCCCTTGGTGCCATCCTGGTAGTGCTAGTTGATGATGGACTGTCGGAGGATGAAGGAATCATGCACACTGGCTGGGTATTTGGCGACAACGTTGGTGGAGATTCCACGGTGTTCGGATGTTGCCTGCACATTGATGTGAAACGTGTGCTTTCTGTTGCGGTGATTATGTGCTGTGTCACCAGGAGGCACAAGTAGGACATGAGTGCTTTGGATTGCCCCCAACACGTGCGTGCATCCAGCTATGGCGTATGGTCCTTGCTTGGTCTCCAGCAGATCCTGCGCATTGTGGTGGACAGATAGATACTGGGGTACCAGGCTGATGATGGTATCCAGGACAGGTGTGAGGGACTTGGATTCGGCTGGTGGGTGTTGGTTGGGGGGTACCAGAGGACAACATGTGCAGCACAGCCAGCAGCTTTGTGTGGGGTGGGTTGTTGGTTGTCTGCTGTGTTGGTGCCATCGGCCTGTTGGGCGATGATGGTCAGGATGTGTAGGATGGTTGTCCTTTTGAGTCTGTAGTG
Source organism: Triturus cristatus (assembly GCF_964204655.1). Taxonomy (NCBI): domain Eukaryota; kingdom Metazoa; phylum Chordata; class Amphibia; order Caudata; family Salamandridae; genus Triturus; species Triturus cristatus. The sequence goes on along the minus strand of NC_140589.1, from coordinate 318,730,785 downwards.
GGCAATGACATCCTCTGGTGTTAAATCTGTGAGGCTGGTGCATTTCCTGTGAGTCTGCTGTCTTTGTTCGTGCTGCCTCTGTGGTGGTCCGGGGGGAGGGGTTCTGGGGGGGTTGTGGTCCTGGGTGTTGTGGTGGTGGGTGTTGTGGCCCTGTTGGGGGTCCGAGCTGCATGATCGTTGGCTCCATGGCATATGTTGGACTTCAGTTGTGGCTGTAGTCTGCTCCCTTTTCTGCTGCCGGTTGTCGTCCGACTTTACACCAGGTCAGAGCTGGTGTTAATTTCCTGCTGCTAACGTGCATTATCGCATGTTTTGTGGTCTTTTCGTTGATGTGGCTGTTCGCTGAGAATGTTGAGGAGTGGTGTTTTCGTCGGTTTTTTGCATGGGAACGCCTACTCTGCATCTCATTAGCGATAGTTGTCAGGGTCATCTGTGGCGATGTTTTCTGCGGCTTCTATTGCGGGTAAACTGGTGTTATGGGCTGTTAACACCAACTTGTGAATGGGGCGATTAATTTATCGCAACTTTGGCTGTGATAAAGTGCCGTTAACTCGGCGATTGCTCCTTGAGAATATGCCCCAGTATGTTTTACAGCCTATGCAATTTACTTGCCTTCCCTGTGTTTTCCAGCTGCAGCTCATGGACTCTCAAACTTAATGGAGGGGGACTTTCCTTGTTCAGAACTTCAAATAACACATTTTTTGTCAGTTACTGTATTCTTTAGTCTATAAATCTTTTTTAATTCATAGATTCCGCTTTAAAGACTCGTTTTATATTTTCATACAATTAATTACACAATTATGTCGATATATTCATTTTGCATTTTGTGCCTGAGAGCCTTTCAGCAGGATAATTTTATAGCTGCGTAATCTTCCATTACATTCCTACATGGGTAAATGCAGCGTAGTACACTACATTAAAAAACACACGACTAGCGGTGATTTGCAGGTACTACGCCAAAAAAGGTAGACAGACAATAATCCAAGACCAGATTACTTCAAAGCCTAGGAAATGGCCCCACAATTTAAACAAGTCATTATGACAATTGAATAATTGGAGTGGAATAAATACTTTGATGGCGCTATGTCTGCGGGTGATAATTTTCGCAACACAGTTGTCCACACCTGTTATTTTCAAACTTCAGTTCTAAAGACATATTATTCATGAGGAATTATTTCATGGTACATTGTTGGGGGCGCATTCCTCACAATTCACTGACATTTGGGGGCGTTTTTCTCATGGTACGTGTTTATAGGGGGGTACAATCCTTGCATAGCTTTTTTTATGGTGCAATGGTTTTGGGGCATAATTCTCTTTGCATAGTCTAGTGCTGATAAATAACACGGGGCCCCTGTCAGACAAATCTTTCTGATTGGATACTTTCCTGCTGCACTCTATTTTCAACGAACTACAGCATGTTTTTTTCCTGGCAAAACATTGCCCGGTGACTGCCGTTCTCGACGATTATTTTAAAGTGAACAAACTACTACTGGATGTCCAGACATGAACAATATGTAAACACGTGACTAATCAACTGCTAGTAAAATTGTAATATAATTAAGAATAAAGAGATGTTGATGGAGGGGTTAAAATCAGCACAATAAACAGCTCTCAAGCCAGTTCTCTGATGCCTGTGAGACTCAGTGACATTTACAGAAACCTCATCACACGTATTGTTGGACTTAAAACCGCAGGAACCAGGTGCTACTGTAGGCCCAGTACATTATCGACTATCTAGTCTTTATGGTTTGACTTTCAAAGAGGTAAAGCAATAGCAGTGTCTAGGCTTACTATCACAAAGATAAACACGTATGTGTAGATTTACTTATGTGTAAATCTAATTCTAAACCTAGGTGTAAATCTACTCCTCAGAGTAATTAAAATAACACACATTAAAACGTTAAATTAAATGTTTATAAAATCCATTACGTATATTTGTTTAATTTGTAAATAAGATTTTTTATAGAATAATTTAAAAAAGTGTACCCAACAGTAACATGTATCCACTATATATTAAATCTTGTTCAAAGTTGGGTAGAATTCATTACATTTCTGTTATCATAAGTTTACTTTAATTGTATTTTTAATTTAACTTTATTATTACATTTGAAATATTGTTTATATATATATACACCCCCCCGGGCACTCGAGCTGGTGTGTGGCCCGTGCTCATTAAGTTGGGAGCATCACTGTATGTTTGGAGCACCTCTGAAACTTCTCAGCCGCCCACCCGGACTACAGGTACCAGCATGCAATTGTCTGTGGGAGTGTCAGCGCGATGCAAGTGCACCTGATTCGGAGGAGGGACGTGAAGAACATTTAAACTGGGACGGTAATTACAGCAGCTGTTCTGTGTGCTGGCCCCCGATGGAGCCAGTGAAATTGAAATTGGCACTGATGAAAGCGATTTACTGCTGAAACGCGTATGCCTTTGTTTATGGACTGCCAGCACTGCGAAATGCCTGTTTTATGGACTGCCAGCACTGCGAAAATAAAGCCCTCAAATGATTCCGGAGTGTGTCGTGCTTCTTCTCTAGGGAACAAGCGTGGTTTGATATATATATATATATATATATTACCTACTGGCGGTCGGCAGTAGGTAGTTATAGTTAGGACCGTGTTTCCATAGGAAATCTCAAAATTCTATTTTGAATAACTTTGGCGCCGGTTGACGAATCCTCGTGAAATTTTCAAAACGAATGGGGCGCTACGCTCCGCTCCTACCCTGAAAGTCTCGGGGTGATCCGTCAAGCGGGGGCTGAGAAAAAAGGGGGGTCCCAAAACGCATTTTCCCCATGCATTTTTCCATAGGACCTTTAGTCCGAGCTACAGCCCGAACGGCTGAACAGAATTACTTGTAATTTGGCAGAGAGGTAGTCCGCAGGTCAAGGATGTGCCTTTTGTAGGTCTGGTGTAAATCTGTTCAGTAGTTCCTGAGAAAATAGCATTTAAATCAATATATATATCTGTAAGCGCGCTCCGTGCGCTTACGGTAAGCTTACCGTACGCGTACGGTGCCGTGCGCGAGCTCAAATCTGATTGGTTGTCACATGACTGTAAACATTCGAATCGGACGAAATCAGGAAGTGTCGGCCGCCATTTCGTGTGTTTCACACAGAAAAAAAAAGGGAGATAACGTGAAAAGGGGGCAAGGAAGAGAGTTACAGACCCCCTAACATTTGAAAGGGGGTCAAAGAAGGACACAAAAGTACGAAAAAAACATTTATTAATTTTTTTTAAAAATCGCGGAGTACACGTACGGTAAGCTTACCGTACGCGTACGGTAAAAAAAAAAAAAAAAAAAAAAAATAAAATTCAGATTTAAGTGTTTAGATATTAGGGGGCTCTAAAAAGAGCCGTTGTGTTTATGAAGTGATTTTTTAGTGGTACCTACAAGTAAGTACCGACGCAGAGTCTAAGGTTCAAGAGGAAGACTCTGTTCCCTTCATCAGTGAAGTGTACACCATCTCCTCTATAAATGTCTTGCATGTTGTAACGCAAGTTGTTGTGGTAAATGGAACCCATACCATAGTCTCGGAGGAAAGCAGAAACAGATTTGTTGATGTGCTTTCTTGCTTTGTCAATCTGTGGACAAAAATGATTGGACCAGTTCCATTTTTGCTTTGGCATATGTTAGAATACGCAAAGGCAGTTTTAGGGAAAAGTGAAAACAGTTGTGCAAAGGTCTCCTTCATAAGCATTTCCAGACCTACCCCAGTCAAAGTGCCTAGGTCATTGCCACCACAGTGCACTATTATGAGGTCAGGGTGTTGGATTTGCATGAAGGATTTCACCAATGGCATCAATTGGTGCCACTTTAACCCTCTCTGACCAATCCATTTAATGTCTACATTTGGCAAAGCAAGGTCTCTCACCATACCTGTTTTCTCTGCATACTTTTCACTCCAGAAGACATAGCTGTGCCCTACAATCCACACTGTGAACATCTTCAAAGGAGATCTGGATGCACTCAGGATGTGTATTTCAGTAGAATGGGAAAAGGAAATGAAAGACAGTTTGGAAATGGAGGCATACATATTTTTTTAAAATAAAAAGAACTCATTGGCTGTTTCATACCATTCTACACTAAAAACTAGGCTGTATGTGTCAATTTGTAGAAGCATGTTTTGTATTGGTACAGAAAAATGTGTTACCAAAGAACATTACTATGGATTTGCTGTTAGGTTAGAAAAGTCAAGCACTCTTGCTCTTTGGAAATGAAACATTGTGTGGTGAACTTCTGACCTGACTCCACACAGCAGTGTTCCATGAGCTGTTGCTATGGTAGCAGGCAGAAGTCAAGTTGGGGGAAGGGTACTTTTGGAAAAGGGTTGGTTTTCAACCAATAGAAATGTGTGATTACATTTGAAAAAAAGGAGGAAGCACTGAGATTTGAAATTAACATGTATATGTGTGGAAAAAGAGAGGGAAACATTGCCATTATCTGGTTCTGCTGAGAGGAGAGAGGTGTACAGAACAGAGATCCTGGCTCTGATAATCTGCTGTTTGAGTGCCACATTTCTTTCACAACTAACTTATTTTAAAGGTGAGTTATGAGTTTGAGAGGGGATGTATGTGGTAAATTAAGAAATGAATAATAGAATTGGAATTCCTTTAGTTGAAGTTGTGTTTATCATTTTGTGTTTTGGGAGAAATTTAAATGTAAGGAACATGTAAAATATTATGGACTATGTTTTCACCATAAATTAAGGTGTACTGGTATAAATGAGGAATACTGTTTTCTGCATAGAATCAGAAGATGACTCTGTGTGCAAAGAGGAATTGTTGTCAGAGATTTATTGCGTATTACTCTGGTAATTTTAGATTTGCATTAGTAGGAAAGGGGCAGCTATTTTTCTGCAGAAGCAGACTCTTTGCACACACCCAGCTGCTTATCCTGTAGAAACATGCATAGTATTCACAACCGAATGGGGTTTGAGGTTGCAGTGAGTAATGCAAATACATTCAACATCACTAAGGCTGGTTGCCTTTGCTGGAGTGTAGTCATTCACCCAGGTTACACATGTTCCTGGACTCAAAAAGCTGTTTGGACATGTGCTGTTTTCAGAATCTGAAAAGTGGATTGAAAATGTGTCAGACTGTAAAAGTACTTATCACTTGCCAAAAAAAGAGTAGTAAGTGTGCTTTCAAATTGGCAAAGAAATTTCGTTTTCTGCCTAATATCAAACCATGACTCTGTGTGCAAAGAGGAATTGTTGACAGAGATTTATTGCGTATTACTCTGGTAATTTTACATTTGCATTAGTAGGAAAGGGGCAGCTATTTTTCTGCAGAAGCAGACTCTTAGCACACACCCAGCTGCTTATCCTGTAGAATCATGCATAGTATTCACAACCGAGTGGGGTTTGAGGTTGCAGTGAGTAATGCAAATACATTCAACATCACTAAGGCTGGTTGCCTTTGCTGGAGTGTAGTCATTCACCCAGGTTACACATGTTCCTGGTCTCAAAAAGCTGTTTGGACATGTGCTGTTTTCAGAATCTGAAAAGTGGATTGAAAATGTGTCAGACTGTAAAAGTACTTATCACTTGCCAAAAAAAGAGTAGTAAGTGTGCTTTCAAATTGGCAAAGAAATGTCGTTTTCTGCCTAATATCTACCCATGACTCTGTGTGCAAAGAGGAATTGTTGACAGAGATTTATTGCGTATTACTCTGGTAATTTTAGATTTGCATTAGTAGGAAAGGGGCAGCTATTTTTCTGCAGAAGCAGACTCTTAGCACACACCAAGCTGATTACCCTGTAGAATCATGCATAGTATTCACAACCGAGTGGGGTTTGAGGTTGCAGTGAGTAATGCAAATACATTCAACATCACTAAGGCTGGTTGCCCTTGCTGGAGTGTAGTCATTCACCCAGGTTACACATGTTCCTGGTCTCAAAAAGCTGTTTGGACATGTGCTGTTTTCAGAATCTGAAAAGAGGATTGAAAATGTGTCAGACTGTAAAAGTACTTATCACTTGCCAAAAAAAGAGTAGTAAGTGTGCTTTCAAATTGGCAAAGAAATTTCGTTTTCTGCCTAATATCTAACCATGACTCTGTGTGCAAAGAGGAATTGTTGACAGAGATTTATTGCGTATTACTCTGGTAATTTTAGATTTGCATTAGTAGGAAAGGGGCAGCTATTTTTCTGCAGAAGCAGACTCTTAGCACACACCAAGCTGCTTACCCTGTAGAATCATGCATAGTATTCACAACCGAGTGGGGTTTGAGGTTGCAGTGAGTAATGCAAATACATTCAACATCACTAGGGCTGGTTGCCCTTGCTGGAGTGTAGTCATTCACCCAGGTTACACATGTTCCTGGTCTCAAAAAGCTGTTTGGACATGTGCTGTTTTCAGAATCTGAAAAGAGGATTGAAAATGTGTCAGACTGTAAAAGTACTTATCACTTGCCAAAAAAAGAGTAGTAAGTGTGCTTTCAAATTGGCAAAGAAATTTCGTTTTCTGCCTAATATCAAACCATGACTCTGTGTGCAAAGAGGAATTGTTGACAGAGATTTATTGCGTATTACTCTGGTAATTTTACATTTGCATTAGTAGGAAAGGGGCAGCTATTTTTCTGCAGAAGCAGACTCTTAGCACACACCAAGCTGATTACCCTGTAGAATCATGCATAGTATTCACAACCGAGTGGGGTTTGAGGTTGCAGTGAGTAATGCAAATACATTCAACATCACTAAGGCTGGTTGCCCTTGCTGGAGTGTAGTCATTCACCCAGGTTACACATGTTCCTGGTCTCAAAAAGCTGTTTGGACATGTGCTGTTTTCAGAATCTGAAAAGAGGATTGAAAATGTGTCAGACTGTAAAAGTACTTATCACTTGCCAAAAAAAGAGTAGTAAGTGTGCTTTCAAATTGGCAAAGAAATTTCGTTTTCTGCCTAATATCTAACCATGACTCTGTGTGCAAAGAGGAATTGTTGACAGAGATTTATTGCGTATTACTCTGGTAATTTTAGATTTGCATTAGTAGGAAAGGGGCAGCTATTTTTCTGCAGAAGCAGACTCTTAGCACACACCAAGCTGCTTACCCTGTAGAATCATGCATAGTATTCACAACCGAGTGGGGTTTGAGGTTGCAGTGAGTAATGCAAATACATTCAACATCACTAAGGCCGGTTGCCCTTGCTGGAGTGTAGTCATTCACCCAGGTTACACATGTTCCTGGTCTCAAAAAGCTGTTTGGACATGTGCTGTTTTCAGAATCTGAAAAGAGGATTGAAAATGTGTCAGACTGTAAAAGTACTTATCACTTGCCAAAAAAAGAGTAGTAAGTGTGCTTTCAAATTGGCAAAGAAATTTCGTTTTCTGCCTAATATCAAACCATGACTCTGTGTGCAAAGAGGAATTGTTGACAGAGATTTATTGCGTATTACTCTGGTAATTTTACATTTGCATTAGGAGGAAAGGGGCAGCTATTTTTCTGCAGAAGCAGACTCTTAGCACACACCCAGCTGCTTATCCTGTAGAATCATGCATAGTATTCACAACCGAGTGGGGTTTGAGGTTGCAGTGAGTGATGCAAATACATTCAACATCACTAAGGCTGGTTGCCCTTGCTGGAGTGTAGTCATTCACCCAGGTTACACATGTTCCTGGTCTCAAAAAGCTGTTTGGACATGTGCTGTTTTCGGAATCTGAAAAGAGGATTGAAAATGTGTCAGACTGTAAAAGTACTTATCACTTGCCAAAAAAAGAGTAGTAAGTGTGCTTTCAAATTGGCAAAGAAATTTCGTTTTCTGCCTAATATCTAACCATGACTCTGTGTGCAAAGAGGAATTGTTGACAGAGATTTATTGCGTATTACTCTGGTAATTTTAGATTTGCATTAGTAGGAAAGGGGCAGCTATTTTTCTGCAGAAGCAGACTCTTAGCACACACCAAGCTGCTTACCCTGTAGAATCATGCATAGTATTCACAACCGAGTGGGGTTTGAGGTTGCAGTGAGTAATGCAAATACATTCAACATCACTAAGGCTGGTTGCCCTTGCTGGAGTGTAGTCATTCACCCAGGTTACACATGTTCCTGGTCTCAAAAAGCTGTTTGGACATGTGCTGTTTTCAGAATCTGAAAAGAGGATTGAAAATGTGTCAGACTGTAAAAGTACTTATCACTTGCCAAAAAAAGAGTAGTAAGTGTGCTTTCAAATTGGCAAAGAAATTTCGTTTTCTGCCTAATATCAAACCATGACTCTGTGTGCAAAGAGGAATTGTTGACAGAGATTTATTGCGTATTACTCTGGTAATTTTACATTTGCATTAGGAGGAAAGGGGCAGCTATTTTTCTGCAGAAGCAGACTCTTAGCACACACCCAGCTGCTTATCCTGTAGAATCATGCATAGTATTCACAACCAAGTGGGGTTTGAGGTTGCAGTGAGTAATGCAAATACATTCAACATCACTAAGGCTGGTTGCCTTTGCTGGAGTGTAGTCATTCACCCAGGTTACACATGTTCCTGGACTCAAAAAGCTGTTTGGACATGTGTTGTTTTCAGAATCTGAAAAGTGGATTGAAAATGTGTCAGACTGTAAAAGTCCTTATCACTTGCCAAAAAAAGAGTAGTAAGTGTGCTTTCAAATTGGCAAAGAAATTTCGTTTTCTGCCTAATATCAAACCATGACTGTATGTGCAAAGAGGAATTGTTGACAGAGATTTATTGCGTATTACTCTGGTAATTTTAGATTTGCATTAGTAGGAAAGGGGCAGCTATTTTTCTGCAGAAGCAGACTCTTAGCACACACCCAGCTGCTTATACTGTAGAATCATGCATAGTATTCACAACCGAGTGGGGTTTGAGGTTGCAGTGAGTAATACAAATACATTCAACATCACTAAGGCTGGTTGCCCTTGCTGGAGTGTAGTCATTCACCCAGGTTACACATGTTCCTGGTCTCAAAAAGCTGTTTGGACATGTGCTGTTTTCAGAATCTGAAAAGTGGATTGAAAATGTGTCAGACTGTAAAAGTACTTATCACTTGCCAAAAAAAGAGTAGTAAGTGTGCTTTCAAATTGGCAAAGAAATTTCGTTTTCTGCCTAATATCAAACCATGACTCTGTGTGCAAAGAGGAATTGTTGACAGAGATTTATTGCGTATTACTCTAGTAATTTTAGATTTGCATTAGTAGGAAAGGGGCAGCTATTTTTCTGCAGAAGCAGACTCTTAGCACACACCCAGCTGCTTATCCTGTAGAATCATGCATAGTATTCACAACCGAGTGGGGTTTGAGGTTGCAGTGAGTAATGCAAATACATTCAACATCACTAAGGCTGGTTGCCCTTGCTGGAGTGTAGTCATTCACCCAGGTTACACATGTTCCTGGTCTCAAAAAGCTGTTTGGACATGTGCTGTTTTCAGAATCTGAAAAGTGGATTGAAAATGTGTCAGACTGTAAAAGTACTTATCACTTGCCAAAAAAAGAGTAGTAAGTGTGCTTTCAAATTGGCAAAGAAATTTCGTTTTCTGCCTAATATCAAACCATGACTCTGTGTGCAAAGAGGAATTGTTGACAGAGATTTATTGCGTATTACTCTGGTAATTTTAGATTTGCATTAGTAGGAAAGGGGCAGCTATTTTTCTGCAGAAGCAGACTCTTAGCACACACCAAGCTGATTACCCTGTAGAATCATGCATAGTATTCACAACCGAGTGGGGTTTGAGGTTGCAGTGAGTAATGCAAATACATTCAACATCACTAAGGCTGGTTGCCCTTGCTGGAGTGTAGTCATTCACCCAGGTTACACATGTTCCTGGTCTCAAAAAGCTGTTTGGACATGTGCTGTTTTCAGAATCTGAAAAGAGGATTGAAAATGTGTCAGACTGTAAAAGTACTTATCACTTGCCAAAAAAAGAGTAGTAAGTGTGCTTTCAAATTGGCAAAGAAATTTCGTTTTCTGCCTAATATCTAACCATGACTCTGTGTGCAAAGAGGAATTGTTGACAGAGATTTATTGCGTATTACTCTGGTAATTTTAGATTTGCATTAGTAGGAAAGGGGCAGCTATTTTTCTGCAGAAGCAGACTCTTAGCACACACCAAGCTGCTTACCCTGTAGAATCATGCATAGTATTCACAACCGAGTGGGGTTTGAGGTTGCAGTGAGTAATGCAAATACATTCAACATCACTAAGGCCGGTTGCCCTTGCTGGAGTGTAGTCATTCACCCAGGTTACACATGTTCCTGGTCTCAAAAAGCTGTTTGGACATGTGCTGTTTTCAGAATCTGAAAAGAGGATTGAAAATGTGTCAGACTGTAAAAGTACTTATCACTTGCCAAAAAAAGAGTAGTAAGTGTGCTTTCAAATTGGCAAAGAAATTTCGTTTTCTGCCTAATATCAAACCATGACTCTGTGTGCAAAGAGGAATTGTTGACAGAGATTTATTGCGTATTACTCTGGTAATTTTACATTTGCATTAGGAGGAAAGGGGCAGCTATTTTTCTGCAGAAGCAGACTCTTAGCACACACCCAGCTGCTTATCCTGTAGAATCATGCATAGTATTCACAACCGAGTGGGGTTTGAGGTTGCAGTGAGTGATGCAAATACATTCAACATCACTAAGGCTGGTTGCCCTTGCTGGAGTGTAGTCATTCACCCAGGTTACACATGTTCCTGGTCTCAAAAAGCTGTTTGGACATGTGCTGTTTTCGGAATCTGAAAAGAGGATTGAAAATGTGTCAGACTGTAAAAGTACTTATCACTTGCCAAAAAAAGAGTAGTAAGTGTGCTTTCAAATTGGCAAAGAAATTTCGTTTTCTGCCTAATATCTAACCATGACACTGTGTGCAAAGAGGAATTGTTGACAGAGATTTATTGCGTATTACTCTGGTAATTTTAGATTTGCATTAGTAGGAAAGGGGCAGCTATTTTTCTGCAGAAGCAGACTCTTAGCACACACCAAGCTGCTTACCCTGTAGAATCATGCATAGTATTCACAACCGAGTGGGGTTTGAGGTTGCAGTGAGTAATGCAAATACATTCAACATCACTAAGGCTGGTTGCCCTTGCTGGAGTGTAGTCATTCACCCAGGTTACACATGTTCCTGGTCTCAAAAAGCTGTTTGGACATGTGCTGTTTTCAGAATCTGAAAAGAGGATTGAAAATGTGTTAGACTGTAAAAGTACTTATCACTTGCCAAAAAAAGAGTAGTAAGTGTGCTTTCAATTGGCAAAGAAATTTCGTTTTCTGCCTAATATCAAACCATGACTCTGTGTGCAAAGAGGAATTGTTGACAGAGATTTATTGCGTATTACTCTGGTAATTTTACATTTGCATTAGGAGGAAAGGGGCAGCTATTTTTCTGCAGAAGCAGACTCTTAGCACACACCCAGCTGCTTATCCTGTAGAATCATGCATAGTATTCACAACCAAGTGGGGTTTGAGGTTGCAGTGAGTAATGCAAATACATTCAACATCACTAAGGCTGGTTGCCTTTGCTGGAGTGTAGTCATTCACCCAGGTTACACATGTTCCTGGACTCAAAAAGCTGTTTGGACATGTGTTGTTTTCAGAATCTGAAAAGTGGATTGAAAATGTGTCAGACTGTAAAAGTCCTTATCACTTGCCAAAAAAAGAGTAGTAAGTGTGCTTTCAAATTGGCAAAGAAATTTCGTTTTCTGCCTAATATCAAACCATGACTGTATGTGCAAAGAGGAATTGTTGACAGAGATTTATTGCGTATTACTCTGGTAATTTTAGATTTGCATTAGTAGGAAAGGGGCAGCTATTTTTCTGCAGAAGCAGACTCTTAGCACACACCCAGCTGCTTATACTGTAGAATCATGCATAGTATTCACAACCGAGTGGGGTTTGAGGTTGCAGTGAGTAATACAAATACATTCAACATCACTAAGGCTGGTTGCCCTTGCTGGAGTGTAGTCATTCACCCAGGTTACACATGTTCCTGGTCTCAAAAAGCTGTTTGGACATGTGCTGTTTTCAGAATCTGAAAAGTGGATTGAAAATGTGTCAGACTGTAAAAGTACTTATCACTTGCCAAAAAAAGAGTAGTAAGTGTGCTTTCAAATTGGCAAAGAAATTTCGTTTTCTGCCTAATATCAAACCATGACTCTGTGTGCAAAGAGGAATTGTTGACAGAGATTTATTGCGTATTACTCTAGTAATTTTAGATTTGCATTAGTAGGAAAGGGGCAGCTATTTTTCTGCAGAAGCAGACTCTTAGCACACACCCAGCTGCTTATCCTGTAGAATCATGCATAGTATTCACAACCGAGTGGGGTTTGAGGTTGCAGTGAGTAATGCAAATACATTCAACATCACTAAGGCTGGTTGCCCTTGCTGGAGTGTAGTCATTCACCCAGGTTACACATGTTCCTGGTCTCAAAAAGCTGTTTGGACATGTGCTGTTTTCAGAATCTGAAAAGTGGATTGAAAATGTGTCAGACTGTAAAAGTACTTATCACTTGCCAAAAAAAGAGTAGTAAGTGTGCTTTCAAATTGGCAAAGAAATTTCGTTTTCTGCCTAATATCAAACCATGACTCTGTGTGCAAAGAGGAATTGTTGACAGAGATTTATTGCGTATTACTCTGGTAATTTTAGATTTGCATTAGTAGGAAAGGGACAGATATTTTTCTGCAGAAGCAGACTCTTAGCACACACCCAGCTGCTTATCCTGTAGAATCATGCATAGTATTCACAACCGAGTGGGGTTTGAGGTTGCAGTGAGTAATGCAAATACATTCAACATCACTAAGGCTGGTTGCCTTTGCTGGAGTGTAGTCATTCACCCAGGTTACACATGTTCCTGGTCTCAAAAAGCTGTTTGGACATGTGCTGTTTCCAGAATCTGAAAAGTGGATTGAAAATGTGTCAGACTGTAAAAGTACTTATCACTTGCCAAAAAAAGAGTAGTAAGTGTGCTTTCAAATTGGCAAAGAAATTTCGTTTTCTGCCTAATATCAAACCATGACTCTGTGTGCAAAGAGGAATTGTTGACAGAGATTTATTGCGTATTACTCTGGTAATTTTAGATTTGCATTAGTAGGAAAGGGGCAGCTATTTTTCTGCAGAAGCAGACTCTTAGCACACACCCAGCTGCTTATCCTGTAGAATCATGCATAGGATTCACAACCGAGTGGGGTTTGAGGTTGCAGTGAGTAATGCAAATACATTCAACATCCCTAAGGCTGGTTGCCTTTGCTGGAGTGTAGTCATTCACCCAGGTTACACATGTTCCTGGTCTCAAAAAGCTGTTTGGACATGTGCTGTTTTCAGAATCTGAAAAGTGGATTGAAAATGTGTCAGACTGTAAAAGTACTTATCAGTTGCCAAAAAAAGAGTAGTAAGTGTGCTTTCAAATTGGCAAAGAAATTTCGTTTTCTGCCTAATATCAAACCATGACTCTGTGTGCAAAGAGGAATTGTTGACAGAGATTCATTGCGTATTACTCTGGTAATTTTAGATTTGCATTAGTAGGAAAGGGGCAGCTATTTTTCTGCAGAAGCAGACTCTTTGCACACACCCAGCTGCTTATCCTGTAGAATCATGCATAGTATTCACAACCGAGTGGGGTTTGAGGTTGCAGTGAGTAATGCAAATACATTCAACATCACTAAGGCTGGTTGCCTTTGCTGGAGTGTAGTCATTGACCCAGGTTACACATGTTCCTGGACTCAAAAAGCTGTTTGGACATGTGCTGTTTTCAGAATCTGAAAAGTGGATTGAAAATGTGTCAGACTGTAAAAGTACTTATCACTTGCCAAAAAAAGAGTAGTAAGTGTGCTTTCAAATTGGCAAAGAAATTTCGTTTTCTGCTTAATATCAAACCATGACTCTGTGTGCACACAGGAATTGTTTTTAGATATTTAATTTGTGATGGTTTTATTGTGATTTTCACTTGTAGGAAAGGGGTACATAGTATTTTAAGATTTGAAAAGATCATAAAAAATATAGTAATATATTTAAATAAAATAAAGGAATTTTTTTTTGTTTTTTTCAGGGATTGCTGAAGAGCAGTGAACAAAATTTAAGATGCCTACAAAATCCAGACTAAGGAAAAACCAGAAAAAAAATCTATATTTGAAGACAACTGGAGGACCTAAGTTAGTTGGAGATGCTCATGTTGGGAAAAAGAGAAAGTCTTCTGGTAAGCAGACAAAAGATTTTTTTAAAAATATCTTCAAAAAAAGGAAAAATGTACAAAATGTCTGTACTGGAAATAATGTTTTAAATAGAAAACAACAGGAAAAAATTGAGCATTTAGTTAATGCAAATATACCTTCAGAAACAATAAAGATTAACTTAAAAAGAAAAACAGCGTTTAAAGAGATTCGTAGAAAAATGTTTCAGAGAAGAGTTATGTCCAATTTGATAAAGGATGTGAAGAAATATAAGAAAAAAGCAAAATTTTATAAGAGAAAAAAAAAAATTGAAGCCATTGTAGCAAAGGCTTTAGAATTAAAAAGGAAACTATTCATTTCAATTTTGAACAGGATGCGTACATTAGATAAAATGGTCAATGTACTGAAATCACAAAGCAAAAGGAAAAGACTAGTGAAAAGAACAAACTTTTGTAAAGTGTTTTTAGGAGAATGGATGCATAGTTCAAGTAGTGAACCTTTTTTTAATGAAGAGAGTTATCTTCAAAGTAATAGTTTCCTGCATGCAGTTGACACCAGAGGTCGTGCTTATGAAGTGAAAAATGGTTGTATAATGGAGAAGGAGAAAATGGTTCCAAGAGATGAGGAACAAGTGATGGCGGATGAGGTTATGGGGAGACGTCCTAAAGCCCCAGTGTATACTTGGAATTGTAGTAGTATTTGCACTGTGCGTCAGGAATCTATTGATAAATTTCGTGAGTTTCTAAGAGAATATAGTAAAAAAAAGTGTTAAACAGAAGATTAAGGTGCTTCAAAGTCTAGATCCATGCAGAGTGAGAGAGAATACTGGTTTGCAGGGACATTCTCTGGCTTGTCTATCTAGAAAAGTGTGTAAAAGTGTTTTTCATCATTTTAGGATGCTGGCTGTTCATCATACTGAAATGAGAAAGTTTGTGAGACGATTGTATTTTGCTAAAAGTCCAGCAATAAAGTTACATGAATTGAATAGGGCTCTGTTCCGTGGATCGGTATCAGATGTAGAGAAGGTTACTGATGAAATTCAGTTTAGTTACTTTGGTCCAGAACAAGACAGTGCAGGTAATGACACAGTTATTGAGGAAGATGTGGAAGAGAATGTAGAACCCTCTGTAAGTAAGAAATTTGATGATCAAATGACAAAATTTGCAATAATCTCTAATGAAAGACCAAATATTACTTGTATTTGTTGCCGCAGAACTCATTATAGAAATCAAACCAGGAATGTTGATCTCTACAGAAAAAGTGAAAATGAAGATAATTATAAGTGGAAGGATTTTGCAACATATATATTTCTTGAAAATTGTTTTGAATTGGGTGAAGATCAGCGTATTTTCTAAATACTGTTATAATAAGTTAGAAGAAAATAGAATGCCGACCAGAGCTGTACATAATAATTTAGAATTGGATGCTATTCCTGCCGAACTTTCTGAATTAAATACATATGAGTCTATACTCATTCAATGTGTTCATCCGTTCCAGACCATAGTACGTATGGAGCCCAAAACTGGTAAATTACCTCCTTCAGATTTACTGAGAGGTTTAAAAGGTAGAGTGGTGTATTTGCCCTTGGATTTGAAAAAAATATGGAAACTATTGATGCAGATACTTTGGAAACTGAACCATTAGTTATTCTGGTTAATGGTGTACCTACAAAGAATAAGAAGATTTGGCAGGAGCTGGTAGATGTACGGAAAGTACAAAGAGCAAATTTGTATTTGAAAAGGAATAACAAATGGTATGAATCAATTTATATAGAAGAAGAAGAAGAAGATTTACAAGAAGACACAGAAACACCAACTGGACAAATTGAAAAAGTGGACAAGTCAAAGGAAGAAGAAATTTATGAACATTTTAGCATACATCCTCTTCATTCAAAAGAAGTTATGGGAGACACTATTGATCTGTTTCAGATGAAGAAAGCAAAAGGAACTCCCGTGAGTGTATGGGAGGAGAGCTTGGAAGCTCGATGTTTTCCCCAGCTGTTTCCTACAGGAAAAGGAGGACGATACGATGAACGTCCAGAACAGATTCCAGCTTCTGAGTATCGGACTACAAGACTATATGCAGAAGATCCAAGATTTCGACAAAGTATTCCTTATTTGTTCCATCTTTTATTTGAAAGTGACTTGTCTGCATTATCTTATGCAGTAAATCACATTTTAAAAAGTGGAGTACATTTACAAAATGTGTCTGCTAAGGATTTTATGGAGAAAGTGCAGCACCGAGATGATCATTTGGAAACACAACTGATCAATCTGATGGCTTGTCAGCGTGGGACAAATGAATATTGGTACCGACGCCATGGTGAATTAAAATGCATGTTACGGAATTTAGGAACTCCAACATGGTTCCTTACCCTAAGCTGTGCCGAGTACGCTTGGGATGATTTACTGGATTTTCTACGAGAGGCAAATTCAAACATTAAAAACATCGAATACAAGACAGCAGGAGAACTGTGCTCATTGGATCCGGTTAATGTTTGCAGATATTTCAATCATAGATTTGAGGCCATGATGTGCTTCATCTGCAATAAAAAAAATCCACCTCTTGGAGAAGTTGTGGATTTCTTTTGGAGAAAAGAGTACCAAGCAAGAGGTGCTCCTCATATTCATATGCTGTTGTGGATCAAGGATGCCCCAAAGTTTGGAACAGATGCTGATGATGCAGTTTTATCTTTCATTGAAGAATATGCAACATGTGCTATACCAAAAAGCACAGAAGAGAAAAAGTTAAAGGAGCAAGTTTTACGTTTCCAAAGTCATCGGTGTGGAAAATACTGTCAACGGAAATACAAGAGCAAAGATAAATTCTACACTAAATGTCGATTTGGATTTCCTAGACCTGTTCTTTCAAAAGGAAGAGTAAACAGTTTTATGTCAGCTGTGAGACATACTATTACAAGAAAATCACCTAAGAATACCTACAACCTAAAAAGAAATGAAGAATCAAAAAATATAAATGACTACAACCCAGTCATTTTATCCATGTGGAATGCTAACATGGATATACAGTATGTAGCTGACAATTCCATTGCTGTTGCTCGATATGTAACGTCTTACATTACGAAATCAGAAAAAACTGAATTGAAAGAAATGTGGGAAGAGATTTCTCACGAGAAGACTGTCAGTAAGAAGCTATACAGTTGCAGTTTAAAGATGTTATCGCATCGAGAAATTGGATCCTACGAATGTTCAGATAGGTCATCTTCTGCAAGTCTGTACTCGAAATCAAGAAGAATAATTTGGGCAAGTTTAGGCCTTGCAGCAATGAGAAATCGGGTACTGAAATCTGTGGGAGAAATTGAATATTTAGCACAGTTCGAACCTGAAAGTACAGATATTTTAAAAACAAACATGTTGGACACATATTACCCAAAAAGAAGTCATCACCTTGAAAACATGTGTCTCTATGAAGTGCTGCAGAACTTCATTTTTAAACGGAATGCCACCGAAGACATCAACAATGGAAAATATAAAGTCAGTGGTGAGGAAGGATGTTTGGTGAAGCAAACAAAAGGAAGTTTGATAAATCATCGGAAGCTGACTTGCGACACTACTGACAAAAAGGAATTTTACTACTTGGCACTTTTACAGCTGTTCAAACCATGGCGTTCAGAGGATGAACTACTTGGAGAATTCCAGAGCTATGAGGACTCATTTAATGCATGTAAAGATACGATTGAATGCAGTACTTTCACAAATTATGTCCAAATGTTAAATGAAGAAATTGAACAGGAAACTACAATTGCAGCTGAAGTAGCTAGAGACAGTTCTCAAGACAGCCAAAGTTCTGGAACGCTCAGTCAAGATCCCCTAGGACAACCAATCGTAGAAAATGAAGCTGCAATAGCTATGACTGAAGTGGAAACGGCTATGAATCAAGCTCAAGAAGAATTAATAGACTTACCAAATTTGGAAGAACAACTGAATGAAGAGCAGCAACAAATTTATGAAGAGATCAGAAACAAAATTGATCACGGATTACTACATAAAAAAAAGAGTGCTCATGCACATCATTTCAACCAATCAGGATGTATGTAAGCGGACAAGCTGGAACTGGAAAAAGTTTCTTAATAAAAGTCATCAGAAGCTACCTACAGCAAAAAACGGATTCAACTTTGTCTTGTGTGGTTACTGCTCCAACTGGGTTAGCAGCATCTAACATGAAAGGAATCACCTTACATCGTTTGCTAATGTTACCAGTGGAGCATGAGAACAAAATACAATACCACAAGCTAACTGGAGAAGCATGCTTGGAAGTTTCAAGAGTATTGAAGAAGATGCAAGTTCTCATTATTGATGAGGTGAGCATGGTATCAAACTTAATGCTTGCCTTTGTGCATTTAAGAATGCAGCAAATTCTAAGGAGACACTATGACGTGTTATTTGGTGGAAAACATGTCATAGTTTTTGGGGATCTTCTACAGCTTACTCCAGTTAAAGGACAACCAGTGTTTAATACTGTGACACATGAAGACACAAAGAAGTCATTGGGAAGCATTGGTAATGCAAATATTTGGTCCTTCTTTGAGTACAAGGAACTTACTACTAATATGAGGCAAGCAAATGATGAAAAATATGGAAGTATTCTGAAAGATATCAGAATTGGACTAATCACTGAAGCTGGCACGAAAGCATTACAGAGTCGGTTGCTACATAATTTATTCCCAAAGGAAGAAATAGTTGCAGAGAAAATATACAAGAACATTGCAGAAAAGAAAAGTGCAATCTGCTTAATGCCAACTCTACGTGAATGCTCAATATTCAATGAGGAACTTTTGAAATCGGAAAAGGAAGAGATTATGAAATTGGAAGCAGTGGATAAAATTCAGCATGAAAGAATTACTATTACATTAACAGGCAAACTGAAAAATAAATTGGATTCACTAGAGAAGAACATTTCCAAAACTGCTGGATTAGAAAAAAATCTATATGTTTGCATGAACTGTAGAGTATTTTTAAGGAGAAATTTGGATGTTGAAAAAGGTTTAGTGAATGGAGCTATGGGAAGAGTTGTGGGTTTTATTAATTACCAGAAAAAAGATGGAATTGAATGTTTAAAAATAAAATTTGATCAGATAGAAGAAGTTATAGACATTTGTCGTTGTACAGTTCGTTTCATGCTTGTGAAAGACTTATATGTACGTAGGAAGCAGTTTCCGTTTTCTCTAGCATATGCTGTAACTATTCACAAGTCTCAAGGATTAACTGTAGATTGTGCTTTTGTGAACATTGGTTCAACTGTGTTCAAAGAAGGTATGGCTTATGTTGCTTTGTCACGAGTGAAAACATTATCTAGTTTATTCATGATAGACTTTGATGACTCAAAAGTTAGTGCTGATGCAAATTGTGTAAAGGAGTATAATAGATTAAGAAGAACCTATGCTCCTCATTTAGGTCAGTATCCTGTGTTGGAAAAACGTGTTGTTTCTCGTAAAAGGAGAATTGAGAATATCTGTAATGAGGATGTAGAGAAGAGAAAAGAAAAGAAGAGTGATGTAATTGCAAGCAAAAAGAAAAAGGACAATGTTGAAGAGGTTGTTGGTTGTCATTTTGAAAATAGCTCTGGTGTCAACTGCTACGCTAATGTAGTGCTGAATGTTGTATTTTATCTTGAAAGTTTGCAAGAGCAGATAATAGTAAATCAGAGAAAAAGATTCTGTTCTGAGTTGAGTCTCCTTTTTGAAAAGCTGAGTAATGATAAAACTAAAATAGAAAGTGCTACTGAAATTAGAAAACTTTTAGATGTATGTTCAGGATGTACACAGTTTTCTCAAAATGTACAGCAAGACGCACAGGAATTCTTGATGTATTTTCTTCAGGTACTGGAAGAAGAAGGGGTACAAATTGAAAATATGTTTGGTCTCTCTTATAAATGGGAACATAGTTGTGAAAACTGTTTCAATACATGTGGCTCTAATGTTGATTCTCAAAGGTTTATTTATTTAACATTGCCAGAGAGTAAAACAGTCACTTTTGCTAAATTAGTTAAAGATGCTAATCATAGCATGGAATGCGGTGAGTGTAAATCTGACATGTTTTCAACGTTAATTTTAAAGGAATACGGACAGTATGTAATTTTAATGATGCAACGATGTAGAGCTGATGGTTCAAAATTGGATACTTTAATAAAGAAGTTTACAGGACAGCAATTATCAATTTCAGGAAAAACTTTTGTAACAGTTGCAATAATTTTCCATGATGGACCTACTGTAACTTCTGGTCATTACACAGTTTATCTAAAATGTAAAAAAGGCTGGACAATGTGTAATGATTGTCAATTGGTTTTTAAGCAACGCTTGCCTTTTGATTTAGCAAATTCCTATCTAATCTTCCTGAAACCTAAATTTTAGAGAGAATTGGCAACATCTGTACAAAACAATTTTACCATTTTATTGGATTACCATTGGAATTTTCAAATAAAAAGATTTTTAAAATTACCATTTGGCCTAAAGGAAAGGTAACCAATTCTATTGTGGACTTATTTAATTCCTAATTAATCTTTCGGAAACCAAAATTTTAGAGAGAATCGGTAACATCTGTACAATTTAAATTTGGGAATTTTATTGGATTACCATTGGAAATTTAATCAAAAAAGATTTTTAAAATTACCATTTGGCCTAAAGGAAAGGTAACCAATTGTATTGTGGGTCTGTGTTTGCCCTCAACCCCCTTTGGCTCATCATACCTGGAACTTGCTGGCTGAAACGAGGAACACCTTGCAGACTTGGGGGGGCCTGAATCTTATCCGGACAACGCTGAGCTGAGTCGGGACTGCGAGGACCAGGCTGCTCGCTGGTCACCGCAGCTGGTTCCTCTTCCCGGCTCCTCCCCCTGGAAGCTCTTAAGCCTCGCGGCCCCCGCTTCGCGGGAGCCGCTCGTGGGTCTGTGTTTGCCCTCAACCCCCTTTGGCTCATCATACCTGGAACTTGCTGGCTGAAACGAGGAACACCTTGCAGACTTGGGGGGGCCTGAATCTTATCCGGACAACGCTGAGCTGAGTCGGGACTGCGAGGACCAGGCTGCTCACTGGTCACCGCAGCTGGTTCCTCTTCCCGGCTCCTCCCCTTCCGGCCCTCACTCTTAATTGCATAGCTTAGTCCCGCGCGCTAGCGGGACGCGCGCGGGACAAGAGCCGGGGCGAAGACCGGGCAAAGAGCGGGCCGTTTGAGGCCGTTCGAGACTGGAGACACTGGGCTGAGCCACCCCCCTTTGCATCTCGACTTCATCATCGAGAGAAGATAACCAGCTCGAAAACTACAGGAGGAATGCCCAGGGCCAAGAGCACCGTTGCTGGTACCACCTTAGCTGGAACTCTGGACAATTTCATCGTAAGAGCTGCTAACATTTTAGAACGTGAAATTGATCTAACAGAGCGTCGTCTCTCGTTGGACCCGCTTACTGCTAAACGTTCTTCTTTAGGGAAAATTGCTTCAGCTGTTTCACCTGCGCCTAATAATATAAATTCTATCCCAAATAATGGTACGATTAGTGAGGGGGAAAGTATTGATTTAACTATGGCTTCAAGTCTGGAAAGGAAAAGGGACAATGTCGTTAGAAATACTAATAGGTCCGACATCATCCCGTCCGATGCAGTGATTACCCAATCTGATGGTGTATCCACCCGAGCTCAATCACATGTCACTCCCGATGTTACTTCCCCCTATCCCGCCTTAACTTTAGGGGCTAAACCAAAACAGAAGGCTGCCCCGCATGGAAAAAAGGGGAATCAACCAACATTGAATAAATCTAAAACTGATAAACTCCCACCTAATCAATTCCTGGGGATTGTTGAACAACCTTTGATTGAAGCAACTCCAAATACATCCAGGCAAATAGACGATGGTTTTTTCTTAAAAATAAGGGAACCCTTTGAACATTCAACCCGACCGATCCTGGATAGGCTTATTAAGATAGAGGAGCGTCTTAAGAACCTAGAACAAACTGCTCTAACAAACCTTGAATTTAACCAACTAATGAAGATAGATTTACATAGAGAGCATTGTGAACTTCTCCTACCTGCTAATACTGCAGGTAATCCTAAAGAGAAAACCTCCCCTCTCTTGTCTATCCCCCATTTGGACCGGTCCTCAGAAATTTGCCGGGGTAAAGATGACGACACTGCTCGTACTGAAAACTTTATTAGTATTAGTGCCTCTAAAAATCCATCTACAGGAGAAATGCCTCAGCAGAAATCTCCTGATGCCAATACAACGGTGAAAATTGACACAGTACAGAATACTAATGCAAAGGTGAATAGAAGGGTTTCGCCCAATGAAAATGCACATGATTTACCCACTTTAGATCTTCCACCAGAATCCGCACCGTATGTTATTGTATTGACGGGAGTACCTTGTATTAGAGAAAATATTACTGAGTCATATTATGAGCTAAAGAACAAAACAATGCACTGGCTCAATAATAATCGACCACTCCCTCCTGGTACCCATGCTAAGATCTTGTTCGTGCGGAGAGTCAGCTGGGTGGGTAGAAGAAATAAAGATATACAAGGGGACTGTATCGTTGTTAATTTTAGCAACACACAGGCGGTAAAATACATTCAACAGGCACGACCCTCTTTACACTTCACTAGCATTACCCCAGTATCACTTGCTTATTTTTACCCTCCCCAAGTTAATAACAACATGTGGGTTCAGGTAGGGCGAGGTAAATCTAATAGTAACTCCGTAAGAGGTGGGATGGCTACAACCGAACAGGGTTGGCTGGAGTCCTTCGCAAGTGCAAATAGGTACAGCTGCCTAGACTCGGTTGACTGACTACCCCCAAAAAAAACCCCTGTTTCTAAATCTGCAGGGAAGGTTCTCAATGAGGATATGTCAACATTATTGTCTGACCAACAGTCAGCACAACTGATAGCCTCCCCCAGGGACAACTCTGAAACTACCATTATTAACACCACGATGGTAGAGGCACAAAACCTGCCCACACGACTAAACAGAGGAACGCTTGAGAACGTGGTTCCCTGTGAAACTACCATTCTTCCCTCTCTGCTAGAGGTCGATACATGCCCTGCTCTTACATTTTTGTCTTGGAATATTGCAGGCCTGTCCTCTAGGCTAGGAGACACGAATTGTATCACCTTCTTAAAAAAGTTCTTGTTAATTTGTCTCCAGGAATGTTGGACAGTTGATCCTATTCACATGACTGGCTATCGTACCTTTCATACGCCTGCAATACACACCACTAGAGGGAGAAATAAAGGGGGTCTATGCACCTATGTTTCCAACTGTCTAAAAGACATAAAAATTTCCTTTTCACCAGTTTCCGCATTCTATCAAATTCTGCATATAACGCTTGGGGGCAAGTTACATATAGATTTGATAAATTTTTATAATAACATCCCAAAAGACTCATGCCTTGACACTTAAAGAACTACTCGAGACTCTAAAAAATACGGATGATAAGGACTCCTCTGACACCTGTGTCATTTGGCTTGGTGATTTTAATCATATTTTATGTCCATTTAGTGACCAAAACATATGTGATCTAGGGGAGAGGGAGGGTGCCCCTTCTGCACATTTTTCCCATACTCTTTTGGGAAAATACTTAAACGACATACTCTTCTCCCTGGATTTGGGCTTTGCAAATGAACTCTGCTCCCCATTAGTCCCGTTTAACCCCACTTTTATAGGTAGAGGCTGCAAATCAGTCATTGACTTCCTGCTAATATCTAAACGTTACTCTCATTACATTTGCAAGTTTGAATTATGCGAGGTAGCAATGAGTGATCATTTACCCCTTAGTATGTCCCTTGCCATTCCGAAGGGCAAAAGTAACATTGACTCCACGGTCTGGAACCTATATAACTATAGATTACGGCTTGCCAGGAAGAATGGCTATACTTTAAAATGGGACAAAGTAGAACCAGCGGCCTTCCTTGGCACTCTAATTCGCTCCAAGGAAGTGGAATTTAACACCTGCCTCACTGAGAGCGTCGACTCTACAAAAGTGATCGATGCTTTCCTTAGTATCACTGAGGAAATTGGAAATTTACTCACAAAACCCTTGCATCTCGGGGCTAATAAAAACAAGAGATGGTTTGATAGAGAGTGTAGTAGGACCCATGCCCATTTAATGACCCAACTAAAGCGAGATCCCAGGGTAATGGCTGAAGTAAGATGGGCTAGATTAGCCTATCAATAGGCAGTCAAAAAAAGGAAGAAACAAATTAAACAGGACGCTTGGCATACCCTTCGGGAAGCTTGCCAATCCAAAAACCATACTGCTTTTTGGAAAGCGGTGAATGCTCCTTTCTTTACCAGTAACGAATCTGATTCGATCGAAATATCCATCACTGAAGAGACCTGGGTGACTTATTTTCGGGAGCTCTATCAAGAAGACCCTCAGGTAGTCATAGAAGGGGGGCTAAATTTAAGATTTCAGGATAGATCGCACTATCCAATTAATGTTGTCTTTTCCATAGAAGAAGTACTGATAGCCATTGACAAGAGCCCAGCGGGAAAGGCTCCGGGCCCGGACGGAATACCCGTGGATATATATAAGGCTAACAATAAGTTATGGGCTCCTCTTTTAACCAATGTTCTTAACAGCTTTACAAAAGTGGGTTTTCCGCGGACTTGGCAGGAAGCCATCATGGTGCCCATTTTCAAGAAAGGAGATCGTAACACACCGAAGTGTTACAGACCGATCTCCTTACTTGACTCACTCATGAAGATCGCGGGGAGAGTTATACTCAACAAATTGCAAACCTGGGCCGATGAAAGAGGTATTCTCTCCCAGTTCCAATATGGTTTTAGGGAAGGTCTGGGAACAACAGAGCAAGGATTGAACCTAGCTCTATTAGTAGCCAAATATGTCGAGGCAAAAAACGAGAACTTATTCCTCACATTTGTGGATTTAAGCTCGGCTTTTGACTGCATTAATCATAACAAACTTTGGCTAACTATGCAGGACATGGGAGTGGACCCAAACCTTCTAATTTTTATCAGAGAACTATATCGAGATGCGGGTGCAAGGGTGCGTTTTGGAGATAGGGGGGAGTGCACTTCCAAATTCCCTATAGGAAAGGGTGTGAGACAAGGCTGTATTTTAGCTCCTTTTTTGTTTAACTTATATATTAATTCAGCTGCATCTCACCTCCTGGAAGATAAGCAGGATTATCCAAAAATTGGCAACTCCCATATCCCCATCCTCTTATACGCAGACAATGCTGTAATTATGGCCCGGACTCAAATTGGTCTTCAAAGATCGATTAGCAAATTTTCAGAATACATGGGCAATAGGGGCCTAAAGATCAATATCAGCAAAACTTTTAACATGTGCTGCACAAAAAAGAAGAACCTCCACTGCAATTTCTTTCTATCCAATATTAAACTTACGACCGTTAATACTTTTTCCTATCTGGGTATTAATTTCGATAAAAAGGGCACCTGGACAGCAGCAAGGGAATCAAGAAAATTAGCTTTTTCACGAGATATAGGGGCTGTTAAACATTTCTCTAACAAGGTAGGGGGCCGTCCTGTTCCAGTACTGTTAGACATTTATAGAGCCAAATGTGTATCTACAGCACTGTATGGTGCTGGAATTTGGGGAATAGGGAACGCCTCAAGCATCCAGATTTGTCAGAATGCTTTCCTTCGTTTCCTATTGGCAGAGCCTGGGTCTACTTCCTCTTATGTTTGCCATCAAGAGTTGGGTGTTCCTTATATCTCAGTCCTTATCAACTTAGAGCCCATTCTGCTGTGGCACAAAGTATGGTCTGGAACTGAGACAGGTTTGAATAGGGACATTATCAGGGACTGTCTTGGTTTAGATGGGTCCTCAAAAATTTCCTGGCTCAAATATCTTAAACGCTTTTTTACTGAGATGGGTCACCCGGAATTCTTTGATTCCCCAGACACCATGGCAGATTTGTCAAGAAAGAATCTCAAGAAATCTTGCTTGCATTCTCTAACAGAGAAACGCTGGTTGCTAGAGAAATGTAAGAGTTCTGTTATGGCCAACCACCTACTTATCCAAAATCAAGGTATACAGCCATACTTGAACCTTGTCCCTAGCTGTTATTCCCGAATGCTTTTAACCCGATTCAGGGTAGATGCCTTTTTTAGACTAGTTACCTTTCCCGAGATGAACTGTTGGCTAAAGGATCTTATTCCTTGTCCCTGTGATGAGGTCTCTGTTCAGTCATCCCTCCATTGTATCCTTTTTTGTAAATATTACTTAGAACCTAGGAAAAGGTTGCTCCGACCCGTTTTAAATAAACTAGGGCTGAGGCAATGCAGAGTGGCGCTGGTCAAACTGCAAATGTTGGATGATGAATTTCTCATTTTTTTTGTCTCAATGTTTCTTTAAACCATTATAAGATTTAGGATCTCCATGAATTAGGTTATCTTTTAACGGCATAATTTGTACTGTTTCTTGTTAAAGATGAATTTTTATATATATGTATGCTTTTATGGTTTTGCTTTTAAAATCGAATAAAGCTGTTTTTGAATTTGAATTTGAATTTAGAAATAGTTATTGTTCTTAGATGATATTTTTTTTGAATATTTTGCATTTCTATAATGTTATGTTTAAGTGAGAAGAGATTCTGGGCTTTTTTAAAACAATCTGTGAGATTGTTATTTTTTTTTTGCCCGCTGTTAAGTGATGAATGCAATTGCTTTCACGATTTATAGTGAAATGCAATATATTCTGAAAACAGCAAAAAAATGGCAAAAAATTGTTTTTGGAAAATATGTAAATACGTGTACTGTATTATAAAATGTTTTATTAAATATTAATACTTTTTTCTTTTTTTTTCAGATTGAGAAAGAAAATTTTCGAAAAATAAAACCATTTTTTCAAGCAATTTCAATAAAATTTAAATTGATAATTAAATTTTTGGGAGGGTCAGGTAAGTCAGAAATTTGATGGTCCCTTTTTTCCACTTCTCCTCAAACAGATTTTCAGTATTTCGTTATTAATCCCTCAAGGACCTTGTAATGTGGTAATTGTTTTTTAGTGTTTTAAAAAAAATAAAAAAAAAATACGCTTACCGTACGCTAAAAAAAAAAAAAAAAGTTTTTAAGAAAAAATTAAAAAAAGTTGAGAGGTAAGGTTGGCTCTTAAAAGAGCCGTTGTGTTCATGCAGGGACAGAGGAAAGAAAGAATGGGAATATTAGCTGGTAGGACAAATGTGCTGGTCTATTCTGTTGTTAATTAGGGGAACACTGGTCTCCCCACGAACAATTAGACCATGGCAATTTGAGCACCGCATTGTAACCCTCGCATATCGATGGTTAGTTTCCAGAGGACCAGAAAAAGGTGAATCTCCCCCCACAGATGAAGGGCTCAGCTGAGCTGCCGAAGATGGACTCGGCTGAGCTGCTGTGGATGTGCTCGGTCGACTTACTGAAGGGTTTCCTCCAGTATGTCGAGCATGTGTCCTAGGGTGTACATCCTCAAGGTGTCTTAACATAGTGTGATTCCCGAAGGAATACTTCTTGTTAGGATTACCTCTAGAAAGTACACGCTGGCAAAGCTTGCAAGTCACTAAAGCAGCATTTACTTTTTTCTGGCCCTCAGGAAACGTAAAATACTCCCATATAAAAGAGCTCTTTTGTTTCCTCCTTCTCTGCTTGATGGTGGTGCTGCTAGCTTCACTCTCAGAAGAGGAGTGCTGGTCTGCCATCGTATCCCAAAGACAACTCAGCTCCTTCTCCTAAGGGATCACAAGCAGAAATGAGGGGAATGGGTGTGGTGTAGGAAAGTTCTAGAACTGAAAGTACTTTAAACCAATCAAAAGTGTTGTTTCTTGATCACATGACCCACCGTGCGCGTACGTTACGCTTACGGAGCGCTTACGGAGCGCTTACGGAGCGCTTACGGTAAAAGTATGCATGCCCGTATAAAAGACACGCGCACGCGAGCATGCGCATAACAGGCACGCCCCAACACTTCCGCGTAACGTGCGCGTGTAACGTATGCGCTTACGCGCCACGTACGCAGTACGCATGTCTACGTAAATTGCGTGACCATACGCAAAAAGAGTAGAAAAATTACGGACATTACGCAAAACGTACGCTTACCGTAAGCTTACCGTACGCCCACGTAAAAAAAAAAAAAAAAAAAATTGGAAAAAAAGAATCACTATGTTATACTAATATATCTTACCTGTTTGGTAAAAAAAAATGTGAAAAAATAATATATTGCAGAATTTTTAAAATGTAAGCATAGTGTCTAAAGAGAATATAAAGTAAAAATAAAAAGATGTAAAAAAACCTTGCAAAAAAAAAAAAAAAATCACACGTTTAATATAAGAATTTGTATTTAAAAAACCATACAAAATCACTGAAAAAACCATGGGTTTCACACACGTTATAGGTAAGAATTGTCATTTTAAAAACCATACAAATTCACTGAAAAAACCATGGGTTTCACACACGTTATAGTTAGGAATTAGCATTTAAAAAACCTTGCAAATTCAGTGAAAAAACCATGGGTTTCACACACGTTATAGTTAGGAATTAGCATTTAAAAAACCTTGCAAATTCAGTGAAAAAACCATAGGTTTCACACACGTTATAGTTAGCTGGACATTTCACTTGTAAAAAACCAATGAAATTCCCCCGTTATAGTTAGTTAAGCTAACTATAACTCGCGCACCCGCAATCCACTGCTGATGACGTCACATATTACATCACTCATGACATGGTCAGTGACATCACTCATGACATCACTGATGACATCTCAAATGACATCACTGATGACATCATCCTTGTGACAGAGTGGCAGACCTCCTCTCACCCTAATATAACCTTTGAAACACACATTCAAAAATAGAGACTAAAATTTTCAAAAAAATGGACATACCAATACCAGTTACAACAACCTCTTGAGTAATTCTAAGATCCACATACACATCCACTCATTCACCAACAGTCCTGCACAGTCACTCATACATGTACTCACTCATCATATGTACTCATACACCTATACATCCTGCTACACAATGCCACTCATCCACAGAGTTACTGACACACATACTCACTCATGAAAATAAAGAATCAAACATAGATTTATTTGCATATACAGTTATACACACACCACCACACTTACTTCTACGGAAACTTACACATACTTAGTCTTTTAAACAATCACTTATAGAAACACATACTTATTCATACAGGAACTCTTTCAATCTCTCACTCTCACATATACTCACTTATATACACCAATAGTCACATATACTAGTTTAAAACATATGTAGTTACTCATAAAGACACTATTGAGACAGTCATTCACTCACTAACACACCCATACACACACTCATCCACCCATACAGTCCTGCACACATGCTGTCTTCAACACATGCAAACAGTGAGTCACTCATTCATGCACCTATGCACTACGTAATACCCCCCACCGAACCATGCAGACACTCAGACTGATACTCAAAAAACCACCTAATATCCTATATAAACACCCATGTAGCTACTCACCAACCCATGCAGCCACTTATACACAAAGTGAGAGACTGATAAAGATATTTACATATTTAAACATTACTCAGTAAGCCATGTATTCACTAAGATACACTTAATCACTCAGTTATACAATCAATTTTTCAAAAACAAATCATCCATTTAGACACTTATATACCCATTTATTCTTCCATCGTCCGTGAGATATACATATATAAAACATATTTAATTTTCAGAAAAATACACATTCACTGGATGATGTCATCAGTGATGTCATTTGAGATGTCATCAGTGATGTCATGAGTGATGTCACTGACCATGTCATGAGTGATGTAATATGTGACGTCATCAGCAGTGGATTGCGGGTGCGCGAGTTATAGTTAGCTTAACTAACTATAACGGGGGAATTTCATTGGTTTTTTACAAGTGAAATGTCCAGCTAACTATAACGTGTGTGAAACCTATGGTTTTTTCACTGAATTTGCAAGGTTTTTTAAATGCTAATTCCTAAGGATGTATGACGTTACAACGCACACTATTACAACGCATGCACTTACAACGCATTTTTTACAACGCATAATCCATTACAACGCATGACATTACAACGCATGACACTACAACGCATTTTTAAAAAATACCTTTACAACGCACTACCATTACAACGCATACTACCTTTACAACGCATACCATTACAACGCATAATATTAAATTACATTTAAGGTAAGTATTAGATAGTATAGGGGTAAAAATTACTATTCTAACTCCAGGGGGTGCAACAGTAGGGTAAGTGTTGGATAGTGTAGGGGTAAAAATTACTATTCTAACTCCAGGGGGTGCAACAGTAGGGTAAGTGTTGGATAGTGTAGGGGTAAAAATTACTATTCTAACTCCAGGGGGTGCAACAGTAGGGTAAGTGTTGGATAGTGTAGGGGTAAAAATTACTATTCTAACTCCAGGGGGTGCAACAGTAGGGAAAGTGTTGGATAGTATAGGGGTAAAAATTACTATTCTAACTCCAGGGGGTGCATCAGTAGGGTAAGTGTTGGATAGTATAGGGGTAAAAATTACTATTCTAACTCCAGGGGGTGCATCAGTAGGGTAAGTGTTGGATAGTATAGGGGTAAAAATTACTATTCTAACTCCAGGGGGTGCATCAGTAGGGTAAGTGTTGGATAGTATAGGGGTAAAAATTACTATTCTAACTCCAGGGGGTGCATCAGTAGGGTAAGTGTTGGATAGTATAGGGGTAAAAATTACTATTCTAACTCCAGGGGGTGCATCAGTAGGGTAAGTGTTGGATAGTATAGGGGTAAAAATTACTATTCTAACTCCAGGGGGTGCATCAGTAGGGTAAGTGTTGGATAGTATAGGGGTAAAAATTACTATTCTAACTCCAGGGGGTGCATCAGTAGGGTAAGTGTTGGATAGTATAGGGGTAAAAATTACTATTCTAACTCCAGGGGGTGCATCAGTAGGGTAAGTGTTGGATAGTATAGGGGTAAAAATTACTATTCTAACTCCAGGGGGTGCATCAGTAGTGTAAGTGTTGGATAGTATAGGGGTAAAAATTACTATTCTAACTCCAGGGGGTGCATCAGTAGTGTAAGTGTTGGATAGTATAGGGGTAAAAATTACTATTCTAACTCCAGGGGGTGCATCAGTAGGGTAAGTGTTGGATAGTATAGTGTAATATTATGCGTTGTAATGGTATGCGTTGTAATGGTAGTATGCGTTGTAATGGAATGCGTTGTAAAGGTAGTTTTTAAAAATGCGTTGTAGTGTCCTGCGTTGTAATATCATGCGTTGTAATGGATTATGCGTTGTAAAAAATGCGTTGTAATGGTAGTGCGTTGTAAAAGTTGCGTTGTAAAGGTTGTTCCCCAATTCCTAACTATAACGTGTGTGAAACCCATGGTTTTTTCACTGAATTTAAATATATATATATATATATATATTTTTTTTTTTCACTGAAAAAACCATAAGTTTCAGGGGCGTTATAGTTAGCTGGACTTTTCACTTGTACAAAACCATTGAAATTCCCCTGTTATAGTTAGTTCAGCTAACTATAACTTGCGCGCCCGCAATGCACTGCTGATGACGTCACATATTACATCACTCATGACATGGTCAGTGACATCACTCATGACATCACTGATGACATCTCAAATGACATCACTGATGACATCATCCAGTGAATGTGTGTTTTTCTGAAAATTACATATGTTTTATATATGTATATCTCAAGGTCGATGGAAGAATAAATGGGTCTATAAGTGTCTAAATGGATGATTTGTTTTTGAAAAATTAATTGTATAACTGACTGATTAAGTGTATTTTAGTGAACACATGGCTTAGTGAGTAATGTTTAAATATGTAAATATCTGTATCAGTCTCTCACTTTGTGTATAAGTGGCTGCATGGGTTGGTGAGTAGCTACATGAGTGTCTATATAGGTTATTAGTTGGTTTTTGAGTATCAGTATGAGTGTCTGAGTGTCTGTATGGTTCGGTGGGAGGTATTACGTAGTGCATAGGTGCATGAATGAGTGACTCACTGTTTGTATGTGTTTAAGACAGCATGTGTGAAGGACTGTATGGGTCGATGAGTGTGTGCATGGGTGTGTTAGTGAGTGAATGACTGTCTCAATAGTGTCTTTATGAGTAACTACATATGTTTTAAACTAGTACATGTGACTATTGGTGTATATAAGTGAGTATATGTGAGAGTGAGAGATTGGAAGAGTTCCTGCATGAATAAGTATGTGTTTCTATAAGTGAATGTTTAAAAGAGTATGTATGTGTAAGTTTCTGTAGAAGGAAGTGTGGTGGTGTGTGCATAACTATATATGCAAGTAAATGGATGTTTGATTCTTTATTAGCATGAGTGACTATGTGTGTGAGTAACTCTATGGATGAGTGGCGTTGTGTAACAGGATGTATAGGTGTATGAGTACATATGATGAGTGAGTACATGTATGAGTGAATTTATAGGACTGTTGGTGAATGAGTGGATGTGTATGTGGATCTTAGAATTTCTGAATAGGTTGTTGTAACTGGTATTGGTATGTCCATTGTTTTGAAAATTTTAGTTTCTATTTTTGAATGTGTGTATCAAAGTTTATATTAGGGGGAGAGGAGGTCTGCCACTCTATCACAAGGATGATGTAGTCAGTGATGTCATTTGAGATGTCATCAGTGATGTCATGAGTGATGTCACTGACCATGTCATGAGTGATGTAACATGTGACGTCATCAGCAGTGCATTGCCGGCGCGCGAGTTATAGTTAGCTGAACATACTATAAAGGGGGAATTTCAATGGTTTTGTACGAGTGAAAAGTCCAGCTAACCATAACACCCCTGAAACGTATGGTTTTTTCAGTGAATTTCTAAGGTTTTTTAAATGCTAATTCCTAACTATAACGTGCCTGAAATCTATGGTTTTTTCAGTGAATATATATATGTATGTATATAAAAACCATAGGTTTCAGGGATGTTATAGTTAGGAATTGGCATTTAAAAAACCTTTGAAATTCACTGAAAAAACCAAAGTTTTCAGGGGCGTTATAGTTAGGAATTGGCATTCAAAAAACCTTAGAAATTCACTGAAAAAACCATAGGTTTCAGGGGTGTTATAGTTAGCTGGACATTTCCCTCGTACAAAACCCTAGAAATTCCCCTGTTATAGTTTGTTCAGCTAACTATAACTCAAGGCCCCGCAATGCACTGCTGATGACGTCACATATTACATCACTCATGACATGGTCAGTGACATCACTGATGACATCACTGATGACATCTCAAATGACATCATTGATGACATCACTGATGACATCATCCAGTGACTGTGTGTTTCTGTAAATTTTAAATATGTTTATTATATTTATAGTGAAAGGCCTGTGGAAGAATGAGTGGCTGTACAACTGTGTGAATGGATGATTTTCTAGGTGCATAACTCTATAAGTGAGTCATTAAATATATCTTACTGCAGACTAGTGACTAAACTGTGTGAATGTCTGTATGTTTCTGTCTGTTGGTGTATAAGTGGCTGCATGGTTTTGTGAATAGCTATATGAGTGTCTATATGGGTTATCGATTGGTTGTCTGAGTATCTGTATGGGTGCCTGAGTGTTTGTGTGGGTAGGCTGTGTGTGACTCTGTGCATAGATGTGTGAGTGGGTGATTCTATGGGTGCATGGTTTTAAGAGTGCATCTGTGATGAACTGTATGGTTGAGTGAGTGTATGTATGGGTGTGTTAGGGATTTAATGTATATCTCAGTGGTACATTTGTGACTAACTACATATGTGAAAGGCAGTATATATGCGTGTAAGAGTATATAAGTGGGTATATGTGAGAGTGTGTAATTGTGAGAGTGGTTGTATGGATGAGTGTGTGCTTGTATCAATGATTGTATAAGAGCGTAAGAATGTGGTACTATTTTTATGAGTAAGTGAACTTGAGTGTGTATAACTGCATAGGTGAGTAAATGGGAGTGTGATTAATTATTTGCATGACTGACTAGGTGTGACAGTACCTCTATGGATGATTGGCGGTGTGTGAGTGTCTATCTAGGTGTATAAATGCATATGATAGTCTTGTACGGAGTGACTGTAAGTATGAGTGACTGTACATGTGAATGAGTGGAGGTGTATGTAGACCTATGAGTTAATAAGTGGGTATGTAGTTATTGGTATTGGAGTATCTATGGTTTTGAGAATGGACATCTGAAATTGTGAGTTTGTGTATCAACGGTTAAATTAGGGTGTGAGAAGATGCAGTAATTTATCACATGGATGATGTCATCAGTGATGTCATCAGTGATGTCATTTGAAATGTCATCAGTGATGTCATCAGTGATGTCACTGACCATGTCATGAGTGATGTAATATGTGACATCATCAGCAGTGCATTGCGGGTGCGCGAGTTATAGTTAGCTGAAATAACTATAACAGGGGAATTTCTAGGGTTTTGTATGAGGGAAATGTCCAGCTAACTATGACACCCCTGAAACCTATGGTATTTTCAGTGAATTTCTAAGGTTTTTTGAATGCCAATTCCTAACTATAACGCCCCTGAAAACTTTGTTTTTTTCAGTGAATTTCAAAGGTTTTTAAATGCCAATTCCTAACTATATCTGCTCAATCATACACCTTGAGGATTTACTGAACTTATATTCATTAATTAAATAGTCACCGTAGTGAACTTCATTTCACAGAACTCAGACAAGGAACCAATTAGCGAAGTGACCACAGTTCATTTTTTCTATTGTTTATCTTTTATATTGTTTTATCTTAATAGATTTCAGTACTTTGATACAAAAAATCTTTTTTATGTACAATAAAGGAATCTACAATTTTCATCTAAACAATGGCAACAAAAAACTACTGTCTCACTTCAGCACATATAAGCAGTAGTTAATGACACTTTTTTATAAACACATATGCACCATCCACAGTTGGACATATATAAAAAAATTCTTCGTTTCAACATTTGTAATATCTGAAGACAACAGATGAAAGTTGTTTATAACAAAGAAGTGTCACAGCGTCGAAGTTTCGGTCTCCTATCTGAAAGTTTTAATCACCGAGACCATCTTCAGGACCACAGTTGCACATGTATTCCCTCGCTAGCACGGAACCTTTTTAATTCTTGTTTTCTCTCTTTATATATCTCTTTCACGGTCTTCCACCGCAGAGGCACTCAATCAGCTAGACAAAAAGACGGCGGCTATCGTCTGCGTTTCTTCAGTCTGTAATTTAATTTACTT
Organism: Triturus cristatus; assembly: GCF_964204655.1. Classification (NCBI taxonomy): domain Eukaryota; kingdom Metazoa; phylum Chordata; class Amphibia; order Caudata; family Salamandridae; genus Triturus; species Triturus cristatus. Next base: position 318,695,455 of record NC_140589.1, on the reverse strand, counting down.
AATCATTCACCAGCTCCATTTCGCCTGCACAACTTGCCAAAAAGTCCGAGTGGCTACTTTCTGGTGAGTTGTGCAGGCGAAATGGAGCTGGCGAATGATTAAGTAAATTAAATTACAGACTGAAGAAACGCAGCCGATAGCTGCCATCTTTTTGTCTAGCTGATTGAGTGCCTCTGCGGTGGAAGACCGTGAAGGAGATATATAAAGAGAGAAAACAAGAATTAAAAAGGTTCCGTGCTAGCGAGGGAATACATGTGCAACTGTGGACCTGAAGATGGTCTCGGTGATTAAAACTTTCAGATAGGAGACCGAAAAGTCGACGCTGTGACACTTCTGTGTTATAAACAACTTTCATTTGTTGTCTTCAGATATTACAAATGTTGAAACGAAGAATTTTTTGATATATGTCCAACTGTGGATGGTGCATATGTGTTTATAAAAAAGTGTCATTAACTACTGCTTATATGTGCTGAAGTGAGACAGTAGTTTTTTGTTGCCATTGTTTAGATGAAAATTGTAGATTCCTTCATTGTACATAAAAAAGATTTTTTGTATCAAAGTACTGAAATCTATTAAGATAAAACAATAGAAAAGATAAACAATAGAAAAAATGAACTGTGGTCACTTCGCTAATTGGTTCCTTGTCTGAGTTCTGTGAAATGAAGTTCACTACGGTGACTATTTAATTAATGAATATAAGTTGAGTAAATCCTCAAGGTGTATTATTGAGCAGATATATTATACCCAATCCCTTGGAGTTAAGTGGGTTGCCCTATTGTTTTGTATAATTCCTAACTATAACACCCCTGAAACCTATGGTTTTTTCAGTGAATTTCAAAGGTTTTTTAAATGCTAATTCCTATCTATAACTTATCTCTAAAGATATCATGAAAAACATTATTTTTTAAAAGTAGGGTGCACATTAGTTTTGTGGAAAAGCATCTTAGTGATTGGTTGAGAAAAAGCTGTTTCAACGTGGAGTACATATCATAGGATAAAATTTGCTCAGCTCAACCACACCTGCTACTTGCATTTGCAAGGCACTGTTCGAACTTAAAACAATCGTCAAATTTTAACCTGCACGTGTAATTAAATGTTCAAGAAAATGTTACAAAAAAATATCGTAAAGTTTTAAAAAAGTTATGAACTTTTAACCTGCACATATTGTAGAATGTTCTCGAAAGTGTGTTGATAGAATACGTTGCACTTCTGACTTCTATGTGTTGTTGAATATAAAAAAAACGGTTCATATGGAAAATTAAAAAGAAACCAATAGAGAAGTTTTGAAACCTAAAAGAATCAAGGTACAATTCTAATTTATTCTTTACATGTATTTATGTGTGCAGCAACAAAATTATAGACACAACAGCACAAGGAAGAGGAAGAAGCAGAGAGTGGGGAGATGGGCAGAATGGCACACATGCACAATTAAGTACAACACACATATAGACTAACAATGGCCAAAATGAAACACACCAACAAAGAGCACAAGTCACACAACCCGCCAACATCACACCACTGAACAAGCATAGAAGTGAAAACCACGCTGCATTCATACAGGATGTGTACAAAGGCCAGTCGTTGATGTTGTGGGATGTCTGCGACCGCGAACATCATGGATGAGATGCCCAACACGTGGCAGATGGGAGAGTTCACTGTCCGTTACATTGCCAAACAGCTGCTCCTCCCTCACACGAGCCCCCACACTTATATACGGTGCGCTGTTGTATCTTGTGCACTCGAACGGCACACCATTGTAATGCCTATTCGCGCATGTCCTGCTGCATTCCAACTACACCATCACAGTGCCGTTTGGAGGTGGTGCATGCCACTTTACAACATCGACTGCTGCAGCCCTTGTGGCAGGCCACACCAGAACACAGAGACACACTTACCGCACTTTCTGTACACGGACATGCCCAAGACACCCCGTTCCCCTTGCCGAATAGGCACACCCCTGTGCTGACCTGTGTACCCCGGACCAACACACGCCGGTTGTACATGCAGGAGGATGCGTGCGTAGCTACATGTCCAGGCTCACTGCCAAAGCTGAGGTGACAGCACACTGTGATATTGCAGGGCTCGTGCCTATCATGCTAACACAATGACCACAGGGACACACTTGCTCAGATGCAGGTTTGGGAGGCATTGGCGGTCCTGAAGTTGTTGCGATGAGTCTTGTGGCCCTCATGGGTATCCCTGTATCATGATCATTGACTCTATGGCACCTGTGGGTGTTCTGGTGTGCCTCTTGGCTGTGTTCCCTTTCATGGTGCAGGTAGTTGTCCTGCTTAACACCAGCAGAAAGCAGGTGTAAAATCCCTGGTGCTAACGTGTCTTATCGCCGGAATTGGTTTCGCATTGCAATTGGTGTGAAAGTTGTGATGTGATTTTTTTCGTGTGCAGAACAATATACGAACTGAGCAGTGTATCTCGTCAAGATCCAGCACCTGACGCACTATTCCCAATCAATATAAATACAATGAGATTTCTTAATAGATTTTGTGTGTACACTGTAAGTGCAGCCAATACATCAGTGCAATTCAATGCAGGATTTTAGTATTTAAAATAAATCAGAAAGGTGCACCTCGTGTCTTTTTGCACGGGAACGGCTACTCTCCATTTCATTATCAGCACTTTAACGGAAGTAAAGTTGAGATAAATCTAACACACTATTCAGAAGTTGGTGCAAACTGCAGATATCACCAGTATTCCAGCGATAAGTGCCCCAAAATTTAACACCATGGTGGACTCCATCAAATAACAGTAATAAGAACAAGAAAGAGTCACACAGCAGTTAAGAGAACAACCAAAAACGTTATTCATTTTTTTTTCAAACTTTATTTTTTATATTAATAAATATATAAACGATAAGCTATTTTCAAACTTTATTTTTTAATTAACATATATATGAACAATAAACTAATAAACAAAATGTAACTACAATAATACAAAACAACAAGGCGGAACACTCCTGTGGGAATCATGGATGTCGACGACAGACCTGGAAAATCAGAAAGATTGTTAAAAAAAAACAACATGGTATTCTCAACAAAGTACCACAAGAAACAAATCACAGATATATAAAATGCATACAGCTAACAACATTTTATAAGTTTAACTTACAAAAACTGTAAATTTTGCTGCTTTAAAATATTTACCGAATCTGAGGAAATTTTTTTGCAGAAGGCACCACGCCCGCAACGTTTTTCTTCAGTGGAGAGGAAATTTTTTACTTTTCCCAAGGGGCAAACAAAGACCAATGCCACCTTCATCACTCGCAAGATTTGCCAAAGAGTTCTGTTACGAGGGGATCCTAACAAAAAATACTCGTGTGGCGCAGCAAGTATTGATGAAACACCTAAGGACCCTTCATCCAAACAATCTTGCACGAGAAGAGTGCAAACAGATGAGAAACACTCCTGTTCTGTATCTGTTAAAAAGAATCACAAATAAATGTATATTAATAACTTTCAAATTTATACTATTCAATTACTGTACAAACACATTTTATATAAAAACTGACTAAGAAACTATAGCCCTGAACCACAAGTGTGACGATCGTTAAAACACTACATGCATAGTGCATACTACTTTGAAGCAGTTCATGCCCTAAAGCCTACCTCACTAAAAGACTACATGCTAACTGACTAAATGATTACAGTACTATAAGGAGACACACTGGGTGAGTGACAGGGTGTTTGCTAGAAGAGTATGAATACTAACTAGGGAATTGAAGATGTGAAATACAACTGTGTAGGTGATTAGAGGACTGCATCCATACTGCATAGGCATTTAAAGCAGTCCATGTGCTAAGGCCTGGCTCACTGCATCACTACTTGGGTACTGACTGAATGATTAGAGTACAGCAAGGAGATTGCCTAGCTGAAATTATAAGTGCTAGGCTTTTCGCACAAGGAATGGATTAGTACTTGGTACTGAATGGGTCACTAGAGGAGTGCAAAGGCAGTGACAAGTGCTGGACTGTATGGATACTGACTAGGAAATTGAAAGTGTGAAAGACAAGTGTCTAGGTGGTTAGAAGACTGCATGCATAGTGCATAGGGGTTTGAAGCAGTCCATGTGCTAAGGCCTGGCTCAGTGTATGAATACTTAGGCACTGACTGAATGATTAGAGTACTGCAAAGATAGTATCTTGCTGAATTTATAAGTGTTTGGGTTTTAGCACAGTGAATGGATTAGTACACAGTGTTGAATGGGTCACTAGAGGACTGCAAAGGGAGTGACAGGGTATTTCCTGGAAGTGTATGGATACTGACTAGGGAATTGAAGGTGTGAAAGACAATTGTGTACGTGGTTAGAGGACTGCATGCATAGTGGATAAGGGTTTGAAGCAGTCCATATACTAAGGCCTGGGTCACTGGATGAGTACTTGGGTACTGACTGAATGATTAGAGTACAGCAAGGAGAGTGCCTGGGTGAATTTATTAGGGTTTGGCGAAGTGAATGGATTAGTACATGATGCTGAATGGGTCACTAGAGGAGTGCAACTGCAGTGACAGAGTGTTTGCTGGAAGTGAACGGATACTGACTGGAGAATTGAAGGTGTGAAAGACAAGTGTGTAGATGGTTAGAGGACTGCATGCATAGTGGATAGGGGTTTGAAGAAGTCCATGTGCTAAGACCTGGCTCAGTGCATGAATATTTAGGCAGTGACTGAATCATTAGACTACTGGAAAGAGAGTGTCTTGGTGAATTTATAAGTGTTTGGGTTTTAGCAAAGTGAATGGATTAGTACATGCTGTTGAATTGGTCTCTAGAGGACTGCAAAGGAAGTTACAGAATGTTTCCTGGAAGTGTATAGATACTGACTAGGGAATTGAAGGTGTAAAAGACAAGTGTATAGTATGTTAGAACACTACATGCATACTGCATAGACATTTGAAGCAATCTATTTGGTACTTGGAAACTGACTAAATAATCAGACTACTTCTGGGACAGTGCTTAGGTAAAACTTTTAAATTCTCAGTTCTGCCACAGTGAACAGAATAGTACATGGTACTGCACCTTAGTGTCAAACCCTTACTCATTTTATCAATGCATAAGCAAAGACTAGCTTCTAATGCTACTAAAACTTCACAACATGAGAGGTTTTAAATTAGTTATCCGGTCAGCAAATACAAGATGTTACCAAATGCCACTCTCACAGTGGTTCCCAAATGCACACAGACTCACAGTGTGATTCTAGACAACAACCACTATACCTAGGAGTTTACCAAAAATCATTCACTACTGTGGAAGTGGTAAGGGAACTGCACACAATCCTCACGTTTCAGGACTGCACTTTTATGTCAAAGGCTAACTCATATAATCAAAGCATAAGCAAAGACTGGCTTCTAATGCTACTAAAACTTCACAACATGACCGGTTTTAAAACAGGTATCTGTCAGCAAATACACAATGTTACCAAATGTTTCTCTCACAATCCTTACCCAAATGCACACAGACTCACAGTGTGATTTTAGACAAGCAACACTATCCTAGGAGTTTACCAAAACTCATTCACTAGTCTGGAAGAGTTAATGGTACTGCACACAATCTACATATTTAAGTACACCACATCAGTGTCAAAGCATGACTCATTTAATCAACGCATAAGCAAAGACTGGATTCTAATGCTACTAAAACTTCACAACATGACAGGTTTTAAAACAGTTATCTGTCAGCAAATACATGATGTTGCCAAATGCTTCTCTCACAGTGATTCCAAATACACACTAACTCACACTGTGATTCTAGACAAGCACCACTATCCCTATGAGTTTACCAAAACTCATTCACTACAGTGCAAGTGGTAAGGGAACTGCACACAATCTACATATTTCACAACTGCAATTTACTGTCAATGCCTGACTCATATAATGAAAGCATAAGCCATAACTGTCTTCGAATGCTACTAAAACTTGACAACATGACATGTTTTAAAACAGTTATCTGTCAGCAAAGACACGATGTTACCAAACACTTCTCTCACAGTGGTTCCCAAATGCACACAGACTCACAGTGTGATTCTAGACAAACAACACTATCCCTAGCAGATTACCAAAACTCATTCACTAGTCTAGAAGAGTTAATGGTACTGAACACAATCTACATATTTAAGTACAGCACGTCAGTGTCAAAGCATGACTCATTTAATCAACGCATAAGCAAAGACTGGATTCTAATGCTACTAAAACTTCACAACATGACAGGTTTTAAAACAGTTATCTGTCAGCAAATACATGATGTTACCAAATGCTTGTCTCACACTGATCCCAAATACACAATAACTCACAGTGTGATTCTAGACAAGCACCACTATCCCTAGGAGTTTACCAAAACTCATTCACTACAGTGCAAGTGGTAAGGGAACTCCACACAATCTACATATTTCACGACTGCAATTTACTGTCAATGCCTGAATCATTTAATGAAAGCATAAGCCATAACTGTCTTCTAATGCTACTAAAACTTGACAACAAGGCCGGTTTTAAAACAGTTATCTGTCAGCAAATACACGATGTTACCAAATGCTTCTCTCAGAATCCTTACCCAAATGCACACAGACTCACAGTGTGATTTTAGACAAGCAACACTATCCTAGGAGTTTACCAAAACTCATTCACTAGTCTGGAAGAGTTAATGGTACTGCACACAATCTACATATTTAAGTACAGCACATCAGTGTCAAAGCATGACTCATTTAATCAACGCATAAGCAAAGACTGGATTCTAATGCTACTAAAACTTCACAACATGACAGGTTTTAAAACAGTTATCTGTCAGCAAATACATGATGTCACCAAATGCTTCTCTCACACTGATCCCAAATACACACTAACTCACAGTGTGATTCTAGACAAGCACCACTATCCCTAGGAGTTTACCAAAACTCATCCACTACAGTGCAAGTGGTAAGGGAACTGCACACAATCTACATATTTCAGGACTGCACTTTTCTGTCAAAGCCTGACTCATTTAATCAAATCATAAGCCATAACTGTCTTCTAATGCTACTAAAACTTCGCAACATGACAAGTTAAAACAGTTATCTGTCAGCAAATACACGATGTTACCAAAAGCTTCTCTCACAGTGGTTCCCAAATGCACACAGACTCACTGTGTGATTCTAAACAAACAACACTATCCCTTGCACAATACCAAAACACATTTCTTCATCTAAAAGTAGTACTACACTTTACTATAGAAACATAACATAACTCATTTCACAAATTCATAAACAATGACTGGTTTCTAATTCTACCAAAATATAAAAACAGCACAGTTAGTTGTCTACAAACACATGAAAAACACAAATGCTTATCACAGAATGGTTTCTACATGCACACACATTGTAGAGAAAAAAAGTACTCCCTACACTTTAGCAGGAGAAATACATTAGTCTGATTAAAATCAAAATAGTCTACATACATCCCCACACAATTAAATAACTCATCTTTCAAGTTCTTTTGTAGATTAAGAAGTATATCAATCACTCACCATATTTTCTTTTACAGAATCTCTGCACTGTGCACCTTCAGTAAAAACAAAGAATGGAAAAGTTTCCCTTTCATTTTCCACACATATACATGTAAACATCAAATCCCAATCCTTCACACATAAACTCAAAAGCAAATACACATTTCTATTGGTTAAACATTTCAACCCTTTCCAACTGAAATACATTTCAACCCTTCCCCCAATCTGCCTTCTGCCTGTTACCATAGAAACAGGTCATGGAACACTGCACTGAGCTCACAGGTCACAAGTTCAGCACACAATGTTCCTACACAAGACAGGAAGTGTGCTTGACTTTTCAACATATCAGCTTATCATATATAATGTTCCTTACAATCTGTTTTTGTTAACCAATAAGAATCATATCTTTAAAAAAACAGAAATATGCACCCTACCTTTCAGTGTAGAAAGTAGTCATGCAACCAATGATTTCTTGTCTTTTTTCAAAAAACATTGCCGTGGATCCGCGCACCCAATGCGTGAGAATCCGTGCACCCAACGCGTTAGGATGCGCGCACCGTGCGCGTATTTCGCCGTTTTTTTTTTAAAAAGGGGGGCCCCAGGGGGTCCTTCTGGGACCCCCTAAGCACCTCTATAGGGTCAGAGTATTTCCACTCTGCCCCCTTTATATGTTTTACACACTTATTCCCCTTGTTTCTTCAGCCTCGCTTCTACCGAGGCAGAAAATGGCCGCCAACAGTTCCTGGTTTCGAATGTAGAGAGACACTCGACAGCCAATTAGCATTCAGCACGCGATCGGGAGGGTGCGTGCTCGGTTCGGGGAGGGTGCGCTTATGGTGCGGGTAAGGTCCGCGGATCCTCCGCGGCCATAGATATCACTAACTTTTTTACCCTAATTTTCTCAGGAACTACTGAACGGATTCACGCCATATATGCAAAAGGCACGAGTCCGAACTGAGGACTACCTCTTTGGCATACTTGGTGTCATTCCGTTCAGCGGTTCGGGCTGTAGCTGCGACAACAGATCCTATGGGAAATTGCATGGGGAAAACGCGTTTTGGGACCCCCTTTTTTCTCGGCCCCCGCTTGACGGAGCACCGCAAAACTTTCAGGGTAGAAGCGGAGCGGAGTTGGCCAAAAGTTTGGAAAATTTCGCGAGGATTCATCAACCGGCGCCAACGTTATTCCAAATAGAATGTTGCGGATTTCCTATGGAAAATAGGTCCTAATTATAACTATCTACTGGCGATAAAACCATAGGTTTCAGGCACGTTATAGTTAGAAATTAGCATTTAAAAAACCATAGAAATTAACTGAAAAAACCATAGGTTTCAGGAACTTTATAGTTAGTTGGACATTTAAGTCGTACAAAACCATAGAAATTCCGGCGCTATAGTTAGTTCAGCTAACTATAACTTGCGCCCCTGCAATGCACTGCTGATGACGTCACATATTACATCATTGATGACATGGTCAGTGACATCACTGATGACATCACTGATGACATCTCAAATGACATCACTGATGACATCACTGATAACATCATCCAGTGACTGTGCGTTTCTGTAAAATTTAATTTTGTTTTATATCTATGCCAAGCTGTATTGAGGAATGAGTGGGTGTATAAGTGTCTGTATGGAGGATTTAGTAGGTACGTGACTGACTGTATAAGTGAGTGATTAAATGTGCCTTACTGAATGCATGGGTTAGTGACTAAACTGTGTGAAGGTCTGTATCAGTCTGTCTGTTGTTGTGTAAGCTTCTGCATGGATGGTGAGTAGCTGCATGAGTGTCTATATGGGTTCTTGATTGCTTGCCCGAGTATTTGTATGGCTGCCTGAGTGTGTGTGTGGGTGGGTGGGAGGCATGTGACTCTGTGCATAGATGTGTGAGTGGTTGATTCACTGGGTGTATGGGTTCAAGAGTGCATGTGAAAACAGCTGTATGGGTGGGTGAGTGTGTGTATGGGTGTGTTGGTGAGTGAGAGGTACAGAAAGAGGCAGGAGGGGTGCAGAAAGAAAGAAGAGAAGTGCAGAAAGAAGCAACAGAGGTGCTGAAAGAGGTACAAAGGATGCAGAAAGAGCAAGAGAAGTGCAGAAAGAACCACCAGAGATACAGAAAGAGGCAAGAGAGGTACAAACATAGGCAGGAAAGGTACAGAAAGAGGGAATAGGGGTGCAGAAAGAGGCAAGAGACGTGCAGAAAGAGAAAAGAGGGGTTCAGAAAGAGGCAAGAGGGGTGCAGAAAGAAGTAAGAGCAGTGCAAAATGAACCAACAGAGGTCAACAAGAGGCAAGAGAGGTACAGAAAGAGGCAGGAGGGTGCAGAAAGAAGAAAGAGAAGTACAGAAAGAGGCAAGAGAATTGCTGAAAGATGCAACAGAGGTGTAGAAAGAGGCAAGAGAATTGCAGAAATTACCAACAGAGGAGCAAAAAGAAGCAAGAGTGGTACAGAAAAAGGTAGAAGAGGTGCACAAAGAGGCAAGAGAGGTACAGAAAGAGAAAGGAGGGGTATAGAAAGAAGGAAGAGAAGTGCAGAAAAAAGCAACAGAGGTGCTGAAAGAGGCAAGAGGAGTGCAGAAAGAGGTAGTAGAGGTGCACAAAGAGGCAAGAGAGGTACAGAAAGCGGCAGTAGGGGTGCAGAAAGAAGGAAGAGAAGTGTCGAAAGAGGCAAAAGAATTGCTGAAAGAAGCAACAGAGGTGTAGAATGAAGCAGGAGAAGTGCAGAAAGAGGCAAGTGAGGTGCAGAAAGAACCAAGAGCAATGCAGAAAGAACCAACAGAGGTGCAAAAAGAAGCAAGAGGGGTACAGAAAAAAGGTAGAAGAGGTGCCCAAAGAAGCAAGAAAGGTACAGAAAGAAGCAGGAGGGGTGCAGAAAGAAGCAAGAGAAGTGGAGAAAGAAGCAATAGAGGTGGTGAAAGAGGTACAAAGGGAGCAGAAAGAGCAAGAAAAGTGCAGAAAGAACCAACAGAGGTACAGAAAGAGACAAAAGAGGCACAGAAACAGGCAGTAAAGGTGCAGAAAGAGGGAACAGAGTTGCAGAAAGAGGCAAGAGAGGTACAGAAAGAGAAAAGAGGGGTACATAAAGATGCAAGAGGGGTGCAGAAAAAAGCAAGTGAGGTGTACAAAGAGGCAACAGAGGTGCATAAAGATAAAATATAGATGCAGAAACAAGCAAAAGAAGTGCAGAGAGAGGCAAGAGAATTGCTGAAAGAAGCAATAGAGGTGTGGAAAGAAGCGAGAGAAGTTCAGAAAGAGGCAAGTAAGGTGCAAAAGAGGCAAGAGAGGTACAGAAAATGGCAAGAGAACAGCAGAAAGAGGCAAGAGGGATGCAAAAAAGGAGGAAGGGTGCAGAAAGAAGAAAGAGAGGCACAGAAAGAAGCAAGAGAACTGTAGAAAGAGGTAAGAGGGGAACAGAAAGAGGCAAGAGATGTTCAGAAAGAGACAAGGGAAGGACAGAAACAGCCAAGAGAAATACACAAAGAGGCAAGAGAGGAGCAGAAAGAGTTAAGAAAGGTGTAGAAAGAAGCAAGAGAAGTGCAGAAAGAGGCAGGAGGGTGCAGAAAGATGAAAGTGAGGTACAGAAAGAGGCAAGAGAATTGCTGAAAGAAGCAACTGAGGTGTAGAAAGAACCAAGAGAAGTACAGAAAGAGGCAAGTGAGGTACAGAAAGAGGCAGGAGGGGTGCGGAAAGAAGAAAGTGAGGTGCAGAAAGAGGCAAGAGAATTGCTGAAAGAAGCAACAGAGGTGTAGAAAGAACCAATAGAAGTGCAGAAAGAGGCAAGTGAGGTGCAGAAAGAAGCAAGAGCAGTGCAGAAAGAACCAACAAAGGTGTAAAAAGAGGCAAGAGGGGCACTGAAAGAGGTAGGAGAGGTGCACAAAGAGGCAAGAGAGGTACAGAAAGAGGCCAGAGGGGTGCAGAAAGAAGGAAGAGAAGTGCAGAAAAAGGCAATACAATTGCTGAAAGAAGCAACAGAGGTGTACAAAAATGCAATAGAAGTACAGAAAGAGGCTATTGAGGTGCAGAAGGAGGCAATAGGGGTGCAGAAAAAGGTAGGAGAGGTACAAAAAGAGGAAAGAGAGGTATGGAAATAGGCAGGAGGGTGCAGAAAGTAGGAAGATTAGTGCAGAAAGTAGGAAGATTAGTGCAGAAAGAAGCAACAGAGGTGCTTAAAGAGGCAGAAAGGGTGCAGAAAGAGCAAGAGAAGTGCAGAAAAAAGCAACAGAGGTACAGGAAGAGGCAAGAGAGGTGCAGGAACAGGCAGGATGGCGCAGAAAGAGGGAACAGAGGTAAAGAAAGAGGCAGGAGGGATGCAGAAAGAGGGAAGAAGGGAGCAGAAAGAGGCGAGAGAGGTGCAGAAAGAGGCAAAAAGGGTGCAGAAAGAAGCAACTGAGGTGCAGAAAGATGCAACAGAGGTGCAGAAAGAGGTAAAGGAGGAGTAGAAAGAAGCAACAAATGCAGAAAGAGGCAAGAAAGGCGCAGAAAGCAGCAAGAGTGGCTTGCACACCATTTGTACCAATTTAGCAATAAGTAACAGGTGACCATTCTAGGTTTACAAAGGACCTTCCAACATGCTGTTACACTCGTCGGTACATTTTTGGTAACAATTGAGTCGTTTGAGCTAGAAACAAGGCTTTTTCTGCTCAAATTTGCAGATTAGGCAGCACATGATGGATTATGCAGCTAATGCGGAAAATGTATAATTGTGCGAAAGTTGGTGCAGTCAAACAGTCGCATAATTCCAGTGGCCCTGCTCATACGTTTGACTAGGTCCAAAAGTGCTCCTCAGTGATTCCTTCTTTTTTTTGTCTGATTGAGTTCATAGTTTAGCTTATATGGAAACGAGGAAGACTAAACCTGAGGTTACCACTCCACAACACAGACTACCATAACACATAATTGCTCTCCATAGCACATAATCCCACTCCTATACACTAAATATCACTTACTTTCTATCCACATAATTTCACTGCACCACATACCACATAATTCCACTACACACAACGTACATCCGCTCCACTCCAGAAAACGTTAGTAAAAAACGTTTACATTGACAACACCAATTGCTCTAACTCTTGCAAATGCGAGACCTATTAAATTACAAATGCTTCTTTAACTGGTAGTTACGTTTGCAGAGGGGTGGAGAAAGGGGGCTGGGCATCCAACAAGCGCTCAGGAATTCTGCTGAGTAGGACTTACAGGAGGCACCAGGAGGGCTTCTTGGCCCCCGAAGTCCTCCAGGAGTAAAGTGGACTTCATCCCCCAACCAGTACTGTGTCAGGAGGCACTTTTACAGAGTGGGTGAGAAAGGGGAGGTGTGGCCTCTGAAGACCTCCAAGCAATCCCACTGTGTTGGACTTAGTGGAGGTAAAAGGAGGGGTAGTTGGCCCCCAAGGACAACCTTGGAGGCCAACTACCCTCCTATTACCTCCAGTAAGTCCCACACAGCAGCATTGCTAAGTTCTCATAGCAGGCCATGCGCCCTTTCCCCACCACTCTGCAAACGCACTCCCTGGCATGCTCTTGGATGGGGTTTAAAGTCTCCTCCACTGCTGGGGGTCCTTAGGGGCCAACTAGCTGACCTCTTACCTCCAGTAAGCCCCACACAGTGGGATTGCTGAGAGGTGGTAGCAGGCCACGCCCCTTTCTACAACACTCCGCAAATGCATTTCCTGGCACGTCCTGGGTTAGGGGTTTAAGTCCCCTTGAATCCTGAGGGTCCCTGGGGGCCAACTAGCCCACCAGGAACCTTCAGTAAGCCCCACACAGCTGGATTGCTGAGAATGGTCAGAGGCCATGCCCCCCTTTTTACACCACTCTGCAAACATGCCTCCTGGTGCACTGCTGCTCAGGGAATGAAGTCCACTTTAGTTCTGAGGTTCTCAGGACAGAAGATGATCTCATCGCCCCAACAGAAGTGTGCCAAGAGGCTTGTTTGCAGAGTGGTGTAAAATGGGGCGTGGCCTTGGACCACCTTTCAGCAATCCCACTGTGTGGGGTTTACTGGAGGTACCTGGTGGCCTAGTTGGCCCCCCAGGAAACCTCAGGATTCAAGGGGACTTAATCCCCCAACTTAGAACGCACCAGGAGGCGCGTTTGCAGAGTGCTACAGAGAGGGGGCGGGGATGACGAGATGCTGACTTTTTTTGTTGTTGCTGGAAGGGGGCTGTGTGCCCCTGCTCTTATATATTTTTGGGTCCCTGGGGAGCCCATCACCCAGGGCCTGCCCCATTTTAAAAAAATGAAAAAAAATGGGATGGGGGCTCCGCGACCCTACCTTCGCCGATTTTGGCCCCGGGGACTCCATCCCCTGGGGCGTGGCCTCCTTTTTTAAAAATACTTATGCGCCCCCATTCCCTGGGCCACTTTTGGCCCCGGGGACCCCATCCCCGGGGCCTGGCCTCTTTGATGGGGAGCGTGGGGGGAGCCCCAATGCTCCCACAGTCCCTGCCGGCTCCCTGCCTCCTGTGGGAGCCAGCATTACTTTTGAGCAAGGAGAGCTGCTGACATGCAGCTCCCCTTGTCCAAAAGCAATTCTGCTTTGCTTTGCAGGTTTCCTGCTCTTGCTTCCAAGAAGCAAATCAGGAGTTTGCTCTGGTAGAGCGGGAACTGTGCTCCCACCCTGCCATAGCAAGCGGCAATGTCCTGGGGGTGGGCTCCCCGGAACAATGCAGGAGCCGGACCTGGAGGGTGGCGGTCCCCAGGGCCATCGAGGGCTCCAGGAAGGGGGCCGCGTACAACCCCAGCATTTTTTCAGCCCCGGCCAGGTGGTGGTCCCCGGGGCCGGGGATCCGCAATGGACCCACGCCCTTTATTTAAAATTGCCCTGGGAAGGGGCAGTGTGGGGAGTGGCAGGAGGCCCCCAACACTTATGTAAATATTAATTTAAGCCCCGGGGTGGTGGCAGTCACCAGGTCTTGGGAGGCCCGTGAGGCCCCCCGTACATAATTACAAATGCCCCAGGGAGGTTCAACCACCATTTACAGGCTGGTGGTGATGTACTTTGGGGGCCCATAGCGGATCCCCCTTAAGCAGGGGCAAGTTAGTTTTGCACTTGGGAAGCACCTATGGTGCCCCCAACATTTCCACGCACCATGTGGCAGGCACCGTGTGGTGCCTACTACGTAGTGGAGGGAAATGCAACACTTGCATTTTTACCATTGCGGTGGGTGCTACAGCCAGCAGCACCTGCTGAAATGGTAAACATGCACAATGCGACCACCACAGTGCAGTCGCATTGTAATTGCAGTTGCAGGACCACTGCTATATAGGTGGCCGGTCCCAATTGCCGTGACGATGGCGAACAGACTTAAGTCCATCTGCCATTCTAATGACCCCCTTAATTATTACATAAATGTAGTCTATTTACTTCCTACCCTATAACACCACACAACTCACAACCCACATCTAAAATAAAAAAAATATTTGCATCATTAACATAATTAATTATCAATTAAGCAAATATTATTCATTAGAAAATAAATTAAAACACATAAAAATAAATGTATGCCTATAATCCCCACAACCCACAACTAAAATTAAACTTTCAAAAAATTAATTACACAATGAAAAATGTTTTTCAATTAAATAACTAATAGTATTTAACAACTAATTATAAAGTAAGTACAATTAATTTAATCCCCACCAATTACCCCTATAAACCCAAAATGTACACAAAAGAATTAATAAACAATTTCCCTAAAAAATTATAAATTAATTAATTAACTAATTATTATTTAATTAAAAATAAATTACTTCCCAAACTTTACCCATATAAACCCCTAAACCCACACGTAAAATGTATTACACAATTTCCATATTTAATTGTCAAAATGGCTTTTAATACCTTTTTACAAAAAAAACCATCTAGCTAATCCATTTAGCAGATGCATACAGGACCATGCTTAAATTGGAAATGATGAGTTAATTATTCGCGTCGGCACCTTTTTGAGTCCCGCTCTACGGGCCTGCAAAACAATGAGTAATCCCTGAAGTGCGTTTTGAAATGTAGGGGCTCATTTAGAAATGTGTCATTTGTGGTTAAAATCATGAGCACTCATGACTAATGCTACTGAAATTGTTTTATTGTGATATGAATTTGTGTTTTTAAACTTGTCGTATTTGATGTGCTTATATGGATATGGTCCTATCCGAATAAACAATTTTTGGATGCTAATTTTAATTTTAACTGTCAATTAATTAATTAATATAAATTAACAACTAATTAATAATTAATTCAACATTAATTACTTCCTACCTTATACCCCTATAAACTCCACAACTCACACATAAAAGTTACCAAAATAAATTAAAAACACAACATTATAAAATCTCTATTAAATAAATATCAATAAATACAAATATTCATTAATTTATTATAATTAAATTACTTTTTACCCTATTCCCCTATAAACCCACAACCAGCTACGGAACTAAAAAATGCAAAATATAATAAAAATAAAAATAATAACTAATAAAAATCGAACTCATATTATAAAAAACATAAACAATACTTATACCCAAAAAATACATCACATACTTTTAAAATTTAGAATAAAATACATAAGACTAATTTAAAAATGTATATTTTAAACAACTATATTTTCGCAAATGGGAAATCGGTATTTCTTACCTTAAAGTCGATATTCTTGACCACGATCTTCTTGTTGTCGATATTTCTGTGCCACGATATTTAAAACTCAATATTAGTGTAAGTCTACATTTCCAAATATATATTTGACTGAATACCCCTTATTATATTTAAAAAGTGCTAATGTTTGATTTGGAGCAGGTAGAAATGTAAAGTTCAGACTAAAATGAATTATAATTTAAAAATCTCTTTAATGGCAAGGTCAGATTTTAAATCATAATTCTGAAAATCCCACTTTTATTAAGTTGGCATACTCCTACACTATCAAAACACTAATACAACCTGGGTCAACGATTGAGCCAAGAAATTACACAAAAAGGTCTAGGTGAACCCCATTCTCAACGTGACAACTCTATAAGAGAGCACTCCCTTCAACAGGACCCATCAATCACTTAAGGTGGTTAATTGTTATTATCATCTGGGTCTGTGTACTCCAACCAGCCGGACCAGTTCATGAAACAGTGACCCGGTCACTAGCGTAGAAGGAGCAACCAAGGAGGATTGTCACCTGATCTCTCACGAGTATTGTCTTGGATGAGGTACTACCCATAGATCAAAGGTGGGAGATCCTAAAGGTCAGCAGTAAAATCATAATAGTGTGAGTTAAAAATGGCTAAGGGTGCTCAAAAGTTCTTTAATAGTAGAGGACCCCTGTCATATTTAAAAAGCAAGATGGCAATATTGCATAAATTAAATTGACATTATGCTATTGTCCATAGCAAGTACGGTCAACATGTTTCTGCCCTCAATCGATCAATAGTATCTGGGCTTTCGTCAGGACCTAAATTACTGCTGTGGTTTTCTTTGTGAAAAAACGTGTGAGTAAATTATACAAAAGTGGGGTGCAGATAAATAATTCCTACCGCACCGGTCAAGTTTAGAGGCAATCAAAACCGGATACCTGTGGAAAAATGAAACAGAGACCCAATGTGTAAAACAAGCTCAACTACAGGTCAAACAAGCTCAATGACCAAAGCTAGCATTCACTAACGCTGTATGGCATTCAATACTGTTTGTTTTGAATTGCACTTACCCATAAACAGTGGGTACAGCCCTCACCTCAACCTGGTCTCGACTCAGGGAAAGGGGCCCCGCTCTGAAAGAACAAATTAGTAGGAGAAAGAGAAAACAGGTAATACCTGAAAAAACTCTCCTCATTAGAAGCATGGTTTAAAAACCTGAGAACAGCACCAACATATCCCAGAATGCAGATGCAGGTATGGTACATGAAAGTCATTATGAAAAGAGATATAAAACTGTGCCACATATGCAGACACATTTGAATGTTCACTGTCATACTAGGTGATTGTTAAACTGTGCCAGTAGACGTGAAACATGGAGGAAGACACTCACTGTTAAACAAAGTCACATAACTCAAAAAGGAGTTGTCAAAGTGAATGTTAAGCCACGTGTACCAAATGAACTGGTATGCAAAGTAGGGGAAAACAGAGTTAATCACTGAGAACTCCCTTACATAGCGTGTACCCAGTCAAACAAACTAATACAAAATGAGCCTGGACAGACAAAGTGTAGTATAGTAACCACCCAATCAAATCATCTGGAGCTAGCAAAATGAACACTCACCTGTCCGTCGGTACCCCGGGGCGGTCTTTGAGTTAAGACCGGAGGTACCGACGGACCCGGCGTGGAAGTCTATTTATCCCTCCTCAGTTCAAATGCATACAGGTGAGGCGGGCCGATTTAGCTGCCCAAAGCGATGCCTGTAAAGACGTACCGCGCATGTGCGGCGAAGAGATGCTTCTGATTAAATGAGGCGTATGCGTGTAAAACAAGTACCGCGCATGTGCGGCAAAGAGATGCTTGTAATTGGGTACAGCGCATGCGTGGCGGAGAGATCACTAACTCGTTCTCTCACGTCATCATCGCGCAGGTGCAGGATCTGCCCGATATGTATTACAACACCCCTACTTGTTATAGAGCAAAACCGCTCCCATGCGGTACAGTAACCGCAAACGTGATGTTGCTTAGAGAGTGTAATAGTATTTTAGAAAACTCAATGATTGTGCAACCTAGGTTATATGAATGTATACAACAAAGACTCTCTGTCAGGGAAGGCCATCAATGTATGTACATCCAAAAGGACATACATGGAAATAGCCCATCTCTAGTGTGATAATGCTGCAATATAGTAGCCATCTTGTCATCATAATCCCCTCTATAGCAAGCATAAAATGCACATCAATGTTAGCCAAAAAAAGGGGGGGTTGTGTGGATGGGGGGTAGATTTTACAACAACAGCCAAGGAATTTCATCATTCAGACCTTCAGTGTCTGAATGAAGTCTGTGCACCCATCTCTGCTCTCTGACTAGAAGGAACTTCTGGATGTCAGTAATATGAGCTGGAATATGTGGTTGTTCTAGAACCACCCACTGAAGCTCGTTCTCTTTGTGTCCCACCGAAATGAAGTGATTAGTGAGTTTGGTAGCACTCTTTTTACATCGGATAGTGCTCTTGTGCTCCGATATTCTCACCTTAACCTTTCGTGATGTCATGCCCACGTAGTTTTTATTGCAGGGGCATTTTATTAGGTAAATCACTCGTTCACTGTTGCAGTTTGTATGGGTTTTGAGGGACCAAGGTCTATTCGTCCCTATCTCTACCTCAGTGGTGTGTCGAGTCTGGGGGCATACTGCACAATTTCCGCATGGGAAGTGACCTACAACTGGTGGTAACCCCCAAAGTGTACTTGTTTCTTGGTTTCTCAACATCCTCGGGCGTGTATGCACTAATCGATCTTTCAGATTGGAGCTCCTTTTAAAGGCAAAAAGGGGAGGGGGTAAGGAACTACCCTCTATTTTAAGAAACCTCCAGTTCTTCAGGATGCTCTTCTTAAGTGCATTGGAATAGTTGCAGAAGGTGTTGACACAGGTAATCCTTTTGTTCTCTTCCATGGGATTCTGTATCCTCTTCTCGAGCAGAGCTTCTCTGTGGTTGTTTCTGGCTCTCTTCATGGATGTTTTTATGATTTTCATAGGATACTGTCTCTCCTGCAATTGTGTAGATAGAAGAGAAGCATGTTCATGATATTTGGCCACCTCAGAACAATTCCGACGAATACGGAGGAATTGTCCAAATGGGAGGTTCTCCCTAAGAGCCCTAGGATGATAGCTCTTGAAATGCAAAAGGGAGTTCCGTGCCATTGGCTTCCTGTAAAGTTCAGTACTGAGGTTGCCATTCTTCGGTCCAATCCGTAAATCCAGAAAGGAAATACTTTCCTTTGAAAACTCGCAGGTGAATTTGAGAAACCTGTTCTGGTTGTTCAACCAGGTGTGAAATTCCTTGATGGTCTCAATGGAACCCCTCCAGACGACAAAGATGTCATCAATATACCGTTTCCAGGTCAAGATGTGACCTAGAAACTGATTCGTACCGGAGAGGATCTCAGTCTGTTCAATCTGGTGGACGTACAGATTCGCTAAAGATGGTGCGAAAATGCTCCCCATAGACGTCCCCGAGATTTGTAAAAAGAGATCTTCTTCAAATTTGAAAAAATTCTCTTTCATGGCTATGGTTGCACATGTCATAATAAAGTCCACTGGTGTAGGGCTCTGCAGTGAAGCACCTTCCAGGAGCATTTTGACAGTGGATAAAGTCTCATCTTGCGGAATGCACGTATATAATGACTCGACGTCAAAACTCACTAGAATGTCTTGAGTGACATCAAATGGCATTCCATCCAGGATGCGTAGCAAATCTTTTGTATCCTCAACAAAGGAGGGCATAGTTCTCACCAAAGGTTTCAAAAAGAAATCTAAAAAGGTAGAGAGGGGTTCCAAAACAGACCCTATCCCCGAAATTATAGGTCTACCAGGAGGGGGAAAGACCCCCTTATGTATTTTGGGTAATACATAGAAATACGGGATGATGGGATATGCTGTGTAGAGGAACTGTGCCTCATGAGCAGTGATCCAACCTGCTTCAAGAGCCTCATCTGTCAAGTTTTTAATAGTCACCAGAAGTCTCTTGGTAGGATCCAACTTGATACGGTGATAGAAATTCGTATTGCTTACTCCTACACTAACCTTTTTTGGTTTCCCGGAACATATGCCTGTGAATGACTCTGCTGTTGCGGTTTGTGTAGTCCTGCCAGACAGTGGCACAAAGGGGACTGGGTGTAAGGGGAATGGGCCATCCTGAAAGGCGGGGACAGAGCTGTACCCAGTCCCACTTCCACTTCAAAGGGTTCACCTCCAACACACATAAACACATCTGACACTAGTCTTTTGTTGCCCCAGTTTTCTTGGAGCCTTGATAAAGACACAAACTTTCCAGAACCAGATGTGGCGTAGTATAAGAAATTCCCACATTTCAAAGGCTGGTACCAGGTATACATTTTGAACCTCCAGGGCCACTATTCAGTCCACTCCTGGACCTGTGGACATTACAGAAGAAGGACTGCCTTGTTCCCCAGAGGACTGCTGTGCATCTTGAGGCCTGTTTCTTTGCCCCAGAAGTTTGCCCTGCTGCTTGAGGCCTGCCCTGCTCTCTGAGAAGCAAGACTGGACCTGCTTACTTCATATCAGGTTAAACTGAGTGACTCCAAGGGTCAGTTGGCTGTTCTCTTGTTCTGAGCTACAGGGACACAAAAAGCTCCAGAGCACTCCTTGCAACATCCAGGCTGACCTGCTGCACTGGGCCTGTCTTGACCTGCAATTGGACCAGCCTTAGCCCTGCTGGCCTCTGATAGAGTGAGTCCCTGCCCTCTAAGAGGTTTCTCCCGGGGTCTTGGTACCTTGTTTGGCATTAGAGTGCACTCCTCTACAAGCAAAGGTGAAATCCTGATGTTTTGGGCTCTTTGCGATTGTGAAATGGCTTGTTCATGCAAAGAGTCTTCCACCCGTTACCTCCGCCAATGTAAAGTTCTGATGAACCCGACTGTTCGCACTACAGTGACTGGCAGTGCCAACAGGCAACGCAAGATCGGCTCATCACGCTAGAGCGACAGGCCACGGCGACCACCAACACGAAGCTCCAGCAACAACAGCTCATGATGTCTGATCTACACTTCATGCTACAGCGACGACAGCCCACACCTTCTGGCCTTCTCTTCACACTACAGCGACGACCATCTGCATCACTCACCCTGCTCCGCACAGGGAACTTTTTGTGTCAGACTTTGAGAACGTAACTTTTTCAACAGGACTGACCTGCTCCATGTATCTGGCATGTGCTCCATCACTGTTGGCCTGAACCTGTGACTTTGTCCATGTCTAACCAGCACAACCAGATGACCACGAGTAGTGCTATGGGGTTTTAGGTGATACATCTCTCTAAAACTTTGAATTTGCATATCCCTGGTTCTACTGATTGGATTTTTTTTATTCTGGTATAATTGTATTTATCAAAATCTACAATAATGTACTAAATTGGCTTGGGGTTTTTCTTAAGTTCTGCCTTTACAAGTAACCTGATTTCTTACACCCACCTTCCATGTACCCAAGGACCTGCATGCACATGCCATAAAACCAAGGGCAATTATTGTATTCACTCTCTATTATAAGATACCTTTCTCTTTGAGACAGATGCTTAAGGACCTGGCTGCTCTCCTGCCCACAATAGGATCTGCAGGATAGCACTGCCTATTTCAGCCTTTACAGAAGAAATCCTAATCACAAACACAGCTCTGTGATCTGTACAGAGTGTGTTGAACAAGGCTCTAGCAGGAACAAAAAGCCAGTGCACCTGCTTTGGCAAAAGAGAAGGTAAGTCAAATCGGTGTGCTCCAAAGAACAATTTTGATTTTATTTAACGGATGCTTTCGGCATCCAAGGCTAATTTTCACAGAAAGACATTACAAAAAAATCAATATAATATACACAAAATATCTAAATAATAAATTTAAATATTTATAGAAAAGAGGACAAATAAAAAACAAAGAAATTTCAAGCGTAGTCATACATGGATGCTCACAATTGTTCATGAGGGACCTGCAGAATGATTTTCTGCTTGAACATTGCTTTTTACGCATTTTTCTCTAAGTTACCAGCTTTTCATGAGAAATATTCCGATTCGCTTAGCTATTTCTTTGGAGATATCACTCAGCAGGAAGAACATAGCGACCTTATCGCTCTTCAGTTGTTCCTTGTTTAATAAGCTTCTGAAAGAGTAGCCTCTAGTGGTGATGGCCAATTCTGAGAAGCTCCGGTGCCTGGCTGCCTACTTTTTCATTTAATGGTAGCATAAGGTTGCATTCCCTATCTTTCATCAATATGTACCAGTCTCTTCTTTGCACCCTCTGTACAGCTGAGTGTTGCTGGTTCATTGGAGGGCTTGCGGCGGACCAAGCATAGGTCTCCATTTCTAGAACCGGGGTGATTTCTGTCAGCCGTGGGCAGTGCTGCTGCTTCCGTGTTCCACTTCATCTCTCAGACTAGTGAGGTGCATCCCTGGATTTTTTGGGGGGGCAACCTAGCAGGCTCCCACCTTATAGACAATCATATTTCTGGCCCGCAAGAGACTCTGCAGAGACATCCCAGAGAACCTTCAGAGGTTCATACACCCCGGGACCTCAGTAAGCTGCTGGGGCCAGATATTGAGCAACCTGTCATTTTGGACTGAGACAGCAGCCCTGTACTGACGAAATCGGAACACACAGAGGACGCCTTTCTAACTGCTGTGCTCATAGACTGCATTAACAACAAATGTCACCTACTGGCTTCTTTGGTGTACTGCACATACTTCAGTCGACCAGACCGCTGGATCCCTTCTCTCCTCTCCAAAAGTAACACTGTTCTAAATGACCTGATACCGTTGCCCCGCTACTCCGCCTATCACTCCCTGACTTTGTGGTTCACCTACTGCACCCCACATAGCCGGCTGAATCAAGATTTCACTTATGCCAAGACAAAAGTCATCCCAGCAAATATTGTTTTCAGAAGAGGTCTCAGAGACTCCTCAGGAGTCTTCCGGTCCTCCCACGACATTGACCATGACAATGATAACAAAAGACAATATTGTGGCTGAACTCAAGGGAATACAAATCCTCATGGGACACTTTAGCCATTGATGCCACCTGTCATCACAGAACTCAAGGCCATCCATGGAGAGCTGGCAACTTTCAAGTTGCAAATTTAGACTTTCAATTCAAGAATCACTGATCTGAAGCAAATAATTGTATAATATGCCTGACTGGGGGTAATGAGCTCTGGAGCCTCAGTTGGAAAGTTATTGCTCTTGAGGACCGAACCAGGCGTAACAATGTTTTCATCTTTGGCCTATCAGACTAAGGGGCTGATTACGATGATGGTCGGATAGGCTCCGAATGGCATTCGGTTCTTCCGAATCCAATTCAGAACCTGTTTTTCTGACCAATTCAGAAAGCCTTTCGACTGACCAAACGGTCCCAAACGGCATTCGGCGTAACCGAGTAATTCAGGGGCAACTCGTATGAGTCTACGGAGTGAGTTTCCGACCGATGTATTATGATGTTGGATTCAGACAGCCTTTCCGAATCGGTTATTCCAACATGGATCAGCTGTTGGAATCTGACTTTGGCGGCCCGTAGCAGGTCCCCTTCACTTGGGGCCCTCCGTATGGGACCAGTGTGTGTACCCATGGGACTGCTCTTCAATACCATGCACAGTGTTGCATGCACCATGGGGCGCCTGCCACAGAGTGCACGATTTTCCCCATCCACCCCTTTTTTCAATGGGAGCCTGTTTAGTCGGTTAGACCACAGGCTCCCATTAAAGTCAATAGGAGTCCAGAACCATCGTAAGCGATCAGCCGGACTACCCAAATCCGATTTGGTCGAAAACCATTCCGAGTCAGTCAGAATGCTTTCTAACCGACATTGAAATGAGGCCCTTTGATGGAGAAAAATACCTAATTTCATTCCTTATGGATCTGCTGCCCAAGATTACAGTCCTCAAGTCCCACTCGGCCCTGTGATTTCAGCGGGTGCACAAGTTTAAATCACTCCACCTCACCTCCACTTCCCCAAATGCAGCTCCTATGCCAGTGCATTCCCTTCTCTTTACAGTAGCCCTCTCACCACCCCCCCCCCTCCCGCTCTGAACCATCACTGACACTTGCTTCAATCTCTATCTTGTAGTAGCTCGCACTGCTGGGAGCCTCTGTGCCCCTCTCTGTCTGGTCCTTTTTCGTCTCACATTTCTTTGTTGATTTTGGTGAAAGAGTTGCCAAACAACGTACAGTATTGCTGCATAGCAAAATACATTAATACACGCAATAACAGAGAGCATAATGTCAATGATGATGTTTGGGGGTGACATGAGTTCATTCAAGATTGAACAAGATCCTCCTTGTCGCTTTTACCTTTGTTGTACTGTTTCACCATTTGTAGATTATTCATTCAGCCGGGTCTGGTGGCTCAGTGGACTAATGTGTCCACTGCAGGGACCTGTGTTCAACCTCATTCCTGATGGGTCCACTCAGCCTTTCATCCATCTGAGGTTGATAAAATGAGTACCATTGAGTTGGGTAACAAGCGCCAAAATACCAACGGGTAAACGTGCACTTTACAAATACACGTTATGCTATTCTAACAGTGTCCTCCCCTAACTCCTCAGTTAACCATTTGTAGACTTTGCCTTTAAGGTAAAGTCTGCCCTCATGTGCTCGAATTTTCCGTATTCTACTTATGGTGAAATTACATGAGTGGTCAAGAAACTCAACGATTGTGGTACTTTCCTTTTCAGTCATGACAATATTTATTAGCCTTAGGTTTTCTAACTTTTGAATTGCACTGCTTTCTAGCCATTGTATTTATATGCTTGCAATTAAACACAGGAAAGACGGAGGTGATGGTGGTTGGCAAACAGCCATCCAATTGGTCACACTTGTGGTGGCCGGAGAAACTGGGACCAACCTAGACTCCCAAGTCGAAGGTTAAAAATGTGGGAGTCTGGTTTGACAACACCCTATCGTTTGCAGAGCAGATATCAGTTGTGGCAAGAGCATGCTCTGGCATCTTTAGAATGTTGTGCAAATTTTTTGCTAGACTGCCATTAGATGCCAAAAATACCATTGTGCAAGCCCTTGTCACTTTCCATCCGGACTCCTGCAAGGTCCTCTATCTGGGGGTCACAAAAAGTAACTTGAACATCTTACAGTAGGTCCAAAATACAGCTGCCCGGATGATATTGAATATTCCTAGGCGTCCATTGGTGGGGGCAGCCTTAAGGGAATTACAGGCCAGAATTATCTTTAAGGCTTTGTGTTTTTGCCACAGGATTCTCAATGAGAAAGGGTTGAGGTACCTGCCCCCATTACTCACTGCTTACAGACCTACCCAGAATTTTAGGTCTATGGGCACTGCTCAGTTGGTAGTGCCAAATGTCCGAAAGGCTCGTTCGGGAAGTAGATCCTTTGGTTTTCTTGCAGCTATGGCTTGGAATAACCTACCTATGGAATTGAGGATTTATCCATCTGAAACAATGTTCCATAAAAAAATGAAAACCTGTTTTTTTCAATCACCTCCGGGGGATTGGTGTTAGTGCACTGGCTGCAAGGCTATCACGCATGCTAGGGCCTGTGGTCCTTGGTGGGGGAATAGGGCTCTGGGGTCATGGACTGTGATGTCTTAGCATGGGGACACTCCGTTGGAGTAACCAGGTGCTTTATAAACTTAAAAATAATAATAATAATAATACTAATAATATGTATTTGATAGGCAATTTGTGGATTCAAAGTGCAATTCCTTTTATGAATGTCCGGCCTTTCTAACCAGGTTTCTGGCAATGCATGGTTTGTTTTGGCGGTCCTCTTA
The DNA here is from genome assembly GCF_964204655.1 of Triturus cristatus. Lineage (NCBI taxonomy): Eukaryota > Metazoa > Chordata > Amphibia > Caudata > Salamandridae > Triturus > Triturus cristatus. The sequence goes on along the minus strand of NC_140589.1, from coordinate 318,669,573 downwards.
GATTTAAGTCTGATATGCCTTGCTGTAAGTGTCTAACTTCTTCACTATGGTTTAACATGAACCCTCACAACGGCGATGGATATCCCATCCGCTGAGATATAAATCCCATTATATCTTATGGGATTTATATTTCAGCGGATGTGATATACATCACCAATGTGATGGAATAACTCATCCATCAAGACCTAAATCAGGCTATAAATCTCAGCATATGAAATGGGTTATCCCTTTTTGTTATCTTTGTTTGTTTCTCGGTAGGTTGGATTTTCAGACATACATGGTAGATGTTCTAAGTTGCAAGTTGTTTCTAAATGTTGGTTCTCAGGATTGCAGTTAGCTTGTTCTTGATTGCAGATTGGCTCACCTGTGCATCCTGTATCATTATCATCCTTACTTTCCTCATGGTTCTGCTTAGGTAGCACTTTTTTCTTCTGGGCCTCTTCACTGTATGTTTCTGACATCGTGTGGGAGTTTGTGCTTGTGTGTTTTACCTTGCACTGTTTAGTTCCTTTTATTTAAGTTTTCACCTCCTGCTATATATCAGTCTAATCTGCCTTCTCTCTTTGAGCTTACTCTTTGATATAATTAAGTGTTTGGGGGATAATGGTATTAATTTAATTTGTTATGCCACATTTCTGTACTTTCTGCATTGCTAAGGCATTACCTATATAGGCCCTGGAAGAAGGGGTGCTGCAGCATCCCCAAAATGACCATGCCATTGTTCCAAAGATGAATGAGCAAAATAAAATAAAAAGATTTTATCTTGTTACATTTGCCAGTTTTCTTACTCTGATTGCAAAGTGAGAGTATTTTGTAATATGAACTATGTGACAGCCTTGCTGGTGTGCAAAAAAAGATTTTAAAATGTCATTTTTTCTAATACACTACACATTTTAAATACCTTTATGTAAATTGTGCAACTATTGCAAAATATATAGACTGTTAGAGAAGCACAAATGAATTGTCTTTTTTGTATTTCTGACATACATGGGATGGTAACAAAGATTTCAATGCGATCAAACAGATCAAGACACTTTACTTAGTGACGTGCAAATGACAAATATTCACTAAAACATAATTGCCACACTTATTCGTTTATGCACAACATAGTTTTAAACCCTTACCAGTCTCTTCCCAAATGGGTACAGCACATTTGTGATATTTATTATTTGTGGGACCTTTAGATCTGTCACGATTCTTTAAAGCTCAATGATGTAATATTGATGGCAGCACCCTTACTCTGAAATTTGTTCTAGCACCACTGGTTACCTATATATCGTTTAGAAGAATGTAGCCTCTCCTTCCACCCAATGCTTGGTGCCGTTACTCTTTTCGGGGAAGAATTTACCTAATTAGGTGGCATATTTACAAGCTGGCGATAAAAAATTATCGCCGCTATTGCGGCCGTTTTCGGCCGAAAAGCGGCGATAATTTTATCGCCTAATTAGCAAGGCTACGCTAACGCGTGAAACCTTGCTTTAGCGTGGGGATTCCTAACGCCCAGCTTTGCATCTCTAATGAGATGCAAAGTGGGTGTTACTGACCTAACATGACAGGAGAAATGTCGCTAAGCGACATTTCTCCTATCATCAAGCCCCACGCTATGAAGCATAGCGTCAGGAAAAGTAGCGATAACCCCTGTTATAGCTACTTTCCTTACGCCTGCTTCAGGACTGACTTAGCCATGATATCCTATTGAAGGTGGATATCATGGCTAAGTTTGTGAGTCTCTATCAGCAAACTAACGCCACATTGCGTGAGATTATCGCTGGGTTTTCAGCACTAATCTCACGTTAGAAAGTTAGCATGAGGATTTTTATCGCTGAGGAGATAAGCGTTGCTAATAGCACGCTATCTCAGCGATAAAAATCCACGTTACCCGGCGATAATTATCCTCATGCTAAGAGTGCTGAGCGATAATTATCGCCGGTTGTTGCTGATATGCCCCATGATGTCTGCCTTGCGCCCTTTGATTTAACATCCTCTTTTTTTGTTTTCCTTTGTCTGCTGTTCCTGTGCTTCTCGTATCTCTTTTGCTCTTTTCTCTCCTGTACAACCTTCGTTTTTTTTCCTCTGCCAGTGATTGTATATCCTGGTTGCTTGTAATTCCTATGTACTCTTCATGGGGCATATTATCAAGAAACGACGTTAAAATTATCGCTGCTTTAGCGGCAGAAAACTGCCGTTAAAGCGGCGATAATGGGCTTGATAATATGCCCTTGAGAATTCCCATAGAAGCCCATGTTCTGGTGTCAACATGGGCTTCTATGGGAATTCTCTGCGGCATATTATCAAGCCCATTATCGCCGCTTTAGCGGCAGTTTTCTGCTGCTAAAGCGGCGATAATTTTAACGCCGTGCTTGATAATATGCCCCCATGTCCTCTATTTTCTTCATTGGAGTCAAGTGTGATGGATGCCTTGGCACATTCAACTCTTACGTCCTTGTCCTGAGGAAGGTTGTAAAACAAAATGTTCCCAGTGGGGTTCCATTTAGGCGCTCTGTTTTGTAAGGGGTTTGCTTGGTGTGAATCTTTTCATGGTGACATCCAAATTCGGCTGTAAATTGTGGCTTCATAGGAGGGATTTTACTTAATTTTTGCTCCCCCCAACTGATTTTCCTTCTGTAATTGAGCCATTAGTGATTTTAGTTTTTTTCAGTGGCAGAGTAGATTCGGGCACCACAAATGTGTGGACCATCGCTTCCATTATGGTCACCCTTGACTTTTGATTTAGTTGTGGCTCTTTACTTTCACATACGATTATTCTGTGATACAAACTAGTAGGTTTTGGACTGTTGGAGTTAGGGGTCTCTACCAGGGTTTTTTTATGTCTCACAACTTGTAGTAATTTAAATATTATTTAGAATTTCTTCAGTATCCTTCTCCTCTGCCAAATCTCGCCTTATCTCATCAAAGTTTGTGTTGGTGTGTTTTGTGAGTCCCACGACACCAGCACAACCTCTGTAGTATGGGACTACCTTGGCAGGGTCTATTTTCTTTGTCAGAAATCTAGGTAGCTTTAGTTTATGCTGTCTTTATTTATAAACACATTTTATTCGATTTTGATACAAAGGTTACAGATCAACATAAACAAAAGCGATGCGGCACACTCTCAGTCTCAGTATCCCCACACACCCATCCACCACCCACCTCAAATCAAACCACAAGAGAAGGCATAGTACCCATCATGGATGACAACCCATAATAATCGCACGATTTGCCCAAAATGTTTTTAAAATTCTGGGGATGTCCCCAGGTTCTTCCTGAGTGGCACACTAGTCCATGCCGGCATGCCACAACGCCAACTTCGGAGACTGTCTTTTTACTGCTGTTTACCTCCAGTGGCTGGTGAGGACTCTTTCCTTCCATTTGCAAGAACTTATGCTTGATCTCTGATTCTTCCATGTCAAATATGCTGTTCCTATGGCTCCTTGCGAGGCTGCAATGTGGAGTCTAGCGTCGTCGTCAAGGCTGTCGTTGATAGGGGATGGTAGGGCCTGCACTGAGGATGCATCGCGCAGCGGTGGTTCCGTAGAGGCCGCAGGCTGCGATGGCAATGCTGGTCTTCGCGATGGGTCCGATCCATGCATCAACAGTGATGCGTCTGTTCTCCTCTGGGTTGTGCTGCACAGCAGAGGAGATGCGTTGGTTCTGCTGGATCCACATAGGCTAGTACTTCCAAAGATCCAGGACTGGGGTGGAACCACTTGGCAGGGTAAACTCACAGATAGCGGAGTCGAGGTGCTGGGGTCAAGGTTGTGGGAACCTTCTATCTATAAAGGGCTCAAGTCAGGAGGCCCACCAAATAGCCCTTGCAATGCCCATTGAATGCATACCCAATGCAGAGTAAGACAAAACAGCGATTTACCCAGATTTATGGAACCTCTCAGGGCCAAGCAAAGTGGCCTTGCATGGCTTCATAAATCTGTCTTAAGCCTAGTGTCACTCTTGCACCACGTTGCGTTTTGAAAGAGCGATGCAAACCACCTCGTAAATAAGCCACTAAATGTCTAAGGCAGGAAAATGGCAATTTTCTAAAAAAGGAGATTTTCAAAATTGTAATTCAAAATCTGACTTCACCATAAATTAGGATTTTTCATTGCAATTCGACAGACACCAAGTATGAACTGATTACCTGTTCCCGTTTGGAATTGACAGCTACCCCAAAGTTATACTATGGGTGAGGTAGGCATTGCAGTAGTAAAAAATGAAGTTGAGAGTTTTTCACTACCAGGACATGTAAAACTAAAATGTATGTCCTACCTTTTAAGTGCATTGCACCCTGCCCACTGGGCTATCCAGGTTGTACGCTAGGGACGAATTACATTAATTAAAAGGAAAGGTTTGATCCTGGCAGAAGGTTTACTTTGCCAGGTCGATGTGGCAGTTTTTAAACTGCACACACAGGCTGCAGTTACAGGCCTGAGACGTATTTGATGTGCTACTCATGTGGGTGGCGCAATCAGTGCTGCAGGCTCACTAGTAGCATTTACCTTACAGGCCCTGGGTACAAGTTGTGCCACTTTACTAGCAACTTACAAGTAAATTAAATATACCATTTGGGTATAAGTCAATTCTACTATGTTTTAAGGAGAGAGCACAAGCACTTTTAGCACTGGTTAGAAGAGATAAAGTGTGCAGAGTCCTAAGGCCAGCAAAAACAAAGTCAGCAAACAGGAGGGTTGAAGGTAAAAATGTAGGGGGGAAACTACACTAAGCATATCAGGGCTAACACATATCTTTTACATCATTGCTGATGTTGCTTCACTGTAAGTGGGCCTGCTTTAGCAGTCACTCCTTTTCGTGTATTACTATATTATATAACTTAATGTATTTACTTGATATTCAATACAAGATATCTTGAATATAATTCATTATGGTTTTTGTGATTTGTGATATTGGGGACAACTTATAACATGATTTGAATAATTCCTGTCGGGACCAACTTTGTTTTGTACCAATTTTCTAAAAGTGGAATTTTCAGAAATTGCAATTTAAAATCTAACTTCCCCATCAGTTGGAATTTTAAATTCGAGGCGATGCGGCAACATCGATTCTTAGTATGTAGGCGATGGATCAGGTCCACGTCGAGCAAAGTTAGAGATGCGTTGGGGATGGAGGAGATGTGATCTACCGTCAGTGATGCGATGTCCTCGAGCCCCGCAGCAGCGATGATGCATCACCTGAGGAGCAGTGTTCTCGATCCTCACAGCAGTGGCGATGCATCAGTTTTGATCAATGAAACAACGGCGATGCATGGATATTGGCAGTTGCAGCACTTTTTACCCACTTCCAAGGGCCCAGGACTGTATGGGCAGCATTTGGCAGGGCAGGACTATCAGATGGCAGAGCCCAGGTGCTGCAACAGTTGAGTTAGAAGTGTTTTATGTTCATAGGACTTCAATCAGGAGGCAAGCCAGCAGGCCCTTGGAGTCACTTTGGTTCTGGGTTAGAGAGATGCAGGTCCAGTCCTTCCCAGGCAAGAGGGCAGTAGGCAGCAAGTCAGCAGAGCAGGAGTCCAGCAGAGTGGCAGTCCTTTCAGTAGCACAGCAAAAGGGGAAGGAGTAAGGCAAAACTTTTGGGGCTGACTTTGAAGAAAGGGCCATTCACAACATTTACCTTTCGGAAAAATCTGAAAACCTAGAAGTTCAGGGACAGTGACTATTCTGCTTCCCAGGACACCAGATGTGCTTAACAAATCTATTTATTTTATTCATTCATTCATTCAAAAGGAACTACCACACAGCTAAAGTTGCCTGCCTGCCAGAAGTAAAAAGCATATATCCTTGTGTAAGGGACAAATCATTTTTTGTTTTTCCTCATTTCTTTGACAATATATTGCAAAACGTTGAGGCAATCCAGCAAGTATCCTTTTATGACCTCAAGCTGACAGAAGACAAAGGCAATCATCACTGATTGAGATGTCACATGGTTGGTTAGTTATTTTGGTAAAATTCAAATTTCACCCAACGGCATTGAGATACAAATCCTGTGCCTGTCCTAGATCAGGTTAAAATATCCCTCTGTGACACAAAGGTCCCATACCTACCTGCCGAATATTCGAAAACTGGATACTGGTCATTCCATTCTGATGCACAATGTAGCCCTCTCGGGATGTTTCCAGTGTCTTGCAACCATGTGTGCCCAATATAGTCAGGCAGACTATTGCTTTGACTTCAAAGAAGGTTGTTACCTCCACCCATATCTATGAGCGGTCTGATCCTGGATAGGTTGGCCCTCAAAGCTTGCTTCGGTATCTGATGAGAGGCAGACTGTACTATGCCTCCAGACTGATGATGTACTATGCGCTCACACCCTAGGGTATTGAAAAGTAACAGGCACAACAGTTCTCAAGAGTCCTTCCAAACATCATTCAGGTAACCTTCGCGTGTCAAATGAATGAATATATCTGACTTGTGTGCTGTTGCAGCCATGTTGAGTGGATCTTTGCTGTGTCTGTATATTGTTTCCTTCTTTCGCCTGCTCACCTTCTCTGAACTTTAGGCCCTGTTAACACATATCAGTGCGTCTCTATTACTTGCTGGTGCTGTCCAGTGGCGTAACGAACCATGAGGGGGCTGCGGCCCAAGTATTGTGCTGAGGGGGCACCCTGAAGCTTGAGGCCCCCCGCACTGCGGGGACTGCAGGGGCCTGTGTCACGACCCTCGTGCTGTCATCATTTTCTAGGTATTGACTGTGAACTCTTGGAGGCCTTTGACATTGTTTCTTGTGCACCAGGTCTTTCTGCTGGCACACTGCACTGTCCTACCTATAGCCCCTCTCCAGGTCCAGCAAACATGTCCATGCCAACTCTGGACGAGGGTAGGCATCTTTACCTACATCCAGCTGATACCCTGGCCTCGCCCCGGTCCAGCAAACACTTTTAGCAGGTGTAACCCCATCTTCATCAAGTCCAAATGGCGTCAGGGGTAGTGGGCAAAGAGGGCGCCCAGTGGGCAGGGAAAGGTATATATACCTCACCCCCCACCCCCTCTACCCAGATGTGACGCTGCATACCGGACCCCTGAGGGTCCCAAACACTAGGAGGCTGCTTCCTGTGCCCTCTTGTGGCTCTAAGTGCGGCCACCCTTTTAGCGGGTCTCCTGCGTGGACCCCGGGCAGCCGGCCTTCTGCTGGCACACTGCACTGTCCTACCTATGTGTCTGTTTTTCCCTGGTTGTACTTTGTGATGTTCCTAAGTCTGCACATTGGTATGCTACAAATCATCATTTGAATGTGTCTTTGTATCATTGATGCATTTTACCCGTGAGTCTCCGGGCTTCCTCTGCCACCATTATGAAGAGGTTGAATTACTGTCGCCATACTTTCAGCAACTAAGGGGCATATTATCAAGCCAGGCGATAAAATTATCGCCGCTTTAGCGGCAGAAAACTGCCGCTAAAACGGCGATAATGGGCTTGATAATATGCTCTATGGAATTCCAATTGAAGCTCATGTTAGTTGTCCTTCACATCTAACATGGGCTTCAATTGGAATTATCACCGTTTTAGCGGCAGCTTTCTGCCGCTAAAGCAGCGATAATTTTATCGCCTAGCTTGATAATATGCCCCAAATTTCCCTCGAGAAAAGGCAGGGTTGACAAGTTACAAATGCGCCAATCTGAACCCGATTGACAGCCTATAAGATTTTGGACAAATAATGAACAGCTTTGTGTATATTGGCGTCTACAGTTTCCGCCCACCAAACTCTTGACTCTTTGCTCCCACCCACTTTGCTCCCATCCGTCCAATGGGAGAAGTGGTAAGAATTCTACCCAGCATTGTTTTAAATCACAATCGTCCAATCTGTTTAGCGATTGTGCAACTCTACCCTCGGGACAGCGAGAAATCCATTAGTACATCACTTGATCGAGTTAGACGTGTACAAATGTACATAAACCGAAACACTCTTCAGTGTTTTCCATGGAGAAACTGACTTTTTTTCAAGTGCGGTCCATAAAAAGGAGCATATTCTATCATAGCTGCTATGTATTTGTCCTCACAGCGTTGCAATGCAGGGCTGGCAGTCTGAGCCGCGTCTATACCCAGCATATGACTGCGCAGGCAGTGTTGACAGAAACGAAGTCTGTTGTTGCCAATTTGCGGGACCTACCGTATATTTAAGGAAAACCAAAAGTGCATCTTCTTGTTGGCAATTTATATTTATGTACATGCTGCAATAGTGACAAACATTTGGTAAAGCTCAAAGGGATACTGGAAGAACATCAAATACGCAGGAAATGGCGGGTCGGAAATTGGCAGTTTCAATGCAAACACCCACAACGGACTCAGCAGGAAAAACAATTCTTCCAAGCACAGCAATTTAAAACACCGTTAGTGTTTTCCATCCCTGTTTCGTTTAACTGTTACTTCTACAACAAACAAAAAGAAAATTGTGCAGCATTCGGCCTAAAACGATGGAGATTTTCACAAAGGTAAATATAGGCATAGGTATTTTTAGACAAATGTGTGACTGATCTTCAAAGTTAAATTTATAAGTGTAGATTTAATCGTCAGGAAATCTACTAGACCACTTAGGTGCAAATCTATATGTGTTGCTACTCACTATTTCTGAGTGTAGACTTATATTTAAGTGTAGACTAACATGTCTCCACCACCTAGTACAACAGGAGCTGGTAACTCTTCACACACTGAGATATCCGCTACCATGGTAGAGATCTCCCTTAGGAAAATATAGGGAAAAGTATTCAAGTTTATTATACTTTAAAATTACTAAAATATATGTGTATATATATATATATTATTTAAAAAATAAATATAAAAGAATGGAAAATATTAATTATAAAATAATACATCACAATGCATGACCACATTAACTTTTTTTTAAATAAAAATGTATATTAATTAATTAATTAAAATATATTATTGTAATTTATTATTACTATTTAATAAAGAATAAACAAATCCCACCAAAAGCTACATATGTATTTTTATTAAATGTTTATTGAATTTCTTTAAATGCTATGTATAGAATGAATACAACATATTTTCATTTTTTTAAATAAGTTTAATACAATTTAGTATTTATATTAATTATAATATTAGATCTGAAAATAAAAAAACTAGTTATTTAATAAATATATCTGTTTTTAACATACAACATTTGTATATCTGGATTATTGGTTTGAGGGATACTTGCGAGATTCCAACGGGCATAGAGCTTCATTTAAAAGAGCAATCCGATTAGCCAAGGGGGATTTTTTCTCGTTGGCCAACCAACTTCCATGACTCCTGAGGCAGCTCGTGCTCTGATCGGCTAGTTGCAACATTTAGAGAAATGTTGTGACTGCCATTTCAGGACACGGGAACTGGGTCCCCATGTCCTGAAAAACAATTTAAAAAATAAGGCATAAAGGAGTGGAGGCCCTCCCGGGGCCAAATGAAAAAAATATATTGTTATACATTGCCACAATTCCGAAGGACTCTTGTGGGTGCCAGAGATATCCCTTGCTCCTGTGAGACTCCCACAAGAGGACAGGAGCTGCACTGACTCCCACAAGAGTCCTGTGGGATTGTTGCAACCATTAAAAAAGGGGTGTGTAAGATGCTGTGGTGGGTTGTTTACGTATGGGTGGTTGGCTCTGTGGCTAACCCATCCCTCATGCAGCAGAAGGCTGTGCACGGTGGTGGATGGCATAATTTCATATGCTAATCAAATATTATTTTTAGACCTGTCATCCTTAGGATGGTCTTCCTCCAACTTGTTTCCTGCTTACCTGTATCTTTTTGTTGGCCTTAGGACTCTGAGAACTGTATCACTGCTGACCAATGCTAATTGCTTGTGCTCCTCCCCTAAAACATATCGACATTGATATATCCCTTATTGGTATCTTTAGTTTATCTGTAAGTCCCTTGTAAAGTGTTAAACCACATACCCAGGTCCTGTAATCTAAATGCACCAGTCGGTCTGCAGCACTGATTGTGCAACCACACAAGTTGCCTTTCAAACCTGTCTCAGGCCTGTCATTGCAAGGCTTGTGCACGCAGTTTACTGCAAGTTCGACTTGGCATTTAAAACCCCTTGCCAAGTCTTAAATTCCCCTTTCATTACACATCGGTCACTGCTATGGTAGGCCCTATGGGCAGGCAGGGTGCTATGTCACTAAAAGGTAGGGCATGTACTTTTAAGTTTTACATGTCTGGTAGTGACAAACAGCTATGTTTGTTTTTCACTACTGTTAGGCCTACTCCTGTATGTAGCATTGGAAATTCCTTAAAACACTTTAAAGCTATAATTCCTGTTTAGAAAGGAGCAACTAAATCATGTTTCATATCTTTGGAATGGTATTGATAAATCCTCTTTTGTGGTAACGCTGGATTTGACTTTACTATTTTAGAAATGCCACTTTTAGAAAGTAGATATTTCTCTGCTTTACTGCAGCCTGTCTCCAATACACATCTGGGCTGGGTGACAGTTACACTTTGTGCATTCCCTCTAGACAGCCACAAACATAGAAAGGTGAGGTTCATCTACATTCATCTGCATTCAGATGGGTTTTCATGGGCAGGAAGAAATGGGAGAGGCTGACACACTTGAATAGGTAGTGAGTGTCCTGTCCACACACAAAGCACTGCCTCACTCCCCATGGTTAGCCTAGTAGACAGGTCTGGGTTGAAAGAAATCTTTTTGCACTTCAAATATCTCCTTTGAAGCCACCCCCAATATCAAAGGCACTTTTGGGTATAAGTAATGGGGCTCTGACCCTACCAAATCAGTAAACTACTGGACATGTGAAGAACCCTGCCAGGAGTAAGGACTGCTGTGCTACAAGGTTGCTACTCTGTTTGATTGACTACCACAGACCTGCTTCACTGCTGTGCTGAGCTGCTCCTTCTGTCTCCTGATCTCTGCAATGCTGAGGACAATGACTTGAGCCATGTCACTTGCACCCAGAGTGACTACAAAGGCTTGCTATCTTGCCTTCTGTTTTCTGAAGTCTTGGGGCCTTAATGACTTCCTAAAGTCCAGCTGGTGCTGATGGACACTGCCATCTGTGAGTCCTACCCTTGCCTGATTTGCCCCTCCAGTCCTGGGTCTCAGAAAGTTTTTTGCAGCTTTCTTATTTGGATTTTGACACAGCAGTGACTTTGTGCTGATTGGAACCGATGCATTGCCTACATTGCCAAAGCAGCAGCCGCTTGACGACAGCTATTCTACAACCGGTGCGGTTCGATGCTAACTGACAGCACTGCTTGAGATCAATGCAGCACCTGTATTGAAAAGCGGTTGAACACTGAAGCTTCCAGTGACAGAGCAGATTGGCACCAACGTTTTCCCCCATCCATGAATCAACGATGAATCAGCACTTCCTCACCTCAAGTCTTCAATGTCGACACTGCTCCATCCTATATACTATGTCAGCGGGACCTGTCTGAGTCCTGTAGCTGGCCTGCCCTCCATCGCAATCAGCCTGAACTTTGGATTTACCCTGGTCTAGTTCAACTTCAAGTTTTATTTTTTTTAAATTCATAACTCCGGTTCTACTTATTGTATTTTTGTCATTTTGGTCTTGTTTTATTCCGATAAATATTCTTTATTTTTCTAAACCTGTGCGGAGTCTGTCTTTTTGTGGTGTGTGTTCATTGCGTTACTGTGTGTGTGTGTGTGTGTGCTGCACAAATGCTTTACATATTACCTCTTAAGTGTAGCCTGCCTGCTCTGTGCCAAGCTACCAGAGGGTAAGCACAGGTTAATTTACAGTGTGTATCTAGCTAACCCTGATTAGGATTGTGGTCCCTACTGGGACAGGGTGCAACGTTTTGCCAACTAGAGAGCCAATTTCTAACAATTACTTTAGAAAAGCAAGAAATTCACTAAAAAATACAAAGTCTTAAGTGACATTATAGTTATGAATAGTAATAATATCTTCTCATTTTTTTTAAAACATACATTTGTTATTTAAAGTAACCATAACTTTTATTCTCACCATGCACTATTATGACCTCACATATTGTATCGCTCATGGCATATTTTATCTCATTATTGATAACATCAACATGACATTGATTGACATAATTGACAAAACTCTAAGGGGTATATTCAAAAGCATGTGTGATAACTTCCGCAAGAGTAGCGTAACAAAACTTCCAATATTGCAGCCCATCACGGGAAAATAACCCGTGTCAACGTGGAATTCACAACAAGGCGTACCATGCGATAGTCCGCCGACACCACGGACAATGTCCGCGATACAACCACCACCACAGAGATAAAACCACAAACCACAACACCAAAAAACACGCAATGGGCCAAAGCGCGATGAGGAAATCAGCGATAAGAAGCGCCAGGCCTGCAACACACACCTGGCAGGCTGGAAAAATCACCATAAAAGTAGAAAAAACACCCACACCCAAAGTGACCTACAACGTAGTAGCATGGACTCAGCAGGCGCAGAGGACGAGCGCAACCCAACAAGCACCCCGGACAACCAGCCTGGGACATAGGGGACAGGGAAGGGCAAGGACAAGAAGACGAGGAAGACGAAGTTCAGTCCACAGGCGAACAGGATCATAGTCACGGAGTTGATGGAACACCAGCAACAACTCTTTGTCACCTCCAACGTGTCATTGGGCACCAAAACTGGAATATGGAGGTACATCGTCGACAAGGTGAATGATGTTGGAGAGCACAAGTGGACAATGGACGAGGTCAAGAGGCCATGGAATGACATCAAGCGGAAGACCAAGGAGAAACTCTTCGCCAACGAGAAGGCAGCAATGCAGACTGGAGGTGGGGGCCCAGCGCCACAGCTTAGGCTGGATGACATGGAGGAGCTGGTGTCGACAGTCATCAGTGTGGATACTGTGGCCGGAGTCGGAGGACCGGACACTGCTCAACAGAACACAACACAACCGCAACAGGGTGAGTGACCACCAGGTACTGGGGGGACGGGTTGGGATGGCCACGATGGCACACATGCACAATCAAGCAGGGCACAGTACACACCCACAATGACCCTGGCTTCTCGCACAGACCCACAGACTGCCACAATGTACAATGCCATGCTGTCAGAATGTCAACCTGTACCATGCGTCTACATACTTGTGGACACATTGTAATACACCATCTCCCCTTCACATCATAAGGGCATTGTCAACAACTCCTGCAGAGCAGTCCCAGCCACTCTTCATTGATGACGAGGAGGACAACACCAGCATCGACGCACAAGCCCTCCTAGACATCATTGACCTCATCCGCGACTCACCTCCTGATCAAGGCAGCCCAGCTACATCGAGGAGACCCCACCCACCACCCAAACCACCAACAGGAGGCACCCACAGCCCCAGCACCCTCCCAGGTCCCCCAGGAACAACAAATGGCCTTCCAACGCCGTGTGCTGGAGGGCCAGAGGGAGACGGCTGAGCAGGTGCTGGTGGGGTTCGAACTCATGGCTGCCAAACTGGACACCATCCTTGGGTGTCTATGTCCACCCCATGGTCTCTAATGAGCCCTGACTGACATTGCTGGAGTCATGCCGCAGAGAGTAGAACAGCTGTCCACTCAGAGTGGCTCCAGCGATACCAGCTGTGAGCTGGCACACATGCGGAGGCTCATGGAGGACATGCTGCGTATGGAGGCGGAAAGGATGGCAGCCACTGCTGCACATCAGCGAAATGTAGCTGGGATCTCTCATGCCCTTCAGACCTCCATAATGGCATTGCTGCCACAAGGCGTGGTGCTGATGAATGCTGCTGCCCCCACACCATCCATATCCCCACACCCTGTTGTGTCAGTGCCTCACAGTGAGGCAGAAGTATTCACTCAGGCCCCTGATGTATCAGTGGCACACAGTGCTGCAGCCAGTACAGCAACACTCACAGGGGGGGGCTGGGCACACATCCGGGGATGAGGACGTGGATGGGTTTGTGATCAGGAGGCACTAGCATTCATTTCCGCCACCTGGCCTGTTTCTGCTTGGTGCCGCACATGGCCTCATGACCTTACACTGACCCCCGATACACTCTGATGCACTCACCTTGGACAGCGACATGGCCTGCCACATCCTGTTCAATGACCAATAACATGGCGGACAGACTGCAGACTGTACCCTTCCTCTTCCGCAGTACATGTCATCCCCGGATGGACTCTGGCATTGCCCTGTACCTCTCCAGCTGCAGAACTGCACTGGATATGCAAATACACATCCAGTGATGCACTGCTGTGTCATGTCTTACATCAAACATGTATGAATGTGTGGATGAATGTAAGGACAGTGATTTCCCTGCGTCATTGATGCTCATCCTGTGGGATGCCAGTCAGATGTTGCCACATTCCATATTGTGTACCAGGTCCTGTGAACACCACAACAGGGACACACTCATCAGTCACTTCCTTGTCCGGACATGGACTGGCCTACGCCCGAGCACACGAGTCATTGTGGCAAGTCCTGGTCCGGTGTACGGCAGGCCAGACCACTTCGATGACGCACCGAGGGGGGGGCCATCATTGTTACCCATCGCAGGCGTACGCACTGGTGGTGTGCAGGTCACTGGTCTAGTCGTCAGCATGTCACAGCCACTCCCTGAGGGCAGGTTTGCACACACACCACACCCATCCGGCACAGGCATCACTGGCTATGTGACTCCGCCAACATAAGGGGCAGACGACGTCACATTCCCCTCTTCCAATGGTGACTGGATGATGGCTGCTCCACGCTTCTCATTCATAAAGGGCCCATGAGTTGTTGGGCACAGGGTTGGTGGCATCCAAGGCCTGGCACACGACACGGGCCTACCACCACGTGGCGCAGACTTGAGTTGCACAGGGTTAGTGGCACTTGGAGCATTGTGGCTGGCACAGGCACCCTGCCATGGGACGGTGACTTTGGGTGCACTGAGTAAGTCGCACCTTAAGCTGCTGAGCGGGTGTGCAGCCTGTGATGATGCCCCGTCCTGGAGGTCCGGACAGCTCAGGTTTAGTGTGCCCTGCTGGACCGCAGTGTAAGCCAGAGCCAGCCGGCAGCGTGGGCCTGCCGCCACGTGGTGTCGCTTCCGGGATCTCAGAGTTAGTGGCACCCATTGGGCTGAGCGGGTGTGCAGCCTGCGAGGGTGCCAGGTGCAATTGTATGTCCTCTGCCATGGAGTGGCAGAAGGTGAGCAGTGAGGCCTGGGTGTGCATGGGCAGGCAGGCGATGTTGTCTTGTGCAGGTGTGTGTACTGTGCCAGTCATGTATCTGGACTATGTTTCAGCTGACGGCTCTGACTCAGATGTGTGACCTGGTGAACTGTGATACATATCGGCAAGTGGTTGGAGACACACGGGTGGCAGCAGGTGAGCAGTGCGGCCTGGGTGCGCAGGGGCGGCACTCTCTCTCTCCCTCTCTTCTTCTCTCTCTCTCTCTCTATCTATCTCCCTCTCTTCTTCTCTCTCTCTCTCTCTCTCTCTCTCTCTCTCTCTCTCTCTCTCTCTCCCCTCTTTTCTTCTCTCTCTCCCCCTCTCTTCTTCTCTCTCTCTCCCTCTCTCTTCTTCTCTCTCTCTCCCCCTCTCTTCTTCTTCTCTCTCTCTCTCCCCCTCTCTTCTCCTTCTCTTTCTCTCTCTCTCTCTCTCTCTCTCTCCCTCTCTTCTCCTTCTCTCTCTCTCTCCCCTCTCTTCTGCTTTCTCTCCCCCTCTCTTCTCTCTCTCCCCCTCTCTTCTCTCTCTCTCTCTCTTCCCCTCTCTTCTTCTTCTCTCTCTCTCTCCCCCTCTCTTCCTCTCTCTCCCCTTCGCTCTCTCTCTGTCCTTTGATGTGCGCCGGACACACCTTCTCATCATGTTTTTTGGCTTGCAGGCTGGGACCTACGGATTGTCCCGAGGGGAGTGGCCATGTGTCTTCATTTCATTTCAGTGTTCATTTTAATTAAGTTTAATTTGTTGCTTCGAAAGTGAATGTGTGCTGCTCATTTCTGTGTTGACACATGCATGTCACCACTTGTGATTGTGCGATGTCAGGCAGATTATTTTGGGCATGTTTAGGTTTGGCTGATGTGGCATGTCTTTGGTCGGGGGGTGCCAGAGAGGGGTGGTCCTGGGGGTGGTGTTGGTGGGTGTTGTGGCCCTCTTGGGTGTCTGGGCCGCATGATGGGTGGCTCCATGGCATCTGTCGCCCTTCTAATGTGGCACTGGTCTGTGCTCCCTTTCGTTGTGCAGGCTGCCGTCCGACTTTACACCAGGTTAGAGCAGGTGTAGATTTCCTGGTGCTAACGCACCTTATCGCCTGTTTTGTGTTTTCATCGCAGTTCTGTCTGGCTGTTGTGAATGTTGAGGTGTGATGTTGTCGGGGCTTTTGGCACGGGAATGCCCACTCTGCATCTCATTAACGATAGTTACGGGGGACCTCTGTGGCAATGTTTTATGCGGCTGCTATCGCGGGTATACTGGTGCTGTGGGCTGTTAACACCAACTTGTGAATGGGGCGATAGATTTATCCCAACTTTGGCTGCAATAAAGTGCCGTTGACTCGGCGATAGTTTCTTGTGAATATGCCCCTAAATTGTTTCTTGTAGCCCATCCAAATAATAGCATCAGTCATCATCATCATCATAATATCTTTATTTGATTTACAAAAGCAATCATAAAAGCACATTGTTTAACCATAATGATAAAATGATGATTACAGCTGCTTTAAAATTAAAAATAATTTCATAAATTAGCAAATACACCCATGTTAAAAGCCGAGATAAAAAACAACAGACTTTTGGATTATCTAATAATTGCAGATACAATAGAGCTAGTCTCACGTGTTTGAAATTCAAGGGCACAAAAAGAGAGCGAACATACTTATGTTTTAAAACTGACCATTTGGGGTAGATAAAAACAACATGTTAAGTTTCTAGAGAAGAAGTCATGTCGCATGAACAGAAATTGCGATCTGATGGTTTATGCCATCCCACCAACAACTGAGGGGACAGATTTAAATGAAAACACATTAATAGTATTCTATGCAGGGCCGACATATCCAAGGTTAAATTCATTTCAATTTTGTTCATAGACTTCACCATCACATATTGCTTATAACTGTTTTTATATTGGGATGTCAAGAATCTTGCTTCTCTTGTAGTTGATTGAAAGGCCTCTTTAACCCAGACTATATCTGATTTACAGATTATCTCTGGTGTGCTGAATAATTGAGATTTACCCAGTGCCCCAAGAGTTGTTTTGACAAAATGTAACCATGGTATATGGTAACTATGATCCATATTCAAACAGACCCATATAATCTTACTATTACAATCTAACTTGCTTTTATGTCAAATTGAAAGCCAAAGAAGTATTGGGAGGAGTTGAATAGAATTAGAAATAAAATCTGCTCCCAATTCTTCAAGCACTATTTGCTCTGAGACACTGTGGAATTCGTAATAATCTCCTAAAATATTTATTTTCTGCTACTTTTATTGAATGGCAGGATTTGTATCCCCATATTTCTGCTCCAAACGCCGCAGTCGAGACACACTTTATGTTGTAAAGATGTAATATAGTATGATTCCCACCATACCTTCTCTTACCTAATCTAATTTAAATTGCAGCAGCGGCCCCCTCTCCAGCATTAGATAAGAACTAGAAACACAATTACTTGAGTATAGATTTTCAAAATGAGCTACCCAGTTCTTATCAGGGATGGGTTGTCTCATATCTGGTATGACTATTCCATTAAAAAGTGGACAAGTCACATTTTTCTAGAAAGCTAAATGGTTCCTTTCATCACAGGCCTCCTTTAAATCTTCCCAGGCTGCTTTATTTAAATGACTTGTCCTATTCCATCTTGCTTGCGCATAGTTCCTTCGAGCCACTTTAACAGCCAATGTGCTCCTTGGCTTTTGTTTGAAGGCCAGCTTCAAAGCCTTATAAGCCCTCTTATAGATCTTATCAAACCATTTAGGGCTTTCCTCATTGGGTCTTTATTTAGGTCTAGAAAAGGGCTGTCTGCACCTCACTGCTAATTTTAGAATACACATTCACAAAAGCCTTGTCAGAGGAGTTTAGATTTAAACACACCTCAACAATTTACACACCTTAATCAGTTTACTCAAAAACACTTAGGGACTATCTTGCCCCAACCAATACATCAACCTTGTGCCTCTAGCGTAAGGGTATTTTTATAAATATTTGAGGTCTTCTTCCCTAGGCCAACCATGCCAAATTCAGCCATCAGTGGATTATGATCACTAAAATGCTCAAAAGTGGTTCTGAACCCCACTAAAAGTGAATACAAGTTAGCAGACACAAAATTAAAATCAATAGTTGAGTTTGCCCCCTGCCCTTAAAAGTACAGATTTATGAGAACCTTTATTCCTTTGCTCTTAATAAATTAATAAGATTACATTCTGACAGCCGGAGGTTAAACATATCTCCCTGGTGTGAGTGACTAAAATGAACCTGCTCACAACCCCCTACATGATCTGCATCCTTCTTATTAGTAGTTCATGCCGTACAACCTCTCCCTCCCCGTACAAACTGCCTGATAGTACGTAGGCTCTAGTCTGTTAAGTCAATCACACATTGAAACAATTATATGTGGGAATAGAAAAGGAACTAGCCCAAGTGACACACTCCTTACCCGGTATTAAGGGGGCCCTTGCTATGCCCCACCCAACTTGACCAGGGGCTCGAGTGGGGTCCCATCGGGTTTGGAAGTTAGGTCCATAAAAATAACCAAGAAGAAACAGAACAATGTTACTTGGTTCTAGTTGCATACTCATATTTCCCAATAAGAGACTTTTAGCTTGATATGGGAAGATAAAATGAATGATTATGTGATCCCCTTCACAGTCCACAGACCCAGAGCCAATCAACCCCACCCTACTTATCATCAAGACATTTTTAGCCCAGAAAGGTGGGAAACCTCTGTAATGGCCCAGCCATTTTATGGTTTTATTGAACAGCTCATCATATGTCCACTTTTGATCTTTCCTTAGGCTAGGAACCCTTGCAGTTTCATTTTAAATAATGGCGTAGATTGCCAGTTATACATAGATACAATGGTGCAAAAAGTTAATTTTCTAAGACAGTGCTACAGTGACATCAAAAAGCATGTCATTAACAAAAGCCCTCCCTTTTATGTGTTTCTTAGGGATAAGTAACAATTTTGTTACTGAAATATGTTATAATTAAGAACATTAATGGTTCAAGATGATCATATTTTAGTAGTCATCTTGAAAAACAGGGGGAAAACAAATCAGATAGATTGTGGAAAAAAACCAACATATGCTGTGCATGACCGGCAGTTAAAACATCTGTCTAGGTACTATAGAACACACCTATATTTAAAGTAGATTGATAAAGATGTCAACAACCACACAAGGCCACATCCCAACAATCTACTGAGCTCTATAAGAACTCTCAAACTGAATTCCAAGTTTATTCCAATAGTAATATTATATCTTAAAATTCTGCATGTAAAGGGAACAGGTAACTGTGTTGTAATTTGTTTTAGCAGTCTGTGCTTAAAATTAGGACTGTTATCATCACTGTCTATCAGCAGTAGTAGTGGTTTAGAAGACCGCATATCTACACAAATATGAATGGTATCCACTACTGTAGCCATAAGGTTTGGGCCAGGGGGAGAGAAAACTAAGTCTATCCTCTCAACTGAGGGCGTTCGACAAGGATGCATATTAGCTCCTTTTTTGTTTCTTGTGTACACCAATGGTCTGGAAAAATACCTGTTGGACCACTGTCATGATTTTCCAAAGGTCAACGGCAGGAGCATTCCAATGCTTTCTTACGCCGACGACACGGTACTTATGACACTCACAGGAAACAGTATGCAGCACTGTCTTGATGCCTTCCACAAATTCATGTTGGACCTAGACCTCAAGGTAAACTTCGCCAAATCCTTTGCTATGGTCTGTGGCCCAAAGGGTACCAAAACCAGAAAGTTTGTAGTCAATAACTCCACCATTGAAAAGGTTGAAAACTTTAATTATTTGGGAAACCTCTTCAACAACAAACTAAGCTGGGCCCCGTTAATGCAGACTCGAGTTCAAAGTGCTAGTCGCTCTATAGAGGGTCTGTTTCGTTTCTGTGGCAAACTAGGACAAAAACCTGTTATACATCTAAAAACCTTGTATAAAGCTAAATGTTTGTCGGTTGCTACTTATGGGGCAGGGGTTTGGGGGACTGAAAGCCCTGACACAATACAGATCATGGAGAACAAATTTTTAAAGCGTGTATTGGCTATTCCATCAGGCTCCTCAAACAGATTTGCCCACAACGAAATAGGTCTAAGCTACGTGAGTGACACCATTCGCCTTTTCCCTTTACTGTTATGGGGCAAAATATGGCTATCAGAGGGCTTACAGCTCACCAGAGATATCCTCCGGGATTGTTTAAAATTGGCAAACATGAAACAGATCCCCTGGCTATCTTATGTAAATGAAATGCTCCATAAAATAGGCTTGGGTGACATTTTTGACAACCCCGAAAATATACAGGGAGATATCAAAGCTGTAATTAAAACAAATTATTGGAAATCACCGTTTGTGAATTCCCTGGTTAGCCCTTATGTTCCTAAGGCTACTTTGCAGCACCAGTTTTATTTAACCTTCACAAACCATGTGCAATGGCGATTCTACTTGACAAGGTTTAGGCTACACATCTTGCACTTCCTTTTTGCGTT
This sequence comes from Triturus cristatus, assembly GCF_964204655.1. Lineage (NCBI taxonomy): Eukaryota > Metazoa > Chordata > Amphibia > Caudata > Salamandridae > Triturus > Triturus cristatus. Next base: position 318,648,959 of record NC_140589.1, on the reverse strand, counting down.
TCCTAAACAGGGGGGTTGGTGTGAGAGACTGCCCCCCTGTCCTTGTAATAACAAAGATAGCCAAAGCACGATGCATATTGTTCTTTTCTGTTCCCTATATAAGGACCCGAGAATCAGGTTTATTAAGCCGATCCTTAAGGAAAAGCAACCATGCCATTATAAAGAGGGTTATGATTATTTATTATCTCTGTCTTCACCTGGTGTCTGCTGTGCAATGTTAAATTTTATACGGGTGTCACTTTTGATTAGAAAACGGTATGGCTAAATCTGGCCCTAAGAAGCTGACCCTTTGATCATGTATATTGTATATTGTTGCATCGTGATTTTCTTATTTATTTCACCTGCCCTTCAATGTATGCCCCGGCACGAAGAATCTATGAAATCATCTAATTTGATTGGAAGTAAAAGCTATGGGGTCTTCATCTGTGATTATATTAGCTAATGAATTTTATTAGTTTAGTGTTATAATTGTAAGACTGTCTTTTAAAAATGAACTTGAACTAATGCTTGTAAATGAAATTGTTTGACTTTTATGATTGTTTTGTTTTGAATCGAATAAAGTTTTTGAAACGAAACGAATGGTACTATTATGGTACAATAGAACCCTACTACCATAGGTGCCTTAAAACATGTTGGTATATAATACCTGCATGTGAACATGAAAGAACTTATGGGGCATATTATCAAGAAACGGGGCTAAAGCGGCAATGATAGGCTTGATAATATGCCCTTGAGAATTCCCATAGAAGCCCATGTCCTGGTGTCAACATGTGCTTCTATTGGAATTCTCTGCGGCATATTATCAAGCCCATTATCGTCGCTTTAGCTGCAGTTTTCTGCCGCAAAAGCGGCGATAATTTTAACGCTGTGCTTGAGAACATGCCCCAAAGTACCCAACCACTCGAACAAAGTAATCCAAATATAGTAAATTGATTAATATAGACTAGATTATCTGAATCAATGTTGGTTCAAATGAAGGACAGGAATTGAATAGTTAATTTTTCAGTAGCGTATATTCCACACAGAAACAGCCAACATGTGTTTCATCACAATGAGGTGACTTCTTCAGAGCTGTAAATATATACATACAAAATAATTTTTACTTCCAAAGTATTACAACATCATTCATTACATATTCTTCATGTAGTGGAAGTAACCAGTTAGAAAATCCCAGAAAGAGGAAAAAAACCTTCAGAATCCAGCACGCGATAATAGAGCAAAGACTGAGACCAAAGAAACATAATGAGCAAGCAAAAAGATGTTTTTTTAAAAGAATGTGGGTGAAAGGGCGTGCTAGTCCATGGAGTAAGGGCTCACCTGGAAGTGCATGTCCCTTCAGAAACACCGAATTCTGTGTGTATTAAAAATAATTTTACACTGTTAGAACTGAAGTTGAAGGAACAGATGAAAAAAGATTATTACTAACCTAAGATGAAGTTCATACATAAATAATATATGTCCAATCCAATGTAATCGATAGAGTAGTCAAGTCAATCTAGTGTTTACTTAATATATAAGATTTTGGCAAATAATATTTCCTCACTTAAAAAATTAATAATGAAGTTAAGAGTTTATAATTGTTAAGTGAAAGATATATATAACGGTTCATCTTACGTTGGTCCAAATAATATGTTTTCCAACGCATGAAAAGGATGTCCTTCAAGTTCTTATGAAGATATGTATTGAGTCCTTTGAAAGATCAATTCCGAGAAGTCCGATTCACAAAATACGTTCATGTCAGACCTATTATTTTGAGAGAGAAAAACAAAAATATTGTCTGTTCCACTCATTATATAAAAAATCTGGAGGTCAAATTCTCCATTTTGTGTTCATCAACTATCTACTAACCTGTGTAGGCCACTTTTTCTATTGGGTCAGTATATGTTCATAGACATTCTGAGTATTTGAAACCTTGATAAGTTTCCTTTTAAGAAAGCATAAATGAAGTGTAAAAAACTATGAGATACCCCCCCGTATACAAGAAAAATTTAAAACCAGCTCTCTCGTTATTATTAATACGTTGAGGAAAATACTCCATGTTATACTGATATATATAAAAAAACCTCCCAGATATTAAAACTATTACAAATGTTGAGCATTCAAAATCAGAAGAAACCCTGGCATATGGGGGGTGTGGGTTAACCCGCTTACTGTGAAGTAAGAAGTTGAACGCGGCATAATAGAATAAATGTTTCTAGAAAAGCAGCACCAAAGAAACGGTTTCTCCTACATTTCAAACATTCTTTTGCGAACCGATGAGACTCGAGTTCTAGAAGTGTCCCGATTATTTCATAAGTATGAAGTTAAAATGTAACTTCATCAGTTATGGTATATTTTCAATTACAATTCAAGTAAGACATGAATAATGCACCAGTACATATTTCCTACCTGAGCAAAATTCCTTCAGTCGTGCATGTTCTTGGTGTCCCGGAACGCATGAGCCTTCATTCGTCTAAAGCTGACGTATATTTAAAAGAAATAGACAAGGGGCAAAAAAGTCTAAAACTTGCTTAGGAACATGCGTATTGGTATGTCTGCATATTCCAATAGAAGTGACACAATAATCGTAACATCAGAGAAGTTCGAAATAGCCCAACCATGATGTCTGAAAATAAGTGTAAATTCAGGTAATCGCTAAAATTAATGTATGAACCAAAATAAACATGGAAACAGTCCTGTAATATGAAAAACAGAACAAGAAGGAAAAAAAAGAAAAAAAGGGAAAGAAAGAAAACTAAAGATTAAAAAGAAGAGGCCTAGATAATGTAAAACAAAAAATAGAAAAGAGAATAGGTGAAAAAAGCAAAAAACAAAAGAAAATACAATAAGAGAAGATGAAAGAGAGTAAAGCACAAAGAGAGGGGAGGGAAATGGAATAAGGAGTAAAGGAGAAAAGCAGATCCAAAGTAGACAAGCATATAAATAGTTAGTTGGAAAAGTGATATCCCACATCAGTGGGATGTTATCGTCATGGTTATTATCACGTGAGAAATTCTGAGTCACTATTACATTTTGTATTACATCTTGCATCTCATTTTCTAGCAGGTACATTTTTACATGAGGGAAAAATCAATTATAGTTTATATATATATATATATATATATATATATATATATATATATATATATATATATATATATATATATATATATATATATATATATATATATATATATATATATATATATATATTCACTGAAAAAACCATAGGTTTCAGGGCTGTTATAGTTAGCTGGACATTTCACTCATACAAAACCATTGAAATTCCTCCGTTATAGTTAGTTCTGCTAACTATAACTCGAGTGCCCGCAATTCACTGCTGATGATGTCACATATTACATCATTCATGACATGGTCAGTGACATCACTGATGACATCACTGATGGTTCGTTATTTAAATATGTATTATATATATAGCGATCTGCATTGAAGAATGAGTGGATATATAAATATAAATATCTGGATGGAGGATTTAGTAGCAGTGTGATTGACTGTTTACTTGACTCATTCTTAACCCCTTCAGCGCGGCGCGGATTTCCGCGCCGTGCTGAAGGTTCCGTGCGCGGGCGGGGCCGTGACGGAGCGGTTCCGTCATGCGCACAGCGCGACCGTAGTGCATGACGGAACCGCTCCGTCACAAGCATCGAAGGGGTTAATGTCTCACTAAATATAATGGATAGTGACTAAAATGTGTGAATATCTGTATCACTTTGTCAGTTGTTGTGTAAACTGCTGCACCAGTTGGTTACTAGCTATGTGAAAGTCTATATTAGTTATTGATTAGTTAACTGAGTATTTGTATGGGAGAGTAAATTTGTGTGTGGTTCGGTGGGGGGTGTGTGACTGCCCAAAGATGTGTGAATAGTTGATTCAGTATGTATATGAGGTTAAGATTACATGTTAAAACAGTTGTTTGGGTGAGTGAATATCTTTATGGGTGTGGTGATGAGAAAATATATCTCTCAATGGTACATGTCCAACAAACTAGAAAAATAAAAGGCAGTGTATGTGACAGTTGTTGTATATAAATAAGTATACTAAGACTCAGTGATTGTATGAGTGAATGTATGGATAACTGTATACTTGTAATAGTGATTTTATAACACACTAAGGGGCATATTTACAATAACTGGCGCATCAGTGCATATCAGCAGGGATGCGCCAGTTATTGTGCGGCACAGCTCCGCCACCATGGATGCGCCGCATTTACAATGCGGCGCACCATGGGACACAAACGGCACAGATGCGTGACGCATCTATGCCGTAAAAGTGGCGCATTGCTGGAGTTGTGTCGCAAGCGCGACGTAGTTCCAGCAATGCTCTGGGGGGCCCTATCTTGTTAATGCTGCGTCAATCCTTACGCCTGCTTCAGGCAGGCGCAGGGTTTTGACGCAGCATGGGCCTAAAAGTGACTGAGTGAAATCTTGTAGATTTCACTCAGCCACTTTTAGGAGGCGTTCCTGTGCCGGAAAGCCCCCCCTACATGTGGCGCAGGGCTTTACATCGTGACACATCTCCCAGATGCGTCACGTTGTAAGTACCCTGCACCATGGCGAGGGATTTGCGCTGCCGCTGCGTCACAAAAGTGATGCAACGGCGGTGTAAATGAGGCGCAAGGGGCTTGTAAATCTGCCCCTAAGTATGAGTTACTATCTATATGAATAAATGAAGTGGTGTTTGTATAAGTGTGTAGCTGAATAAATGTAAGTATGATCTATTGTTTGTATAAGTGAGTAGGATGACTGCATAAGTGAATAGGATGTGTGCTGGTGTGTAATGTCAATATAGGTGTATAATTATATTTGATAGTGTTCTATTGATCATTGACAGCATGTATGAGTGAATCTATAAGTAAGTGATTAGATGTGTGTATAGATCTAGGAATCACTGAGTGGGTTTTTAGAAACTTGTATTGGTGTGTCAATGGATTCAAATATGGTACTCTGTAATTTACAGTGAGCGATGAAAGGTTATAATAGTATATGATGAGGTGTATCTGATTGTCATGTGGATGATGTCATCAGTGATGTCATCAGTGATGTAATTTGAGATGTCATCAGTGATGTCACTGACCATGTCATGAATGAATGATGTAATATGTGACATCATCAGCAGTGGATTGCGGGCCCGCGAGTTATAGTTAGCAGAACTAACTATAACGGAGGAATTTTAATGGTTTTGTACGAGTGAAATGTCCAGCTAACTATAATACCCCTGAAACCTATGGTTTTTTTCAGTGAATTTCCAAGGTTTTTAAAATGCTAATTCCTAACTATAACATGTCTGAAACCTATGGTTTTTACAGTGAATTTCGAAGGTTTTATAGATGATAATTTTTAAAGGTAATAATAGTTATATGTATTTTTTTATACTGATTTTCTACAGTTTTTTAACTGGTTATTTTTACATATTTTATTTATTAAATTGCATTATATATTTTAAAATATAAATGGAAATAAAAATGTTTTTCAAAATATTGAAACTGAAATATTGTTTTTTTGTTGAATATATAAGTGCAGAACTATAAGTGTGTTGGTTAGTTAGGGGACTGCATGCATAGTGGATAGGGGTTTGAAGCAGTCCATGTGCTAAGGCCTGGCTTAGTGTATGAGTACTTGAGTACTGACTGAATGATTAGAGTACTGCCAGGAGAGTGCCTGGGTGAATTTATAAGTGGTTGGGTTTTGGCGCAGTGAATGGATCACTACATGGTGCTGAATGTGTCACTAGAGGAGGGCAAGGGGAGTGACTTGGTGTTTCCTGGAAGTTTATGGATACTGACTGGGGAATTGAAGGTGTGAGACAAGTGTGTAGGTGGTTAGAGGACTGCATGCATAGTGGATAGGGGTTTGAAGCAGTGCATGTGCTAAGGCCTGGCTCACTGCATGAATACTTACACAGTGGTGAAGGGAGGGGATGGGGCCTGAGGTGACTTGTAAAAACACGTCCTGTGGCACGTTTTAAGTTGGAGAAATAATTCCCCTTCAATCCTGAGAGCCCCAGGGGACTAACTAGCCCACCAGGTGCTTCCAGTAAGCGCCACTGTGCTGTGTTTCAGACAGGTGGCCCAGGCAATGCCAATTTTTACACCTCTCTGCAACGCAGCTCTGTGGCGCTTACTGGAGGTACCTAGTGGGCTACTTGGACCCTTGGGACACTCAGGATTCAAGGGGACTTAATCTCCGAAATTAAAATGGATACAGGGCGCGTTTACACAGTGGTGAAGGGAGGGGAAGGTGTAGGAAAGTGGCTCTATATATACTGGACCAAAGTAAGGTACAGTGTGTATAGAGTCCCCAGTCCCCAGAGGTTTGGCAGAGGTTAAAGTTAGATATAACCTTACTCTCTAAAGAGGTAGCTTGGTCGAGCAGTAAGGCAGTATCAGAGGACAGTGTAAAGCATTTGTTGTACACACTCAGTCAGCAAATGGTCTCACACACTCAAGAACTGAACTCTAGGCCAATTGTTTTGTATCAAAAGATATAGTTGTTTTATTTTAGAACCAACAAGGTATCAAAATATACTTTCTCAGGATGAGTTACTTTAGTTAAATTCTTTTCAAATAGGCAATATACTTTTTGAATGCAATAGGTACAGTTTGTTGCAATAGGCAACACAATTTCTAACACAATGCAACATTGAGCTCAATGGGAATTTCTGGTTAAATGCAATTAGTTACTTTGTAGATTACTTTTCTAACCACAGGACTGGATGCTGGATTCAGTCCCGGGACAGTTAAGTAAAAGCGTTTTGGTTACAGTAGTGATTTTTAAGGAATATTATTGTATTTTAAAAGTTGACACTTAGAAACTTTTTCAGTTGGAATGACCAATATTATCCTATGGAAGGAAATTCAATTTGCAGGTAAAGTATGTTCATGTTACTTTTTTAATCCAGTGCTGGACTCCTAGGTTCATCACTGGGACCTCTATCTAAAACAGGCAGGTAATTACGTTTTTATCGTTGGCACAATTTGTAGAGAATATTTGTAAGTTTCAAAAATTGACACTCTGAAACTTTTTCAGCAAAAAAGCAGGCAATGATATCCTATGGAAGGAAATTCAAGTTACTGGTAAGTACAGTTAGAATTACTTTTCAGGATCAGTACTGGACTCAAAGATGCAGAACTGAGGTCTCTCCTGATAACAGGTGAGTAAATCGGAATTCGTAGTTGGGCTGATTTTAGAGGAACATTTTAAAGTTCCAAAACTCCACACTTAGAAGAATTTCCAAGTGAAACTAGTCAATGTTAGCCTATGGAAGGAAATTCAAGTTACTGGTAAGTACGGTTAGAATTACTTTTTAGGATCAGTACTGGGCAAAAAGATGCAGCACTGAGGTCTCTCCTGATAACAGGTGAGTAAATCGGAATTCGTAGTTCGGCTGATTTGAGAGGAATTTTTGTCAATTTCAAAAATCGACACTTGGAAACTTTTTCAGCAAAAAGCAGGCAATGATATCCTATGGAAGGAAATTCAAGTTACTGGTAAGTACAGTTAGAATTACTTTTCAGGATCAGTACTGGGCTCAAAGATGCAGAACTGAGGTCTCTCCTGATAACAGGTGAGTAAATCGGAATTCGTAGTTCGGCTGATTTTAGAGGAATATTTGTAAGTTTTCAAAAATCGACACTTGGAAACTTTTTCAGCAAAAAGCAGGCAATGATATCCTATGGAAGGAAATTCAAGTTATTGGTAAGTATGGTTAGAATTACTTTTCAGGATCCGTACTAGGCTCAAAGATGAAGCACTGAGGTCTCTTCTGATAACAGGTGAATAAATCGGAATTCGTAGTTCGGCTGATTTTAGAGGAATATTTGTAAGTTCCAAGACTCCACACTTAGAAGAATTTTCAAGTCAAACCAGTCAACGTTAGCCTATGGAAGGAAATTCAAGTTACTGGTAAGTACATTTAGAATTACTTTTTAGGATCAGTACTGGGCAAAAAGATGCAGCACTGAGGTCTCTCCTGATAACAGGTGAGTAAATCGGAATTCATAGTTCGGCTGATTTGAGAGGAATTTTTGTCAATTTCAAAAATCGACACTTGGAAACTTTTTCAGCAAAAAGCAGACAATGATATCCTATGGAAGGAAATTCAAATTATTGGTAAGTATGGTTAGAATTACTTTTCAGGTTCAGTACTGGGCTCAAAGATGTAGCACTGAGGTCTCTCCTGATAACAGGTGAGTAAATCGGAATTCGTAGTTCAGCTGATTTTAGAGGAATATTTTAAAGTTCCAAACTCCACACTTGGAAGAATTTCCAAGTGAAACCAGTCAATGTTAGCCTATGGAAGGAAATTCAAGTTACTGGTAAGTATGGTTTGGATTGCTTTTCAGGATCAGTACTGGGCTCAAAGATGCAGCACTGAGGTCTCTCCTAATAACAGGTGAGTAAATCGGAATTCGTGGTTCGGCTGATTTTTACTTTAGTCCAGTATATATAGAGCCACTTTCCTACACCATCCCCTTTCTTCGCCACCGTGCAAACACGCCCTGTAGCGCGTTTTACGTTGGGGAAATAATTCCCCTTCAATCCTGAGGGTCCCTAGGGTTCAACTAGCCCAATAGGTACCTCCGGTAAGCGCCACGGAGCTGCGTAGCAGAGAGATGTAAAAAGGGGTACGGCCTGTACTACCTCTCTGCAACGCAGCACAGTGGCACTTACTGGAAGCACCTGGTGGACTACTTGGCCCCCAGGGTCCCTCAGGATTGAAGGGGAGTTTTTTCCCCAACTTAAAACGTGCCACAGGGCGTGTTTGCACATGTCACCTTAGGCCCCGTTCCCTCCCTTCACCACTGTGTAAACGTGCCCTGTGGCCTTTCTAAGTTGGGAGATTAAGTCCCCTTGAATCCTGAGGGTCCCTAGGGTCAAACTAGCCCACTAGGTACCTCCAATAAGCGCCACAGAGCTGCGTTGCAGAGAGGTGTAAAAAGGAGCATGGCATCAGAACACCTGTCTGCAATGCAGCTCCCTGGAGCATACTGGAGATACCTGTTGGGCTATTTGGCCCTCAGGATTGAAAGAGAATTAATTCCCCAACTTAAAACACGCCACGGGGCGCGTTTGCACAGTGGTGAAAGAAGGGGACGTGGCCTGAGGTGACATGGTTGCAAACACGCCCTGTGGCGCGTTTTAAGTTAGAGAATTAATTCCTCCTCAATCCTGTGGGTCCCTGGGGGACAACTAGCCCACCAGGTACCTCCAGTATGCGCCAGGGGGCTGCGTTTCAGAGAGGTGTTCAGAGGCCACGCCCCTTTTTACAACACTCTGCAAAGATCCCTTTTTGTTAAATGGTGTATATCCGTTCAGTAGTTCATGAGAAATTAGAAAAAGAAAAAGTTTCAATATCTGGGCAGAGCCTAACGACACACCTCATCGTGAGATCTGATTGGCTGTCAGCACTTCATCCTGGAATTGCTGGCAGCCATCTTGGGACCAATATACATGATAGTACCCCATTGAAATGCATTGTATGGATCGAAGATTTTGAGGGTTACCAAAAGGAGAACTATAAAGGGTAATAACAGACTTTAGTTACATTATAATTCATTTGTTGATGGTACCATACTAATTTCAGGAATTGTGGTGTGTTCTAAGGTGATTTTCCCTGTGAAAAACCTTATGCTGGGATATCATGAATCATATTTGAGAGAAAACTGAAGCTAAAATGAGAGCATATTTTCTGTAAATTCACATTATCTTTCTCAGTCATGTGAGAATTCTCAGTAAATCATGTACATCCAACAAGGGCAGAGACTGTCAGTTGATTCCTTTGTGTTCTACTGCAGCTTCCCAGAGTGTTCTAAAGAACAACTAGAGCTCTAACAGCCTTACTTATGACAAAGGTATGGCACACCTGAAGCCATCTTGAAACTTATAACACTTAAAACATTTAATTTAAAAAGGAACAAAAGGAAGGGGTTCATTTTGTCATAGAAATTATGGTTAGGGCTGTAGAAAGAAAAATTAGTACATGTTTCAAGTGTGATCTCAAATAGCTTGCTGTGATATTTTAACAGGAGCAGCCTGTCAGTTGATGCCTTTGTGTTCTACTGCAGCTTCCCAGAGTGTTCTAAAGAACAACTAGGGCACTAACAGTCTTACTTATGACAAAATTATAGCACACCTGAAGCCATCTTTATTGGAAAAAACTGGTAAATCTTAAACATTTAATTTTAAAGGGAACAAAATGAGGGGGTACATTTTGTCATAGAAATTATAGTTAGTGCTGTAGAAAGAAAAGTTAGGACATATTTTAAGTGATATCTCAAATATCTTCCTGTTATATTTCAACAGGAGCAGCCTGTCAGTTGATGCCTTTGTGTTCTACTGCAGCTTCCCAGTAGGTTCTAAAGAACAACTAGAGCACTAACAGTGTTACTTAAGACAAAATTATGGCATACCTGAAGCCATCTTGATTGGAATAAACTGGTAACTCTTAAAACATTTAATTTAAAAAGGAACAACATGAGGAGGGTTCATTTTGTCACAGAAATTATGGTTAGTGCTGTAGAAAGAAAAATTAGGACATGTTTTAAGTGAGATCTCAAATATCTTCCTGTTATATTTCAACAGGAGCAGCCTGTCAGTTGATGCCTTTGTGTTCTACTGCAGCTTCCCAGAGTGTTCTAAAGAACAACTAGAGCGCTAACAGCCTTACGTATGACAAAAGTATGGCACACCTGAAGCCATCTTGATTGGAATAAACTGGTAACACTTAATACATTTAATTTAAAAAGGAACATACTGATGGGGTTCATTTTGTGATAGAAATTATGGTTAGTGCTGTAGAAAGAAAATTTAGAACATGTTTCAAGTGTGATCTCAAATGTCTTCCTGTTATATTTCAACAGGAGCAGCCTGTCAGTTGATGCCTTTGTGTTCTACTGCAGCTTCCCAGAGTGTTCTAAAGAACAACTAGAGCGCTAACAGTCTTACTTATGACAAAATGATGGCACACCTAAAGCCATCTTGATTGAATTAAACCGGTAACTCTTAAAATATTTAATTTAAAAAGGAACCAAATGAGGGGGTTCATTTTGTCATAGAAATTATGGTTTGTGCTATAGAAAGAAAAATTAGGACATGTTTCATGGTGATCTCAAATATCTTCCAGTTAGAATTCAACAGGAGCAGCTTGTCAGTTGATGCCTTTGTGTTCTACTGCAGCTTCCCAAAGTGTTCTAAAGAACTACTAGAGAGCTAACAGTCTTACTTATGACAAACTTATGGCACACCTGAAGCCATCTTGATTGGAATAAACTGGTAACTCTTAAAACATTTAATTTAAAAATGAACACAATGAGGGGGCTCATGTTGTCATAGAAATTATGGTTAGTGCTGTAGAAAGAAAAATTAGGACATTTTTTAAGTGAGATCTCAAATATCTCCCTGTTATATTTCAACAGGATTAGCCTGTCAGTTGATGCCTTTGTGTTCTACTGCAGCTTCCCAAAGTATTCAAAAGAACTACTAGAGAGCTAACAGTCTTACTTATGACAAACTTATGGCACACCTGAAGCCCTTTTGATTGGAATAGACTGGTAACCCTTAAAACCTTTAATTTAAAAAGGAACAAAATGAGGGGGTTCATTTTGCCATAGAAATTATGGTTAGTGCTGCAGAAAGAAAATTTAGGGTATGTTTTAAGTGAGATCTCAAATTCTCTTCTATTTCATTAGGAAATTCTGACATGCAGACTGAAACAATCTCTTTCAATACCAGCAGTAGACTTCCAGTTTACTACCTGGTGAGTAGTAGCTTTACTACAGTGATCTAATGAGCAACTAGAGTGCTAACATTCTGAATTTGTGGCAAATGTGTGACACATCTGAATGTCTTCTTGATGGAATCAAAGTAAAAAAACTGAAAGCATTTCCTACTGAGGATACTGCAGTAAATGAGGAAATTAGGAAACTTCATAACAAATAAGTCACCCAAGATGGCCACCAGAGAAAAAGAGCCCAAATGTAGCACAAATATCACCCAGATGTAGCCCACATATAGCCCAGTGACAGAAGTGTGCAAAACACTTATTCTTTTTAGTTTTTCTGCAGTTTTATATAGTGCAGACTGTTCAAGTATTGGAGCATTACATCTTTTTTTTTTTTTAAACCTTTATTCGTGCACATTAAAAGAACAGATACGGGCCTACAACCTTCAGGCCGGCCACGATACGGTTAAGCACTGATACAAACATTACGGCCCCTGTGCTTCAACGGTCAAGATTAGCGACGAATTATGCATTATACACTGGAGAAATCCTTGACACCAGGGGGAGGAGACGTGAAGGTTAATTTTAAAGTTTTCAAAATAATTTTATCAGGAAAAAAGTCAATGAAGAATAAGAACCAAGGAGATTCGAGTCCGCCAGATATCTGCACCACACGGGAGAGCAGCAGTATCATTAAAACAGCAATGGAAGTAAAATCTCAGGCAGTGAGGTGACGCAGTTATATAACAGGATAGTCACATGAGCGATTACGCCCCTCTCCAGTGCCGCCCCCACTCAGTCAACCCCACACCCGGACCCAGAATCGAAACAAGTATAGCGCAGAAACATAAAAAGAAAAAAGGCCCATAGAACTAAAGAGAAACCGTGAAGTACCCCCCCACCCTACACCAATGCGGAGGCTACGGCCTACCCCCCTCCCAGCATAGTGCCTGTCGCCCAATGAACCCGAAATATAGACAAGAAAGAGAGTAAGAATAGAGTAAAGAAAGATAAGAAGACAGAAAAGTAAGTGGGGAGGAGCCTACGTATCCTCAGAGCGCCCTAAACCATCGGCCAACTACGGCCTCCACACACTGTGAACCCACTACGCCGAAAGCGATCGTGTGAAAATAACGTGTCAAAACAATTTCAATGAAGGAAGACAAATCGCGACGAGTGCGCACAACATATACATACAGTTCCAGTCCCAGTCCAGCCCATCCGTAAAACCATGGCGATATAAATCAATCTAGCCCTGGCCCGATCGCGGGCTTGAGATTAAGCCAGCCCCTACGTGAAGGTCCCGCATCCCGTGCAGACTAAGACAATATGGCCGCTTGGGAGAAGATGGTGAAGTGGAATCACAAAATGGCCGTCGACCATCCATAGAAGTCCCTTTGTGCACCACATAAAGTCCAGACATGGCATGTAAAGTACAGGAGTTCCACAGAAAAGAAGCAGTAGGCCACCGCGAACGATTCCTCAAGGATGTTAGGTGTTGCTCAGCTGAATACTCTTGCAGACGCGGTAAAACAGGCAACAATGAAGCCGGCAGCAAGGGACGGGGAAGCAATGTATCCGCTGTTGAGCTGGAGGGCAATTGATCCTGGGTGCCGGGAAAGCCAGATGCAGGCACCAGTGCAGCATGATCACACACAGCTATTGCGTCCCCGCGAGAGGACAAAAGCACTGGCAGACCCACGCCGTGTTGATAACCAACAGGGCGCTCACGACCCGCAGCCGACAGCATGGAGTCAAACTGTTCACTCAGCGCCTGCAAGCGAGCACCCATGTATAGACGAAGGTCCCGCAGGGCAGCCAGAACGGAGCCGCATGTCAGCGGAAGCTGCGCCCCCACATCGGCAGCAGTCCGGGACAGCACTGTGGCGCTGGTGTCCGGTGGGGGGAGGGCGAAGCGGGCAGCGGGCGAGACCAGGGTATCACCCCCCAGCCGCGAGCAGGCAGACAACACCATGTTGTACCGCCGGACGGTACGATGGCCAGGGGGGGGGGTTCGCAGCAAGGAGTCAGTTCCCTTCAGGTCTGCGCCGCAACAGGGAAACCCAGCAGTCGCCTCCTCTCCCTCGGGCTCACATTGCAGCCGACTGGGCAATAGAAGAAGGGGGTCTGCAGTCTCCCACAGCGCGGTCCACAGATCGGGGCAGGAGACCCGCCGCACCGGGGCTTACCCTACAGCCCCAGCCCGTCACGCGCAGGGTGCAGGAGGTGTCTGGCCGCCCCTCCCCCGGCTCTTCTGGCAACAGTCCGTGGTGTGAGGTGAAGTCGGGACCGCGGGGCTGGGGTTTGTGCCAGCGGGTACGGTGGCTGCGGAGCTTCCAGGGGGCCGACAAAGGCCACAATGGCGCCGGGGTCCAGTGCGAGACAAAAGCACCAAGAACTCAGGCATCCGGGCGGGCTGAGACTCCGGGAAAGCGGCGGCGTGGACAGCGCGTCGTCGCACACATTTCTCCTCGAGAATCGGCGAGGATAGGAATCAGGATGATAGTCCGAGGCCCAGGGCCGACGGAGCCGGGCGCTCAAGCGTCTGCTCCGGTCGCCATCTTGGCTCCTCCCCCGGAGCATTACATCTTACTTGGATCCCTTATTGCGTATTTTGCACGAAGTACATGAGATTGATCTTGCGAAACATTGAACTTTACGATTCTGTTAACCTGAAGATGCTCTGAATCGGGCTTTGTAACACCCGATTTTACCTACTGGTTTTAATTAATTCTCACTGTAATGTATTAGGAAAGAGGACTGTTTTTATGTACACTTTTATGATCTATGTTTCTAAATCAGATCGAATAAAGTTTAATGAATTCTATGGCAGGACGGAGGCGAGGATTATGCATATCTTTCCTCACTTTAGTTGCATAGCAGTTCAAAGAAAACATAACACAACAATTATTAAACAAAAGACTACACAACCCATGAACAATTAGGGGGATAGTCTCCAAGGCATCTATAGTCCAATCATATCACAGTCCATCGTATATAATATTGTGACGGCCCTTCCGCTTCCTCTTTCTTCACTGCTCGTCAGTTAAGTGCATTCCTTACATTCTTGGCTTAATCTGATGTTGTTGCTGTTTGTATAGCGGTTTCTTGTGCACGTTATTAGCATTATTGCCTTGGTATTGTTTCATATTCCCTGCGCAGCAGGTTCTTGCCCAAGAGCGTTCTCCCCCTCGCAGTTTCTCCCGCTGTGCGCTCTGCGTGTGGTGAGATCCTGTCAGGCGCATCTGGTCCGAGCTAGGCAGCTCTGTCGAGCGCTCCCGCTGGTATTTATGTGCGTTTGGGAATCCAGTCACTCCTTTAGTGTCCGCTTGATTCCCGACCAACTCTCGCCTAATTTTGACACCGCTATGCGGTGATTTCCCCACACAGCCACGTTAGTGACCACCGCCACCTGGTGGTGGTAATTGGTATTGCGTCTCAGTCTATTCTTATAACAGCTTCGGGGAAAGCCCAGCTGTTGGAGCACTGGCGAGGGGGCTGCCTTAAGGATTTTAAGAGCATTTGTTCTGTGCTCACACCCTCTGCTATCATGTCTTCTCCAGAAGACCATTTTTACTCCTCCTACCAGGAAGTGGAGAAGGAATGGCCCCCCAACTTCTCCCTCCAGCAGTGGACCAAGCCCTCTCTCTGGCTATTTCTAGGGCGCTGGCTCCTCTTAGGGATCAGGTTGATAAGCTGGCAAAAAGCATCCCTGGGGTGTTCAGTGACCCAGATCGGGTGGTGGCGAGTCCCGGTAGCTCCCAGATGGGGAATAAAAGGGCCGTTAAGCATAACGCGGGGCACTTGGAAGGATTTGATAAACTTACGGAGACATTCCTCAAGAATGCGTAAACGCTAAAAGATGCACCCTGCTGGGAGGAGGAGGAGTACGGAGAAAATTGCGACGCTGTCACCACTATTGTAGACGCCGACGGCGGTTTTTCCTTAGAGGGACAGGGAGTATCGGAGGATCATTTCTCCTCCGATGACGATAAGGACCCGGGGAGTCCCTGGCATCCAGAGTCCCACTCCTCTCAGTCCCGGGTTGGGAACGGGGTGCACTCGAACATGTTCGAGCCTACCCAAATTTACCATCTTAGGTCGGCGGAGTTGACCCCTGACACCAAATTGGCAGAGTGTGTGGTGGGGAAAATCCATCAACCCCTTGAAAGGGAGGTCAGGAATAGGATGAGAGGAGAGTGCCCCAGGCCCTCACTGAAGGGGAAGGTGGCACACACGCCTGAAATTGATGAGAAACTATGTACCTTTTTCTCCAAGTATATGAGGGATCCCAAGAAAGGAATTGATAGGTCTTGTACTTGGTAGGGCCCTTGACCCAAATTATTCAATTGGCGGAGCATTCAAAAGAGTCAGGATCCCCTTTGTCCACGGATATTGTGGCTGGTTGGGTGCACTACCCTAAACCCTAAAACAGTACCCCCTCCACTACCCAAACACCACTGCACTACCCTAAACCCTAAAACACTACCCCCAGCACGACACCCTGCACTACCCAAACATAACTGCACTACCCTAAACCCTAAAACACTACCCCCAGCACGACCCCCTTCACTACACAAACACCACTGCACTGCCTTAAACCCTAAAACATTACCCCAGCACAACCCCCTACACTACACAAACACCACTGCACTACCCTAGCTTGGATCCCTGCAACCCTAACAACTGTCGTCCCATCACAGGACTCCCCCTCACAGCCAAGGTCCTAGAAAAACATCTGAACAGATCCCTTACCGCTCACCTAGATACACACGGCTTGCTCGACTCTTCCCAACATGGCTTTCGACCACGCCATTCAACGTAATTAGCAATTGTAAAAACTGCTGAACAGATCCGTAGGATAGTGGATGGCAGTGGGAGGGCGGTCCTGGTACTCCTAGATCTATCGGTCGCGTTTGACACCGTTAATCACACCGTCCTGGTGCAGCGGCTGAGGGACCTGGGAGTGGGAGGAACCGCCTTGGCCCTATTAGCCTCCTTTCTAGAAAATAGAGAGCACAGGCTGTTCTGGCAGGGTATGAGATCTGACAGTTTCCACCTCCCCTGCGGAGTGTCACAGGGGTCGGCCCTATCTCCTACTCAGTTCAATCTCTATGTTACACCTCTAGCTGACCTCGTCAGGAAACATGGTTTCACGTTAGTATCGTATGCTCATGATTCCCAACTTATCATATCTACCATCAATCAGCCTGAATCTGTTGCATGCAGATTCCATGCATGCCTCACGGAAATCATGTCCTGGATGGGTCAGAATTATTTAAAAATAAACACTGACAAAACAGAGGTGATGGAGTTTGGACCCGGCCTACCCTTGTGGAACCAATCATGGTGGCCGGCAGAGGCGGGAGAACGTCCGTCCCCTGTAGAGAAGGTCAGAAACCTGGGGGTCCTTTTTGACAGCAAGCTCAACTTTGCTGCTCAAGTTAACAGCTTGACGTCTTCGTGCTTCTTTCTACTGAAGACGTTAAGAAAAACTTTCCCCTACATACCCCAGGAGCTTCAAAAAATGGAAATGGTGGCCCTTTTTCTCTCCAAGCTCGACTACTCAAATGCCCTCTTCTTAGGGATAAACAAGTTCCGACTGGTGAAATTACAGTCCTTGCAAAATGCAGCTGCCAGGCTGACTTTGGGTATACACAAAGGGCAACCCATTTCAGATGGGATGCGTTCCCTACATTGGATGCCTATAAAACAATGTATAGATTTTAAAGCACTCACATATGTGCATAAGGGAATCTATGGTGGAGCAGCTGAAGATCTTGAAAGCTTCTTCATACCATATGTCCCTTTGCGCGCCCTAAGATCACGCACCCAAGGTTTGGTCAGAGTACCAAAGATCAAAAGAGAAGGCTAGGGGGGCCGCACAATTACATAATGTGCAGCCGGACTTTGGAACAAGCTGCCCCAGTCTATGAGGCTCCAATCCAACCTTCATATCTTTAGAAAACATCTAAAAACCAAGCTCTTTGCAGCTACATAGGCCGCTAATCTCCGCCTTTCCCCTGCCACAGCACCTTTTTAGCGCCAAGACGCCTCGGCATTCAAGCGCTTTAGAAACATATAAACATAAACACTAAATCTACCCCTAGCATGACCCCCCTACACTACACAAACACCCCTGCACTACCCTAAACCCTAAAACACTACCCCCAGCACGACCCCCTTCACTACCCAAACACCACTGCATGACCCTAAACCCTAAAACATGACACCCTACACTACACAAGCACCACTGCACTACCCTAAACCCTAAAACACTAGAACCCAGCACGACCCCCTACAGTACACAAACACCACTGCACTACCCTAAACCATAAAACACTACCCCCTACACTACACAAACACCACTGCACTACCCTAAACCCTAAAACGCTACCCCAGCACTACCCCCTACACTACCCAAACACCACTGCACTACCCTAAACCATAACACACAACCCCCAGTATGACCCCCTACACTACCGAAACACCTCTGCACTACCCTAAACCCTAAACCACTACCACCAGCATGACCCCTACACTAATCAAACACCACTGCACTACCCTAAACCCTAAAACACTACCCCAGCATGACCCCCTACACTACTGCACTACCCTAAACCCTAAAACACTACCCCAGCACGACCCCCTACACTATCCAAATACCACTGCACTACCCTAAACCCTAAAACACTACCCCAGCATGCCCCCTACACTACCCAAACACCACTGCACTACCCTAAACCCTACAATAAACAAACTACCCCATGCCCAATCCCCATTACATCTCACTCCTCGTGGTTCCGCTCTCCTCATGGTTCCTGCTTCACGTCGTCTCTGAGGGGCGGTACACGTTGTTGTGAGGAAACGGAACAGCCTCTGTTTCCTTACAACAACGTAGATCGTCTACATGTTTTTTAGAACGCATGGTCATTTACCATACATACCTTTACAACAAAATTTGTTGTAAAGGCATGCGTGGTAAATGACCATGCATTCTAATAAAATGTGTAGTAATGACTTCGCGATGTACAACGCATGCTTCGTAATGCATGCATTGTAATGGTATCGCGAAGTAAAAAAGTAGTTGTAACGGCTGTTTACCGATTGAAGCTGGCCCCTGTTCTTCATTGAGACGCTTATTTGATTAATTGGGAGGAAGGAATGTGTTTTTTTTACCGAAAAGTGCTTTCCCAGCTGTTGTATTGTGAAAGTGTCCGCGTGGCCTGGTTTCACTTCCGGTGAGAAAGTGGAAGAGTCTGTTTGGATCTAAAGGAGTTCTGTTGTTGGATGGGGCCGGCGCGACACATCATCAGAAAACACAGCTAATGGAAAGCGTCCTCCCTGAAGTGTGGAGCAGTTCCATGAGAGGTCAACGAGTGTGCGTCCCACTGCAATATGACCGTACCGCATGACCCATGTGCTGCCTCCAGGGTACGGGAGGCAGAAGCGGCATCGCAGGTCCTCTTGAAGACCGTTGTAGCACTAATTCTAGATTTTGGTGCTAGGGCATTTTAACCTTTTTGTTCCTGCCAGATACAAAGAGAAGATCCTGTGTTATTCAGTGCCCTCGTTACCTTTTTTGTGGGTGGTGGTGCTTGTCACTTTGCTGCCCTGCCGGTGCACATGACTGGGCAACCCACCTCGTGTGCCATCTGCAGGGCCTTTGCTCTCGGATCACTCCTTTCGGTTTCTGGAGTGGCAACAAAAACAATTGCGCCCAAAGGACTAGCCTGAACAGTTAGGTGAATATCCCCTGCACCAGCATTCCACGGAAAATCTTGCCTAGCTCTCCCACGTCGACGAGGACGTCATAATAGCACAGCTCCGCTTGCGACACTGTATGATGTCATCAGAGCCATAAGAGGACCTCGTCAGCATGCTGACTTCAGTTCCACCCATTTTTTCTGTGCCACCGAGGCAAACAGGCGGACCGGGACATTTTCACACGTATACATAGTATAACAAATATATATATATTCACTGAAAAACCATAGGTTTCAGGCACGTTATAGTTAGAAATTAGCATTTTAAAAACCTTAGAAATTCAGTGAAAAAACCATAGGCTTCAGGGCCGTTATAGTTGGTTGGACATTTCACTCGTACAAAACCATAGAAATTCCCCCGTTATACTTAGTTCAGCTAACTATAACTCGCGCGCCCGCAATGCACTGCTGATGACGTCACACATTACATCACTCATGACATGGTCAGTAATTTACAGTCAGGAATAGGTGTATATATAGTAATCTTTTCAATAGTGCAATGGATGCATTTATGCTCCCAAGAGTAGCTTACACTAAAGATTTCAGAACTTGGTTGTGTTTCGTTAGCTATTATATGCTTTAGTAAAAATGGGATATTCATCAAGATGAGGAGTGTGTTTTTCTCAAACGATTGTATTCAATCACACAGCTACTGTCAGCATTAATTCTTGTGTTACCGAAATTGATAATATTAAGTCCTGTTATTTTGTTAACAGGAGACAGCGTAGTCATTCCCTCTTTCAACACTGAAGAGCCAGTGGTAATTATTGCATAACCTAAGCATAGTCCTTGTAATTTGCTTATTGTAACCCCATAAGCCAAATAAAAATGGAACTGTTCTCTTTGAATATGTAAATGTTTGATACATAAGAATCTTGAAGCATAGAGGGATATTTTTTACCTCTTCAGTGTGGTCAAGTTTAACCATAATAAACTCAATCACTTCATTCTTTGCAGACATCAGAAGTTCCAAGCTCCATTTATGAGTCTTTCTATATCTGAATTGCAACATAAAATAACACAACAATTTTTGCACAGTTGTAACTCTATTTTCAATGCCACTGTACATAACACATATTTTTCCATATTTTGTAATTTTGTTGCTAAACGTTTCCTAATAGGTATGTTCAGGTCATTACTCTCAACTTTATTCTTGCAAGGGAGATGTAAAATCTCATGTTTTTCAAGATGTAGCTTTGAATTATTTATTTGAACATATTCTTGATAAGTTACCATCAAATAAACCACGGGTTGGGACTTTGAAAGAAGATAATGCATCATTTCAGCTGGTGAATGAAGTTTAGGAAGCAATTTACTTGTACTTCATTCCTTTAGCATAGTATTTGTGTCTTTTGTGTGAATGCCATGCCAGATGCCTTGTAATATCTTGGTTGGCATATTCTTCATTATTTGCTTTCCTCATATTCTGTGTTAGTTCTCTCTATGTAAATTTCAACAAATTGTTTTGACATTCCCTATACCTCCTAAAATGTTGCGAGTTTGCTCCTGTAAATGTTTAAAAAAAATTGGCTCCCTTTTTACAGGTGTCAGTTGTAATAAGTCTCCAAAAACAATGGCATGTTTCCCTCCAAAGAGTATTTCAGTGGATGTTTGGGGTACGTTTTGCATCCACAAAAGAACAATTGCTAACATTAAGTTAGAAACCATGCTGACTTAATCTATGATAAAACGTTTAATTTCTTTAAGACACTCACAGGTTTTTGACATGCATCTAGATTCAGTTTTAAGTATTCCAATTTGTTGTCATGCTCCACAGAAAGTAGATGAAATAAAGTAATTCAAGTTCAAGTTCAAGTTCAAAAGACCTTTATTCGAATTTCATAGAATCCATACAAGTACAACAATAAAACAGTTCAATTTCACAGTAAATAAAAATACAATCCATAAAAATACAACAATAAGAACAGTTCATTTTCACAGTAAATCAAGATACAACTCTCATCAGACAATTTTCAAGGGTTTTCCATCATTTTACGTACGCGTACTATCAGTCTCAAAAAAGTGCTAGTGCGAAAAGTTAATTCATCTGTATCCAGGGAAAATAACATTGAGCAGGACTCCCCCAAGGAAAGGGGTCTTTGTTTTCTAAAATAAGGAGTTAAAAACCAGTTATTATATTTTAGATAAAATTTACAGAAGAATAGGAAGTGCAAGTCATTCTGTGTACTAATGCCATCGCACGGGCATGGGTTATATTGAGTTGTGTGATGATAACCCAAAGGGAAGGCCAACAAAAATTTTACAGAGCCTGCCCTTAGGCAAAATAGCAAGGATCTTTCCCAGTTGGACATGGGGAGGGTGAGGTAGGGTGGGAGTGGTTGCCTTCACAGATCATTCCCCATGTATATACCAACAGTGGGTTTCAGTAATTCCCTGCCCATTCTTTCTGATTTAAAAAGTGCATATAATGCTTGTTTGACCTTAACCTTATCTTTAATCTCGATTCTGGATGGGTCGGAGAAAAGATCGCCTTTATCCACGGCACGCAATGTTTTTAAAACTTCCGCAAGCCAAGGTATTAATAAGCCGTGGTCACATTTGAGGCAGTCTTTTATAATATCTTGTGTTAGGGTTGCTGAGTTATTCCTCCAGATCCTGATCCAGACTAGAGCTGGTCTAGTTCTAATAAAGTCACAGACATACGGGAGGTTTAATTCTTTATGACAGATAAATTCAGAGGAGGAGATTGGGGCGCCCAGTATTTTCCTACAAAAACGGTTTTCTTCACGCTGAATTCCAGGACTTTTCCCCAATACCCAGACCTCAGCCCCATATGTGGCTACAGGAATGCACTGTAATTTAAAACATTTTAAGATGGCTCTAGTGGCGCCTATTTTCTTTGGGCGTGAAAGACTCAATATAGAATTGATGGCTTTCGAGAACTTGCCCATGGCGTGGGCAGAATGCCCATTCCATGAGCCGTTCGCAGCGAAAACCAACCCTAGATATGGAAATGAGATTACAGATTCTAATTTGTCTGACCCTATATATATGGTATTGAGCTTCCGTTTCCCAGGCCCGGCATGACATAATAAAAGATTTTTTAAAATGTACGCGCAGATCTAAAGCCTCCATGTGTTGAACAAAAGTTTCAACAAGCAATCGGAGGGCATTTGGGGTGCGGCCCATAAGGACCGCATCGTCTGCATATATTAAAACTGACAGTAAATGCCCCTGGATAATTGGGACGTCTCTGGTCACTTGTTTCAAAGCTTTGGCAAGGCCATTAATGTAGATGATAAACAGCAGTGGTGCTAAAACGCACCCCTGTCTGACCCCCCCTACCTATTTTTAAGGCTCCAGATACTTCACCACCTGTCCCAATCCGGACTTGTGCCTTGAGGTCAGTGTGAAGGTAAGCCAGGAAATTTATGAGGGCCTCATCTAGACCATAGTCAAGAAGCATGGCCTACAGTTTAGATCTGTTAACTAGGTCAAAAGCGGATGAAAGGTCCATGAATGCAAGATAAATAAGGGACGATCGAGCAACGTTATACTTATCAATTATCAGCTTTAAGTTCAAACATTGCTCCACCGTACCCACCTTGCTCCTGAATCCCATCTGGCACGAGTCCAGTAAATCTGTGTCTTCAGTCCACTCTATCATCCTATTATAAATAACTCGGCCAAGAATTTTTAAGGTGTTATCCAGGAGCGAGATCGGACGCTAGTAAACTGGATCTGACCTGTCACCTTTTTTAAAAATTGGGACTATGGTACTGGTAGCCCAGGTTTTAGGCATGGGCACTATTGGTAGACTATTAAAAACATTGAGAAGGATTGGTGCCCATAAGTCCGGACTGTGCTTAATAACATCTATAGGGAGTCCATCCGAGCCTGGGGCCTTGTTACCAAGGCTCTCTCTGATGGCTGCCACTACCTCATGAAGGTCAATCTGTAGGCCACACAGCTGTCCAGGGGCAGAGATGATTACTTCCTCGGAAGGGGCGGCATATATTTTGGAGAAATGGGCCTCCCAGGTACTGCTGGTTATATTACAGCTAATTGGGGATAGATGTTTGCCCATGTTACGCATTTTCCTGACGGCTAACCAGAAGGGGCCGCTGCTCTTCAAATTAGCACTTTCAACCAGCGATTCCCACTGTTCCGTCAGTAATGCAGCCTTTCTTTCAGCTATTTTTAATTTGTAGTACTTCCTAGCTGCCTGTACCTCTGCTATGCTCCTTGGCTTAGTAGTTAGTACCCTACGCAGTTCCCTGTTTGCTGTTGAACAGGCGGAATCAAACCACCTTGGCTGTTTCCCTTCCTTTGGCAGTGGGATTGACAAAAGATTTTTTATTACTGAACACAGTTTGCCAAAATCCGTGATTATTCTATGGCTATTCCCATCTAGAGATAAACAGGAATTAATTAATTCAGAATGTTCATTTTTCACACTTTCTAATATGGCCCGCTATCAATTCCCCTCCATTTTAGTCGCAGGCCATTACCAGAGGGTGTGATATCTCTTGCTCCATTTAAATTCACATATGCAGGACTGGAGCCTAGATGCAAAGTAATTGTGAGGGGATTGTGATCACCAAATGATGTCTCTATCACTTTGGATTCTATTACACGATCTACTAAGTAGGGGGACATAAAAATAAAATCAATAGTTGAACGACAGTCCCTCCCTCTGAACGTAGGGACGCAATCCATGCTAGAGGTTTGACCTGTTTCCATAGCATTACTGAGGATATGCTCACTTAGTATGTTTGCTAATTCAAGACCCCTTCGTTCAGCTTGAACTAGGTAATTATTGTCCTCAGACCAACATTTCTTTGTAAGTTTCGTGTTAAAATCCCCCCCAATTAAGATCCCTATCTCCTCCTCTGATTCTAAATTTGCTTCCAATTTTTGTAAAGTCTTAGAGAGTGCTATATAGTTCTTATTGGGTATAGAATAAAAATCATTATCATAAAAATTGATTATGTAAATCCTGGACTTTTGTTTAAACTCAAGAACCTGAATGTTCGGGTTCCCTCCTGATAGGTCTTTGATGGTACCACCCACCAATATCCTAATGCCTATAAATAGTCCTCCCACTGCACGACCAAAAATAGGCTTTCGTGTGGTCACACTAAAACAATGGTAGCCCTCTATGTGTAAGTTCTCAACATCCCATGTCTCTTGAAACATAATAATATCTTTACCATCCAATAGCTGGACCCATTGGGGGTCTGACAGTCTTGGTTCTAGGCCAGCAACATTCCAGCTAAGGATTGACAAATTAGAATGACTAAAAGGACCAGAGAACTTGTTCCTAACACTCTGCTTAGGTTGGGTTAGTAAGGTAGTTGTAACCTCATGTGTGACTGGGGGTGAGACAATGGCGTCGTGCGTTACCATTGTCTGAGATGTATTAATTTGTTTGGAATGTAAATTTTCTCCAGTAACATTAGATACCTCTTCACATTCTCTTTTCCCCAGTCAGTCCTGACATTCTAAGTTGGAGAGAGCGTGTTCAAACCGATTATAAGTTGGAATATTATACATATACCTCAACTCATTCTGAGACGTGTTACTATTTTGATCGGTCCTCGCGTAAACCCTCTCCCTTGGGATGAACTGGGGGGGATGGGAAAAGGTAAGTGTGACATTGGGTGTGCTGGGGGAGCGGTCCAATGACCTAATGGGAGACCGTTCCTAAGATTAAGGTTTTGATCCTGGTGGGGCAATCCGGGGTTATTCCTAATATTGTAATTTGAGTCCAATTGATATACTTGGGGATTGATCCCAGGATTAAGATTAAAATCTATTAGGTGCCTATAAAAGTATCCGAGGGGGAGCAAAGTAGTATTAAATTCCCATGGTGAGGGCAGTGGAGCTTTTGCGAGTGTAGTTTGCTCCCATTGTGGGGACCTAAAGTTTATAATTATGCAATCCCCCTCAAACTTTTTTCTCAGCGGACCCGCCCATCCTACTCTTTGGGTATGAATAATCTCCCCTGCTCCTTCCATTGGGAAATTACAGTTTCCAGAAAGCCAATGAAGAGTTCTATTTTTAAGAGTTGTGTGGTTTTCCTCTTGATCCTTCCTCAATTTTGGCACATTGACTAGGACCAGCACATAAGCCCCACACTCTGGGGGTAAGCTAATACGAGCCGGAATCTGTCTCATATTAGTTGCTGCAGTTGGATCCGACTTAGCTGTCGGGGGATCGTGGGCATCATTATTGGCTTGTCTAATTGATGCCCTATTGCTTCTAGCAGTGGTTTGATCCACACATTCAGGGCTAACTGCCTTAGTTGTTTTAGGATTAGGTGCCCGTTTGGGTAGAGGTTCCACATTTGATGGATCTTTACTTGTGCTCGGTTTTGGTGTTGGCAGAGAAGCATTAATATGGGCTTTAATGTTATTGCTGTCCTCGATGTTTTTGGGTTTATCTATGGTAGTTATCCCTGAGTGTAGTTGGATTGTTGAATTATGCCCTATGCCCAATTTTAACACATGATCATCTAATGCTCTTAACCTCTTGTGTATATTAAGGACTTGTTGGTTAATTGGCCCTAAAAAGGTGGTCATCAGGGTCTCCATCCTCCCCAGAAGTCCTCATTCCCCAGCACTACGCTGGCTTCTATAGTTTGTAAGTCCTTCTCACTAGGGTAGCCTTCCCCATAACCATCATTTTGCTCTACAGGGACAGGGGTCCTCCATAATTGATAACGCCCACCCTTGTCTCTGCATTTGTTCGGCACTGGCTCTATGTGTTTCTGTTTTCGCTTCGCTTTTTGCCTCTTTGCTTTCTGCCCCCTAGTTTGCATTGGTGTACTGACGCTTTTATCCCTATCTGTGATTAACACATCGATATCTGAGCATAGTCCTATGCCCTCTGAGTGTACCTGCTCATTAGCTAAGGGTAAGGAAGAATCAAGGCTCCTATTCACGCTTGACCTTAGCATAGTAGGGGTTAACGAAAGCCTGTTATCCATAGAACAATGTTTAGGGGATGATGTGTCCACTATTATACAGTTCTAATTAGAGTCTGCGCCCGGGAGCCCCGCATAAGATGAAGCGAGCAGGGAATCCAATGAGTTTTCTTGATGCATGAGTGGGGGCAGGCTCGATGGAAGCGAAAGACGCCTTTCGGTGTTCTTAATAGCCGATGCGACAACACCAATAGTCTTCTGGAGCATTTTATCTATGGCAGTCAAACTCGGCAATGGGGTAGTGGAAGTTGTTGCAGGCATTTTCTGCTTACCATTTGGCCTGGGCATGGCTGGTATTCTTTTCCCCATATTAAATGTTTGGCCGGGTATACTATACAGCAATAGGTAACTTTCCTACCATAGAATGGATTATACTCACAGAGGTAAACCGGTATTGCCACTGACCTTAAACCTCACACGGTTTGCCAAGGGGGGTGGCCCAGCCCAGCCTCGGTCTGCCTCGGACGGCCGCAGACGACCAGCCCTTTGCCCGGGCTTAGCCCGGCGTCACCCGCGCGCGATCCCGCGACGCGGGGGCTCTCCTCTGCTTTAATGCGCCTCCGGGCGTGGAAGAGGCGTGTGCCGCTTCCTGCCGCTGAGGATGGTGGGAAGTGTAGTTCTCCCCTCACTGCGGCCGCGCCAAGATGCGAGGACGGCAGCGGCGGCAGGGGAGACAGGCGGCAGGAAAAGAAACTTGCAGGTATGGCAGGATATATGCAGCCTAGAACGTGTTGGCCCAACAAACAGAGCCCCCGCTCCACCGGGGCTCTCCTCTGCTTTAATGCGCCTCCGGGCGTGGAAGAGGCGTGTGCGGCTTCCTGCCGCTGAGGATGGTGGGAAGTGTAGTTCTCCCCTCACTGCGGCCGTGCCGAGATGCGAGGACGGCAGCGGCGGAAGGGGAGACAGGCGGCAGGAAAAGAAACTTGCAGGTATGGCAGGATATATGCAGCCTAGAACGTGTTGGCCCAACAATCAGAAAAGTAATTCATTTGATGTTATGTGCTGCTAATCCAGTAAGAGCAATAAGTACACAAGATAAGTGTAAATCCGTAGCTTTATGTACATAAGCAGTAATTACTTTAATAAGAAACATTTTTCCTGTTTCACCTTGGCTACTGACATATTGTAATCTAGGTTCAAAAGTAGCGCATTCACATAATCCATTTTCATGATGAAGTTCATGATCTGCAGAGTGCTTTGTCTTTGCATATTTGAACTTGTTCTGAATTTAATCGTGATACTAAGTAATACAAATTTTCTACATCACTTTTTACTTTGTCCATTGCATCTTCAACCCAGTATACCGCAACCATAGCTTCATTATCAATTATTGATTGTCCAAGTGAGTTAGCAGTCCTTGAATTGGAAGTAATATAACTTGATACAGTATTGTGTTGTATTTTTGAGTTATGGTTATTCTCTTCTGCTATTACTTGTTCCAGAATTTCAGAATATGTGTGAAATTGAGGTGCTGCAATGTCATTTTCATATAAATGAAATGCATCTTCATAGTATTCAAAGAGGCCTATTTATTTATTTATTTATTTTATAAAGCGCATCAATCACCCACAAAGGGGTATCTCCGCGCTGTGGGAAACATGGTAGCCGGTACACACCAGAGAACAAAGACTCAGAAAAGCTCTGTTTTAAGAAGTTTTCTAAAAGGAAGATCAGGAGTTGATTCCAATAATAGGGGGCTAAATAGAAGAATGCTTTGCCACCTGTACAAGCTTTTCTAAAACGGGAAGTCACAAGCAGGGATTTCTCTCCTGGTCGTAGGGATCTATTTGGCTGGTATGGATTACGTTTTTCAGTTAAAAAACCAGATCCTCTGCCATTCAAAACTTTGTGTGCAATGCAGCATATCTTGAACTTAACTCCCTTGCGTATCGGTAGCTAATGAAGTTGTTGCAAGAGGGGAAGTAAGGCTTTTATGGCTGGTAAGTTCCTAATGAGATGAGCAGCGCTATTTTGTACCACCTGGGGTCTATTTAGTGAAGAATCGCTTGCTGCAATCAGGAGGGCATTACAGTAGTCCAAGCGGCTCATCACTAGTGCCTAAACAAGAGTTTTTCGCACACACAGAGGAAGGAAAGGAAAAACTCTGCTCAAAATGTTTGACATATGAAAGCAGGAACCAGTAGTGGCTGCCACCTGATCTTTCATAGTAAGTTTCTGGTCTAGACGGATGCCCACGTTTTTAATCACTGTCTTAGGGATGGAGGCATTGCCCAACTCAGGGGACCACCATTCTGTAGACCAGAGCAAACGGGCTTCACCAAAGAGCATGATCTCTGTTTTCCCAGCATTTAGCTGGAGAAAATTCTCCATCATCCAAGAAGCGATTGCTGTCATAACTTCTGAGAAACAAGACTGGGTGTTTTTGGTATTTATGTCAAACGATAGTAGGAGCTGAGTATCATCAGCATATGAAATCAGGAAAAGCAGAATTCTCTTAGTAATTTAGCAAGTAGGGCAATATGAATGTTAAACAAAATGGGGCTGAGACAAGATCCCTGTGGCACTCCATAGTAAGCTCCATAGTTTGGGAACAAAAGGGTCCGAGATTAATAGTCTGTGAATATTAGGATAGAAAGCTCGAGAACCATGAAAGGGCTTGTCCACAGATTTTCCATCATCTTTTGAATAGCTGTAAAAGTGCTAAACAGTTGAATTATTTCCTTTCTCCTAAGTCACAACTCAGGTTTTGATGATTGATAAGACTAGGTTTAGAGTGACATATGAAACATCCATTGGTTCCTTGCACTCAAAACTTTACTGCACAGATATTGTCTGCTTTATTATTTTGATATGTGTAGGATTTAGCAGCTTCATAGAGAGATTGGTTTTCTAACAAAGGACTTCTGTTTGGGTAATATGTGCCCAACATAGAATGTTTCAAAATGCCTTTGTTAGTGGGCTCAGAATGTGCAAGGTATTTAATACCAGGTAGGCTTTTGAAAACTCTTCTGGGTAATGATAATACTCCTAAACTAAGCCACATGATTGCCTAGGATTTACCATATAAGTTTGAGGAACTCAAACTGCCACATGCTTCATAGCTAATGATCTCTCTGTGAGATGGCATTCAGAGTCTAAAGTGGTATCATCTTTAGTTTAAAGATTGCTCAGCAGATAATTCTTCCTATACTTCCTTCATATCTGTTTTTTTAGCCTTTGCAATATAGTTATCTGCAAAAAATTGCATGTCCATGTTTGCATTTCACTTATGTAGAATTGAAGGGTTGTGGTCATTGATCTGTTGTGATGCTTGTGGTCTTCCAAGATTGTGAGTATTTTTTTTTGCTGCTTTGCAGATGACATAAAATTGTTTACTCTTCCTTTCTGTAGAATAGGTCTTGGAAATCCATAGCAACTTTTTTGAATAATGTTTGGATTTGTTCCGACATTTCCAAAAGAAATATTTACCACACTTATGTGATTGATTGCATAAAACTTGCTCCAAGAGTTTCTTGTTTTGCTCTTTTTTAGGGTTTTCCTAAGTGACATAACATTCAATGAAATGTAGTTCAGATTCATCCGAGTCGGACCTAAGTTTAGATGCATCTTTAATCCACAAATGCGTGTGAATGTGTGGTACACATTTTGTTTGATACTCTTTTCTCCAAAAGAAATCAATTACCTCTCCAACAAGATTTTCTTTTTGTTGGTTAAGTACTGGAGCATAGTTTGAAATTTGTGGTTGTAATATCTGCAAACCTTGACAGGGTCCAATGAACATAATTCAGCGGGTGTTTTGCAGTTAATGTCTGCGATATTCGCATTTGCTTCAAGCAAAAAAAGAGACAAAACATCCTATAGATACTCAGCACAGATAAAAATAATAAACTACGTAGACAATACTGCATTTCTGAGCATATTTTTCAGTTCTCCATGTCTTTGAAACCAATACTAATTTCTCCCTTGCTGCCATGCCAAAATGCTGATCATGTTATATTCTAGATTCTCATTTTTGCGACTTTTCTACAAAATCTTGTGCTGTCATATTAGTAAAGCTAGTTCAAGTTTGCATGACATGTGCAACAGCATAAGAAGTGACCGAAAGATCACTTTCATTTAGTATTATGAAGATGTAAGGTATGTACTGACAAAAGCATGGATCCTCTGAATATAACTTTTTTGCGCAGTAATCTGATGCCGAAATGTGCATAGACGAACATCATATCATTCACTTTTCCCTGTTGGGAATAAATATGCATACCAGCTTGCTTCTATAGTTTTCCCCACATACTAATTGACTCTCTAGCTTCCTTCATCATATTCAGTTCTAAAGCATCACACACCATGTCTTTTGAGTGTAGTTGATTTATACTATAATGTTAATATATTTGTTCAGCTTGATTTAGATTTTTTAAGATAATGTATAGCTTTTTGTTCTTTTCCCCATTTTTTCAATGCTTTCAAAGTCTTGCCAAAATGTTTTCTCTTTTCTAGGTAATCCATTGACTAAACCCACTAAAGGTTCCTCTATTTTGCACTGCATCCCAAGAGTGGTTATATTTGTGTTGAAATCCAAAGGAAGGAAAGCAGCTTTTTCTTTCAGTGTACTAATTCTGTCATTTTTATACTATCTGCTTGCTTATTTGAATTTTTATTTTTCATAAATACTTGAGCCTCCATTAGATCCTTATTAAATAAAGGATAAAAAGATTTTGTTGGAGACATTTGTTTGCCATCACCTTCGCAATCTGATAGTTGGTCGTGGTTATTACCTATATTCAATCTCACTATACTCGATGTATTTATAGTTTTTGTACATTTAAAGACTTTGTTTCTTGCTTTCCGCAGTTTTTTTCTCTGTCTTTTTGTAAGGTGGACTTCCGGAGCTACATCCGTCACTGTTGATTGTGATGAACATAAGTTTATCACTTCTTGGTCTTTTTTTTTATCAACTGTTTTTTCTTTAGCAACCATGTTGTTGTCCTTACTTTTTATTATATCTTTAGAAAGGCAGTCAACCTTAGTGGGTTGGATTCCCACAGTAGAAAAATACCCTTTAACATCGTCTATTATTGTTTTTAAAATATCCGGAATAGTAGCCAGTTTATTAATTAGTGGGGCACAACTACACTCTGCATATGTAGATATTGGCTAAGATTGCGCCCTTACTATTAAATTATGTAACATTGTTATCTTCTGCTCAATTCCAGCAACAGAGGAAGCCATAGTGCGAGGTTTTGAAAAATGAATCCCAAATTGCTCCTGTATTTCCACTTCCTGGTACCTGAGTTCCTGGGCTATGATATTGCCCATTTATGAATGATAGATCCTTATACTCCTCTTTGTGTGATCCTTGAAACTCATGACCTTCGTCATAAGAATTAATAAATTGCTCACTACTATTCAAAACATCTTTTTGATATGGAGTACTCCAATGCTGCAGAGATTCTGGGTTACTCTTGTATTTGTCCTTATTAGTTTGAGCTCTGTTATTTTTAATACATTTTGGCTGGTCCAGTTTTTGCTTGGAGTTTATTTTAGACAAATTAAGATCCGATTTCAATGGGGTATTGACATCCCTTACAGTTTTCTCCCCATCATTTAGATCATTTGGAGCTTCTTGATCTGGTTGATTTGTTTGATCTGGTTGATTTATTTGGCCCAGATTAGATGATCCCTCTATTCCATTAACTTTTCAGATTTTTACTTGCACTTCTATTGGCATTGGGTGCCTAGTTGGTAATAATTGCTGAGTATCTCCTATTATTGGGCTCGTACACTTTGGATCCTCTTGTTGTGAACAACCCGTAAGCGGGATAGTTAACATCTCTAGGTCCGTTATTTGACCCCAATGGCTAGGCTGGTCTTTAGTTGACTGTATGATTCGTTCGGCTTCAACTTCGTACTCAGTGTGGGCTTGTTCACTTGCTCCTTGCTTTGGAGATATAGGTTTCTCTCTATTCAGTGGTTTAATTGGTGTTTGAAGATCACATGAGTTTGTTAGCATTGTTAGCACAGCACCAGTTGGATCTTTCATATAATCAAACTTTGACGGCGATTTTCTCAATTTCTCAAATGTGTGGACCTTAAATGGTTTAAGGGGCTGTAAGTCGCCTGTCTGTTTTATTTTAAACGTGTCCAGTATTAGTGTTTGTTGTATTTTTCATTTCCTTTTGATGGGAGGAAAAGGTGGCCGCTCCTTTCCCGACCTCATAGTACACCCTTCAAGGGGAGGAAAAGTTTGCCTTTTAGAGAATCAATATTGGTAAATGACAAAGCCAAATGTGTCCTTCAATGGAACAAAAAGCTCCTCCAAGCACCTTCAAAGAAAATACCCCCGAATCACAGCCTCAGCACTAAATCCACCGGTACTACTGATATTTATTTAAAAAAACACACAAAAAAACTAATTCATTAATTGATTAGAGACCAATCACCGGGTAGGGCTGTAAACTGAGCTTGTGGAGTAGTACAAGGGACAAGGGTTGCTTCAACAGGGCCAAAGTCTATTGGCACTTGCCCCTTTAACTCATTTTTCATTTATTTTACAGATTTACAGATTTATTTTTCAGACTCTGGTGGCTCAGCGACTTACTGTTTAGACCTTAGATGCCGGTAACAGGAGCAGGAATTAGAGCAGGTCACGTAGACGGTAGCTGTAAATCACCTCCCTCCGCTCCACTCCACTCCTAGGCTTGGCCCTGCACTTAGTGTATCCTTGGAGTTACAATGAACCAAGCAGCAGGCAACAGGCCAGGGCTCCTCTGATCCTCTGCACCAGCAATACCAGCCCTAGAGCCGCCAAGGAGGACATGCCAGGCCAAATCAAGCTTTACCCAAAAGTTACACAGCTCGTTACTTGTTGGTCGTCGTTCCACAGCCACACTGCCACTCTGGACCGGCTCCTAACTCCAGCTCCACTCCTCACTCCTCAGTTTTCCTCCCAACGCAGTTCGTGGGCCACCGCCCACCACCAGAGGAGGGAAGGAGGGTGGAACAAGGTGAATCAAAACGAGAAAATGCGAGGCAAGGCAAAACTAGGCAGAAGTGGCGGGCAGATGGACTAAAGTTCTAAAGCGCCGGCCGCCTCCGCGGGATCGAGCAGTTCCAGTGCCTATGCTGCTGTCCGTTTCGCTACCAATTGTCCCTCAACCAGCCCCTCTCAACGACTCAACGACTCCCGGGTGACCACAGTCTGTGCAGCAGCCAATACTCCCACGCACCTCGGGCTGTGAGAATTGAAGGCTGCAATGTGAGATTTAAGGGGCCAATTCAAGGCAGTTCCTCCTCATTTTTCCTCCAGCTGCGGTCGCGGTCTCAGCGCGGCAACCGCTCCTGCTTGCTCGCTTGCTCCAACTGCTCCAGCTGCTCTCGATCCCGATCACCTGGGTGCAATCAAGAGGTCAACAGAAATAGCAATGCTTATTGATTAATATTTAAATGTCATCAGAAATGCCTTTAGATTCTAAATGGATGTATTCCGAAAATTGCAAATGAAAGAGCAATTCCAATCAAACACACGTTTTTGTTGTTTTTCTCCTGTAAATCATAAGTACATGGAGTGTTTTGTTTCACAATTGTTTTCCTTTTCTTTGCTTACTGCACTTCTATGTAATACTTCATAAAAATGTCCTTCATGTGTGACTGGAAGTATACAATTATTGTTTGTGGTAAGTCTCTTCATGGAAATATGATTCTGTACTTTACGTATGTCTCTTGTTTCCCTGGAAGATGCTGCAGAAGTTTAGGGTTCTTAATTATTTTATGTATTTTACAGGTAGACATTAAATGGTCCAGGGTTTTGATGTGATTCATGAAAAAATATAGGTTAATCCTAGAGATCTGGGAGGCAACCAAAACCAACATGCACTGGATTAGTGACAAAATTGCCAGGTACAAACAGATGAATTGAGAGATGTGATATCTTTGATTATTTGATCCTTTATTTCATGTTCATGACAAATAGGCAAACTTGAAAACAGCCAACGCGTTTTACCCGTATCTGGGCTGCTTCAGGGCATCCAAGAAGACAAGTTCACTAGTTTCATGGCTATACCCAGTGAGATATCTGTTTAGTGAGTCACAAGCTATGCAACTTGTTATCACTCCGCACAACTAATATCCGAATTTGTGGCCAGTGTATGTCTTCCGCGCAAGGCAGTGTGACATAGAGTCTCTGTGCACATATAGAGTTTAAAAAAAGAGGTGTTATCAGCATCGCCAGTACAAGGCGTATTCGGATCCGACGTGCAACGAGTCTACTGATTGGGCAGCGTCAAGCTGACGCTGCCCAATCAGTACACTCGTTGCTCCTACGATGCATGTCGGATCTGAACATGGCTTGTTTTTTGTATCAGAAGTACTTAATAAAATGTACCTGTTTTGTGTTTGAAATATGTATATTAGGAAATAAAATGTTGAATTTTTGTTCAATCTCTATCTAATGCAGAGTGGCTATGGTTGTAGCTGGTATTTCGTAGTGTTGGGATGTCTTCAGAGCCCAGTGAGAGTTAGAATCCAATGAAATTTAGCTTTGCTTCTAATCTTGACGATATTACTTATCCTGCTTTCTATTTGTTTTCATTGTCACGTTACCAAACAATTTGTTTGGTAGTACTAGACTGTGTTGAGCCCACTTTCTGTTCAATCCAATCACATACTGCTTTCTTTCTTTATTATATTTGTTATCTGTCTATTGGTTATAATTGTTATGTGACCAGAAATGGGTGTTTGACAAAACTTTGTAGTATGTGTGGAACTTCATAGCTGCAGACCAGTTTATTTTATGACACAATTTGGAAGTTGGTAGCATTGTGCTACATTTGTGGCCCAAAATGAATGTAAGCAAATTATTGTCCTCCTTTCAAAATGTGTCAATGCTAAGTACTTTCTTACTGTTCAGTCTTATAACCCTGCATACATTTGTTTCTCTGGCTGACAGTTTCTCATTCTTGTATGTTAGTGCAGGGACAAGATAGTTTCTGTTTGGCTTGTTGGGAAAGGTTTCACTTTTTGTGCCAGAGAACATGCCACAAAAGCATATTTTGAAGCAAGGTAAAGAAGTCGCAGACATTACATGGATTTGAGAAAGAGGTTTAAGATAACATCAGTTACTCCCTCTACATTCCCCTGTTTGTTTGTGTGACCATCTACACTTTATGATTATCCACTGCGGTGAAAATGATGTTAGCCACTTAATCATTGTTAGACTAGAAGTAGAAATGAAATAAGCAATTTGTCTTTTCCAAGGTTTGTCTGACACAAAAGTGGAAGTAGTATAATTTAAATGCTGTAAATATGGAAAACATGTTAACGGGCCTGTGTCAGTATTTCTTAGAGATTATAGAATGACTTCCATCTATCATTTAAAAATCAAAGATTTCATTGAAGAACTGTAGTGTCCAAATGAGGTCCATGTTGCAACCTATGGACCCTATCAAACCTAAGAAATAGTTTACGCACCATAGTTAAATATGTTAACATTCATAATCAACTAAAGGTTCTTTTAAGAGACACCCTATATTATGTATAACTGATTTATTTAATTTTTCATATTTTTTTTAATTTTTAAAGTACTGCAGTACCTCTGAGCTGCTATCCCGGTAGTAACTTGGTAGTCTGGTTCCGGCAACAACATTCCGAGGGGTTCCATTGGGAAGCATCTAAGAACTCCTCGGAATGTTGCTGCCGGAACCGCACACAGGTCAAGCATAACAAAGGCTGATTACAGCTATCTACTATTTATGTGTATACAGAACACGAAAAATACAGCTTCTCATGAAATACTCACAACAACTACAAATATAAAATCTCTTGTGTGTGGAATACTTCTTTTATCATACAGCCTCATGGTCTCTAAAAGGACAAACACACTAGGAACAGCCTTGAGACCGAGGAGTCTGTCTTCTTGGATGCCCTGAAAAAGCCCAGATACCGGCGAAACACGTTGGCTGTATTCCCAGTTGTTCATGGAACATGAAATAAAGGACATAATTATTAAACACTGACCTCTTGTTTCATTTGCTTGGTCTGGCAATTTTGCAGTTACTGTGCCATGTATTACCCTTGTTGCCTCACAGATTCCTGTGTCATTTGCAAATTAATACATCTTCTGGCTGCGCGTCAGACTTACACACACTCAAATTCTCACTCAACCAAGCACAATGAAACCACTCATGAGCAAGCTGCCTATATGGAACTAATTCCCATCCTGATATTTCATTTGGTATCTGGGAACCTGGTTTATCCATTTTTGTTTTTCTGCCAAACATTCTGCCCCTTTCACTTCAAATCCTGCAAGTGATCCCAAAATGTCTTGCTTTCTCTTCAAAACACCTGAGCTAAACTTCAAAATACCAGGACACAAAGTGAACACTCTTCAAAATAGGATTCTACACACTTTAGAATACCACAATTCAACAGAAACAATGCTCAACACTCATTTGCCCAAAAAAGGGGAATATTTATTGCAGCAAGTTCCCATTTATCAAATGGCAATGATGCACATGTAAATAAATCCATATAGTGAACGCAGATACACAAGAATAAATGCATAGAAAGATAACTGCATGCACACAAGAAAAAGTCATAAGAACATGGAATACTTCACCGGCTGTCTGTTTAGCATCATTCTTGCCAACACGACTGAGGAACACCTTTGGTAGTCTCAAGCAGAAGGGTCTCAACCGGGCACAATATCCCAGGGCACTGCGTTCACTCCCAGGAGAGTTCCTGTCAAAGCGCCAAGAGATATCTGTCTTTATACTCCG
Source organism: Triturus cristatus (assembly GCF_964204655.1). NCBI lineage: Eukaryota > Metazoa > Chordata > Amphibia > Caudata > Salamandridae > Triturus > Triturus cristatus. The sequence continues at coordinate 318,611,796 of NC_140589.1, read as the reverse complement.
TACTAACACAGAGAGAGATTTCTAGAAGCTCCCCCTTCCTTCATCTGCACTGTAGGTGCTGGCTACACTCTCTGCGTCGTGGTCACTCAACACAGCTGGCCAAGCTCCTATGAGAGCTGAGGCAGAATTCTTCACTTCCCCAATCTTGGCTACAGTACGCATCACACACTGTCTTCTCTAGCAGCTCATCTCTCTCACTCTGTGAAGTCAGAAACATAAACAATTCCGTGTGTGCAAGTAACCTGGGCCTGCCTGCCTTCACAGCTGAAAGGCAGGGTCAGACAGACACAAGATAAAACTGTGCTCACAAAATGTAGTTAGAGTAAAATGGAGTCAATGGTCAATACACAATCTCATAATATATAATTGCCTGTAGCATTGCAATGTTGCATCCAGGAGAATTGTATATAGCACTGGGAGGATTAAAAACAAATGTCACAGCTAGTCAATATCATACATTGCACTAGCTGCAGCATGAGGTTTAGAGAGTCTACTAAGGTATTACAATGAGACTAACTCTCTGACAGTATAATGATTTACTATCCCAAAGGATCATGTGAAGCTGTTCTTATTAGAAGGCATTAAAGCTAAAGAACAATCTTCAAACATTTCCCAAGGACAAATTGAGAGGAGGATTGCCCAGGTTTCATGCAGAAAGATCACCTTATAAAAGGATCCTGCAAAAGAAATGGTATGCTTACGATAGGTAAGAGATTTTCTGTAAGGTTTTGCCTTTACTGAAAAGTGCAGGGTGAAACAACTGTATTTTCTGTTCCAAGTAACTTGAAGCAAACTAGGCAGGCATTTACATGCTATATAGGTAATTCTAAAGTGAATATAATTTGGTATTGAAAAGCAGTGTAAAGATCTTCTCAGCCGTGCAATGAACAGCCGTGCAATGTAGCATCTCACTGGAGCATCACTTTGTGATGCTCCAGAGGCACAGTGTGCCGGCCAATATTTACGAGGCCATACAGGCTTTTCATGGCCTTGTAAATATGGAGCAAGGCAATGCCTTACTATGAATGCAAGGGGCGTTCCTTGTGTGTTGCTGTGGGTGTTCCCACGCAGCACCCATGGGGACATATTTACAATGCCCCTGCAGCACTTTTTTGCCACCAGAGCGTCACTTTTGTGATGCTCCAGAGGCGCAGTGTGCCAGCCTATATTTACAAGGTCATGCAAAGTCACTCTGCATGACTTTTCATGTCCTTGTAAGTATGGAGTAAGGTAATGCCTTACTCTGCACGGAAGGGGCATTCCATGGGTGTTGCTGTGAGTGTTCTCATGCAACACCCATGGTTTTTGACACTACCCCAGATTTATATCATAGTGTAAATCTGGGGCAGCGCCAAAACTAACACCTTCTCAAAGCAGGTGTTACGAGGAGAAATGTCTACATTTTCCTAGTTGTTTTCCTTCTTCCACATGTTCTGCTTGCTACAGCACACATAGAATGAGGAAAATGCCTCCTTTGATGTTTTTTTAGTAGGAAGGTGTACCTTTCTACACAAAAACAATCATACTAGCAACACAGACACCCTTGCATTATGATACAAGGTTGCCTGCACAGGCGCACAGCTGCAGTTTGTGTTCCAGCACTGGCAGCAAGGACAGGAATGCACCATATATTGTAGATAAGACACATTCCTGCCCTTTCCTTTTGACGTAAGGCATTGCAGCTAGAAGGCTTGTGGCATGGTTGTATGACAGAAGCATGCATGGCTTAACCAGACATGCACTACAAAGCAGTCCCAACAATGCATCCGTCGTAACCACGCATTCCTTTACCATGCATGTCTTTACCACGCAATTTCATTGTAAAGGCATGAGCAGTAAAGGGATATACATGCTAAAGATCACCACTACCCTTCTCTAAGCCCTAAAATCCCATCTCTCTACCCCTCCCCCGTCCTGAGCCCTAAAACCCACCCTGTCCTGACATTAAAACTACCCCTTTCACTCCTTCCGCCCTGAGGTCTAAACCCTGCCCCCTACCAAAAACTACCCTGACCCCAGCCGCCCCACCTTGAGCCCTAAAACGTACCCTCATGCTGACTTTAACACTACGGCTAAGCCTTCCCTCGCCCTGAGGACTAAAATCCCACCCCCATTTTAGAAATTTTAGCCCAACTCCCCCTTGCCCTAAAACTGACCCACACCCCTAAACCTCCCCAAACCTGGCCCCAGTACTTAAAATTACCAGAGCCCCTACTCTGGCCCTGAGACCGAAAACCTTGCCCCCTTTTGTTAGGTAGAATTACCTTAATGAAAATGATGGTCTTGCCCCGATTTTTATTTCTGTTTACGAATATCCCCATGGTACTGCCTAAATCCTTCTTCAGTCGGGTCATCAAGCTTCTCATTAAACTAGCCTGGGTGGGCAAACAAGCTAGGATTAAGTGGCAGACGTTGACCTTGCCATACCACATGGGGGGCCTCGGAGCCCCAGACTTAAACTTATACTAGAGGGCTGCGCAGTATTCACATGGGTATTTTTGGATACACGGCCCAAAGGAAGCTCCCCATCTCTGACTTGAGACGCCTGTGGCGGAGCCACTGTCACTTCCAGCATTGCTGACGGAAGACCCTGATCATAGCACGGGGATACTGGTCTTGAGCAATGCTATGCGACATGCATGGCACTTTCTGCTGCAGCTACAGGTGGGTGCCCTGTTATACTCCCCAGAGATGCCCCTAGACTGGGTGCGTTGGCTGCCCCCCTGGAAAGACCGGGGGTGATCTGCACGTTAAACTCTTTACAGTTGCAGAGGGTCGGGGATCTGTTCCAGAATGGCGTGGTTAAGCAGTGGGGAGAAGTAGGGCAGCGGGAACCTCCTGGCACTCTGTTGCAGAGTTTCCAGTACCACAGGACTAGACATGCCCTGCGGTAAGTGCTGGGTGATGACCTATTGGAGCCACCAGAGGTTGCGGAACTCACGTATGTAATCAAGGCACAGTCGCCTCGCAAGATAGTCTCCAATATTTATTAGATGGCTATATCGCATAGAGCCAACCAATATTCGAAGGCCCGACTGGATTGGCAGCGAGATCTGCAACAGCCAATAGATAATGCCATGTGGGCATATTGCTGCAACAGTACACGCCGTATATCACTGAATGGCAGGCACAGATTGATACACTTTAAGTACCTCAACAGAGCATACTATACTCCGGAAAGATTACGTAGATATGGATTACGAGACACTTCGGCCTGTGATAGATGCCCGGAACTCATGGCAGATTTCATGCATCTTGCTTGGTCCTGCCCGAGAATATATACATTTTGGGAATTAATTTTAACGGAGCTAGCAAAAATGTTAGAAATAGAGCTTGCCCCGGATCCAGCCCTGGCACTGTTGGGCTACTCCGAAAACATTGTGCGAGGGAAGCGTAGATTGGTAGATATGGGACTGCTGCTTGCGAAACGTAGAGTCGCCATCCATTGGCTGCGTGGCCCTACCCCCACCATGACACAGTGGTCGCAAGATATGCTTTATTGTAGCACACAGACGGAGAATTACAGTGAGCTACTACCTCCTAGGAGCTGTCCCAAAAACTTCTGGGGACTATACACGACATACATTACCAACAGGGGACAGGAACAAATGGAGACAACAGATGACATTCCACTACAGGACCACACACTAATTGCGGACTGACTACACTAATAAATTAATGCGACAGGCGAGACGGAAACTGAACAGGGACCCCCCCTCCTCATATAGGGCATTACTGCAACTTGCTCTGGTAGGGTGGAGAATAACTACACCATGTATATTACAGTGCTTAATGATGCCTCCTTATGAAGCGGTGCTACAATGTGTTCGGATGGTTTGACGTAATATTGGATTGTGCTAAACTGTGTAACATGTGTATGCTTCACTGCGGACAGGATACTGCATATTGCTTCTTGTTTGAGTTTTAAATTTTTTGAAAATAAAGTAATAAAATTAAAAAAAATTGACCCCTTTTTAAAAGATTGTCCAGACCCCACACCGTGAACCATACAACCGAATCCCACACCTAAATACTACCCCCAGACCAGACCCCAGCCCTTAAAGCTCCCCCACCCTCCCCCACCCTGAGCTCTAAAACCCTGCCTCCCTTCCAAAAACTACCCAGACCCCATCAAGCCCTATAACTGACCCAGCCCCTAAAAACTACCCTCCCAAACCTGGCCCCAGCCCTACTTACTTGTCCATGTCAGGAGATTCCTTTTCCAACCAGGACCGGTTAGTGCAGGTAAGCACAGTCGGGTGGAGGGGTGGGGAAAGGACGGGGAGCAGACAGATGACAATGAGGGAAAATAACAAAAAAACGAAAACCACTTACCTTTGTAAGTCAACAATGTGGCGAGCGCAAGGTAAGTGTTTTTCTTTTTTTTTTTTTTTACATATTTAATTTAGTTTTTATAGTACCACTGGCCAGATTGCCCAACATAATCCAATTCAAGGCATAATGATGACCGGTTACCAAGCATGGTAATTACATCTGGTACAATTTGTATGTATAACAAAAATGAAAAACAGAACTTTACGCAGACTTCCCCACCCTACCCACATTGGCAAACTAATTTAGATATAGATATATATTCCAAGAATGAACACAATACATCATACATTATGGCCCATAACATCCAAAGGGAACTGACTCTCATGGGGTTTGGGAGGGAAGCGGGGAAAGATCAATGCCCCTGTATGAAGACCAGCAAGACCATATTTTTCTTTGTTTTTGAGGGCAACCCGGCGCCAGGAATACTGCTAACTCCGCACCCATGCATGTGTCTAGTTCCTTTCGCCATTTCCCTATCGTCGGAGGGGAGGTCTCCTTCCATAGCTGAGCAATTATAAGAACGAGAAAGAGTAAGTGTTGTTTACATCGATTACCTCCTATGCCATCAGTGCTATGGAGTAAAAACAAGCTAGGGTCATGTGGGAGGTCCCAGGACTATACCCCTTAAAGGCAGGTCAATACCCTATGCCAAAATGGCTGTATTGACATACAACTCCACACCGTATGGAGAAATGTCCCCTCCTCACTGTCGGAGCAGAGACACTGAGGGAAGGCGATGACTCCCATTCTCCAGAGATGAAGACATGTGTAGTACACCTGGTAAACATATTTAGACTGTATAAGTCGGTATCTCGAGGACACCGTGGTACCCCGGGGGATAGCCATTGCCTCCGCCCAGTAATCATCTTTCAGGCCTGGGATGTCATCTTGCCACACCCTCCTAGTTTTATGTAGGGTCGTGTTGGAGTGTGTTGTCAATGTTTGGTATATCTGTCGAATTATGTGTGTGCCCAAATCACCCATAAGGAGGCGACCCTCGAGTGGATGAAACTCCGGGAGATCCATCAGATTTGTAAGTAATGGGGTTAGAGCATGACGCAGTTGGAAGTATTTGCAAAACTGGGTTTTATGGAGATGAAACTTCTCTTGTAATTGCTGGAAGGATCTAAGGTTAGTGCTGCGCATAACGTTGGTTTCCTTTTTTTAATGTTATTTTTCCTCATCATCGTCTGTCGACTCTTCCTCTACTCTTCCCTCCACCCCACTGTGCTTACCTGCATTGGCCACTACTGTTTCCGACACTTCCTCATCCTCTCCTCGCTGATCGAGACCCTAGACTGCTATTTGCCTTAACCATGCATATGCGTAGGCGGATGCTCTGTTCAGCCATTGCTACACTTGCGGGGAAATGGCATGCGTGGCTCAGCCTGTGTTGTAAAGGCTGTTTCTCCTTGCGGCAATGCCCTACTAAAACTTTTTGCAAATATGCCCTATGGTTTTTGGCACTGCCCCAGATTTACAACATAGCATAAATCAGAGGGAATAACACAACTAATGCCTTCACAAAGCAGGTGTAATGAGGATAAATGTTTGCAGCACAAATAGAATACAGAAAATGCCTTTTTGGATTGTTTTTGTGCAGGAAGATTTTCCTCCCTCCCCAAAAACATTCATGCCAACAACTCACTAAAGTGCAAAGGGACCTGCATTGTCGCTCGAATGCAGTTTGGCTCTGGCAAACAGGATAGGAATGCACTGTATCTTGTAGATGCAGCACATTCCTGTCCTTTTCTTTTGACCTGGGGCAGCGCAGCAAGAAGGCTTGCGGTGCTGCCCTACGATAAAATATAGTGAATATGCCCCTAAGTGTTCAGCATTAAGCAATGATGAAATATATTTCAATTTGATAAGCTGATGAAAACATCCATTCATGTCTGCTCTAACATGAGAAATCAGAATTCACTGGATGTTTTAGTTTTCAAGGCTACTAGGATATGAAGACCAAAACATTCAGAGCCCCAGAAACAGTAAACTCCATTTTATGTTTGTTAAGCTATGAGTGGTTACAATTTATGCGGGCTGTATTTAAGCTATTTTGAAGAGCAATGGTCAACACCAAGCCATGAGAATGTGATATGAGTTTGATTATCTTGAGCATAGGATAGCTATGCAATCCAATATTTTTTTTAAAGATACTGAAAAATTGGGCAAGATAAATGTTAAATGATAAAAGGGTAGACTTACCAATGAGAAGAGGCCAATGTTAGCCCATTGAGACCTGAGTAAAAGAAATGTCTGAAAACATCAAATGGTAAGATATATATGGAAGTGACCAGCCATGAGGTCACACCCTTCAGTATGGGGCGGCCACAACCTCAGTGGTATTTCCATAGCCACTCCCAATTGAAACATATTGCCGCATTTTCAGAGATGCCATTCACTTGATAGCTGCAGACACGGATTCCTCCACTCCAGCACTTGGCTCATCTTCAGGGAATCGCTGCTCACCAGCCACCAGCATATTTCTCCTGTTTCCTACCGAAGCGTCTTACCTCATTGCAGGTTACCTCCATACATATGGACCTCTTGTACAGTTGCGGAGAAGGTATAATTTGATTATAATGCCGCCATACATAACTTTTGGCTTCCTGGTATTCTGGTCATACCATTACCATTCTCATGTTTCCCTTTCACAGACTAACCTTTCCTTGATATACCCTGACCCGGCTTTACCCTCATTAACATAGTCTGCTCTGTTTCACGTATTTCCCACATATCGTCCCACAGCTAAAAGGTCTGACCTTATCTCAGGTCCTGTCCCAACACATAGTCACAGAGCAGGTAAAAATGTAGGTCTATGCCACTTCTGCATCAGCTTACAGCTTACCTTTTCCCCATCTCATGTCAGTTCGTATTCCTTTTAAGAGAATATTCTCACCATGACGACTCCTCACACGACGAATGAGAAATTGAATTTCATTGACTCCCTCCGCATTCTACACTGGTGGGGTCCTGATATTTTACACAACCAATTCACCATACTCTCTATGGTTGAATTCACTTTTAATTTTTGATCTTTCCTCTGCTCAATTTATGGTATGGAATCATTTATAAATAAATAATTACGGCACATCGTTGCAGTGTCAAATACCTGTCACATAAACTTTTATCATTTATGGCCCCTTTCTGTCTTTTTCCCTGCCAATCCCATGCAGTACCTCCCGGACTCATGTTGGTTTGAATCCTGATGATGATCCCAATATTCACAGAGCTCGAAGCGTCATTTTCCTTTAGGATGGACTCATTTTACTAAATTTATTTTTTGATATAAGGGCTGGACTTATGTAAAACACAAATATATGTTACTTAATTCACGTGTATCAGGCTTGCCTGAACACCAAGCACATTTCTTTTCACCTCACGGATACTCTTCATAATTATTGCTTGTTGTGATCTATTAAATGTATGGCTGATTATTAAAAACTTGCAATATTCTCTTAATTGCATAGGATCCTTTATTATAACAGGAGCCATTGTCACTTTTACTCTATTGATACCCCATGTTTCTCATGATCACATGGCTTCTCTCGTATTTCAGGAGAAATTTCCAAAGTAGACTATTCCAGGAAGGTACAACTGGGGCCATATTACAGAATACGGCGCGCTCTCTTTGTTTGTGCAGGGTGCACCTTTCACAAGGTGTGCCCTGCGCAAACAAGGAGAGTATTAGATTGAATGTGGTGCTCCCAGGGAAGCCGGGAAATTGTGCTGCCCTGGGGACAGCGCATTCAAATGAAATATGGAGCGGCTTTGAAGCACCCGTTCCATGTTTCACTGTGGAGACAGCAACTCACCTGCACTTTTACGGGGGATTAAAAACCTCCTTGCAGCCTGGTGCAGTGAGTGACTGCACCTGCCTGAAGGGGATCTCTAGGGGGGTCCTTTAGATGCCTTTTTCCCCCTCCAGATGGCTGCTATCAGGGGCCAGTGCGCTTCCTGACAGCTTCTTGCCTCTACGCCCCCGTCTATAATACATTGTGGGTGCAAAGTCAAAGGGATTCCCTCAGGTGATAGTGCTGGCACCTCATGTGCACCAGTGCTATCTGTACTACAGAAGGGGTCGCACAAGTGTCTCGGCCATTTCTGTACTACCAAAGTGCCCCGGGAGCGTGGAAAGCGGGTGCACATGCCAGTTGCAACCCCAGGGCACTTTCCATAATACAGCCTCTGGTATACATTTCAAGGAATACTGCTGGAATATTTGTTGAAAAAAAAATTAAAATAAGAAATCAGTTGCAAACGTATGCACTGTTCCGGGAAATTAGCATTCTTAATTTCTATCCTATGACTTTGTTAATTATGCCAAGTATAATGCCTTTTTACTATTTACTTAATACTTTTGAGTCTGGCATATGCTTCAAATCCATCCTAAGAACTTAGATGTTTTCTTTTTTGGTTACTTTTTTAATTAAGTTTTATTTATTCAAGGACATCAGTAATCCATATAGAGTGACACACGAATTAACAATGAATTGTCTATGCAAGGGTCATACAACAATAAAAATGAATATAAGCATATCAACATTAAACAGTTAAACTAATCTCCAAAATCTGTCTACAGTAGACACATCTACCTCTAAATTTAAGAACGAACACAGAAAAACAAATAATCATGTGAGCATTTATACACACATACAAAGTGGCAGTAAATAATCCAGTAAAAGAAAAGATTCTGATATACCAATGTTCAGCACAAATGGTATAACCAGAGGATTAATAGTGAAGTGCCTTAATCCTGGTAGTTCTTTTCAGCCAAGTGCTACTCCACATATAAGCAATGAATGCCTCCCATGCTGCATTGAAAAATGAGTTTGAATGTATTTTCCTAGTTGCTAGTGCTTTGTTTATCCAAAGCATTTGATACTTTGTGATTTTAATAACATCATCAGGCCAGACAAATGATTGTCTTTAGTCAGTTGTTCTCCAGTGACCATTAGAATTTGCTACTAAATGTCACCCCATAACTCAATTAATTTAGGGCACAACATAGGCATGGCTAAGAGAAACATGCTTTGTTTGGCATTCCCAGAATGTATCATTACATAATACCCATAAAGTGTACATGAGAACTGGACACAAAAGGGTTCTGAAATATATATTGTGCTGCTTGAGTTGGTTGGTGTAGGAAAGTAGGATCTGCTTCTTATGGTAACCCCAACTTTTTGCTTGATGTGATGCTGTTTTTGACTAGTCTGACTGGGATCCTGCTAATCAGGACCCCAGTCTATCTGCTTTCTCCCTAAAGTGGTAAGTTCAGTACTTAGGTACATCCCAGATTGGATACTGGGGTACCCTTGTCAGTCCCTAGTAGATGGTACCCATGTACCCAGGCCATAGGTACCCCAGAGGTTCCCCATGGGCTGAAGCATGTATTATGCCAGCCATGGGTGACCATTCAAATTGGAACTACAGGCCTGCCATTGCAGCCTGTGTAAGTTGATGCATGCACCACCTAAAAAAGATATAGGTTTTCTATATCTAGGGGTCACTGCACTTAAAACCTATAAGTCACCGCTATAGCAGGCCTTTACAATCCTGAGGGCATGGTGCTTGGTTCTAAGTGAGAGGACACCCCTGTAGCCTATGGATTCCATTCTCCCGGGTTGACAGTGAAGCAGCTATATACTATATAGAGGGGCACCGCGTAATTACGCGATGACCATCTCAAAACTGGCTGCAACAAATCCTACCACGTTTGGTATAAAACATGTTGGTATGATTCCAAGCACTGGAAAAGCCCCCCGTTAGGTTCTCAGTGTTCCTGGTACCAGCCTTCTAGTCCCTGACAGCACAAAATGGTTGCTGCCTGACCAGAGACACAATTCTGCCCTCCTGCTGTTGAGCCAAGCTCGAGCAGAGGGAGGTGGAAAGATAGGCATCCTGTCACAGGGATGTGTGACCACCTCCCAGACAGAATTTAGTGTATTAGTGTTGGGTGGGTGCGTTTGCTAACTCCTGAAAGCCTGCATGAGGGGCACATTTGGTGTCCCTGTGCATAGTCCAGTTCAAACCAGTCCTGGGAGCTGTTAGCTCCTGATCTGTAATGAAACTGGAGAAAGGACATAGGAGTAAATTCCCACCTGTCCAGACCCTTACCTGGGAGGGTCCCCTGAATCGTCCCAACCCTTTCCTTAGGGTACTTATGGGCTTACCTGGTTGTAGGTCCCTAGATTCGTCATGGGTAAGATTCAGAACAGATCCAACTGCACTTCTACCGTCTGGGCACTCTGGACTTCGCTGGAATTTGTTTGGGCCTAACTTAGTCTGCCTTCCAGTCTGCTGCATTGTATGTGCCTCTGCATCATACAAGAACCTTCCAAGGCTTGTGAAGCATCAAGGACAACCAAATTAATCTCCCTTGGAGTGAAGGAGTCACTCCCCTGCTTTCACAGGCACCGCAACTAAGTCGACTGGTCTGCAGATCCCAAGCTCCTCTGGACTCCATAGGCTCTGCAACACAGGTGGTGGTTTTTCTCAGCTCTCGAGGCCTGCTCTACCCTATTACCAAGTTTAAGGCCAGTAGTCCTTAAGGGGGTTGCAATAACTGAACCCCTGCGTACCGCATCCAACTTGCAGTTGCAAAGGCTTGTTGGTCTCTTTGCAAGAAGAACTTCGGGCTTCAAGTGGCCCTCACCTTTAGCATCTCATGTGACCAGAATCTTGAGCCACACCCCATTGTGTGCATCGAGACTTGCTTGAGGTCCTCTCGCGACTCCAGTGCCTCTGGCCTGTGGGTCAATTTGAGGGTCACCTTCTTTTCTTCAGGCTCCCCTGATTGCTTGGGGCCTGCCCTGGCTCCCCTGCTTGTGGTGAGTTGCCGGGACCTTGCTGGTCCTCACCGCATACTTTCTTGACCCCCTGTGTGGACTGCATTTGCTAAGGCTTGCTGGTGCTCCCGCCGGACACCGACCCCTCAGCACTCAACTTCCTTTGAGGGACAGCTCGTATTCGGCTCCTGGTCATCCTCAGCATCGCCTGGTCCCTACAGCTGTAGAGTCAAGGTCCTCGTCATCTTTCCTGTAGCACCAGACATCGGTGGGCATTCGTCTACCAAGTGAACCAGACTCTGCCCCCTCTGCTTTCAGGTACTCCTCAACAAGAATCCACATTTGGATTTCCTTGGAAAATTCCTCCTCTTACAGCAGCGGCACTTTCCTGAAGTCGTCCATTGGGTTCGAAGGTGGTTTTCGACACCACTTCACCCCTATGCACACAGCTTCCCTGGTGTAGGTAAAATGGGTACTAAGGGATCCATGGGTGGGGTGGCTCTCCAACCTTCCACGGGTTTCCTTCAGGTTCCACTGGGAAGGGTCCTTAATCTTTAAAAATCCAACTGCGGCTTACACGTAGAATTGTACAGAGCCTGCAGTCATGTTCCCACACTGAACGCATCCTCTGTGGGGTCTCTATTTACTTACCTTGGTTGGCTCCTTGAGTCCCTAGTGATTCTACATCCTCTCGACATTGTCCTGACTCGAGTTGTGGTTCTTCTACCACTTTCTTAGAATATGGTTTGCCCCCCCCTCCCCGGGCCCACTGTGTATTACTGCTATTTACTCGGATTTCTTTGCTGAAGTATTGTGTGCTTTGTGTCTATCACCATGTGGGAGATACTGTAATGTACTATATAGTGCAATATAATAAATACATAGTTTTATAAACACTTTGGGGTCTATTACGATGGCGGGTGGACAAAGTCTGGCCGCCACCGTAACGGTATGCGGGACCGTCCGCCAGAGGTGCGGCGGTCCCACTGTGGCCATTAGGATGCCACCGCCGCTGTAGCGGTGGCATCCCCCATCCACAACATTGTGGCGTGCGGTGCTCACAGCACCGCCCGCCACAATGCTGTGGATGCACGTTGTGCACCGTGTAATGCCTGCCACCTTGTCCATGCCAATGTAGGGGGGTACCATAGGTACAACCCATGTGCACCCCCTCACCCCCCAACACCCTGGGGGCCCGCTAAGGGTTCTCAACAGCAAAGACTGCGAGCCTTTCCATGGCACATATTAATACAAGCTTAGAAAAGTAAGTTCTACTGAACTTAGAGTTGGGTAAGTCAAGGGTCTAGCACACCGTTTCTCCAGCCTCGGAGAGTTTGGTTCTCACTAGGTTAGTTAGGGGCAACACCACACCTCACTTGGTGTGTCTACTAAAGGAGATGCCAGTGGCTCCCTGCCTTCTAGATACAGTGAACTTTCGCTCCAAGAACTGAAAGCAGTTGTGTGCCTCTAGAAATCTGAAGACAGGGAGAAGTGCCAACCCTCAATGCCTGTTAGAGGTGTTACTGTTAGATGACGTGAGTAAAGCCTCTTGGTCAGATGAACGGGATGGAGTGGGTGGACATGGGAATGAAGATAGGGCAGGAGGGGAACCCATCTTTGACCTAGAATCCAACTCTGACCAGGTGGAGCATGATAGCTTCCACCTGGAAAATTCATAACTCCCAGAGGAAATTGCAGGTGGACCAGAAGGTCCCCCCTTTGTTCCTCTTGGAAAAGAGTGCATAGTAGACAGAGGAGGTCTAGATCCTCCTCAAGAGAATCCAATGCCTCAGGACATTCAATAGGGACCTCTATTTCTAGTGAGCGAGGGAACACTTTAGATAGGTAGAACCAACTTCTTGAGCTTGAGAAAGCTAGGCTTAGGCTCAGGCAAGAGCAGTTGGCCCTTGCAGAGAGTCCCTTGAAGTTCAGAAGGCTAGGAAGATTTTGGGACTAGAGTCCCATGGTGGCAGCAACAATGACCCTAGAAGTAAGGAACATTCCTTTGACCATAGGAACCTGGGCAAGATTGTCCCTCCCTACCATGTTGGGGATGACATCCACACATGGATAACTGCTTTAGAGAGGGCCTGTAAAGTACAGAGGGCCCCTTAAGAGCAGTGGACAGCTATCTTGTGGCTCTCCTTTGCTGACAAAGGTAGTAATAAGGTCCTCACTGTTAGAGAAGAGGATGCTGACAATTACTCTGTTTTGAAGAGTATTCTCATTGATGGGTTTGGCTTAACCTCTGAACAATACAGCTATTGAATTAATACCTGGTGGACTCAGATTTGACTTCTCCCCAAGAATTGGGAAAGAAGGCAGATAAGTGCGGATTGTACGGAGCCCGCGGTCGTGTTCCCACACTGCACGTGTCCTCCGTGGGGTCCCTATCTACTTACCTTGGGTGGTTCCTTGAGTCCCCAGTGATTCTAGGCCCTCTCAACATTGTTCTGACTCAGGCCGTGGTTCTAATACCACTTTCTTAGGATATGGTTTGGTCCTCCACTTGGGCCCACTGTTTATTAGTGCTATTTACTCCGATTTCTTTGCTAAAGTATTGTGTGCTATGTGTCTATCTCCATGTGGGAGATATTGTAACGTACTAGATAGTGTTATATAATAAATACATATTTTTAAAAATGCTTTGTGGGGTTCTCTTTTTATTTACTCTTTACTGTAAGATTGCATTCTGGTATAAACAAGCTGCTTTACACTCCTTCAAGACTAAGCCTGAAGGCTACCACTTAGAGAGCTTTCTGTGGTTGTCTAAGACCTCTTAAACCACCACTAGGGTTGTGTGGACTGGTGCAAGGTGCCCACTTACATTAGTGGACATCATACACCAGGCCAGCTTCTCACAATGGGGCACATCATTATTTACTCAGACATTAATATTTACTTTAGAAATCTCTTTAAGAATATCAGACCAAATATTAACTTATATGTCTATATCCATTTCATTCAACCATTATAATCAGCAATTCTAAATACATGCAGGTTCTCTTTCCGTATCATTCCACGTATTACTGAGGCATTCTGGTTTCCTCCTTTGCCAGAGACTATTTTATTTAAGATATTCACTAAATTCTGTGTGTCTCTTCTATGCATTAATAGAAAATTCATCATCAACCACCTAAAGGTCAAACAGTTCCAAACCTCAGAGGATGGTATACTATATTTACTTCTGATATCAATGAATGACAATATTTGTAGCACACAGGCTTTTACAGATTACCTAGATTATTGCTATGATTCCACTATCTTTGCAGACATTCCACCTACAATTATTGTTTGGATCAAATATGTATTTGTTACTTTGTAAGTATGAACAGTGTTCTGCTTTTATTTCAGAGTTGTGTCCTTTGCAAACTTCCCAGAGAACTCCTCATATTACATTCAAACTTGTTATCTAAATATAAGTCAAATAAATGCTCTAACCCTGGAGTTTAACTTGAGGGCAACAAATGGCCGTACAAATTCAGACGGCTTAGGCGCCCCTACATTTATGAGAACTAGAGCCCCCTCACGCATTGATTATATCCTTCTGAGCATTGACATCTGGCCATATTTGGTTGACATGATAGTGGTTGATAGGTCTGAGAGCGACCATAATCCTCTGTTCTTACAACTTAGGAGGGACCAGGCCATCATTCTTACCGAGCACTCGGACGAAGAGAGGCCCGGGGCTAGAGAGGTCGCCCTAACAAACTGTAACAGACGACTCAAGTGGCCTAGGGTGGCAAAGTGTGAGTTGGATCTAGGTAAAATCAAATCCCTAGTTAAAGATGGTATTGCAGCAACGGACCTACTCACCAGTTGCCACTCGAAGACCCTCCCTACTGTTGATCCCCTAAAAATCTACCAGCAAACGATAGGAAGGGTCGGAAATTTTTTTGTGGCACAGGTGAAGGGGGATTCAAAGCAGCCCCCTCCAAAATCAGAAAATCCTTGGTTTTCACATGAGACAGTCGCTATCCCTAGCTATTAAATCCAAGGATCAATCACTCATCAATAACGCCCGGAAAATGTATTACAATACCATAAGGTTGGCAAAGCGCCTGTGGGACGAATCCCATTGGCAAGACTTAAAGGCCGCAGCCCTATTAAAAGATTCATCACACTTTTGGAATCTTGTAAACGCTGGTATGAGGGGTGGGGCTGATCCAATACCAAGCCACATAACGGGTTCCCAATGGTATTCACATTTTTCAAATCTCTACTCATCTTGTGACACAGTGGGCCGCGGGGAGCTGGAGCTTGCATCAGAGTACTCGGAAGCCACTGAGCAGGAGCCTGACTTTGCTCTGATTGAGGTCTTCTCTGCAATAAACATGATTGCCCCGGGCAAAGCAGCTGGCCCTGACGGCATCCCAGGTGACTTATTGCTTCACGAAAAAGACCTTTGGGCTGAATTTATCCTGCGCTTTCTTAACAAATTAGCCCTAGGGTGCCCAATTCCGGACTCCTGGAAGGGGGCGGAGGTGGTGGCCATATATAAGAAAGGCGATAGAGGGGACCCTGCCAACTACAGACCGATTAGTCTAATCGATGTAATCCAAAAAGTGGTTGGCAGAGTCCTCCTAACCAGGATCAAGGCATGGATAGCCGAGGAGGATATTTTAAGTCATCTGCAGGCGGGTTTCAGGGAGGGAGTAGGTACCATTGACCAGGTCTTTAGATTTTGTACCATCTACTGGAAATCTGTGGTCATCGAAAAAGGCAGCCTTTATTTGGCGTTTATTGATTTAAAAACAGCCTTTGACCTGGTCCCACGAGTACAGCTGTGGCAGGTACTACTTGATTTGGGAATCCCTCCCCTGACCCTGAACCTCCTTAAACGCCTCCACGCAGACAATTTCGCCAAAGTCAGGTGGGGTTTGCAGGGACAACTTACAGAGAGTATCTCAGTCGAGAAAGGAGTGCGACAGGGATCTGTTTTGGCACCGACCCTGTTCTCTCTCTATATAAATGGTGTGGCAGACCATTTGAGAGGCGACAGGGTCGATGCTCCGACCCTGTGCGGGGAAAAAATATCTACCCTGCTCTTCGCCGACGATACTCTCTTGATTTCGAAAAGCCCCATGGGCTTACAAACATTGTTGTCCCGCTTCTCCCAGTTCTGCGATACCAGGGGGCTGAAAATAAATACATCAAAAACTAAGCTGATGGCGCTCTCCCCCTCAAAAAATTTTAGGAATAACATCCACCTCAATGGTACCATACTTGAGTTAGTGGATGCTTTCGATTACCTTGGAGTGAGGGTCAATAATAAGCTCAAATGGGCCCCCCATCTTTCCAAAATGCTCCTCGCCCATAAAAGAGCTACAGGGGCAATATCGAAATATCAGAGGCTCTCACACAGTAGACCAATAGCGGCGGCTGTTAAGGTTTATGAGGGGAAGGCACTGTCATCAGCCCTCTATGGGGTGGAACTGTGGGGCTTTGAAAACTTGACAGAGCTAATTAGATCTGAGAACAAGTTCTTTAGAGATCTAGTCTCTCTCCCCCTGTCTACCCCACTAGCTCCACTCCGCAGCGACTTTGGCAGATATAACATCAGTGACGTGGCCAGGCTGCGCCCTATCCTATTCTGGTCGAGGATTAGAAGGTCCCCCCAACTCCACCACTTTGCCTTAGCCCTAGATGAGTTACTAAACTTGGGAGCAGACCACAAGATCCCCTGGATAATAAATTTGAAAAAACAACTGCAGAAGATTGAAAACAACTGCAGAAGATTGGTTTGGAAGAAGCGTGGGTGACTCAGGTCCCACCCCCCAAACTAATGCTAAAAAAAATCTACTGGGATTGTGTTATGGCCGAAAAATTAAGAAGCCAGGATGGTGTCCTCACTGTGCGCTTTTTAGATATGAAACCAGCTCCTAAATTGGAGCTTTTTCTGGATTTTATTGAATCACCGCACGACCGGTCATTATACCTCAAGCTCCGGTATGGTACCCTTCCTCTCTATGATTTCCAATCTAGTTGGAACAAGGTAAATACGCACCCAACAGGTTGCCCTGGCTGTGCCTCGCCCACCGAGTCCATCGGCCACTTTATGTTTGCTTGCCAGGCATACAGGCAACCCAGACTAAGGTGGCTTAAACCTGTTTGTAAAAATCTGGGCATAAGGTCTGCAAGGGCAGCATTGCGTATTTTGACATACGACACAACTGTCCCAAGTGTAATCTGCGGGACTGCCAAGTATCTGGGTTGGGCTTGGAGGTTAAGACGTAGGTTGCTTAAGGTGCATCATATGCAAGAATACCATCCACCCACATGAATTTGCAACCTTTTTCTGCTTATAACATCAATGTCAGAGGTCATGTGAATATAACCTGAGCATATATGACTTTTTTTTATTCTTTTTAATTTCATATGAATTTTAGTTGGTTGCTGTAGTATGGTCTATTTTAAAATGTTTTCATACACATTGTGATGAACTTTTTATATACATTGAGATGAACTTTTATGACATTTTTTGCTAATGTCGAATAAAGTACTACAACAACAATATAAGTCACACTATTTACATTGGATTAACCCCTTCAGCGCTGCGCGGATTCCCCCGCGGTGCTAAAGGGTTCTAGCGCGGGCGTGGTCATGACGGAACGGTTCCGTCATGAGCACAGCTCAACCGATGCTCATGACGGAACCGTTCCGTCATGAGCATCGAAGGGGTTAAACCGCTATTTCCACATCTCACTTTTTGAAAGCATCTGACTAAGGCAATGCTTTTCTTGGCATGTAAACTATGTTCTTTTCCAGGAAAATCCTTATGTGTGATAGCATATGATCTTTTCTGCAATTTCTAATTCTGGTAGCCCAAATACACCGTGAGTCATTTGGATTTGTAATCTTTGTAAAGGGAACATTAGCTTCCTTTTATTGCATTTGAAATCTATAAACATGTTGCCAATTTCTGTAAAAATGATTCAGGAATATTAATATGTAGGTAACATATGGTAAAAATATGGTATGAAAATGTTTAGGTAGCACTTCATTGTTATCATATTTATTTTTCTAGGAAATTTACCCTTTCTGCATTGTCACTCTCTGTTTTTTTGTCTTTTTGCTGAACCATATTTTTGCTGGCTCTTTGCACTTTACTCCTGCTAACTACTGATACATTGTCTGTGCTTCCCCTTTCAACATGATGAAGTTATCATAACACTGATTGGTATATTTAACTTAGCTATAAGGCCTTAGTATGTGGTAAGAAGGGTAACCAGGGCTTGTAAGTTAAGTGTCACTAGTGGACTGTAGCACCCATTGTGCCACGCACTACAGTGATTGCATGACTGCAGGCTCACAATTAGTACCTTGGCTGTGAAGTTTCAAACCTCAAATTTGAACATTCAGAAAAACCATTTGGACAGGCCAAAACCTTCCTTTTAAATGTTAATAAGTTACCCCTTAGTAGGCCTGCATTGTATTTTACAGAAGAACATGTAAAAGTTACAGGCTGTTCCATAGGAAATGACTAGGATGCATACTTTGCATGTAATAATGTCATTTCAGGCAAGCAAACCCATACAGATTTCATTCTTAGATTTTATGAAATAATTATTAAAAGCCCGATTACCTGGTTAAGTCAGATTTATTAGACCTGGAGTCTTTTTCCCATTAACATTTTGCTTCCAACCTTAGTGTTCTACTGACATTGTTTTTGCTGGCTTTAGGACTCTGCACACTTTAGCACTGCTAACCGGTGCTAAACTGCTTGTGCTCTCTCCTTAAAACCTTGGAGAATTGACTTATACCCAATTGGCCTATTTATTTTAATCGTAAATTCATAGTAAAGTGGCATGACTGCCTCTCCCAGGGCCTGTAAATTAAATGCTACTAGTGGGCCTGCAGCACTGATTGTACAACCGACTTAAATATCCCTTTAAACATGCCTCAGGACTGCCATTACAACCTATTTTGGCAATTTTAAACTGCCATTTTGGTCTGCCTAAACAAACCTTTTCCCAGGCCCTAAACCTTCCTTTTTAATACATGTAAGTCACCCCTAGGACAGACCCTGGACAGCCAAGAAGGTGCAATGTATTTAAAAAGTAGGGCATGTACTAAGTTTTACCTCCCTTGGCAGTGAAAAACTCTTACATTTGTTTATCAATACTGCAAGACCTACCTCTTTTATAGGAGGACAATGGAGTTACCTTATTACATTTAAGAAGCTGTAACTTCCAATGGGAACAGGTCCCCAGATCATGTTTGGTGTCTTATAATGAAAAAGATTCTCCTATGGCAAAGTCGGATTTTAAATTACAATTTTGAAAATGCCACCATTAGAAAGTTTATAGCCGTAGGGAAAAGACCCAATATACCGACAAGGGATTTTATTTCAAGCAAATTCTCTAGTTATTGATACAGGTGTGGGAGAGGGGGTGTAATGTCTGCTAGGTTTCCAGTGAACAAGGGGGTCAGGCAAGGGTGTGTCCTGGCACCCACTTTGTTCTGTCTATATGTAAATGGGATGATATCTTACTTGGATGCGGTGCCAAACAATGATGCACCCAGATTGGCTGGCAAGAAAGTCGCGGCTATAATGTTTGCCGACGACACCTTGCTATTATCTAAGTCACCCATGGGGATACAACGCATATTGGATGGTTTTAACAACTTTTGCTGTGAATATGGTTTACAGATAAATGTAGACAAGACAAAATGTATGATCTTTAACCCCTCTTCACACACCAGACCATCACCCTCCTTGGATTCGGTTCCATTGGAGAGAGTTCAAACATTTCAATATCTGGGCGTCACACTAAGTCAAAATCTCTCCTGGGGTCCCCAGCTGGCCAAATCTCAACTAAAATTGACCCAAATAGCTGGGGGTATACTAAAAATGACAAATGCCTCCACTTATAAGCCTATAAGCCCTGGTCTTGAAATTTATAAAACGAGGGCAAGAGCGGCGGCATTGTATGGAGGGGAATTATGGGGGCATGCAGTTAGACCTGAAATTACAAAAGTAGAGAACAGATTTCTGCGGCAGCTGCTTCTGCTTCCCCAAAGTACACCTCTCCTACCGCTAAGGCTTGACTTGGGTCTTCTCCCCATCCAGGAGGAATTAGCCATTAAACCCCTTAGGTTTTGGAGGAGGCTATGGTTGACGCCCGAACTTCTGCAGTACAGAACCGAACTTCAAGAAATATTGTGTTTAAGCAAAGCAGTGCATATTCCCTGGCTCTCTTATGTCAAACAAGAACTCTTGACAATGGGCCTTGCGGATATGTGGCTCAACCCTGCAATAGCCTGTAGTAAGATTTCAGGGAAGTCATTTACTGAGTACCATAGATCTCGCTGCTCCAGTGTTTGGCTGCATGACTCGCAGAATGGTTCGATGGTAAAAGCATTTTTAGAGGTCAAATCTGTATATTCATTTGAAGATTATCTGAATGTGATTTACCCTACTCTGGCTAGGAAGCTTTATATACAATGGAGGTTCGGCTCCCTTCCTATAGCGTGCCTTACCGGCAAATGGTCTTCGTCAGGGGCCACTCAATGCCCAGGTTGCGGAATGGACAATGAAAATGAATGCCATATTTTATTTTTCTGCCCTCTCTACAGCAGAGCCCGGAAGTACTGGATAGTACCAATTTGTAGAAATTTAGGCTTCCGGAAATGCTCAGAAGCACTAAGGATTTTTAAAACTGATACTGCTGGTCACATTGTGTTTGCACTTTCAAAGTTTTTGCATACTGTTTGGATCAAAAGGAGTTTTGTAATTTCAAATAGTGGTTAGTAGTTTTGGTCTATATTAGACGCTGAAATTGTAGTTACTGCCCCATTACTGTATGTTTTTATTGTACATATCTTTTATTTGTTCTGTTATGGCTGAAACATTGCCGAAATAAAGATTTATTGATTGATTGATTTTGGAAAACTTACTTAGCGGGTGAGTTCAAGAAAAACACCAACCCAAATGTCAATTAACTGAACCAATCATTAAATATATAAAGCACACACACTGGAAATCTTTTTGTGAAATAAACACAAATGTTTTTGTTGGACCCGGCCTCGTAGAATGGCCCTTCGTGCCCCCGCACCACCGAAACCTGGTACCTACAGCCCAAGCACCCGGCCCAGCCGAACCTCCCCACCAGGACACACGCACCGACCCGGACATCCCCGTCCCTGGCCTCTCTCCTTTCGGCCACCCCGGGCCCGCGTGCCCACTTCATGCACCAAGATGGCCGCCCGGCCCCAGCGCGACCCGGGCCTAGAGGCGCCACTCCGGCTGGAGGACATCACGCTTCCAGGGGATGAGAGAGGGAGGAGCAGTTTCTATCGCACCTCTGAACTCCCCCGGGACGATGGGTTTCGATCGGCCCTCCGGCCTCCCTGAGGGCTGGCTCCACGCCTGCTGGGTGTCTGGGACTCCTCCCGACCCGGCCCTGAAAGGATCAAAAGACTATAGCAAGAAAACCCGACAAGCGACCCCCAGGTGACAAGACCCCTGCCTGCACAGACTCCGGACATCAAAGAGGGGTCGAACTATAACAAGGGGTGCTCTGGGGTTATCCGGCAGATTCGACGCTGGAACAACGAGAGCCTGCTGACGTGGTCGCGGCTCCTGGAACTGGAACTCACCTGAGCCCTGCTGAGTGACTCGCGGCTCCCTGAAGATCGTAAAACCTCCGAACTTGTACCTGAGCCCTGCTGAGTGACTGGCGGCTCCCTGAAGATCGTAAGACCTCCGAACCTGTACCTGAGCCCTGCTGAGTGACTCGCGGCTCCCTGAAGATCGTAAGACCTCCGAACTTGTACCTGAGCCCTGCTGAGTGACTCGCGGCTCCCCCAGACTCTCACGGTCCCGCCGGACCCCGACTCCGACCACGTATCCCCCAGCTCGAGGATTGTGAGCTGTGCGCCGGATACGTCCCTGCTTTGAACCGTTACCAGAGACAGTCCCGCTACCCCCTACCTTTCCGAGACTCTTGAGCCCGTGCTCACCTTGTACATATTTGCAGTGATACCTGTTTGATAAAGCTTGTTCTGAGAATACCCAGTGTGGTCCCTCTGTGACGTGTGGTGCCAGAAGTACGATCCTAGTTGCGAGATTCCTCCCCCTGGGGAATCTCCCGCCAGCGCCCGGCTACGATACTTTGAGGGTGGGTCTCAGGGTAGTCAGGACCCCTTTCCGGGCTCCTCTGAGGTCGCCGTCTAACAGTTTTTATATGCAAATCCGATTAAAAAGGAGTACAAGTGAACAATTGATTCAGCAATAAATCATGAAAAAGGAAAACCTGAGTCTTCTCCACATTTCATGAAGAAACATCTATTCCAGTGAAAACAACAGAGATGTATCTCATACTGAGAAAAATAATAATCAACTGAACATAATAAATATTGTAGAAATAGATGATGGAGTCGACGTTTCGGTCTTAGATGGCATCAATCCGTCAGACCATCTTCAGGACAGTAGGTATTGCATAAAAAGACCCTTTATTGATTGCAATTAGCACGAAAAATCTTTATCGTGGAAAAGTCGTTCTCACTGCTTCTGTAACAGATCCTGGTCAAGTTACTGGCAGTAAATTCGAGTAGTGGGGATAGCCCTTCCTCTTTTATTTTCTGAACTGCGTGACAACAGTTTTTTGCCGAGGGATGGGAAAGCTAACGTCAATCCACACGCAGGAAACCAAACGGTGTGTGCTTTATATATTTAATGATTGGTTCAGTTAATTGACATTTGGGTTGGTGTTTTTCTTGAACTCACCCGCTAAGTAAGTTTTCCAAAATCAATAACTAGAGAATTTGCTTGAAATAAAATCTCTTGTCGGCACTTTAACTTTTTATTTAACCATTAGAAAGTTCGCATTTTCCTTCATTAGCCATTTAGTGCCAGCAGCCTTTCTATAGGTCACATGACTGGGTGTAGCTGACAATTGGGCTTTGTGTATTCCTCCTAGAAAGTGCAAACACAAGGAGATGATGGACAGAGCACTGAAACTTTTCAGACACTCACCCCCAGCCACAGATCTAGGTTGAATCCATCATTGTTCTTTGGCTCACATTGCCAACCCAGTTCAGACCCAGCCATAAGCAAATCAGTATTGACCCTGTTCCTCATGAGAACAGTCGAGCTCAAACTACCAAGCCAGGTCTTCCCTGGACAGGCAATAAGTTTCCTGGGACCAGTTTTGGGGTAACACCCCTCATCTGCCAAGCTTGCTTGAATGTTTAGACCTGGCAAGAGGGTTAACTTGATAGATCGACATGGCAGTTTAACACTGCACACACAGGCTCTTCAGTGGCAGGCCTTAGACGTGTTTAAAGGGCTACTTAATAGGGGTGGGCGGAATTTGCGAAATTAACTTTCGCAAACTATTGCGAAAATGCTGAAAATCTCCGCAAACACGCCGGAAATATCGCGAAGACGCGGACGTTTTTTTCCCGTCTGTTCGCGGTATTTTTTGCGTGATCGCGGTTCGCCAACTTACCCATGCAGTTGCTCACGGGCGCGGCCATCTTGTTTTCACTTGTCCCGCCCTCTCGGGATGCTTACTTCCTGTTCCAGGTCGCGCAATGCATATTCGCGCCTGTTCGCGGTAGATATTTCCTGTTCGCGACCGCATTTACTTGATCGCGTTGCTTGAGCGAACTTGCACACGTGGTCACAATGGGCACGGCCATCTTGTTTTTCACTCTATTGCATGGTTCTGGGGCTTGATTTTGAATCCTCCCTACATCTTTTCAATCCTTTGTTTAAAGCCACTTTTTTTTAATCTTTCTTATTTATTATTTCTCTAACTATTTTCCTGCTTCTATATTTTTGGTTTTTGTCTACTTTTTTTTTTTGTTTTTTAGCTACCTTTTCTCTCTTTCTATTGCCTGCTATTTATTTCCTTTACTTCTTTAATTTTATTGCCTTCTCTTATCCGCCCCGTCCCAGAACCATGTCAAAGGGTAGAGCTGGTTGTCGCAGCCAGAGCAGCTGGCGCCCACAAGGGGTGCAGGCTCGGGCCTTATTTGGGGAGGTGGATTTGGCTGCACTCATTTTCTTTGTGCAGCGCCACCTCCCCTCAACCCTGGCAGCAGGTGGCAGGCCTGGGTCCGGGTACGACCTCCGGGAGCGTCGGCAGCGGTGGGGGAGGTGCGCCGGGCAGTGTTGCGCTTCTCTGGGGTCCGGCGCACCCAGGCGCAGCTGACGCACCAGTGGTCCGACATCCTGGACCGTGAGCAGGACCTGCTGGACCTGCTAGGAGTGGAGGTCCCGGGGCTTGGTGAGTAACTATTTAATTATTACTACTTTGTGTCTGTTCTTCTGCTCTGTGTTATATATTGCGAATATCTTTTTTTTCTTCCAACCAGCTAGAATGTTGCTGCTTACATTCCAGGTCAATTACGTTTAAAAGTCTTCTGTGATTATGACACAGGTGCTCTTCTGCGCTACTACTAATCTTACTTGTTTGCAACTTTGCGTTTGTGCTCGCTTAGCGTGATTCTGTAGGAGTTTATTTTAGAGAAATTAAGTTACGTAATGCTACAGTGACTCTAGTCCACTCCTTACTTTGTCCTGTCACTAAGAGATAGGGGCGGATTGATACTTAGGTTTAGGTACTTTGTATGAGTTTCTAATTTGTTAGTGGTATGCGTGATGCCCCCTCAGTTACGTGGCGTGCTGCTAGTACGGCAGTCTTTATTAGAACCTTTTCTAGTTTGTTCAATGAATGGTGGTAATTGGCTTAGCACTAGCAGAACATCAGCATTAATCAATCAACCCAAAATTTGGTGTATACAAAAAATGTAGTCATGTGTCCTCCATTTGACCATATGCATTGTTGAGGAATAAAAGAAGTGGAAATGCATACTTAATGTACAATTGGCATGCCTGGAATAGGTGGGCTAAGTTGGGTGGTACGTCGTACTTAGGCTTAGTTGTAACTTAATATTCTGGAATCAGAATGGAAGACTGGATTACTGTTGATAAATAGTAACTTAAGTAGTCGATCCACGAATCCCCCGATACTACTTGTTGACCAGATGAGATCGGTCAATTTAGTTATTGCAATTGTTGTTTACATAAGTGTTTTTTGACCCGTCTTTAAAAATATTGTATTTGTTTGACACCATCCATCAATGTTTGTCTCTTTCTTATATCTTTCCTGTTCATCAGCACCCAGGGGCAGACAGACAGGGAGTGGGCAGTCGGCGGGACAACAGCCCGAACACCAGGAGGACACCAATGAGGGCTCCTCTGCTGGCCCCAGTAAGTCTTCTTGTTTTTAATAATATTTCTTATTCCATAACTTTTACTGCACCATATTTTTCACGAACTATTGTTTCAGTTTCCCAATGCTATTTTTTACCAACAATTATCCTTCCATCTGTACGGTTTAAAAAATCTTGTTATCCCTGCCTCTGCTATGATGACTCTCAGTACTACTACTACTATCAGTCTGTCTGTACTGTAGTAGCTAAGCTTGCCCAGATGGCCACTGCCACTCTTTCTGTGAAAGGTTGTAATAAAACTCAGATTCACCAGTAGCTTTAGCCATGGAGTCCAGTCCTTTGGGTCGTCCTCTTGTACTACTTCTAGTCTTATTGATCTTGAGTCTTTGTTAATCTTGAGGCTTTGACAGTTCACAGCAACAAATGCCCAACCATATTTATTACTATTTTGATATGATAGCCTATAGGACAAAGTACTACTGTTGTAGGGATCTTGCACATACAGACCTTTGCACAAGAAAATAGGATGTTGGTGATGGTAGGTTGGACCTTCCTCACACACCTCAATCAGAAATTCAGAACCCACCACAATCCCCTGCTCGACTATAGTACTGTCTTGTCATAACTATTGGGTCTCCGAACCGTCCCCCCAAGATACCCAACAAGCAGACAACCCAGAACATAACACACCCAACCTCTCAGTCGTGGAAGCAATGCACATGCACACCCTTACTTTAATTTGCTCACTCGTGTAAGTTAGTCCACACCAAATACCACAAAGTCTATGTAAGTTCAAAATGTTTATTTTGAATTGAGAAGCTCTGTACATTGTTCTATTATAAAATGCAGCACCAACCGTAAAATCAATAACATTAAAACAATAAACATTGTTACACTTACTTACAGTTGGGAATTAAATCATGATACAAGCACTTCATAAAAAAGTGGTTTGTTAATGTTTTTGTTGACCGCTTGTACGCAGCGCGTAGACAGTAGCAGTGTGAGGCAGGTCATGTGGGCTCAAAGATGTCTTATACAAAAAGCTGCAAGGTAATGTCACATGTGCAAAAATAAAAGACACAAAGGTAAAATGGTTGCATGGCTCGGGCTAACTAAGCAAAGGCTAGAATGACCATATATAACTATTAGTGTCTACTCTACTACTACCTGATTTGTACTAGTGATGTATGTTAGTATACCATTAACTCATTTTTCAACCTTGCTACTGATCAATAGGGGGAGCTGTATATGACGCCTAATAAATGTGTAATGTTTTCTAGGCGCACTACCGACCACCGTTGCCGGGGCCAGCGAAGGCGACATGGCGGGGGAGGATGCGGCAGTTGCTGCAGATACCGACGATGGAGCGGTAGGGGGAGTGGCAGCACCAGTGGCGGGCGGTGGTAAGTTAGATTCATAATCCTTAACTATTGTTGAACTTGACAGTACACTCACTGCAAGGGTGTACTATATGTATACTGTACTGTTGAGAATTAGGGCCCCATTAGGATGGCGGGCGTATTGCCCCCGCCGGGCCGGCGGTATTCACCGCCGACACCACAGGGGCAAACCTCCCGCCATCCCTGTAGAAAAGAGTCAGACCTCCCACATGTCGACCAGGCGGAAAAGGGTTCAATATGGTGGTGGTGTCTCTCTGAACACACCGCCAGCCATATAATCTGCATTTTGGAATGCCTTTGCGTGGCGGCATTGCCGTCCGCCACGGAAAGGCATGCAGACATTGCAGAGTATGCTTGGGGGCCCCCATGGAGGGTACCTTATGCTATGGTACCCCCCTTGCCTTTCAAAGCAAAACGTGACAGGCTCCGCGCAGGGACTGTCATGTTGTGCTTGGAAAAGCAGCACATCATGTATTTTTAGCATTGCTTTCGGCAACGCCAACCAGAATGTAAAATAAAAGGATGCGCCCGCCACTGTACCGGGCACATCCTCCTAATTAATCGTCCCCACGGGACCCCCACCCTTTTTAGCATGAGGATGGCGGGCGGACAAAGTCCACCCGCCATCCGATGTCCTAAGTAAGTATGAGTTGTTGTGAACGTTTGAAGAGTGAACTAGAAGACTAGAATCCCTTTAATTGGCATAGGAGCGGGAGTATTGAGTAACCAATGGCCTCATCTATCTGATTTCAACTCCGCTTTGAAAGTTTTATGGAGAAGAGCACCTGGTGCACTGTTCAACTAAAAAGTGAAAGACGGGTGTAAGGAAGAAGGACGGGCGAGATTTAAAATGTTATGTACTACTGTGCTTTATAGTGCTACTCTCTACCATGCCACTATGTGTATAAATAATTAACTTTTCTTACTGTTTTTCTAAGAGTATATTTTACAATTGTCTTGTTTTTTTCTTTTTGATACACAGCTACTCCTAAACTCAATCTAAAGGAGTTGGCCGCCAAGGCACGGTGCCGGAAGCTTGAGGCAATCCAGCGTGAATACCGGCAGCTGGTGGTCTTGGCAGAGGAGGAGGAGGAGACTGCAGCAGCACTTGAAGCCTCCTCCAGTGCCCCGGGCCCCAGCCACTGCCCTCCAGCGGTACGGCACCACCGTCTGGCGGCTGCCCGCCACCACCGCAGTGCCATCTCTGGTGCCCCCCCACTGTGGCTGCATCTGCCGCGCCCTCAGATGCCGCTTCGCCCGTTTAGAGGAGCAGATGCGTGTTCTCCTTCAGTCCCGCCCCACACCTTAGTCCCTGTCTTCAAGTTCTGCCCCTTTTTTAATTCTTGTTTGGGTCGGTGGGAACTGGTTTGGGCGTTGGGTGTTTGCTTTTCTGACTACTATTTTCTCCTGGACTTTCCTACGGACATTGGTTGGGGTTAGGGAGGGGTGTGGGTCAGCTTTTGTGGGTTTTTAGTTTATTTTTGTTAGGGTAAATTAAATATATTTTTCTACGTTACATGCAATGTTGTTAATGTTTTGTAGGTGGGGTTACTGTTTTACATCACACTGTTTCCTTGCTGGTGCAAGTCCGCCAATAGCCAGTGTTTGATTTAAATAATTGGCTGAGATAGATGCGACACCCCTCACTGATTGACTTGTCCTACTAGTACTTTCAGTCTCTCCTCTAGTCTATGCATTCTTTATCTGGACTCAAAGGGGTGTGTGAAATTGAATTAATTGAAAACATGTCCATTATTAATTCTGCTTCCTCCAAACTTCTCTCTTACCTGTGGTTGATGTTTAACTTAGGCACAGCAATGGCTGCATGGTGAAGATGATTTCCTTTTTCTAACATGCCATGTTTGGGGTGGTGGTGGTAGTATAGTAGTAGTAGTAGACACTGGCAGGGCAGCAGCATTTGCAAAAAAAGAAAAGGAGACAGTCAATCGCCTTTGAGAGACTGTTAGAGGAGTAGTAGAATGAAGTACAGTACAGAACTTACCGAGCAACAATAATATGCTAAAATATTTTACAACAAAACATAATGGTGGTTGGGATAGCCTACTAGACAGAGTTACAAACTATAGTTGTGTCGAGTCACTTGACTTGGCCTACAGCCTAACAGTTAGTGCTGTGTATGAGGAATGACAACAAACAAATCCAATCAATGCCGGCAATTAATGCTGGGGTATATGTTCCTTTGTTAAATAAAATAACCTCTGAAATATCCTACTCATGGGTGGGCAAGCGGAAGAAGATCATCGGTCTGCCTTGAAATTGAAGTACTGTTGCTTTCGCCACATCCGCCCCAGCAAGCGTGTGATTAAGTATTGGTGTACGTTTAATTTAGTCACACCTCGACAATAAGTCACACAGCCCGGGGGAAGAGGGTTAGGGTTTGTTGAATGGATGGGAAGGGGGTTTTGGGAAAGGTTTGACATTGAAAAACAGTATGCATGGACAAACAAACGACAATCTTTGAAGACTACCATATCCATATGTTTAAGGGAGAAAAAGGAAATGCATGCCTGATGATGAGAGACCCGGATTACATACACTTCTTGTTCTGTTGTTCCGGCCTTAATACTTTTACAGATAGCAAATAGAAATTTTAAATATTGGTAGGGAAGAATCGTAAACGGAGAGCAAACCTAATGATGATAATAACAACAACAAGAACACACTGTTGTAAAGATTGTATACAAAAAAATTATTCAAATTATTTAAAAGAAGATAAAAGTTGATACTGTTACTGTGTTATCCTGGTAAAAAATGTGAACTGGATTTGCATCTCGGCATTCCTCTTGGTCCTCTCGTCCATCAATCTTGGGTGTGTCGCCACTCGCCACTGCCCGGCTGGAAAAAAAATGTCGATTTATTGGTAAGGTAAGTGTGCATTGTAATGTTTTCCAAAGTATAGGGCAAGGCCCGGCCTGTAATTATAGATGGAAAACCAAAGGGGATATTGAGAAACAAAGTTGAAACAAATGCACAAGTTATGGTGTAGTCTCACTATTTCTCTTTCTCTCCTCTCTCTCACTCTTTCTGTCACTCTTCCTCTCTCTCGCTCTTTCTCTCTCTCTCTTCCTCTCTCTGACTGTTTCTCTCTCTCTCTTTGTCTCTCTCACTCTTTCTCTCTGTCTTCCTCTCACTCTTTCTTCCTTTTTCTCTCTCTTCCTCTCACTCCCACTGTTTCTCTCTTTCTCTCTGTCTTCCTCTCACTCTTTCTTTCTTTTTCTCTATGTCTTCCTCTCACTATTTCTCTCTCTCTCTCTTTCTCTGTCCTTTGATGGAAGCATGACACACAATCATATCTTGCTTTTTATCTAACAGGCTGTGATTCACGAATCGCCGTCCCCCCAACACCACTACAACTGAATGTGTGTACGACCTGCGATGATACGTGGCCATCCAGACAACTTCTCAGAAAGCTGCTTCGACACGTGGTGCACCCTCTTACACAAACACTGGTGGCAGAAGGTGAGCAGAGAGGCTTCTTTCCACAGCAGCGGGCAGTCACCTCTGGGCGGTGTTAGTGGATAGTGTGCAGCAGCCTGGGCGCACAAGAGTGCACAGACACCTCCGAGCAGTGGGAGTGGCTAGGCTGCAGCAGCCTGTGTGTGCATTGCCGAAATAGAGAATTAGACATATGCAGTTGTATGTACTCTGCAATTACTAATTATATACTATCTTTCAGATGAATAAACTTGAAGGTGCACTATGTCCAGGCACGTGGTTGGAGACACACCGATGGCACAAAGGTGAGCTGCGAAGATTTTCTCCAGTGTCAACACTCCTTCTCCCTCTCCATCTCTTCCTTTCTCTCACTCACACTTTCTCTCTTTCTCTGTCTCTTCTTCTCTCTCATTCTTTCTTTCTCTCTCTTCCTCTCTCTCATGCTTTCTCTCTCTCTCTTTCTCTCTGTCTTCCCCTCTCTCACACTGTTTTTCTCTCTCTCTTTTCCTTGTAGCTTATTCTTTCTCTCTTTCTCTCTCACTCTTTCTCTGTCTTCCTCTCTCTCTCACTCTTTCTCTGTCTTCCTCTCTCTCAATTCTCTCTCACTTTTCTGTCTCTCTTCCTCTCTCACTCTTTCTCTCTCTCTCTTCTTCCTTCTCACAATGTTTCTCTCTTTCTTTCTTCCTTGTATCTCACTCTTTCTCTCTCTCTCTCTCTCTTTCTCTGTCTTCCTCTCTCTCTCACTCTTTCTTTGTTTCTCTCTCTCTCCCTCACTCTTTCTCTCTTTCTCTTTCTCCTTTGCTGGACGCATGATGTACCATCTTATCTTTCTTTTTGTCTTGCAGGCTGTGATTCACAAATGGTCCAGCGATGACATGACATGGCTGTACATAGTTTTATTTGTTGTTGTGTTATTTTCATAAAATATTTTGTATGTAAATCCATACATGACTAAGATTCTTATTTGTCCAACCTAACATGACTGTCACATTTGTTTATGGGGGATGGGGGTGTGGGGGGATGGCGGACAAGGAGCTCCTGCTAGGGGATGTCGGAGCAGTGCTGGGTGTCCGAACTGCATGATCGTTGCCTCCATTGCATCTGTTCTCAGAGACTTATGAGCCAGCGGGTGGGCTGGCTCGTAGATGAAGAGCTGTGAGCTGACTGGCAGGCTCATGGAGGGAGGACCGCGGCTCGTCAGTTCGCAGAGGGAGAGCTGCGGCCCAGCTCACAGAGCAACACCTGAGGGCCAACTGGTATAGGGAAAGGTGCGGGCCGTCGGCTTCCAAAGGGATAGCTGAGGAACAGTGATGTGGGGAGAGGGAGCGTAAACGGGGTATCTCGCAGAGAGAGACCTGCGGTATATTTCCAGTCTTGGCTTCCCAGATACAACTGCAGGCCCAAAAACTCACCCCCGAAGAGCTGTGAACTGACAATACAACACTGAGGGAGACTTGCGGACCCAAGAATGTTGTTGGAGGTATGCTGTTGATGGGGGAAAAGAGTGAGTTACCTGCTGATGTAGGGAGACGCAGTGTGAAAGAGGTATCTCGCACAGACAAAGCTCCGGCATATGAAATTGCCCCGGGACCTTTCTTTTATATTTCCACTCGATGTGAGGCAGAATATGGCTGTTAACACTTCCTGGTTTGAAGTGTTAGCAGCAAATAAGAGGCAAGTTCGTGCTTGGGAGTTAGGCACGTCCAGATATATATATCTTTATTTCCTTTAATATCTGAAAAACTACTGAACGGATTTACACCATTTCAACAAAAGCGCGCTTTCTGTACCAAGACCTTTCTCCCTGCCAAATTTGGCATACTTCAATTCTGCAGTTTGACCTGTAGCCTTGTCTAAAGTTTCCTATAGAAAATGCACTGAGAAAACACTTTTTCCGACCCCCTTTCTTCTCAGTCTCCCCTTGACCAATCACCCTGTAATATGTCTTCGCAGCTGGTTGGCCCCGGTCATGAGTGCAAATATCTCGCAATAAACTTGCTTTCAATCAACAACCAACCTTGTACATCCTCAATACACCCCCACACTTTCAAGATACGAGCTGATCAAAAAAGACAACTTTCTGGAAAATTTAGTAATGATTCGTCAAACAATGCCAAAGTTATTAGCACATGGAGGGCTCCCAGAGGGGAGCTGCGCAAGCCCCCTCCCAACATGAGTGAAGCCCTGGGTCTGCAGGGACCACAGCAAGCCCCCGCAGCCCCAGCGAGCCCCCGCTATTATTTTTAATAAAATGCCCCGGGACCTAGCCCATCCCGGGGTCTCATTAAAATAAAATGCGGGAACCCGCGACCCCAGTGCAAATTCCGCCGATATATATATATTTTTTTTAAACGCTTTCTTGGCCCCTGAGGCTCCTTCTGGGACCTCCTTAGCAGGCCTAGGGGGTCAGGGTGTTTCTCTTGTTTTATACCTTTGTTTCTCTATTTTCTGGTGACTCACTTCTACCGAGTCACAAGATGGCTGCCAACACTTCCTGGTTTGGAGTGTTGACAGCCAATCACAGTGAAGCTCATGCATGGGACTTAGGCTCCGCCCAGATATTTTTCTAAATTCTCAGCAACTACTGAGTGGATTTACACCATTTAAAATAAAGGTCGCTTTCTGATCCAAGCACTAACTTTTTGCCAAATTTGGGGTAATTCCGTTCAGTAGTTTCGGCTCTAGCCTTGCACAAAGTTTCCTATGGGAATTTGATTTTTTGACTCTTATTCTTTGAATTTCTCAAAAACTACTGAACGGATTTACACCATTTAAAAAAAAGTTGGCTTTCTGAACCAAGCTCTACCGTTCTGCCAAATTTGGGGTAATTCCGTTCAGCAGTTCGGGCTGTAGCTCGTCGTAAATTTTCCTATGGGACCCCCCTTTTTTCTCAGCCCCCGCTTGATGAATCACCCCCAAACTTTCAGGATAGGAGACGAAATGGATAGACTTTATTTTGGGAGAATATCGTGAAGATTCCTCAAACGAGGCCAAAGTTATTAGCAAATCAAAAAATGCTTTTCCTATGGGAACTAGGTTGTAACTATAACTACCTACTAGCGACCGCCAGTAGGTAATATATATACCTAGAGCAGAAGAAGATCCTCGCCCTGCCTTGAATTAGTGTTGCTTACTTGCTTTCACCACATCCGCCCCAGCAAGTATGTGATCAATTATTCGTGTAAATTGAATTTAGTCACATCTCAATAATTCACACAGCCCAGGGGAAGAGGGTTAGGGTTTGATGAATGGTTGGGAAGAAGTATCTGAGGGAAAGTTTTGACAAAGACAAACACTACACATAGACAACACACAGTCTTAGCAGACGACCATCACAGTCATAAATCTGTTAAGGGAGAAAAAGGAAATGCATGCATGATGTGTTAATGATAAGTAGTACTAAGTAGACTAGTAGACAGTATGGGCAGCAGTATATTATTAATTATTATTATTTTGCAATTTCCTTGCCTGTCTGCCCTCGGAGAGACCCAAATTACATACATTTTATTTATGTTCTGTTGTACCGGGCTCCCTTTTGAAGCTATCAAAGAAAATTTAAAAATAGCTGTAGGGATAATAAGCAAAGACTAAGAGCAAACATAATAAACAAACAACAAAACACAGTCATAATGATTGAAGAGAAAAAATGAATCAAATTAATTAAAAGATAATGAATGATACTAAGTTACTGTATGTTATTATCCTGGTTAAATTGGGAAGTTGCATCTTGTTATTCCTCTTGGTCCTCCCTTCCATGGACGCTCCATCTGACAATCTTGGGTGCCACTGCCTGCCTGCTGGATGCGGATTGGTAAGGTAAGTGTGAGTTGTTTTTCCCAGTATAGCATAGGGTAAAGACCGGCCTGTAAGTGTAGATTGAAAAACAAAAGGGATATTGAAAAATAAAGGAGAAAAGTAAAGCTAAAATGCATAAATTAAGGAGGAGTGCAACAAGAGCACTTTCAGAGGCGGCATGGCTAAATCATGTCTACTCTGTTTCCAGCATTAACCAGGCTACAACAACAACAAGACAGAGCAGGCCAATGGCACCCACCCAACCTCCACTTAGCTTAGATTTTGACTGAGCCAGACAGAGCACACAAATACAGCAACATAGTATTTTCCAAATTAAGGAACTAAATCAATGCATCACTGTCAGTCATACCACTACACTCGACTCCACCACTACACAGACATGTAGGTCTGCTGTGGTTGTTGTTGACTTGTGTACCTTTCATGCCACTTCATGACACCCCCTGAGTTATTCCATCGATCATCTCCAATCCTTCTGACTGACTGCGAAGAGTATAGTATGTGGTCAACATCGTCATGGCGTCCAACTCAGTCTGTAGTGTACCGAGCAAGTCCAGATTCTATATTCAAAAATGCAATGGATTGGCCTGCAGTAGAAGTAGAATTTTGTTATTAAACAACAAGAAGTTAAACATTGACTTGAGTCAGTTTAATGTGTAGTGGATTAAATACTAGTACACTTCATGCGCAACAACACCAACAACACAAACACCAATCACTTAGAGCCAGCGTCCAATGCATGCCATCATTACCTGTTCTCATCTTAAGGGACAGTCCCTCTTGGCTTGGAAAGAAGGATAGCTATAGTCATGTTCTTTTGGGGGGACTCGACGATGGAGGCACACATTTCTTGTACTATTCTCTCCATCCAATGTCTGGCTTGAGGGAAATGGATTTAGGGTGAGTCAGGATGGATGGAGCAGGCCACGGATGAGTGGACTACTTTATTAAATGCAGACAGTTGCAACTCCAATACAGCAATAAAAAGACAAGACAGTGGTGATGGATTTGTTGTGATTCGAACCAGAAAGACAGAGACACACACAAATAATAAAAGTAAATAAGGAAGGAAGAAAGTAACAAGTTGAAAGCCTAGTTGTCATTGAAGTAGAGCTCGTCCTCAAACTCTGGAGGTTCACCCAAAAGTAGGTAACCTAACACACTGCTTCCTTCACCTAAATCACTGTCCTCCTCTTCCTGCTGTGCTTCAGGTATGGTGTAATCTGGTGGTATAAAGTGCTGATTCATTTTCATCATGGTTAACCTCTCCACATTTTGGAGCGAGAGACTAGTCCTTTTCATTGTTACAATTACACCAGCAGCACTGAAAACACGCGCAGAAGAGACACTTGTAAAAGGGCAAGCCAGATAGTTTATCTCCAGCCTGCTGAGCACTGGCGAATGACGACTTTTCCCATACCAATACAGCAATGGGTTTTGATCAATGAAGACCTCTGTTGGGTCATCCAGATAGGCCTGGACCATCCGCTCAATGGTCAGGGGTGCTCCACTTTGCCAGTCCTCTTTTGCCTTTGCCTTTGCATCAGCACTGGACCTAACAAGCCCTTGCTGTAGAAACCATTCCTGTGCCGATTTTACTGGGGCTGATGATCCTGTTCTCACTGTTGTTGATGTTGGTGGTTTTGACTGCTATGTGCCAACCGCACTGCCCTCTGATGCTGAACTTGATGCCGGCTGCCCTGCAGTACTTTTTGTGGGCTGGAGTAGCGTGCCTTTAATTTCCAGCTATCCAAGTTTCGTACTTGGCAACATCCACTTGTGAAAAAGGAATTCATGTGTTATTGTTCAGTACTGCTTTGTACCGTGGATTCAGAATTGTGGCAGAATGTATTGTTGTATTGTCTGTACTGCTCAAACAGACGGTCAAGCATGGAATAAGTTGAGCTCCAACGTGTTGGCACCTCCTGAATGAGTGCTTTAACTGGCACTCAATACTCACGTTGAATGATCCTCAGCTGCTTCCGGGCTTTAAATGAATGGCTGAAATGTGAGCATATTCTTCTGCAGGTGGTCAGTAAGTTGCTGACTCCGTATTCTTTTTTCAGAAAGCCTTGAACAATGGTGTTAATGCAGTGCGCCAAACACAGGACCCTGAAGTAGCCACCATCACCAATGGCCTTAACTATATTACTGCCATTGTCTGTGGCAACAAAACCAATGTTGAGCCCTCTTGGTTGCAGCCATTCAAAGACATTGCCGCTAAACCTTTCCAAAATGTTTCCAGCAGTATGAGATTTCTCCATGGCGAACATGACTACAGTTGCATGTTTCTGAATGCCATTAAAAATCTCAAAGCGATACCAAAGGGGATGATGGACGGAGCGTTAGAGCAAATCAAACACTCACCCCCAGTCAACTGATCTGGGTTTAATCCATCATCATTCTTTAGCTCATTCCACCACTCCAGTTCAGACACGGCCATATGCATATCAGTCTGACCCTGTGCCTCATGGGAACAGTCCAGCCCGAACTGCCAAGCCATGTCTTCCCTGGACCGGAAACAAGCATCCTGGAACCGGTTTCGGGTTCATAACCTTCGTCAGCCAGGCTATCTTGAATCCAGTGGCAAAGTGAGCAAGGGATCCACGTCTGGGCATACCCTGCCAACTTAGGGCGAACAAAGTGATACCAAAGGGGATGATGGACGGACCGTTAGAGCAAATCAAACACTCACCCCCAGTCAACTGATCTGGGTTTAATCCATCATCATTCTTTAGCTCACTCCACCACCCCAGTTCAGACATGGCCATATGCAAATCAGTCTGACCCTGTGCCTCATGGGAACAGTCCAGCCCGAACTGCCAAGCCATGTCTTCCCTGGACGTGAACCAAGCATCCTGGGACCAGTTTTGGGTTCATAACCCTCGTCAGCCAGGCTATCTTGAATCCAGTGGCAAAGTGAGCAAGGGACCCACGTCTGGGCATACCCTGCCAACTTAGGGCGAACAAAGCGATACTAAAGGGGATGATGGACGGAGCGTTAGAGCAAATCAAACACTCACCCCCAGTCAACTGATCTGGGTTTAATCCATCATCATTCTTTAGCTCACTCCACCACCCCAGTTCAGACTTGGCCATATGCAAATCAGTCTGACCCTGTGCCTCATGGGAACAGTCCAGCCCGAACTGCCAAGCCATGTCTTCCCTGGACCGGAAACAAGCATCCTGGGACCGATTTCGGGTTCATTACCCTCGTCAGCCAGGCTATCTTGAATCCAGTGGCAAAGTGAGCAAGGGACCCACGTCTGGGCATACCCTGCCAACTTAGGGCGAACAACGTGATACCAAAAATCTCAGCAGTGTCAACACCTGCAGATATCTTTTCTCTAACCCCCACAAAAGAGATCCAGTGATGCACATGCAATCAGTGGCTTGGCCACATGTCTGTTGTCATGTGGATACTGTGAACAGCACTCTGCCGCAAGCAATTCCAGCATGTCGTGATGTAGTGCTGGAACAGCAACTCTGGCAAAATAGGACCGGCTGGAAACCTTCCATTTTGGGCAGATGGCTGTCACAAATTCAAGAAAACCCACCCCTTCCACAAGAGAAAAAGGGAGAAGGTCCAGCGCTAACATTTTAGCCAGCTTCGCATTGTACAAATGTGCTGTTGGGCGGTTGCGTTTGTACTGCCCCTCCGACCTAAACATGCTGAGAATGGTAGGCAGGATTTTTTTCCTTTTTGGTGCCACTGATGCAGGTGACTTCTTGACAGCAGATGTTGTTAGGCTCAACACCGCACTTTTTAAAATTGCGGTACTCTGTTGCCTTGGTGTCTCTCTATCAGCCTGACTCTTACTCTTGTGCCACTGAGATGTAGCTGAGCCTGATGAGGATGTGGGTGGTACCACTGCACTGCTGGGGACAGGGCTACTTTGTGTTCCAGAGAAAATGACTCCCGCTTGGTCACCTTCCACCACTATCGTATCTTCTCCTTCTTCATCACCACCAACAGCAATAGGTGCAGTTGACTTTTTTGGCCTTTAAGGTGTTGATCCCACTGGATCAAGTGGTGTGTTTTCAGATGGGTTTTATGGCCTCCGGTACCATAGTTTGTACCAAGCGTACCCCGACTAACACCTTGTTTACAAATGGAGCATATAGCAACGTTCTCCTCCTTACTGCTAACCGAAAAGAAGTCCCAAACTGGGGAGGTAAACTTTCTGGAGCTGCTGGAGGTGCCACTTGCAATGCCGAATGAACTGGAGGGTGGGTGTGACATTTTACTCTGTGCACTACCACTACCTACTTCTACTGAGGTGGTTGTGCTGGATGTAGGTCACTGCCGGGCCTTTGCAAATGCAAATATGGAAACTGGAGGTGGTGTTGATGTTACCTGTGTTGGTGGTATCCGTGCCACATCCCTCACAGCAATTTGAGATGGGGTAATATTGGTCTCCACTGGGGCGGGACTGATGTCCATGATGACTGGCTCGTCATCATCCTCCTCTTCTACATCTACCTCCATAACTCTAAGGCTTTCTGGAACCTTCCTTTTCCCTAGCCTTGTCTAGTGGTGTCTCTCACTCTCAGACTGAGGTGGCGGCTTCCAAGTGGCATCTAGATCATCAGAAGGGGAGCTTGTAGAAGAACTCGATGGACTAACACTCCTTTTCCTTGCTGGGGATCTGGAAGACAATGGATCTTCTGAAAGAGTGGCTTGATCTTCTTCCTCTGCAGGAAGCTTGATTTCCTGAACTGCCACTACTTCGGTAGGAGCAACTACTATTGTAGGTGGTGGTTGCGGCTGTTGTTGTCCACTTATCTGAGTTTCCTGCATTGATTGGGTACTACTTTGTGATAACGATAAGTCAATTTCAACATCGCTGCTCATTGGCGTTGTTGTGATGAGACTGGCTGCCTCTGCGACAGACATGGGCTTGGTTCTAGTTTGGTGGGGTGGGTCCACTGATACGGGGTGCTGCTCCCAACTTGATCCCCAGACACAGCTGATGCAGGCGCAATATTTGGTTTCACAAAAAAGATTTTGTTCGGCACACCAGAAGTGGTAAGTGACACTTCCTTCCTCTTCTCACTGGCAACTCTCTTGGTACTGGAGGACCTGGTATCTTTCTCTGGCGCCATCTTCTTCAGATGTCAGCAGCACGCAGTGTCACAAGTTGGAGAGATGTCTGTGGTCACACGTCACGCGACGTCGTGTGCAGCAGGACTTCTGTCTGGCAGTGCAATAGGTGATGACGCCTCCTCCTCTTTTGTGCACCTAAATGTAAAGAAGCAAGAAGAACATCAGTGAAACGTGGCATTTATTGTTGTGGTTCAATTTATTACTGTACAAACAAACAAATATAATATATATATATAACTTAGTGTGGTGTCACACTTGTTAGTGTTATTATTAATATTATTAAATTGCATTAACTCAGTTATTAAAAAAACATAGGAACAGTGTAGCCATGTGTGGGACTATGACAACAAGGGCTTTCATGGTGTACTGTGTACACCCAGGAAGGATAGGAAAGAAGAAGAACAAAAACACAAATGTAATGGAACCTGTTTGGCATTGTAAATGTGATTGTGCATCACGTGGGATGCAGCATTATTCAGGAAGCTGCAGCTGGCAACGGGGATGGAAGCAGTAAGCGAAGAGGAACAAAGGAAAGACATGCAGGCCTATGGCAAAAGCAGCATACTAACTAGCACCACAAAATGGCCACCAGCCACATGGTCACTCACACAACAACAAGCAGGAGGCCTGTAAAACAATGAACTCAAGCAGGCCTATATGGTGAGACAAAGGAGGCATGCTAAACAACACAGCTTTAATGCAACAATGCTAAAACGAATATCCACAGGGCTAAAAAGGTTTGCAAGTTACACAACAACCACACCACACACATGCAACAAAGGCATTTGTTTAACACACACAAACAAAATGAAATACCCCAAAAAACACATTTTCTAATTTAATCCAATGCCATGCATGCCCTAAACTATGTTTAAATTCAACAGACACCACAGAGACAGCTGTTTTTTGCACCCATGATTAGCTCTGGGCCTACTGGCTGAAAAAGGCCTATTGGCAGACTAGGCCACATAGTGAATCAATTCTGTACAGGAACAAAGGAAAGAAATCCAAGCCTATGGAAAAAGCAGCACACTAACTACCACAACAAAATGGCCACCAGCCACATGGTCACTCACACAACAACAAGCAGGAGGCCTGTAGAACAATGAACTCAAGTAGGCCAGACAAAGGAGGCATGCTAAACAACACAGCTTTAATGCAACATTAACGAAAATCCACAGGACTAAAAAAGGTTTGCAAGTTACACAACAACCACACCACACACATCCAAACAAAAAACATTTTGCAATCCAATCGAAGGCCATCCATGCCAAAAATAATGTTTAGATTCAACAGACACCACAGAAACAGTTTTTTCATGCACACATGAGTAGTTCTGGGCCTACTGGCTGAAAGGCCTATTGGCAGACTACTGGGCTAGTGAATTAAATAAATGTTGCAAATTGATTGCAAAAGATGAGGAAAATACAGTGAACTTTGCAACATGTTTCCTTTATAAAAAAATCTAGTAGAAAAATTACATATAAAGAAAAACAACTAGGCCCCTACTGAAACTACAGGCCACCCACAACAATAAGCTACAAAAAACAATGACAAGTACAAAAAAATGTAGGTGCAATGCTCCAATCAAACAAACAACTCCAATTTTCCAACTTTCTTGTAAAATCTCAAATCCAAAAGTCCTCAAATCCGATATGATATATGATGCAGCAGACACAGAGTGATCCTTCCAGCTCCAAATCCAAATGAAAAGTGAAGAGGACATGGACAAAGCACTGGGAGGAACCTGATGGACAGGAACAGAAAGTTGGAGATTCTGGGGCACTACCTTCCTCTTAAAAAAAAAGTAAAAAAAGAAAAATAACTCTTTGCACAAAATAGTACAGCCGAATGTCAATCTGAGGAGTTTTTTTCATCCAAATCAGCATTTAGAGAAGGTTTTCTGCTGCTCGAGAGATATTCTTCTCCAGCTTGCAAAGTCTGTGTGTTAGGCATCGCGATCTACACGGAAAACGCATCCGAATGACTTGTTCACGAACGCACACTCTCGCGGGACCCTGCGGCCGGCTACCAAATCTCGTGGCGCATGCGAATTGACACGCATTCCGGTAAGTCACTCCTGCGCGCTTGAAAACGCATTTTGAACACGCAAACAAAAAAACCCTCTGCTCCGTTGCGGAGCACGTAGTTTTTGGTAACACGGTGTTCTAAGCGGTACGCGGAGTTGCCAAAAATTCGCAAACTCTGCAAGTGGAGAGGAATTTTCTGCCCAGGATTAATGAAAATACCAAAGAAAGATTTTGTGGCATATTCACAAGGATCTATCGCTGAGTTAACGGCACTATCGTAGCCAAAGTTGCGATAAACTGCAGAGTTGATGTTCCCATGCCAAAAGCCACAACAACACCACTCCACAACATTCACAACGACCAGCCAGAACTGCGATAAGAACACAAAACAGGCGATAAGGCATGTTGGCAGCAGGAAAATAACACCTGCTCTGACCTGGTGTGGAGTCAGACCACAGCCTGCACCACAAAAGGGAGCCCAGCCCAGAGCCACACCTGAAGAACAACAGATGCACCCTGGTAACTGAACATGCAGCCCGGAGAGCTTAAAGGGCAACAACATCTGCCGCCACCACCCCCAGGACCCTTACTTTCCGGCACCCTCTGACCAAAGGCATGCCACACCTAAACAGGAACAAAATAATCTGCTTGATGTTGCAAAATCACAACTGATGACATGCATGTGTCGTCACAAAAATGAGCATCATACATTCACTCTCGAAGCAATAAATGAAACTTTATTAAAATGAACACACAACAGAAATGAAGACACATGGCAGCTCCCCTCGGGACAATCCATAGGTCACAGCCTGCTAGACAAAAATCATGATGAGAAGGTGTGTCCTGCACACATCAAAGGACAGAGAGAGAGCGAAGGAGAGAGAGAGGAAGAGAGGGAGAGCGAGAGACAAGAAGAGAGGGGGAGAGAGAGAAGAAGAGAGGGGGAGAGAGAGAGAAGAAGAGAGGGGAGAGAGAGAGAGAAGAAGAAATGGGGGAAAAGAGAAAAAAAGAGGGGGGAGAGAGAGAGAGCGAGAGAGAGAAGAAGAGAGGGGGAGAAGGAGAGAAGAAGAGAGGGGGAGAGAGAGGGAGAGAGAGAGAAGAAGAGAGGGGGAGAGAGAGAAGAGAGTGCTGCCCATGCACACCCAGGCCTCACTGCTCACCTGCTGCCAGCGGCGTGCAGACAGGAGGTCCCACCACATGCCGCTGCAAGCCACAAGCCAGGGGCCCGCAGACATGGCACCCTCCACACCATGCAGCTCTGCTCCGCAGGCCACCAGGTCTCACATTTGGTGCTGGGTCTTGATTACTCCATGGCAGAGGACATACCAGTGCACCCGGCCTCATCGCAGGCTGCACACCCACTCAGCCCAATAGGTGCCACTAACTATGGGATCCCGGAAGCAACACCACGTGGTGGTAGGCCCACGCTGCCCGCTCGCTCTGGCCTACACTGCGGTCCAGCAGGGCACACAAAACCTGAGCTGTCCGGACCGCCGGGACAGGGCATCAACGCAGGCTGCACACCCGCTCAGCAGCTTAAGGTGCCCCTACCTCAGTGCACCCAAAGTCACTGTCCCATGGCAGGGTGCTAAATTCTTTAATCAGTAGCTCCACAAACCCTAATGATCTATGCTAAATTCCTTTATAAACCACACAAAACCATGCAAAAGATGCATGGCTTTGTAAATCCTAAAAAGCCTATGTGTTTCTCTGCGTCGGCTTGCCCGATGTATGAGCGACGCAAAAGCTTGGTACATTTGGGGCGATGCATATTCTCTAAGAATATCAAGAGAAGCCATCATCAGACATGTCTGCCCAAATGGCTTGTTGGAATTATGAACTGGAGGCATGCCATGCAACTGACTGACAGGGGGCTGCTGCCAAGTTGCCATAAAGTAGAGACCCACTCCATAAAAATTGTGATATTGAACAAACATGCGTGGACTCTCCTATGGTACTTCCAGATCATGCATCTGAAATGCTGCCTGTTTCCTCTTTCCTAGAAACAGGTTGGAAGGCCCTGCACAGAAGTGGATCCATCCAAAGGAATTCAGGGGCATCTACATAGCCTTTAAAAGATTGTTATCTTCAGGAGAGACCAGAGAAGGACAATATTAAGAACGAACATCAAGAGTTGCAGGT
Source organism: Triturus cristatus (assembly GCF_964204655.1). Classification (NCBI taxonomy): domain Eukaryota; kingdom Metazoa; phylum Chordata; class Amphibia; order Caudata; family Salamandridae; genus Triturus; species Triturus cristatus. The sequence continues at coordinate 318,568,538 of NC_140589.1, read as the reverse complement.
GATCTTAGTGTTGTCAGCTGTCATTATTTTTGTTGTCATTAGACCCTGCCCTTCATGCAGCTGTCCAAGACTAACCCGGCCTGTATCCCAACTTGATCGAAAAGGATATAATTAGTACCAGTGTCTGCCCTTTATCTGTGGGCTTAAACTTCCTTTGTTTTGTGGGTAAGGTAGCAGTCTGGCCCTTCCACCTACATCATTAGGGTTTGTGGAGCTACTGAAAAGAAATTACTAGGACCCTTTAGTGACATTTTATCCACATATTAAGGGACTCACTGTTCTTTACCCTAAACCTGGAAGGTAACAACATCAATTCTGGTTTGTGTATTTTCACCACAGCATGTTGAAACCCTTATTATATGTTTTTGTGAGTCAATAGATTGCCACTCTAAAGTGTGCCATTGTGTTTCCTTTCTCTTAGCCATTGTTAGGATTTTCTGTTATGGCAAACAGTATAGTTTGTACATCCATAGGCTGTGAGATACCATTTTATTACCTGCTATAGTTTTATATTATGATTCTTACTCTCTCTCTCTCTCTTTCTCTATATCTATACATATATATATTACCTATGGGCGGTCGCCAGTATGTAGTTATAGTTAGGACCAAGTTTCCATAGGAAGAGCATTTTTTGTTTGGTTATAACTTTGGCGTTGTTTGATTAATCTTCATGAAATTTTCGAAACTAATTCTTTGTTCATATCAGCTCCTATGTGGGAAGTTTGGGGGTAACTCGTCAAGGGGGGCCGAAAAAAAATAGGGTCCCTAAACGTGTTTTCTCCATGTTAATTTCCATAGGAAACTTTAGACAAGGCTACAGGTCGAACGGTGAACGGAATTACCCCAAATTTGGCAGGGAGAAGGGTCTTGGTCTAGAAAGCACGCTTTTGTTTATTTGGTGTAAATCCGTTCAGTAGTTTTTGAGAAATATCGAAATTTACAGATATCGATATTTGGGAATTCTGCCATCTGATTGGCTGAGGTGTTGCGAGCACGAGCTTGCTGCTTACTGGCTTCGAGCGCTGCGAGCGGTTCAACTTGGAAGTGTTGGCCACCATTTTGTGATGCCGTTGAAGCGAGTAAGAGGAAAAAAGGGCAAAAAAAGTGGAAAAGAGGAGGGTAGGAGCACTGTAATCTCTGTGGGGTGTTTAGGGTGTGCTAATGACGGGTTGTGAAGCGAAGTATTCACCCCTAGCGGTGTGAAAGTGCTGGGCTATGGAAATTAAGTGAGGTATTGCCTAGAGTCTGATGCTGCTAAGGTGAGCTGGTGCGGTAGTCTGGGATTAAAGCGTGAGCCCAAATTGTGTGTCTTATGCTGTGAAGTCATGTGCCATGGCCGCTGTACTACACTTGTGGAAGTAGTGTCAGCATGTGTTTATACCTACTAGGACGAACTACTGACCCGTACTGGTCTGAAAGTCCTGGGATACGGAAAATATGTGAGGTATTGTGTACAGTCTACTGTCGGACTCGGGATGAAAGTGTGAGTCCAAACAGTGTGTCATATGCTGTGAAGTTATGTGCTCTGACCGCTGTGCCACATCTGTCCAAGTAGTGTCAGTTTGTAGTTATACCTACTCCGAAGAACTTTTGTTTCGAACATTGTAACTTGTGTATTATTATTATTATATTTAAGTTTGTAAAGCGCTCAGCTACCCGTAGGTTTCCCGGCGCTAGAAACCTAATGAGAGGGGAAGAGTCAGAAAGGAAGGTTGTTACATATTGAATAACCAGTTTTTTACCTGTCTGCGAAACTTAAGGTAGCAAGGTTCAGTTCGCAACTGGAGAGGAAGGGCGTTCCAGAGTGAAGGGGCCAACCAAGCGAAGGAGCGGCCACCCGTTCTAGATCTTTTGATTCTAGGAATCGAGAACAAATGCTGATTAGATGAGCGCAGAGTACGGGGGGGACAGTAATGCTGTACCAAGGAGTTAAGGTAGGATGGGGCCAGGCCAGCATTTATTCTGTACATGAAGCAAAGGGCCTTAAATTTTGTCCGGCTTTCAATACGGAGCCAATGCAGAGTGCGTAGAGAGTTGGAGGTAGGGGATGTATTGGGTAGATTACAGAGCAGTCGCGCTGCCATATTCTGGACTGTCTGTAGTTTACGAGTCACCTCTTTGCATGCTCCCAGGAGAAGAATGTTCCCGTAGTCCAGTCTAGAGGTGATTAAGGCCTGGACCACTGTTTTCTGAGTATCCTGGGGGAGCATCCAGATGATCTTACGCAACCACTTAATGATAGTGATGCAAGTGGAAGAAGTCTTAACCACATGGTTTTTCATAGATAGCTGGTCGTCGAAAATGACGCAGAGGTTGCGTGCTGTTTTAGATGGAATAGGTAACGTGCCCATTTGAGAGGGCCAACGTTGGGGTCCCCATAAGGTGGTCTTATGGCCAAACAGAAGAAGCTCTGTTTCCCCCCCCGTTCAGTTTCAGTTTGTTATCATACATCCAAGCTGCGATGTTACTGAGACCTGTACAGAGGGAAGAGGGGGAGGAATGTGAACCCGTAGAAAGAGAATAAATGACCTGGGTATCATCGGCGTACGAGTAAATAGTGAGCCCGGCTTGCTCCGCAATAGTAGCCAGAGGTCTGACATACAAATTAAAGAGCAAGGGGCTCAAGATGGAACCTTGCGGAACACCGTACGCCGATTTATAGATTTGGGAGGCAGATGAGGAAGAGAAGACTTGAAAGGTACGGTTTGATAAAAAACTAACGAACCAGTTGAGGGCTGAGCCGATAATGCCGGATGATCTAAGGGCATTAATAAGAATGGGGTGGGAAACCGTGTCAAATGCGGCACTCAGATCAAGCAAAATGAGTGCCACGGTTTCCCCCCCATCCACTCGGCATCGTATGTTTTCAGAGACTACCAATAAAGTAGATTCCGTCGAGAAACCTGACCTAAAACCGGATTGGGATGGGTGTAGAATTCCCCTTGATTCGACATGGGAAGAGAGTTGAGAATTGATGTGCTTTTCCATAATTTTTGAGAAAACTGGGAGAAGTGAAATGGGACGGAAGTTGGAGGGAATACTGGGGTCGGCATTGGCCTTTTTTAACAAAGACACTATCATCGCATGTTTCCATGCAGAGGGTACTGTAGCTTCTCTAAGGGAGGAATTAAGAAGATCCATAATAAGTTCAAGGGACGAATTGTCCAGCATTTTTAATATTTGAGGGGGAAAAGGATCCAATGGGGAACCGGATTTAATTTTACTGATAATATCAGAGAGAGTATTGATGTTAAGAGGATCCCAAGTATCGATCAACTGTGAAGCAGGAGGACAGGTATCTCGTAGGACCCCTGAGTCATAGGAGGTCGTAAGGTTAGATACTGTGGGGGGGGTCTGCTGAGCAGGTATAGGAGACCTATCCTCTAAAATCACTCGATCAGAAGATGTAGTTAAAGCTGGTGAGTGAAACGGAGAAGGAGGGGGGGCAGATTTTTCAAAATCAGAATATATGGTATCAATTTTGGCAATAAAAAATTCAGCCAAGGAATTGCAATGTGCGGTATCGAGACAAGGTGGTTTGGGCTGACACAATGCACCCAAGAGTTTTTGTACTACCTTAAAAAGTGCTTTAGGGCGATTTTGTGCCTCAAGGATAGTTAGATTGACATGTTCAGCTTTTACAGTTTTGCATAGGGAATGGTATTTAGCTAAGTCAGCTTTGTAAATTTGCTTGGAACACAGATCATATTTTATACGCCATTTGCGCTCGAGGTTTTTGCAGATGGTTTTTTCTTTTTTTAGAGCAGCTGTAAACCAGGGCACAGGCGGGTGGTGAAAGTTGTGTTTTTGCATGCGCTGCGGAATACAAGCGTAGGCAGCATGTGCCAACCAGGCTTGAACAGCATCAGCTGCGTCAATGCTAGTAACTTCCGTAAAAGGTCTAGAATTCTCAAGACAGGAGTTAAGTTTCTTAAAGTCCAAATTATTCCAATTTCTAGATAGTCTAGATTCTGTAGAGTTAGAGAGGATATTCGGTGGACAGCTAATGGTAACAGAGAAGGTCACCGTATAGTGGTCAGACCATACAATAGGTAACGGAACCTCGCATGTGATAATGTCTAAATTAGAAAAAATGGGGTCCAGCAGGTTCCCTGCTTTATGAGTAGGACCAGAGTTATGTAAAATAATGTTTAAAGCAGCCAAATCCTGTAAAAGATTGGTGCTGGTGGGGCAAGAAGGATCATTCAGGTGCAGATTCAGATCACCAATGATTGAAAAGTTTGTCGACTGCTGAATTACAGGTGCTACATACTAAGGAAAGGTGGCGGCCCAGGAACTCGCTGGGTCAGGGGGGCGGTAAATGAGCATCCCTGAAAGAGTAAAGTTGGGAGATAGCGAAAGTTTGAAAAGACCGGCTTCACTGTTAGGAAGTTCAAAGTCTTCCCATTTGCAGGAATACAGTCTATTATAGATTATGGCTATTCCTCCACCATCCTTCATTGATCTATTTTTACCAACATAAGTATAAATTGTGAGGGAGAGCAGCAGCAATATCCGGGCCAGAGTAGTCTTTTAACCATGTCTCAGTAAGAAATAAGGCTGTGGGTTCCACCGAGACGAGTAGATCAAAGATCTCTCTCTTATGTTTGACTAATGATCTACAATTTAAGCTGATCAGCGTGCGAGTTTGAGGCAGGTCAACAGATGTAGGTTTTGAGCGTGAAGGCGGAAAATCAGATAAGGCTCTATTGGTTAGGGAGGGGAAGGATGTAAGGGAGAGAAAGCAAACCGGGCAGGTTAAAGGAGCGCAATGAGGATTCATAGTAGTACAGTGAGAACACTGTGATGGCCTGAAGCTAAGGAGGGCCTCCCTAGAGTAAGTATGAGGTACACCAGGGAGTGTAGTACCAGGGGTTGTAGCCCCTAGTCCTGGCCCGTCGCGGACGGGCGCAGACGGGCTTGCCTTAGGCGCGTCTTTGGCGCGCAAACGGCGCGCCCGCTGCGCTCGTCCGCTGCGCTTCCTGGAATTGCACATTTATATATGTGACGGAGGACGGTAGGGGGGGCGTGGCCTCAAAAGGGGCGCGGCCAGCGGCCTCGCTGGTGAAGGCGGCGGGGTGTTCCGTGTATGATGCTTAGGGGGTGTTTTACAGGGAGTGCGAAGGTAAATTTGCACGTATCAAATCAATTTGGTATTTGTAAAGTGCAAACTACTCAATCCTATGGGTCTGATGGTGCTGGGGGCGTAAGCTGAGCTGCTGACGGACTCGGGGTAAAGCCGGTTAACTACTGACCCCTACTGGTCTGAAAGTGCTGGGTACGGAAATTAAGTGAGGTATTGCCTAGAGTGTCATGCTGCTAAATTGAGCTGCTGCTGGACTCGGATATGAAACCGTGAGCATGTGTTTGCTATGCTGTGAAGTCATGTGCTCTGGGCGCTGTGCCACACTTGTCCAACTTGAATACGGTGCTTAGGTGGTGTTGTACAGGGAGTGCGAAGGTAAATCAATACAGTATTTGTAAAGCGCAAACTACTCACCTCTATGTGGGAGTAGAGGTGGTGATCAAAGCGAGAGCTCTGTGCTGCAAAGTCAAATGGTGTAGCCACTGCGTCACAGCTGTGTGGAGAATAAATGTTGGCGAGGGTGCGGGAGTTGCCGTTACCTGGCCCTAAAATAGCGGGCCTAAGTTGTCAGATATAGGGTGGCTCTAAAAAGAGCACTTGTGTTGATTAGTTGGAGCTACATATAAGTGTGGATACACAGCTTCAAGTTATTCAGGAAAACTCGATTTCCGTGATCTGTGAAGTGTACTCCATCACTTCTGTAGATATCAGTCATATAAAAACGTATGTTGTTGTTGTAGATTGACCCCATTCTATGGTCTCTGAGGTATGCAGATACAGCTTTGTTGAGTTTCTTCCTAGATTTTTCAATCTGAGGACAAAATTGTTTTGACCATTTCCACTTCTGTCTTTGGCATATATTGGAATATACAAAGACAGTTTGAGGGAAAAGTAACATCAATTGTCCAAAGGTGTCCTTCATAAGCATTTCCAAACCTACCCCAGTCAATGTGCCTAGGTCGTTTCCGCCACAGTGCACAATCATGAGGTCAGGGTGTTGGAGATGCAAACAGGTTTTAACCAAAGGCAACAATGGGTGCCACTTCAATCCTCTCTGTGCAAACCATTTAATGTCCACATTTTGTAAACCTAGGTCTAAGTCAATACGTCTCTGTTCTGCATACCTCTTGCACCAGAAAATATAGCTATGTTCTACGATCCACACTAGCATTTTAAAGGTATGGCTGGAAGGTATGGAAAGATGTCTGTAGCTCATGCAGTTCCTTGGTAGAATAAGAGATATGTTTAAAGATGGGAAACTACGTTTTATTGCCATACAAAACGAAACGTGATTAGGAGACGAAAAGCATTCCTTTTTAAAAGTAGGGTGCACATTCGTTTTGTGGAAAAGCATCTTTGTGATTGGTTAAGAAAAAGCAGTTTCAACGTGGAGTACATATCATAGGATAAAAGTTGTCAACTCAACCACACCTGCTACTTGCATTTGGAAGGCACTGTTTGATCTTAAAACAATCGTGAACTTTTAACCTGCACGTGCCGTTAAATGTTCGAGAAAATGGTGCAAAAAATATGGTTAAGTTTAAAAAGATTGATGAACTTTTAACCTGCACGTGTTGTAGAATGTTCTAGAAAGTGTGTTTATAGAATACGTTGCACTTCTGACTTCTATGTGTTGAATATTAAAAAAACTGTTTATATAGAAAATTAAAAAGAAACCAAGAGAGAGAAGCTTTGAAACATAAAAGAATCAAGGAACTATTCTAGTTTGTCCTTTTCCTGTATTTATGTGTGGAGCAACAAATTATAGACAGAACAGCACCAGGAAGAGGAAGAAGCAGGGAGTTGGGGTACGGGGGAAATGGGCAGAATGTCTGACATGCACAATTAAGTCTAGCACAAGTATAGACAAACAATGGCCAAAATGAAATACATCAACAAGGAGCACAAGTCACACAACTCGCCAACATCACACCAGTGAACAAGCATAGAAGTGTAAACCACGCTGCATTCATAGAGGATGTGTACAAAGGAGGGTAGTTTGTGTTGTGGGATGTCTGCAACCGTGGTCATCATGGATGAGATGCCCGGCACGTGGCACATGGGTGAGTTCAATGTCTGTTACGTTGCAAACAGCTGCTCCTCCCTCCCATGAGCTCCCACACTTTTGTACGGTGCGCTGTTGTATCTCGTGCACTCGTACGGCACACCATTGTAATGCCTATTTGCACATGTTCTGCTGCATTCCAACTACACCATCACAGTGCCACTTGACAACATTGACTGCTGCGGCCCTTGTGGCAGGCCACACCAGAACACAGAGACACACTTACTGCACTTCCTGTACACGGAGATGTCTTAGACACCCCGTTCCCGTTGTCGGATAGGCACACCCCTGCGCAGACCTGTGTACTCCGGACCAGCACACGCCGGTTGTGCATGCAGGAGGATGCGTGCATAGCTACATATCCAGGCTCACTGCCAACGCTGCGGTGATAGCACACTGTGATGTTGCAGGGCTGGTGCCTATCATGCTAACAGAATGACCAGAGGGACACACTTGCTCAGATGCAGGTTTGGGGGCGTTGGCGGTCTCGGAGTTGTTCCGAAAAGTCTTGTGGCCCTCATGGGTATCCCTGTATCATGCTCATTTATTCTATGGCACCTGTGGGTGTTCTGGTGTGGCTCTTGGCTGTGTTCTCTTTCATGGTGCAGGTAGTCGTCCTGCTTAACACCATCAGAAAGCAGGTGTAAAATCCCTGGTGCTAACGTGGCTTATCGCCGGAATTTGTTTTGCATTGCTGTTGGTGGGAAAGCTGTGATGTGATTTTTTGCATGTGCAGGACAATATACGAACTGGGCAGTGTATCTCGTCAAGTTCCAGCACCTGACGCCCGATTCCCAATCAATATCAATACAATGAGGTTTCATAAATGATTTTGTGTGTACACTGTGAGTGCAGCCACTATGTCAGAGATTGGAAAATAAAGCACAAAATAAGGACGTGTGTAATGTGCATATCAAAGGAGAGAGACATAGAGATATAGAGAAGGAAAAAAAAAAAGCTAGAGAGAAAAAGAGAGGGAAGGAAAGAAAGGGAGTGAGAAACAGAGAGAGTTAGAGAGATAGAAGGAAAAGAAGGAAAAGAGAGAAAGAAAGAGGGGAGAGAGAGAGAGAGCAAGGGAGAGGGAGAGAGAGAGACACTGCTGCCCCTGCGCATCAATGAGCAAATAATTACCTGGTGCCACCGGAGTGTGCAGGAGTGGGCACTCCACGTGCCCATCACAACTCATCCCAGATATGTCTCTTAGTCCTGAGTAATGACTGGTGGAGACCACATCAGGTGCTTGGCGGATCGCACAGATGTCGCTGAGTCCTGAGTCATGAATGGCGGAGACCACATCCGGTTTTGGGGCCGCTAAGCCTGTGGAAGTTAAGTTCGTGCCACGTGGTAGTAGGCCCCTGATGGCCATATGAGCTTCAGGTGACACTAAACCTGTGCATCTGAAGTCCACGCCAAGGGGGTGGTAGGCCCCTGAGGGCTATACAGATTAGGGTGTGAGTAACCTTCTGCGCAAGTTTTGAAAGACTCTTTATGGTTGAGACACATGGAGCGTCCAGCATCTAGTCAGCACCGGCAATAAAGGATGTGATGTTGTCGATCTATTATATTTGCATGGTCACATGTCCCGTGACGCATGTGTCAGACGGGTGGGGTGTGTGTGCAAACCTGCCCTCAGGGAATGGGTGGGAGATGTGGAGAACTAGACCACTGACCTGCACACCAACAGCGAGTACGCCTGCGACAGGTAGCTATGTGGGGCCATCGTCGGAACGTAATCTGAGTGGCGTGGCGTACGATGGAACAGGGTAGGGATAGCTACAATGGCGCGGACGGCTCATAGTACTGCATCCGTGAGTGGAGTGGATGGGCCGCAGTTGTCCCTCTGCGAGCCTGGGTGCGAACTGTTCATAACTCACACTACATAAGAATTGAAAAATCATTTTGTGATTCAGTCCGTCAGCTGGCTTTTGTCTGAGGTATTTGTTCTTTCTGTGATAGAGACCCCTTTGATGCTGCCTCTCCCCACTTCAGCAGGTAACGCACTCTCTTCCCACATTACCATCATACCCCCAACAACCTTCTTGGGCCCAGAAGTGTCCCTGTGGGGTTGGACAAAGAGGAGTCTTAGACATGTTTAGATTTACATATAAAAAAATATTTAAAGAAAAGAACAACAAATAAGACTGAAGGGAGTCTGGTGCTGTGGTCACTGGCACAAAGTTGGGGTGACTGCCATTCAGGATTAAGGACACAGTTACACATGTGGGATCGGTTTGTGTTAAAGAGGGTTAGTGGCACGACGTGCTGTTGGCTTTGCATATGGAAATATGCCTCACTGATCAGAGGTAGTCTGGTGCTGCGGTCGCTGCCTGAGCCTTGGGGCGATTGCCATTCAGGACTCAGGACACAGTTATACATGTGGGATCGGCTTGTGTTAAAGAGGGTTAGTGGGACTAGGTGTCGCCGGCCTTGCATATCGAAATATGCCTCACAAAACAAAGGGAGTATGTTGTGTGGTTGCTGCCTCGGACATGGGCTCACTGATATTCAGGACTCAGGACACGGTTACACATGTGGGATCGGCTTCTGTTAAAGAGGGTTAGCGGCACGAGAAGTATTGAGAGTGTATGAGCCTGTGATGATGCTTGGTGTGGACTGGCCGCACTGGGAGCAATGTGTCTTGGCTATAGGACTGCGTCATGTGGAATCACGACTCTATCTGAATTGTGAGGCCTGCTGATCGTAGTGTAGGCCAGAGGTAGCGGTGATCAAGGGCCCACAGCCACGTGCATACGTTGGTGGCGTCACGGGCCTGCATAGTGCAGGTTCAGTGGCACCACTTGTCGCCAGCCTTCAATATGAAATCAAAGGGAGTGTGGTGGTGTGATCGCTGCCTTGTTTTGGGTCACTGCATATGGAAATATATCTAACTGATCAAAGAGAGTTTGCTGCTGTGGTGGCTGCCATTGACTTGGGGTCACTGCCATTCAGGACTCAGGACACAGTTACACATGTGGGATCGGCTTGTGTTGGACAGTGTTAGTTAGCACCACGTGTCCAAAATTCAAATTGGGAGGTCTGCTGCCCGCAGAGTAGACTGCTGAGTGTTCGTTTGTACTTGAAAATGAATTTGGTGATTGCACTAAAGTTATAACTGATATAAAAAATGTTCAAGAAGAAAGGATACTAAAAGGATATTATGTAGATTTGAGGCCTGTAATAGTTACTTGCCTAGTGGACTCTGTAGTTAATGAATGAAGAAATAATTTGCATTGGGAGCCCTAGCGAGTGCAGTGTAGGTGTATGATGAAAAGATGAAATAAGTATACAATACACTGACAAAGTGTTGTATTTTCTGAGTACAATCTTGTTGTTAGAAATTAGCATTTAAAAATGGAATTGCAAGCTGTACTGCCTGCAGTGTAGACTGCTATTCCATTTTAGTTTTCATTTGAAGATTAATATGGTCATCGTAGTAAAGCTATAACTGATATACAAAAAAGTTCTTGAAGCAAGGATACTAAAAGGATAATATGCAGGGTGTAGGACTGTGATACTTACTTGCCTACTGGAGTCTGTAGTTGCATATGGAAATACCCCTCACTGATCAAAGGGAGTGTGGTGGTACGGAGTTGGGGTCACTGCCATTCAGGACTCAGGACACATTTACACATGTGGGATCGGCATGTGTTAAAGAGGGTTAGTGGGATTACGTGTCACTGGCCTTGCATATCGAAATTAGGCCTGGGCGAAGCACTACGCTACGCTCGCGTAGTTTGCGAAGTTCGCGCTACTTCGCACTACGCGAACTGCACGTAGCACAGTGCGAACACGCGTAGCGTAGTGTTGCGTAGTGCTGCGGTCATTTTTTGCTTGCTCGCGGTCCTCAACGTCAAGTTGGCGACCGCGAGCAAGCAAAATGACATCCTGGCGAGACTTTTTCCTTGTTCGCGATCGCGAGCATGGAAAATAAACCTCCCGGCGAGATTCACAACGCGAGAAGGTCAGGTTTCTCATTGCGAGGGGTCGCGTATGCTCGCGACCGCTCGCGATGAGAAACTACCAGTTCGCGTTGAGAAAGCTGCAGCTCGAGTAAAAATCTACTCGAGCAGCAGAAAACTACAGCTCGCACTGTGCAAGATGCCATTTTCAATGATTGCACAGTGCCGGTTGCTTGTCCGCACTGTGCAATCATTGAAAACAACATCTTGCACAGTGCGAACATGTTACTTCGCAGTTCGCGAAGTGCTACGCGTAGCTCGCGTAGTGCGAACTTCACTTTGCGTAGCTTCGCGAAGTGCTACTTCGCGAACTACGCCCACCCTTAATCGAAATATGCCTCAGTGATCGAAGGGAGTGTGGTGCTGTGGTCGCTTCCACAGACTCGGGGTGACTGCCATTCAGGACTCAGAACACAGTTACACATGTGGGATCGACTTGTGTTGAACAGAATTAGTGGTAGTACATCTACATTCCTAGTTTGAATTTTATAATGAGTATGTAGGCAATAAATATAAACATAGTTGGGATTTTCACCAGAAACTAGTTTAAACTTTGTTATTTCTTTTTCAAACTTCAGAACAGTATTATCTTCCATTTGTTAATCAACACCGAGACATATCCACCTGTTATTTTCTGTAGAGTTCTCTTGACTAGCAAAGAAACGTAAGTCTATATCATCACAAATTTGTTTTTATAACATTTATACTAAAACTCGATTTCGTGCCTCAGGTAAACCTAGACTTATTCAGATGGTTCCTGTTGCCTTTGAATATAAACTTGCAGATGTCTATCGATCCGAACATTGGTAGGATCCAATTTCTCGATGTGAAAGTATCTTCAAACTGAAGCTGTACATTTTTTTCCTAAGTGTCTTCTCCTGTGAAATTTCTTCCCACATTTCTTTGAATTCTGTCTTCTCAGAGTTGGTAATATATGACGTGACATAGTGAGAAACAGCAATTTAGTTATGTGCATCATATTGTATGTTCATATTTGCATTTCACATCTTCAAAATCTCCATATTGTAAACATTATTGTACTTCGATGCTTCTGTTCTTTTTAAATTATAAGTATTTTTGGGTGATTTTCGAGTGATGGTATGTCTCATTGCTGACATAAAACTGTTCACTCTTCCTTTGGAAATTACTGGACGTGGAAAGGGAAATCGACAGTTTGTGTAAAATGTATCTTTTGTGTTATCTTTTCATCATCAATACTTTCCACATTGATGACTTCGATATGCAAATACGCCACACTAATCGAAGGGAGTCTGATGCTGTGGTCGCTGGCAAGAAGTTGGGGTCACTGCCATTCAGGATTCAGGGCACAGTTCCACATGTGGGATCAGCTTGTGTTGAAGACGGTTAGTAGTACCATTTGTCGCCGGTCGCCCACAGTGTAAGGCAGAGGTAGCGGTGAACTAGTGTCCACAGCCACATGCATACGTTGGTGACCCAAACAAACCTTACGTAGTACCCGTTCAGCGGCACCACATGTCGCTGTGTTCCATGTGGAAATACCCCTCTGTGATAGAAGGGAGTATGGTGCTGTGGTCGCTGCCATTGAGGACTCAGGACACAGTTACACATGTGGGATCGGCTTGTGTTGAAGACGGTTAGTGGTACTATTTGTCACCGGTCACCCACAGTGTAGGGCAGAGGTAGCGGTGAGCTAGGGTCCACAGCCGCGTGCATACGTTGGTGACCCAAACAAACCTTGCGTGGTACAGGTTCAGTAGCACCACATGTTGCCGTTCTTCCATGTGGAAATACCCCTCGGTGATCGAAGGAAGTCTGGTGCTGTGGTCACTGCCATTTGTTGAACAGGGTTAGTTGGCACCACATGTCGCCGGTCTTCCACAGTGTAGGCGGAGGCAGCAGTCAGCAAAGGCCCACAGGCTGGTGAGGTTGGCTTGAGCTGCACAGATTGGGAGCATTTGGTCTTCTTAACCCATTATAGTCTCTTACACAATTTGCGTCACTACTAATGTTGAATTGTGAGCCATGTTACTCCAGTGTAGGGCGGAGGCAGCGGTCAGGATGGGCGCACAGCCACGTGGTGTTGAGTTGAGCTGCACAGTTATGGATCAGTGGCACTGTGTGAATGTATGTAGGTGTATGAGTGGATATTATACTGATGTAATGATGAGTGACAGCATGTATGAGTGTATGTATAGCTCACAATATATTGATAGGAATCAGTGGATGGGTATCTAGTATCTCCTATTGGTGTGTCTATGGTTTCGAAAATGGTAGTCTGTATTTTAGAGTACGTGTTTTAAAGGTTATATTAGAGTGTGAGGAAGTGTGTCAGACTATCACGTGGATGAAGTCATCAGTGATGTCATTTGAGATATCATCAGTGATGTCATGAGTGATGTCACTGATCATGTCATGAGTGATGTAATATGTGACATCATCACCAGTGCATTGTGGGCGCGCGAGTTATAGTTAGCTCAACTAACTATAAAGGGCAAATTTCTATGGCTTTATATGAGTCCAATGTCCAAGTAACTATAACGTCCCTGAAACCTATGGTTTTTTCTGTAAATTTCTAAGGTTTTTTAAATGATAATTTTGAACTATAACGTGCCTGAAACCTATATTTTTTTCAGTGAATATATATCTGTATATATATATATATATATATATATATATATATATATATATATATTGACACTCTACTGCAGTTTTCACGGCAGAAAGGACCAGCACTCACGTTGGTATCAACCCAATCAGGGATTTATTCGGTGCAAAATAATTACAAAAACAGACGCGTTTCAGCCGTAGCCTTCGTCAGTGTCGGCTCGCGTCTCTGAGGCGAATGTTAATAAAGATACGGTACATCAAAACAGAAAAAGGACTGTCCCGTAATTCATGGGCGCCATATTTAAATATGCAAAACAACCTTAATTCAATTCATTTTAGTTGTTAATCAATATCACACCGTTAATAGTGATTCTAATACATTAATGAAATAAAAACGGCAAAGTATATAATAATAACTTTTGGTCAAAACAATAATTTCGGCTATAAATACCGATATTGTTGTGCGTTATACTGCCCTGGATGGGCTTACATTGTTTTGATGTTGTCGTTTTATGTTCGCTCTAGGTGCCAAGGTGTTAGGTAATGCTGTATTCATAAATAAACATCTCAAAGGTGAGTTATCAGTTCCTCGCCAGCATTGAGCCCATAAGGGTGCTTGGTCTGGAGTTCAATAATATATCTTGACTCCAGACGTCGCAGCCTTTTTTCCCTGTTTCCCCCTCTGATATCTTTGGGAACACAGTATAGACAGAAGTACTTCAAAAGTGATCTATTGCTATTGTGATAGCTGGCAAAATGGCGGGCAACAGGATAGTTCCCATCCTTATTTGCAATCGCCCTTTGATGTTCAAGTACCCGCATTTTAACTGCATTGACAGTACTGCCTACGTAGCGATAGCCACATGGGCATTCTAGACAATATACCACGTATGTCGAGGAGCATGTCATGAATTTCGAAATTCTGTTACTGTGTTGGTATCCAGGTATTTGACAGCAAAGAACTTTTTTGCTGGAGCTACAAGCTTTACATTTTCCACATGGAAAAGAACCGTGAAGGTTCTGTAAGCTGCTGCCAGATATCTGTTTCGGGAGATGGCTTTGTACTAAACGGTCTTTGATAGATCTTGCCTTTCTAAATGTTATTTGTGGGTAATCCGTAAGTTCTTTCCCCACTATATTGTCAGATTTCAAGATTTTCCAGTTCCTATTGAGAGTCATTCTCAATTTGTTTGCTGCTGATGAGTAACGAGTAATCAATCTCAAGTTACCCATATCCTCTTCTGGTTTCCTAACAGCTATTTCATTTAACAAAGTTTATCTCTTTTTGATATCAGCCTTTTCTTTTGCCAATTGCAGTGTTTTTTGTGAGTAACCTCGTACTTTAAATTGATTAATGCTATCAATAGCAGCTACTTCATAGTCCACTCTTTGAGAGCTATTCCTTTTAATTCGGAGTAGCTCTCCATAAGGGATGCTCTTTATAAGAGACCTTGGATGGCTACTACGCCCATGTAGAACCGAGTTCCCTGCTGTTTTTTTACGGTATAGGGCCGTTTGGATCATGCCTTCGTTAACAAAAACCCTTAAATCCAAGAAGTTCACTTCTTTTGAACTTATATCACTGGAGAATCACTTAAGATTCAAGTTGTTGATATTGAGGGTGGAGATATATTGTTCAGCTGATGCAGATGACCCTCTCCAAATGATGAAGAGATCATCAATATATCTCCGCCAACAGATTATTTTGTCCATCCACATATTCTCATTGTCGGACCAGGCCACCTGCTTCTCCCACCAGCCCACGAAAAGGTTCGCGTAACTGGGGGCGAAGCAGGTGCCCATCGCCGCACCCTGTATTTGCCGGTACTTCTGATCTTGAAAGGTAAAAATGTTATTATTCAGACAGAATGTAATGAATTCTAATAGCATTTCACTATGTTCCAAATACTTTGCTGGTCGCAATTTTAGGAAGTTCCCTACAGCCTCCAGACCGTCTTGATGCCTGATGCTCGTATAGAGACTACTGATGTCTAATGTAATCATAATCAGGTCCTCCTCCCAACCAATGTTCTGAATTTGTTTCAGAAAATCCTTAGTGTCTCTAGTGTAGGAACTTAGTTGTTTAACAAATGGTGCCAGAAAATAGTCAATAAATTTAGACATATTCTCCGTTAGTCCTCCAATCGACGACACAATGGGTCTCCCTGGTGGTCTAGAGGCATCCTTATGAATCTTTGGCAGGTGGTAGAAGGTGGTTAACGTCGGATGTTGGTTCTGTAGGAATAGTAATTCTCCACTAGATAAGATTCCTCTGTCATGCCATTTCTTGATCAGTGTGGCGTATTCTAGAATACTTGTTTTGTACTCTTCTTCTGTGGTGGGGGCATAATTATCTCTGTCCTCAAGTTGTCGTATAGCCTCTTTGTAATAATCGTCTCTGGATTGGAGGACAATATTGCCCCCTTTGTCCGATGGTTACAATAGTGTTATCTCGCTCCAGGCTTTCTAAGGCTCTCCTTTGTTTGTATGGTAGATTCCACTTTGTAAGTCCTTTTGAGTTTTCTTCGTCCTTTCTCAGGACCTGCAGTTCCTTGGTCACAGCATCCGAAAAATGTCTATTGCATCAGTCGGTAATTGTGGGCAGAAACGCGAAGCTGGTTTGAAGGGACTCTTTTCCCCCTCTTGTGTTATCCCCATTTCTGCAGCTCTCATAATGTCATCCATTTGGGTACCTGGTTGTGTTCTGCCCTCGTTGCTTAATTCCTCAAGAACTGCTAATGTTTCCAAGTCTTGGATAGTGAATGGTTCCGGTTCCTTAGCTCCCGTTCGATCTTCTCTGATGTTCCTCATTGATTGATCACCCAGAGTCCTTAATTTGAAGAACTTTAGCAATTTGATCTTCCGAATAAATTTGAAAAGATCGATACGTGTTTGGGTGTATTCATAATTGTTTGTCGGGCAGAATGACAAACCAAGTTGCAATACATTCTCTTCGTCTGGTGTTAGTAACCTGGAAGATAAATTGACAATTGTTAGGTTATCCTCTATTCCTTGTTGGTCCGGCCTCTCCGCGATCTCGCAGGCCTTCCTCTTCCAGTGCTATATATATATGTTATCTACTGGTGGTCGCCAGTAGATAGTTATAGTTAGGACCGAGTTCCCATAGGAAATCTGAAAATTCTATTTTGAATAACTTTGGCGCTGGTTGACGAATCCTCGCGAAATTTTCAAAACTAATGGGGCGCTCCGCTCAGCTCCTACCCTGAAAGACTCGGGGTGATTCGTCAAGCGGGGGCTGAGAAAAAAGGGAGGTCCCAAAACACATTTTCCGCATGCATTTTCCCATAGGACCTTTAGTCGAAGGTACAGCACGAACGGCTGAACAGAATTACTTGATATTTGGCAAAGAGGTAGTCCTCAGGTCAGGGATGTGCCTTTTGCATATATGGTGTCAATCTGTTCAGTAGTTTCTGAGAAAATTGCAGTTAAAAGTACATAAATATCTATAGGCGCGCACGGTGCCGTGCGCAAGCATAATTCTGATTGGTGGTTAGATGTCAGTCAACATTCGAATCGGTCGAAATCAGGAAGTGTCGGACGCCATTTTATGTGTGGCAGTGAAAAACAAAGGTGGAGAACGTGAAAAGGGGGCAGGGTAGAGAGTTCCTGACCCCTAGCCTTTGTCAGGTGGTCCCTGAAGGACCCCGAAGGGTGAAAAAAACATTTATTTTTTTTCAAAACATCGCGGGGTGCGCGCACGGTGCGCGCACGGCGGCAAAAAATTCATTAAAAAAATAGAATTAAAAATCAAGTTTAAGTGTTTAGATGTTGGTTGGCTCTAAAAAGAGCCGTTGTGTTCATTGAGTGTTTTTTGGTACCTATAAGTAAGTACCGATGCAGAGTCTTTAGTTCAAGAGGAAGACTCTGTTCCCTTCATCTGTGAAATGTACACCGTCTCCTCTATAAATGCCTTGCCACTCCCCTCACTATTTCTTCTTATTTCCTGGGAAAAGGAGCTGAACAGGTATCAATTTTACTTGAAAATGGCAGAACAGCAGTCTACTTCAGGGAGTGAGGAGGAGATCTGGATGCACTCAGAAGCATAGGTTCATAGTAGTTTCTGTTCTAGAATCTTCAAACACCACACCCACTCCCCTCGCTATTTCTTCTTATTTCCTGGGACAAGGAGCTGAACAGCTATCAATTTTACTTGAAAATGGCAGAACAGCAGTCTACTTCAGGGAGTGAGGAGGAGACCTGGATGCACTCAGAAGGTGTCTTTCAGTAGAATGGCAATATGAAAAGAAAGATAGTTGTAAAATGGAGGCTTACATACTTTTTTTTAACAAAAAGAACTCATTGGCTGTTTCAGACCGTTCAACACTAAAAACTAGGCTGTATGTTTACATTTTCGAAAGCATGTTTTGTATTGGTTCAGAAAAATGTGTTCCCACAGAACATTACTTTGGATTTGCTGTTAGGTTTGAAAAGTCAAGCACTCTTGCTCTTTGGATTAGAAACATTGTGTGCTGAACTTCTGACCTCTCTGCTCACACCAGTGTTCC
The DNA here is from genome assembly GCF_964204655.1 of Triturus cristatus. Lineage (NCBI taxonomy): Eukaryota > Metazoa > Chordata > Amphibia > Caudata > Salamandridae > Triturus > Triturus cristatus. The sequence continues at coordinate 318,550,313 of NC_140589.1, read as the reverse complement.
ATGACCTGTTGCTATGCTAGCAGGCAGAAGTCATGTTGGGGGTAGGAATCATTTGAAAGGGTTGACATTTGCAACCAATAGAAATGTGTATTTTCATGGGAAGCAATGTGATTTGAAGTTAACATGTATATGTGTGAAAAAAGAGAGGGAAAGTTTGCCATTTACTGGTTCTGGTGAGAGGTGTACAGCTCAGAGATTCTGGCTCTGATAATCTGCAGTGTGAGTGCCACATTTCTTTCTCAACTAACTACTTTTAACGGTGAGTTATGAATTTGAGAGGGGATGTATGTGGTGCATTTTGATATAAATAATAGAAATGTGTTTCTTCTTTTAAAGTTGTTTTTTACATTTTATGTTTTGGAAGATATTTAACTGCCTTGAACTTGTAAGATATTATGGAGTATGTCTTCACCATAAGTTAAGGTGTACTGGTATCACTCAGGAATAATGTTTTGTGCCTAGAATCACATCATGAGTCTGTGCGCACACAGGAATTGTTGTCAGAGATTTAATTCGTGTTGCTCTTGTTCTGTAAGACTTGCACTCGCAGGAAAGGGGCAGCTTGTTTTCTTGAACTATGATGGTTAGCATTCAGCACAAATCAATATCTCACAAATGAGAGTCAAATGCTAACACATTTGAAATCAACATGGTAGATTTTCCTTCCACTCCTGCAATGGGTGAGGTAGTTCCTACATGTTCAAAACTCCAATTAACCCTTACCACACATGTACTCTTACATACATCTCTGCAGTCTTCATGCAGTTGTGCAAGCGTCCATGCACATCTCTCTTGCACCTGACAATACACAGTCTCCAGAAGCACACTCTTAGCACACAGGCAGCTGATTTTCCTGCACTCCCATGCTTACTATTCAGCACTGTGTGGTATTTCAGATAGCAGTGTGTAACGCTAACACATTCAACGTCACCAAGGCTCATTTCCTTTGCTCTAGTCTAATCACTCACCCAGGTTCCACATGCTCATGGTCTCAAGTAGCTGTTAGGACATGTGCTCTTTTCTGCCTCTCTAAACTATAAGGAAAATGTGTCAGGCTGTTACAGTAATTATCACTTGCTCTACCACAGTAGTAAATGTGCTTTGAAATTGCCAATCAAATATCGTTTTCTGCCTAGAATCACACCATGAGTCTGTCTGCACACAGGAATTGTTGTCAGAGATTTAATTTGTGTTGCTTTTGTTCTGTAAGACTTGCAATCGCAGGAAAGGGGCAGCTTGTTTTCTTGAACTGTGATGGTTAGCATTCAGCACAAATCATTATCTCACAAATGAGAGGCAAATGCTAACACATTAGAAATCAACATGGGTAGATTTTCCTTCCACTCCTGCAATGGGTGAGGTAGTTCCTACATGTTCAAAACTCCAATTAACCCTTACCACACATGTACTCTTACATACATCTCTGCAGTCTTCATGCAGTTGTGCAAGCGTCCATGCAGATCTCTCTTGCACCTGACAATACACAGTCTCCAGAAACACACTCTTAGCACACAGCCAGCTGCTTCTCCTGCACTCCCATGCTTACTGTGCAGCACTGTGTGGTATTTCAGATAGCAGTGTGTAACGCTAACACATTCAACGTCACCAAGGCTCATTTCCTTTGCTCTAGTCTCATCACTCACCAAGGTTCCACATGCTCATGGTCTCAAGTAGCTGTTAGGACATGTGCTCTTTTCTGCCTCTCTAAACTATAAGGAAAATGTGTCAGGCTGTTACAGTAATTATCACTTGCTCTACCACAGTAGTAAATGTGCTTTGAAATTGCCAATCAAATATCTTTTTCTGCCTAGAATCACACCATGAGTCTGTCTGCACACAGGAATTGTTGTCAGAGATTTAATTCGTGTTGCTCTTGTTCTGTAAGACTTGCACTCGCAGGAAAGGGGCAGCTTGTTTTCTTGAACTGTGATGGTTAGCATTCAGCACAAATCAATATCTCACAGATGAGAGGCAAATGCTAACACATTGGAAATAAACAGGGTAGATGTTCCTGCCACTCCTGCAATGGGTGAGGTAGTTCCTACATGTTCAAAACTCCAATTAACCCTTACCACACATGTACTCTTACATACATCTCTGCAGTCTTCATGCAGTTGTGCAAGCGTCCATGCACATCTCTCTTGCACCTGACAATACACAGTCTCCAGAAGCACACTCTTAGCACACAGGCAGCTGATTTTCCTGCACTCCCATGCTTACTATTCAGCACTGTGTGGTATTTCAGATAGCAGTGTGTAACGCTAACACATTCAACGTCACCAAGGCTCATTTCCTTTGCTCTAGTCTAATCACTCACCCAGGATCCACATGCTCATGGTCTCAAGTAGCTGTTAGGACATGTGCTCTTTTCTGCCTCTCTAAACTATAAGGAAAATGTGTCAGGCTGTTATAGTAATTATCACTTGCTCTACCACAGGTGTAAATGTGCTTTGAAATTGCCACTCAAATATCGTTTTCTGCCTAGAATCACACCATGAGTCTGTCTGCACACAGGAATTGTTGTCAGAGATTTAATTTGTGTTGCTCTTGTTCTGTAAGACTTGCACTCGCAGGAAAGGGGCAGCTTGTTTTCTTGAACTGTGATGGTTAGCATTCAGCACAAATCATTATCTCACAAATGAGAGGCAAATGCTAACACATTAGAAATCAACATGGGTAGATTTTCCTTCCACTCCTGCAATGGGTGAGGTAGTTCCTACATGTTCAAAACTCCAATTAACCCTTACCACACATGTACTCTTACATACATCTCTGCAGTCTTCATGCAGTTGTGCAAGCGTCCATGCAGATCTCTCTTGCACCTGACAATACACAGTCTCCAGAAACACACTCTTAGCACACAGCCAGCTGCTTCTCCTGCACTCCCATGCTTACTGTGCAGCACTGTGTGGTATTTCAGATAGCAGTGTGTAACGCTAACACATTCAACGTCACCAAGGCTCATTTCCTTTGCTCTAGTCTCATCACTCACCAAGGTTCCACATGCTCATGGTCTCAAGTAGCTGTTAGGACATGTGCTCTTTTCTGCCTCTCTAAACTATAAGGAAAATGTGTCAGGCTGTTACAGTAATTATCACTTGCTCTACCACAGTAGTAAATGTGCTTTGAAATTGCCAATCAAATATCTTTTTCTGCCTAGAATCACACCATGAGTCTGTCTGCACACAGGAATTGTTGTCAGAGATTTAATTCGTGTTGCTCTTGTTCTGTAAGACTTGCACTCGCAGGAAAGGGGCAGCTTGTTTTCTTGAACTGTGATGGTTAGCATTCAGCACAAATCAATATCTCACAGATGAGAGGCAAATGCTAACACATTGGAAATCAACAGGGTAGATGTTCCTGCCACTCCTGCAATGGGTGAGGTAGTTCCTACATGTTCAAAACTCCAATTAACCCTTACCACACATGTACTCTACATACATCTCTGCAGTCTTCATGCAGTTGTGCAAGCGTCCATGCACATCTCTCTTGCACCTGACAATACACAGTCTCCAGAAGCACACTCTTAGCACACAGGCAGCTGATTTTCCTGCACTCCCATGCTTACTATTCAGCACTGTGTGGTATTTCAGATAGCAGTGTGTAACGCTAACACATTCAACGTCACCAAGGCTCATTTCCTTTGCTCTAGTCCAATCACTCACCCAGGTTCCACATGCTCATGGTCTCAAGTAGCTGTTAGGACATGTGCTCTTTTCTGCCTCTCTAAACTATAAGGAAAATGTGTCAGGCTGTTATAGTAATTATCACTTGCTCTACCACAGTAGTAAATGTGCTTTGAAATTGCCACTCAATTATCGTTTTCTGCCTAGAATCACACCATGAGTCTGTCTGCACACAGGAATTGTTGTCAGAGATTTAATTTGTGTTGCTCTTGTTCTGTAAGACTTGCACTCGCAGGAAAGGGGCAGCTTGTTTTCTTGAACTGTGATGGTTAGCATTCAGCACAAATCATTATCTCACAAATGAGAGGCAAATGCTAACACATTAGAAATCAACATGGGTAGATTTTCCTTCCACTCCTGCAATGGGTGAGGTAGTTCCTACATGTTCAAAACTCCAATTAACCCTTACCACACATGTACTCTTACATACATCTCTGCAGTCTTCATGCAGTTGTGCAAGCGTCCATGCAGATCTCTCTTGCACCTGACAATACACAGTCTCCAGAAACACACTCTTAGCACACAGCCAGCTGCTTCTCCTGCACTCCCATGCTTACTGTGCAGCACTGTGTGGTATTTCAGATAGCAGTGTGTAACGCTAACACATTCAACGTCACCAAGGCTCATTTCCTTTGCTCTAGTCTCATCACTCACCAAGGTTCCACATGCTCATGGTCTCAAGTAGCTGTTAGGACATGTGCTCTTTTCTGCCTCTCTAAACAATAAGGAAAATGTGTCAGGCTGTTACAGTAATTATCACTTGCTCTACCACAGTAGTAAATGTGCTTTGAAATTGCCAATCAAATATCTTTTTCTGCCTAGAATCACACCATGAGTCTGTCTGCACACAGGAATTGTTGTCAGAGATTTAATTTGTGTTGCTCTTGTCCTGTAAGACTTGCACTCGCAGGAAAGGGGCAGCTTGTTTTCTTGAACTGTGATGGATAGCATTCAGCACAAATCAATATCTCACAGATGAGAGGCAAATGCTAACACATTGGAAATCAACAGGGTAGTTTTTCCTTCCAATCCTGCAATGGGTGAGGTAGTTCCTACATGTTCAAAACTCCAATTAACCCTTACCACACATGTACTCTTACATACATCTCTGCAGTCTTCATGCAGTTGTGCAAGCATCCATGCAGATCTCTCTTGCACCTGACAATACACAGTCTCCAGAAGCACACTCTTAGCACACAGCCAGCTGCTTCTCCTGCACTCCCATGCTTACTGTGCAGCACTGTGTGGTATTTCAGATAGCAGTGTGTAACGCTAACACATTCAACGTCACCAAGGCTCATTTCCTTTGCTCTAGTCTCATCACTCACCAAGGTTCCACATGCTCATGGTCTCAAGTAGCTGTTAGGACATGTGCTCTTTTCTGCCTCTCTAAACTATAAGGAAAATGTGTCAGGCTGTTACAGTAATTATCACTTGCTCTACCACAGTAGTAAATGTGCTTTGAAATTGCCAATCAAATATCTTTTTCTGCCTAGAATCACACCATGAGTCTGTCTGCACACAGGAATTGTTGTCAGAGATTTAATTCGTGTTGCTCTTGTTCTGTAAGACTTGCACTCGCAGGAAAGGGGCAGCTTGTTTTCTTGAACTGTGATGGTTAGCATTCAGCACAAATCAATATCTCACAGATGAGAGGCAAATGCTAACACATTGGAAATAAACAGGGTAGATGTTCCTGCCACTCCTGCAATGGGTGAGGTAGTTCCTACATGTTCAAAACTCCAATTAACCCTTACCACACATGTACTCTTACATACATCTCTGCAGTCTTCATGCAGTTGTGCAAGCGTCCATGCACATCTCTCTTGCACCTGACAATACACAGTCTCCAGAAGCACACTCTTAGCACACAGGCAGCTGATTTTCCTGCACTCCCATGCTTACTATTCAGCACTGTGTGGTATTTCAGATAGCAGTGTGTAACGCTATCACATTCAACGTCACCAAGGCTCATTTCCTTTGCTCTAGTCTAATCACTCACCCAGGTTCCACATGCTCATGGTCTCAAGTAGCTGTTAGGACATGTGCTCTTTTCTGCCTCTCTAAACTATAAGGAAAATGTGTCAGGCTGTTATAGTAATTATCACTTGCTCTACCACAGGTGTAAATGTGCTTTGAAATTGCCACTCAAATATCGTTTTCTGCCTAGAATCACACCATGAGTCTGTCTGCACACAGGAATTGTTGTCAGAGATTTAATTTGTGTTGCTCTTGTTCTGTAAGACTTGCACTCGCAGGAAAGGGGCAGCTTGTTTTCTTGAACTGTGATGGTTAGCATTCAGCACAAATCATTATCTCACAAATGAGAGGCAAATGCTAACACATTAGAAATCAACATGGGTAGATTTTCCTTCCACTCCTGCAATGGGTGAGGTAGTTCCTACATGTTCAAAACTCCAATTAACCCTTACCACACATGTACTCTTACATACATCTCTGCAGTCTTCATGCAGTTGTGCAAGCGTCCATGCAGATCTCTCTTGCACCTGACAATACACAGTCTCCAGAAACACACTCTTAGCACACAGCCAGCTGCTTCTCCTGCACTCCCATGCTTACTGTGCAGCACTGTGTGGTATTTCAGATAGCAGTGTGTAACGCTAACACATTCAACGTCACCAAGGCTCATTTCCTTTGCTCTAGTCTCATCACTCACCAAGGTTCCACATGCTCATGGTCTCAAGTAGCTGTTAGGACATGTGCTCTTTTCTGCCTCTCTAAACTATAAGGAAAATGTGTCAGGCTGTTACAGTAATTATCACTTGCTCTACCACAGTAGTAAATGTGCTTTGAAATTGCCAATCAAATATCTTTTTCTGCCTAGAATCACACCATGAGTCTGTCTGCACACAGGAATTGTTGTCAGAGATTTAATTCGTGTTGCTCTTGTTCTGTAAGACTTGCACTCGCAGGAAAGGGGCAGCTTGTTTTCTTGAACTGTGATGGTTAGCATTCAGCACAAATCAATATCTCACAGATGAGAGGCAAATGCTAACACATTGGAAATCAACAGGGTAGATGTTCCTGCCACTCCTGCAATGGGTGAGGTAGTTCCTACATGTTCAAAACTCCAATTAACCCTTACCACACATGTACTCTACATACATCTCTGCAGTCTTCATGCAGTTGTGCAAGCGTCCATGCACATCTCTCTTGCACCTGACAATACACAGTCTCCAGAAGCACACTCTTAGCACACAGGCAGCTGATTTTCCTGCACTCCCATGCTTACTATTCAGCACTGTGTGGTATTTCAGATAGCAGTGTGTAACGCTAACACATTCAACGTCACCAAGGCTCATTTCCTTTGCTCTAGTCCAATCACTCACCCAGGTTCCACATGCTCATGGTCTCAAGTAGCTGTTAGGACATGTGCTCTTTTCTGCCTCTCTAAACTATAAGGAAAATGTGTCAGGCTGTTATAGTAATTATCACTTGCTCTACCACAGTAGTAAATGTGCTTTGAAATTGCCACTCAATTATCGTTTTCTGCCTAGAATCACACCATGAGTCTGTCTGCACACAGGAATTGTTGTCAGAGATTTAATTTGTGTTGCTCTTGTTCTGTAAGACTTGCACTCGCAGGAAAGGGGCAGCTTGTTTTCTTGAACTGTGATGGTTAGCATTCAGCACAAATCATTATCTCACAAATGAGAGGCAAATGCTAACACATTAGAAATCAACATGGGTAGATTTTCCTTCCACTCCTGCAATGGGTGAGGTAGTTCCTACATGTTCAAAACTCCAATTAACCCTTACCACACATGTACTCTTACATACATCTCTGCAGTCTTCATGCAGTTGTGCAAGCGTCCATGCAGATCTCTCTTGCACCTGACAATACACAGTCTCCAGAAACACACTCTTAGCACACAGCCAGCTGCTTCTCCTGCACTCCCATGCTTACTGTGCAGCACTGTGTGGTATTTCAGATAGCAGTGTGTAACGCTAACACATTCAACGTCACCAAGGCTCATTTCCTTTGCTCTAGTCTCATCACTCACCAAGGTTCCACATGCTCATGGTCTCAAGTAGCTGTTAGGACATGTGCTCTTTTCTGCCTCTCTAAACAATAAGGAAAATGTGTCAGGCTGTTACAGTAATTATCACTTGCTCTACCACAGTAGTAAATGTGCTTTGAAATTGCCAATCAAATATCTTTTTCTGCCTAGAATCACACCATGAGTCTGTCTGCACACAGGAATTGTTGTCAGAGATTTAATTTGTGTTGCTCTTGTTCTGTAAGACTTGCACTCGCAGGAAAGGGGCAGCTTGTTTTCTTGAACTGTGATGGATAGCATTCAGCACAAATCAATATCTCACAGATGAGAGGCAAATGCTAACACATTGGAAATCAACAGGGTAGTTTTTCCTTCCAATCCTGCAATGGGTGAGGTAGTTCCTACATGTTCAAAACTCCAATTAACCCTTACCACACATGTACTCTTACATACATCTCTGCAGTCTTCATGCAGTTGTGCAAGCATCCATGCAGATCTCTCTTGCACCTGACAATACACAGTCTCCAGAAGCACACTCTTAGCAAACAGGCAGCTGATTTTCCTGCACTCCCATGCTTACTGTGCTGCACTGTGTGGTATTTCAGATAGCAGTGTGTAACGCTAACACATTCAACGTCACCAAGGCTCATTTCCTTTGCTCTAGTCTCATCACTCACCAAGGTTCCACATGCTCATGGTCTCAAGTAGCTGTTAGGACATGTGCTCTTTTCTGCCTCTCTAAACTATAAGGAAAATGTGTCAGGCTGTTACAGTAATTATCACTTGCTCTACCACAGTAGTAAATGTGCTTTGAAATTGCCAATCAAATATCTTTTTCTGCCTAGAATCACACCATGAGTCTGTCTGCACACAGGAATTGTTGTCAGAGATTTAATTCGTGTTGCTCTTGTTCTGTAAGACTTGCACTCGCAGGAAAGGGGCAGCTTGTTTTCTTGAACTGTGATGGTTAGCATTCAGCACAAATCAATATCTCACAGATGAGAGGCAAATGCTAACACATTGGAAATCAACAGGGTAGATGTTCCTGCCACTCCTGCAATGGGTGAGGTAGTTCCTACATGTTCAAAACTCCAATTAACCCTTACCACACATGTACTCTACATACATCTCTGCAGTCTTCATGCAGTTGTGCAAGCGTCCATGCACATCTCTCTTGCACCTGACAATACACAGTCTCCAGAAGCACACTCTTAGCACACAGGCAGCTGATTTTCCAGCACTCCCATGCTTACTATTCAGCACTGTGTGGTATTTCAGATAGCAGTGTGTAACGCTAACACATTCAACGTCACCAAGGCTCATTTCCTTTGCTCTAGTCCAATCACTCACCCAGGTTCCACATGCTCATGGTCTCAAGTAGCTGTTAGGACATGTGCTCTTTTCTGCCTCTCTAAACTATAAGGAAAATGTGTCAGGCTGTTATAGTAATTATCACTTGCTCTACCACAGTAGTAAATGTGCTTTGAAATTGCCACTCAAATATCGTTTTCTGCCTAGAATCACACCATGAGTCTGTCTGCACACAGGAATTGTTGTCAGAGATTTAATTTGTGTTGCTCTTGTTCTGTAAGACTTGCACTCGCAGGAAAGGGGCAGCTTGTTTTCTTGAACTGTGATGGTTAGCATTCAGCACAAATCATTATCTCACAAATGAGAGGCAAATGCTAACACATTAGAAATCAACATGGGTAGATTTTCCTTCCACTCCTGCAATGGGTGAGGTAGTTCCTACATGTTCAAAACTCCAATTAACCCTTACCACACATGTACTCTTACATACATCTCTGCAGTCTTCATGCAGTTGTGCAAGCGTCCATGCAGATCTCTCTTGCACCTGACAATACACAGTCTCCAGAAACACACTCTTAGCACACAGCCAGCTGCTTCTCCTGCACTCCCATGCTTACTGTGCAGCACTGTGTGGTATTTCAGATAGCAGTGTGTAACGCTAACACATTCAACGTCACCAAGGCTCATTTCCTTTGCTCTAGTCTCATCACTCACCAATGTTCCACATGCTCATGGTCTCAAGTAGCTGTTAGGACATGTGCTCTTTTCTGCCTCTCTAAACTATAAGGAAAATGTGTCAGGCTGTTACAGTAATTATCACTTGCTCTACCACAGTAGTAAATGTGCTTTGAAATTGCCAATCAAATATCTTTTTCTGCCTAGAATCACACCATGAGTCTGTCTGCACACAGGAATTGTTGTCAGAGATTTAATTTGTGTTGCTCTTGTTCTGTAAGACTTGCACTCGCAGGAAAGGGGCAGCTTGTTTTCTTGAACTGTGATGGTTAGCATTCAGCACAAATCAATATCTCACAGATGAGAGGCAAATGCTAACACATTGGAAATCAACAGGGTAGTTTTTCCTTCCAATCCTGCAATGGGTGAGGTAGTTCCTACATGTTCAAAACTCCAATTAACCCTTACCACACATGTACTCTTACATACATCTCTGCAGTCTTCATGCAGTTGTGCAAGCATCCATGCAGATCTCTCTTGCACCTGACAATACACAGTCTCCAGAAGCACACTCTTAGCAAACAGGCAGCTGATTTTCCTGCACTCCCATGCTTACTATTCAGCACTGTGTGGTATTTCAGATAGCAGTGTGTAACGCTAACACATTCAATGTCACCAAGGCTCATTTCCTTTCCTCTAGTCTAATCACTCACCCAGGTTCCACATGCTCATGGTCTCAAGTAGCTGTTAGGACATGTGCTCTTTTATGCCTCTCTAAACTATAAGGAAAATGTGTCAGGCTGTTAAAGTAATTATCACTTGCTCTACCACAGTAGTAAATGTGCTTTGAAATTGCCAATCAAATATTGTTTTCTGCCTAGAATCACATCATGAGTCTGTCTGCACACAGGAATTGTTGTCAGAGGTTTAATTCGTGTTGCTCTTGTTCTGTAAGACTTGCACTCGCAGGAAAGGGGCAGCTTGTTTTCTTGAACTGGGATGGTTAGCATTCAGCACAAATCAATATCTCACAAATGAGAGGCAAATGCTAACAAATTTGAAATCAACATGGTAGTTTTTCATTCCACTCCTGCAATGGGTGAGGTAGTTCCTACATGTTCAAAACTCCAATTAACCCTTACCACACATGTACTCTTACATACATCTCTGCAGTCTTCATGCAGTTGTGCAAGCGTCCATGCAGATCTCTCTTGCACCTGACAATACACAGTCTCCAGAAGCACACTCCTAGCACACAGGCAGCTGATTTTCCTGCACTCCCATGCTTACTATTCAGCACTGTGTGGTATTTCAGATAGCAGTGTGTAACGCTAACCACTTCAACGTCACCAAGGCTCATTTCCTTTGCTCTAGTCTAATCACTCACCCAGGTTCCAGATGCTCATGGTCTCAAGTAGCTGTTAGGACATGTGCTCTTTTCTGCCTCTCTAAACTATAAGGAAAATGTGTCAGGCTGTTACAGTAATTATCACTTGCTCTACCACAGTAGTAAATGTGCATTGAAATTGCCAATCAAATATCGTTTTCTGCCTAGAATCACACCATGAGTCTGTCTGCACACATGAATTGTTGTCAGAGATTTAATTTGTGTTGCTCTTGTTCTGTAAGACTTGCACCCGCAGGAAAGGGGCAGCTTGTTTTCTTGAACTGTGATGGTTAGCATTCAGCACAAATCACTATCTCACAAATAAGAGGCAAATGCTAACACATTTGAAATCAACATGGTAGATTTTCCTTCCACTCCTGCAATGGGTGAGGTAGTTCCTACATGTTCAAAACTCCAATTAACCCTTACCACACATGTACTCTTACATACATCTCTGCAGTCTTCATGCAGTTGTTCAAGCGTCCATGCAGATCTCTCTTGCACCTGACAATACACAGTCTCCAGAAACACACTCTTAGCACACAGCCAGCTGCTTCTCCTGCACTCCCATGCCTACTATGCAGCACTGTGTGGTATTTCACATAGCAGTGTATAACGCTAACACATTCAACGTCACCAAGGCTCATTTCCTTTGCTCTAGTCTAATCACTCACCGAGGTTCCACATGCTCATGGTCTCAAGTAGCTGTTAGGACATGTGCTCTTTTCTGCCTCTCTAAACTGTAAGGAAAATGTGTCAGGATGTTACAGTAATTATCACTTGCTCTACCACAGTAGTAAATGTGCTTTGAAATTGCCAATCAAATATCGTTTTCTGCCTAGAATCACACCATGAGTCTGTCTGCACACAGGAATTGTTGTCAGAGATTTAATTTGTGTTGCTCTTGTTCTGTAAGACTTGCACCCGCAGGAAAGGGGCAGCTTGTTTTCTTGAACTGTGATGGTTAGCATTCAGCACAAATCACTATCTCACAAATAAGAGGCAAATGCTAACACATTTGAAATCAACATGGTAGATTTTCCTTCAACTCCTGCAATGGGTGAGGTAGTTCCTACATGTTCAAAACTCCAATTAACCCTTACCACACATGTACTCTTACATACATCTCTGCAGTCTTCATGCAGTTGTGCAAGCGTCCATGCAGATCTCTCTTGCACCTGACAATACACAGTTTCCAGAAACACACTCTTAGCACACAGCCAGCTGCTTCTCCTGCACTCCCATGCTTACTATTCAGCACTGTGTGGTATTTCAGATAGCAGTGTATAACGCTAACACATTCAACGTCACCAAGGCTCATTTCCTTTGCTCTAGTCTAATCACTCACCCAGGTTCCACATGCTCATGGTCTCAAGTAGCTGTTAGGACATGTGCTCTTTTCTGCCTCTCTAAACTATAAGGAAAATGTATCAGGCTGTTACAGTAATTATCACTTGCTCTACCACAGTAGTAAATGTGCTTTGAAATTGCCAATCAAATATCGTTTTCTGCCTAGAATCACACCATGAGTCTGTGTGCACACAGGAATTGTTGTCAGAGATTTAATTCGTGTTGCTCTTATTGTGTAAGACTTGCACTCGTAGGAAAGGGGCAGCTCATATGATAGGATTTGAAAAGCTCAAAAAAAATATAGTAATATATTTAAATTACATAAAGGTATTTTTTTTAGTTTCTTTTAGGTATTGCTGAACAACACTGAAATAAATTAAACATGCCTATAAAATCAAGAAAGAGAAAAGAACAGCAAAAACATCTATATTTGAAGACAACTTGACAACACAAATTAGTTGAAGAACCTCATGTTGGAAAAAAGAAAAAGTCTTCTGGTAAACAGACTAAGGATTTTTTTTAAAATATCCTCAAACATAGAAAAAATTTAAAAAATATATCCACTGCAAATAGTGTTTCAAGTAGAAAGTAAATAGAAAGAAAATACTAAATGCTAATGTACAATCAGAAGCAAGAAAGAATGACTTAAAAAGAAAAACAGAATTTCAAAACATTCGTCGAAAAATGTTTCAGAGAAGAGTGATGTTCAATTTGCTAAAGGATGTGAAAAAATATAGGAAGAAAGCAAAATTTTATAAGAGAAAGAAACATATTGAATCAATTGTTGCAAAGGCTTTGGAATTAAAAAGAAAACTATGCATTTTAATTTTGAACAGGATCCGTACATTAGATAAAATAGTCAATGTAATGAAGTCAAAAAGCAAAAGGAAAAGAGTAGTGAAAAAAAATAACTTTTGTAAAGTGTTCTTAGGAGAATGGAAGCATAGTTCAAGTACTGAACCATTTTTTAATGAAGAGAGTTATCTTCAAAGTAATAGTTTGCTGCATGCAGTTGACACCAGTGGTCGAGCTTATGAATTTAAAGATGGTTGTGTAATGGAAAAGGAGAAAATGGTTCCAAGAAATGAGGAAGAAGTGTTAGCTGATGAGGTTATGGGGAAACGTCCTAAAGCCCCAGTGTACACTTGGAATTGTAGTAGTATTTGTACTGTACGACAAGAATCTATTGATAAATTACGTGACTTTCTAAGAGATTATAGTAAAAAAAAGTGTTAAACAGAAGATTAAGGTGCTTCAAAGACTAGATCCATGCAGAGTGAGAAAGAATACTGGTTTGCAAGGACATTCTCTGGCTTGTCTTACTAGGAAAGTTTGTCAAAGTGTTTTTCACCATTTTAGGATGCTGGCAGTACATCATACTGAAATGAGAAAGTTTGTGAGAAGATTGTATTTTGCTAAAAGTCCAGCACTAAAGTTAAATGAGTTGAATAGTGCTCTGTTCCGTTGATCTGAATCAGATGTAGAGAAGGTTACTGATGATATTCAGTTTTGTTACTTTGGTCCAGAGCAAGAAAGTGCAGGAATTGACACAGTTATTGAGGAAAATGTGGAAGAGAATGTAGAACTCACTGTTAGTAAAAATTTTGAAGATCAAATGACAAAATTTACTATCATCTCTAATGAAAGACCAAATATTAGTTGTATTTGTTGCCAGAGAAGCCATTATAAAACTCAAACAAGGAATGTTGATCTCTATGAAAAAAGTGAAAAAGAAAATAATTATGAGTGAAGGATTTTGCTACATATTTAGTTCTGGAAAATTGTTTTGATTTGGGTGAAGATCAGCGTATTTGTAAATACTGTTATAACAAGTTAGAAGAAAATAAAATGCCAGCTAGAGCTGTACATAATAATTTAGAATTGGTTGATATTCCTCCAGAACTTTGTAATTTAAATACGTATGAGTCTATACTCATTCAATGTGTCCATTCGTTTCAGACTATAGTTCGTATGGAGCCCAAAACAGGTAAATTACCTCCTTCAGATTTACAAAGAGGTTTAAAAGGAAGAGTTGTCTATTTGCCATTAGATTTGAATAAAAATATTGAAACAATTGATGCAGATAGTTTGGAAACTGAACCATTAGTTATTCTGGTTAATGGTGTACCTACAAAGAATACGAAAATTTGGCAGGAGCTAGTAGATGTACGAAAAGTACAAAGAGCAAATTTATATTTGAAAAGAAATAATAAATGGTATGAATCAATTTATATGGATGAAGATGAAGAAGTTTTACTAGCAGACACAGGAATACCAACTGGGCAAACTGAAAAAGTGGATAAGTCAAAAGAAGAAGAAATTTATGAACATTTCAGCATACATCCTCTTCATTCTAAAGAAGTTATGGGAAACACTATTGATCTGTTTCAGATGAAAAAAGCAAAAGGAACTCCCGTGAGTGTATGGGAGGAGAGCTTGGAAGCTCGTTGTTTTCCCCAGCTGTTTCCTACAGGAAAAGGTGGACGATATTATGAACGTCCAGTACAGATTCCTGCTTCTGAGTATCGGACTACAAGATTATATGCAGAAGATCCAAGATTTCGTCAAACTATTCCTTATTTGAAAGTGACTTGTCTGCACTATCTTATGCAGTAAATCACATTTTAAAAACTGGAGTACATCTACATAATGTGTCTGCAAAGGATTTTATGAACAAAGTGCAACAGCGAGATGATCATTTGGAATCTCAATTGATTAATCTGATGGCTTGTCAGCGTGGGACTAATGAATATTGGTACCGACGCCATGGAGAATTGAAATGTATGTTACGGAATTTAGGTACTCTTACATGGTTCCTTACCCTAAGCTGTGCTGAGTACGCTTGGGATGATTTACTGGATTTTCTTCGAGAGGCAAATTCAAATATTGAAAACATACAATAGAAGACAGCAGGAGAATTGTGCTCATTGGATCCGGTTAATGTTTGCAGATATTTCAATCATAGATTTGAGGCTATGATGTCCTTCATCTGCAATAAAAAAAATCCACCTCTTGGAGAAGTTGTGGATTTCTTTTGGAGAAAAGAGTACCAAGCAAGAGGTGCTCCTCATATTCATATGCTGTTGTGGATCAAGGATGCCCCAAAACTTGGAACAGATTCTGATGATGCAGTTTTATCTTTCATTGAAGAATATGCAACATGTGCTATACCTAAAAGCACAGAAGAAAAAAACTTAAAAGAGCAAGTTTTACGTTTCCAAAGTCATCGGTGTGGAAAATACTGTTGACGAAAGTACAAGAGTAAAGATAAATTCTACACAAAATGTCGATTTGGATTTCCACGACCTGTTCTTTCAAAAGGAAGAGTAAACAGTTTTATGTCAGCTGTGTGACATACCATTACAAGAAAATCTCCGAAAAATACCTACAACCTAAGAAGAAAAGAAGAGTCAAAATATATAAATGACTCCAACCTAGTCATTTTATCCATGTGGAATGCTAACATGGATATTCAGTATGTAGCTGACAATTCTATTGCTGTTGCTCGGTATGTCACATCTTACATCACTAAATCTGAGAAAACGGAATTGAAAGAAATGTGGGAAGAGATTTTTCACGAGAAGACTGTCAGTAAAAAGCTATACAGTTTCAGTTTAAAGATGTTATCGCATCGAGAAATTGGGTCATACGAATGCTCAGATAGGTTATCATCTGCAAGTCTGTACTTCAAATCCAGAAGAATAATTTGGGTAAGTTTAGGCCTTGCAGGAATGCGAAATCGGGTACTGAAATCTATTCGAGAAATTGAATGTTTAACAGAAGTCATCATCTTGAGAACATGTGTCTCTATGAAGTGCTGCAGAACTACATTTTTAAACGGAATGCCACAGAAGACATCAACAATGGAAAATATAAAGTCATTGGTGAGGAAGAATGTTTGGTGATACAAACAAAAGGAAGTTTGATTAATCACAGGAAGCTGAGTTGCGACACTACTGACAAAAAGGAATTTTACTACTTAGCACATTTACAGCTGTTTAAACCATGGCGTTCAGAGGATGAATAACTTGGAGATTTTCAGAGCTATGAAGATTCCTTTAATGCATGCAAAGATAACAGAGAATGCAGTACTTTCTCAAATTATGTACAAATATTAAATGAAGAAATTGAAGAAGAAGCTACAATTGCAGCTGAAGTAGCTATAGACAGTTCTCAAGACAGTCAAAGTTCTGGTACGCTCAGTCAAGATCCCCTAGGACAACCAATCGTAGAAAATGAAGCTGCAATAGCCATGACTGAAGTGGAAACAGCTATGAATCAAGCTCAGGAAGATTTAATAGACTTACCAAATTCGGAACAACAACTGAATGATGAACAACAACAAATTTATGAAGAAGTCACAAAACAAATTGATCATGGATTACTACATGAAAATAAAGAGTGCTCATGCACATCATTTGAACCAATCAGAATGTATGTGAGTGGACAAGCTGGAACTGGAAAAAGTTTCTTAATTAAAGTAATTAGAAGCTACCTACAGAAAAAAACTGATTCAACTTTGTCTTGTGTTGTTACTGCTCCAACTGGGTTAGCAGCATATAACATAAAAGGAATTACCTTACATCGTTTGCTAATGTTACCAGTAGAGCATGAGAACAAAATAGAATACCACAAGCTAACAGGAGAAGCATGTTTTGAAGTTTCAAGAGTGTTGAAGAAAATGAAAGTTCTCATTATTGATGAGGTAAGCATGGTATCAAACTTAATGCTTGCCTTTGTGCATTTAAGAATGCAGCAAATTCTAAAGACAGACTATGACGTGTTATTTGGAGGAAAACATGTTATAGTTTTTGGGGATCTACTGCAGCTCACTCCAGTTAAAGGACAACCAGTATTTAATACTCTTACACATGAAGACACGAAAGAAGTATAGGTAATGTGAATAT
Organism: Triturus cristatus; assembly: GCF_964204655.1. Taxonomy (NCBI): domain Eukaryota; kingdom Metazoa; phylum Chordata; class Amphibia; order Caudata; family Salamandridae; genus Triturus; species Triturus cristatus. The sequence goes on along the minus strand of NC_140589.1, from coordinate 318,532,975 downwards.
TTGGTCATACTTTGAGTACAAAGAACTCATTACCAATATGCGGCAAGCAATTGATGATGATTATGCAAGTATTCTCAAAGATATCAGAATTGGACTACTCACAGAAAATGGCAGTAAAGCTTTACAGAGTCGATTGCTATGTAATTTGTTTCCAACAGAACAAATAGTTCCAGAGAAAATATACAAGAAAATTGCAGAAAAAAATACTGTAATCTGTTTAAGGCCAACACTACATGAATGCTCTATAATTAATGAAGAACTTTTGAAATTGGAAAATGAAGAAATTATGAAAATGGAAGCCGTGGATAAAATACAGCATGAAGGAATAACTATTACATTAACAGGCAAATTGAAAACTAAATTGGATTCTCTAGAGAAAAACATATCGAAAACAGCTGGTTTAGAAAAGAATCTTTATGTATGTATGAACTGTCGAGTAATTTTAAGACGTAATTTGAATGTAGAAAAAGGTTTAGTGAATGGAGATATGGGTAAAGTTGTGGGTTTTATTAACTACCAGAAAAAAGATGGAATTGAATTTTTAAAAATTAAATTTGATCAGATTGAAGAGGTTAAAGACATTAGTCGTTGTTCAGTTCGTTTTTTGCTTGTGAAAGACATATATGTACGTAGGAAGCAGTTTCCGTTTTCTCTAGCATATGCTGTAACTATTCACAAATCTCAAGGATTAACTGTAGATAGTGCTTTTGTAAACATTGGATCAAGTGTGTTTAAAGAAGGTATGGCATATGTTGCTTTGTCACGAGTGAAAAAATGATCTGGTTTATTCATGATAGACTTTGATGACTCAAAAGTTAGTGCTGATGCAAATTGTGTAAAGGAGTATAATAGATTAGGAAGAAGCTATGCTCCTCATTTAGGTCAGTATCCTGTGTTTGAAAAACGTGTTGTTTGTCGTAAAAGGAGAATTGAGAATATCTGTAATGAGGATGTACAGAAGAGAAAACAAAAGGAGAGCGATGTGATTGCAAGCAAAAAGAAAAAGGACAATGTTGAAGAGGTTGTTGGTTGACATTTTGAAAATAGCTCTGGTGTCAACTGCTACGCTAATGTAGTGCTGAATGTTGTATTTTATCTTGAAAGTTTGCAAGAGCAGATAATACTAAATCATGAAAAAAGATTTTGTTCTCTGCTGAGTTTCCTTTATGAGAAGCTGAGTAATGATAAAACTAAAATAGAAAGTGCTTCTGATGTTAGAAATCTTTTAGATGTATGTTCTGGATGTACACATTTTACTGAAAATGTCCAGCAAGATGCACAGGAATTCTTAATGTATATGCTTATGGTACTGGAAGATGAAGGGGTAGAAATAGAAAATATGTTTGGTCTCTCTTATAAATGGGAACATTGTTGTGAAAACTGTATGAACACATGCAGCACTAATGTTGATTCTGAAAGGTTCATACATTTAACATTACCAGAGAGTAAATCAGTGACTTTTAGTAAATTAGTTAAAGATGCAAATCACAACATGGAATGTTCTCAATGTAAATCAGAAATGTTATCAACGTTATTTTTAAAGAAATATAGACAGTATATAATTTTAATGATGCAACGTTGTAGAGCTGATGGAACAAAATTGGACACTTTTATAAAGAAGTTTGTAGGAAATCAATTATCAATATCAGGAAAGACTTTTGTTGCAGTTGCAATAATTTTCCATGATGGACCTTCTATAACTTCTGGTCATTACACAGTTTATCTAAAATGTGAAAAGGCTGGACACTGTGTAATGAGTTTCAATTGATTTTCAAGCAACGTTTGCCTGCAGAATTACCAAATTCCTACTTCATTTTTCTAAAACCAAAATTTTAGATACAAATTGCAGCATCTGAAGAAACCATTATTTTGATTTTATAGGATTACCATTGGATAGTTCACCTAAAAAGGGTTTAAAAATTACCATTTGGCCTCATGGAAAGGTAAATGTTTCTATTGTGGACTTCTTTGACAGATATTATTTTGGTGCATGTGCTTAAGCAACAAGATTTACAGACGTTATTTATTGCAAATAGTTATTGTTCTTAGAAGATATTTTTAATATATATGTTACATTTCTATCAAGGTATGTTTTACTGAGGATAGATTCAGGGCTTTTTTAAACAATCTTTCAGATTGTTTATTTTTTTGCCCGCTGTTAAGTGATGAATGCAATTGATATCACTATTTTCAGTGAAATTTGATATATTCTGAAAACAGCAAAAAAAGGGCAAAAAATTACTTTGTTAAATATGAAAATATGTGTACTGTATTCTAAAATGTATTGTTAAATATTACTACTTTTTTTTCAGATCGAGAAAGAAAATTTAGGAAATTGAATCCATTTTTCTAGTTATTAAAAAAACCCATTTATTTCTAATTAAGTTATTTTGTTGGTCAGGTAAGTTTAAAATATCTGTATTTCTCACCCCTTCACTTTCATGCTCCCTTTTCTTCACTTCTCCTCACTCTGCTTTTCTCTTTCCCCTTCTCTCTCTCTTCTTCCTTTACTGCTCTTTCGTAACTCCCTCACTCCTTCTATACTACTCCCCTAGGTTTACTGCCTCCATCACTATTTTTTCAACCATGTTTCTCTCCCTGTCTCCATATGTCTCAGTCATTCTAAGTGCCTTACTCCTTCTCAGTTCCTTGCTCTCTGTCTCTGTTTCTGTCTCTCTGCCTTTGTCTGTCTTACCCTTAATTTCCTTAACATCTCTGGGGCAGATTTACATGCCCCCTGCGCCACCACTACGTCACTTTTCGTACTTTTCCTCTCCTCGTAAATACAGCCACTTCACACGCAGCACCGTGCGTTGAAGGGGCGTTCCATGGGTGTTGTTGTGGGTGTTCCCATGCAACACCCATAGAACTAGACACATCTCCAGATTTACGAGAAATCGTAACTCTGGAGATGCGTGTGAATGCTACGCCACCCTAGAGGTGGCGTAGCGAGGCACAACGAGGAGAAATGTTTTCATTTCTCCTCGTTTTCTCCTCTTTCAGTGCGTGCTGCATGCTACAGCACGCATTGAAAGAGGAAAAAGCCTCTTGTGATTGTTTTTGTGCAGGAAGGTGTCCCTTCCTGCAGAAGAACAATCTCCCCACCACGCAGGCATCCTTGCAGCATGGTGCAAGGGAGCCTGTGCCGGCGCATGGCTGCAGTTTGTGCGCCAGCACAGGGGAAGCATAGAGATGCGACATATTCTTGTAAATATGTCGCATCTCTGTGCTTCGAAACTAACGCAGCACGGCGCAGCAAAATTACTTGCTGCACTGTGCTGTGTTAGTTTGTTATAAATCTGCCCCTCTGTTTCTACCACTCCTCCTCTCTCCATCACTCATTTTCCATCTATGTTAATTTTTTAACCTTCTCCGTCATTCTCCTTCCCTCACCTTCCCTAACTGTCACTATCCTTTACTCATAGTCACTCCTATTCTCCTACTTCACTTCCTCCTGTCTGTATCTCACACCCCTTCACCTTTTCACATTCTTTCCTTCACTCTCCCTCACTCTGTTTTGCTCATTGAAATCCTGACTCCCTTTCTCTCACTCCAGTTTTCTAAATCCCTCCATCCCCTCACTCCCCATCTCTCACTTTCTCTTACCCCCTTTTTTAATCCTCATACCTGTTATCTCACCATCACTCCACTTCTCTTACTTTTAATCCCTTTACCCTGCTGTACTTCTTCCGCTTCGTCTGTTACTCCCTTTTCCTGTCTCCGCCCCTTACTCCCCTTTTCTCACTCCCCCCTCCCTCTCTCTTCATTACTCACTGCCATTCCCTTACTCATTCACTCTTCTTACCTGTATCCTCTACCCTTAGTCCTTTTGTTGCAGTCAGTCTTCCACTTCCCTTTCATGACTGATTATACTTTCCTTTTCTCACTCATTCTGTCAGTCCTTTCCTCCTCTTCACTCAGTCATTTCAATCATTTCAATCATTCATGTATACACTACACATTCATTCAATAAAATTACAACACAGTATATTAGGAATATAGCTCTTCTTGGAGAAGTGAAGTGAGTTCTGAAAAGAACTGTTTTTTTTGTTTTTTAACAATTTTGTATTTTTTTGAGATTTTTTAGAGCACCAAAAAAAAACTGGGAATGAAAAACTGTTCAACAGAAACAAAAACAATAAGTGAAAAAAATGATGGGGTGGAGCATGTGTGCTGCTGTATTTTGTTCTCTATTAAGTTAATGCTGCTCTCACCATAACAGAGAACAACATTGCACACATTGTATCGTATATGAACCTTCTGGAACAGAGGGTGGATATGCAGAGTTCTTGAAGCAGGTGAATCTGCGGCCGCAGATGATGTGCTCGGCTGAGCAGCTGGAGGGTTGTCTCTTGTGGCTCTTCTAGACTCACGAGCATAAGCCACAGCATGCACTGTTTGGAAGTGCCTCAACATAGAATGAATACTAAAGGAGTATTTTTTTTGGATCTCCTCTAGATAAGACAACTCCACAAACAGTGCATGTGACTTTTGGGGCATTCACCTTCTTCTGGTCCTCTGGAAAAGTAAAGAACTTCCATATGAATGAGTCCTTTTGTTTTCTCTGCCTTGGTGGCACAAAGGTCTCCTCTTCACTCCCTGAAGAAGACTGCTGTTCTGCCATTTTCACGTACTGGAAAAAGCTGTTCAGCTCCTTCTGCCAGGAAATAAGAAGAAATAATGAGGGGAGTGGGTGTGGTGTTTGAAGATTCTGGAACTGAAACTACTATGAACCAATGAAAAGAGTTGTTTCGTAATCACATGACTTGCCGTGCATGCACCGTGCGCACACCGTGCGAGCAAGCACGCGCACACGGAGAACGCACGGAGCACGGACGCATGCGCACACTTCTTCAGTGATGTCATCAGTGATGTCATTTCAGATGTCATCAGTGATGTCATGAGTGATGTCACTGACCATGTAATGGGTGATGTAATATGTGACGTCATCAGCAGTGGATTGCGGGCGCGCGAGTTATAGTTAGCTGAACTAACTATAACGGGGGAATTTCAATGGTTTTGTATGAGTGAAATGCATAACCTGTGTGAAACCATAGGTTTTTTCAGTGAATTTATGTATATATATATATATTCACTGAAAAAAACCATAGGTTTTCAGGGGCGTTATAGTTAGCTGGACTTTTTATAGTTAGTTCAGCTAACTATAACTCGCGCGCCTGCAATGCACTGCTGATGACGTCACATATTACATCACTCATGACATCACTGATGACATCTCAAATGACATCATTGATGACATCATCCAGTGAATGTGTGTTTTTCTGAAAATTACATATGTTTTATATATGTATATCTCAAGGTCGATGGAAGACTAAATGGGTATATAAGTGTCTAAATGGATGATTTTTTTTGAAAAATTGATTGTATAACTGACTAAGTGTATCTTAGTGAATACATGGCTTAGTGGGTAATGTTTAAATATGTAAATATCTGTATCAATCTCTCACTTTGTGTATAAGTGGCTGCATGGGTTGGTGAGTAGCTACATGAGTGTCTATATAGGTTATTAGTTGGTTTTTAGAGTATCAGTATGAGTGTCTGAGTGTCTGTATGGTTCGGTGGGGGGTATTAAGTAGTGCATAGGTGCATGAATGAGTGACTCACTGTTTGTATGTGTTGAAGACAGCATGTGTGCAGGACTGTATGGGTGGATGAGTGTGTGCATGGGTGTGTTAGTGAGTGAATGACTGTCTCAATAGTATCTTTATGAGTAACTACATATGTTTTAAACTAGTATATGTGACTATTGGTGTATATAAGTGAGTAAATGTGAGAGTGAGAGATTGGAAGAGTTCCTGTATGAATAAGTGATTGTTTAAAAGACTAAGTATGTGTAAGTTTCTGTAGAAGTAAGTGTGGTGGTGTTTGTTTAACTGTATATGCAAGTAAATGGATGTTTGATTCTTTATTAGCATGAGTGACTATGTGTGTGAGTAACTCTATGGATGAGTGGTGTTGTGTAACAGAATGTATAGGTGTATGAGTACATATGATGAGTGAGTACATGTATGATTGACTGTATAGGGACTGTTGGTGAATGAGTGGATGTGTATGTGGATCTTAGAATTACTGAATAGGTTGTTGTAACTGGTATTGGAATGTCCATTGTTTTGAAAATTTTAGTTTCTATTTTTGAATGTGTGTATCAAAGGGTATATTAGGGGGAGAGGAGGTCTGCCACTCTATCACAAGGATGATGTCATCAGTGATGTCATCAGTGATGTCACTGGCCATGTCATGAGGGATGTAATGTGTGACGTCATCAGCAGTGCATTGCGGGCGCGCAAGTTATAGTTAGCTGAACTAACTATAACTGGGGAATTTCAATGGTTTTGTATGATTGAAAAGTCCAGCTAACTATAACGCTCCTGAAACCTATGGTTTTTTTCAGTGAATTTCTAAGGTTTTTTAAATGCTAATTCCTAACTATAACGTGCCTGAAACCTATGTTTTTTTCAGTGAATTTCAAAGGTTTTTTAAATACTAATTTCTAACTATGCCTACAGAGATAGGACATCTGAAGAAATAAGAAAAAACACACAGAAAGAAAAAAAAGAAATGCAGAAAGAAGCAACAGAAGTCCTCAAAGACAAAGAAAAGTGCAGGAAGAAGGATAACGTGCAGAAAGAAGCCTTGTTGCAAATTCATCCTGTACCCCCAACTTTTTGAGATGGATACTGGTTGTAACTGAGTCTGTCTAACCAGTCCTAGAGCCAGTGCTAGGTTAAAAGACACTCAGAATACAGTGAAAACGCCTACATACGCTAGGGAACACTATGCGTTGCGGTCCCCCTGTGATTAGCATGACCTCCTCTGTAAACCCCTAGTATATAATAGGGCAGGGGATTAAAACTACCTCTTAAAACACGCCACAGGGCGTGTTTGCACACGTCACCTCAGGCCCCGTGCCCTCCCTTCCACACTCTGTAAACACGCCCTGTGCCCGTTTTAATTTGGGAGATGAAGTCCCCTTGAATCCTGAGGGTCCCTAGGGTCCAACTAGACCACTAGGTACCTCCAGTAAGCGCCACAGAGCTGCGTTGCAGAGAGATGTAAAAAGGGGCACGGCCTAGACCACCTCTCTGCAACACAGCTCGGTGGCGCTTACTGGAAGCACCTCGAGGGCTAGTTGGCCCCCAGGTTCCCTCAGGATTGAAGGGGAATTATTTCCCCAACTTAAAAAGCACCATGGGGCGTGTTTGCACACGTTAACTCAGGCCCCGTCCCCTCCCTTCACCACTGTGTAAACACGCCCTGTGTCCGTTTTTAGTTGGGAGATTAAGTTCATTTGAATCCTGAGGGTCCCTAGGGTCCAACTAGCCCACTAGGTACCTCCAGTAAGCGTCACAGAGCTGTGTTGCAGAGAGGTGTAAAAAGTGGCACGGCCTGGACCACCTCTCTGCAACGCAGCTCAGTGGCGCTTACTGGAAGCACCTGGTGGGCTAGTTAGCCCCCGGGGGCCCTCAGGATTGGAGGGAAATTATTTCCCCAACTTAAAACACGCCATAGGACGTGTTTGCACACGTCACCTCAGGCCCCGTCCCCTCCCTTCCCCTCTGTGTAAACACGCCCTGTAGCCGTTTTAAGTTGGGAGATTAAGTCCCTTTGAATCCTGAGGGTCCCTAGGGGCAAAATAGCCCACTAGGTACGTCCAGTAAGCACCATTGCATAGAGGTGTAAAAAGGAGCACGGCCTGCACCACCTCTCTGCAACGCAGAGCAGTGGCGCTTACTGGAACCACCTGGTGGGCTAGTTGGCCCCCAGGGTCCCTCAGGATTGAAAGGGAATTATTTCCCCAACTTAAAACGCGCCACAGGGCGTGTTTGCACACGTCACCTCAGGCCCCGTCCCCTCCATTCACCACTGTGTAAACGCGCCCTGTGGCCGTTCTAAGTTGAGAGATTAAGTCCCCTTGAATCCTAAAGGTCCCTAGGGTCAAACTAGCCCACTAGGTACGTCCAGTAAGCGCCACAGAGCTGCGTTGCAGAGAGGTGTAAAAAGGGGCGTGGCCTCAGAATACATGTCTGCAACGCAGTTCCCTGGCGCATACTGGAGATACCTGTTGGGCTAGTTGGCCCTCAGGGACCCTCAGTATTGAAGGGGAATTAATTTCCCAACTTACAACTGGCCAGGGGGCGTGTTTGCAGAGTTCTGCAAGGAGGGGGCATGGCCTCCGGCATGATGCCGGTGTTTTATTTATTTTATTTTTTTAAGAAGGAGGGCTGTGTGGCCCCCCTTCTTTTTCTAATTTATTGGCCCTGGGGACCCCATACCCCAGGGCCTGCACCCTAATTTTTTTGTTGACAAAAAGAAATTTGGAAGAGGGCCGTATGGCCCCTCCCAAGGCCTTAATCGGCCCCGGGGACCCCAACCCCCGGGTCATGGCCTTTTCTTTTTTTTATTCTTTAGGAGGGGGGCTGCGTTGCCCCCCTCCTCAGGCCACTTATGGCCGCGGGGACCCCATCACCCAGGGCCGGCCTTTGTTTTTTTATTATTTAAAAAAATATATATTTATAGAAACACCAAGGACATGCTGGACAAACCGTATGTACCTATCACCATGATGATTTGCGATATATTCATTAAAAGGCGACTATGCATACAATTAATCCATGTGGAATGTATTTACACCGCTAGTGAAGCTCTGACCTGTCTGACGCCGTACCGTGCCTAATCCCGCCGCCCCCGCCGGTGGGTACTCTCCAAGTTGACACCCTTGTTGTTTATTTATACAAACATGGGTAGCTATTGACGGGCACATTTAATACACACGCACACCAAGCCATTCAAAGTGGATTCGACAAAAATTCGACCTAACTATGCAAGAAACCCCCCGCACGGTTAATAAAACACACCTTTACCGCCGGATGTGTAATACTTTTTATTTTACTCTCTGGAAGGGAGATGAACCTCACTTGAGAGTCACAGCGTGCTCCTGGCTGAGCCCAATGCTGTGTTACACCCACCAGTACCCGCCGAGTGCCACACACCTCTGTGTTGTATTCCACCAGCTAGTGCGTATGCTATGACACTCTCTAGCCCATGTGCACTGTAACACCACCCTGTGAATATGTCATGCCACACTTGCCTTCGCACGGGTTATATTGCCCCATCTAACGTGCCTTCCTCGATGCCTATGTTATAACGCACAGCGCTATGCCATAAATATTACAATCTGGGATCCATATCTTTGTCACAGTGCATATGCAACGTTACACTCCCCAGCATATATTTTATATTACAACTTTAGAGACTAGTTAGGTTACACAACACTGCCATGTGCATATTACACTCCAAGGTGCATAGCACGCGCTAGTGCCTGTGCTATCTCGCGCTCTCCAATAAATCTGTCATTGCGCGCAATGTATTGCATATTATATTTCATGGCCCGGTTCATCTTATATCACACTTTTTGGTGCATAGTTTATACCATATACTATATCTAGTTTTCATTTTCAATTGTGCTCTCAGGAATATGTTCTATATAACACTGCGTCCACCTACCCTTTTCACGGGCATTACATTTTGCGATGGGGGTGGAGGGTCAGGAGGTGTTTCTGCCAAGTGAGCCCGGAGTCACAGTCACAAACGTCCTCTTCTTCCTGAATAAAAGCGAGATTATGCTGCCCCATCCACCTCCTCCCTATACACTGTTTCTGAATCCATTGACTAGCCTCCTCCCTCCTATCATGCATGGTCTGATGTGCTGCCACTGCCCTCCATTTAGCATGATGTACCAGTCCATTCCTCCTGCCCTCCATTGCCCAATTCTATGGCTCATCATTGACCTCCTGCTTAGCCTCTGTGCTTAGCTTGCTGCCCCTATTCTCCGTCCCCCTGCCCTCCGATGTCTTTGTGCATGCCCCTGCTCCATCCTTTTTGCCCACCTTGTTCCATGGACCTGCCACTCCTAACTACTCTGAGTGTTCTGTTGAGCTGCCACTCCCCTCCCACCTGCCTAGCATTGTCAGATGACTGGAACCTGTCCCTGCCACCTCCACCCTGCCTGTCCACATGCCATGCCCCTATCCCCTTCCTCCTGTCCTCCATGGTCCCTTTTACTGCCACACCCTTCTGCCCTCCCTGGTCTGTTGTGCTGCAACTGCTCCTCCTGCCTGCCCCACGCGGTCTGTTGTGAGGCCCCTTCCCCTGAACTCTCTTGTATGTGCCCAGGTCCTGACCCTCCCTTCTATCCTCCATGGTCCTTTTTGCATGCCCCTGCACCCTCCTTCTTGCCCATCATAGCCATTGTGCTGCCACTAACCCTCCCGCTTGCCATGCATGGTCTTCTGTGCTGCCATGGCCCCTCCCACCTTCCCTGTGTGGTGAGCTAGCTGCCCCTGACCCCCTCCCACCTTCCCTCCATGGTCTGTGTGTATGCCATCATAGTCTCACTGTTGCTCTCCATGGTGTGTCTTGTTTCTAGTGCCCATCCTGCCTGACCTCCATGGTCATCTTGCTGCTCCTGCCCCCTTGCCCCCAGCCCTCTGTTTCCATGTGCAGACCCCTATTCCCTCCCTCCTGGCTTGTCTGTTCCATTGTAATGCCCCTGATCCGTCCCACCTGCCCTTTATGGTCTGTTATGCTGCAGCTTTCTCTCCTGTCTGTCCATTATGGTCAGCAAGCTACCATTGCCTCTTTCCCCTCTGTTCTCTGTTGTCCATGTGCATGGTCCTGTCCCCTCCCTATTGCTTTCTATGGATTGTTGTGCTGCACTCCCGTCCCGCATTCCCTGTGTGGTGTATTGTGCTGCTGCAAACTCTGATGCCTGCCCAGTAGGGTCAGTTTGGTGCACCTCTCCATGTCCATCCTGTCCTCTGTTATCCGAGTCCATGTCCCTACCCCAATTCCTCCTGCCTACCATGATCCATTGTACCATACTTGCGAACATTTTGAACTTGGTAAGAGGGAGATTTTGAAAAAAAACTGGGGTATTGATTTTCCCCTTTGAGTTACATTGAAAAAGAGGAGATTGTAGACAGGAGACCGGTCAAATAAAGCCCATATGAACTTAAAAACATTGGACGTTTCCTGGCTGAAACGGGTCTGTTGGCATGCATGGTTGTACTACCACTGCCTCTTCCTTCTGCCCACAATGGTCTATTATATTGCCACAGCCTCTCTTGCCAGTCCTGTATTGTTGGTTTGTTGCCCCTGCCCCCCTTTCCACTACCCTCCATAGTCTGTTGTGCTGCCACTGCCCTTCCTGCCTGCCCAGTGTGGTCAAATTGTTGCCTCTGCACTCTCCTACCTGCCTTCAATTTTCAGAGTCCGTGCCCCTGGCCTCTGCCTCTCAACAGTATCCCAATGAACAACTAGATTGCTAACATTCTATATATTTATTACAAAAGTGTGGAACGCCTGACGTCATCTAGATGTAATCAAAACTGTAATACCTAGAGCATTTCCTTTAGAAATTACATATATGAGAGAGTCTTATTTGCATCAAAATTATGGTTAGTGCTCTAAAAAACTAAAATGAGGATATATTTTCTGAGTTTTGAAATAGCGACAAAGAACTTTTAAATTATTTGTAATCTTTATGTTTTTTTATCCAGTTGACCACTTGATTAAATGTTGCACTTAGGGGAGAGGATGTGGTGTTACTTCCAGAGCTGCAGACTTTGCAACTGGGGAACCAGGTTGGAGTTTCTGCTTCAGCTCAACATTTTATGATTCTGGTCAAATCACTTAATCTCCCCATGTCTACAACCAAAATGAATTTGATCTTGTGTGATGTAACTAATGCTCATGTAAAGCACTCCAATACCTGACAAGTCTGCACTATATAAAACTGCAAATACACAAAAAATAAGTGTTTTGCACACTTCTGTCATTGGGCTACATCTGGGTGATATGTGTGCTGTATTTGGGCTCTTTTGTCTCTGGTGGCCATCTTGGGAGATGTATTTGTTATGAAGTTTCCTAATTTCCTCATTTACTGCAGTCTCCTCAGTAGGAAATGCTTTCAGTTTTTTACTTTGATTCCATCAAGAAGGTATTCAGATATGTCACACATTTGCCATAAATTCTGAATGTTAGCACTCTAGTTGCTCATTAGATCACTGTAGTAAAGCTACTGCTCACCACGGAAGTCTGCTGCTGGTATTAAGAGTGCATGTTTCAGTCTGCATATCAGAATTTTTGAATGAAATAGAAGAGGATTTGAGAAGTCACTCAAAATGTGCCCTAATGTTTCTTTCTGCAGCACTAATCATACTTTCTATGGCAAAATGAACCCCCTCATTTTGTTCCTTTTCAAATTAAATGTTTTAAGAGTTACCACTTTATTCCAATCAAGATGGCTTCAGGTGTGCAATACGTTTGTCATAAGTAGGACTGTTAGGGCTCCAGTTGTTCTTTAGAACACTCTGGGAAGCTGCAGTAGAACACAAAGGAATCAACTGACAGTCTCTGCCCTTGTTGGATGTACATGTTTTACTGAGAATGTCAGACTTCATTCTCACATGACTGAGGAAGATAATGTGAATTTACCGAAAATATGCTCTCAGTTTAGCTTATAGATCACTTTCCAAACCTCTGTGGGAAAAGCATGAGAAAATATTTTTCTCTCAAACATGATTCATGATATCACAGCAGAAGGCTTTTTCACATGGTAAAATCGCCTTAGAACACACCACAATTCCTAAAATGAGTATGGTACCATCAACAAATGATTTATAATGTAACTAAAGTCTTAAAACCTTCTATTAACTGCAATGCTTTTTAATGAGGTGCTATCATGTATATTGGTCCCAAGATGGCTGCCAACACTTCTTGGATGAAGTACTGACAGCCAATCAGATCTCACGATGAGATGTGTGGTTAGGCTCCGCCCAGATATATCTATCTTTTTAACTCTAATTTTCTCAGGAACTACTGAAAGGATTTACACCATTTAAGCAAAAGGCACGAGTCTGAACTGAGGACTACCTCTTTGCCGAATTTGGTGTAATTCCGTTCAGCAGTTCGGGCTGTAGCTGTGTCAACAGGTCCTATGGGGAATTTTTCTCGGCCCCCGCTGGATGAATCACCGGGAAATTTTCAGGATAGGAGCGGACCAGAGCTGGCCAAAAGTTTGGAAAATTTTGAAAAGATTTGTCAATCGGCGCCAACGTTATTCCAAATAGAATGTTGCAGATTTCCTATGGAAAATAGGTCCTAACTTTAACTACCTACTGGCGACTGCCAGTAGGTAATATATATATATATATATATATATGATCTACTGGCGGTCGCCAGTAGATAGTTATAGTTAGGACCGTGTTTCCATAGTAAATCTGCAACATTCTATTTGAAATAACTTTGGCGCCGGTTGACGAATCCTCGCTAAATTTTCAAAATAGGTGGGGCGCTCCGCTCCGCTCCTACCCTGAAAGTCTCGGGGGGACTTGTCAAGCGGGGGCTGAGAAAAAAGGGGGGTCCCAAAACGCGTTTTCCCCATGCAATTTTCCATAGGGACCTTTAGTCCAAGGTACAGCCCGAACGGCTGAACAGAATTACTTGAAATTTGGCAGAGAGGTAGTCCTCAGCTCAGGGATGTGCCTTTTGCAGGTCTGGTGTCAATCTGTTCAGTAGTTCCTGAGAAAATCACAAGTAAAATCATATATATATGTGGGCGGAGCCTAACCACACATCTCATCCTGAGATCTGATTGGCTGTCAGCACTTCATCCAAGAAGTGTTGGCCGCCATCTTGGGACCAAAATACATGATAGCACCTCATTAAGAAGCATTGCAGTTAATAGAAGGTTTTAAGACTTTAGTTACATTATAAATCATTTGTTGATGGTACCATACTCATTTTAGGAATTGTGGTATGTTCTAAGGTGATTTCACCATGTGAAAAAGCCTTCTGCTGGGATATCATGATTGAGAGAAAAATATTTTCTCATGCTTTTCCCACAGAGGTTTGGAAGGTGATCTATAAGCTAAACTGAGAGCTTATTTTCTGTAAATTCACATTATCTTTCTCAGTCATGTGAGAATGAAGTCTGACATTCTCAGTAAAACATGTACATCCAACAAGGGCAGAGACTGTCAGTTGATTCCTTTGTGTTCTACTGCAGCTTCCCAGAGTGTTCCAAAGAACAACTAGAGCGCTAACAGTCCTACTTATGATAAACGTATGGCACACCTGAAGCCATCTTGCTTGGATTAAAGTGGTAACTCTTAAAACATTTAATTTAAAAAGGAACAAAATGAGGGGGTTCATTTTTCCATAAAAAGTATGATTAGTGCTGCAGAAAGAAAAATTAGGGCACATTTTCAGTGACTTCTCAAATCCTCTTCTATTTCATTAAAAAATTCTGACATGCAGACTGAAACATGCACTTTCAATACCAGCAGCAGTTTTCCCTGGTGAGCAGTAGCTGTACTACAGTGATCTAATGAGCAAAAAGAGTGCTAACATTCTGAATTGATAGCAAATATGTGACACATCTGAATGGCTTCTTGATGGAATCAAAGTAAAAAACTGAAAGTATTTCCTACTGAGGAGACTGCAGTAAATGAGGAAATTAGGAAACTTCATAACAAATAAGTCTCCCAAGATGGCCACCAGAGACAAAAGAGCCCAAATGTAGCCCAAATATCACCAAGATGTAGCCCAAGTATAGCCCAATGACAGAATGTCGCAGAGTGTTCTTAAAAACAACTAGACCGCTTACTGTCTTCATTATGACAAAAGTATGGCACACCTGAAGCCATCTTGATGGGAACAAACTGGTAACACTTAAAACATGTAATTTAAAAAGGAAACACAATGAGGGGGTTAATTTTGCCATAGAAATTATGATTAATGCTGAAGAAAGAAAATGAGGGCACATTTTGAGTGACTTCTCAAATCCTCTTCTATTTCATTAAAAAATTCTGACATGCAGACTGAAACATGCACTTTTAATATCAGGAGCAGACTTCCATGGTGAACAGTAGCTTTACTACAGTGATCTAATGAGCAACTAGAGTGCTAACATTCAGAATTTATGGCAAATGTGTGACATATCTGAATACCTTCATGATGGAATCAAAGTAAAAAACTGAAAGTATTTCCTACTGAGGAGACTGCAGTAAATGAGGAAATTAGGAAACTTCATAACAAATAAATCTCCCAAGATGGCCACCGGAGACAAAAGAGCCCAAATGTAGCCCAAAATCACCCAGATGTACCCCAAATATAGCCCAATGACAGAAGTGTGCAAAACACTTATTATTTTGTGTTTTTGCAGTGTTATATAGTGCAGACTTGTCAGGTATTGGAGAGCTTTACATGAGCATTGGTTACATCACACAAGAACAAATTCATTTTGGTTGTAGACATGGGGAGACTAAGTGATTTGACCAGAATAACAGAATGTCGAGCTGAAGCAGAAACTCCAACCTGGTTCCCCAGTTGCAAAGTCTGCAGTTCTGGAAGTAACACCACATCCTCTCCCCTAAGTGCAACATTTAATCAAGTGGTCAACTGGATAAAAAAACATAAAGATAACAAATAATTTAAAAGTGCTTTGTCGCTATTTGAAAACTCAGAAAATATGTCCTTATTTTAGTCTTTTAGAGCACCAACCATAATTTTGATGCCAATAAGACGCTCTCATATATGTAATTTCTAAAGGAAATGCTCTAGGTATTACAGTTTTGATTACATCAAGATGACGTCAGGCGTTCCACACCTTTGTAATAAATATAGAATGTTAGCAATCTAGTTGTTCATTAGGATACTGTTGAGAGGCAGAGGCCAGGGGCACAGACTCTGAAAATTGAAGGCAGGTAGGAGGGTGCAAAGGCAACAATTTAACCACACTGAGCAGGCAGGAAGGGCCGTGGTGTGGTACTGTAAATTTCGGAACCATGCTGGATGCATGGTCCTACCATGCCGATTTTAGCATCAGCAAACCGCAAATGTCAAATGCGGTATGTATGAGTGTTTTCGTCATGTTTCACTGATGAATTCACCGTGCATACGATACCACATATTGAACCCTTTGGGTTCCATTTTAGAACAGTAGCCATTTTGTGGTTGCCCTCACATAGGCTGCGCTCTAAGGCCATGCTTAGGCCTAAAAGGACACGTACACCTTCTGTGACTTCTCTCTGACCTGTGCAAACTGACTCCAATGCCCGAGGTCAATCCTGTCCGGCCGGTTCCTTTCCTCGCGGCCTAATGTGATTAGCATCAGGGCTCGACCCATCATAAAGTCCTTGTTCGCACACGATCTCTGACTAAGCTATTTCACACCTGACTCTGTTTCCTACTTTATGGCTTGTTTTACGAGCAGGAGGTGCCCGTTTTATTGGGGTCCGCTGTTATCTGATGAGGGTTCTGAGCCTTGCTGGGTACAATGACTTATGCTTAACGAACTGAAATGTGGGATTGTCATTATGGCTCTGCTGTTCCTTTGAAACGAAAATATGTGAATGACCACTTGTAAAATAGGGGCGGTGTTGCCCAGAAGCGTAATATTCTGTATATAAGAAAAGACTGTTTTTTGGTTAAGGAGCAGTCTCCTGAGAACATACATCGTGTTGTACTTCTCGGATACCTGTGATTGGTCTGCAGCCAATAAATACGATCTTTGATTTCACCTAGGAGTCTCTGTGTTTCTGTAGGTCTGAAACAGGAAGAACCCGAAGTCTTAGGGTGTGTTCCCCTGCACCGCTGGGTTCTAAAAACCCGGTACTTCAGTGGCAGCACAACAGACCATGGAGGGCAGTGGAAAGGGGGGCAGGGGCAACAAACCAACAATACAGGACTTGCAAGAGAGGCTGTTGCAATGTAATAGACCATTGTGGGCAGAAGGAAGAGGCAATGGTAGTACAACCATACATGCCAACAAACCCGATTCAGCCAGGACACGTCCAAAGTTTTTAAGCTCAAATGGGCTTTATTTGATCTGTCTCCTGTCTACAATCTCCTCTTTTTCAATGTAACCCAAAGGGGAAAGTCAATACCCCAGTTTTTTTTCAAAATCTCCCTCTTACCAAGTTCAAAATGTTCGCAAGTATGGTACATTGGATCATGGAAGGAAATGGGGTAGGGACATGGACTTGGATAACAGAGGACAGGAGGGACATGGAGAGGTGCACCAAACTGACCCTGCAGGGCAGGCATCAGGGTTTGCAGCAGCACAATACACCACACAGGGCATGCGGGACGGGAGTGCAGCACAACAATCTATAGAAAGCAAGAGGGAGGGGACAGGACCATGCACATGGACAACAGAGAACAGAGGGGCAAGAGGCAATGGTAGCTAGCTGACCATAATGGACAGACAGGAGAGAAAGCTGCAGCATAACAGACCATAAAGGGTAGGAGGGACGGATCAGGGGCATTACAATGGAACAGACAAGCCAGGAGGGAGGGAGTACGGGTCTGCACATGTAAACAGAGGGCTGGGGGCAAGGGGGCAGGGCAGGAGCAGCAAGATAGCCATGGAGGTCAGGCAGGATGGGCACTAGAAGCACGACACACCATGAAGAGCAACAGTGAGACTGTGATGGAATACACACAGACCATGGAGGGTAGGTGGGAGGGGGTCAGGGGCAGCTAACTGACCACACAGGGAATGTGGGAGGGGCCATGGCAGCACAGAAGACCATGCATGGCAAGTGGGAGGGTTAGTGGCAGCACAATGGCTATGATGGGCAAGAAGGAGGGTGCAGGGGCATGCACAAAGGACGATGGAGGATAGAAGGGAGGGTCAGGACCTGTGCACAGACAAGAACGTTCAGGGGAAGGGTCCTCACAACAGACAACACGGGGCAGGCAGGAGGAGCAGTTGCAGCACAACAGACCAGGGAGGGCAGAAGGGTGTGGCAGTACAATGGACCATGTAGGACAGGAGGAAGAGGATAGGGGCATGGCATGTGGACAGGCAGGGTGGAGGTGGCAGGGACAGGTTACAGTCATTTGACAATGCTAGGCAGGTGGGAGGGGAGTGGCAGCTCAACAGAATACTCAGAGTAGATAGGAGTGGCAGGTCCATGGAACATGGTGGGCAAAAAGGATGGAGCAGGGGCATGCACAAAGACATCGGAGGGCAGGGGGAAGGAGAATAGGGGCAGCAAGCTAAGCACAGAGTTTAAGCAGGAGGTCAATGATGGGGCATAGAATTGGGCAATGGAGGGCAGGAGGAGTGGACTGGTACATCATACTAAATTGAGGGCTGTGGCAGCACATCAAACCATGCATGGCAGGAGGGAGGAGGCTAGTCCATGGATTCACACAACAGAGGATGGGAGGAGGGGGATGGGGCAGCAAGCTAACTGTTCAGAGAAGGCGGGTATTAGGAACTTTATTGTTTTTAAAACGTGTGTCTGTGCGAACTACTTAAAATATGAACAAGTATGCAGCATAATCTCACTTTTCTTCAGGAAGAAGAGGACGTTTGTGACTGTGACTCCGGGCTCACTTGGCAGAAACACCCCCTGACCCTCCACCCCCTATCGCAAAATGTAATGCCCGTGAAAAGGGTAGGTGAACACAGTGTTATATAGAACATAGTCCTGAGAGCACGATTAAAAATGAAAACTAGATATAGTGTATGGTATAAACTATGCACCAAAAAGTGTGATATAAGATGAACCGGGCATGAAATATAATGTGCAATACATTGTGCGCAATGACAGATTCATTGGAGAGAGCGAGATAGCACAGGCACTAGCGCGTGCTATGCGATATGGGCCTTGGAGTGTAATATGCACAGGGCAGTGTTGTGTAACCTAACTAGTCTCTAAAGTTGTAATGTAAAATATGTGCTGGGGAGTGTAACGTTGCATATGCACTGTGACAAAGATATGGATCCCAGATTGTAATATGTATGGCATATCACTGTGCGTTATAACATAGGCATCGAGGAAGGCACGTTAGATGGGGCAATATAACCCGTGCGAAGGCAAGTGTGACATGACATATTCACGGGGTGGTGTTACAGTGCACATGGGCTAGAGAGTGTCATAGCATATGCACTAGCTGGTGGAATACAACACAGAGGTGTGTGGCACTCAGCAGGCAATGGTGGGTGTAACACAGCATTGGGCTCTGCCAGGAGCGCGCTGTGACTCTCAAGTGATGTTCGTCCCCTTTCCAGAGAGTAAAATAAAAAGTATTACACATCCGGCAGTGGATGTGTGTTTTATTAACCGTGAGGGGGGTTTCTTGCATAGTTTTGGTCGAATTTTTGTCGAATCCCCTTTGAATGGCTTGGTGTGCATGTGTATTAAATGTGCCCGTCAATAGCTACCCATGTTTGTATAAATAAACGACAAGGGTGTACACTGGGATTAGGCATGGTAGGGCATCAGACATGTCAGAGCTTCACTAGTGGTGTAAATACATTCCACGTGGATTCATTGTATGCATAGTCTCCTTTTAATGAATATCACGCAAATCATCATGGTGATAGGTACGTACGGTTTGTCCAGCATGTCCTAGGTGTGTCAATAAATATATATTTTTTAAAAATAATAAAATACAGTGGCTGGCCCTGGGGATTGGGGTAAAAAATATATAATTAGGTGACAGGCCCTGGGGGATGGGGTCATCAGGGCCAATAAATTAGAATAAGAAGGGGAACCACACAGCCCCCCTTCTTAAAAAATTAAAATAAATAAAAGACTGGCATCGTGCCGGAGGCCACGCCCCCTCCTTGCAGCACTCTGCAAACACGCCCCCTGGCGAGTTGTAAGTTGGGGAATTAATTCCTCTTCAATACTGAGGGTCCCTGAGGGCCAACTAGCCCAACAGGCATCTCCAGTATGCGCCAGGGAGCTGCGCTGCAGACAGGTGTTCTGAGGCCAAGCCCCTTTTTACACCTCTCTGCAACGCAGCTCTGTGGCGCTTACTGGAGGTACCTAGTGGTCTAGTTTGACCCTAGGGACCCTTAGGATTCAAGGGGACTTCATCTCTCAACTTAGAACAGCCACAGGGCGCGTTTACACAGTGGTGAAGGGAGGGGACGGGGCCTGAGGTGACGTGTGCAAACACGCACTATGGCACGTTTTAAATTGGGGATATAATTTCCCTTCAATACTGAGGGCCCCTGGGGGCTAACTAGCCCACCAAGTGCTTCCAGTAAGCGCCACTGAGCTGCATTGCAGAGAGGTGGTCCAAGCCGTGCCACTTTTTACACCTCGCTGCAACGCAGCTCTGTGGCACTTACTGGAGGTATCTAGTGGGCTAGTTGGACCCTAGGGACCCTCAGGATTCAAATGAACTTAATCTCCCAACTAAAAACGGACACAGGGCGTGTTTACACAGTGGTGAAGGGAGGGGACGGGGCCTGAGTTAACGTGTGCAAAAACGCCCTGTGGCCTGTTTTAAGAGGTAGTTTTAATCCCCCTGCCCTATTATATACTAGGGGCTTACAGTGGAGGTCATGCTAATCACAGGGGGACGCCAACGCATAATGTTCCCTAGTGTATTTAGGTGTTTTCACTGTATTCTAAGTGTCTTTTAACATAGCACTGGCTCTAGGACTGGTTAGTCAGACTCAGTTACCACCAGTATCCGTCTGAAAAAGTTGAGGGTACAGGATGATTTTGCAACAAGGCTTCTTTCTGCTCTTCTTTTTGTTCTTTCTGCACGTTATCCTTCTTCCTGCACTTTTCTTCGTCTTTGAGGACTTCTGTTGCTTCTTTCTGCACTTCTTTTTTTTCTTTCTGTGCATTTTTTCTTCTTTCTTCACATGTCCTATCTCTGTAGGCATAGTTAGAAATTAGCATTTAAAAAACCTTTGAAATTCACAGAAAAAACCATAGGTTTCAGGCACGTTATAGTTAGGAATTAGCATTTAAAAAAACTCAGAAATTCACTGAAAAAACCATAGGTTTCAGGGGTTTTATAGTTAGCTGGACTTTTCACTTGTACAAAACCATTGAAATTCCCCCGTTCTAGTTAGTTCAGCTAACTATAACTCGCGCGCCCGCAATGCACTGCTGATGACGTCACATATTACATCACTCATGACATGGTCAGTGACATCACTCATGACATCACTGTTGACATCTCAAATGACATCACTGATGACATCACTGATGACATCATCCTTGTGATAGAGTGGCAGACCTCCTCTCACCCTAATATAACCTTTGATACACACATTCAAAAATAGAGACTAAAATTTTCAAAACAATGGACATACCAATACCAGTTACAACAACCTCTTCAGTAATTCTAAGATCCACATACACATCCACTCATTCACCAACAGTCCTATACAGTCACTCATACATGTACTCACTCATCATATGTACTCATACACCTATACATCCTGTTACACAATGCCACTCATCCATAGAGTTACTCACAAACATAGTCACTCATGCTAATAAAGAATCAAACATACATTTACTTACATATACAGTTATACACACACCACCACACTTACTTTTACGGAAACTTACACATACTTAGTCTTTTAAACAATCACTTATAGAAACACATACTTATTCATACAGGAACTCTTTCAATCTCTCACTCTCACATATACTCACTTATATACACCAATAGTCACATATACTAGTTTAAAACATATGTAGTTACTCATAAAGACACTATTGAGACAGTCATTCACTCACTAACACACCCATACACACACTTATCCACCCATACAGTCCTGCACACATGCTGTCTTCAACACATACAAACAGTGAGTCACTCATTCATGCACCTATGCACTACGTAATATCCCCCACCGAACCATGCAGACACTCAGACTGATACTCAAAAAACCAACTAATAACCTATATAGACACCCATGTAGCTACTCACCAACCCATGCAGCCACTTATACACAAAGTGAGAGACTGATACAGATATTTACATATTTAAACATTACTCACTAAGCCATGTATTCACTATGATACACTTAATCAGTCAGTTACACAATCAATTTTTCAAAAACAAATCATCCATTTAGACACTTATGTACCCATTTATTCTTCCATCGACCTTGAGTTATACATATATAAAACATATTTAATTTTCAGAAAAACACACATTCACTGGATGATGTCATCAGTGATGTCATCAGTGATGTCATTTGAGATGTCATCAGTGATGTCATGAGTGATGTTACTGACCATGTCATGAGTGATGTAATATGTGACGTCATCAGCAGTGCATTGTGGGCGCGCGAGTTATAGTTAGCTGAACTAACTATAACGGGGGAATTTCATTGGTTTTGTACAAGTGAAAAGTCCAGCTAACTATAAAACCCCTGAAACCTATGGTTTTTTCAGTGAATTTCTGAGGTTTGACAAAAATGTAACAATGTATATGAAAGTTGAAGATGCAGGAAAAAAACTCTGAAAAGGTGTTTTTGTTTTCCAAAATGGAAATACTGTTATTGGTCAAGTGTTTTTTAAAATGGGTGGTGGTAAAGAGGTATATGTCTCTTTAAGAAGACACTCTGTAATGCACAACACTACGGCCCAGTTAAAGGCTCCGGCCAAAACGTGTAGGTTATCGTTTGTTCATTACCACGCACTTTGGGTAATGAAAAAATAAAATCATATAAGCTTCTTTGGAACTTACACGATTGTGCCTCTCATTGACAGATACAGCACTCTCAGTATACAATTTACAAATCGAGTGTTGCAAAAAATCATTTAAACTTTTCACTACTCCCCTGAGTACTTATAAAGTTCAAAAGACCGTATAGTGCATGGAACAAAATGGAGGGACAAAAATTGAATCTGTATCGTAGTTCATGATGTTCTCTGAAATGCAGAGCTACCAGTTATTGTTTATCCTCATGTGCTATAGATTGCATGTGTTTGAGCACCTTCTTTCTTGCTTTATGAATGGTGCTACCAATATATAACTTTATATGAAAAACATGGAGTTGCAGGATAGTGTTTTGCAGATGATGAATACTCTGGAAATGTTCAGGACCATGAATTTGTTTACATCAATAGTCTTTTTACAAGCCTTACACTTATCACATCTCTTAAAATACTATGATCAAGAAAGGTCTTTGTTTTTTCTGTACTGATGGAATTTTTGCATAAGGTGTCCCTGAAAGATTTACTTCTCCTAAAAGTGGGTGCAGAGCTGGTGGATTACCCCCACACTCCTCCCATATGGACTAAATGTAGACAGACATGAAGTTGGTGCCCCTGTCAGATACTACCTCTTTGGAGAAACCAACATGGGTAAATATTCCCATCAGTGCCCTGGACACTGCAGCCGCAACCACTGACCTTGGTTATGGACTCAGGGTATGGGGTGGCATGGTCTGCCACTAGGACCAACCTCTTGTCTAAAGTAGTGTTGGGGTCCAAAGGCCCAACAATGTTGATGCCTACCCATTCAAATGGCATTCCCACAACAGGGAATGGAAGCAGGGGGTCCTTGTGCTTGCCCCTGACTTCCCATTGCCCTGATAGGTCATGCACAATTGGCAGAAGGCATTCAACTACATCCACATCCAGGGCCAATAGAAGTGGGTGAGCAGTCGGTCAAAGGTTTTGGCCTGGCCCAGATGTCCTTCCAAGAGAGTATCATGAGCCAGCCAAAGTGGGAAGGCTAGATAGCACTGGGAGACCACCAGCACACAGGTATGTCCAGGCATGGGACATTAGGCTCACTATACAGGTGACCATTCTCCCAGTAAATGAGGTGATCACCAGAGATATCCCCACCTTCCTAGGCCTTGGGCTGCCACCAAAGACCCTCAAGAGTGGGGCACTCTCGCTGCACTTTGCAGAACACTGCCTGGGTAGGTTCCCTCAGTTTGCCACCCAGCTAACTCAGGCAGGTCCCCCATGGCAGCAATGTCTTTCCCCGTAGGTTCCAGGGTGTCACCCTCAGGATCAGCCCCCTCCCAGACCATGGGAATCTTTGGGGTGGGAGTTCCAAGGCCCAGTGCCCTTCCTCTTCTTGGCAAGTACCTAAGCCATTTATTAGGCTCCAGGGGGCATATTATCAAGCACGGCGGTAAAATTATCACCGCTTTAGTGGCAGAAAACTGCCGCTAAAGCGGCGATAATGGGCTTGATAATACGCCGCAGATAATTTCAATAGAAGCCCATGTTGACACCAGAACATGGGCTTCTATGGGAATTCTCAAGGGCATATTATTAAGCCTGGGCAAAGCACTACGCTACGCTCGTGTAGTTTGCGAAGTTTGTGCTACTTCGCACTACGCGAATTGCATGTAGCACAGTGCAAACATGCGTAGCGTAGCGTTGCGTAGTGCAGCGGTCATTTTTTGCTTGCTCGCGGTCCTCAACATCAAGTTGGCGACCGCGAGCAAGCAAAATGACATCCCGGTGAGACTTTTTCCTTGTTCGCGATCAGCAACATCAAGTTGCCGATCGCGAGCGTGGAAAATAAACATCCCGGCGAGATTCTCAACGCGAGGAGGTCAGGTTTCTCATTGCGAGTGGTCGCGTATGCTTGCGACCGCTTGCGATGAGAAACTACCAGTCCGCATTGAGAAAGCTGCCGTTCGAGTAAAAATCTACTCGTGCGGCAGAAAACTACAGCTCGCACTGTGCAAGATGCCGTTTTCAATGATTGCACTGTGTCGGATGCTTGTCCGCACTGTGCAATCATTGAAAATGACATCTTGCACAGTGCGAACAGGGTACTACGCAGTTCGCGAAGTGCTACGCGTAGCTCCCGTAATGCGAAGTGCACTTTGCGTAGCTTTGCGTAGTGCTACCTCGCGAACTACGCCCAGGTTTACATATTATCAAGCCCATTATCGCCGCTTTAGCGGCAGTTTTCTGCCACTAAAGCGGTGATAATTTTAACGCCGTTTCTTGATAATATTCCCCTCGATCATTTTGACTTTCCTGATGGCCTGCCGCAGACTGTGTGTTCAAGCACACATACTGAGGCAATTCCAACATCTCCAGGTGAGACCCGAGCTCTACCTCTTTCTACATGGTGTACTCTAGGTCATACTCTAACAGCTACCTTTGAGGAACCTAAAACCCCATATTCAAAGGCAACTAAAGCCACTAGATAGATGCTCACCTGGTTGTCTATTGTCACAACCTGTTTGACAGTAGCAGTGACTACATACTCTGAGGACCCCAGATGACACCTAACAGTGCTCATGCTGCCTTCTGTGTCTCTTAGAGCCTCTACCCTCTGCCAATTGATGGTAACCCACTGCCTTGGTATTGTCAGATATGTGGCCATTGGCACAATCTCCTTGTCTCCCAGGGATAATACGGTAACTTCTACATTCCTCCCATTACTAACTGGAACAATCTCCTCCCCCAGCACTGCACCAGGGATCCCGGGGGCAGACCCACCAGTGGTGGGATGCTTCCTGTGCTAACAGATATGATCCTCTTTAAAGTGTCCATACTAGTAACACTCATGGTACTTGGGCCGGGACTAGGAATTTTCTCCCATTAAAACACACACTTCTGCACAGGATTGGCCTTAGAATCCTTCCCATAAAAACACTTTTGGGGATCTTTTGAGTACTCTTTTGTTTTTTCTTTGTCTCTCTCCATCTTTCTTCCAGTGAGGACCCTGTCCACATTTCTTGTATCTTTTTGACTCCCTGGATGCTAACTGGGCAGAGGGAGCTTTGAATCAATAAGGTATTGGTGCAGTTCTACAAAGTAATTACTGAACATGTGTTCTCTCAAAAATAGATGGCACATCCCGTCATAGACACTCACTTTGCTGCCCTACACCCACTCTTCTAGTGACTGGTGAAACGGTTTTTGTCTGTCCCTAAACTCCAAGTGGTGTTTCTCTGGGGTCAAACCATATCAGGGGAGAGGATGTGGCCTTACAGCTAAAGCGATTGACTTCAATGCTGGGGAACTGGGTTCGAGTCTTGGTAACCATGCTCAAAATAATGTGATTCTGGGCTAATCACTTAATCTCCCTGTGCCTAACAAAAATGAATGTGTCCATCTGAAACAAAACTGATTCTCATGTAATGCGCTCTGATACCTGATATATTCGGGTTGAGTTTGCGCTATATAGAAAACTCTAAAATATATATATATATATATATATATTCACTGAAAAAACCATAGGTTTCACACATGTTCTAGTTAGCGGAAATTTTACTGATAAAAAACCAATGAAATTCCCCCGTTATAGTTAGTGCAGGAAACTATAACTCACGCGACCGCAATCCTCTGCTGATGCTAATACTGTATTTAGACACTTATTTGCCCATGTCTTTTTCCATAAATTTTTAGCTATACATATATTACAAATATTTTTTTTTCATAAAGACACATATGTCATCAGCAGAAGATTGCGGTCGCTTGAGTTATAGTTTCCTGCACTAACTATAACGGGGGTATTTCATTGGTTTTTTATCAGTAAAATTTCCGCTAACTATAACATGTGTGAAACCTATGGTTTTTTCAGTGAATTTGCACGGTTTTTTAAATGCTAATTCCTAACTATAACGTGTGTGAAACCTATGGTTTTTTCAGTGAATTTGTACGGTTTTTTAAATGCTAAGTTACTTTACGCCATTCGTGGCGTGCGCGCCCACTTAATGCAGTTCGTTCCGTGCGCGCACGGTGCGCTTCGCGCACCGCGCGCCCACTTTACGCAGTTAGTGCCGTGCACGCACGGTGGGCACGCGGTGCGCTACGCGCTCTGCGTGCCCACGTTACGCTAGATGGGCCATGTACGCACGATGCGCTTCGCGCACCGTGCGCACATGGAGGACATATTATGCGCTTCCTTGTGATAGGTAATCTGTTGAAATTTTTGGGGGAAATGCTGTGCTCTTATATGCCATGCACAAATGGTGGCCTTCGGCCACCATTTGCACACGGGGTGGAGAGAGTGGGTTTTTTTTTTTTTATAATTTTTTACCGTACGCGTACGGTAAGCGTACGGTAAGCGTAATCGGCGAAATTTTCGAAAAATAAAAAAATACCATTTTTTGCCTTGGGGGATCTTTGAAGACTCAACTAACATGGTTATGTGCATGGGCGCTGTCTAAACAGCCCCTTTATATGTTTTTGGCATTTGTTTATCAGCTCCCCCCTCAGAGTGCGAGAGAGAAAATGGCGGCCGCCGCTTCCTGGTTTCGACCGATTCGAATGTTTACTAAGATCTAAGGGCCAATCAGAATCGCGCTTGCGCACGCCACCGTACGCGTACGGTAAGCGTACCGTAAGCGCACCGTAAGCTGGCTCAGATATATATATTGATTTAAAGGCTATTTTCTCATAATCTACTGAACAGATTTACACCAAACCTACAAAAGGCACTTCCTTGACCTGAGGACTACCTCTCTGCCAAAATTCAAGTAATTCTGTTCAGCCGTTCGGGCTGTAGCTGTGTCTAAAGGTCCTATGGAAAAATGCATGGGAAAAACGCGTTTTGGGACCCCCCTTTTATCTCAGCCCCCGCTTGACGAATCCGCCCGAGACTTTCAGGGTAGGAGCGGAGCGTAGCGCCCCACCTATTTTGAAAAATTCGCGAGGATTCGTCAACCGGCGCCAAAGTTATTCAAAATAGAATGTTGCGGATTTCCTATGGAAACGTGGTCCTAACTATAACTACCTACTGGCGACCGCCAGTAGGTAATATATATATATATATATATATATATATATATATATATATATATATATATATTCAGTGAAAAAACCATAGGTTTCACACACGTTATAGTTAGGAATTAGCATTTAAAAAACCTTAGAAATTCAGTGAAAAAACCATAGGTTTCACACATGTTATAGTTAGCTGGACATTTTACTCGTAAAAAACCAATGAAATGGCCCCGTTATAGTTAGTTCAGCTAACTATAACTCGCGCGCCCGCAATGCACTGCTGATGACGTCACATATTACATCACTCATGACATGGTCAGTGACATCACTCATGACATCACTGATGACATCTCAAATGACATCACTGATGACATCACTGATGACATCATCCAGTGAATGTGGGTTTTTCTGAAAATTAAATATGTTTTATATATGTATATCTCAAGGTCAATGGAAGAATAAATGGGTATATAAGTGTCTAAATGGATGATTTGTTTTTGAAAAATTGATTGTTTAACTGACTGATTAAGTGTATCATAGTGAATACATGTTTTAGTGAGTAATGTTTAAATATGTATATATCTGTATCAGTCTCTCACTTTGTGTATAAGTGGCTGCATGGGTTGGTGAGTAGATACATGGGTGTCTATATAGGTTATTAGTTGGTTTTTTGAGTATCAGTCTGAGTGTCTGCATGGTTCGGTGGGGGGTATTACGTAGTGCATAGGTGTATGAATGAGTGACTCACTGTTTGTATGTGTTGAACACAGCATGTGTGCAGGACTGTATGGGTGGATGAGTGTGTGCATGGATGTGTTAGTGAGTGAATGACTGTCTCAATAGTGTCTTTATGAGTAACTACATATGTTTTAAACTAGTATATGTGACTATTTGTGTATATATGTGAGTATATGTGAGAGTGAGAGATTGAAAGAGTTCTTGTATGAATAAGTATGTGTTTCTATAAGTGATTGTTTAAAAGACTAAGTATGTGTAAGTTTCCGTAGAAGTAAGTGTGGTGGTGTGTGTATAACTGTATATGCAAGTAAATGTATGTTTGATTCTTTGTTAGCATGAGTGACTATGTGTGTGAGTAACTCTATGGATGAGTGGCATTGTGTAACAGGATGTATAGGTGTATGAGTACATATGATGAGTGAGTACATGTATGAGTGACTGAATTGGACTGTTGGTGAATGAGTGGATGTGTATGTGGGTCTTAGAATTACTGAAAAGGTTGTTTTATCTGGTATTGGTATGTCCATTGTTTTGAACATTGTAGTTTCTATTTTTGAATGTGTGTGTCAAAGGTTATATTAGGGGAAGAGGAGGTCTGCCACTCTATCACAAGGATGATGTCATCAGTGATGTCATCAGTGATGTCATTTGAGATGTCATCAGTGATGTCATGAGTGATGTCACTGACCATGTCATGAGTGATGTAATATGTGACGTCATCAGCAGTGCATTGCGGGCGCGCGAGTTATAGTTAGCTGAACTAACTATAACGGGGCAATTTCATTGGTTTTTTACGAGTAAAATGTCCAGCTAACTATAACATGTGTGAAACCTATGGTTTTTTCACTGAATTTCTAAGGTTTTTTAAATGCTAATTCCTAACTATAACGTGTGTGAAACCTATGGTTTTTTCACTGAATTTCAAAGGTTTTTAAAATGCTAATTCCTAACTATAACGTGTGTGAAACCCATGGTTTTTTCAGTGAATTTGCAAGGTTTTTTAAATGCTAATTTTTTTTTTATTCTTCAATTTTTTCAAACATATTTTTAATTTAATTTACTTACCTTTTATAAAGACTATGCTTTAATTTTTAAAATCCTTAAATATTTTTTTTTAATATATTTTTTAAAATAAACATGTAAAATTTATTTCCAGATTTTTTTTTTTTTTTTTTTTTGGTACGCGTACCGTAAGCTCACGGTAAGCGTACGGTTTACGCAACGTCCGTAATCTATCTACGCTGCTTGCGTATAGTTACGCACTTTGCGTAGCCGCGCGTACTGCGCGTGGGACGCGTGCGCGATTACGCCACACGCGCACGTTACGCGGAAGTGCCGGGAAATGACTGTTATGCGCATGCGCGCAAGCGCGTGTCTTTTTTACGCGCACGCGTACTTTTTGCCGTAAGCGTACCGTAAGCGTACCGTAAGCGTACGGTAGGTCATGTGATCTTGAAACACAACTTTTGATTGGTTGAAACTACTTTCAGTTCTAGAACTCTCCTACACCACACCCATTCCCCTCATTTCTGCTTGTGATCCCTTGGGAGAAGGAGCTGGTTTGTCTTTGGGATACGATGGCAGAACAGCAGAGCTCTTCTGAGAGTGAGGCTAGCACTAGCAGCACTGTCTTGAGGCAGAGATCGAGGAAACAAAAGCCTTCTTATGTTTGGGATTATTTTACTTTTCCAGAAGGCCAGCAAAAGGTGAATGCACCCTTAGTTACTTGCAAGCTGTGTAAGCGTGTACTTTCTAGAGGTAATCCTAACAGGAAGTATTCCTTTGGGAATCACTCCATGAAGAGACACCTCCAGGATGTACACAGAA
Source organism: Triturus cristatus (assembly GCF_964204655.1). Taxonomy (NCBI): domain Eukaryota; kingdom Metazoa; phylum Chordata; class Amphibia; order Caudata; family Salamandridae; genus Triturus; species Triturus cristatus. Next base: position 318,502,889 of record NC_140589.1, on the reverse strand, counting down.
GGACACATGGTCATCTTTTTGGAGGTAACTCTTCAGAAAGACGAGCCAGTACATCCACAGCAGCTCAGCCTGGACCATCACCTGCAGGGCTTACTCCTTCTTCTGCAGGTCAGGTGAGCCCTTCATCTGTGGGGGGAGAATCTCCTTTTGCTGGCCCTCTGGAAATGAACCCTCGATTTCGGAAGGTTGATATTCATTGCACATTTTGTAAAGATCTAATTTGCCATAGGGAGACCAGTGTTTCCCTAGTGAACAACAAAATAGATCAGCACATTTGTCGCTTTGAATAATTTTCCCATGCTTCCTTTCCTCTGTCCCTGCATGAACACAACGGTTCTTTTAAGAGCCAACCTTATCTTTCATCTTTTTTTTACATATGTTTTTAAAAACTTTTTTTTATTTTTTTTTACCGTACGCGTACGGTGCGCGTACTTTTTTTTTATTTTTTAAAAAAAACACTAAAAATCATTTATCACATTACATTGTCCTTGAGAGACTACAATTATTATTATTGACTTACCATACTCATTGAAAAAATATTTATTCATTTCTTTTTATAAAAAAATAGTTTTAAAAATGTTTGTAGTTTTCGAAAATTTTCTATATCTATCTGGAAAAAAAGAAAAAAGTATTAATATTTTTTAAACATTTTATAATACAGTACACATATTTACATTTTTTACCAAAAAATCTTTTTGCCTTAATTTTGCTGTTTTCAGAATATATTGCATTTCACTATAAATTGTGAAAGCAATTGCATTCATCATTTTACAGCGGGCAAAAAAAAATACCAATCACAAAGATTGTATTAAAAAAGCCCTGATTCTTTTTTTAATTAAACTTAACATTATAGAAATGCATAATATTGTAAAAAAATATCATCTAATACCAATACTTATTTGTTTTAAATACCGTCTGATATGTTTGTTTCAGAACTATAATCACAATATTATATCTCAAATAACTCCAAAATACATCTGATTTCATTTCCTTTAGGCCAAATAGTAATTTTTTTTTTTTTTTTGGAATAAATTTCCAACGGAAATCCAATAAAATTCTAATGTTTAATTTGTCCAGATCTCACCGATTCTCTGTAACATTTTGGTTCACGAAAATTTTTTGAATAATTTATTTAGTCCACAATAGAATTGGTTACTTTTCCACATGGCCAAATAGTAATTTTTTAAATCATTTTTGAAAAAATTTCCAATGGCAGTCCAATAACATTCCAAAATTTAAAATGTGCAGAAGTTACCGATAATCTCTAAATTATTGGTTTTTCAAAATTGCATTAAAAATTAAAAAAGTCCACATTACAATTGGTTATCTTTCCATTAGGCCAAATGATAATTTTAAAAATCTTTTTTTTACAAAATTGCAATGGTAATCCAGTAAAATGGTAAAATTATTTTGTCCAGATCTTGCCAAGTCTCTCTAAAATTTAGGTTTCAGGAAGATTAGATAGGAATTTGCTAAATCAAAAGGCAAACGTTGTTTGAAAATCAATTGGGAATCATTACACAGTGTCCAGCCTTTTTCACATTTTAGATAAACTGTGTAATGTCCAGAAGTAACAGTAGGTCCATCATGGAAAATTATTGCAACAGTTACAAAAGTTTTTCCTGAAATTGATAATTGCTGTCCTATAAACTTCTTTATTAAAGTATCCAATTTTGAACCATCAGCTCTACATCGTTGCATCATTAAAATTACATACTGTCCGTATTCCTTTAAAATTAATGTTGAAAACATGTCAGAATTACACTCACCACATTTCATGCTATGATTAGCATCTTTAACTAATTTTGCAAAAGTGACTGTTTTACTCTCTGGCAATGTCAAATAAATAAACCTTTCATTATCAACAATAGAGCCACATATATTATAACAATTATCACAACTATGTTCCCATTTATAAGAGAGACCAAAAAAAATGTCAATGGGAACTCCTTCTTCTTCCACTACCTGAAGAAAATACATCAAAAATTCATGTGCATCTTGCTGTTCATTTTGAGAAAACTGTGTTCGTCCTGAACATACATCTAAAAGTTTTCTAATGTCAGTAGCACTTTCTATTTGAGTTTTATCTTTACTCAGCTTTTGAAAAAGGAGACTCAGCTCTGAACAGAATCTTTTTCCCTGATTTACTATTATCTGCTCTTGCAAACTTTCCAGATAAAATGCAACATTCAGCACTACATTTGCGTAGCAGTTGACACCAGAGCTATTTTCAAAATGACATCCTACAACCTGTTCTTCATTTTCCTTTTTCTTTTTGCTTGCAATTACATCACTCCTCTTTTTTTTCCTCTTCTCTACATCTTCACTACAGATATTCTCATTTTTTCTTTTACGAGAAACTACACGTTTCTCCAACACAGGATACTGACCCAAATGAGGAGCATAGCTTCTTCTTAATCTATTATACTCCTTTACACAATTTGTATCAGCACTAACTTTTGATTCTTCAAAGTCTATCATGAATAAACCTGATAATGTTTTGACTCGTGACAAAGCAACATATGCCATACCTTCTTTGAACACAGTTGAACCAATGTTCACAAATGCACAATCTACAGTCAATCCTTGAGACTTGTGAATAGTTACAGCATATGCTAGAGAAAACGGAAACTGCTTCCTACGTACATATAAGTCTTTCACAAGCATAAAACGAACTGTACAACGACAAATATCTTTTACTTCATCTATCTGATCAAATTTTATTTTTAAACATTCAATTCCTTCTTTTTTCTGATAATTAATAAAACCCACAACTCTTCCCATCGCTCCATTAACTAAACCTTTCTCAACATCCAAATTTCTCCTTAAAAACACTCTACAGTTCATGCAAACATATAGATTTTTTTCTAATCCAGCTGTTTTGGAGATGTTCTTCTCTAGTGAGTCCAATTTATTTTTCAGTTTGCCTGTTACTGTGACAGTAATTCTTCCATCCTCAATTTTGTCCACTGCTTCCAATTTCCTGATCTCTTCCTTTTCCAATTTCAAAAGCTCCTCATTGAATATTGAGCATTCACGTAGAGTAGGCATTAAGCAGATGACACTTTTGTTTTCTGCAATGTTCTTGTATATCTTCTCTGCAACTATTTCTTCCTTTGGAAATAAATTATGTAGCAGCCGAGTCTGTAATGCTTTTTTGCCAGCTTCTGTGAGTAGTCCAATCCTGATATCTTTCAGAATACTTCCATATTCTTCATCGTTTGCTTGCCTCATATTAGTTGTAAGTTCCTTGTACTCAAAGAAGGACCAAATATTTGTATTACCGATACTTCCCAATGACTTCTTCGTGTCTTCATGTGTCACAGTATTAAACACTGGTTGTCCTTTAACTGGAGTAAGTTGCAAAAGATCTCCAAAAACTATGACGTGTTTTCCACCAAATAACACGTCATAGTCTGTCTTCAAAATTTGCTGCATTCTTAAATGCACAAAGGCAAGCATTAAGTTTGATACCATGCTCACCTCATCAATAATGAGAACTTGCATCTTCTTCAATACTCTTGAAACTTCCAAGGATGCTTCTCCAGTTAGCTTGTTGAATTGTATTTTGTTCTCATGCTCCACTGGTAACATTAGCAAACGATGTAAGGTGATTCCTTTTATGTTATATGCTGCTAACCCAGTTGGAGCAGTAACCACACAAGACAAAGTAGAATCCGTTTTTTGCTTTAGGTAGCTTCTGATGACTTTAATTAGGAAACTTTTTCCAGTGCCAGCTTCTCCGCTTACATACATCCTGATTGGATGAAATGATGTGCATGAGCACTCTTTTTTTACATGTAGAAATCCGTGATCAATTTTGTTTTTGATCTCTTCATAAATTTGTTGCTGCTCTTGATTCAGTTGTCTTTCCAAATTTTCTAAGTCTATAAATTCTTCTTGAGCTTGATTCATAGCTGTTTCCACTTCATTCATGGCTATTGATGCTTCATTTTCAACGATTGGTTGTCCTAGGGGATCTTGACTGTGGGTTCCTGAACTTTGGCTGTCCTGAGAACTGTCTCTAGCTATTTCTGCTGCAATTGTAGTTTCCTGTTCAATTTCTTCATTTAACATTTGCAGATAAGTTGTGAATGTATTGCATTGTATGCTGTCTTTGCAAGCATTAAATGAATCCTCATAGCTTTGAAATTCTCCCAGTAGTTCATCCTCTGTACGCCATGGTTTAAACAACTGTAAAAGAGCCAAGTAGTAAAATTCTTTCTTGTCGGTAGTGTCGCAACTCAGCTTCCGGTGATTTATCAAACTTCCTTTGGTTTGCTTCACCAAACATCCTTCTTCACCAACAACTTTATATTTTCCATTATTAATGTCTTCTGCAGCTTTCCGTGAATAAATGTAGTTCTGCAACACTTCATAGAGACACATGTTCTCCAGATGATGACTTCTCTTGGGATAATATGTGTCCAACATGTTTGTTTTCAATATATCTGTACTTTCTGGGTCATTCTCGGCCAAATATTCAATTTCTCCAACAGATTTCAGTACCCGATTTCTCATTGCTGCAAGGCCTAAACTTGCCCAAATTATTCTTCTTGACTTCGAGTAGAGACTTGCAGAAGATAACCTATCTGAACATTCGTAGGATCCAATTTCTCGATGCGATAACATCTTCAAACTGAAACTGTACAGCTTCTTACTGACAGTCTTCTCGTGAGAAATCTCTTCCCACATTTCCTTCAATTCTGTTTTTTCTGATTTCGTAATGTAAGACGTTACATATCGTGCAACAGCAATGGAATTGTCAGCTACATACTGTATATCCATGTTAGCGTTCCACATGGATAAAATGACTGGGTTGTAGTCATTTATATTTTTTGATTCTTCTTTTCTTTTAAGGTTGTAGGTATTCTTAGGTGATTTTCTTGTGATAGTATGTCTCACAGCTGACATAAAACTGTTTACTCTTCCATTTGAAAGAACAGGTCTAGGAAATCCAAATCGACATTTAGTGTAGTATTTTTCTTTGCTCTTGTATTTCCGTCGACAGTATTTTCCACACCGATGACTTTGGAAACGTAAAACTTGCTCCTTTAACTTGTTCTCTTCTGTGCTTTTTGGTATACCACATGTTGCATATTCTTCAATGTAAGATAACACTGCTTCATCAGTATCTGTTCCAAACTTTGGGGCATCCTTGATCCACAACAGCATATGAATATGAGGAGCACCTCTTGCCTGGTACTCTTTTCTCCAAAAGAAATCCACTACTTCTCCAAGGGGTGGATTTTTTTTATTGCAGATGAAGGACATCATAGCCTCAAATCTATGATTGAAATATCTGCAAACATTAACCGGATCCAATGAGCACAGTTCTCCTGCTGTCTTGTATTCGATGTTTTTAATGTTTGAATTGGCCTCTCGTAGAAAATCCAGTAAATCATCCCAAGCGTACTCGGCACAGCTTAGGGTAAGGAACCATGTTGGTGTTCCTAAATTGCGTAACATGCATTTTAGTTCACCATGGCGTCGGTACCAATATTCATTTGTCCCACGCTGACAAGCCATCAGATTGATCAGTTGTGTTTCCAAATGATCATCTCGGTGCTGCACTTTCTCCATAAAATCCTTAGCAGACACATTTTGTAAATGTACTCCACTTTTTAAAATGTGATTTACTGCATAAGACAGTGCAGACAAGTCGCTTTCAAATAAAAGATGAAACAAATAAGGAATACTTTGTCGAAATCTGGGATCTTCAGCATATAGTCTTGTAGTCCGATACTCTGAAGCTGGAATCTGTTCTGGACGTTCATCGTATCGTCCTCCTTTTCCCGTAGGAAACAGCTGGGGAAAACATCGAGCTTCCAAGCTCTCCTCCCATACACTCACGGGAGTTCAATGTATTGCATTGTATGCTGTCTTTGCAAGCATTAAATGAATCCTCATAGCTTTGAAATTCTCCCAGTAGTTCATCCTCTGTACGCCATGGTTTAAACAACTGTAAAAGAGCCAAGTAGTAAAATTCTTTCTTGTCGGTAGTGTCGCAACTCAGCTTCCGGTGATTTATCAAACTTCCTTTGGTTTGCTTCACCAAACATCCTTCTTCACCAACAACTTTATATTTTCCATTATTAATGTCTTCTGCAGCTTTCCGTGAATAAATGTAGTTCTGCAACACTTCATAGAGACACATGTTCTCCAGATGATGACTTCTCTTGGGATAATATGTGTCCAACATGTTTGTTTTCAATATATCTGTACTTTCTGGGTCATTCTCGGCCAAATATTCAATTTCTCCAACAGATTTCAGTACCCGATTTCTCATTGCTGCAAGGCCTAAACTTGCCCAAATTATTCTTCTTGACTTCGAGTAGAGACTTGCAGAAGATAACCTATCTGAACATTCGTAGGATCCAATTTCTCGATGCGATAACATCTTCAAACTGAAACTGTACAGCTTCTTACTGACAGTCTTCTCGTGAGAAATCTCTTCCCACATTTCCTTCAATTCTGTTTTTTCTGATTTCGTAATGTAAGACGTTACATATCGTGCAACAGCAATGGAATTGTCAGCTACATACTGTATATCCATGTTAGCGTTCCACATGGATAAAATGACTGGGTTGTAGTCATTTATATTTTTTGATTCTTCTTTTCTTTTAAGGTTGTAGGTATTCTTAGGTGATTTTCTTGTGATAGTATGTCTCACAGCTGACATAAAACTGTTTACTCTTCCATTTGAAAGAACAGGTCTAGGAAATCCAAATCGACATTTAGTGTAGTATTTTTCTTTGCTCTTGTATTTCCGTCGACAGTATTTTCCACACCGATGACTTTGGAAACGTAAAACTTGCTCCTTTAACTTGTTCTCTTCTGTGCTTTTTGGTATACCACATGTTGCATATTCTTCAATGTAAGATAACACTGCTTCATCAGTATCTGTTCCAAACTTTGGGGCATCCTTGATCCACAACAGCATATGAATATGAGGAGCACCTCTTGCCTGGTACTCTTTTCTCCAAAAGAAATCCACTACTTCTCCAAGGGGTGGATTTTTTTTATTGCAGATGAAGGACATCATAGCCTCAAATCTATGATTGAAATATCTGCAAACATTAACCGGATCCAATGAGCACAGTTCTCCTGCTGTCTTGTATTCGATGTTTTTAATGTTTGAATTGGCCTCTCGTAGAAAATCCAGTAAATCATCCCAAGCGTACTCGGCACAGCTTAGGGTAAGGAACCATGTTGGTGTTCCTAAATTGCGTAACATGCATTTTAGTTCACCATGGCGTCGGTACCAATATTCATTTGTCCCACGCTGACAAGCCATCAGATTGATCAGTTGTGTTTCCAAATGATCATCTCGGTGCTGCACTTTCTCCATAAAATCCTTAGCAGACACATTTTGTAAATGTACTCCACTTTTTAAAATGTGATTTACTGCATAAGACAGTGCAGACAAGTCGCTTTCAAATAAAAGATGAAACAAATAAGGAATACTTTGTCGAAATCTGGGATCTTCAGCATATAGTCTTGTAGTCCGATACTCTGAAGCTGGAATCTGTTCTGGACGTTCATCGTATCGTCCTCCTTTTCCCGTAGGAAACAGCTGGGGAAAACATCGAGCTTCCAAGCTCTCCTCCCATACACTCACGGGAGTTCCTTTTGCTTTCTTCATCTGAAAGAGATCAATATTGTCTCCCATAACTTCTTTCGAATGAAGAGGATGTATGCTAAAATGTTCATAAATTTCTTCTTCCTTTGTCTTGTCCACTTTTTCAATTTGTCCAGTTGGTGTTTCTGTGTCTTCTTGAAAATCTTCGTCTTCTTCTTCTTCTTCTATATAAATTGATTCATACCATTTGTTATTTTTTTTCAAATACAAATTTGCTCTTTGTACTTTCCGCACATCTACCAGCTCCTGCCAAATCTTCTTATTCTTTGTAGGTACACCATTAACCAGAATAATTAATGGTTCAGTTTCCAAAGTATCCGCATCAATAGTTTCCATATTTTTTTTCAAATCCAAGGGCAAATACACCACTCTACCTTTTAAACCTCTCAGTAAATCTGAAGGAGGTAATTTACCAGTTTTGGGCTCCATACGTACTATGGTCTGGAACGGATGAACACATTGAATGAGTATAGACTCATATGTATTTAATTCAGAAAGTTCAGCAGGAATAGCATCCAATTCTAAATTATTATGTACAGCTCTGGTCGGCATTCTATTTTCCTCTAACTTGTTGTAACAGTATTTACAAATACGCTGATCTTCACCCAATTCAAAACAATTTTCAAGAAATATATATGTGGCAAAATCCATCCACTTATAATTATCTTCATTTTCACTCTTTCTGCAGAGATCAACATTCCTAGTTTGTTTTCTATAATGAGTTCTGCGGCAACAAATACAAGTAACATTTGGTCTTTCATTAGAGACTATTGCAAATTTTGTTATGTGATCATTAAATGTCTTACTTACAGAAGGTTCTACATTCTCTTCCACTTCTTCCTCATTTACTGTGTCCTTCTCTGCACTGTTTTGTTCAGGACCAAAGTAACAAAACTGAATTTCATCAACAACCTTCTCTACATCTGATACCGTTCCTCGGAACAGAGCCCTATTCAATTCATTTAACTTTATTGCTGGACTTTTGGCAAAATACAACCGTCTCACAAACTTTCTCATTTCAGTATGATGAACAGCCAGCATCCTAAAATGATGGAAAACACTATTGCACACTTTTCTAGATAGACAAGCCAGAGAATGACCCTGCAAACCAGTATTCTCTCTCACTCTGCATGGATCCAGACTTTGAAGCACCTTAATCTTCTGTTTTACACTTTTTTTACTATATTCTCTTAGAAACTCTCGAAATCTGTCAATAGATTCCTGACGCACAGTGCAAATACTACTACAATTCCAAGTGTACACTGGGGCTTTAGGACGTCTCCCCATTGCCTCATCTGCCATCACTTGTACCTCATCTCTTGGAACCATTATCTCCTTCTCCATTATGCAACCATTTTTTACTTCGTATGAACGACCTCTGGTGTCAACTGCATGCAGCAAACTATTACTTTGAAAATAGCTCTCTTCATTAAAAAAAGGTTCACTACTTGAACTATGCATCCACTTTCCTAAAAACACTTTACAAAAGTTTGTTCTGTTCACTACTCTTTTGCTTTTGCTTTGTGATTTCAGTACATTAACCATTTTATCTAATGTACGCATCCTATTCAAAATTAATATGAATAGTTTCCTTTTTAATTCTAATGCTTTTGCTGCAATGGCTTCAATTTCTTTTTTTCTCTTGTAATATTTTGCCTTTTGCTTATATTTCTTCACATCCTTTATCAAATTGGACATAACTCTTCTCTGAAACATTTTTCTACGTATCTCTTTAAACGCTGTTTTTCTGTTTATGTAAAACTTTTCAGTTGCAGAAGGTATATTTGCATTAACTAAATTCTCAATTTTTTGCTGTTCTCTTCGTATTGTTACATTCTTCCCTGGACAGACATTTTGTACATTTTTCTTTGTTTTGAATATTTTTTTAAGAAATTCTTTTTTCTGCTTACCAGAAGATTTTTTCTTTTTCCCAACATGAGCATCTTCTACTAACTTTGGTCCTCCAGTTGTCTTCAAATATAGTTTTTTTTTTAGCGTTTTTTGAACTCGAGATTTTGTAGGCATCTTAAATTTTGTTCACTGTTCTTCAGCAATACCTGAAAAAAACTAAAAAAAAATCCTTTATTGTATTTAAATATATTACTACATTTCTTTTCACAATAGTCACAAAACAAAATTTCTTTGCCAATTTGAATGCACACAAACTGCTCTTTTTTTTGGGCAAGTGAAAATCTCTTTTACAAACTGTCACATTATGAAACCACTTTTCAGATTTTTTAAAAAGCCCATGTCCAGAGTGCTACACTCCAGCAAGGGCAACCAGCCTTAGTGAAGCTCAATGTATTTGCATTACAGACTGAAACCTGAAAACCCCACTCGCTTCTAAATACTGTGCATGACTATACACGGCAAGCACATGGGTGTGTGCTAAGACTCTGCTTCTTCCCCCAAAAATTCACTCCCCCTTTCCATCTAATGCAACTGTGAAATCACCAGAGCAAGACGCAATACATCTCTGCCTATAATTCCTCTATGCACACAGAGTCATGTTTTCACATTAGTCCCAAAACGAAATTTCTTTGCCATTTTTAAAGCACACTTACTGCTCTTTTTTTTTTCGGGGCAAGTGAAAATCACTTTTACAGACTGACACATTATGAAACCTTTTTTTTTTATTTATTTAATTGCACTTGTCCAAGCTGTTTTTTTCAGACCACCACCATGTGTATTCGCGGTGACTGCCTACACTCCAGCAAGGGCAACCAGCCTTAGTGATGCTGAATGTATTTGCATTACAGACTTAAACCTAAAAACCCCACTCGCTTGTAAATACTGTGCATGACTATACATGGCAAGCACATGGGTGTGTGCTAAGACTCTGCTTCTTCCCCCAAAAATTCGCTCCCCCTTTCCATCTAATGCAACTGTGAAATCACCAGAGCAAGACGCAATAAATCTCTGCCTATAATTCCTCTATACACACAGAGTCATTTTTTCACATTAGTCCCAAAACGAAATTTCTTTGCCATTTTGAAAGCACACTTACTGCTCTTTTTTTTTCGGGCCAAGTGAAAATCACTTTTTACAATTGGAAATCACTTTTACAGACTGACACATTATAAAACCACTTTTTTTGATTTATTTAAATGCACATGTCCAAGCTGTTTTTTCAGACCACCACCATGTGTATTCTCTGTGACTGCCTACACTCCAGCAAGGGCAACCAGCCTTAGTGATGCTGAATGTATTTGCATTACAGACTTAAACCTGAAAACCCCACTCGCTTCTAAATACTGTGCATGACTATACATGGCAAGCACATGGGTGTGTGCTAAGACTCTGCTTCTTCCCCCAAAAATTCGCTCCCCCTTTCCATCTAATGCAACTGTGAAATCACCAGAGCAAGACGCAATAAATCTCTGCCTATAATTCCTCTATACACACAGAGTCATTTTTTCACATTAGTCCCAAAACGAAATTTCTTTGCCATTTTGAAAGCACACTTACTGCTCTTTTTTTTTCGGGCCAAGTGAAAATCACTTTTTACAATTGGAAATCACTTTTACAGACTGACACATTATAAAACCACTTTTTTTGATTTATTTAAATGCACATGTCCAAGCTGTTTTTTCAGACCACCACCATGTGTATTCTCTGTGACTGCCTACACTCCAGCAAGGGCAACCAGCCTTAGTGATGCTGAATGTATTTGCATTACAGACTTAAACCTGAAAACCCCACTCGCTTCTAAATACTGTGCATGACTATACATGGCAAGCACATGGGTGTGTGCTAAGACTCTGCTTCTTCCCCCAAAAATTCGCTCCCCCTTTCCATCTAATGCAACTGTGAAATCACCAGAGCAAGACGCAATAAATCTCTGCCTATAATTCCTCTATGCACACAGAGTCATGTTTTCACATTAGTCCCAAAACGAAATATCTTTGCCATTTTTAAAGCACACTTACTGCTCTTTTTTTTTCGGGCCAAGTGAAAATCACTTTTTACAATTGGAAATCACTTTTACAGACTGACACATTATGAAACCACTTTTTTTGATTTATTTAAATGCACATGTCCAAGCTGTTTTTTCAGACCACCACCATGTGTATTCTCTGTGACTGCCTACACTCCAGCAAGGGCAACCAGCCTTAGTGATGCTGAATGTATTTGCATTACAGACTTAAACCTTAAAACCCCACTCGCTTCTAAATACTGTGCATGACTATACATGGCAAGCACATGGGTGTGTGCTAAGACTCTGCTTCTTCCCCCAAAAATTCGCTCCCCCTTTCCATCTAATGCAACTGTGAAATCACCAGAGCAAGACGCAATAAATCTCTGCCTATAATTCCTCTATGCACACAGAGTCATGTTTTCACATTAGTCCCAAAACGAAATTTCTTTGCCATTTTTAAAGCACACTTACTGCTCTTTTTTTTTTCGGGGCAAGTGAAAATCACTTTTACAGACTGACACATTATGAAACCTTTTTTTTTAATTTATTTAATTGCACATGTCCAAGCTGTTTTTTCAGACCACCACCATGTGTATTCTCTGTGACTGCCTACACTCCAGCAAGGGCAACCAGCCTTAGTGATGCTGAATGTATTTGCATTACAGACTTAAACCTGAAAACCCCACTCGCTTCTAAATACTGTGCATGACTATACATGGCAAGCACATGGGTGTGTGCTAAGACTCTGCTTCTTCCCCCAAAAATTCGCCCCCCTTTCCATCTAATGCAACTGTGAAATCACCAGAGCAAGACGCAATAAATCTCTGCCTATAATTCCTCTATGCACACAGAGTCATGTTTTCACATTAGTCCCAAAACGAAATTTCTTTGCCATTTTGAAAGCACACTTACTGCTCTTTTTTTTTCGGGCCAAGTGAAAATCACTTTTTACAATTGGAAATCACTTTTACAGACTGACACATTATGAAACCACTTTTTTTGATTTATTTAAATGCACATGTCCAAGCTGTTTTTTCAGACCACCACCATGTGTATTCTCTGTGACTGCCTACACTCCAGCAAGGGCAACCAGCCTTAGTGATGCTGAATGTATTTGCATTACAGACTTAAACCTGAAAACCCCACTCGCTTCTAAATACTGTGCGTGACTATACATGGCAAGCACATGAGTGTGTGCTAAGACTCTGCTTCTTCCCCCAAAAATTCGCTCCCCCTTTCCATCTAATGCAACTGTGAAATCACCAGAGCAAGACGCAATAAATCTCTGCCTATAATTCCTCTATGCACACAGAGTCATGTTTTCACATTAGTCCCAAAACGAAATTTCTTTGCCATTTTGAAAGCACACTTACTGCTCTTTTTTTTTCGGGCCAAGTGAAAATCACTTTTTACAATTGGAAATCACTTTTACAGACTGACACATTATAAAACCACTTTTTTTGATTTATTTAAATGCACATGTCCAAGCTGTTTTTTCAGACCACCACCATGTGTATTCTCTGTGACTGCCTACACTCCAGCAAGGGCAACCAGCCTTAGTGATGCTGAATGTATTTGCATTACAGACTTAAACCTGAAAACCCCACTCGCTTCTAAATACTGTGCATGACTATACATGGCAAGCACATGGGTGTGTGCTAAGACTCTGCTTCTTCCCCCAAAAATTCGCTCCCCCTTTCCATCTAATGCAACTGTGAAATCACCAGAGCAAGACGCAATAAATCTCTGCCTATAATTCTTCTATGCACACAGAGTCATGTTTTCACATTAGTCCCAAAACGAAATTTCTTTGCCAATTTGAAAGCACACTTACTGCTCTTTTTTTTTTCGGGGCAAGTGTAAATCACTTTTACAGACTGACACATTATGAAACCACCATGTGTAACTACAACAAAAACAATTCCCATTTCTATTATTCATTTCTTAAGTTACCACATACATCCCCTCTCAAACTGTAAACTCACCTTTAAAATTAGTTAGTTGTGAAAGAAATGTGACACTCAAACAGCAGATTATCAGAGCCAGGATCTCTGTTGTGTTCACCTCTCTCCTCTCAGCAGAACCAGATAATGGCAAACTTTCCCTCTATTTTTCCACACATATACATGTAAGTTTCAAATCTCAGTCCTTCCCCCTTTTTTTCAAATGTAATCACACATTTCTATTGGTTGAAAACCAACCCTTTTCCAAAAGTACCCTTCCCCCAGCTTGACTTCTGCCTAGTACCCTTCCCCCAACTTGACTTCTGCCTGCTACCATAGCAACAGCTCATGGAACACTGCTGTGTAGAGTTAGGTCAGAAGTTCGACACACAATGTTTCAATTCCACAGAGCAAGAGTGCTTGACTTTTCAAACCTTACAGCAAATCCATAGTACTGTTCTTTGGTTACACATTTTTCTGTACCAATACAAAACATGCTTCTATTAATTTACACATACAGCCTAGTTTTTATTCTAGAATGGTATGAAACAGCCAATCAGTTCTTTTTGTTTTGAAAAAAATATGTATGCCTCCATTTCCAAACTGTCTTTCTTTTCATATTGCCATTCTACTGAAAGACACCTCCTGAGTGCATCCAGTTCTCCTTTGAAGATGTTCACAGTGTGGATTGTAGGGCACAGCTATGTCTTCTGGAGTGAAAAGTTTGCAGAGAAAACAGGTATGGTGAGAGACCTTGCTTTGCCAAATGTAGACATTAAATGGATTGGTCAGAGAGGGTTAAAGTGGCACCAATTGATGCCATTGGTGAAATCCTTCATTCAAATCCAACACCCTGACCTCATAATAGTGCACTGTGGTGGCAATGACCTAGGCACTTTGACTGGGGTAGGTCTGGAAATGCTTATGAAGGACACCTTTGCACAACTGTTTACACTTTTCCCTAAAACTGCCTTTGTGTTTTCCAACATATGCCAAAGGCAAAAATGGAACTGGTCCAATCATTTCTGTCCGCAGATTGACAAAGCAAGAAAGCACGTCAACAAATCTGTTTCTGCTTTCCTCCGTGACTATGGTATGGGTGCCATTTACCACAACATCTTGCGTTATGACATGCAAGACATTTATAGAGGAGATGGTGTGCACTTCAATGATGAAGGGAACAGAGTCTTCCTCTTGAACCTTAGACTCTGCATCGGTACTTACTTGTAGGTACCACTAAAAAAATGACTTCATAAACACAACAGCTCTTTTTAGAGCTCCCTAATTTCTAAACTCTTAAATCTGCTTTTCATTTATTTATTTTTATTTTTTTTACCGTACGCTTACCGTAAGCTTACGGTACGCGTACCCCGTGATTTTTTTTAAAATCAATAAATGTTTTTTTTGTACTTTTCTGTCCTTCTTTGACCCCCTTACAAATGTTAGGGGGTCTGTAACTCTCCTCATTGCCCCCTTTCCTTGTTTTCTCTGTTTTTTTTCTGAGTGAAACACACAAAATGGCGGCCGCCGCTTCCTGGTTTCGGCCGATTCGAATGTTTACTAAGATCTATGGGCCAATCAGAATCTCCTTCGCGCACGCCATGTTTCTTCCGTACGCTTACCGTAAGCTTACCGTACGCGTACCCCGTGATTTTTTTAAAAAATCAATAAATGTTTGTTTTGTACTTTACAGTCCTTCTTTGACCCCCTCACAAATGTAAGGGGGTCTGTAACTCTCCTCATTGCCCCCTTTTCTTGTTTTCACTCTTTTTTTTTCAGAGTGAAACACAGAAAATGGCGGCCGCCGCTTCCTGGTTTCGGCCGATTCGAATGTTTACTAAGATCTAAGAGCCAATCAGAATCGCGCTCGCGCACGCCACCGTACGCTTACCGTAAGCGTACGGTAAGCGTACCGTAAGCGGGCTCAGATATATATATTGATTTAAAGGCTATTTTCTCAGAATCTACTGAACAGATTTACACCAAACCTACAAAAGGCACTTCCTTGACCTAGGGACTACCTCTCTGCCAAATTTTGAGTAATTCTGTTCAGCCGTTCGGGCTGTAGCTCGTTCTAAAGGTCCTATGGAAAAATGCATGGGAAAAACGCGTTTTGGGACCCCCCTTTTATCTCAGCCCCCGCTTGACGGATCCCCCCGAGACTTTCAGGGTAGGAGCGGAGCGTAGCGCCCCACCTATTTTGAGAAATTCGCGAGGATTCGTCGACCGGCGCCAAAGTTATTCAAAATAGAATGTTGAGGTTTTCCTATGGAAACGTGGTCCTAACTATAACTACCTACTGGCGACCGCCAGTAGGTAATATATATATATATATTTATCAACAAAGGCTTCCTTAATGAGGGAAACATCATCACATCACCCTTAGCAGTATCCCTCCCCAAAGTGAGCATTTGCTTGCAGAGACTCACCCTCCAATCTTTTTCAGGGACTCTGTGCATTTCCAAGGCCAGTTCATAGGCCTACAACTTCTCCTCCATATGAACCCCCACCACAAAGCTATGCTCCGGGTTTTCGGGACTTTTTGTCTCCTCTAGGAACTTCTGTGTCATACCACAATCTTCACTGGCCATTGGGACCCTTCTAGCTTTCGTGTCCAGTTCTTTATGGCTCATCTCGTGGGCCAGCAGACTTTTCCTGTCCTCCAGGGCTCACCTCCTTTCCGATAAAGCTCTCTCAGGCCCTGTCTTTTTCTCTTTTATAGCCAGCTTAAGCTGTGTTAGCTGTAGTTTCAGGTACCTCTATGCTCTCCTGTCCTCCAACTATTCAGGGCTCAGGATGTGGGAGGAAACATTGCTCCTAGCAGGGGGCTTCACTTCTGTGAGTCCTTCTCTGTCCTCTGGGTTTTATTGCCAGGTTATTCTCTCCTGCCTGCTCCACTTCGTGCCCCCCTTCTGCATCATCATCGTCCTCCTCCAGTGATTTAGCCTGAAATAGGAAGACCTCTGTAGGCTCTGAGGGCTATCAGGTACTCTAGCTTCTTGGAGATGTTCGCTAGCTTCAGCCTCTTCTTACACAACCTTTTCAGCTCTGCAACAGCGATGCCTTCAGTGTCGCTGAGACTTCTTTCATTATTGCGGTAACAAAACAAAACCAAAGTGCTAACCATGAGGCAAGACTTTAATCAGCTAAAAGGAAAAGAAATGCCTAAATAAAAGAAGATGACAATTTACAAATCAAAAATTGTCAGATTCTAAAGGGATTTTTGATTTTACACAAATCATGGAGTGGTACTGCAGGAACACAAGTAGTGGATCCCACCGCTGAACACCAATCTACAAAACAGGATTATTGGTTGAAGGGGGTGAGATCCCACTACTAGTAACAATCACAGTCTGTGTAAGGGTGAGCCACAAAGTCACTAAATAATCCTGTGCTTAGCCCTCTGGTAGTTTGGCACAAGAGCAGTAAGGCTTAACTTTGAGGCAATGTGTAAGGTAGTAACGCAGTACCCAGCCAGTAATAAAATGAAAGCATAACACAATAAATAATCTAAACCTATTTAGAAAGATAGAGTACAAATTAAAAAAAAAGAAATCAATGACACCAAAACTACAAAAATCTTATCAATAGAACAAGAGTTATGAATTCCTAAAATGTTATCGTTCAAAATAGTGCCAAAAGGCACAAAGCGCCAACTGCAGGTTGGGACAAAGTCACAGTTTCAAGCTGACCGCGATAGAGGTGGGCCGGATACAGGACCAGGTTATACCACTGGAGGTTTTACCTTCTGACTGCAGTGTGATGATGGTGTGTCATGGTTCTGTGTCAAATCCGGTGAGGCTTTCAGTCAGGAGCTGTGTGGCTCTGCAGGGCTCCGCTTTGCCCACACCAGACCTGTGATGACTTTGGTGAGAAGGTGCATGATGCTGCCCTTTGGGGCTCTGTGTCGCTCTCCGTTGAATCCAGTGAGGCTCCAGTCGTGAGCTACACACCGCAGCTATCCGGGGTTCAGCATCATTCTGCTTTGGATCCAGTGACACCTTCCATGAAGAGCTGCATGGCCCTGCATCGCTCTGTGTCAGATCCGATGAAACCTCCAGTTAAGCAGGGCGATGTGCACTCTGACTTCAGCCAAGGGTCCAGGACCTTGAGGCCGACAAACTCCCACACATGCCAGTGGAGGGAGCCACGTCAGGTCCAGTTGGGTCTGGTCAGCTGGGAAGCAGGAAAGGCCTCTGTATCTTGTTTTATCCTTGTAGGTCACACAGGAGGCAGCCAACTGACCATTGGAGTCACTTTTGGGTCCTGGGTTCAAGGTAAGGAGGTCCAGTCTTCTTTAGCCTTCAGACAACAGGTAGTCCTGCTTCTGAGTCATCACAGGCCCAGGAATGTTCAAGCTCTGGGGATGCCACTTGTATGCCCAGTGTGAGCCTTTTGGTGGGGGACACCCTATTGTCTAACTCTATAACTGGCTCTAATTCCTTTCCTCCTCTTGGTTTGCCTCTGGCCTGGCTAGTGAGACAAAGGCTGGGCAGGCCTTGGGTCAGGTTTTTCTGTATGGGCCTGAGCAGGCACCTCTGAAGTGTTATTAGGGCAAAGGCACAGCTACTTCTCAGCCATCATGTAAGGAAGACCCTCACCTCCCCAAACCCAGGTTGTTTTTCCACTGTCTGGGAGGAAGACACATCACACCACAGGAGAACCATTAGTAGTCATGTGACTTTGGGCACTGGCAGAAATGCACATTTGGCTTAGGTAGGAAAATGCCAACTTTCTAGAAGTGGCATTTTCAAAATAGTAATTTAAAATCCAACCTAATATCCAATGAGCCCTTGAATTATTTTACTGGCTAATCTCAAAATGAAGTTATGTATTATAAGGAGTTATATTGTAACCCAGTGATTTTACGTGGGAGAGCCAGCCTTGCCGCAGTGAAAAATAACTATGACGATTTTTACCCCCAGGACATGTAAAACTATAAATAAATGTCCTATTTTAAAATACCATGCGCTTTGCCTATGGGCATTTAGGGCATGCCTTTGGGGAAGGTATTCTAAAGGACGGTTTAGGCCTGGCAAAAGGTGTATTTTGCCAGGTGGAAATGTCAGCTTACAACTGTACTACAGGCTGCAATAGCATGCCTGAGACATGGGGGCAGATTTACGAGTTCTGGCACATCTCTGCAAATCAGCAGGGATGAGCCAGAAAAGATGCGACACGCAATTCGCTCCCTGTGCCACCACAAATGCGCCGCATTTACAATGCGGCACACCGTGGCGCAAGGATAGGGCGATGAGTGTCGCATACTGTTGCGTAAGGGCGGCGCATTGCTAGAGTCGTGTCGCAAGCGCAACGGGGCTCCAGCAATGCTCGGGGGTGCCCTAGGCCTAACACGCCGCGTCACTCCTTACGCATGCTTCAAGCAGGCGCAGGCTTTTGACACAGCATGGACGTAAAAGTGACTCAGTGAAGTCTTGTAGATTTCACTGTGTCACTATTACGAGGCATTCCTGCGACGGAATGCACATCCTGCGCTGGAACGCCCACATGAAACCTACCGCAGGTTTCATGTGGCGCAGGGCTTTACAACGTGACGCATCTCCCTAGATGCGTCACCTTGTAAATAAGGCGCAACGTGACGCATGGTTTACGCTGCCGCTGCGTCACAGTAGTGACGCAGCTACGGCATAAATGTGGCGCATGGGGCTTGTAAATCTGCCCCATGGTTTGCAGCGTTACTTTAGTCAGTGGCACAACCAGTGTTGCAGCCGACTAGTAGTGTTTCATTTACTGGCTCTGGGTACTTGTAGTACCATATATTAGAGGCTTATAAACATTTTAATGTACCAATCAGCGGTATACCAACTTTACCATGTTTGGAGGGGACAACACATGAATTTTACCACTGGTCAGCAGGGATAAGGTGCACAGAGTACTAATGCCAATACAAAATTGTTCAGCTACAGAAGAAAAAATTCTGGGGGGAATACCAGGCAAAGGGTGGTCATTTCTAACACCCACTATTTCTGCTGGAGTGCTCCTCGTGCAAATGAAGAAATATATTCCACATCTATATATATCCCGATAAGGAACATGTGCTTAGGAGCATAGATTGTAGACCACTGTCAGGTTGGTCTACACTTTGCGTGTACAATCTGCACATGCTGTCTGTTTTGAACACCTTATGTTGACAATTGCAATGGGGCCTGGGGACTCTGCAACGTCTGCTCCTGGTGAAAAGAGCAAAGCAAAGCACACTCGTTTTTACATGACAGATGGCTGAGCAGCAGACTCACTAATCCACCACCTGCAGTTATGCAATGTGGACCTTTGCGTTTATTCGAACTGAATTAAATGATGTATGGGATTTTCTACATTAGACCTTTTATACTTAATTTATATACTTGAAAAGATCAGCTTCCCCTACAGTTTTGAAATGTTAAAACATAATACTGACTGAATCAGATTAATCACCTCCAGATATATTTAAATTTAATTTGACTGGATGCACTTATATACCTACATGCAAAATGTCAATGGTATATTGCAGATATGTGCATTATGTCATCTGTTAGCAAAGTTTTGACTTTAACAGCATAGCAACCTCCACTAAGCGTTGTGAGCTGAATTGCTTTGATGTGACTTTCTTTTTATATTATCTCTGTGTTCAGGAGGCCTGCTGCTGGCCTAGCTTTCCAAGAAATAATCTAAGCTCTGTACAATAAAATAAAAAATTGATGAAAAGACGGTTCGAAATGGCTTTGACATTTACCTGGAAACCTACACAGATTACAAGTAAAGAGAACTACAAAGATGAGAAAGAAAATCTTATAGCAAGGGAGAAAAGTTATTAACAACTGGAGATGAAGCTAGTAGGAGATGTGAAAGTTAAAGGAGAAGACGCCATACAAAGCCTCCAAGTTTTCTCTTGCTGTGTGCAATACGCGGATGAATAGTTCAATCAGATAACAATTTGCCTTAGAATAAAAAAGTCACAGGTTTGAATCCAGTCTTCCATCTTCTCAAAGATCGAGTAAATTGATTACTGCAATTTGGGTATAGTAACAACTGTTAGCTGCAGTGCTTAAAAACAATAGAAGAGGGTGGTAAATGAACAAGCTTTTTCAAGCCAATGGACCTCAAAACTGACATTTTCGGTGCAATTATATGATACATAGAGAAAAGGAGGTAAACAACACGTTGCTGCCTGATTCTGGCTGTTGTATGCCTTAAAAATTCAATTAAAAAGAAAATAACCATTGCATATAATTTTAATAGAACAGTCTTGTCACCTCGTAGCAGGCATGTGTACACAGAACAGGTAGAGAAACGCGTTAGTTTTAATGCACATCACATGAAAATAAGATTCTTGTAAGCACAGAAAAAGGCCCTATTGGCTTTGAATCGCTATCTCTTGAAGACTTAGGGGCAGATTTACAAGCCCCTTGCGCTGCCAGTACGTCACTGTTTGTGACGCACTGGCAGCGCATTTCTTTGCCCCATATTTATGAGGACAGGATAATCCACCCTGCTTGGCTTTTCCTGTCCTTGTAAATATGGCCCCTTTACACGCAGCACTTTGCGTGAAAGGGGCGTTCCATGGGTGTTGCTGTGGGTGTTCCCACGCAGCACCCATGGAACGAGTCACATTTCCAGATTTACGAGGAATCGTAAACCTGGAAATGCGTCAGTTTGCTACAGACGCAACGAGGAGAAATGTTTTCATTTCTCCTCGTTTTTTCCTCTTTCAATGCGCATTGAAAGAGGAAAATACCTGTAGTGATAGTTTTTGTGCAGGAAGGTGCCCCTTCCTGCACAAAAACATTCTCCCCATGGTGCAGGCATCCTTGCACCATGGTGCAAGGGTGCCTGCGCCAGCGCATGACAGCTGTTTGTGTGCCAGCGCAGGGGAGAGCACAGGAATGCGACATATCATTGTAGATATGTTGCATTCCTGTGCTCTGAAAGTGCCGCAGTGTGGCACAGCCAAAGGGCTTGTGGTGCTGCGCTGCGGCACTTTCTTGTAGATCTGCCCCTCACTTTAAACACAGAAGGATTGCTAAAAAAGCAAACTATGAATTAGAGTTTAACACACCAATGGATGTAGAGCATGGACACAAACAAGTAAGTATTCATATACTGTGTGGTTATAGCTGGGTCAGACTTTCCATTGAAAGTACATTTTTTGTTTTGCTATTAACTTTGGTACAGTTTGACAAACTTCCTGAAACTTTACAAAAAAGAAGTACATCTACCGCAGCTTCTTTAGGAAAGTTTCAGGCGATTAGTCAAGCACGGGACCAAGAAAAAGACGGGGTGGGAGGTTTAAAACATTGATTACCCATGTTAATTCCCATTGGTAATTTTGTTCTCCGATGCCGAAAAATGGCTGAACTGATTTACACCAAATTTGGTTGAAAGCTGGAATTGTATTCAGAAAATTAGCTTTTAGTTATTCGTTGTAAATGCACCCAGCCGTTTTTTGAGGAATTTGTTCTTAAATTGTTGCTCAAGTGAGCTTGAAAGGGTTAAATGTGTAGCTATAGCTCTACGGTTGTTTCTGTAGGAGTCCTGCTGTACTCATCATTTAAAAAAAAAATATGACCCCTTATTGGCAGAGGGAGCTTTTTCTCCTGTCGTTTTTTTCTGGATGGATGGGTCGAAACTTTTAAGAAAATGTTGCTGCAGCCATTTAAGTACTCAAGGACTCTATCCCAGTGTCCTGAATTTAAAGAAAAAATGTATAAAGGGGCAGGGTAGAGATGTCCTGACCCCTGGGCACTTGTGGGGGACCCTGAGAGACCGCTCCAGAGGCCAAAACTAAAAACTGGTGTATTTCAATATTTTTTTTATTTTTAAATATTATCTATCATCTTATTTCAACACCTAAATATAACGACACCTCAACCTTTCAATCATTGCTTTCTTTTAGCCTCCACAAATGGACTTGTTCGCCCTTCAGGATGTGCTTCCAAACATTTATTATATATCTATTTTGCTAAACCAAGGGTACCCAATAAATCTGTGAGGGACCTTGGGTGCAAATATTTATAAAGGAACGGTGGTCCCTCACAGCATAGAATTATAACTGTAATTAACACAGAGATACAATGATGTCCATGTTCATATATCCAGATGGATATTATGATTTATTTTGAACGATAAACAGGGACATACAAGTGGGGCAGTTTACAATGAAAAATTGAGTTACCATGGTGGCCGAATACAATTTAGTGACTAGGCCAAAAAACATAGGGCATATTATCAAACCAGGCGATAAAATTATCGCCACTTTAGCGGCAGAAAACTGCCGCTAAAACGGCGATAATGGGCTTGATAATATGCTCTATGGAATTCCAATTAAAGCCCATGTTAAATGTGAAGGACGTCTAACATGGGCTTCAATTGGAATTCCATGGAGAATATTATCAAGCCCATTATCGCCGTTTTAGCGGCAGTTTTTTGCCGCTAAAGCGGCGATAATTTTATCGCCTGGCTTGATAATATGCCCCAGAAAGAGTAGCACCATAGCACATATTAGTAACAAAAATTATAGTTTTGTATCAAGGTGCAGAAGTCAACGACATTTCAATCCCAAACACGATAATGGAATCATCATCAGGACATAGCAATTTATGCTTGAGAAGAATGCCAAAGGAGAACGATTACCCGCTTCTTCATGGAGTAAGTGCAGGGATTCCAGGATATCCCAGTCGTGAAAATTCTATATCGATGTAATTGACATATAATATGCCAGGGCATAAAAGTAATTATTAGCTACTGCTGCCAACAGGGAGCCAGGGCATGCCCAGATAAGGGAATTGCAATTAGAGTCCCAAGGGATATAGCAATCAGGGGAAACACAGGACATCGTTCAGGGGCAACGATTTACGCAGGACCGGAGTAAGTCTGACTCCGGTCCCACTTACATCGTTTCCCCTGATTGCTGTATATATGCATATATATATATATATATATATATAGAATACCTAATGGCAGTAGCCAATAGTAGTTATAGAAAGGAAAACACAAGGAGATGATGGACGGAGCGCTGAAACTTTTCAGACACTCACCCCCAGTCACAGATCTGGGTTGAATCCATCATCATTCTTTAGCTCACTTCACCACGACAGTTCAGACCCAGCCATATGCAAATCGCCATATGCAAATCAGTCTTAGCCCTATAACTCATAGGAACAGTCCAGCCAGAACTGCCAGGTCAGGTCTTCACTGGACTGGAAACAAGCATCCTCAGACTGATTTCGGGGTAACACCCCTCATCCACCAGACTAGCTTGAATCCAGTGGCAAAGTGAGCAAGGGACCCACGTCTGGGTGCACCCTGTCAACTTAGGGCGCACTAAGCAAATGCAAGGAGATGATGGGCAGAGCACTGAAACCTTTCAGACACTCACCCCCAGTCAGAGAATGGGGTGGAAACTATCATCGTTCTTTAGCTCACTTCGCCACCCCAGTTCAGACCCAGCCATATGCAAATCAGTCTTGGCCCTGTTCCTCATGGGAACAGTCCAGCCCGAACTGCCAGGCCAGGTCTTCAATTTACCAGAAACAAGCATCCTGGACTGGTTTTGGGGTAACACCCCTCATCAGCCAGGGTAGCTTGAATCCAGTGGCAAAGTGAGAAAGGGACCCACGTCTGGGCATACCCTGCCAATTTAGGGCGAACAAAGCAAACACAATGATATAATGAACAGAGCGCTGAAACTTTTCAGACACTCACCCCCTGTCAAAAATCTGGTTGACTCCATCATCGTTCCTTAGCTCACTTCGCCACCCCAGTTCAGACCCGGCCATATGCAAATCAGTCTTGGCACTGTTCCTCATGGGAAAGGTCGAGCCCTAACTGCCAGGGCAGGTCTTCACTGGACTGGAAACAAACATCCTGAGACCTGTTTTGGGGTAACACCCCTTATCTGCCAGGCTAGCTTGAATCCAGTTGCAAAGTGAGCAAACAACTCATGTCTGCGCACACCCTGCCAACTTAGGGCGAACAAAGCAAACACAAGGAGATGATCGACGGAGCGCTGAAACTTTTTGGACACTCATCCCCAGTCACAGATCTGGGTTGAATCCATCATCGTTCTTTAGCTCACTTTGCCATCCCAGTTCAGACCCGGCCATATGCAAATCAGTCTTGGCCATGTTCCTCATGGGAACAGTCCAGCCCGAACTGCCAGGCCAGGTCTTCACTGCCAATTTAGGGCAAACAAAGCAATGGCCAGACTATTTAGAGATGCACACACCCACTCATAGACCTTCTCAGACACTCATACACCCGCTAAGAGACCCACTCAGACACTCATGCACCTACTCACAGACATACTCAGAGATTCACTCACAGTCCCACTCACACACCCACTTGCAGACCCACTTGAGCACCTACTCATAGACTCACTCAGAGATCCAACACCTACTCATATCCATTCAGAGACTCACACCCCCACTCACAGACCCACTCAGAAACTCACAAACCCACTCACAGACCCACTCAGACACTACTCACACACCCACTCACAAGCTTACTCTTAGAGTCCCACTCAGAGACTCACAGACTCATTCAGACACTCATGGACCCACTCACAGACCCACTCAGACTCATGCAGCCACGCACAGACCCACTCAAACACTTATGGAACCACTCAGAGATACACTCAGACACTCATGTGCCCACTCACAGATTAAATATGACACTCACACACCCTCTCACAGACCCATTCAGAGAATCACACACAAACACTCACTGACCCATTCACACACTAACACACCCATTTACAGACCCACTCAGTGACTTATGCAGGGACTCACAAACCCGAACAGACACTCATGCACCCACTGAGAGACCTACTCAGACACTTATATACCCACTCACAGACCCACTCAAATGCTCACACATCTACTTACAGACCCAATTAGACAGCCATGCACTCACAGACTCACTCAGACACTCACACACTCACTCACAGAGCCACTCAGAGACTCATGTACCCACTCACAGCACCACTCAGACACTCACATACCCACATACAGACCCACTCAGACACTCATGCAACTACTCACGGATCCAATAAGACACACCACACCCACTCACAGACTCAGGGATACACTCACTGACCCAATTAGACACTGACATACCCACTCACAGACCCACTCAGAGACTCATATAACTACTCACAAACTCAATATGACACTCACACACCCTCTCACAGACCCACTCAGAGACTCACACACAAGCACTCACTGACCCACTCAGACACTAACACACCAATTTACAGACCCACTCAGTGACTTATGCAGGGACTCACATACCCACACAGACACTTATGCACCCACTGAGAGACCTACTCAGACACTCATACACCCACTCAAAGATCCACTCAAACGATCACACATCTACTCACAGACCCAGTTAGACAGCCATGCACGTACTCACAGACTCGATCAGACACTCATACACTCACTCACAGACCCACTCAAAGATTCATGTACCCACTCATAGAGCCACTCAGACACTCACATACCCACTGACAGACAAACTCAGTGACTTATGATGTCATTCACAGACTGACTCATGCACCCACTCAGAGATGTACTCAGATATTCATGCACTCACTCAGAGAGCCACTCAGACACTCATGTAACCACTCAGAGACCCACTGAGATGCTCACACACCCACTCACAGTCCCACTCAGAGACTTACGCAGTCACTTAAAAACCCTTTCAATCCCTCATACACCTGCTCATGCACCTTATAAAACGAGATCGCCAACGCGAACATGGTCTCTCACCGGACGTATCTCGCCGGGCACACGCTTGTGATACTTTAGACAATACTATGAGGTCCTATCATAGCCTGCTGAGATTTTGACAACTGTGATGGTGATACTAGAGATTAAATGAAAATAATCACATGAAATATGGAATGAAGACCGAACAACGGAATAGAATACAATATACCGTAGATCTTTTTGGGCCGAACGTGTGGTGAGAACACCCACAATTTACGATATAACAACATTCTTTTGAGATACATTTCACGAACCAGCTATGCTGACAGTTCCTTCATAAACTGAACTGTAAGAAATAGGTGGACGACGTCCCTAGAAACCTGACTTTTTGGAAACACTTTTCCACTATGGAAGAAAATATCGGAAATCAATTGTCAAAATAAAATAGGAACCTTAAAAACATTTGAAAGAGCCCTGAAGAAGTCACAAGACGTGACAAAACACGTGTCGGCTGTTGTTCATTTGGACCAAGATCTCGAAGCCACAATTATCTTTTTATGAACTGTCTCTCAAAGTTATATGTACTTAGGGAACATTGTTTTTTTTTTGTGGTCTTGTTTTAGAAGTGTGATGTTTCTCGTACAATGCTTTTCTAAATTAAAAAAAACTTTTTTGTACGCATTTTGTATGAATCCATATCTGTTTGGCTGCCAGTGATACTGTGATTGTAGTGAGGGCTGCGATTTAGATACATACATTGCTATGTTGGCATAAGCGTGTTAGATGTTAGAAAGCCATCTTGCCACTTTTGCTGCCTTTGCACACGACACTGCAGATACATGTTATTATTTGAAAACTGCTTGCTTGCC
Organism: Triturus cristatus; assembly: GCF_964204655.1. Lineage (NCBI taxonomy): Eukaryota > Metazoa > Chordata > Amphibia > Caudata > Salamandridae > Triturus > Triturus cristatus. The sequence continues at coordinate 318,475,809 of NC_140589.1, read as the reverse complement.
TTTTTCTTCACATGAGAACTGTCTGTTGTTCACATCCCTAGATGTGCGCTGCGACCTTGGTCTGAACATTGTGTAAAGAAACAGTCTGGGTCGCCAGACAATGCATATTTTTGAGTTCAGGTTGATCGGCCCACTATTTAGCCATAACACGCACACAGCTGCAAATACCTGAAAGTCGAGTGCTTTTAATATTGCAGACTGCATGCTTTTACACACATTCTGAAGAAGAGCTTTCCCAGGAGCAGAGCACACCTGATCCTGTGATGTGATTCAACTAAGCTGATCTTTATGGTATGGGGCTCCCCATTTAAGCCTAGAGACCTTCTACTAGTCTAATAATACTAGTTTACTAGCGAAAGGAAGGTGGCTGTATTTCACTGTCATTTATACTATGATTTCTCCTTTCATTTTCTATGGTATTGTAACAATGCTGATGGTTTTGATTTTAATCATTTGTCTGCTTATGTTAGCCAAAGTACTGCATCTTAGCACACGTAGTTTATAAAATAAACCTTTTAAACTTTACAGTGTCTCTGATTACTCTTGTTGTGGACTGATATGAGAATAATTTTACAAAAAAGGCAATGCTGCACACCCCAAAAGTAACCTGCACCCCTTAAGACAATCTTATTCCTGGGTGTAGTCCAAAAGTAGTAAATGTTCATGCAAAAAACACCATCGATATCCGATCTTGATGTAACAGGATATGTTATGTTTATTCTTTCATAATCATATAAGTATCCAATTTTCACAGCGCAGCCGACGCGCGTTTCGCCCAACGGGCTTTCTCAAGGCTTGTAAGTTTCACTATTTTGTTCGTATTTGGTGTAAAAGAAATTCCCGAAATTACACCTAGTTCCCACCAAATGGTCACGTGATTCATTCGAAGTGCCCCAAGTAAGGCGCTATCAGTGTTTCTTCGTTTCTGTAGTCAGTCAAGTATAGCCAAGGACCAGGATCCGTCCCCTCTCATTCACGTTATTAGTTCTCCCGTGTGAGCCACAACCCAGACTCTAACCATTTTGAAGGCAAGGAGGAGTAGCACACAGGAGAAGGCTGGAGCAGAATGGGACAGTTTTCAAAATGAAAGGCAGTTAAAATGTAAGACAGGGCTTGTTTTATAAAAAGGACATATTTGATTGGATGTGTATATATGCAGGTAGTTAAACTTAGCTATGATTTTTAAGAAAAAGGAAGTAGATCTGTGATTGACTGTGGTGTAAATAAAAAAATCTAATGTAATCTTGGATGGGCTTTTAATTTCAAAGTCAACCACACCTGCTGCAGTTGAGTTGGAAAGTAATGTGCTGCTTCTAGAATGTGTTGTGAACTTGTGACTCCCTAGGTCATGAGGGTGTTCTAAAGGGGGTTGCTATGGTAACTGTGCTAAGAGAGAGTGGGATAAGGGAATTAAATAGATTGTAGTCTGTTTCCTAAAAGTATAGCAGTTTACACTATTATTTATTAAGGAGGGTTTATTTCCTTCACCGCATGTTTGCAACAAATATTAGGGCAGTTGCAAAGAATGAAGAGTACAAAGCTAAATATGTTTTTGAACTTCCGTAGTTATTCGTGAATTTGTCACAAATTTACATGAGGCCCGCACTCAGGGTCATGAAGAATTCGCAAATACGCCCAAAAAGGCTACAGCACTGGGCTTCTATTTTGGAGTACAAGAAGGGGTTAACACACACTAACCATTTAGAAGTGGAGTAACAATGTTAAAATATGAAAAGTATGTTTTGATTTGCTGCCTTCAGCAGTATCAAAGAGTGTAAAGTTGAAAAGATTGCCATTAATGGTTGCTTTGTATGAGAGTGGTGTGCCATTCGTTTAAGCTTAGTTTTCACATTTTCTGTGGCTTAACAACTTAATTGCTAAACTTCAAACTACTATTTAACTATGTTCTAGCAGCCTTGCAAAGTTACACATGTCCATGCGTGATGTGCTGCTCAAGACTAAGGTTTTTAATTGAATTGTGGGACATGTTGTCTTCTTTCTTCCATTATAAAAGAAGACTACACGTCCCAGAGTTCAAAGGAAAAAACCTGGAATGGAGCAGTACATCATGCATGAACCAGTGGAACTTGGCAGATATGTACTAGATATCCATTAGGTAGGGTGTTGATAAGTCATAGGGCAGGCTTGTATGTGCTTATATGGTAAGACATGCCCTTGTAGGTCTTACTCTGTCAAATGTGTACTTTGAGACCCCTAGGCATAGTTAAAAATGCAGTTTTTCACCCATACTACAAGTTGTATTCATATTTAGAAAAGCATTGTTTCTCACCTAGCTTGTGAGAGAGAGACAGAGATATGTAGATATTCAGTAACATGCCCATACAGCACTTATGTATGCACTAGTAACTACATATACTTCATCCCTACCGTAGGCTGTAGGTAGGCAATAGGGCAGGGTGTTTTGTGCTTAAATGTGGTTTGAAGTTTACCTGAGTTACATGTGTACTTATAGACCCATATGCCTTGTTATATATCCATTCTCCCACTCATAGTATATCTCACATACCAGGTAACAAAAACATAGACCGCTCACACACCCAGTCAGACAGCGACAGAAGCCCTTATACATGCACTCACATACCTACACTATAGTTATGTATGTAGCAGTATCCAAGTAAGTTACACACACAGTTACATACCCCTGAACTCACTAACACAGGCAGTAAGCAATTCATACAGGCACTTACATACACATTTAGAGACCCATAGAGTTACTACAATAGCCGATCATATACCAGCATACTTACTTAAACATCTGCTGGCACACCCATGGAGGGACTGATACACTCATTGTGATATGTATTCAAGTACTGACATCACCTAGTTACCCATCCAGATAAGTACTTGTTTGATCATGGGTTGGGCCAACTACTGCAGACCCCGTGTGTGCAGCTCAACTTGACATTAAAAATATCCTTGCCAAGCCTTAAACTCTCATTTTACTACACATAACACACCCTTCAGCTAGGCTGTAGGTAGGCCATAGGGCAAGGTGCTTTCTCTTTAAAAGGTTAGACATGTCCTTTTCAATTTCACTGAGTTACACATGCACTTGCAGACCCCTACACCCAGTTCTACATGCAGTGTCCGATTCACAAAGGTATACTTAGACGTTTGGTCTAAACTTAGACTTTGGGCATCCACAAGGAACATTTACGAGTACTATCTTTTAGGCCTCGCTGAGTTCGCTGAGTCTCACTCCACTAAATTCTGCGGAGTTCCATTAGCAGGTGGAGTATTGCTCATCCACCCCTTATGATGTCCACTTGGCTGCTGAGAGTGGTTGAGGGCCAAGAACCCCTATTGTTATGACAAGTAAGTCCCACACAGCAGGATTGCTTAGACCTTGTGGGAGGCCCCGACCCACAAAGGAGCCTCCTAGCACACTACTGGTTGGCGGATAAAGTCCCCTTGGCTGCTGAGGGTCGTTTGGGTCCAAGAACTCCTATGGTTGCCACAAGTAAGACCCCCACATCGAGATTGCTGAGACCTTGTCAGAGACCCCACCGCCTTTCTGAACTTCTCTGCACAGGGACCTCCTGGCTCACCACTGGTTGGGAGATGAAGTCCCTTTGGCTGCCGGGGGCCATTGGGGGCCAAGAACCTCTATTGTTTCAACAAGTAAGTCCCCCACCCCCTCCCTCAACCACTGTCTCATTGCGCTTCCTGCGTACATGCTTACAATTCCGCTCCATTGCAGAGTTTATCAGTAATTCAATGCGCTCTGTGAAGCGCAGAGCTGCTTTATTCCACAAGCTCGGCGAGCGGATCAGAATTTTATGCCCAGGCCTACTATCTTTATGTCCGTGCTCAGGGCAGATCTTGGCATAAATATAGTACTTGTAAATGCAGTTTGTAAATTTCCAAAGTTGTAAACTTAGATGCTTGTTCTAAGTTTAGACCAAATGTCTAAGTTTACCTTTGTGAATCAGGCCCGCAGTCTCCCACCCATGCACATACCCAGCTCACATACCTATATACAAAAGCACAAAGCCACTCATGCACCCAGTCAGACAGTGACAGAGGCACATTCAGTCACACACCAACACAGCAGTTATGTATCCAGCAGTTGCACACACAGTTACATACACGTAGACTCACTAATAAAGCCAGTAATCAATTCAAAGAGCCACTTACATAAACATTTAGACACCAATTGTGAGAAGTTGGCCTGGCATATGCTGGTCACTAGTTATAGTGGCCACCTTGCACCTGTCCAATTCGACTCTTGTGGTAGATAGGTTTAAGACAACCTTTTAAAGAAAGCTATCCTAGTGGTAGCTGTGGAGAGCAGCCTTCAGGCTAAGTCTCAGAGGAATGTAAAGCAGCTTGTTTTACCTTATAATCTCTTGAATTACCAAATGAAAGGACACCACACAGGTATATATATCAAATATATATGTATTTATTACTGGACACACTATGCCTGGGGCCCTAGGGGCGTACTAGACCATATACTAAAAAAGAGGTTTAGGAATGTCGACTTGCAAGGGGACAAGGCCTAGGGCCTGTAGAATCGCTGGGGCCTCACTAATCCACCCAAGGCAGGTAAGTAAAGGACCCACAGGGGACGCGTGCAGTGTGAGAACACAGCCCCTGGTTCCCTATTGATTTCAATGGAGCAAGTCGCAGTTGGATTTTTAAAGTTTTAAGGTACTTCTAGAGAGTCTACAAGCAAGTCACTTACAAGGTAAGTAGTTTGAGGGCCAACACGCACAGGAGCACCGGAGTGCACTAGTTACCTCACCCAGGGAAGCCGGGTGCATAGGTGTCTTTTGGTGTCGGGTCGCGTCATCGTTTTCAATGGAAGCCGAAGAAGTTTTGCTGCTTGTGAAGACTGGAGATGTGTCTGGTGGAATTCAAGGCTGGATTCAGGATGAAGAAGACCTGAAAGCAGAAGGGACAGTGTTCACAGTCACTTGCCAGTGACCCGGGGCCAGGAAGATGGATGCCCACGGAAATCGGTGATTTCAGGTGATCAAGGGTGTTTTGACTCTTCAGCCACGAGGTCCAGGAGGTGTCGACGACAACTAGGAGCTGGATTCAGAGTGTGCCATTAAGTCTGCAGCTTACTGAGGTGTCGGCAACTGGATTGTAGCCAACAAGCTTTGGCAAATGCAAATCTTGTGGAAAGTGAAGAAAGTCAGTGGTTCAGACCAGCAGGGTTTGAGGGACTCACCCAGCAAGGGTAAGTTAGGGCAGGCCTGGAGCAACCAGAAGAGCTCTTTGGTTTGATGAGAAATTCTGCAGGGGACCCACAAGCCAACAGGCAAGGGATTGAAAAGACACCTTGTGAGGATTCACTTCACAGGAGCCCACAGTCACTTGGGATGAGGTAGGCCTCTGATCTTCAAAGGAAATCCTGCTGGAGGCTTGGACCACACGTGGTCCAATGCACAAGTTCGTAGAACATTGTGAAGGGGTTGCACTTGACAATAGTGCACGGTACCCGGGTATTGCTGTTCCTCATCACTTGTGGGGTCCACTCGCCTCAGCTTTGCTAGGGACTCACAATGGCCGTGGAGAAGTCAGGAAATCTACTTCCGGGGCTGCAGGGACTTCGGACTCTAGCGGGAGTGGGAAAGTTTTCGACCGTTGATTCAAGTTTTTGGTGCCTGCCAATCAGGGGAGTCACTCCTTGAGTCCAAGGGAGATTCTTCAATCTTCCAAAGTTAGTGGAACGTCGAAGGGCCAGGATTCTTCTTGTAGAGTGTCATCCAGGGATATCTGATTTGCAATGGCAAGGTTTCCCTATTTTATACTATAGGAAAGGGAGGGACTAGCTCTATGACCCCCTCCTATGGGAGGGTCAGGAGAGTGGGTGGTTACGCCCACTTCCCTTTATCCATTTTCGTGCCAGAGCAAGGGCAGGTAGCCCTTGAACCGGTTTGATCTGGCATATGCACAGAGGAGCCAACTGCTCCCCCAGTGCAGGACTTCAAAGCACTCTAGGAGTGCACCCACCCAGCCCCAATACACTAAATCCTGTCTGGAAGGTGGTGACACCTCCCTGTGACAGGATGCCTATTGTTGGGCCTCCTCCACTGCGAGTTTCAGTCAGCAGCAGGAGGGCAGCCCAGTGTCTGTGCTGGTGGCATCCATTTTGTGATGCCAGGCTCTTTCAGATTTCTACCGTGTTTCCACAGTAGGTACATGTCTTCCCCTCTAGAAGGGTGGGATCATACTCCCACACCAGTTATGGGTGTGGAGGTATGATTCCAAGTTGTTTGACACCAAACACAACATGTTTTGATGCAGTCATTCTAAAGTTAGCATTTACCGGTTGGTTATAATCCACTTAGGAGTATATGGTTTAACCGCATCCACAAACAGCCACAGAGAATAGACTCTGCCAGCTGCAGAGGGGCCCTGCTCATGCAGAGGCACCCCCTCACATTGTAAACCAAGCAACCTGCCCTCGGGATTTATAGGGCCTGCCTTAGGGGTGACTGATAGGTTTATATGTGTGTGTATGGTGAGATATAGGGAACCTATACCTCAGTGAGGAGTGCTAACACTACCTCACCCATGCTGCAGTAGCAGGACAGTGGTGTCAGATTTAGTCTGCCTCCCAGGGGTGGCATAATACATGTTGCAGCCCCTGATAGGCCTGTGAAGTACCTATGCCCTTGGTACCTAAGGTACCATATACTAGGGGCTCATAAGGTACCACAGTATCCAATCACTAGTGCATCTAATATGCATGATTAGCAGGGACCCAGCCAGACTATAGCCAGAAGCCAGTGTTAACATCAGAAAAAAAGTGGGGGCAACATAAGTGCAGATCCTACTCTCCTACACAACCCCCCCCCCCAAACGCAGGGACACTAAACTAAACTTGACCAGTTGAGTCTTCGTGTTCTAAGTGGAAATACCTTGAGAGTTCATCTGCATTGGCATGTTGGGTCCCAGGTCTATGTTCCACTCTATAGTCCATCCCCTGTAGGGAAATGGACCACCTTAGTAGTTTTGGGTTTTCACCTTTCATCTGTTTAAGCCATAGGAGGGGCTTGTGGTCAGTCTGAACTATGAAGTGAGTGCCAAACAAGTATGGCCTCAGCTTCTTCAGGGCCCATACCACAGCAAAGGCCTCCCTCTCTATAGCTGACCAACGTTTCTCTCTAGGGGTCAGCCTTCTGCTTATAAAAAAAATGTCTGGTCTTGACCTTCATCATTCAGTTGAGACAGTACAGGTCCCACACCCAGCTCAGAAGCATCTGTTTGGACAATGAACTTTTTGGTGTAGTCTGGACTCTGTAAGATGGGGGCAGTGCACATGGCCTGTTTTAGGTCTTCAAATGCCTTTTGACAGCTAGCTGTCCACTGAACCGTTTTTGGCATTTTCTTTGAGGTAAGATCATTTAAGGGGGTCACTATAGATCCATATCTCTTAACAAACCTCCTATAGTACCAAGTCAGGCCTAAAAAGGCTCTCACCTGTGTCTGGGTGGTTGGAGCTACCCATTCCATTATGGTCTGGATTTTGCTCTGCAGTGGTTGAACCTGGCCTCCACCTACAAGGTGGCCCAGGTACACAACCTGATTCTGCCCTATCTGGCACTTAGTGGCCTTGATAGTGAGGCCTGCTTTTTGTAGGGCCTCCAAAACATTTCTGAGGTGGACCAGGTGATCCTGTTAGGAGGAACTAAAGACAGCAATATCATCTAGATAAGCTGAGCAATAAGTTTCCATCCATGTCAGAACTTTATTCACCAACCTCTGAAAAGTGGCAGGTGCATTCTTCAAACCAAAGGGCATCACCACAAAGTGGTAGTGCCCACCAGGGGTTGAAAATGCTGTTTTGGCCATGGCATCATCAGCTAACTTGATTTGCCAGTAGCCAGCTGTTAGGTCAAATGTACTCACATATTTGACTGTGGTCACAGTATCAATGAGCTTAGCTGCCCTGGGAATTGGATAGGCATCACTCCTAGTGACTGCATTGAGGCCTCTGTAGTCTACACAAAACCTCATTTCTTTCTTACCATCCTGGGTATGAGGTTTAGGCACAAGGACTACGGGGCTAGCCCAAGGGCTATCTGAAGGCTCAATTACAACTAGTTCCAACATTTTCTGGACTTCAGTCCTGATACAGTCCCTGGCATGGTCAGGTTGCCTGTAGATCTTACTCTTGACAGGCAGACTGTCTCCAGTGTCCGCTTCATGGGTGCACCAGGAAGTCTGACTGGGGGTCAGGCTAAACATATGTCTGAACTGCTGCAGAACGTGCCTGCATTCAGTTTGCTGATGGTCAGTGAGGCTGCTTGCCAAAGCAACACCATCTACTGACCCATCATCAGGGTTCTGTAAGAGCAGGCCAGGGAGAGGGTCCCTCTCCTCCTCCTGTTCCTCGTCAGTTGCCATGAGCAAGCCCATGTCAGCCCTGTCAACATATGGTTTCAATCTGTTGACATGGAGCACCCTAAGGGGGCTCCTGGGAGTTCCAAGATTCACCAAGTAGGTGACTTCTCCCTTTTGTTTAACAATAGTATGGGGGCCACTCTACTTGTCTTGGAGAGCTGCTGGGGCCACCGGCTCCAACACCCACAATTTCTGTCCTGGCTGGTATACAGTCAGCACAGCCTTTTGGTCATGCCAAGCTTTCTGTAGTTCTTGGCTTGCCTCCAGGTTTTTGGTTGCCTTCTTCATTTATTCAGCCAACCTGGAGCGGAGACCAAGTACATAGTCCATCACATCCTGTTTGGGAGGTTTGAGAGGAAACTCCCAGCCCTCCTTCACCAAACATAATGGACCTCTTACAGGATGCCCAAACAGAAGTTCAAAAGGGCTGTAGCCAACCCCCTTCTGTGGGACCTCTCTGTATGCAAACAGAAGTCAGGGAAGTACAAGGTCCCATTTTCGCCTAAGCTTTTCTGGGAGGCCTTTAATCATTCCCTTTAGGGTTTTGTTGAACCTTTCATCTAACCTATTCCATTGTGGGTGATAGGGGGTAGTGAATTTGTAGTTTACGCCACACTCCTTCCACATTGCTTTTAGATACCCTGACATGAAGTTGGTACCTCTGTCAGATATCACCTCCTTAGGGATACCCACTCTGGAGAAAACTCCAATGAGGGCTCTTGCCACCACAGGGGCTGTGGTGGTCCTGAGGGGAATTGCTTCTGGGTACCTGGTGGCATGATCCACTACCACCAGGATAAACCTGTGCCCAGATGCTGTTGGCGGGTCAAGGGGACCAACAATGTCAATCCCTACCCTTTCAAAGGGTACCCCCACCACAGGTAGTGGTATCAGGGGGGCCTTTGTTGTGCCACCTGACTTGCCACTGGCTTGGCAAGTGACACAGGAGCGACAAAACTCCTTGGTGTCCTCTGACATATGTGGCCAATGAAAATGTGGAACAAGCCTATCCCAGGTCTTGTTTTGGCCCAAGTGTCCTGCTAAAGGGATGTCATGTGCTAGGGTCAAGAGGAACCCCCTAAACTTCTGAGGTATTACCAACCTCCTGGTGGCTCCAGGGGTAGGATCTATAGCCTCAGAATATAGGAGCCCCTCATCCCAATAAACTTTATGGGACCCACTAGCACTCCCAGCAGCCTCAGCAGCAGCCTGCCTTCTGAGGGGTTCAAGAGAGGGGCAGCACTGTTGCTCCTTACTCAGATATTCCCTGGAAGGTCCCCCTGCCCCCAATAACTCAACCTGATCAGGCTCAAGTCCCTCTGGGGCAGTTCCTTCTTCAGGATCTGCTTCTCCTCCCTCAGGAGGGGAATCTGAGATCTGAGACAGAGGGGAAGGCACTGCCTTAACTCTTCCTCTTGGGTAGCACCTGGTCCATACTTTCAGGATCCAGAGCTGGTTCAGTTTGATGCATTTTGGGTTGTGACCTGGTCACAGCAAATACCTCTGCAGGTATGCCCAACATCTCAGCACGAGTTCATAACTCTACTTCAGACCAGGCTGAAGTCTCTAGATCATTGCCCAATAGACATTCGACAGGGAGGTCTGCACTGACTACTACCTTCTTGAGGCCAGTTACCCCTCCCCAGGAGAAATTCACAACTGCCAGACTATGGTTGGTCCTGACATTGCTTACATTGGTAACCTGGTACATTTCACCCAGGATGATCTGCCCAGGGTCCACAAGATCCTCTGCCACCATGGTGACACTAGCACCTGTGTCCCTGAATGCCAAAGCCTGTTTGCCATGCTGTTTGTATTTGCCCAGATTACTGGGGCTCACTAGGAATGACATATCAATGTCTCCATCACAAATCAGCAATGCCTGAGTGGGTACTCTGACTAGGCCAGAGTCCACTTCAGAACCCAGGGTCAACCCTACTACACCCTTATTCTGATTACCACCTCCACCAGTAGCTGCACTAGGGGGAACAGTTGCCTTAGGGGCAGGAGTGGTGGTGGTTTAGTCGTTGGACTTGTTACAATCAGAAGTTCAGTGCCCTTTTTGTTTACAGAATTTGCACCAGGGCTTCTTTTGGCCTTTTTCCTTTGTAGACTGTGAATCCCCACCAGATGCAGATTTTTGGGGTCCTTGTGAAGACTTCTGGTCTTTTGACTTATCCCCACCTTTCTCAGAGTCTTTAGGATCCTGCTTCTTAGTGTCACCCCCTTGGTTATGGGTTTTCTGCCTCACTCTGGTTCTGACCCATTTTCCTGCCTTCTTTCTCAATTCTTGGGGAGAGGTCAGATCAGAGTCCACCAGGTATTGATGCAACAACTGGTTTTGGCAATTATTAAGGATCTGTTCTCAAATCGTAAGATTATACAATCCCTTAAAATCAGTAACTCTACTACCAACCAGCCAACCCTCCAGAGCCTTGGTTGCACAATCTACAAAGTCTGTCCAGTCCTGATTCTGTGCTTTCTGTGTGTCTCTGAACTTCAACCTGTACTGCTCAGTGGTTAAGCCAAACCCATCTATTAATGCACTTTTCAGGACTTCATAGTCATCAGCATCCTTTTCTCTAACAGTGAGGAGCTTGTCGCTACCTTTATCTGAAAGGAGAGCCACAAGATTTCTGCCCATTGTTTTTGGGGGACCTGTTGTACTCTACAGGCCCTCTCCATAGCAGTTATCCATTTGTGGATATCATCCCCACTCTGGTAGGGAGGAACAACCTTGGACAGGTTCCTATGGTCTGGAATGTAATCTCTGACTCTAGGGACACTGTTGCTGCCACCAGGGGACTCTAACCCCTCTTTTCTAGAAGCTCTCTGGAGCTCAAAGGCTTCTTTATCTAATGCCCATATTGTATCAGTTTGTACATTCTTTCAGTGGAGGTCTCTCTTCTATTAAAGTATGAGCTTCTCTGATGGACAGATTCTCTGCCAGAGTGATATGAGTGGTCAGAGTCCCAAGAAAGGGACCTAGGCCTCTCCTCCACTATGTCAGTTCTCTTAGGGAGAATTCCTCTGCCCTGTTCAGACCCATGTGGGTCTGGCCCTTCAACCACAGAGTCCTGGTCATCTTGATTTTCATCATCTGACCCAGACACTGTAATTGACCCACTCCCTGATTCAGATCTGTTAGCTCCTAGAGCCAACCTCAGATCATCTGCTGTCAGCAGATCTATCAGGCCTATTGTGGAGGGACTCTGTCCTAGCTTCAGGTGTCTTGCAACACACATGGCCTTCAAGTCAAAGAAGGTCATGTCCTTATACTGAGGCTGGGTGGACCCACTGGTTCCATCCATTGAGGACATTCTTGTGTTGTGTAGTGTTGTACTACGTACACTAGTTTGTGGCCTACTGATCCTAGCTTGAGCTGTAGCAAGGGTGTGCTATCCCATCACTCACAACTCTAAGTTCAGTAGAACTTATTGATACTAAGCTTGACTTTTATATGTATCTTGAGTACCTTTAGTGGTTTTCAGTTAGTAATTCAAATAGAGATTTTCTGGTAAAACAATGGCAAGCTGGAATCCCACACACTGCCCACCAATGTGAGAAGTTGGCCTGGCATATGCTGGTCACTAGTTATAGTGGCCACCTTGCACCAGTCCAATTCGACTCTTATGGTAGATAGGTTTAAGAGAACCTTTTAAAGAAAGCTATCCTAGTGGTTGCTGTGGAGAGCAGCCTTCAGGCTAAGTCTCAGAGGAATGTAAAGCAGCTTGTTTTACCTTATAATCTCTTAATTTACCAAATGAAAGGACACCACACAGGTATATATATCAAATATATATGTATTTATTACTAGACACACTCTACTAATCTCTTTATGAGATTAGAAGTCAGGAACAAATGCAAATATCAACGTTTCACAATAAGTTAAGCACAAATATGGCTGGGGCCCTAGGGCCGTACCAGACCATATACTAAAAAAGAGGTTTAGGAATGTCGACTTGCCAGGGGACAAGGCCTAGGGCCTGTAGAATTGCTGGGGCCTCACTAATCCACCCAAGGCAGGTAAGTAAAGGACCCACGGGAGACGCGTGCAGTCCGAGATCACAGCCGCGGGTTCCCTATTGATTTCAATTAAGCAAGTCGCGGTTGGATTTTTAACGTTTTAAGGTACTTCTAGAGAGTCTACAAGCAAGCCACTTACAAGGTAAGTAGTTTGAGGGCCACCACACACAGGAGCACCGGAGTGCACGAGTTACCTCACCCAGGGAAGCCGGGTGCATAGGTGTCTTTTGGTGTCGGGTCGCGTCGTCGTTTTCAATGGAAGCCGAAGAAGTTTTGCTGCTTGTGAAGACTGGAGAAGTGTCCGGTGGAATCCAAGGTTGGATTCAGGATAAAGAAGACCTGAACGCAGAAGGGACAGTGTTCACAGTCACTTGCCAGTGACCTGGGGCCAGGAAGATGGATGCCCACGGAAGTCGGGTGATTTCAGGTGATCAAGGGTGTTTTGACTCTTCAGCCATGAGGTCCAGGAGGTGTCGACGACAACCAGGAGCTGGATTCAAAGTGTCCCACAAAGTCTGCAGCTTACTGAGGTGTTGGCAACCAGATTGGAGCCAACAAGCTTTGGCAACAGCAAGTCTCATGGAAAGTGAATAAAGTCAGCGGTGCAGACCAGCAACGTCTGAGGGACTCACCCAGTGGAGGTAAATCAGGGCAGGCCTGAAGCAACAAGGGGAGCCTTTTGGTTTGATAAGAAAGTATTCAGGGGACCCACAAGCCAATGGGCAAGGGATCACAAAGACGCCTCATGAGGATTCGCTTCACAGGAGCCCACGATCATTCAGGACAAGGTAGGCTTCTGATTTTCAAGGGAAATCCTGCTGGAGGCTTGGACCACACGTGGTCCAATGCACAAGTTCATAATATGTCGTGAAGGGGTTGCACTAGACAATAGTGTGCGGTATCTGGGTATTGCTGTTCGTCGTCACTCGTGGGGTCGACTCACCTCAGCTTTGCTGGGGACTCACATTGGTTGTCATAAATTCAGGAAATCTACTTCTGGGGCTGCAGGGAATTCGGACTCCAGCGGGAGCGGGAAAGTTTGCGACCGTTGATTCAAGTTTTTGGTGCCTGCCAAGCAGGGGGGTCACTCCTTGACTCCAAGGGAAATTCTTCAGTCTTCCAAAGGTAGTGGAACATCGAAGGGCCAGGATTCTTCTTGTAGAGCGTCATCCAGGGATATCTGATTTGCAATGGCAAGGCTTCCCTATCTTATACTAAAGGAAAGGGAGGGACTAGCTCTATGACCCCTCCTATGGGAGGGTCAGGGGAGTGGGTGGTTCCCTTTGTCAAGTTTCGCGCCAGAGCAGGGGCAGGTAGCCCCTGAACCAGTTTGAGCCGGCATATGCACAGAGGAGCCTACTGCTTCCCCAGTGCAGGACTTCAAAGCACTCTAGGAGTGCACCCACCCAGCCCCAATACACTAAATCCTGTCTGGAAGGTGGTGACACCTCCCTGTGACAGGATGCCTATTGTTGGGCCTCCTCCACTGCGAGTTTCAGTCAGCAGCTGGAGGGCAGACCAGTGTCTGTGCTGATGGCATCCATTTTGTGATGCCAGGCTCTTTCAGATTTCTACAGTGTTTCCACAGTAGGTACATGTCTTCCCCTCTAGAAGGGTGGGATTATACTCCCACACCAGTTACTGTTGTGGGGGTATGATTCCAAGTTGTTTGACACCAAACACGACATGTTAGCATTTACCGGTAGGTTATAATGCACTTAAGAGTATATGGTTTAACCGCATCCACAAACAGCCACAGAGAATAGACTCTGCCAGCTGCAGAGGGGCCCTGCTCATGCAGAGGCACCCCCTCAAATTGTAAACCAAGCACCCTGCCCTCAGGATTGATAGGGCCTGCCTTAGGGGTGACTGATAGGTTTATATGTGTGTTTTGTGAGATATAGGGAACCTATACCTCAGTGAGGAGTGCTAACACTACCTCTCCCAGGCTGCAGTAGCAGGCCTGTGGTGCCAGATTTAGTCTGCTTCCCAGGGGTGGCATAATACATGCTTCAGCCCCTGGTAGGCCTGTGAAGTACCTATGCCCTTGGTACCTAAGGTACCATATACTAGGGGCTCATAAGGTACCACAGTATTCTATCACTAGTGCATCTAATATGCACTCCAAGTTGTTTAGAGAGAACAGAGAGACTGGGGCCCTGATTAGCAGGGACCCAGTCAGACTATAGCCAAAAACCAGTGTTAACATCAGAAAAGAAGTGGGGGCAACATAAGTGCAGATCCTACTCTCCTACACCAATAGAGTTACTAAATGAGCAAGTGATATACTGGCATACTTACTACAACATCTGACACACTCTTTAATACCTGGAGTCAAGGAGTGAGAGACCTAGACACCTATCCAGACAAGTAGTCATTTAAACATGACTTGGGCCTAGTACTGCAATGCCTTTGTGTTTAGTTTTATGGACAGGTTGACTTGGCATTTAAAACTACTTTGCCAAGCATTGAACATTCCTTTCACTACATATAAATCATCCCTAAGGTAGGCTGCAGGCAGGACATAGGGTCGGGTGCTATGCCCTTAGAAGGTAAGACATGTACTTTGCAGTTTCAGTGGGTCACATACACACTTACAGAGCCATATGCACAGGTAAACATCCAGTGTTCCACCCATACTGCAACTCACATATATATTTAGAAAAGCAAAGAAGCACTCACCCACCCAGTCAGACAGAGCCAGAGGCATTTACATAGTCAGTCACATTCCATTACAGCTCTTATCTATCCAGCAGTGAGAGAACCAATTACACACACCGTTAAAAACCCCAAAACTCAGTGATATAGCTACTAAGTAATTCATACAGGCACTTATATACATATATAAGGACCCATAGAGATACTAAGCCAGCTTGTCATTGGTAACTTAGGTGCCTGAGGGAATGGCCACCGCTCTGGGGAGCTCCGAGAGAGTGTAGAGTGACAGGACTCCTCCGGGCGCCCACCGTGGATGTGAGGGTCTCAGGACAATACCTGCAAGCGGCGGAACTTCTCCTGCATGGACCAGCATCACAGCGGAGACGCGGGGTGAGATCGCACAATGTTTTCTCTGCAATATTTTCCGGCCGCGGCTCATTGCTGAGTTGCGGCCGCCATTTTGCACATTTGCATCCCGCGGTAATTTTTGTTCATTTTATGTTTTTTCTCGCCCTGAAATGAGTCTTGCAGTATCAAGAGGATTATAGTCACTACGCTTTCATCATTCTACATTACCCTTTAATCCTAATGGCAAGTTGGCTGTTCCTGGCTCTCATGGACAGTTTTTTCATGTCTCCTCAGCACTGATCATTGTATCCCTGGACACCATTTTAGTTTTGTTGACTCTACCTTCCAATTCGTTTTCTACTATGCTCACTGCAATTTAAACTATATTGTTGCTCATTTCTCTTTGTCTCTGATCTTATATGATCTTATATGGATAAAGGTTTATTTTTGGCACGTATTAGCTGACTTTTCACTTTTCCTCAACATTTTCCAGTATTCTCTAGGATGCCATTTTAGGACCTTGTGCTCACCTGCCAATATTTTCTTCACTCATATTTTTGGTAATAATGGCTCGCTCTAACCGCAGTAATGCACAGCAAATCAATGCTAGCTGCGTGCCATTAGAGGACAATAATCCATTCAGTGTGTTACAGGATAATATGGATGAAACAATTAATGACTCTATTGGAATAAAAGGCTCATCTCCTAATACTTCTCACCCAGGCTCTAAACCTAACTCTAAAATACCTTCCACATCAGGAAAACGGGTGAAGACGAACCCTCCTTCTCCCTCTAACACATCCTCATCCATTTCCATGGAGCTTCTTCTTGAAGAAATATGCTCGCTCAAACCATACATGGCCGAAACAAATGCTCGCCTTCAGAGCCTTGAGGTTAATTGGTCTCATACTGAGCAACAAGTTGCGGACCTTAAGAGGAAAATGATTTCAGTGCAGGTAATCTCAGACCAGGTTCCAGGAATGCATAGAGAAATACAATCTCTTAAGCAACAGGTTGAAAATTTGGAAAACTGTAATAGACGCAATAACCTACGTATTTATGGTCTTGCGGAAGGTCTTGAAGGTCCCAATCCTATATCCTTCTTTCAATCCTTCCTGCCAACACTTCTTGGTCTTCCAAGCACTCCTCCATTGAATATTCAGCGAGCACACCGCCTAGGTCAACTCTCTCGTTCTGCCAACTTCTCATCCTCTTCGACGAAACCTAGAGGTGTTATCTTGTATTTTCTAGAGTATACAGATTTGATTAAAGTCATTCAAGCTGCCAAACAGAAGGGAAAAATTACCTGGAATGGCTCCAATCTCTTTTTTGCTCAAGTTACACTAAAGCTACTGCAGATCGTAGCAAACAATTTTTGGACATAAGACCTGCTCTCCGCACCCTGAATGCACGTTATGGATTGTTTCATACGTGTCTCTTCAAAGTGACTTACAATAATAAAACGCCAAACTATGAAGATCCTGCACTTCTTCAACACTTCCTCATCTCCTGCAGAGATGACTCTATGGACACTCCCCGATTATAATTGATTTGATTGTCTCATCAAACTCTGTCTACCGTTATCTGGGCCCGATTCACAGAACTAACTTAAGACAAAATCCTAAACTTACTACCATTTTGGTATTCACAGAAGGCACTTACTCATTTTGGTATTCACAGAAGGCACTTACTCATTTCGGTATTCACAGAAGTTAGGAGTCCTAACTTTAGGACTCCTAAATGCCGTCTGTGAATACCGAAAGTCTTAAAATTAGGATTTTTCTCAGTTTAGGAGTCCTAAAGTTAGTACTCCTAGCTTTACTACTACTAAACTGAGAAAAATCCTAATTTTAAGGCTTTCGGTATTCACAGAAGGCATTTAGGAGTCCTAAACTTAGGAGTCCTAACTTTACTACTACTAAATTGAGAAAAATCCTAATTTTAAGACTTTCGGTATTCACAGAAGGCATCTAGGAGTCCTAAAGTTAGGAGTCCTAACTATACTACTACCAAACTGAGAAAAATCCTAATTTTAAGGCTTTCGGTATTCACAGAAGGCATTTAGGAGTCCTAAACTTAGGAGTCCTAACTTTACTACTACTAAATTGAGGAAAATCCTAATTTTAAGACTTTCGGTATTCACAGAAGGCATTTAGGAGTCCTAAAGTTAGGAGTCCTAACTATACTACTACCAAACTGAGAAAAATCCTAATTTTAAGACTTTCGGTATTCACAGAAGGCATTTAGGAGTCCTAAAGTTTGGACTCCTAACTTCTGTGAATACCGAAATGAGTAAGTGCCTTCTGTGAATACCAAAATGAGTAAGTGTCTTCTGTGAATACCAAAATGGTAGTAAGTTTAGGATTTTGTCTTAAGTTAGTTCTGTGAATCGAGCCCCTAGTGTTTATCCTCCTTGCTGTTGTATTTTGTTATGGCCTGAGATATCCTCCTAATGTTTTCCTTTTCTTTTTTATCAGGTACGGTTTTGTGATCCTTTTGATGTATGACTTCTTTGTCTTATGCCCGGAGGCTGTTCTCCCTTTGCTGTGCCCTCTTGGAGTCTTCCGTTCGGTGTGCTACTTCCCTTATGTGGTTCCTCCATCCCCACTCTCATTGTCTTTTTGTGGTATGTCTTTTTGACATTTTTATGCTTCTCCAAACATCGTCTGGCTTGTTTCGTATTCCTGTTCCGTGTTTTCTTCTTTCCTGTCCTTCTTTCTTTTCCTCCTTTTTCCTTTCTTTTCCTATTTTTCTTCACCCTCTTCTCTTTCTTCTTTTTATTTTTGATGACAGTTTCTTCGTTCCTATCTCTTTTCTTTTTCTAATCTGGATTTCATACTTCATTTCCTGTTACTTTAGTATCTATCATTCTTTCAGTAATGCATTTAGTTTTCTTATTGCTTGCATGATAATTGTTCGAGTTACATCTAACGGGTTGCATCCTTGTTCTAATTTTTAACAGTTTCTTAGTAATGTTCTTAGCTTTCTTATTTGCATAATAATTGTTCAAGTTAATTTTGAGTGGTCCCATGTCGAGTTGTTACATGGAACGTTAAGGGAATAAATAATCCTATAAAAAGACAATGAATATTAACCCATTTAACTAAATTAAGTGCCGACATAGCTCTAATTCAAGAGACACATTTATCTGATTTTTTTTTTTTTTTTAGTCCTCATTTAGAAGTAGCATTTTCCAAGAAAAGAAACAATAAAAGCGAATATCTAACCCAAGTTGGAATCTGAAGGGATACACCTGTAATTACCGGCTTAGGGGCACCCCTCCACAAAAAAAAACCGAACCTTCAGCTCCTTATGTGGGTTTTCGTCTTTGTCTTGAATCTACATTGGCCCATAATGCACGTTGCCTATATAAAGAGGCCTTCTCAGCCCATACGCCTGGGCTTTGCCTTGGGCATACTGGGTAATCATCGGACCGACAAAAAAAAAAAAAAAAGAGGGAAGATCAACAAGCTAAACAATTTAGACTCACTTATCTTTCGTGTCTCCTCACCCCCTTCCCTTTCCCCTTAAGTAGACCTGGTCCCTAACTCTACCCAGTTATCCCAAATTTCCCACATTCTGGCTTTTTTCTTATGAATCCCTATTTGGTCTAACATAGCTATCCTTTGAATGGAATGTACCCAACCTACTTCCGTGGGAGAAGATGGAAGTATCCAGTTAATACATATTTCCCTTCGGGCTAGCAATATCCAAACAAAAAATAACGCTTTATGGTTTCTAGTTAGTCTTCGCTCTTCAAACTCACTAGGTATTAGCCCGAAAAGAACCGAAACTGTTGACAGCTTTATTTCAAAACCCTAATATTAGAAAGGGTCTTACCAATTTTATCCCAGAAGGGGGTTAAGGCCGGGCAACTCCAAAACATGTGTACCTCATTAGCCAATTCGTCTCCGCACTTGGGGCACTTCTTAATGGCTCGACTTCCGATCTTTGAGATTTTCTGAGGCGTCCAGTACGCCTTGTGCACTGTAAAGATGTGATTCTTTTTTAGAGAGGCAGCATTTACATAGGACCAAAGGTCGAACATAGATACTTGCCCAATGTTTTCAAGGTCTTCATCCGTAAGATCTTTTTTCCAAATTTCCATAAAAGCAGGCTGGTCATCCTCCCCACCTTGAGCAAGAAGCCAGTACCAGGCAGCCACTTCTTTTTCTTTAGCACTGCGAGTGCATATCTTGTGCGCCATATTTGAGTTGCCTTTCACGTCATTACCAGCAGATCTTATCCAACTAGACAACTGATAGTATTTAAACTTAGAAATCGACCTTCCAGTTAAAGACGATAAATGAGGCCTGGAGATTATTTCGCCTTCATATAAAATTTGTCCCCAAGTGTTGATCCACGCTCTTCTCAACGGAACTGCCAAGCTATCCATTAAGCATTCCGGAGTTCCAGGAGAATCCCAAATTGGCGCAGCTACATCATAGTATGGAATTTTTAGCAAACGTCTTACTTGCGTCCAAATTGTTATTGCCGTGCTTAGAATCTTAAGCTTTACCTTTTTGAAAAATTTGGGGTTCCCAAATTTAAAAAGAAACTTTCCAGCTTTTTTAGAGAAATCCTTTGTAAGGGCTTTAAATAGAGGAGAGAACATACAGTCCTCTAGCATTAGTTGACGAAAATTTATTAATTGGAATGCACACATGTATAAATAGAGATCAGGACTTGCAATTCCTCCGTACTCCTTTTTTTTCCTGAGTTTGTTTCGCGCAATCCTCGGACATTTATCAGCCCATATAAACCTTGAGAGGAGCCCCTGAACTTTCCCAAACCACATTTTTGGGAATTCTAGAGGGATAGTGTTGAACAAAAAAGTGAATTTTGGGATTATGGACATTTTTACAATATTAGATTTACCCAAAAAAGAGAGAGAGAGCGCTCTCCATGATTGTAGCTGGGAGGCTATTTCTTTAGTTGTTTTATCAAAATTAACTTTTGGTATTTTATTGATGTCTTGCACGATCTGAATTCCAAAGTATCTTATCTCTTTTTTTTCGAAGGGGCTCTCAAAATCCATGTGCCACTTCATAAGTTCTGTTTTTTGTTGATTAAGAAGATAGCCCGAGACCTTTCCGAAATTCTCTAATTCCTGCCATATCCCTCTGTAAGATTTTTCCAGATTGCCGGTGAATATAATTAAGTCGTCTGCATACAGACCCAATCTTTTTTCCCACCCATTACAGTTGAAGGGAATGATGTTCTGAGATAATCTTAGGTTGTGAGCTAGCGGTTCCATATACATATTAAAGAGCAACGGAGACAGGGGACAACCCTGTCTCGTTCCTCTCCCAATATGTATTGCTCTAGTCAGGTTCCCATTGATCAATATTTTAGCTGAGGGGTTCTTATATAATGCCTTTATTGCTGTTGTACATCTATCCCCAAGATCAAAGCGTTGTAGAGTTTTGAATAGAAATGCCCAGTCGACCCGGTCAAAAGCCTTGGCAGCATCGAATGTCATAACCGCCAAGGGAACCTTATATGTCTGCGCCAGGTCGATTGCCCCAATAAGATCATGAGTTAGTTGTCTCAGCTGCCTCCCTTTCATGAAGCCCTTTTGGTCCTGGTGGATAAGTGGATCTAACACTTTGTTTAATCTTTTTGTGATAATCTGTGAATAAATTTTATGGTCACAGTTTAAAAGTGATATTGGGCGATATGAATCGCACTCACGTGGATTTTTATTTGGTTTTAAAAGGACTATGATAGTTGCTTCATCCCATGAAGAGGGAGTATTATCTCCATTAAAAAAAGATGCATTAAATAGCTGAAGGAGAATTGGGGCCAATTCATCTTTAAGTGTATTATAAATCTCATTGGGGATAGAATCGGGGCCAGCAGCTTTTCCTTTTTTTAGGGAGTTTATTACTTGAATTATCTCGTCTAATACTACTGGAGCATTTAAAAAATCTTTATCTTCTTGTTGAAGTAGTGGGAGGTCTATGCCCCTCAAGTATTCCTCCATGCCTCCTACGTCCAGGTTGCTCTCCCCTCCATATAGACATTCAAAGAAATGAACAAAGGATTCCTCAATTTCTGCTTCTTCTGTGACTATGAGCCCGTTTTTATGGGAACGTATATCTTTTATCATGTTTCTCGTTTGGTCTGTTTTTGTTTTCCAAGCCAGAAGCTTGCTACAACCTTCCCCATATTTGTGATGAGCTAATTTGCTGGCCTCCCATTTTTTTTAATATAGCTTCTAGATGATTATTCAATTTACACTTAGTTAGTTTTATGCTATTTAAGATATTCTCATTATCTTCATCCAAATCCAGGATTTCATACAGTTTTTGTAGCTCAGTTTCTATTTTTCCTGATACCTCTTTTTGTTTCTTGGCTTGGTTGCAATTAAAGCTTAATAAGACCCCCCTCAAGAAGGCTTTATATGCATCCCACACTGATTGAATTGCTGCAGAATCTAGGTTATTTTCAAAAAATTTGTTGGTTTCTACTTTTAGTTTTTGAATAATAGATTGTTCCAACAATAATGTTCTATTTATGGTGCACCTTCGAGATGATTGAGTCTTACATAAAACTGCTTTAATCATGACTGCAGAATGATCTGACAGGTGTTGGGGGGCGTGAGATACTAGGACCGTATTGCGAAAAAAGAATGTGCTAACTAAGAAAAAATCAATCCTTGATCTATGACCGCATTTTTTGTTGTGGAAAGTGAATTTACTACCTTTCGTTTTGGATTTAGCCAGCATCTCGCTCCATATGTCTATTAGGTTTATATCCACCATTAATTGTCTTACGGCTCTTCTCATTTTCACTGTGGAAGATATGGCTCTGGAGGAGGTCGAATCTCTGCCTGGATTTAAGACCAAGTTAAAGTCCCCTCCTAAGATTATGTCATCGTCTATTTCCAATAAATGGGGTATAAATGAGAAGAGGTGGTTCGGATCCAATTGGGGCCATAATAACTTACCAGCGACATTCCATGACCTTTTATTTTTATTTTTGCGACCGCCCATCTGCCTACAGGATCCACAACACTTTCTGTCAGCACTGCCGATGCTGATTTTTTAATTAGAATTGCGGAGCCTTTGGAAGTGTAAGGTTGGTTTGTACATATGCAGTGTTCGATCCACCTGTACTGCTTTATGATTATCTCCCATTCTTCCCTCAGTAGGTGGGATTCTTGTAGAAGAAAAATCTTACACTCCGACAATCTTAAATATTCCAATATTTTGTTTCTCCTTCTGGGTACCCTTAAACCATTTACATTCCAAGTCATTATTTCTATATCCAAATTCCTCATTCTTGACTACAAACTAGATTGTACTTTTCAGTGTTTTGATTAGGATAGAGATGAACAATATGTTTTTTGGAGATTGCTACTTCAGCCGAGGACAATTTTTTATTTTTTTCCCCTATGCTCCCCACCCAGTGAAAATTAAACCTTAACAATGTTTCTGATTTGTGAGTGGGCTCCCCACCCCACCCCTTAGGGGATCCTCCCTTTCAACTACTAGAGGAATTCCTCTGTTTTCAGGCTCAGACTCGGATCAGGGCATATAAGTGTTTGTTTTATTTTATTTCGCTGAGGAGCTCTTGATTCGATTAATTAAAGCATTTGCTTCATCGGGATCTTTGAAAATGTACATCTTGTTATCCCACATTACCTTCAGCGATGCTGGGAAGCGTAGGGACGCTGTGACACCCAAGGTTTTTAATTCCTGCAACAATTTTCCCATCTCCCATTGTTTTTCTTGGGTAAAGTGAGATATATCCGATCTGATTCGCAAGGCCCAATCAGGTCTCTTATACTCTCCTGCTTTCAGTCCCTCTGATAAGATCTTGTCCTTTATGGTGTATGTTTTGAAATTGACCAGGATCTTTCTGGGGTTTTTCTTCCCAGATTTTTTAAAGTAAGGGTCTCTGTGGACTCTTTGTATGTCTCCCTCCAAGATGGTTTTATCTAGATCGGAGTGGATATCACATAGGAGGTTAATAACAAATGATTTTATGTCTCTACCTTCTGCATCTTCCGGGACATTTAAGATATTGTTCCTTCTTGCGGCATTTTCTAAGACTTCTAGTTTTTCTTTTAGAGCTCTATCTTCTCCTCGTAGTGCTTGTATCTCGTAAGTGTTTTTCTCTACTTGTTTTGTTAAATTTTCCACTGCACCCTCCACAACTCCCACCCTGTCAGAGATTGCGTTTAATTTAATTTCAAGATTCTCGCATACTGCTTGTATTTTTAACTGATTGTTTTCTGAAACCGCAAATTTTTCTCTGATTTCTGTAAGTAAAGTTGTTAATAGACCTTCTGTGAGGGAGGACGCCGCTCCTGCATTTGGTTCATTTGTACCAATTCTAGGGTTTAATTCAACCGAGGGGGCGATCTCCTCCCTCCCAGGGGTAAGATGATTCAAATTGGGCGGCCTGGAAGATGGAATGAGAGGAGGTACATCTGTTATGGCGCTGTTCTCCATCTCTAAAAGCTCATATCTGTTTTCAAGAACCAGAGGCTCCATTCTTTCCTTAGGGGAGTTCTGTCTTACGTAGCCTTCGGTTTTGGACAATTTGGCTTCGCCTTTTTTTAGAGCAATATCGGACTCTGGTTGGTCTGTCTTGCCCCCAACAATAGATTGCGAAGTCTGGGCTATGAAGAACGATCTTAATGAGGGGGTTACTCTAATAGCTTTAGCTTTGCCAGGATTTTTCCTTTCTTTTTTATCAGCCGTGGTCTGTGGAGGGGTAATTACTTTTTTAATAGTTCCTTGCTTTTTATCTAGTGTCGCTGTGTTCATAGAGGCTGCAGGGTCTAGTTCAGAGGAAGTTCTCCCCCTCCCCCAAATCTCTCTACTTCTGAGGGTACACCTGTTAGGTTTAGCTTTATTACTATCAGGCTGTGAGCTATGATTTATTTGCGCCCCGTTTCCCTTTCAAAGTGAAGTTTGGGCCCCCAGTCTCTCCCCCTTCTCCTTACCGGAGTCATTGAAGATCGCCATGTGTTGAAAACAGCCTCCTTCTGGCTTTTTTTTTTTATCTCCGGCGTAGCTGTCTCTGAGTGGAGCTGCAAAGGTTCAGGGGTGATATTGCTCCCCCGATACGGGGGGTTAGAGGGCTCTACAGACAACCTCGCCGATCTAATCCCAACTCTTGCCGCTACTCCTCTCCTCACCGCGAGGCCGGCGGCAGCTTCATACCATCACCCACCACGAGCCTCCAGCACCCCCTCCACTGCCACTGTTTCGTGTCAGGCGCTAAGCCTTGCTATCGAGGGAGAAAAAGAGAGACACTGGCCGGTTACAATTAAAAAAGTATTTTTTTAAATTTTTTTTTGAGCCTCCAAAACTCCTTTGCACCTAAACGGAAAAATCCTACAACTTCCCAGTCCAAGACGGCTTCATTTATCCATTGAGCCCCTTAAAGCTGCAGCGGAAAAAAAAGAAACTGATTCGATGAATCTTGTTTCCTGCCAGGTTTTAAAGCCGATCCGGAACCATTGGCATATTCGCGTGTTACTGCAAGACGCGAGCTCGTAACCGCCTCTAGTGCTCCCTTGCATCTGAACGCCAAATGCCAAAATGCATCACTCCCGTACCTCGGGCCTCGGGCCTCGGGCCTCTGAAAGCTGGACAAAGTGGGGATAAAATGCCCATTAGGTGCTTCCTTCCCCGATTTGCAGCCGTTCCGAACTCCTTCAGCGCGCTCGCATGTCTGCCGAGAAACGCGAGCCTACGAGCCTGCGACTGCCTCTAACCGGCTGCCGCCATCTTCCCCCCACATTTATCTGATGCTGAAGCATCTAAATTGAAACAAGGTTGGGTAGGTAATGTTTTTTCTTCCAAAGGACTTGGCAAGAAAAATGGAGTCTCTATTTTATGTCATAAAAAATATCAGGTATCAGTTATTCATCAAGGATGTGATTCGGAAAGGTAACTGGATAATAGTCAAGCTTCTCATAAATCAAATACCTTTAGTCCTTTTTAACACCTATGCACCAGTTACTGTTGATAATGCTTTTTGGACTCATATATCTGAGAAGCTCCTTTTGATGGACGATGAATATATTATTTTTGGGGGCGATTGTATACAGGTTTTTGACCCCATATTGGATAGACACTCTTCCGTTAGATTTTCTAACACTAAGGTGCATTCCCAATTTACTTCCACCATACGACGCAAATCCCTTGTCGACATTTGGAGGCTTTGTAACCCTGACACTCGAGAGTATAGCTTTTATTCCCCCTCACATCACTCAACATCCTGAATAGATTACCTCTTTTTTAGTAAATCCCTATCCCAACAAGTTTCTCATTCCGAAATTGGATCCATTTTAATTTCAGATCATGCCCCAGTTTCTGTTGATTTTGATTTGTTACCCTCTACTCCACATGCACGTAGATGGCGATTCAATAATACTTTATTATCTGATCCGAACTTTACAAGCCAATTCACCTCTTTTGCTTCCGAATTCTTTTCCTTCAATTCTGTCCGGACTCTTCTCCAGTTATGGTCTGGGACTCTTTTAAAGCAGCTGCCAGAGGCTTTATTATAAATTTTGTCTCTCGCAAGAAGAAATCTTTCAAAGCTAAAACTTCCCAAAAACTTGCAGAGAATAAACAACTTGAGTACATTTATTATCATTCAAACTCTGAATCTTCATTAAAAAAACTTATTGACGCAAAATTTAAGTTTAATAAATCATCTACTAAAGCCGCTTCTTCATTTCTTTTAAAGAGCAGTGCTCGTTATTATGGAGGTCAAAATAAAATGGGGAAGTTATTTCCAAATTATTTGAAAGTACAACCTGATCGGACTAAGATAGAGTCCATACGTAACAATGCTGGTATCTCCTTATTTAAGGATAATGACATTTTAAACAAGTTTGTTTCTTTTTTATAAAACTTTATATACTCCCGAACAACAACTGACTTCAACCAGCCTTTCTACTTATTTTCAGTCTATTGAACATCTTCCGCCTCATAATACTGACTTTTCCTCTTTAGAAATGGATATCGCTCTTTCTTAAATTACTCATGCAGTATCAGTACTAAAAAGGGGGAAAGCTCCAGGTCCGGACGGATTTACAATTGAATTTTATGCGCAATTTGCTAATCTACTTCTTCCACGTCTTCTATCACTTTTCAATACTTTTATTACAGTTGGCGCTTCTTCCAGTACATTTCAGGAAGCCATGATCTGTTTAACTCCCAAAGATAACAAAGACCCTTCTCTTTGTAAAAAATGCCACCCAATCTCCTTAGTTACTCTTGATTATAAGATATTTGCAAAAATTCTTGCTCTTCGCATCAACCCCATTTTACCTAATCTAATTGGACCCAAACAATTGGGTTTTGTAAAAGGTCGTCTATCTTCCGATAATTCCAGAATCTTTTTTAATATCCTTAGTAAAGCTTCCTCTCTTGATTACCCTATTGCTGCTATTGTGTTGGATGCAGAGACAGCATTTGACAGGATTGGGTGGGATTTTATGTTTCAATCACTCATATGGATAGGGTTGTCCCCTAAATTAATATCCCTCATTTCGTTACTGTATTCAGGACCTAAAGCTATCTTTGTTACTGGTAAAATCTCAGACTATTTTCCTCTTCTTAGGGGAGTACATCAAGGATGCCCCCTTTCTCCACTTTTATTTATAATTGCTTTAGAACCTTTCTTAACTAAAATTAGGCAGGATGCTCAGATTACCGGTTTTCAACTTGATACCTCCCATGTTAAAATATCTGTTTATGCGGATGACATTCTTTTATATTATACTAATCCGTCTACGTCCATTCAGTCTTTTATAAAACAGGTTGATATATTCTCTCAATTATCCGGCTACCGTCTCAATTCAGACAAGTGTGAAGTTCTTCCCCTAAATGTGCTTTGCCTTAAACTAGATTTCATTTCTACCAGTTTTTCTTGGCAAACCTCTTAGATAAAATACCTAGGCCTGTTGTTTTCTTCAAACATTCCGGAAACACTAAAACTAAATTTTGACCACATAACTAAAGCTCTATCTGATTCTATTGATCGCTGGCACCCACTTTTTCTCTCTTGGTGGGGATGACTAGATTCCATTAAGATGATGCTCTCTCCCATAATTTTATGTATTATTTCTATGATTCCTGTACATATTCCTGGATTTTACTTTAAAAAAATAGATTCTCTTTTAATGAAATTTCTTTGGAAAAACAAACCCCCCCTAATAGCTCTGTCCTCTCTGAAGAAGGACAAAACTTCTGGCGGTCTAAATATATAATATCATTATGCTTTCTCATTAAAACAATCTTCCCGTTGGCTTTCTCTTGATCAGAATATACCCCCTCCCATTTGGTTGACGGTAGAAAACGATTTTTTGTCACCTTTTAAATTCAACTAATCTTTCGCTTTTACCAACAATATCTCTTCTTTTCCAACTCCAGTCATCTCTCACACTCGTAAAATTCTTGCTCCATTACTACCATCCTCTTATCCTTCATTTTCCTCATTAGATCAACAGCCCATTTGGCATAATAATCTATTACGTATTAAAAAGCGCACCTTTTACTGTAAATCTTTGAGAACTAAGGGACTACTTTGGATTTCACAATTAGTACTCAACAATATCCCTTTATCCTTTTCGGATCTTCAAACACAATTTTCCTTACCATCTTCCTGTAAAGCTCAATATGATCTTTTATATCCTCCACTCTGCCAGTACCTTCTTTCCTTACCTTCAACGCCTTCCCCTTCCTCCAGCTGCTTCATGCTTTATCCCTTACTATCTAGTTCTTCCTCAGCTTCATCTCTATATAAATGTCTGTCTCTTTCCTCTGAAAGGAACAAATCAAAGGTTGAATTGGCTTGTGAAAAAGATCTTCTGGAATGTTGGACAATCCCTTTTTGGGATAAGTTGTGGCTCAAAATTCATAAAACGTCCAGAGCTGCTAATACTTCTCAAACCCTTTATTTTGTTTATCAACGCCTTGTATTTACTCCGGCAAAATTAACCTCCTTCACTACAGACGCTACTCCTACTTGTTGGTCTTGCCCTTTCACAAATGCTGACTTACAGCATATGCTTTTTGATTGCCCTCCTGTAAATCGTTTTTGGCAATTAGTTTGGTCTCAAATTAACAACATTTTTAAAATAAAAATTCCCTTCTCCCCCTCTAATGTTTTTCTAGGCTCTCTATCACCATATTGGCCCCAATCTCCTTCTAACTTTAAGCTGGTAGATTTGTTATTGGCAATAGCTCTTCACTTAATAACTTCTAATTGGAAACAAGCCGACAAAGTCACTTTTAGAGCCTGGTGGAATGCAGTTTGTTTTCATCACAGACTTGACACTAATTACATTACCCCTATTTCTGTATCTATCAAAAGAGACCTTTTAAAGCTTCCTATATCCACATACTTAACTTATATTGCCTCACATAGTGCTCCATTGGTCCAAACCTCTGATGAAGTTCGGAAACCTCCATGATACACTTGTTGTCTTTTGCCTATTTAAACAAGTTCTCATTAATATTCCCTTTGATATTTTTTCTTATTGCATCTTGATTAACAGTAACATTGTCTTTATGCATACAGAAATTAATTCTATGTACTATTTCTTCTTGAAGATCATAATAGTGTTAAGATTATAATAGTTTATATATTTTCCTTTCCCTTACTCCTCTCCTTCCTCTACCTTCCCCCTCCCCCCTTTTTCCCTCTTTATTTCTTCATTGAATGATTCTTGATATTTATTATTATCTTCATGTAATGTACTTCATTGTACTTGCTGTTTTCTTTCCTTGTATTACATTGATTTTTGCTGAATAAACTTAGAAGTTAAAACTTAAAAAAGACAGCTTGTCATCTAACAACTAAGGGCCATATGTAGAAAGCAAAATTGCGATCGCAAACGCTGAAATTCGCCGAATTTCGGCGTTTGCGATCGCAATTTTGCTAAATGGAATGTAGGAAGGCAAATCTGCGTGCAAAATAAGGAATTGCTAAATTTGTGATTCCTTATTTTGCAATTGCATTTAAGGAATCGCAAATTTTGCGATTCCTTAAATGCAATGTAGGAAGCACCAAAAAAGTGCAATTTGGCCTTAAGGAATCGCAAATTACCACCAACTACAGGTTGGTGGTAATTTGCGATTTCTTTCAAAAATGCATATTTTTGCATTTTTCAAAGTGGAATGTGGGGCACACACATGTCCTTAGGGCATGTATGTGTGCCACATGTGCACCCATGCTCATTTCAGGGGTGCAACAGGGTGTCCTTTTGACACCCTGGCACACTTGAAATTGCATTCTCAATTTGCGATTCTCTAATTGAGAATCGCAAATTGAGAATGTCTTCCCATTCATTCCTATGGGCCTCTAGGCCCATAGGAATGAATGGGGAGGTATTCCTTAATTGCGAATTGCAATTTGCAATTCGCAATTAAGGAATAAGTAGGATTCGCAAAATTATTTGCTAATCCTACCTACATTCCGTTTTGCAATTCTCTAATTGCGATTCCCTAAAAATTGCAATTAGAGAATCGCAAAACACTTTCTACCTACATATGGCCCATAGTCTTTTAAACATGCAGTTACACACCCGGAGAAGGACCAATATATTTGTTTAGATATGTCCTGATGTACTGATAGTGCTATTCACCTATGTAGACAACTAGCCCTTTAAAGACATTTCGGGCCTGCTACTGCACGTTCTGTGTGTGCCAATGTACTGCCGGGTTGAGTAGGCATTTGAACTACCTTGCTAAGCCACAAACTCTGTTTTTTCTACATATAAGTTACCTCTAAGTTAGGCCGTAGGTAGACATGGACTGTTGCATACACTGACACAATAAGATGCACTCTAATTTAAAAAGTAGCACTCCCAGGTACAGACTGAAGCACATACTCATGCATAAACTAAGATACCCAGCACAAACTGATGTATAAAGTAAGACATGGAAGAAGAGAGTTATGCCTACACTGACACATCCAGGTATACACTGATGCATACACAGGGACACACTTATGCACACACTTACACACTCGGGTACAGCCTTAAGCATAGACTGTTACACCTGGCACAAAAGTATACATACACTAACACACACAGGCACTCTCTGAGTCATACACACCTATGCATACACTGAGACCCCCTAGGCACACACTAATGCAGACACTAACATTTACACACACACTGAGAGACTCACTCACACACTTCTCATCACTGTATCACACCCGGACAGACATTTATGCATACAGTGAGACTCTCTAACACACACTGACACCTATGCCCAGACACCCAGGATTACAGTCAAGCATACAGGAGTATACCCATGCACACACATAGATGTAGAGTGGATATACTAATGTAACATAACTGTTTATGTTGTCAGTTAAATGCTGTAAAAATTTAATTTAGTAGTATGTAAAGAAAACATAAATATACCCATTTGTTTTTTTCTTTTTGTAGACATTTACTTTCACTTAAAACAAGATAATAAGAATGTCATCAAAAACTGAAGGAAAAATAAATAGAGGAAAGGATGCCATCTCCTCCCGAGTGAGAAACAAAAGGGGCAAAATGCAGAGAACATGGTGAAATAGAAAAGAGTTCCTGGTAAGAAAACAAAAAGAAATCTTAAAATAGTATATGGAAAATGGTAACGTAAGCAAAAGCAAGTAAATAAAAAGCAACGTTTCAAATCAGCTAAGACAGGACAAAATGTGAGTGCCATTAAGAGTAAGAAATTGTATAAGAAAGAAGATAGTTTAACTAGAGGACAGGGACAGTTTGAAGAAATTACAGTCAGAATGTTTCATAATAGGATAATTCAGATTCTTGTACGAACTATGAAGCAGTTTAAAAGGAGAAGAGAAGCAGAGAAACAAAAGGAGCATGTCACGCCTGTAGTTGATAAGGCATTTGCCCTGAAGAAGAAGCTAATTATTTCGATTCTGAACAGAGTGAGGACACTTGATAAAATAGTGTTATCTATGAGGAAAAGAAGCCAAAAGAAAAGACTTGTGAATAGAAGTAACTTTTGAAAAATGTTCAACGTTGAATGAAGGATACTTCCATTACTGAGCCTTTCTTTAATGACGAAAGCTACTTTCAAGAGAACACATTAGTGCATGTAGGTGAAGCAACTGGACAGTGTTATAAGATGAAGGATGGTACTCCCATTCCAAAATAGGAGATGGTACCTACGAATGTTGAAGAAGTTATAGCTGAAGAGGTCGAGGGAAGGCGTGGACAGGCAAATGGAACTGTAGCACTATTTGCAGTGTTCCACAAGAATCAAATGATATAGTGAGAGCTTTCCTTTGTATATTTTCTTCCAAAAGTCTGAAACAGAAAATTGGAATTTTGCAAGAATTACATCCATGCAAAGTAAGGAAGTATACATATTTACTGGGACATTCACTAGCATGTCCATCAAAGAAAGTGCACCAAAGCAACTTTTATCACTTTAGAATGTTAGGTGTTCACCACTCTAAAATACGAAATTTAGTTAGGAGGGTTTATTATGTCCCAACTCCTGCCCTATCTCTAGGAGAAATAAATAGAGCTCTTTGCATGGTACAGTAGCAGTTAGAAAAAGTTATCAAAGATGTTCAGTTTTGTTTCTTTGGTCCTGAACAGCAGTGTAGAGAAAATGAGGAGTTGGTATGGGCAGGTGGAGAGGAACAGGACACAGGCATTAGTGTTGGCAATTTTACAGAAGAGATTAGGGAGTTTAACACAGTTTCTTCTGAGAAATCAAACTGTGGGGGATATTCTCAAGAACATGTGATAACTACAGGAAAATCAGCTTAATGCAACTCTTCACATCGCAGTCTATCGCGTGAAAAACACTCCATGTCAACGTGGCATTCTCAATCCGGTGGCACCATGTGATAGTCCCAAGATAACACGTCAAATGACAGCGATAAAGTCAATGCGATGCCGCAAAAATGCAAAATACAAACGCAAAAAAAGCTGCGATGAGGCCGATCGTGATCCAAAAATCAGCGAAAACCAGCCACAGGCCTGCAATTCCCACGCATCGTGCGGGAAAATGCACCATAAAAGTCGAAAAAAAACCACAGACAAAAGCCAAACAACAGCGAAGCCCAATGGAGGTAGCAAGTGCAGAGGACAACCAGAACCCCACAAGCCCCCCGGAGGACTAGCTTGGGACTTCGGGGTCAGGGAAGGGCAAGGACAAGAAAAGTAGGAAGAAGAGGATCAGTCTGCAGGAAAACAGGATTGTGATAACGGAGGTGATAGAACACCATCAACTACTGTTCGTCACCTTCACTGTGTCACTGGCAACTAAAAATGGAATATGGCAGACCATCGTGGACAAGGTGAATGCAGTCAGAGTGCTGAAGAGGACAATGGAAGAGGTCAAGAGGTGCTGGAATGATGTCAAGCGCAAAACCAAGCAGAAATTCACAAACAACCAGAAGGCAGCAATGCAGACTAGAGGTGGGAGCCCAGCGCCACAGGAGGAGCTGGACGAGATGGAGGAAATGGTGTCCACAGTCATCAGTGGGGAGACAGTGGCAGGAGTTAGGGGCCCGGACATTGCTCAACATGATCGGACACAACAGCAACAGGGTAATGACCAGGGACTGGGGGGATGGGGGAGATGGGCACAATGGCACACATGCACAAGTAAGCATAGCACATATGCGGACAAACCATGCCCCAGACCCCCAACTCCCACCAAGAAACCAATGCACCCAATCATGCAACATTCCAGCACAACAGAAGCACAGAAGCCAGAGGCACACCTCATGTAAGGGCCAAGGGGCAGCCAAATCAAAGCTGCAGGGGTAACTCCCCCAAAATGCGACACACACACATCACATGCAGAGCACATCAAGTACAAACACACATCCGTGGTGTCGTCGAAATGTCCACTGTCCCGCATCATATAGGCAGCTCCCCACAAACAGTCACAGTGTACACTGTCATTCAGTCTGAATGTAAACATGTCCAGTGCGTCAACATACATGTGAAAACAATGTAAACTGCATCTCCCCTTCACATTGCAGAGGGAAATTCAACACCTCCAGCAGAGCAGTCTCAACCTCTCTTCTCTGATGACTAAGAGGACCATCACACCTTCGACTCCAATGCCCTCGAACAGCTCGTGGACAGCCTCCGCAGCCCACTTCCAGGAGCACGGCAGCCCAGCTGCTACACGGAGAACCCATCCCTGCACAGGACACACAGCAGGCAGCACCCACCACCCTGCTGCCTCCCAGGACCCCCACGACGAGCACATGGCCTTCCAATGCCGTGTGTTGGGGTGCCAGGAGAAGCTGGCCGAACAGGTGCAGATGGGGTTTGACCGCATGGCTGACAAACTAGACGCCATACGTGGGTGTCTAAGTCCCATCAGGAACCATTCACAGTCCCTAACGGACATCCACAGTCCACTCCATGCCCTCCAATAAACCATGGCTGATATCGTCAGAGTCCTGACTCTGAGACAAGAATGACTGTCTAGTCAAAGTGGCTCCAGCGAGCTCGCCCAGGAGTTGGAACTCATGCGGAGGCTCATGGAGAACATGGAGCGGACACGGGCGGAAAGAGCAGCTGCCATGGCTGCACAGCAGCAAGAGGTAGCTGGGTCCCTCAATGCCATAAAGACCCTCCTCATGGCATTGCTGCCACAAGGCCTGGTGCTGATGCATGCTGCTGCTACCACTCCATCCACATCTCCGGCCCCTGATGTGTCACTGCCACACAGTGCGGCCCACATTCCACCTCTGGCCCCTGATGTGACAGTGCCACACAGTGCAGCACACATTCCACCTCCGGCCCTTGAGGTGTCACTGCCACACAGAGCTGGAGACAGAACCCCACCACCCACATGTGAGGCACATGAAACAGCAGAGGACGAAGATGCGGCTGAATCTGCCTTGGTGATGAGAAGGAAGCGGTAGCATTCATCTCCTCCCTATGGCCTGTTTCTGCTTGGTTCTGCCCTCTGCATCATCCCCTTCCACTGTCCCCTGATATTCTCTGTGACACTCACCTTGGACCTCCACATGGACTGCCGTATTCTGTTTGGTTACCAATGACACAGATATCCGACTATGGACTGAACTCCTCCTTGTCTGATGTACCTGCCATTCCCTGAAGGACTCTGGCTGGCCCTACATGGGCCAACAATGTATAGTGGGGTTTGCATGGCCCTGTACTGCTCCGGCTTCAAAACTTCACTGAATGTGCAATAAACATTCAAGGTCACATCAATGTGTAATGCCTATGATCTTTCAAGTGTGGAAGTATGGATGAATGTAGGGTCAATGATTACCCCTTACGTCCATGTTGCTCATGTTGTGGGACTTGGGTCACGGGTGATACATTGCTGATTGCGGCACGGGTGGCGTCGACACTACAACGGGGGCACACGCATTAGTTACTTCCTCGTCCATCCCAGGACGGAACCATGCCCAATTCCCCGGGGTCATTGTTCACACCCTTAAGCTGGACTGGCATACGCCAGGCCAGCCCACTCGGCTTACACTCACAGGGGGGACGACAATGCTACATGTCCCAGGTCTTCACTGTAGGGATCTGCTGCTCACAGGTCTAGTTGTCAGCATGCCACGGCCACTCCCTCACGGCTGGCTTACACCCACACCACACCCATCCAGCACAGCTGTCACAGGACATGTGACCCTGCCAATATAAAGGGCCTGGCGCACGTGCTGGATGCCATTTCCACTCTGTAACTGGGTGTCTCTGTGTGGTTCTCATTCATGCATGAGGGCCTCGGGCCCTGCCACAGCACATTGGCTAATGCCGGGGGTGACCTGATGGCGTCCGCACCACGAGACTCAATCATAAAGGGTCCATGGCTTGCGGTGCATAGACTTGGTGGCACCAGATCCACTGCGGCAGGCACACCGCCACGGGACGGTGTCTTGCAGTTCAGTGAGATAGGGGCACCTGAACTGCTGAGCGGGTGTGCAGCCTGCGATGATGCGCCGTCCTGGCGGTCAGTATTGGTGGGGATTAGTGTGCACCCTGCTAGACCGCAGTGTAGGCCAGAGCCAGCGGGCAGTGCGGGCCTTCCGCCACGTGGCGTTGCCTCACGGTTCACAGAGTTAGTGGCACTTATAGGGCTGAGCGGGTGTGCAGCCTGCGATGATGCACTGCGCACTGATATGGTCTCTGCCATTGTGTAATCAAGACCAAGAAGCAAGTGTTTGACCTGGTGGTCCACTGTGCCTCTTCAGAATGGTTGTTTTTTGTTTGATCTGTAATAAACGTTTTATTTGGATGATATAAAATGAATGTATGATATTCTGGCTACACCTGTATGTTAGGGGTTGTGATTGTGCGACTTCAGGCGATTTGTTTGGTTCATGGTTTCGTGGAGTTGATGTGCATTCTCTTTATCCAAAGGGAGGTGGGTCCTGGGGGTGGTGGTGGTGGGTGTTGTTGCCCTATTGGGGCTCCAGGCTGCATGTTCAGTTGCTCAAGTGCATCTGCTGTTCTTCATGTTTGGCTATGGGCTGTGTTCCCTTGGCTGCTGCAGGTTACACCAGGGCAGAGCAGGTGTTAAAATCCTGCTGCTAGCGTGCCTTATCACATGTTTTGTGATCTTAGCCGGGATCTGGCTGGTCGTTGAGAATGTTGTGGAGTGGTGTTGTCGCGGCTTTTTGCTCGGGAACGCCTACTCTGCATCTCATTAGCGTTAGTTGCCGGGGTCATCTGTGGCGATGTTTTTTGCGACTGCTGTCACAGGTAAACTGGTGAAATGGGCTGTTAGCACCAACTTGTGAATGGGGCGTTAAATTTATCGTGACTTTGGCTGCGCTAAAGTGCCGATAACTTGGCGATAGATCCTTGAGAATATGCCCCAGTGTTTTATATGTTTTTGACACACTCACTACAAAAGTCAAACTTGTAATGTTGTTGTACATTCAAAAATTGAAGAAGAGAACTGAGATATGTGGCAGAATTTGAGGCTTACTTTTTGTAGAGGAACAATTTAATTTGCCAGCTAGAGCAGTATATAACATTTTAGACTCACTTTCAATTTCACAAGAACTATCCTTCACCTATCAAATGAACAAGGCCAGATTTTCGCTTGAGGAAATCGAGCCAGTTGTACTTTTGTTATCTAATGGTAAATCAGCAGGTGAAGATGGCTTCCCAGCAGAGTTGTACAAGAAATTTGCACTAGAATTAAATACATACATTTTAAATCTTGTTAAGTGTATATTGGAAGGGGGTGTGCCCCCACCCTCTTTTCGTATTGCTGTGGTAGTTAGTTTTTTTAAAAAAGGATAAAAAGAAGGAGAATATCAACTCCTATGGGCCTATTAGCCTATTGACAGTAGACTGCAAAATTTTAACAAACTTTTATCGAATAGGATGAATAAAGTTATAGAATCAATCATTTATCTAGATCAAAGTGGGTTTGTAGCAGGTAGACAGCTTTTTACCAATACTATTTTTTTAATAGAAGCCTTGGACTACATGACACAGAATAAAATACCAGCACAGGTGATGTTTTTAGAAGTCGAAAAGGCTTTTGATTTGGTGGCATAGGAAAGCCTTTTCATGATCCTTGAGAGATTTGGGTTTTCTAAAGAATTTATACCTATGATAATCTGCTTATATAAGGGTGCTAAGGGGCAAATAATCATTAATTTCAGAAATATAGGCAAATGTAGGGTAAACAGAGGTACTCGCCAGGGATGTCCCTTGTTGCCCATACTTTTTGCATTGTTTATAGAGCCTTTGGGGATTGCCATTAGGAAAAAAGCCAATTGGATAGCACCACTGCACGCGATGTCAATTATAAAATTATTCGCAGATGTCATCGTTCTATTTCTTAAACCTGGAAAAAATATTGAGAAGGAAATGTTTGCGATCTTTAGGCAGTTACAAGAAATAGGCGTATACAAGATAAATAAGGCCAAAACAGAAATTATATTATGCAGCTGTACACAGGACACCTTACTACCTGAATTTCAGACTCTAATTAATGAAAAGGTGGAATACAGCTTGAACAATTTGATGGTGTGCCAATGTGGCACCAATGAGCATCAGTATCATCGTCATGATGAGCTAAAATGTATGTTGAGAAACACTAGGTAGGTCTACTTTTTTTTTAAAGTAAGAAAGTAAAATTTTATTGTGCAGTTAATTAAAACCATTACAAACAATCATCAATTTACACAATTTCATGCTAAAAAGGGGACAAACAAATTACATTAGTGTTATAGAAGTTAATCGCTAAAAGACCACGCATTCAGAATACAAAGAAAAAACTATTAAGAAATTTGGGGGCATATTATCAACGGCCAGCAATAATTATCGCTGGCCATACATAGCGATAGAAATATTATCGCCGGCTATCGCTGAATATTATCGCCATGATATCGCTATATTTACAACGCATAGTGCTATGGCGATAATATTTCAGCGATAACGGTGTTTTCAATGGAACATCGCTGGTTTTCCAGCATTGTTCCATTGAAGACAGCGATAACATTGCTGATAAGACCCTGTGGTCCTATCAGCACAATCCATCTCCCATTAAAAGTATGCCTTAGTCAGGAATTTAACAGACGTTAAATTCCTGAGTTAAGACTGAGGTAGCGCGATTTTTTTTATCGCTGCACCTCCTTGTTAATATCGTGAAGCTGCCTTCACGCTATTAACATGTGTTGTTTTCACAGCCATGCCTTCTTTGCATCTCATTAGCGATGCGAGTCGAGGCTGTGAAAAAACGGGCTTGATGATTTTGCGATATAATTATGCCGCTTTTTGCCCAAAAACGGAGGCTAAAGCGGCAATATTTATATCGCCAGCCCTTGCTAATATGCCCCTTGGTTAGTAGTTTGTAAGCCTCAAATAGGCCAGAAGTTTAGCCCAAACCTCCTCCATCGGCGCCTCTTATACCGCAGAGGATGTTGGGAGGGGAGTAAAATCCCACGCACGCTGGTGGCTAAGAGCCTTGGCCAGGTGACCTGGGGGCAAAGGCAAACAGTTTCATTACTCAAGGCCCATGTGGGGTTATACTGGTCTTAAGAGCAGTTAGCCAGATTTATATACTCAAAATTGCCTTGCAAATGTGTAGATGAGAGAGTCAGGGCATAGTTAAAGTTCGTACTTGGATAGTGCCGTGAAGTGCAAAGTATGCTTGATTTACAAATATTTCTAAGGTTAAACATCATAGCAAATTCGGCCTGGCATTTCCTAAGGAATAGAAAGTACTTAATACCAAAGTCATCATTAAGGGTGGGTGCGGGGCATCAAAGGTTGGTACTT
This sequence comes from Triturus cristatus, assembly GCF_964204655.1. Lineage (NCBI taxonomy): Eukaryota > Metazoa > Chordata > Amphibia > Caudata > Salamandridae > Triturus > Triturus cristatus. The sequence goes on along the minus strand of NC_140589.1, from coordinate 318,437,141 downwards.
GGGGATTGGCACAAAGTGCAAAGTGTGCTTAGATTACAGGTATTTCTAGAAACCAAACTCCGTGGCAGATTAGGCATAGCATGGGCTGAGGAATAAAAAGTACTTAGTACGAAAGACGTCATTAACGGTGGGTGCGGGGCAACAGAAGTTGGCCCCCCAGAGTGATATAAGCTCGCTAGTTCTCCTTTTCTGTCCGGCTGGTTATTAAAACCTATGGTGCAAGGGGGCGGCATGGGATGGCCCGCTGCATGATCTTAAACTTACTTTGTTTCGGTCCATCAAATGTTTAAAACGTGCAATACTGAAGAACACTAATTAAAACAGAGTAATTCCTAGATCTGCCGTTACAAAAAATATACACGGTCAGTTGCACAAGGAGCGGAAGTTTCAAAGAAGCTTCCGAGCCATGCTGTCATTGTTTTTGCCACAGAAGGTTTCTGTTGACGTGGTTGAATGCGGAGCTGTAATCAATGTAGCACAGATATAGGGGTTGTTTTTCTGCAAGAGCGGCGTCAATCATTAGGGATAGAGCTAATATGTTGGTGGTCGTCCCCATATTTTTACAGAAGCCGGTTTGGTTGTAAAGGATTTCTGTAGCTTCTGCTGCCCATGATGTTAATTTCTGGAGTAATAGGCCCGCAATGTATTTGACCTCGTTGTCAAGTAGGGATACTAGCCGATAGCTTCTCGGGTCATTCCTGTTTCCTTTTTTATAGATTGGGGAGATGATAGCCCCCCTCCAGGATGAATGGATTATTGATGTTTGTAAGGTTTTATCAAACATTGGTTTGAGTACGGCGGCCCAGAATTCCGGCTCTTGTTTAAACAATATGGGTGGAATCCTATTTGGTCCTGGCGTGCCCTCGCGTCTTCCCTTTGAGATTATTTTGCAGATCTGCACATTCATCATTAAAACTTCTTGTTCTGACACCTTGATTTCATTAAATTACAGTAGTCAAGCTTTGGAGGCATGTATGGGATTTTATGGCCCTTGCCTGATTTCTTGAGTTTCATTAAAATGTGAGCCAAGGAAAGTTGTCCAGGCTTCTTCTGTGGCATGAGGTTCTATTCCCTGACTCCGCGCGCTAGTCAGATTATTAATCTTTTGCCAAAACTGTGCACTCTTGCCGGTTTTAGCGTTGTATAAAAGTTTGGCCCAAAGACTCTCATCTGCTTCTTATTTAAGTCGCCAAATCAGCTTCCTGCAGTCACCCTTTAGTCGTCTCAGCTCTTGTTGAGCAGCAGGGTCTCTTCTCAATCTTCAAAATGTTTGATTGATCAAGGTCTTTAACTATTTTAGATGAATATTGTTTCTGAAATTTAGATGACTTGTGCCTCGTGACTTTGACCACACCTTCAGAACAGATATTACCCTTTTTTGTTCCGATGTTATTATTATTTTTTTTTTTATTATAAAACCTTTATTCATCAAAAATAAGGACACAGCTATTCAGCCGACAACCCGGAGGTGCGGCAGCTTCGAGAGAGCAATACAAAGAAGCATCCACAGTGCATAAAAAGGAGAAACAAAAAGGTTCCATTTTAAATACACACAAACACAAACCAAACCCAAGCAAGGCGAAGTACACTGAATACACCTGGTGATTGCCCCTCAGGGGAGACCGGACCCCCTTCGTCTATCAGTCACAGCGCTGTGATAAGAGGAAAAAGGGGGAAAAGCAGAGGCCCAAGAAGTCAATTAACAATCAAAACATATGTACAGAGCTGGAAAGAATGCTAAGGAGAGAGCTGCTCCTCGGGGGGATCCAGATCAGGGGCAAGGCATATGCCCCCCCTATATTGGTTCCAACGCCCCCAAATGGCATGCCACTTCCGAGGGCGCCCTCTAGCGCAATATTCTTTTCCCTGAACATATTCCAGTCCATGTTTTCCTTCCACGCAGCCAATGTGGGGGGTCCCACGGAACCCCACAGGCGCGCGATGTCTCGCTTAGCCACCATGTTACCCAGAGTCACCCACTGGGTCTGTGCCTCATCGTGGTCAGCAGGCCCCCAAACGTTCAGGAGACAACACCGCGCCTCCGGCTGCATAACAATGCCCGTCACCTCCCCCATTACCGCATGGACTCTCCTCCAGAATTCCATGATGACGCCACATTCCCAAATGATATGCAGGAAGGTACCCACCATACCACAGCCCCTCCTACATAAGCCCTCCTCAGAAAATCCCATATGAACCAACCTTGGCCCCGTAACATAGACTCTGTGGAGTATTTTGAGCTGCACCAGCCGCAGACGCGACGGGATCGCAACCTCCTTAGGAGAGGAAACCGCAGACTGCCAGTCCTCGTCATCCAGCTCGAGTCCGTCCCTAATCCATTGATCCCGCAGCCCCAATAGCAGGTCAGCCCGAACATTAATCAATTTCTTATAGATAAGAGAGATCGTACTCTCCGGCATATGGCCATCGAGGATCCGGTCCTCCAATGGAGAGGATTCAGGCACCTTCTCACCTTCTACGAGAACTGACCGCAGGGCATGACGCACCTGAACATAGCGGAAAAACTCAGATTTCCCCAACTCATACTCCTTCTGCAGCTCTTCGAAGGACTTCACCCTCCCCTTGATCAGCAAATCTCCAACCCTGGAGATACCGATCAAGTCCCATTTCTCAAAACCTTTGGTATGCCAAAGCTTCCCTAATTTGTCAGACTCAAACAACGTGGTAGCAAGGGTGAGCCTATCCTTCCAGCCCAGCGAGTCAGTCGCCAACTTCCACACCCGCACCGCCACCCCCGTGGGCCCTGTGAGGGACGAGTCCAGCGATCTCGAGTACAACGCTCGGTGATAATTACCGCCGCGCAACAACCATCGATCCATGGCGTAGCCGGGGCTTAGAGCCGGACCATAGAAACCATGATTAATCGCACTCAACTGGGTGGCCCAGTAATAGCGTCGAATGTCCGGAAGCGCAATACCCCCGTCGTACCACGGAAGCATCAACTTAGCAATCGCAATGCGCGGCCGCCCATCCCACAACAACGATCGTTGGAGGCTCTCAACCTCCCGGAAGTAACTGGCCGGTACCCAGTCAAGAGTATTCTGCAAGGCGTAGAGGAACCGAGGAAGAGACATCATTTTGAACAAAGCGGCGCGTCCGAGGAGGGAGACCGGCATCCTCCGCCAGGCCGCAACATCCCGCCGCAAACGCGCCAGGGGAGGGAGCAGGTTCCTCTCATACCGCAAAGTGGAGTCAGTGGAGATAAAAATCCCCAGGTACACGAAGCCCTGCTGGGCGATCTCAATCGAGCAAGTTCGCGGGACAGGTGGGACGTCGCCGCTCAGAACATACAAATATGATTTACTCCAATTGATGACGAGACCAGAGTTCTTACCAAAAGATGTCAGAACGTCACAAACCACTATAAGCGAGTTCTTGGGCGAGGCGAGATATAACAGGATATCATCGGCATAGAGCGAAATACGGTCCTCGTGATCAGGCGACCATCTAAGTCCACGTATATCCGGGTGCCAGCGTATCCACACCGCCAGCGGCTCGAGGGCAAGGGCGAACAACAAAGGCGACAGGGGGCAACCCTGCCGGGTGCCCCTCCCAAGCTGGAACGGAGTCGACGCTCGCCCATTTACCACAACACTCGCAAGAGGACCCTCATAAAGCAACCTCACCCAGCTCACAAAACCAGGGCCAAAGCCGAACTTGGCAAGCACCGCCCACAGGTATGCCCATTCCACCGTATCAAACGCCATTGTGGCATCAAGAGACGCCACAATAGCTGGTTCACGCAGCGTGCTCGCCCTGGCAATTACTCCATGAAGTCGCCTAAGGTTGAACGCAGTGTTACGGTGTGGGATAAAACCCGATTGATCCGGGTGGATCAGGTCTCCAAGTACCCTGACCAAGCGGCCCGCCAGGATTTTAGCCAGAATTTTCAGCTCAGCATTAAGGAGTGATATCGGCCGATAGGAGGCACACTTATCCCGGGGTTTACCATCCTTATGGATCACAACAATCGTTGCCAGTCGCTGGTCCAACGGAAGGGACCCACTCCCCCGCGCCTCCACAAACATGGCGCGCAGGTGAGGAGCGACCCTATCCGGAAACAGCTTATACAAGTCAATCGGCAAACCATTTGGGCCTGAGGCCTTGCCCGAGTGCAGCGCGCGGATAGCACCCGCCACCTCATCAACCGTTATATCTCCATCGAGGTCATCTCTATCTACGTCAGAAAGGCAGGGCAGAGCGATGTCACGCAGGAGGTCACGCGAATCCTCAGTTGGCCTATCCGAAACCGAGGTGTAAACCATATGGAAATAATCCGAAAAACACTGTACTATACCCTCGGGATCAACAACCACCTCTCCCCCCTCTCTCGTCAGCTCCGGCACCACTCTATTAACACGTTCTTTTTTGTCCAGCCACGCTAGGAGTTTCCCGGCCTTATCGCCAACATCGTACAAGCGACCCTGCTGTTCCCTACCGAGGGTCTTGGCGGCATTCGTCACCAGGTCCCTATATTCCGCTTGCTTCAAGCTCAGATCATGCAGTGAGGCCGCTGTAACCTCCCCCTCCAGGGCCACCTCTAAAGCCGCGATCTCATCCTCAACCTGCATAACCTCGCCATCTCTCCGCCGCTTGGCGGCCACTACCAAGGAGAGGGCCTCCCCCCTCACCACGGTCTTAAATGCTTCCCACAACGACACAGCCGAGTCAACGGAACCCTGATTGTCCTTAAAATAGTGATCAACTGTCTTCAGCAGCGCACTGCGCATCTTGGGATCACGGAAGTACCAGGGGTTAATAGGAGCAACCCTGCCCCCTCCCTCGCGGCCGACATCCAGCCGGACCCACACTGGCGAATGATCAGATATGCCCCGCGCCATATGCCGAGCCTCGGATACCAATGAGGCGTGCGCAGCCAGAGTGAGCAGATAATCAATCCGAGAGAGACTACCATGCGCCCCGGAGTGGAAGGTATATTGGCTCTGTGTGGGGTGCCGGAGCCTCCAGCAGTCCACCAAACCGAATGTATCTATAAAGTCTGGAAGCCACTTCTGAGCCGCCCCGGTGTCCCTGGGCGGGTACCTATCTAGCAACCCAGAGCCGACAGCATTAAAGTCTCCCCCCACCACTAGCATACCCTCCGGGAGGTCCAACAAGGCCCTGCCCAGATCAGCAAACGTGGAGGCCTGCAGGGCAGGAGGGACATAAACCGAAACCAACACCAACGTTCTTCCCTCCACCTCCCCGCCACCGCCACAAACCTCCCCCTATCATCAACAATGGTGGAGTCCACCTCGAAAGGTAGTGAAGCTCTAACTAGGATACCCACACCCCTGGAGCCTGAGGAGAATCCCGAGTGGGCGATGAATTTGTAACCTTTTCTATTAAGAGCATGGCAAGTATTACCTATAAGGTGTGTCTCCTGCAGTAGGACCACATCCGGCAAAGACCGTTTCAAGAACTGCAAGACTATCCCCCGCTTAATACGATCTCCCAAGCCATTAACATTCCAGCTAATAATATTGAAGCCCCTACCCCCCATCCTCACACACAAAGAGGCCCACCCCACACCCGAAGTGCCACCAGTAAACAACCCTGACAACCATTACTACGCCTTGCAAAAACAAACCCCCCAACAACAACCCCAAAATCCCAACTCCACCCCCCACCCTGCACCCCTGCTGCAGCTTACAAAGCCCCCCCAACTTGCAGTGTGCCTGTCGCCCTACCATAACGCAAAACTACAAAAAGTACCCTGAGGGAGGAAAGAGCTCCCATCTTCCTCCCGCAACCCTCCGTATTACTGCAATCAGCTCAAGTCATTGTCCGGAACCAGAGCAAGTCAGACTGGCCCCAAAGGCATCAACCCTGCCCATCCCGGTCACCCTCCACGTCTGTGGCAGCATCCCCGCCAGTCCGTCGTCGGGGCAAAGCGTCCAACCAATCTCCGGCCATAGCAGGCGACTCAAAGAAGAAAGTCCGGTCCTCATACACCACACGTAATCTGGCAGGGAAAAGCATAGCATACTTCAAGTCCCGCTCCCGAAGACGTCTCTTCACCCCCAGGAAACTCTGCCTTTGCTTTTGCACCAGCTGGGTGAAGTCAGGATAGAAACTCACTGATGCGTTCTGATAAGGGACCGGGCACGTCACCCGCGATGCTTGCAGGATAGCGTCCCGATCTCGGAAGTGAAAGAGCCGGGCGACAATCGGTCTCGGAGGGGCTCCCGGCCTGGGCCTCCCGCCAGGAACTCTGTGAGCCCGCTCGACTGCAAAAAATTTCCCAAGGCCCTTAGGCTTCAGATGGTTAAGCACCAAGTCCTCCACGAGCAGATCTGCGGAGACCTCGTCCGAGGATTCCGGGACCCCAGTAATGCGCACATTGTTGCGCCTGGCCCGGCCCTCAAAGTCCTCCAGCCGGCGGGCGGAGAGGTCGTTCTCAGCCCGCAGCTTACGAACTTCAGTCTGAAGTTCCGAGACATCATCAGCGAGGCCTGTGGTCTTGAGATCAAGGGATTTAACCCGCTCATTAGTTTTGCCCAAATCCGGGCGGATTAGGTTGACATCCACCAAGATAGTATCCACTTTATGCGCCAGGGCATCAAACTGTCTCCCAATCGAGGCCTGCATCCCCTTGAGCGCACCCATGACATCCTGCAACGAGAGCTCCGAGGTCGGGGATGAGGCAGCCTTCTGTACGTCCAGCGACTGGCCCGATCCCCCAGGCGATCCCTTCTGCTGGGCATAGCGATCCATATTATTGGATTGGGTATAGGCTCCCCGCCTGGTAGCCTTGGGTTTCAGCCTATCCACCTCTGCTTTACCCGACATATCTGGCACCGAGCAGCCCGGTGCAAGGAGACGACCCTCTCTCAGTCAGAGGGAACAGGAGAAGCCAGATCTGCAATAACCAGGCAGAGTAGGGCGCAAGGCGTCCAGAGGATAATAAAGCATCTGAAGGCACTCCCGGGCCAAGGCAAACAAAGGGCGAGAAAGTGAAAGTGAATGTACGGCGTTCTCCGTCCGCCAGTTCACACCTCGCCAGGCCGCTGTTGTTCAATTAGCGGCCGGGCATCCTGCCAACGCCAGCCCCTGGCATCCCTCGGAGATAGGCCTCAATCTTCCGCCATGCACAACTCCGGTTCCCGGCGGGCGATCCGAGCCCGGGCAGCATCAATCGCCTCAGCAATGAGTCATCTGCAAGATGCCGTGCATATAAAACAGGATTTAAGACAGGATAATCGACGGAGGGCGCGTGGGTCCCGGGAGCTCAAAGCTCACGCGGCCATCTTGATCAAGCGCTAGGCTCCTCCCACCCCGATGTTATTTTTTAATATTTTTGTAAACACCTCCCAGCTCGCAATTAGATCTGTTGTTGCTGTTTGCGCTTCGCCTAATGCCTGCTTAGAATGGGATAAAAGACTTTACCTATTTGGTTTCTGACGCTCAGTTGTGCTGCATATGCGTTGGATGACCTGCTTGAATCTTGAGAGGCCATATGTCTACATTGCACATATGAAGAAATGGAAAATACTTTATATTAATATTGCAACAATGCAGGGAAGATGGATGTAAATTGGAAACCATAATTAGAAACTTCAAATCTGGTCAAATACACATTTCTGGAAGAACGTATACTATAGCTATTATCTTTCATGAAGGAGTTAATGTAACGTCTGGACACTGCACTGTCTATTTAAAGAGTGAAACTGGACGGATGAAATGCTATGAAAGCAACCTTACATTCAAACCAAATCTGCCTTACAAACTACAAAATTACCAAAGTTCTATGGAGTATTTCTGGGGAAAAAAGTAATGACAGTATTTCTTGTACATGGATCATCAGTGTTTTAGACATCATTCGGACTATTAGGGGTGATGTTTTAAAAAGTTATCCATACAAATTCAAGAGTACTTCTATCTTCCACAAAGGAGTTAATATAACATCTGGATGCAACACTGTCTAGTTAAAGAGTGAAACTAGATGGACACAATGCAATCACATCAACATTAAATTGAAACAAAAACTGCTTTTCAAACTAGAGAAATTCTACCTTTTGTTTCTTAAACCAAAGTTCTACCTACTGTTTCTGGAAAAAAAAGTAATGTATGGGATTTCATCCACATGGATCATCAGCAATTTAGACCTCATTCGGCTTATTAGGGGTGATATCTTCAAAAAGATCTCCAAAATACAATTCATCATATGTTATTAATACTATTGTACAAGTTGTCATGATCATAGATTTATTTTTGGGACACGTTTGTGTAGGTTAGTTTAAAAATTGTGTGTAAAACAATTGATTAAGTGTTTGTAGTGAGTGCAATATATAGTGTCATTTATTTGTAGTGATATATTGTGCAGTTGTTTTTCTGCAATCTATATGATGGATGAAGCTTTATAAAGTACGGGGTATATTTACAAGGGTATTGCGCCACAGGAATGTCACTTTTGATGACGTTCCTGTGGTGCAATGCCCTGCTTCATATTTACATGGTGCTGTTAAACCGCAAAAAGTTCTTTGTATGGTACCCTTTCCCACAGGTATTTGCATTTGTATGGTAACCTTTCACACAGGTATCTGCGTGAAAGGGGTGTGCACTGGGATTAGTTTTGGGTGTTCCACTGCAACACCCATTGCTTTTTGACACTCCCCCAGATTTACAAGAATCTATAAATCTGAGGCAGCGCCAAAAAATAATGCCATTCAATAGCAGGCATTAGAATGGTGATACAAGGAGAACATAGCAGTGTGTCATATTATTGTACATATGTCGCTTCCCTGCATTTTGGAAATGTCAGAGCATGGTGCTCTAAATGTGGTGCAGCTCTGCGCTCCGACATTTCCTTGTACATATGCCCCAACATCGTTTATGGCAAAGCTGAGAACAGAAAAAAGGTCAAATGAAATGTTTTACTATAATGTGATGTTCTGTTACAGTATAAGTAATGTGCACTCTTTTTGTAATTGTAATACTAATTTATATTTATGTTATTTTTCTTTTTCAACAGTGGTTGAAGTTATATCTCTTCAGATGTGTCTGTGTACTTGTTGTGCCACATGAGTATTTGTTTGAGATACTGCTGGATAGGGTCTTCTCACAGAAAAAGTACTTCACATTCTTTTTGCATTATTTTCTATTCCTTGTAAGGGGTGGAGCAAAACTCCCATGCAATTTATTGCCATTTTGCTTGGGGTTGGCTCTCCAAAGACCTATGTTCAACAGGGTGTGGCAACTGATTCTCACTGACACCAGATGCCATTTGATTGGCAAATGATGGGGAAAGCATCAAATGTAATAGAGAAAAAGAAAACAGCAAGTGCTAAATTGACAAAATGGGTTATTTTTATGATTTATTTTTCCTCACTCTTCAAGGATGAATATTTATATAGTACATTTATTATGGTGTACAAGTACAAAAGCAGAGAACAGTAAAAAAGGAAAAGGAAATGCTTTAGTATAATGAGAAATACCACTAGAGGCTAATAAATATTTTCTGCTTGATTTAAGGTAGGAACTTATGCATTGCAGAAACTAAAAGTGTATCAATTAATTTTACTAAAGTAATATTAACTGATAATTATGTTTTTTTATTTTTAAATAGATGAATGATACCATCTATTGAAGTAAACTAATTTCCTAATTACTTCTTTCTTACTGCTTCTGCAAGGTAACAATATAAAGGTATATACCAAGGTAGAGTTTTATAGAGCCACCGAGACATCCAGACACACACTGATAAAGTCACTCACATACCTGCTCAGTCACTGATATACCAAAGGGGATGATGGACGGAGCGTTTGAGCAAATCAAACACTCACCACCAGTCAACTGATCTGGGTTTAATCCATCATCATACTTTAGCTCGCTCCACCACCCTACTTCAGACATGACCATATGCAAATCAGTCCGACCCTGTGCCTTATGGGAACAGTCCAGCCCGAACTGCCAAGCCATGTCTTCCCTGGACCGGAAACAAGCATCCTGGGACCGGTTTCAGGTTCATAACCCTCATCAAGAGTAAACAGGAAGGAGTCTGCTGTACCTATATGCTTTGACAATGCGCAATTAAGTCAGTTTCTAATAAAGACCACTCTTGCTAAACCATGCATATAAATTGTACCACGAATCAGGTTGCCATATTTTTACTTTTTTATTTTCAAGTTAATTGGAAACATATCATAAATGCATAAATCATGTGTTGACAAAAACGGTTCAACTAGCAGAGGACATAAGAATCCTACGAACAATAATGCCCATGGACACAGACACAGATTATTCAAACATTCTCACTCACACTAAAATCCATTCAAACCATGAAAACATACTACACATACATCCTAAAATCTGGAAAGTAACAATTCAGAGGCCCAAAATAATTGCCATATCTTTCTTCAAGAGGGACGGGGATTAATATATTGTTGGTAAGAGTTTATGGTCATGAAAATTCAATGGAGGAAAAAAGGACAAGAAATTATCCTTTTGATTAAATCTATATAGATAAAGTGCAAAGTCTCAATGAATCTATAAAGCTAACGTCAATGTAATATAAAGCTAAGGAGCAAATCAATTCAAGACGCCGACGCGCGTTTCGGTGTGACACCCCCTTTCCTGGGGTAACACCTTCTTCAGGGCGTGAACTTATTCATGTCCGATATCCATGGGACCTGTTAAATAATAAACAAAAATGGAAAATAAACTATTTCTTTGTTATTATACCAAATTTCCTATATAGTGTATAAAAAAGACAATAAAGAGAAACTTTTTATCCATAATAGTTATAAGCACTGGTCTACACGCAAGAGTGGTAGGAAACAAGATAAATAGTTTATACAAGATAGTTGCACACATGAAACGAATGAAAAACCCCAAAAAAATGAAAAAGATAAAAACAGAATGTGCTAATCAGAATAGGGTACAGAGAAAGCTACTGGGTGTCTGAGTATATTTACACATCTAGGTGTAATTGGTGATTTTTTTATATTAAAAAATTCCAACTACTAAAGGCAAACAGATACCACATGTATCATCTGTTAATTGAACATGGATACAGTAATCAGCCAAAAGTTACAAAAGATTTCGAACAGTCTTTAAGACAACGGAAAAAGACAGTTAGAACAAATATCCAGGCTGGTAAAGATGAACACATTCCGCATAGGGCGTAGGGCGTAAGATTTAAATTGTTTATTGTAATGCTCACCGTAAGGAAATAGGTATTGATGGGCTGAGTTAACAAACTGTAACAATCTTAAAGGGACGAGCAAAGAGATGAGATGACGCTCATCCACTAGAGGGAGTCGTAGGTCTAAATATAAAAACAAGAAGAATATTGACTCTAGTTTGCTGCTTGACGAAAATGCATAAACACTAAGCAGTGTCATATACAAAGACGATCTCCCCAATCTAAGAGTTAAAATCTACCTGGGAAAAAGATTCGACAGTCTCTTTCGTGGGAGTTCCAAACAGACACGAGAAGGGAGAATCTATACAGGATACATAAACCACAAAGTGTCTTAATGAGCAGGTTTTCTAAATTAAATTGTTAACGATATTTCGAGTGTAGTCAGCAATTAAAAGATGCAAGACGGAAGGAGCACCTACTAAGTGATTAAATGGTAACAAAACGCCGCTCTAATTCGACGATGAACTGGCTTCAAAGATACAGTGGAAATGGGAATTGGTTGTGCGTTCCTACAGGTCTGAAACAATAATAGAGGTAAAATTAGCGTTCGTGGTAAACGTGTTGGTATAATTTGGCTCCAATTTCAACAATTCCATGAACTCATGAAACTCACCGTCAGAGTGGCCTGACACCAAAAGGGGATGATCACATCTTCTTTCGACTCGTCTTTTCTTAATGCAGGGAAGTTTGGAAACAAACAGCAAGAGTGTGCTCTTCTCCCGACTAGCTCCTCCTCGAAGTAAAGAGGTTTGGAAACGAACAGCCAGAGTGTGCTCAGCTGTTTAAATACTGCTCAAAGAGTGTGCAAAAGACGTCATGGTGGTAAATGTAGAAAAGTGGCAGTGGATTACACGGAGTAAACTGAACTGAAGCTCCCTGGATCAGACGGAAGCTTACCGCGGTCAACAACAGGAACGAATGAAGGAATATACCTCAAAGGGATACGAGGAATTCAGATAAATACCCCATCAAAATAGCTCTAAATAGGCAAAAGAATGTTCAGAGGGGAATACAGATCAAGGTCAAGTCTAAAAATATAAATCAGCCTTCTAAAAAGTAAATGGTAAAACCCGAGATATATTACTTAAATGATCGCGTTTTCCCATGGTAAATCCTCATTCAGACCGTTTGTCTTGGAGTTCAAAAAGAAAATCCAAAAAAACTCCTGTTTTTTCCGAATGCTGTTACTGTCAGTACCTTTCTGTGCCCGGATCTTTTCTAATATAGTCCAGCGTAAATCATTTTCAGTGTGTTTAGCCTCCATCCAGTGTTTAACCAATGGGGCTGAGAGGTTATGACGCCTGATATTAGACTTATGTTCCCCTATGCGAGATTTTCCATGGGCATTATTGTTTGTAGGATTCTTATGCTAGTTGAACCGTTTTTGTCAACACATGATTTATGCATTTATGATATGTTTTCAATTAACTTGAAAATAAAAAAGTAAAAATATGGCAACCTGATTCGTGGTACAATTTATATGAATGGTTTAGCAAGAGTGGTCTTTATTAGAAACAGACTTAATTGCGCATTGTCAAAGCATATAGGTACAGCAGACTCCTTCCTGTTTACTCTTGATTTATCCCCTGCTGCTCTACCTTTATCTATTTAGGGGTTCCCCTCTTCGTAGTGATTGTCATAACCCTCATTAGCCAGGCTATCTTGAATCCAGTGGCAAAGTGAGCTAGGGACCCACGTCTGGGCATACCCTGCCAACTTAGGGCGAACAAAGCGATGCCAAAGGGGATGATGGACGGAGCGTTTGAGCAAATCAAACACTCACCCGCAGTCAACTGATCTGGGTTTAATCCATCATCATTCTTTAGCTCACTCCACCTCCCCAATTCAGACATGATCATATGCAAATCAGTCGGACCCTGTGCCTCATGGGAGCAGTCCAGCCCGAACTGTCAAGTCATGTCTTCCCTGGACTGGAAACAAGCATCCTGGGACCGGTTTCGGGTTCATAACCCTCATCAGCCAGGCTATCTTGCATTCAGTGGCAGAGTGAGCAAGGGACCCACGTCTCGGCATACCCTGCCAACTTAGGGCGAACAATGCATTATAACAAAGGGGATGATGGACAGAGCGTTTGAGCAAATCAAACACTCACCCCCAGTCAACTAATCTGGGTTTAATCCATCATCATTATTTAGCTCACTCCACCACCCCAGTTCAGACATGGCCATATGCAAATCAGTCTGACCCTGTGCCTCCTGGGAACAGTCCAGCCCGAACTGACAAGCCATGTCTTCCCTGGACTGGAAACAAGCATCCTGGGACCGGTTTCGGGTTCATAACCCTCATCAGCCAGGCTATCTTGAATCCATTGGAAAAGTGAGCAAAGGACCCACGTCTGAGCATACCCTGCCAACTTAGGGCAAACAAAGCGATACCAAAAGGGATGATGGACGGTGCGTTTGAGCAAATCAAACACTCACCCGAGTCAACTGATCTGGGTTTAATCCATCATCATTCTTTAGCTCACTCCACCACCCCAGTTCAGACATGGCCATATGCAAATCAGTCTAACCCTGTGCCTCATGGGAACCGTCCAGCCTGAACGGCCAAGCCATGTCTTCCCTGGACCAGAAACAAGCATCCTGGGACCGGTTTCGGGGTTCATGGTGAGCAAAAAAACGATGGGTTAAGGCTCAGATCTTTGTACTGGGGTGAATGTATGACATTGTTCTGCATTCTTTCCATCAATTGTTGTTTTTGCATTTGTCACCCCAAGTGAGACGGGTATGCCCAGATGTGGGTCCCATGTTATCCATGCCACTGGAGTCAAGCTATCCTGGCTGATGAGGGCTGAAAGCCCGAAACCGGTCCTAGGATGCTTGTTTCCAGTCCAGGGAGGACCTGGCCTGGCAGTTCGGGCTGGACTGTTCCCATTGGGTGCAGGGTCAAGACTGATTTGCATATGACTGGGTCCAAACTGGAATGGCATGGTGAGCAAAAAAACAATGGATTAAGGCCCAGATCTCTGTACTGGGGTGAATGTATGACATTGTTCTGCATTCTGTCCATCAATTGTTGTTTTTGCATTTGTCACCCTGGGTGGGACGGGTATGCCCAGACGTGGGTCCCGTGCTCTCCATGCCACTGGAGTCAAGCTATCCTGGCCGATGAAGGCTGAAGGCCCAAAATCGTTCCTAGGATGCTTGTTTCCAGTCCAGGGAGGACCTGGCCTGGCAGTTCAGGCTGGACTGTTCCCATTAGGAGCAGGGTCAAGACTGATTTGCATATGGCTGGGTCCAAACTGGAATGGCATGGTGACCAAAAAAACGATGGATTAAGGCCCAGATCTCTGTACTGGGGTGAATGTATGACATTGTTCTGCATTCTGTCCATCAATTGTTGTTTTTGCATCAGTCACTGATATAGTCAGTAACATATTCAGCCACTTACTAATACATATACTATTACATGCACTCACTTACTATTTAATACAGGTACTAACACATGCACTCACTCACCCACACAGTAACCCATACAACCACTCCACCATGCATATAATTGCTAACACACCCAGATAATCTCTCATGTAACTGTGGAAATGTGGATTTTCCTGGTCAGTTATGTCCCCTATCTTGGACCCCAACGGTTCTATGTGCATGTCACAAGTACATGTATGTTCCCTCCAGTTCCAGTTATGAAGACGCAAACACATGTGCGTCCATCTTCAACATGTCCTCTGTCAGATCCGCCATGAATAGGCCGGATATTCCATTCCTAAATATGAAAGGCCACCGGCTTTATATGGTTCACTTATGCCATTTTACAGTCCAGGCAAGTAGGCCCTGATTCTGTCATCAAACTCCTCTTGCCTTCTGCCTCTGAAAGCTTCAGTCTGAGCCTGCATCTGTGACCATGAACTTTGTCTCATTCTCTGCGCGGCTCACGAAGCCTGACATCAGCCTATTCTCTGCCAAGAACTGTATTTCACCTTCGAATTATCTGCTTCACTCCTTAGCCGATGCATTCCTGTCTAGCAGCTTAAGTAAACATTCCTCCAGCTACTGAGCAAAGGCTCGGCCTCTCTGTCCTCATGCAAGTAATTCATAGCCCTGTTACCAGGGAATATTCCTACCCCCTCGCATTCAGTGTAGACACTTAGACGCTTGTACACGCACGCAC
This sequence comes from Triturus cristatus, assembly GCF_964204655.1. NCBI lineage: Eukaryota > Metazoa > Chordata > Amphibia > Caudata > Salamandridae > Triturus > Triturus cristatus. Next base: position 318,421,834 of record NC_140589.1, on the reverse strand, counting down.
AGTCAGTATAGAATAGATTCTGTCCGAGAGTCCTTCTTTTGTGGATAACATAGTTCTTTAAACATAGGATGTTAGATATGATTTGGGATTAGGTTGACTTGACCCCCCAGACTTTTCGTCTCCACATGTAGAGCTAAATGTCAAGTCCCCTTCACCCCCTAGTTACACGTCAATTACACGTCATGCTGCTGCGCGCGCATCTATGCCAAGTATTATCTTATAGATCCACCTATGTATGACATCATAACCAATTATGTTCCTTTTTACTCCTTATTACACCCATTTTCGGTTACGCAGGTAAAACGTCAATTTCCTTATCAATTGTTACGCCTACTGCATTCGCTTCATTGTAATGTATGTACTATAAAAGTTATTTCTTGTCAATAAAGTATGTACTTCACTTCCTGAACCCCCGTGGTGATGGAACTTGGAGCATCCGATTATAATCGATCATTGGAATAAAGCCCATTCCGAACCTCTAATATCACGGATTCTGCCTCTCATTTTACTGAGCTATTTTATTATGATTCTGTATCAAATTCAGTCCCGGTAAAGGAATTTTATTTACCACATGATGGCGCCCGAACAGGGACACTTTCTCATCTCACGCGCCGGCGGTGAGTTGCAGGCCCGGTCTCCTGCCACAGCTGGACGGACAATTACGCGTACCAGCAGGATTTCCTGTATCTCCCTCCGGTCAAGCGGGGGCGACTGAGACTGCGATCAACACCCAGACGAGGCGGTGAGAAGTGCGAAGTATCCCGACCAGAGCCTAGCTGAGAGAGCAAGATCCGAGGTATACAGAGACCCACCAGTTCGAAGTCAAGCCCAGTTTCCGACGAGTCGAGTCGAGTCCAGTCCGGTTCAAGTTCAAGTTACCGAGGCCTTCCGTTTCCGAAGCTACCCGGTGAGTACCATTACTGGGGAGGCATTTCTGACGTGCACATAGGTTGTGCCGGTCAAGACGGGTTTGGGTACACAAATCCGGTCTGCACTGTTTTAGCAGTGTATCTGTACTGTTTAGCAGTATATCAAGTATTCCGAAGTATCTAGTTATTGTCAAAGAATTATACTTGGTGATTAGTTATGCAGACGATCATCATTGTTGTTTATTTTAAAGGTTAAAAATGCTTAATGTTTAATGTTTAATGTGTTAAACGTCCTGCATATTGTGGTATGAATGGTTGTTCATTAGTGTGCTTTTGTATTAAGTGTGTTCAAGATTAAGTATCGGATCAGTTGTCAATATGCCGCTCTTTTCGAAATTAAGACAGATCACTACTAGAAAAGGGGTACTTGAAGAAGCCGTCCCTATTCCTCCTAGGGATACTCCAGGGCACTTCATGTATCACAAACATGGCTTAGACGCTATATTATTTCTTGATTTATGGGTAGACTACACCAAGGGATTGCCAGAAAGTCAGAGGTGGCCCGCAGCGGGGACCTGGGATGCAGAATGCATCATGAAAGTCGAGGAAGAGTTATGGAAAAGGAAAGTCAGACAGTCACAGAAAGACGCCGTTGAGTTATGGCGTAAAGAATCTCATAGACGTACAGAAAAAGCACGTAGACAGGAAGAGAAGAGTAAAGAAAGTTCAAATAAAGTTCGAGAAAATCTATTAATTGAGGAAGGTATCCGAGTGAAATCAGAACAAGTAGATAGACAAAGAAATGCCCTCATGAATGGTATGTATCCCCTTCTAGCCGAAGGATTACCTAAGGCTACTCCAGAGATACCGAAAGACTTGCCACCCCCATTATTCCCAATTAAGGTACATCCTAAGGGGCATCCTAGAACCGCAGAAGATGTTTTTCTTTCCTCATATTTAGATGACGCAGCTCCCGAGTATGCTAATTCCGCCCCACATAGACCGCATACCAGGGAGGTCCAACGCCAAGATCCAGCACCCGTATTCCTACAGCAACAAATCGAGTCCCAAGTTCCGGCAAGCACATCCGTTTCTGCATCTGTTCCTACAGCTACTTCTATAGCTGTGTCCACACCTATAGTTGCTGTGTCACGTTCGACGAATCCTTTCACACCCGACGCCCCAGATGGGGCCACGGGAGGTGCTACCAATATTTTTTCTACGCCACCTAGAATAAATAAACTTACTTTTCAAGAGTCAGCGCATTCACGTACACCCAAATTCGTAAGTGACCGTGCGCTTAAGGAACTTCTTATAGATTGTAGATATGACCCGGTGCCCGGTAAAGAGGACGAAATGATCCTGGCATCATTGCGTATCAGACGAGCCGCAGTGTATTTAGCGAAGTTACCAGGAATGACTACGCATCTAGATAAAATATACCATTTTGTCCAAACAGGGCGAGATCCAGAATGTATTAACAGAGCTATGGAATACCAGAAAGTAGAGATACAGGGGGAACTGTTACGTTTCCTCATAAACTGTGTGATCAGAAATCAAGACCGACCGGGGGTAGACCCGGATGCAATGCAAATTCTTACAAGATGGAGCCAGAATATATCAGAAGGGAGACACGATAAGCAAAATTGTATAATAGCCATGTGCCGAAAGATCCGTAAAGAAATAGAACGCCTACACGAAGAGAGATTAGAGGCAGACGAGTTCGAACAAAGCGAGGAAGAAGGGTCAGGACCGCCCGCGGGACAGTCGGACACCATAGCCTATGTAGGTAGAGGGAGATCTTGTAATAGAAATCAGACTAGATGTCATACTGACTCAATACGTCCGATATGTCCAGATAATAACAGGAATTTCCAAATACCTATAATTAATATAAGGTCTAACGAGCATTCGTTCCAAACCGCCGACAAACTACTCCGAGAACGAAGGGGTTATCATTTTCTCGATTCTATGGATGAACAAGATTTAGCCAGGGCAGCTGTCCATTGGGTGGACAGTCCCGGAAAATATAGTGACGATACAGTAGTACGCACATTTTTGAATCTCACCCCAGATGAACAGAGGTTAGCTGGGATTTATATGATTCAACAACTCATTATACTATATCGGAGTCAGCATTCGGACCCTGGTCCCTTACCTGACATATTGACTGAATTGCTTATGAATAAATGGAAAGGTCCAGGTACTAAATTAATTAAAGAAATTCTAGAATCCAGAAAGCAGTATATTCTTTTTGTATGCTCAGAGCATGTCTCATTGCCCGGCAAGGAAAGAACCACGTATCACATGGATAGACAGAATCCCTTACGAGAAGTGCACCCAATAAAAGGCGAGGACAACGAGTTTAGGCGCGTATTTGTATATACGCCCATATCAAAAATAGAACTGTTACAAATGAAGAAAGTGGTACCCAGTCATGACAAAGATCCAGCGGGTTTTCACCGAAAAATTAAAGACATGTTACTCATGGGAGAGTATACCTATCCCGACATTATGACAATATTAAAGGTATTGATGCCTGCTGGCATTTATGAGAAACTCAAGGAAAAAGAGTGGGAGGTAGGAGACCAAAAGATAGAATGGTCAGCATTAGAAGCAGAAGAAAGGGCCCGAGGTCCAGGTTCGGGGCTTGGGGACAAAACTAAAGCACTACCAGGTCTACTAGTACAGGTACTGCCACGTTTATTAACTACGAAAAAGGAAGATTGGGGTACAATTTCAGCCTGTAAACAGAAGCAAGATGAAGACACTAGTGATTACTATGCCCGATTCGAGAAATGTTTTGGTATAAATAGTGGCATAAAAGCAAGTAGCGAATCATATCCGCATCTGTTTGGAACAAAATTAGTAGAAAATGCCCTGCCCCCAGTAAAGAATAGAGTATTAAAATTCGAGAGTACCTGGCAAGGTAACACTCCATCACAAATGTTACAAATGTTACAGTACCATCACAATAGAATTAGAGAGGAACAAGAACATGAACACAGACGCATGAAAGACACAAAGATGAAAATGCTAGTTTCCCAGACAGTTCCAGCTGAAGGACATAAAAAGGGTATGACACATTCCGATTCAGCAGGACCTGTAAAAGGGACATGCAATTATTGTAAAAAGCCAGGTCATTACGTACACGATTGTCCAGTTTTAAAACATAATATCGCCATAGGTAAAACACAAGAAAGATCACGGCCACTCAGACAAGATCAGAATGAACAAGGAGCTATGCAGCATGCCCAGGCCATGCCAGCCGCACAACAGCCAATACAGTTTGTGCCAGCTGCACCACCGTTGCCTGCTGCTGCCACACAGACCACAACACGACAAATGTATCAGACTGCACAGTATGAATATCCTGAGTATCAGCGTTACGCATGAACTAGCCTAGAGAGGGAAGTTGACTTACCCCTTATCGAGATTCCTGTAGATCAAGAAGGACCTTATGTACATAGTTAATTATTAGGTCAAGATAGAAAATTTTTACTCGATACAGGGGCAAGTCGAACAACTATAAAACGTAGTGAAGTTCCAGGGGCACCCCTCTCAGGCTCTCAGAATATTTCCCTTGGTTTTTCAGGAAAACCTATTGTTAATGATGTATCACAGCCACTTCCACTTACGATAGGACCTCTGACCCGAACTACAGATTTATTGCTTACTAAATCATGTCCAGAAAACTTGCTAGGAATAAAAACTCTGAAAGCCCTAGGAGCCATAATATGTTGTTCCCCGGAAGGAGTAAGGTTGTTTTTACGTGATTTTAAAGGTCACTATGTGTCTAGAGACATGGATCCCCGACTGCAGACTTTACCTACACATCTATGGGCACAAGGCCCTACTGATGTTGGTTGCATGAATATTACACCATATCGAGTGACACTAAAGGCAGGAGTGGTGCTACCACGAATGCGACAATACAAGTTACCACCAGATGCTGTAGTGGCTTTACTACAAATCATTGACGAGCTAATTGCCCAAGGAGTAGTTGTAGAAACAGACTCCAATGTATGTAATTCACCGATAATTCCGGTTCTTAAATGAACAGATCCTACAGCTCCGCCAGTATATCGATTGGTTATTGATCTGCGCGAGTTAAACAAATGCATTGTGCCACAATTTCCTGTGGTCCCAGATATCTCGTCATTATTGACAGCTATTGATTCCGAAGCAACATTCTTTACTGTAATTGATCTCAAGAATGCCTTTTTCAGCGTCCCAATAGATCCGGAAAGTCAATATTTGTTCGGATTTAGTTTAAATGGGCGCAGCTTCAAATTCTCACGCGCACCTCAAGGATTTACAGAAAGCCCCAGCATCTATAGCCAAGCACTGAAACGAGAACTTGACAGTATCCACATGCCAGTTAACACTGCCTTGCTTCAATACGTCGATGATCTGCTGATCACCGCGAGAAGCGAACCGGAATGTGAAACAGCATCACTGACAGTTTTACAATTTCTAGCCGAAAAGGGGCACAAGGTGTCCCCTTCTAAGCTGCAATTCTGTGTCCAGCGAGTTGTTTATCTTGGACACTCGCTGTCCAAGGAGGGAAGGCAGCTTACACCCGACCGCATTCAGTTAATAGCTAACATGCCAATACCCAAGACACAAAAGGAAGTACGAGCTTTCATAGGCCTCACGTCATATTGCAGGCAGTGGATCCCTCAGTACGCATTTCTAGCAAAACCACTCATTCAGTTAACCACACAGGAGGCAGCCACACCGACTGTTCTCCCTTGGACTCAGGAACACACACAAGCCTTTGAAAGCCTAAAGAAAGCTTTATGTCAAGCACCCGTTTTAGCAACGCCATGTTACAGAAAACAGTTTACACTCTTTGTTACAGAACGCGAAGGTACTGCCTTGTCAGTACTCACACAGGAACAAGCAGGAGCACACAAACCATGTGCTTATTTTTCTAGTACATTAGATCCCGTAGCTCAGGCTTTGCCTGCATGCCTGAAATCAGTGGCAGCGACAGCTTTAGCAATCAGACAAAGCGATGCCATAGTGTTAGGACATCCATTGACAGTTCAAGTACCACATGCAGTAGAGGTTCTTGTGAATAGAACGCAAACACAACACTTGACTATAGCGCGACTTACAGGATACGAACTTACATTGTTTCAGCCACATATAGAAATCAGACGCTGTAACACATTGAATCCTGCCACACTTTTACCTGTAATCGGAACAGACCCACTAGCTCATGATTGTATTGAAGTTATTACGATAACGACGAAACCCAGACAAGACTTAACCGATGTCCCATTGTCAGATCCAGACCTGACATTGTATGTAGATGGTTCATGTATGAGAACAAGTACAGGAGAGTTAGTAGCCGCTTACGCAGTCACAACAGATACTGAAGTCATTGAAACTAATCGTATAAATACTTTGTCAGCTCAAGCCGCAGAACTCATCGCTCTGACACAAGCCTGTATTCAAGCCACGAATAAAAAAGTCAACATATACACTGACTCACGTTATGCATTCGGAGTTGTACATGACTTCGGCGTGCTGTGGCGAGAGAGAGGTTATTTAACTTCCCACGGTGCCCACATTCAGCACGGACCCCTCATTCATGCCTTGTTAGATGTAATACATCTACCCACTGCAATATCAATTATGAAATGTAAGGCTCATACGAAGGTTACTGATATCATTTCCCAAGGCAATGATCTAGCCGACAGAACAGCTAAACAGACTGCTCAAACTCAAAGCCCCGACATGACAAAGACAATAGTCCCGACACCGACACATTGTATGACAGTTAAAGATCCTACTCTTGACGTAATTGACATACAGACACATGCTACACCAGACGAAATAAAGAAATGGACTGAATTAGGAGGGATCCAAACGGACCAAGGATGGATGATGAAGGAAAAGTCTGTATGGTTCCTTCCTGATTCAATGGTCCAAGTTATAATTAACACTATACATAGTCCAGCACATCTAGGAGAAAAAGCTATGCTAGACAGCATTCAACACATCTGGTTCAATAAACATTTACGAACAGCAGCCAAACAAAAGGTCCGTACCTGTATGATCTGTTGTCAGTTTAACCCAGGAAAAAGCGTTCCCGTAGAACAGGGTGGATTTCATCCTCCTAATCACCCTTTTGAAGTACTCCAGATGGACTATATCCAGATGGAACGATGTCGAGGATTCAAATATGTTCTTGTAGTTGTCTGCGCTCTGTCCCGTTGGACAGAGGCATACCCGGTTTCAGATTACACTGCCCCGACTACTGCCAAACAGTTGGTTCGAGAATTTTTCCCACGATACGGTTTACCACGTGTTGTTCACTCAGATAACGGCCAGCCGTTCTCATCCGAATTAATGAAACACGTTTCACTTTTGTTAGGTTATCAGTGGAAATTCCACTGTGTCCGACACCCCGAGGCAGCAGGTCTCGTAGAAAGACATAACCAGATACTGAAAATCAGAATGTCCAAAATATGCAGAGAGAAAGGTGTCGACTGGGTAGTAGCGTTACCCGTTGCACTCTTTTACATGAGAATGGTAGCACACTCTCGAACAGGGCTATCCCCGTATGAGGTGATCTTCGGCAGACCACCGAATATGTGGGGGACGCCCATACCACGCAAAATAACTGATATTGACTGTAATATGCTGACAGATTACTTGGCTTCCTTGATGTCTGCACTACAATCTTGTCGTTCACAGGTAGCTGCAGCCTTTCCCGACAACACTGAGGTGAAACCCCATGACGTTGTTCCGGGTGATTTTGTATTTGTGAGAAATTTCGACCGGAAGACTCAGCTGGAGCCCAGGTGGAAGACACCCAAGTTGGTTCTGCTCACCACAAGGACAGCCGTGAAGATCGAGGGCCGCAAGGGCTGGATTCATTCAAGTCATATCAAGAAATTTCATGGACTATCCTCGGATATAGACATTGTGCCCTGCACTCCCTCACAGACTGATTCAAAACTTCCTTTTGTTGAACAGAATGACTCTGAAAACTACAAACTAAAGCTTAGGCCCAACAAGTCGAGCAATTTGATTGTTTAAGTCCTCTCCAAGGTGAAGCGGTTGAATTGTCTCTGACATGTATCCCATGGACCTGAATAGAGAAAATACCCGGAAAATGTTGAAACGACAGGCGTATTGTAAATCACTGCGTAGCCACTGTATAGTGACATTATTAATTCTGTTTTTATTGAGTCTTTTAATAATTATTACAAGTATATTGTTGCACATATATTACCCTATTTCTAGACATGTTTATAATGTTACTGCTGAACATTCTTTTAGTGACTTACCTCCGCATGAATTGTCTTATAGACTTGCGCTGCGCAATAACACTTTCATTAGTATGTTACATCATTCCCATCAGACTAGTAATGCCACCAATTGTTGGGTGTGTGGCCGACTCCCTCCCTATCAGAATTATGAAGGAGTCCTGCCTTTCTTTCCACATCCATTCACACATAATGGCTCCTGTGGAGCATGGTTTAGTTTAATCAATTCCATAGACTCAGACACAGCAGTTTACCAAGATCATTGGGTATGGGGAAACCTGAACCTAGTTTTACTCAAGGTCTGCTACCCTGACAAGGAGGGTCGTCCCAAAAGAACAGGAACTGATCTAGAAAATGAAGTATATGGATTAGGTAATTTTACACCTAATCTCATGATTCTAAATGTCGTATCCGAAGTTGAACTAGTCTTACCCACCATGTCAGTATTCCCAGCGAAGGGTGAATTGTGTGTAAGAAAGGTTGGTTCCATACATATGGGCCATAGTAAATGCACTACTATAGTAGAATTCAGTGATCAAGGCAAATCTTCATTTAGAGCTTCTCGCCACTCCTACTTTATATGTGGTCAGACTGCATATATGCGTCTACCTCTAGATTGGGATGGTACCTGCTACATTGCATTCCTTTTGCCACCTGTTTTCCTAGCTCCTCCTGATTATTACAGAAATATTCATTTAGTACACAACAGAGAGCGGAGAGATCTCCCCATTGTCGATTACACTGAGACGGCATGGGACAAGTATGTAGATTTTAATAAAGGTATCTTTCCCTATATAGGTACTGTTACTAATAGCAAGCTGATACGTAGATTAACTAGAACACTTGAAGCAGTAGTGAATGAGACTATTTCCGCCTTAGGCAATTTAACGGAAGAGCAGTCTGCTATGCGGATTGTTGTGCTTCAAAATCGTCTTGTCCTTGATGTCATCCTGGCTGATAGGGGCGGAGCTTGTAGGGTCATCGGATCAAGCTGCTGCGTATTCATACCAGAAAATTCGCCATCTGTATATAAAGCCATCACTCGCCTTCATAAGATTGTAAACCAGATACACCAGAACCCAGGCACTTGGACTTGGTCCGGTTGGTTTTGGAATGTGATATCAGCCTGGGGATGGAGAGTTTTATCCTTCCTAGGTATTGGCCTTCTCATACTATTCAGTTGCTGTCTATGTCTACAATGTGGACCAGCGATTTGTGGTCTGTGTGCCACATCGTGTATTCCACCACCAAGATTTCCTTCAAGATCACGGAAGAAGAAAGAAGAACAAATGATGCTACATGAACAGATCAATGGATTGATGAAGATTGATATCTCTTAACGGGCAAGTAGGGGACAAGGAGGGAATGTGGAAATGTGGATTTTCCTGGTCAGTTATGTCCCCTATCTTGGACCCCAGCGGTTCTATGTGCATGTCACAAGTACATGTATGTTCCCTCCAGTTCCAGTTATGAAGACGCAAACACATGTGCGTCCATCTTCAACATGTCCTCTGTCAGATCCGCCATGAATAGGCCGGATATTCCATTCCTAAATATGAAAGGCCACCGGCTTTATATGGTTCACTTATGCCATTTTACAGTCCAGGCAAGTAGGCCCTGATTCTGTCATCAAACTCCTCTTGCCTTCTGCCTCTGAAAGCTTCAGTCTGAGCCTGCATCTGTGACCATGAACTTTGTCTCATTCTCTGCGCGGCTCACGAAGCCTGACATCAGCCTATTCTCTGCCAAGAACTGTATTTCACCTTCGAATTATCTGCTTCACTCCTTAGCCGATGCATTCCTGTCTAGCAGCTTAAGTAAACATTCCTCCAGCTACTGAGCAAAGGCTCGGCCTCTCTGTCCTCATGCAAGTAATTCATAGCCCTGTTACCAGGGAATATTCCTACCCCCTCGCATTCAGTGTAGACACTTAGACGCTTGTACACGCACGCACAGTCAGTATAGAATAGATTCTGTCCGAGAGTCCTTCTTTTGTGGATAACATAGTTCTTTAAACATAGGATGTTAGATATGATTTGGGATTAGGTTGACTTGACCCCCCAGACTTTTCGTCTCCACATGTAGAGCTAAATGTCAAGTCCCCTTCACCCCCTAGTTACACGTCAATTACACGTCATGCTGCTGCGCGCGCATCTATGCCAAGTATTATCTTATAGATCCACCTATATATGACATCATAACCAATTATGTTCCTTTTTACTCCTTATTACACCCATTTTCGGTTACGCAGGTAAAACGTCAATTTCCTTATCAATTGTTACGCCTACTGCATTCGCTTCATTGTAATGTATGTACTATAAAAGTTATTTCTTGTCAATAAAGTATGTACTTCACTTCCTGAACCCCCGTGGTGATGGAACTTGGAGCATCCGATTATAATCGATCATTGGAATAAAGCCCATTCCGAACCTCTAATATCACGGATTCTGCCTCTCATTTTACTGAGCTATTTTATTATGATTCTGTATCAAATTCAGTCCCGGTAAAGGAATTTTATTTACCACATAACTACTGATACACTCAATCACTCACCCTTACAGCTAGAAACACATTCACTCACTCCTCTAAACAGTAACACATACACTTACTACCTAGAAACACAGCCTGTAACTTACTTATACAGCTTCTTTCATACATATTCAGTATTACATACAGGGACTGAGACAGTCACTTACACACCCGAACAGGCACTCGCGTAGCCACTTACTCACTGTTACAGACACTCAGATACCCATTTACCCACCCATATAGATAATCAGACACCCATTCATACACTAAGCAGACTACGACACACCCAGTCAAACACGGCTATATACACTGTCACACCCAGGCATACACTGATGCAGATATTAATACACCCAGGCACATACTCATCCATATACTGACACACCCCAGCACACACTGATGCATACACTGATACAGATACATCTAAGCACATACTCATGCATACAATAACATACCCAGGCATGCACTGATGCATACACTGACATACAAAGAGCACACACTTATTTATACACTGTTACACCCAGACACACACTGTTCTATACACTATAACACTCAGGAACACACTCATGCAGACACTGAGACACCCAGACACATACCGATGAATACACTGACACAGCCAGTCACTCAGCCATACAGCTAGTTATACACACAATCACCTAATCATTTAGGCATGCATGCCGTTATATGCTCACCCTTTGAGTCACTGACAGAGCCACGCATTGACTGATACAGCTAATCAAATACACATCCACTCACTCAGCCATATAGTCACTTACACACCTACAGTCATTCACACAGTCACTTACTCACCCATACAGCAACTTACACAGTTACTCACTCACTGAGTCACTCAAGGAGCCACTGAATCACTTATAAAATCACACACACAGCCATTCAATCATCCATAGAGCCACTCACACTCAGTGTATCCCTCATACAGCTACTCACGCATGCACTCACTAACTCATACAGTCACAAATACAGCCATTCAGTCACCCATACAGCCACTCACACACCCAGTATCACACTCAAAAAGGCCGCTGAAGCTCTCAGTCTCTCAGCCATATAACCCACTCACATAGCCAGCTACTCACTCATAGAGCCTCTGTCACAGCCACTCAATCACTGACACAGACATTCACACACCCACCCACTCGCCCAGAGAGCTACGCAGTTACCTAGTCTCTCACTCATACAGCCACTCACACACCCTGTTAGTCACCCATACATCAATTCACACACTGAGTCACTCACTTCTACAGATACTCACCAACCCAGTCTTTCACTCATACAGCCACTACATACCCACTCACAGTAGCGGCCGGTGGTGGGTGTGCTTTGGGTCGGTGGGGCAGGTCGGGGTGGAGCAGGGTGGGGGTAGTAAACTATGGAATACAACCCAACGGAGGTAAGTAAACAAATAAATAAATAAAACTAATTTCATTGCGCGTGCTGCATTGCAAAATGCGATGCAGCGCGTTCAGCGAAATTCGTTTTATTTATTTATTTGTTTACTTCCCTCCATTGGTCCGTATTCCATAGTTTACTACCCCCCAACCTGCTCCACCCTTGCCCCGCCCCACCGCCCTGCAGCACTCCCATCAACGGCTGCTACTGCCCACTCAGTCACCCACACTGGCACTGACACACTCTTTCTTATACATACACACAATTCATACCATGAAAGATGGCTCTAACGAGAATCTTTTTTGTTGTTTTTTAACACAACTTTTTTTAGTTTTTTAACATTTTGTTTTTCGGGGTTTTTTTCAGAAGTAAAATAACAACTTGAAAATATATTAGCTGAAGAAACTCGAAAATAGGGTAACAAGTGTAATTTTCGCAATAATAAAAATGAAACAAAAATGAACAGGTGTTGTTCTGTGCTGCTTTCAGAACTGCAACAACTGATTGTTCCACCACTGTGAGGACTTGTCTGCACTTCAACCAAAATATATCCTATTCTTCTTAGTTCTGAGTACTTCTCTGGGAGATGTTGCTCCACTTTGATAGGAACTGACTCTCCTGGTGTAATTGGAGTTGCATAAGAAGTAGCTGGATCTCCTGCCCTGGGCTCTTACTGAGCTCTTTTCAACTCTTTGCTGTGGTATGTCTTCAGGCGGGTCAAAATACTTGTAGTCCCACACGAATACATTTTAGATTTTCACCTGGAAAGAGTCTTTTTGCAGAATAAGCACTTCACGTGCTTGGCCACTGTTTTTCTTCCTGGAGGGGATAGTAAAGAAATCCCAGGGAATGGATTGTCACTTTGCTCGGGGTTCCTCCTTAGAAGAATTGTCCTCTTCAGGGTGTGGCTCCTGCGGCTCACTTCCACCAGATGCCATTTTAATTTTGAAATCACAACAAACCTCAATCAAATACATGTACAATATTGGAAAATAGACCAGAGTACCAAAGATGCTTCCAATTTCTCCATTGGAATTGTGAAAAAGAGAAAACTAGGTGGTGACCTCCCTTCTAGAATAAATAAAAGTGTGTTGTCCAATTAAATTCCTTTATTCCGTAGTCATATGATATTTGCGAACGTGAACGTATTCACGATAATGGGAAATAGAATAAAACAGTGTTCAACCATAAAATTTCTTAGGAAAATCTCACATTATATTTTATATTTGTAAGCTACTGATCACAAACATTAATTACAATATGTGCATATATGTTATTTAGACTTTCTAAAAATCACCCCAATTTTGCGAATATCCATGTTAGCAAAATATATGTATTGCAACTCTTCACAACAAATTTGCGAATATTAAAAAAACTATTTTAAAAAAGGCTTCTAGGTACATCTGTTTCAATGCTGAAGAAAATGATATCACGTTCCTGACACCCAAGAAAATCAGGACATCTCCCTCAAACAAGCACTTGCTTCATGTAGTTAAGAAGATGTTTTCTTGTTTGGTGAAGATCTACTTCTTGCTAGTCTCATTGTCTTCTGTACAGAAGGATTCATGTTATCACATATTTCTGGATGAAGACCCAGGACAAAACAATCATACTGCCAAAATTCACACACGATCATTGGAGACATTTCCTCATGATCCACTACACAACTGTAGTATAGAATCTACAATAGATATTTACCAAAAAAGGTAGCACTTATTAATTAAGCAGTAGAAAGTACTCCTGCTGGGTCCACATTTTGTACAAAGCTGTGGACTTTTGGTGGATAAAGGGGCAGGTGAGGTTCTGTTCTGGTGCAGTCACTCACACAGCTATTGCTATACTCATACAGATACTCATACACCCATTCACACACCCATTTTGCCACTCTTACATCTACTCACAGACCCCAACAGTCATTCATATACCAACTCATCCACTCACACACCCACAAAACCACTCACACACCCACTCACCAAACCATACAGCCACTCACTCACCCACTCTCTGAGCTATGCAGCCACTCACACACCCACTCTCAAAGGTTAAAGATTGGTGTTAGGTAATACAATTTAAAAAAACTAGAAATCCAGTAAAAAGATACAAATGTTCCAGGATTCATTATAATTTGGAAATAGCATTTAAAAGAAGTAGAAATTTATTGAAAAAAACAAAGGTTACAGGGACTTTATAGTTAGGCTCAGATTTCACTCACACAAAACCAGTGAAATTCAGCAGTTATAGTTACCTGAATGAATTATAATTTACACCCCTGCATGGCACTGCTTATGACCTCAAATATTACATCACTCATGACATGGTCAGTGACATTACTGATGACATCTCAAATGACATCACTGATGATATTATCTATGGAACAACTCACTTACCCACTCACTTACCCACACACCCACTCACATACCCTTTCACAGACCCTTATATCTACTCATTTACCCACTCACTCATGCATAGAGCAACTCACACTGCCATTTTTCTACTCATACAGCCACTCACACAACCACTCACTCACCCATACAACTACTTACACAACCACTTATACACCCATAGAGCCACTCACACAACCACACACTCACCCATACCGCTTCTCATTCCCTCACTTATTTTCCTATACAGCCACTGACAACCACTCACTCACCCATACACCAACTCATACGCCCACTCATTCACCAAAATAGCCACACACATACATCCTGTTATACACCCAAACAACCACTCAGACACTGAGTCTTTCACCTAAACAGCCACTCCCACAGCCACATACTCACCCATACAGCTACTCACTCACCTACTTACTTACCCACACAGCCACTAACACAGTCGCTCTCTCCCATACAGCTACTCACTTACTCATACAGCCATTGCCATACCTACCCACTCACTCATACAGCTACTGACACACCCACTCACTCACCTATACAGTCTCTCACATTACCACTCATGCACCCATATACCACTTACACACCTACTCACTCACCCACACAGCCAATGAATCAGCCACACACTCACCCACCCATACAGCTACTCACAGACCCACTTATTTTCTAATACAGCCAGTCACACACTCACTCATACATACAGCCACATACACACCTACTCACACATAGATACAC
Source organism: Triturus cristatus (assembly GCF_964204655.1). NCBI lineage: Eukaryota > Metazoa > Chordata > Amphibia > Caudata > Salamandridae > Triturus > Triturus cristatus. The sequence continues at coordinate 318,406,618 of NC_140589.1, read as the reverse complement.
AGAGTTACACAGACACTCACATAATCTATGTTTAAAAATTGAATCACTCATTAGTACTACACAAACTATATTAATTTAACTTTTGTGGGACCTTAGTACATATATGTTTAACACTCATAAACTTTGAAAAAATACTCAGAATCAGTGACATCATTTGAGATGTCATGAGTGATGTCATAAGTTTTGTCACTGACCATGTCATGAGTCATGTAATATGTGAACAGTGCATTGCGGGGGCATATATTATAGTTAGCTCAAGTAACACTAACTGCTAAATTTCTATGGATTTGTATGAGTGAAATGTGAGCCTAACTATAACGTCCCTGTAACCTTTGTTTTTTCTGTGTATATATATATATCAAACAGGGACCACTTTGTGAAAGTAATCAGAGGACACAGCGGGGAGCTTGCAGGAAATCCCTTTTAATCACAGCTTAAAGCATGATGATTTTGTTGTGGTGTGCCTTCTTCAGATACTTGCTGACAACTAGGTTACACCCAACCATCCTTTGTATATTCTATGACCTTCCCATTGGTGGGAGTTGAGCTGGCCCCTCCTCATTGTAATGAGTCACAGCTGCAGTCTTGTGTTATTGACTACAGCTATTTCCAGTTCGGTACCCAACTCTTTCATCAGACCCAGGGTACTTCAATGGGGAGCACCTTCGCGCCTAGCCTGGCATGTTTATATATGTCATCCTTTGAAGAGCTTAAGATTTTCCATTCTGATAACCCATATGTCTCCAACATCTTACTGTGGAAACGGTTTATAGATGATATCCTTATCCTTTGGAAGGGAGACTCGACTAAATGCAATGAATTTTGCATCTGGATCAATACCCTTAATCCATTTCTCAAATTCACCAACACAATTTCTACGAGCGAGATTCCATTCCTTGATCTCCTCCTCAGGTTGGAAGCAGGGACAATTTCCACCACTATCTATCGGAAACCCACTGACAGAAATAGCTTATTGCTATTTAGCAGTCACCATCCCAAAGCACTCAGACAAAACCTACCAGTTGGCCAGTTCCTTCGCATTAAGAGGAACTGTAGCACCCTTGGTGACTATAAAAAGGAAGCTAATATCTTAAAACAAGATCTGTATCAACGTGAATATCCTAAACAGGTGATTTCTGACGCCTACAAAAGAGCGAGAAATAACAACCGAGAGGGCCTCCTGGAGGATAAGACTAGAGAAACAGACACAAATATCACGTGTGTTACCACATATACCCCTGATTCTAATCGATTGAGGAAAATCATTAGGAAGAATTGGGGTGTTCTCAATACTGGGTCACTGACCTTCTCCACACCCAGATTTGCCTTCAAACGCACGAACAACATAAAAGATATGTTGATCCATACCAGACCGCAGAAACCTCACAATTTGACACAAAACACACTTTGGGACTTACCACCAGTCCAGGGACACTTCCCCTGCGGATCATGTTCCACGTGTCCCCAAACCAAGGTTACCAAACTACTGAATCTCCCTAATGGCATTTGTTGGCGGTTGAAGGTACATACCAACTGCAACACAGCCAACTGCATTTACCTGATTAGGTGCACCTGTAATCTCGTCTACATAGGGATGACTACTAGACAAGTAAAAGTACGCATAATGGAACATAGGAGTACTTTCAGATGTGCTAAGACCAACACCAAAATGATGACTCATTTCACAGAAATACGACATCCCCCTGAGTCTTTCGAGTGGTACGTCTTGGAAGCACACCAGGGCATGTCAAAAGACACCTTGTTTCGCCTTGAACAACGGTGGGTCCTTAGACTGTCCTGTGATAAAATGTGTCTCAATGAGGACATACCTTGGAGCCTTCTCACTTAGAACAAGATAAAAATAAAAAAAAATAAAAACCAAATCAAAAGAACGATCCTACCAGTTTAAAAGACTTGGTTTTCTGTACAACACTACCTTGCCTTTATTAGTCTTTTTGAGAAGGTTGCACTTCTTCTTCTCCCTTCCCTCTTTATTCAGCGCAAGGGTATTGTTCTGTGAGAATTAGTTACTAATTATAAGCCCTGACTCGTACATCTGTGGCTTTTCACAATTTAAGACCCGTATTTGTCATCTCTTTTTGCTCAGGAATTTTTGCTGTACATGCGGTTGTTAATTAAATAAATAACCAAATATTTTTACTCTATTTTATAATTTTTTTAATTTTTACTTGGACAGCGTATTAATTTCCTTGTTGGGGTGTCCTGGATATATTGAGGCTCTCTCCATTGCCATACACCCGTTCTGACATACATTAGGTACTTTTCTTTACTAACGATCGATATCCATGATCGTGCGGCCCTGTTTGGCCTCCATGCGATCACATGACCACCAGGGGGTCATGTGACTACTGCCCCAATACGGCGTCAGCGGGTTGTGAGTGTTCTAGCGTTTTCACTGGTACCGGCACCTTTCTGAACCACGCCCACCCCGACCTCCAACCTTTAACAGTGCGGGGCTCTCCAGCTCCTCTACCAGACCGTTCGGACCGGTAGCGCCGCCGGAGTAGGATTAACTTTGTGACTCTACCGAGTGAACCGTGAGTAATGAGTTTGCGTTCTCTTAAACGCCTTCACGCTCCTGCCTCTCGTTCCCCATGATGTTTACCGCTACGTTTGGGCAGTATTCTCCATTGGCAAGTAAGCGTTCCTCTCTTTATATTGGTGAGATAGCGATACCGGGTGTGTGTCTTTTGCTACTTGCTATGCTACATGGCTACCCTTCCGGGAGCTTTGTTGAGATCTCCATAGCCTCTTTAGCAACCACAATGGTGACATGATCATCATATTAACAAGTCCACCTTCCGTTGCTATTTGCTATACCTTATTAGCCATTCTTTGCACCCCACCTCATTTTATTATCCAAGGGGTCGTGTACTTTTGCCTCAGATCTTCTGGCTTTTGAATTGATTTGGACAACTTTATGTTTATCTGTTTTATTACTCTCCTGCAGTATTTCTTGTTGAATTAATATGTTCTCATCATATAGTAGGACACTAGAATTCAGTGTCGACGGCGACCGGTACTGTTATGGCCCGGACCATTAATAACAAGGGTGAGGATTTCCTGATGTTTGATAGTGACATTGTTCACACCACTCTCTCCCCTCTCCCCCCTCCCACGCGTTTTTATTACTGACCTGCTGTGACACTCATGACATCATCTTCATCATCTGAATAAGCTTCGATCTATTGACGAGAGTTTGGCTGCATCAAGCATGTCACTGCCCATGGGCCCATTGCATGCGTGTGATGCACTGTCACCTGCTGAATCAATATTATTGATTTGATTTTAATGATATCACATTGCTTTATCTTTGACTGTTCTAACTGTTTTTATCTTTACAGGTTATATTTGATTAACTTGATTGACACCAGAGGTACCCCCACATTTTTTAGGGTGCTGTAAGGGTGGTCACTTTTCACTCCATGTGTTGGGTGCCCACCACTCAAAAATGTGTAGGTAGTTTTCCAATTAGGTCCTGAGGAATTGCCATCGAACAGATAATAGGGCAAGAAACATGTCGACCTCACACTTTAGCGTATAATATCACAACATAGGGTGACCATACGCGATTTATTTACTTTTAATTAGGGGAAGAACCAACTTCATTAAAATTATTTAGATTGGAATATTTTTCCCTATTTTAACTTCACTATACACTTTCACGTTCACCTACACTGAGACCCTTACTTGCACTTCACCTGTCGGCTTCGGAATAAAGATCTCCGTTAAGTAGGCCCCATCACGGGTGCCTGATCGGGCATTGCAGCACAGGCCCGAGTAGGAGCAGACCCGATGATGAAGCAAGACACCTTCTTGTCAGGTGTGTGAGGGTCTTTTTCCAACAAGGAGATCACTCTCCTGCATTATACTGGTGGTTACTCTACAGTTAGGATCTGTCTTTTGTCTTTTTTCTTTCTGTTAGGAACTGCATACTCATTGTCTATACACTATTGACTACAGCTCCCAGCATACACCACAATGGGTGAGCACCACCAGCGGGGCCCAAATGTTCTCAAAGTGAGAGCTGTTAGTTCATGACAAAGGGGGGCTTTGGGTCGAAGGTATAGCCCAGATAAATAGATTGTCCTGGATTTCCTTGGGTCCCCAACGTCCGCCCCAATAACGAGATTCCGCCGGGCCCTGAAACTCTGTTGCAATGAACGCGCTTCTCCGCGAAGTCACGGACTGCTCCTGGCACCGTCCGCTTGCTTGGCCCAATCTCAAGGTGGTCCGAGGCTATCCAATATCTTGGAGAGAGAAGCCACATGTGCTAGCAAGGCCCAGGACACTTGTAGGACGGGTCCTCTACCACGCTCCTGGGAGGCACGTAAAACATCAAACAGGGACCACTTCGTGAAAGTAATCAGAGGACACAACGGGGAGCTTGTAAGGAAACCCCTTTTAATCACAGCTTAAAGCATGATGCATTTCGGCGTGGTGTGCCTTCTTCAGATGCTTGCTGACAACTGGGTTACACCTAACCCTCCTTTGTACATTCTACGTCCCTCCCATTCTTGGGAGTTGAGCTGGCCCCTCCTCGTTGTAATGAGTCACAGCTGCCGTCTTGTGTGATTGACTACAACTCCCAGCATACACCACAACGGGTGACTACCACCAGCAGGTCCCAAATGTTCTCAAAGTGAGCGCTGTTCATGTCAAAGGGGGGCTTTGGGTCAAAGGTATAGCCCAGATAAATAGATTGTCCTGGATTTCCTTGGGTCCCCAACGTCCTTCCCCAATAACAAGATTCCACCGGGCCCTGAAACGCTGTTGCAATGAACGCACTTCTCCGTGAAGTCACGGACTGCTCCAGGCAGCGGCAACTTGCTTGGCCCGATCTCAAGGCGGTCCGAGGCTATCCAATACCTTGGAGAGAGAGGCCACATGTGCCAGCAAGGCCCTGGACACTTGTAGGACGAGTCCTCTACCACGCTCCTGGCTCCTATATATGCAACGAGAAATAAAACGTGCTGAAATTTTACCAGCCTGCTCTGTCGGTGTCCGGTTTTAGAAAGGGAAACTGGAAATTGGAGTCCATATATATATACATATCATGCTTTGACAACGACCAGTGAGGTCGAAATGCGTCAGTATAAATAAACAACAAACAATTTACCCTGGAGTGTGGGCTTCCTTGCAAACGCAGCGGCGCAAGCAAAATGCTTCATATATATATATATATATATATATATATCTATCTCTATCTATCTATCTATCTATCTATCTATCTATCTATCTATCTATCTATCTATCTATCTATCTATCTATCTATCTATCTATCTATCTATCTATCTATCTATCTATCTATCTATCTATCTATCTATCTATATATATATATATATCAAAGGTTTTTAAATTCTAATTTGTAACTATAACGTCCCTGAAACCTATGGTTTTTTCATTGAATTTCAAAGGTTTTTAAAATGATAATTTGTAACTATAACATCCCTGAAACCTATAGTTTTTTTTATGAATTTCAAAGGTTTTTTAAATGCTAATTTCTAATTATAATGTTCATTAAACGTATGGTTTTTTCAGTGATTTTAAATTATCATTCAATTTTCAACCTGGTGAAAACAGGCGATATCGCCAGTTTTCCAGCAATAGCTTCCGCAAAGAAAAATTGCCACAAATGAGAGCAACAACTAACGCAAATAATATGCAGAGTAGGTGTTCCTGTACAAAAATAACACCTCCAGATATTTTCAACGAGCAGCCAACTCTGCGGTGCGATCCAAAAACAGGTGATAAGCTGCGTTAGCAGTATGAATGTACCATCTGCCTTTTACTGGTGTAAAGTAGGACGACTACCTACAGTGTGAAAGGGAGCTCAGCCCACAATCACATCTGAAGATCAACACATGTCATAGAGCTACGGATCATGCACCTCCGACACCCAAGAAGGCCACAAAACCCACTGCCACCACCCACAGGACCTCCCCCAGACCACTCCCCCTACTACCACTGCGGCAGCGCACAACAGGACGGTGGACCTTCAAAAAACGGCATGGCCTCTCAGCCACACAATAGCTGAATGCTGCGAGATGTGGCAACCAAACATAATAATACTCACAATACCAAGTGTAGCGGTGATGTGCTGGACAGACCTCACTATGCAGAGCACAAAACTCTCCATGTGTACATATACTGCTGGTGCTTGTAGTGTTGTGGACAGTGGACGCAACCATGTTACCACAGGCAGTGGGGACGATCTCAGTCATGTACCTGCATCGTCATCTCCTGTAAGCAGAAGCGCAGTGGGCTGGTCCAACACACGCCACTCCAGCGTAGAAGTGTGAATAAATAGGCCTGGGACTCTGGGCGTGGTGGTTCACTTGTATGAAGGCCAACGCGTCTGCCAGAGCAGCGGCCCTCACCCTGCCACATGGCTGCCGCCATGACCGTGGGCCTCCTTGACAAAGGCCCTCTGAGAACACAGCGGCAAAGCACTGCAGACTTATGTCTGTACAGACTACTGCCTTGGATCTACACTGTGGACAGCAGGGATCACAATTCAGATGGAGTGGCAATTGCAGATGACGCAGTCCAGTAGGTAAGACACATTGGTCCCAGTGCGGCTCGCTTGGGCCACGCATCATCGCAGACTGCGTACACGCTGAGCGCCAGAGGTACCACTAACTCAGTGCACCACAAGTCAACGCCACATGGCCTTATTAAGGCAGAATTTATTAGACAACTGACATTGCTACCAGTGCGGCCTGCTCGGACCACGCATCATCGCAAGAGTCCAGCAGGCAACTAACTACAGCGTCCCTGAAACCTACACAATATCCTTTTAGTATCCTTGCTTCAAGAACTTCTTTTATATCAGTTATAGCTTTACTACAATGACCAAATTCATCTTGCCAAGTCCAAATGAACACTGAATGGCAGTTTACACTGCGGACAGCAGAGCTCATATTTCAAATTCAGTTTTGATTTATTAAATACAGAGTGAACTGTACTCTATGTCCTCTGATTTTGTCAGGAGGAAGTGACAAAAAGCATTCCTCGATGTCTGAGCTCACTACTGCCTTCGATCTACACTTCGTACAGCAGGGCTTACAATTCAGATCAAGTCGCGAATGCAGATGACGCAGTCCAGTAGGCAAGAGACATTGTTCCCAGTGCGGCCGGCCCACACTAAGCATCATCGCTGGCTGCGCACACGCTGAATGCTTCAGATGCCCCTACCTCAGGGCAGCACAAGGCATGCACCTCTTCTGATATAATATTTTGTGTATAATTTCACATCTGCTGTCCTACCTCAGTGTATCACAAGTCATGAACCCTTTACGATAGAATCTTTTCTGTACGATTTCATATCTGGTACCCTTCCCTTACTGCAGCACAAATCATTGACCCTTTATGATTGAATCTCTGTGTCTGATCCAATGATTACTGTTGTACTTGTTGCCAGCACTACCCATTCCCGGAGGGTTGGCTTACAATCACCCCACACACATCCACAACAGACGTCACTGGACATGTGACCCTGGTAATAAAAAGGAGTCGAGCGCACGTGCCCGTACCCAGTTCCACTATCTATCTGTGTCTGTGTGTTCATTATGTATGCAACATGCTGCCCCTAGGCCCTACCACATTACATAGTGCTCTGAACAGCGTATGCAACCATCTTACCTTTGACAGAGGGGGATAACTTTAGTTATGTAACTGTGTCTCGGTCATTGTACAAGTACGTACGTAGAGACTGCATCATTAGAGTACTGCAAGCAGAGTGTATAGTGAATTTATAAGTGCATGAGGATCATCGCAGTGATTGTATAAGTACATATGTTGGCGCAGCCTAACTCCGACAACGAGCTTGTCTCTAATTGGCTGCCCTCCAGGTGTCAAAAACCGAAAGTTCACCTTTCCATGGCCCTGTATTGCTATAGCTGCAACACTCCACTGAATGTGCAATAAACATTAATATCCACACAGATGTCTCATGTCCACCATCTGTCTTGTGTGGAACTATGGATGAATATAGGGTCAGTAATTCCCCATACCTTCCATGTTGGCCATATTGTTGGACTTGGCTCACAGAGTGACACTTTGGCTTTTGCAACCCGGGTGACGGTAGGACTCCAACACGGACACCCGCATTGCCACAGCCTCTCCCTCACTGCTGGTATATACCCGCACCACCCCATCCAGCACAGGCGTCACAGGACACGTGGCCCTGCTAATATAAAAAAACGGACGCACGTGCACTAGGCCATTTTAGTTAAGCTTTCTATAGCCCAAAGCCAACTAAAAATTAGCCCAAACTAGCCCAATATTGCTACTTTAAGGAAGGAGGGGCAGGGACAGCGTCAAGCAGGCGGTGAATGCACTGGAATTGATGTTGTAGCAGTATGCCAAGTAAATATTTGTCTAATAAAGCGCTTTATCATACTACTTTGCTGGAGCGGTGTATGTATATTTAATATATGCTGGCAACCAGCACAAACCAAAATTTTACCACACAACCGGAAAAACATAGTCCAATTGTGCGTGATCTAGCCCAATCTGGCAACACTGATGCCACAGTCACTCCCTCTCGGCTGGTATACACCCACACCACACCCATCCAGCACAGGCGTCACAGGACACGTGACCCTGCTAGTATAAAAGACCGGGTGCATGTTCACTACGCCATTTTAGAGTTTAGAATACATGGCCTCACTTCTCACTGAGTTAGTAGCACCACAAGCATTGAACAGGTGTACAACCTGCGCTGATGATAGGTGCACTAGTATGTCCTCTGCTATGGTCATATCAAGACTCAGTACCCAATGTGAGACCTATTACCTTTCAAAACGGAGCTGCATGATGTGGAGGGTGCCATGACCGCGAAAAGGTGAGCAGTGAGGCCTGGGTGCCCAGCGGCGGGCAGATAGCTCTGGGTGATGGGAGTGCATGGGGTGCAGCAGCCTGGATGCAGAAAGGCTGCACAGCGATTTAGTCGTACGCAGTCATATATACACTGCCATTACTTTTTCTTATTGCATTTTGAACAAGTTTTCCAATAGAAGGGCAGTTTTTACAGTCGGCCAAATGTCCGTCGCTCCCACATCTGTAGCAAAGTATTTGAGTATTTCTTTTTTCATACTTTGTACCCTTAAATTTACCATCAAATTTTGACAAACTTACCTTTCTCTGTTTTTTTCTAAAGAGGTAAGGTGTGTTGGGAGCATCGAAGCATGCAGACACGAGCGTGACATTCCTCTCACAGCTCGTGGCTGCCTCGCGTCACTTTGGAAATGTTATGTTTTGAATGTGAGAAGGTTGAGAGGTAGAAGTTAACAGGGGTTCAGTCATTCTTGCTTTATACTTGCTGCTTACAAAACATGTTCTGAGGATTAAACCACATCAAGAGAATTACTGTCTCTGTCTTTTCATTCCTGCATACTAGTATTTCCTACATTTACTAATTCTGTACTATCTTCCAGATGTGGGAGCTTGAGGGTGCACTATGTCCTGGCACGTGTTTGGAGACACACTGGTGACACAAAGGTGAGCTGCGAAGATTTTCTCCAGTGTCACTCTCTCACTCTCTCTCTCTCTCTCTCTTCCTCTCTCCTTTGATGGACGCATGACGCACAATCTTATCTTGCTTTTTATCTAACAGACTCTGATTCACAAATTGACGTTTCCCCCAACACCACCAGAGCTGAACACGTGTAGAACCTGCAATGATGCATGGCCATCCTGGCAATCAACACCCATTCTGAATTGTGAGCTCCATTGACCGCGTGTACTGAGGCTGAGGAGGCTCCTTCGGCACGTGGTCGACTCTCTTCAACACACGCCGGTGGCGGAAGGTGAGCAGAGAGGCTTGTTTGCGCAGCAGCGGGTACTCAGCTCTGGCCAGTGGGAGTGGATGGAGTGCAGCATCCTGAATACGCAGCTGTAGCTCTGGATAGTGGGAGTGCATGGGGTGCAGCAGCCTGGGTGCGCAGCGACTGTTATACACCTCTGGGCAGTGCAAGGGTATGGGCTACAGCAGACTGGGGACCATAATATCAAGAACGGCGATAACATTATCACCGCTTTAGCGGCAGGAAACTGTAGCTAAAGCGGCAATAAGTGGCTTGATAATATGCCCTTGAGAATTCCCATAGAAGCCCAGGTTCTGGTGTGAAGGACATCAAACCTGGGATTCTATGGGAATTCCCAAGGGCATATTATCAAGCCCCTTATCGCTGCTTTTGTGGCAGTTTCCTGCCCCTAAAGCGGCGATAATGTTATTGCCGTTCTTGATAATATGGCTGTGGGTGCGCAGCGGCTGTTAGACACCTCTGGGCAGTGGAAGTGGATGGGATGCAGCAGCTTGGGTGCGCAGAGCCAAAACAGAGAAGTACGCGTGTGCAATTGCATATAGTCTGCAATTACTAATTCTATACTATCTTTCAGATAACTAAACTTGAGGGTGCAGTATGTCCCGGCACGTGGTTGGAGACACACCGGTGACACAAAGGTGAGTTGGGAAGATTTTCTCCAGTGTCAACACTCCCTCTCCATCTCTTCCTTTCTCTCTCTCTCACACTTTCTCTCTTTCTCTGTCTCTTCCTCTCTCTCTCATTCTTTCTTTCTCTCACTTCCTCTCTCTCTCTCTCTCTCTCTCTTCCTCTCTCTCACACTGTTTGTCTATTTTCCTCTCTCTCACACTGTTTCTTTCTCTCTTCCTTGTATCTCACTCTCTCTTTCTTTCTTTCTTTCTTTCTTTCTTTCTTTCTTTCTTTCTTTCTTTCTTTCTTTCTTTCTTTCTTTCTTTCTTTCTTTCTTAATATCTCTCTTCCTCTCTCTCACTCTTTGTCTCTCTCTCTTTCTCTCTCCCTCTTTCTCCCTCTCTCTTCCTCTCTCTCTCTTCCTCTCTCTTACACTGTTTCACTATTTCTCTCTTCCTCTCTCTCACTCTTTCTCTCTCTCGCCTCTCTTTTTCTCTCTGTCTTCCTCTCTCTCTCTCTTTCTCTCTCTCACACTATTTCTCTCTTTCTCTGTCTTCCTCTTTCTTTCTGTCTTCCTCTCTCTCTTTCTCTTTTGCTCTCTTTCGCTCTCTCTCTTCCTCACTCTATCACTCTCTCTCTCTTTCTCTCTCTCACACTGTTTCTCTCTTTCTATCTTCCTTGTATCTCACTCTCCCCCTTTTTCTCTCTCCTTTGCTGGACGCATAACGCACCATCATATTTTTCTTTTTGTCTTGCAGGCTGTGATTCACAAATTGTCGAGGGATGACTAGCCATGGCTGTACATAGTTTTATTTGTTGTTGTTTTCTGTTAATAAAATATTTTACACACATAGTTTTATTTGTTGTTGTTTTGTTTTAATAAAATGTTTTATATGTAAATCCATACATGACTAAGATTCTTATTTGTCCAACCTCAAAAGCATCTTTTTTATTAAAACTGCAAGACCAGCCGATTTGTTAGGCTCCACATTTAAAAGCGTTCCTGTCACGTTTGTTTGTGGGTGGTGAGCAGGTGTGGCGGACAAGCAGCTGCTGCTGGGGGATGTCGGAGTACTGTTGGGTATCTGACCTGCATCATTGTTGCCTCCATTGCATCTCTTCTCAGAGACCTGCAAACCGGCGGCATGGCTCGTAAAAGTGCGGGCCCGAGAAGTCGCCCCGGAAGAGCTCCGAGCACACCAGTGGTGCGCAGAGGGAGACTTGCGGGCCCAAGAAGGTTGTTGACGGTATGCTAGTGATGTGAGAAGAGGGTGCATTACCTGCTTATGTGGGGAGCGTGAAAGGGGTATCTCTCACAAACAGAGCTCCAGTATGTTTTTAGAAATGCCTCGGACAAATGCCAGCTGACGGACTGAATCACAAAATGGCTTTTCAATGCCCCTATAGTAAGACTTATGAACAGTTCGTACCCAGGCTCGTAGAGGGACAACTGCGGCCCGTCCGCTCAACTCACAGAGGCAGAACTACGAGCCATCCGCTCCCTAAGGAACAGCAGCGTAGTAGCTCACAGAGGTACAGGCACAGCAGCACACTAGCTTGCAAACGTAGACAGCTGCGAGCCGACGGACTGGCTTCTAAAGGCACACCTCTGAACTGGTGATGTTAGGCACAGGGAGCGTGAAAGGGTTACCTTCCTACTAGTGTCCTGGAGTGGAAGTCATGCTGCCTGGTGCTCACCTGTTTCTCCTTTATTGTTAATAAATCTTAAACCTTCAATGCGTCCAAATCATCATTACACAGAGCTCCGCTATATTAAATTGCCCCTGGAACCTTTCTTTTATATTTTCACTCGATGCGAGGAACAAGATGGCTGCTAACACTTCCTGGTTTCAAGTGTTAGCAGCCAATTAGAGGACACTTCCTGCATTGAAGAGTTAGCAACCAATCAGAGGCAAGCTCGTGCTCAAGAGTAAGGCACCAACCAGATATTTATATATTTTTTCCCTTTAATATCTCAAAAACTACTGAACGGATTTACACCATTTTAACAAAACCGCGCTTTCTGAACCAAGACCTTTCTCCCTGCCAAATTTGGTGTAACTTCGTTCAGCAGTTCGAGCTGTAGCCGTGTCTAAAGTTTCCTATGGAAAATAACATGGGGAAAACGCGTTTTGGGACCCCCTTTTTTCTCAGCCCCCCTTGATGAATCACCCCCAAACTTTCAGGATAGGAGCTGACCTGGATAGACTTTTTTTCGGCAGAATTTCGCAAAGATTCGTCAAATGACGCCAAAGCTATTAGCAAATCAAAAAATGCTTTTCCTTTGGAAACTAGGTTGTAACTATAATTACCTACTGGTGACCGCCAGTAGGTAATATATATATATTATCTACTGGCGGTGGCCAGTAGATAGTTATAGTTAGGACCGAGTTCCTATAGGAAATCTGAAAATTCTATTTTGAATAACTTTGGCGCCGGTTGACTTATCTTCGTGAAATTTTCAAAACTAGTGGGGCGCTCTGCTCAGCTCCTACCCTTAAAGTCTCCGGGTGATTAGTCAAGTGGGGGCTGAGAAAAAAGGGGGGTCCCAAAACGCGTTTCCCCATGCATTTTCCCATAGGACCTTTAGTCGAAGGTACAGCCCGAACGGCTGAACAGAATTACTTGAAATTTGGCAAAGAGGTAGTCCTCAGGTCAGGCATGTGCCTTTTGCTTAAATGGTGTAAATCCGTTCAGTAGTTCCTGAGAAAATCAAAAGTAAAATCACATATATATCTGGGCGGAGCCTAACCACACATCTCATCGTGAGATCTGATTGGGTGTCAGCACTTCATCCAAGAAGTGTTGGCAGCCATCTTGGGACCAATATACATGATAGCACCTCATTAAAAAGCATTGCAGTTAATAGAAGGTTTTAAGACTTTAGTTACATTATAAATCATTTGTTGATGGTACCATACTCATTTTCGGAATTGTGGTGTCTTCTAAGGTGATTTAACCATGTGAAAAAGTCTTCTGCTGTGATATCATGAATCATGTTTGAGAGAAAACTATTTTCTCATGCTTTTCCCACAGAGGTTTGGAAGGTGATCTATGAGCTAACTGAGAGCATATTTTCTGTAAATTCACATTATCTTTCTCAGTCATGTGAGAATGAAGTCCGACATTCTCAGTAAAACATGTACATCCAACAAGGGCAGAGACTGTCAGTTGATTCCTTTGTGTTCTACTGCAGCTTCCCAGAGTGTTCTAAAGAACAACTAGAGCGCTAACAGTCCTACTTATGACAAACGTATGGCACACCTGAAGCCATCTTGGTTGGAATAAAGTGGTAATTCTTAAAACATTTAATATAAAAAGGAACAAAATGAGGGGGTTCATTTTGCCATAGAAAGTATGATTAGTGCTGCAGAAAGAAAAATTAGGGCACATTTTGACTTCTCAAATCCTCTTCTATGTCATAAAAAAATTCTGACATGCAGACTGAAACATGCACTTTGAATACCAGCAGCAGACTTCCCTGGTGAGCAGTAGCTTTACTACAGTGATCTAATGAGCAACTAGAGTGCTAACATTCAGAATTTATGGCAAATGTGTGACACATCTGAATGCCTTCTTGATGGAACCAAGTAAAAAACTGAAAGTATTTCCTACTGAGGAGACTGCAGTAAATGAGGAAATTAGGAAACTTCATAACAAATAAATCTCCCAAGATGGCCACCAGAGACAAAAGAGCCCAAATGTAGCCCAAATATCACCCAGATGTAGCCCAAGTATAGCCCAATGACAGAATTTCCCAGAGTGTTCTAACGAACAACTAGAGCGCTAGCAGTCTTACTTATAACAGAAATATGGCACACCTAAGGCCATCTTGAGTGGAATAAAGTGGTAACACTTAAAACATTTAATTTACAAAGGAACAAAATGAGGGGGTTCATTTTGCCATAGAAATTATGATTAGTTCTGCAGAAAGAAAAATTAGGGCACATTTTGACTTCTCAAATCCTCTTCTATTTTATAAACAAATTCTGACATGCAGACTGAAACATGCACTTTGAATACCAGCAGCAGACTTCCCTGGTGAGCAGTAGTTTTACTACAGTGACCTAATGAGCAACTAGAGTGCTAACATTCAGAATTTATGGCAAATGTGTGACACATCTGAATGCCTTCTTGATGGAACCAAAATAAAAAACTGAAAGTATTCCCACTGAGGAGACTGCAGTAAATGAGGAAATTTGGAAACTTCATAACAAATAAATCTCCCAAGATGGCCACCAGAGACAAAAGAGCCCAAATGTAGCCCAAATATCACCCAGATGTAGCCCAAGTATAGCCTAAAGACAGAATGTCCCAGAGTGTTCTTAAGAACAACTAGAGTGCTTACTGTCTTACTTATGACAAAAGTATGGCACACCTGAAGCCATCTTGATTGGAATAAACTGGTAACACTTAAAACATTTAATTTAAAAAGGAACACAATGAGGGGGTTTATTTTGCCATAGAAATTATGATTAGTGCTGAAGAAAGAATAATTAGGGCACATTTTGAGTAGGGGTGGGCGGAATTTGCGTAATCGCGTTACGCAAATCTCCGCGAAACGGTAAAAAATCTCCGCGAACACGCAGAAATTCCGCGAACACGCGGAATTGCTTGTTCCTGATGCTTTTTTCCTGTTCACAATCGCTGTTTGCGTGCTCGGGGAGAAATATCTCGCGAACACGCATTTTGAGAACGCGAACAAGCAAAAATTTCGCGAAGTCGCGGAAAGCGGAATTTCGGGCAATTTCGCGTTCTCCGCAGAACGCGAAATTACCCAAATTCCTCAAATTCCGCGAACGGAACGGAATTTACTGCCCAGGCCTAATTTTGAGTGACTTCTCAAATCCTCTTCTATTTCATTAAAAAATTCTGATATGCAGACTGAAACATGCACTTTTAATACCAGCAGCAGACTTCCGTGGTGAGCAGTAGCTTTACTACAGTGAACTAATGAGCAACTAGAGTGCTAACATTCAGAATTTATGGCAAATGTGTGACATATCTGAATACCTTCCTGATGGAATCAAAGTAAGAAACTGAAAGCCTTTCCTACTGAGGAGACTGCAGTAAATGAGGAAATTAGGAAACTTCATAACAAATAAATCTCCCAAGATGGCCACCAGACACAAAAGAGCCTAAATGCAGCACAAATATCACCCAGATGTAGCCCACATGTAGCCCAATGACATGAGTGTGCAAAACACTTATTTTTTGTGTATTTGCAGTTTTATATAGTGCAGACTTGTCAGGTATTGGAATGCTTTACATGAGCATTGGTTACATCACACAAGATCAAATTCATTTTGGTTGTAGACATGGGGAGATTAAGTGATTTGACCACAATCACAGAATGTTGAGCTGAAGCAGAAACTCCAACCTGGTTCCCCAGTTGCAAAGTCTGCAGCTCTTGAAGTAACACCACATCCTCTCGCCAAGGTGCAACATTTAATCAAGTGGTCAACTGGATAAAAAAACATAAAGATTACAAATAATTTAAAAGTTCTTGGTCGCTATTTGAAAACTCAGAAAATATGTCCTCATTTTAGTTTTTTAGAGTACTAACCATAATTTTGATGCAAATAAGACCCTCTCATATATGTAATTTCTAAAGGAAATACTCTAGGTATTACAGTTTTGATTACATCAAGATGACGTCAGGCGTTCCACACTTTTGTAATAAATATAGAATGTTAGCAATCTAGTTGTTCATTGGGATACTGTTGAGAGGCAAACTCAAAGGGGAAAATCAATAACCCAGTTTTTTTTCAAAATCTCCCTCTTACCAAGTTCAAAATGTTCGCAAGTATGGTACATTGAATCATGGTAGGCAGAAGGAATTGGGGTAGGGACATGGACTCGGATAACAGAGGACAGGAGGGACATGGAGAGGTGCACCAAACTGACCCTACAGGGCAGGCATCAGGGTTTGCAGCAGCACAATAAACCACACAGCGCATGTGGGACGGGAGTGCAGCACACCAATCCATAGAAAGCAATAGGGAGGGGACAGGACCATGCACATGGACAACAGAGAACAGATGGGAAAGAGGCAATGGTAGCTAGCTGACCATAATGGACAGACAGGAGAGAAAGCTGCAGCATAACAGATCATAAAGGGCAGGAGGGACGGATCAGCGGCATTACAATGGAACAGACAAGCCAGGAGGGAGGGAATAGGGGGTCTGCACATGGAAACAGAGGGCTGGGGGCAACGTGGCAGGGCAGGAGCAGCAAGATGACCATGGAGTTCAGGCAGGATGGGCACTAGAAACAAGACACACCATGGAGAGCAACAATGAGACTATGGTGGCATACACACAGACCATGGAGGGCAGGTGGGAGGGGGTCAGGGGCAACTAGCTGACCACACAGGGAAGGTGGGAGGGGCCATGGCAGCACAGAAGACCATGCATGGCAAGCGGGAGGGTTAGTGGCAGCACAATGGCTATGATGGGCAAGAAGGAGGGTGCAGGGGCATGCACAAAGGACCATGGAGGATAGAAGGGAGGGTCAGGACCTGGGCACAGACAAGAGAGTTCAGGGGAAGGGGCCCTCACAACAGACCACGCGGGGCAGGCAGGAGGAGCAGTTCCAGCACAACAGATCAGGGAGGGCAGAAGGGTGTGGCAGTAAAATGGACCATGGAGGACAGGAAGAAGGTGATAGGGGCATGGCATGTGGACAGGCAGGGTGGAGGTGGCAGGGACAGGTTACAGTCATCTGACAATGCTAGGCAGGTGGGAGGGGAGTGGCAGCTCAACAGAACACTCAGAGTAGATAGAAGTGGCAGGTCCATGGAACATAGTGGGCAAAAAGGATGGAGCAGGGGCATGCACAAAGACATCGGAGGACAGGGGGGAGGAGAATAGGGGCAGCAAGCTAAGCACAGAGGCTAAGCAGGAGGTCAATGATGGGCCATAGAATTGGGCAATGGAGGGCAGGAGGAGTGGACTGGTACATCATGCTAAATGGAGGGCAGTGGCAGCACATCAGAACATGCATGGCAGGAGGGAGGAGGCTAGTCCATGGATTCAGACAACAGAGGATAGGGAGGAGGTGGATGGGGCAGCAAGCTAACTGTTGAGAGAAGGTGGGTATTAGGAACTTTATTGTTTTTAAAATGTGTGTCTGTGCGAACTACTTAAAATATGAACAAGTATGCAGCATAATCTCACTTTTATTCAGGAAGAAGAGGACGTTTGTGACTGTGACTCCGGGCTCACTTGGCAGAAACACCCCCTGACCCTCCACCCCCATCGCAAAATGTAATGCCCGTGAAAAGGGTAGGTGGACGCAGTGTTATATAGAACATAGTCCTGAGAGCACGATTGAAAATGAAAACTAGATGTAGTATATGGTATAAACTATGCACCAAAAAGTGTGATATAAGATGAACCGGGGCGTGAAATATAATATGCAATACATTGTGCGCAATGACAGATTCATTGGAGAGCGCGAGATAGCACAGGCACTAGCGCGTGCTATGCGATATGCGCCTTGGAGTGTAATATGCACAGGGCAGTGTTGTGTAACATAACTAGTCTCTAAAGTTGTAATATAAAATATGTGCTGGGGAGTGTAACGTTGCATATGCACTGTGACAAAGATATGGATCCCAGATTGTAATATGTATGGCATAGCGCTGTGCGTTATAACATACACATCGAGGAAGGCACGTTAGATGGGGCAATATAACCCGTGCGAAGGCAAGTGTGGCATGACATATTCACGGGGTGGTGTTACAGTGCACATGAGCTAGAGAGTGTCATAGCATACGCACTAGCTGGTGGAATACAACACAGAGGTGTGAGGCAATCGGCGGGCACTGGTGGGTGTAACACAGCATTGGGCTCAGCCAGGAGCACGCTGTGACTCTCAAGGGAGGTTCGTCTCCTTTCCAGAGAGTAAAATAAAAAGTATTACACATCCGGCGGTGGATTTGTTTTTTATTAACCGTGAGGGGGGTTTCTTGCATAGTTTGGTTGAATTTTTGTCGAATCCCCTTTGAATGGCTTGGTGTGCGTGTATATTAAATGTGCCCGTCAATAGCAACCCATGGTTGTATAAATAAACGACAAGGGTGTCTACTTGGAGAGTACCCACCGGCGGGGGCGCCGGGATTAGGCACGGTAGGGCGTCAGACACGTCAGAGCTTCACTAGCGGTGTAAATACATTCCATGTGGATTCATTCTATGCATAGTCGCCTTTTAATGAATATCATGCAAATCGTCATGGTGATAGGTACATACGATTTGTCCAGCATGTCCTAGGTGTTTCTATAAATATATATATATTTTTAAAATAATAAAAAACAAAGGCCGGCCCCGGGGGATGGGGTCCCCGGAGCCATAAGTGGCCTGAGGAGGGGGGCAACGCAGCCCCCTCCTAAAGAATTTAAATTAAAAAAAATGCCATGACCCGGGGGTTGGGGTCCACGGGGCCGATTAAGGCCTTGGGAGTGCCAAATTTATTTTTTTCAACAAAAATAATTTGGGTGCAGGACCTGGGGGATGGGGTCCCCAGGGCCAGTAAATTAGAAAAAGAAGGGGGGCCACACAGCCCTCCTTCTTAAAAAAATAAAATAAATAAAAGACCGGCATCAATCAATCAATCAATCATTTGCATTTATAAAGTGCGCTACTCACCCGTAGGGGTCTCAAGGCGCTGGGGGGGCGGGGTCAGTGCTCGAAGAGCCAGGTCTTGAGCTGCCTTCTGAAGGAGAGGTGGTCCTGTGTGGCGCGCAGGTGGCTGGGAAGAGAGTTCCAGGTCTTTGCTGCCAGGTAGATGAAGGACCTGCCTCCGGCGGTGGCTTTGCGGATGCGAGGCACGGCTGCCAGGGCTTGTCCGGTCGAGCGTAGGGTGCGAGGAGCGGTATAGAAGGAGACGCGGTGGTTGATGAGTTTTGGTCCGATATTGTGCAGGGCTTTGTGTGCGTGGGTGAGGAGTCTGAAGGTAATCCTCTTGCTGACTGGAAGCCAGTGAAGTTTCTTCAGGTGTCCGGAGATGTGGTGGTGGCGAGGTATGTTCAGGATGAGTCGTGCGGCCGCGTTCTGGATTCGTTGTAGTTTCTTCTGTAGCTTGGTAGTGATGCCGGCGTACAGAACGTTTCCATAGTCCAAGCGACTGGTGACGAGGGCGTGGGTGACGGTCTTCCTGGTGTCGGTGGGGATCCAGCGGAAGATCTTGCGGAGCATGAGGAGGGTGTTGAAGCATGCCGAGGTCACCGAGTTGACCTGTCTGGTCATGCAGAGGGATGAGTCCAGGATGAAGCCGAGGTTGCGTGCGTGGTCGGTGGGTTGGGGAGTGCTGCCTAGGGCGGGGGGCCACCAGGAGTTGTCCCAGGCGGTGGGATAGGGCCGAGGATGAGGACCTCCGTCTTCTCTGTGTTAAGTTTGAGCCGGCTGTCTGTCATCCAGTGTGCTACTTCCTTCATGCCTTCGTGTAGTCTGGTTCTTGCTGAGGTGGGGTTGTTGGTGAGGGAGAGGATGAGCTGGGTGTCGTCGGCGTAGGATATGAGGTTGAGTCCGTGTTTTCGTGCGATGTTCGCCAGGGGGGTCATGTAGATGTTGAAGAGGGTTGGGCTGAGGGAGGATCCTTGGGGGACGCCGCAGATGATCTCCGTAGTAGTGGATCTGAAGGGGGGAAGGCGGACTCTCTGGGTTCTTCTGGAGAGGAAGGAGATGATCCATTCCAGGGCCTTGCCTCTGATGCCGGCGTTGCTGAGGCGACGTATTAGGGTACGGTGGCAAACTGTGTCGAAGGCTGCAGAGAGGTCCAGGAGTATGAGGGCCACGGTCTCTCCTTTGTCAGTCAGAGATCTGATGTCGTCCGTGGCTGCGATGAGGGCGGTCTTGGTGCTGTGGTTAGCTCTGAAGCCGAATTGTGAGGGGTCGAGTGAGTCGTTGGTTTCCAGGGCGATGGTGAGTTGAGTGTTGACGATTTTCTCAATCACTTTGGCGGGGAACGGGAGGAGCGAGATGGGCCGGAAGTTTTTGAGTATGGTGGGGTCTGCTGTTGGTTTCTTTAGGAGGGCGTTGAGTTCGGCGTGTTTCCAGTTCTCCGGGAAGGTGGCGGTGGTGAAAGATGCGTTGATGACGTCTCGGAGGTGGGGTGCAATGATGTTGTCGGCTTTGTTGAAGATGTGGTGCGGGCAGGGGTCGGATGGTGATCCTGAGTGGATGGAGTTCATGATGTGGGTGGTTTCCTCGGTGGTGGTTGGGTTCCAGGTGTGGATGGCGGTGTTGTCGGTGGCGAGTTCCGGTGGTGGGTTCTTGTTGGTTGTGGCGAAGCTGTTGTAGATGTCGGTGATCTTGTGGTGGAAGAAAGCTGCGAGGGAGTCGCAGAGATCCTGTGAGGGGGGATGGCGTTGTTTTCGACGTCGGGGTTGGAGAGTTCTTTGACGATGCCGAATAGTTCCTTGCTGTTGTGGGCGTTGTCGTTGAGTCTGTTCTGGAAGGCTGATTTTCGTGCGGCGTGGAGGAGTTGGTGGTGTTTGCGGGTGGCATTCTTGAGAGCAGACATGTTCTCGTCGGTCTGGTTGAGGCGCCAAGACTTCTCGAGGGTGCGGCATTCTTTTTTGGAGTCCTCGAGGGTGGGGGTGAACCAGGAGTTTTTATTGAGGTTGTTTTTGTTTGCTTGGGTCTTCAGGGGGGCCAGGGTGTTGGCGCATTCAGAGATCCAGTTTGTGAGGTTGTTGGCGGCTTCGTCGGGGTCTGTAGTGCTGGCGGGGGGGTTCTGGGAGAGGGCTGCTGTGAGTTGTTCGGTGGTGATACGGTTCCACTGCCTTCTCGGTGGTTGTTGGACGTGGTGGTGTACGGTGGTCTTCTTGAAGCTGAAGTAGACACAGCTGTGGTCCGTCCAGGAGAGTTCGGAGGTGTGGCTGAAAGAGATGTATTTGCTGGAGGAGAAGATGGGGTCGAGAGTGTCTCCGGCGTAGTGGGTGGCGGTGTGGACCAGTTGTTTCACTCCGAGGTTGGCGAGGTTGTCCAGTAGGGTGGTAATGTTGTTGTCGGCGCGGTTCTCCAGGTGGAAGTTGAGGTCCCCTAGGAGGATGTAGTCGGTGGACGGGAGTGCGTGTGGGCTGATGAAGTCTGCAACGTCTTCACTGAACTTTGTGCGTGGTCCTGGTGGTCTGTACATGAGGGTGCCTCTGAGGGTGGTCTTGGGGTCGCTGTGGATAGAGAAGTGGAGGTGTTCTGCGTTGGGGAGTGAGTCGTCGGTGTAGGTCGAGATGCGGATGGAGCTCTTGTGGATGATGGCGATGCCTCCTCCGGTGCGGTTGGTGCGGTCTTTCCTGATGATTCTGTAGCCGTCGGGGATGGCTATGATGATGTCGGGTGCCGAGGAGGGGTTCATCCAGGTCTCGGTGAGGAAGGCGATGTCCGGGTTTGTTGAGTCGATGAGGTTCCATAGTTCGATGGCGTGCCTGTGGACGGATCGGGTGTTGATCAGGATGCATTCGAGGTTATTTCCGGAGGAGTTTTTCTTCTTGGGTGTGTTGCGTGTTCGTAGGCAGGTGAAGCGGCAGTTGCGGCAGGTGAAGGCTCCGTGGGTTCGCTTCGGGGCGGCGCGTCAGCAGCCCGGCGTGCGGCCGGGGTTGAGAGTGGTGAGGGAAGCGGTGTCGTAGGTCAGGCGGAGGCGGCGGGGGGGGGTCGCGGGGACCAGGGGTCGTGGCGCTGGGTGCGGTCCAGGCTCGGACGGGCGCAGACGGGCTTGCCTTAGGCGCGCCCGCTGCGCGCGGTCGCGCAGCGGCCGCCATATATGGGGTAGCCGGGGAGGAGGGGTCAGCTGGGAGGAGGGCGGCGGGAGGGTAGGCGGGGTGGAGAAAAAAGGCGGGAAAACGGCGAAGTCCGTGAAAATGGCGAGGGGCCAGAAAAGGCGCCTAAAAAGGCGAGAAAACGGCGAGGGGCCGGAGAAACGGCCAAAAAAAAGGCGCAAAAAACAGGAAACGAACACTAAAGGGACCGGGCACTCGGGGGGGGGGCACGCACTCGGGGTACAAGGAGAGAGAAGGGGTCAGCACGCACTCTGGGACACACGTTCAGGGAGACAAGAAAAAAGAGGGAAATTAATCACTCAGACCATCAACTGTGGGGCACTCATACGAGGATACACGGAGAGAAGGGGAAATACTCAGATACACTCAAGGGGCACAACCGGGCACACAAGGCAGCAGGCAGAAGGCAGGAGAGCACTGGTGGCGCTGCGTGGGTAGGGGAGCGACCTACCCAAAGGTCAAGGGTCGCTACCTCTGCCGCGCAGCAACCGCCATATATGGGGTAGCCGGGGAGGAGGGGTCAGCTGGGAGGAGGGCGGCGGGAGGGTAGGCGGGGTGGAGAAAAAAGGCGGGAAAATGGCGAAGTCCGCAAAAACGGCGAGGGGCCAGAAAAGGCGTCTAAAAAGGCGAGAAAACGGCGAGGGGCCGGGGAAATGGCCAAAAAAGGCGGAAAAAACAGGAAACGAGCACTAAAGGGACCGGGCACTCGGGGGGGAGGGCACGCACTCGGGGTACAAGGAGAGAGAAGGGGTCAGCACGCACTCTGGGACACTCGTTCAGGGAGACAAGAAAAAAGAGGGAAATTAATCACTCAGACCATCAACTGTGGGGCACTCATACGAGGATACACGGAGAGAAGGGGAAATACTCAGATACACACAAGGGGCACAACCGGGCACACAAGGCAGCAGGCAGGAGGCAGGAGAGCACTGGTGGCGTTGCGTGGGCAGGGGAGTGACCTACCCAAAGGTCAAGGGTTGCTACCTCTGCCGCGCAGCGGCCGCCATATATGGGGTAGCCGGGGAGGAGGGGGCAGCTGGGAGGAGGGCGGCGGGAGGGTAGGCGGGGTGGAGAAAAAAGGCGGGAAAATGGCAAAGTCCGCGAAAACGGCGAGGGGCCAGAAAAGGCGCCTAAAAAGGCGAGAAAACGGCGAGGGGCATTGCGCTGGAGGCCACGCCCCGTCCTTGCAGCACTCTGCAAACATGCCCCCTGGCCAGTTGTAAGTTGGGGAATTAATTCCCCTTCAATACTGAGGGTCCCTGAGGGCCAACTAGCCCAACAGGTATCTCCAGTGTGCGTTAGGGAGCTGCGTTGCAGACAGGTGTTCTGAGGCCACGCCCCTTTTTACACCTCTATGCAACGCAGCTCTGTGGTGCTTACTGGAGGTACCTAGTGGGCTATTTTGCCCCTAGGGATCCTCAGGATTCAAGGGGACTTAATCTCCCAACTTAAAAAACGGCCACAGGGCATGTTTACACAGTGGGGAAGGAAGGGGACGGGGCCTGAGGTGACGTGTGCAAACACGCCCTATGGCGTGTTTTAAGTTGGGGAAATCATTCCCTTTCAATCCTGAGGGACCCTGGGGGCCAACTAGCCCACCAGGTGCTTCCAGTAGGTGCCACTGCTCTGCGTTGCAGAGAGGTGGTGCAGGCCGTGCCCCTTTTTACACCTCTCTGCAATGGCGCTTACTGGACGTACCTAGTGGGCTATTTTGCCCCTAGGGATCCTCAGGATTCAAGGGGACTTAATCTCCCAACTTAAAAAACGGCCACAGGGCATGTTTACACAGTGGGGAAGGAAGGGGACGGGGCCTGAGGTGACGTGTGCAAACACGCCCTATGGCGCGTTTTAAGTTGGGGAAATAATTCCCCTTCAATCCTGAGGGCCCCTGGGGGCTAACTAGCCCACCAGGTGCTTCCAGTAAGCGCCACTGAGCTGCGTTGCAGAGAGGTGGTCCAGGCCGTGCCACTTTTTACACCTCTCTGCAACGCAGCTCTGTGGCGCATACTGGAGGTACCTAGTGGGCTAGTTGGACCCTAGGGACCCTCAGGATTCAAATGAACTTAATCTCCCAAATAAAAACGGCCACAGGGTGTGTTTACACAGTGGTGAAGGGAGGGGACGGGGCCTGAGTTAACGTGTGCAAACAAGCCCTGTGGCGCGTTTTAAGTTGGGGAAATAATTCCCCTTCAATCCTGAGGGCCCCTGGGGGCTAACTAGCCCACCAGGTGCTTCCAGTAAGCGCCACTGAGCTGCGTTGCAGAGAGGTGGTCCAGGCCGTGCCACTTTTTACACCTCTCTGCAACGCAGCTCTGTGGCGCATACTGGAGGTACCTAGTGGTCTAGTTGGACCCTAGGGACCCGGAGGATTCAAATGAACTTAATCTCCCAACTTAAAACAGCCACAGGGCGTGTTTACACAGTGGGGAAGTGAGGGGACGGGGCCTGAGGTGACGTTTGCAAACACGCCCTGTGACGCGTTTTAAGAGGTAGTTTTAATCCCCTGCCCTATTATATACTAGGGGCTTACAGAGGAGGTCATGCTGATCACAGGGGGAGCCTAACGCATAGTGTTCCCTGGTGTATGTAGGTGTTTTCACTGTATTCTGAGTGTCTATTAACATAGCACTGGCTCTAGGACTGGTTAGTCAGACTCAGTTACCACCAGTATCCGTCTGAAAAAGTTGAGGGTACTGGATACAGGATGATTTTGCAACAAGGCTTCTTTCTGCTCTTCTGTTTGTTCTTTCTGCACGTTATCCTTCTTCCTGCACTTTTATTTGTCTTTGAGGACTTCTGTTGCTTCTTTTTTTCTTTCTGTGCGTTATTTCTTCTTTCTTCACATGTCCTATCTCTGTTGGCATAGTTAGAAATTAGCATTTAAAAAACCTTTGAAATTCACTGAAAAAACCATAGGTTTCAGGCACGTTATAGTTAGGAATTAGCATTTAAAAAACCTTAGAAATTCACTGAAAAAACCATAGGTTTCAGGGGCGTTATAGTTAGCTGGACTTTTCACTCGTACAAAACCATTGAAATTCCCCCGTTATAGATAGTTCAGCTAACTATAACTCGCGCGCCCGCAATGCACTGCTGATGACGTCACATATTACATCACTCATGACATGGTCAGTGACATCACTCATGACATCACTGATGACATCTCAAATGACATCACTAATGACATCACTGATGACATCATCCTTGTGATAGAGTGCCAGACCTCCTCTTCCCCTAATATAACCTTTGATACACACATTCAAAAATAGAAACTACAATGATCAAAACAATGGACATACCAATACCAGTTACAACAACCTATTCAGTAATTCTAAGATCCACATACACATCCACTCATTCACCAACAGTCCTATACAGTCACTCATGCATGTACTCACTCATCATATGTACTCACACACCTATACATCCTGTTACACAACGCCACTCATCCATAGAGTTACTCACACACTTAGTCACTCATGCTAATAAAGAATCAAACATCCATTTACTTGCATATACAGTTATACACACACCACCACACTTACTTCTACAGAAACTTACTCATACTTAGTCTTTTAAACAATCACTTATAGAAGCACATACTTATTCATACAGGAACTCTTTCAATCTCTCACTCTCACATATACTCACTTATATACACCAATAGTCACATATACTAGTTTAAATATATGTAGTTACTCATAAAGACACTATTGAGACAGTCTATCACTCACTAACACACCCATGCACACACTCATCCACCCATACAGTCCTGCACACATGCTGTCTTCAACACATACAAACAGTGAGTCACTCATTCATGCACCTATGCACTACGTAATACCCCCCACCAAACCATACAGACACTCAAACACTCATACTGATACTCAAAAAACCAACTAATAACCTATATAGACACTCATGTAGCTACTCACCAACCCATGCAGCCACTTATACACAAAGTGAGAGACTGATATAGATATTTACATATTTAAACATTACTCACTAAGCCATGTATTCACTAAGATACACTTAGTCAGTTATACAATCAATTTTTCAAAAACAAATCATCCATTTAGACACTTATATACCCATTTATTCTTCCATCGACCTTGAGATATACATATATAAAACATATGTAATTTTCAGAAAAACACACATTCACTGGATGATGTCATCAGTGATGTCATCAGAGATGTCATCAGTGATGTCACTGACCATGTCATGAGTGATGTAATATGTGATGTCATCAGCAGTGCATTGCGGGCGCGTGAGTTATAGTTAGCTGAACTAACTATAACGGGGGAATTTCAATGGTTTTGTACGAGTGAAAAGTCCAGCTAACTATAACACCCCTGAAACCTATGGTTTTTTCAGTGAATATATATATATATATATCTATATTCACTTAAAAAACCATAGGTTTCACACATGTTATAGTTAGGTGGATATTTCACTCCTAAAAAACCAATGAAATTCCCCAGTTATAGTTAGTTCAGCTAACTATAACTCATGCGCCCGCAATCCTCTGCTCATGACGTCACATATTACATCATTCATGACATGGTCAGTGGCATCACTCATGACATCACTGATGACATCATCCTTGTGATAGAGTGGCGGTCGCGCGAGTTATAGTTATCTCAACTAACTATAACGGGGTAATTTCATTGTTTTTTTACGAGTGAAATATCCACCTAACTATAACACGTGTGAAACCTATGGTTTTTTTAAGTGAATTTGCAAGGTTTTTTAAATGCTAAGTTATGTATGTATTAATATTTTTTTTATCTATCTATTTTTCAATAAACTACGTATTAAAATATAAATATTTTTTTTATGGTTTTTCAACGTGCGCACACGGTGCGCGCACCCCCGCGAAAAAAAAACAAATAAATAAATAATGTTTTTTTCTGCCTTCGGGGTCCTTCAGGGACCCCCTGACCAAGGCTAGGGGGTCAGGAACTCTCTACCCTGCCCCCTTTTCACGTTCGCCACCTTCCTTTTCCACTCTCGCACTGAAAACAAACAAAATGGCGGACAACACTTCCTGATTTCGACCGATTCAAACGTTGACTGACATGTAACAACCAATCAGAATTACGCTCGTGCACGTTAGGGTGCGCGCACGGTGCTCGGCTATAGATATGTATGTGCTTTTTAACGCAATTTTCTCTGGAACTACTGAACAGATTGATTCCATATATGCAAAAGGCACATCCCTGACCTGAGGACTACCTCTCTGACAAATTTCAAGTAATTCTGTTCAGCCGTTCGGGCTGTACCTTCGACTAAAGGTCCTATGGGAAAATGCATGGGGAAAACGCGTTTTGAAACTTCCCTTTTTTCTCGGCCCCCGCTTGACGAATCCCCCCGAGACTTTCAGGGTAGGAGCTGAGCGGAGCGTCTCATTAGTTTTGAAAATTTCGCGAAGATTCATCAACCGGCGCCAAAGTTATTCAAAATAGAATTTTGAGATCTCCTATGGAAACACAGTCCTAACTATAACTATCTACTGGCGACCGCCAGTAGATAATATATATATATAGTATACATATATATTACCTACTGGCGGTCGCCAGTAGGTAGTTATAGTTAGGACCACGTTTCCATAGGAAATCCGCAACATTCTATTTTGAATAACTTTGGCGCCGGTCGACGAATCCTCGCGAATTTTACAAAATAGGTGGGGCGCTACGCTCCGCTCCTTCCCTGAAAGTCTCGGGGGGATTCGTCAAGCGGGGGCTGAGATAAAAGGGGGGTCCCTAAACGCGTTTTTCCCATGCATTTTTCCATAGGACCTTTAGACAGGGCTACAGCCCGAACGGCTGAACAGAATTACTAGAAATTTGGCAGAGAGGTAGTCCTCAGGTCAAGGAAGTGCCTTTTGTAGGTTTGGTGTAAATCTGTTCAGTAGATTCTGAGAAAATAGCCTTTAAATCAATATATATATCTGAGCCAGCTTACGGTGCGCTTACGGTACGCTTACCGTACGCGTACGGTGGCGTGCGCGAGCACGATTCTGATTGGCTCTTAGATCTTAGTAAACATTCGAATCGGCCGAAACCAGGAAGCGGCGGCCGCCATTTCGTGTGTTTCACTCAGAAAAAAAAGAGTGATAACAAGAAAAGGGGGCAAGGAGGAGAGTTACAGACCCCCTAACATTTGTAAGGGGGTCAAAGAAGGACAGAAAAGTACAAAGAAAACATTTATTGATTTTAAAAAAAATCGCGGGGTACGCGTACGGTAAGCGTACGGTAAAAAAAAAAAAAAAAAAAATGAAATGCAGATTTAAGTGTTTAGATATTAGGGGGCTCTAAAAAGAGCCGTTGTGTTTATGAAGTGATTTTTAAGTGGTACCTACAAGTAAGTACCGATGCAGAGTCTAAGGTTCAAGAGGAAGACTCTGTTCCCTTCATCATTGAAGTGCACACCATCTCCTCTATAAATGTCTTGCATGTCGTAACGCAAGTTGTTGTGGTAAATGGAACCCATACCATAGTCACGGAGGAAAGCAGAAACAGATTTGTTGACGTGCTTTCTTGCTTTGTCAATCTGTGGACAGAAATGATTGGACCAGTTCCATTTTTGCCTTTGGCATATGTTAGAAAACACAAAGGCAGTTTTAGGGAAAAGTGAAAACAGTTGTGCAAAGGTGTCCTTCATAAGCATTTCCAGACCTACCCCAGTCAAAGTGCCTAGGTCATTGCCACCACAGTGCACTATTATGAGGTCAGGGTGTTGGTTTTGCATGAAGGATTTCACCAATGGCATCAATTGGTGCCACTTTAACCCTCTCTGACCAATCCATTTAATGTCTACATTTGGCAAAGCAAGGTCTTCACCATACCTGTTTTCTCTGCAAACTTTTCACTCCAGAAGACATAGCTGTGTCCTACAATCCACACTGTGAACATCTTCAAAGGAGATCTGGATGCACTCAGGAGGTGTATTTCAGTAGAATGGTAAAAAGAAATGAAAGACAGTTTGGAAATGGAGGCATACATATTTTTTTTTTTTAAAAGAACTGATTGGCTGTTTCATACCATTCTACACTAAAAACTAGGCTGTATGTGTAAATTTATAGAAGCATGTTTTGTATTGGTACAGAAAAATGTGTTACCAAAGAACATTACTATGGATTTGCTGTTAGGTTAGAAAAGTCAAGCACTCTTGCTCTGTGGAATTGAAACATTGTTTGGCGAACTTCTGACCTAACTCCACACAGCAGTGTTCCATGAGCTGTTGCTATGGTAGCAGGCAGAAGTAAAGTTGGGGGAAGGGTACTAGGCAGAAGTCAAGTTGGGGGAAGGGTACTTTTGGAAAAGGGTTGGTTTTCAACCAATAGAAATGTGTGATTACATTTGAAAAAAAGGGGGAAGCACTGAGATTTGAAATTAACATGTATATATGTGGAAAAAGAGAGGGAAAGTTTGCCATTATCTGGTTCTGCTGAGAGGAGAGAGGTGTAAAGAACAGAGATCCTGGCTCTGATAATCTGCTGTTTGAGTGCCACATTTCTTTCACAACTAACTAATTTTAAAGGTGAGTTTAGAGTTTGAGAGGGGATGTATATGGTAAATTAAGAAATGAATAATAGAAATGCAATTCTTTTTGTTGAAGTTGTGTTTATTATTTTCTGTTTTGGGAGAAATTTAAATGTGAGGAACATGTAAAATAATATGGACTATGTTTTCACGATAAATTAAGGTGTACTGGTATAAAAAAAGAATAGTTTAAGGGTTTGAGGTTGGACTCAGTAATGCAAATACATTCAGCATCACTAAGGCTGGTTGCCCTTGCTGGAGTGTAGGCAGTCATCCAGGTTACAAATGGTGCTGGTCTGAAAAAGCAGTTTGGACATGTGCTTTTTAAAAAATCTGAAAAGTGGATTCATAATGTGTCAGTCTGTAAAAGTGATTATCACTTGCCAAAAAAAAGAGCAGTAAGTGTGCTTTCAAATTGGCAAAGAAATTTCGTTTTGTGACTAATGTGAAAACATGACTCTGTGTGCAAAGAGGAATAATAGACAGAGATTTATTGCGTATTACTCTGGTGATTTCACAGTTGCATTAGATGGAAAGGGGGAGCCATTTTTTGGTGCAGAAGCAGACTCTTAGCACATACCCAGCTGCTTACCATGTGGAATCATGCACAGTATTCACAAGCGAGTGGGGTTTGAGGTTTCAGTCAGTAATGCAAATACATTCAGCATCACTAAGGCTGGTTGCCCTTGCTGGAGTGTAGGCAGTCACCCAGGTTACAAATGGTGCTGGTCTGAAAAAGCAGTTTGGACATGTGCTTTTTAAAAAATCTGAAAAGTGGATTCATAATGTGTCAGTCTGTAAAAGTGATTATCACTTGCCAAAAAAAAGAGTAGTAAGTGTGCTTTCAAATTGGCAAAGAAATTTCGTTTTGTGACTAATGTGAAAACATGACTCTGTGTGCAAATAGGAATTACAGGCAGAGATTTATTGCGTATTGCTCTGGTGATTTCACAGTTGCATTAGATGGAAAGGGGGAGCCATTTTTTGGTGCAGAAGCAGACTCTTAGCACACACCCAGCTGCTTACCATGTGGAATCATGCACAGTATTCACAAGCGAGTGGGGTTTGAGGTTTCAGTCAGTAATGCAAATACATTCAGCATCACTAAGGCTGGTTGCCCTTGCTGGAGTGTAGGCAGTCACCCAGGTTACAAATGGTGCTGGTCTGAAAAAGCAGTTTGGACATGTGCTTTTTAAAAAATCTGAAAAGTGGATTCATAATGTGTCAGTCTGTAAAAGTGATTATGACTTGCCAAAAAAAAGAGTAGTAAGTGTGCTTTCAAATTGGCAAAGAAATTTCGTTTTGTGACTAATGTGAAAACATGACTGTGTGCAAAGAGGAATTATAGACAGAGATTTATTGCGTATTACTCTGGTGATTTCACAGTTGCATTAGATGGAAAGGGGGAGCCATTTTTTGGTGCAGAAGCAGACTCTTAGCACATACCCAGCTGCTTACCATGTGGAATCATGCACAGTATTCACAAGCGAGTGGGGTTTGAGGTTTCAGTCAGTAATGCAAATACATTCAGCATCACTAAGGCTGGTTGCCCTTGCTGGAGTGTAGGCAGTCATCCAGGTTACAAATGGTGCTGGTCTGAAAAAGCAGTTTGGACATGTGCTTTTTTAAGAATCTGAAAAGTGGATTCATAATGTGTCAGTCTGTAAAAGTGTTTATCACTTGCCAAAAAAAAGAGTAGTATGTGTGCTTTCAAATTGGCAAAGAAATTTCGTTTAAGGGCCTAATGTGATAACATGACTCTGTGTGCAAATAGGAATTACAGGCAGAGATTTATTGCGTATTGCTCTGGTGATTTCACAGTTGCATTAGATGGAAAGGGGGAGCCATTTTTTGGTGCAGAAGCAGACTCTTAGCACACACCCAGCTGCTTACCATGTGGAATCATGCACAGTATTCACAAGCGAGTGGGGTTTGAGGTTTCAGTCAGTAATGCAAATACATTCAGCATCACTAAGGCTGGTTGCCCTTGCTGGAGTGTAGGCAGTCACCCAGGTTACAAATGGTGCTGGTCTGAAAAAGCAGTTTGGACATGTGCTTTTTAAAAAATCTGAAAAGTGGATTCATAATGTGTCAGTCTGTAAAAGTGATTATCACTTGCCAAAAAAAAGAGTAGTAAGTGTGCTTTCAAATTGGCAAAGAAATTTCGTTTTGTGACTAATGTGAAAACATGACTCTGTGTGCAAAGAGGAATTATAGACAGAGATTTATTGCATATTGCTCTGGTGATTTCACAGTTGCATTAGAAAGAAAGGGGGAGCAATTTTTTGGTGCAGAAGCAGACTCTTAGCACACACCCAGCTGCTTACCATGTGGAATCATGCACAGTATTCACAAGCGAGTGGGGTTTGAGGTTTCAGTCAGTAATGCAAATACATTCAGCATCACTAAGGCTGGTTGCCCTTGCTGGAGTGTAGGCAGTCACCCAGGTTACAAATGGTGCTGGTCTGAAAAAGCAGTTTGGACATGTGCTTTTTAAAAAATCTGAAAAGTGGATTCATAATGTGTCAGTCTGTAAAAGTGATTATCACTTGCCAAAAAAAAGAGTAGTAAGTGTGCTTTCAAATTGGCAAAGAAATTTCGTTTTGTGACTAATGTGAAAACAAATGTAGTAATATATTTAAATAAAATAAAGGAATTTTTTTTTTAGTTTTTTTCAGGTATTGCTGAAGAGCAGTGAACAAAATTTAAGATGCCTACAAAATCCAGAGTAAAAAAAGACCACAAAAAAAACCTATATTTGAAGACAACTGGAGGACCTAAGTTAGTTGAAGATGCTCATGTTGGGAAAAAGAAAAAATCTTCTGGTAAGCAGACAAAAAATTTTCTAAAGAACATATTCAAAAAAAGGAAAAATGTACAAAATGTCTGTACTGGAAAGAATGTTTTCAATAGAAAAGGACAGGAAAAAATTGAGAATTTAGTTAATGCAAATATACCTTCTGCAACTAAAAAGATTAACTTAAACAGAAAAACAGCGTTTAAAGAGATATGTAGAAAAATGTTTCAGAGAAGAGTTATGTCCAATTTGATAAAGGATGTGAAGAAATATAAGCAAAAGGCTAAGTTTTATAAGAGAAAAAAAGAAATTGAAGCCATTGCAGCAAAGGCATTAGAATTAAAAAGGAAACTATTCATTTTAATTTTGAATAGGATGCGTACATTAGACAAAATGGTTAATGTACTGAAATCACATAGCAAAAGGAAAAGAGTAGTGAACAGAACAAACTTTTCTAAAGTGTTTTTAGGAAAATGGATGCATAGTTCAAGTAGTGAACCTTTTTTTAATGAAGAGAGTTATTTTCAAAGTAATAGTTTGCTGCATGCAGTTGACACCAGAGGTCGTGCTTATGAAGTGAAAAATGGTTGCATAATGGAGAAGGAGATAATGGTTCCAAGAGATGAGGTACAAGTGATGGCGGATGAGGCTATGGGGAGACGTCCTAAAGCCCCAGTGTACACTTGGAATTGTAGTAGTATTTGCACTGTGCGTCAGGAATCTATTGATAAATTTCGTGAGTTTCTAAGAGAATATAGTAAAAAAAGTGTAAAACAGAAGATTAAGGTGCTTCAAAGTCTGGATCCATGCAGAGTGAGAGAGAATACTGGTTTGCAGGGTCATTCTCTGGCTTGTCTATCTAGAAAAGTGTGTAATAGTGTTTTCCATCATTTTAGGATGCTGGCTGTTCATCATACTGAAATGAGAAAGTTTGGGAGACGGTTGTATTTTGCTAAAAGTCCAGCAATAAAGTTAGATGAATTGAATAGGGCTCTGTTCCGTGGAACGGTATCAGATGTAGAGAAGGTTGTTGATGAAATTCAGTTTTGTTACTTTGGTCCTGAACAAAACAGTGCAGAGAAGGACACAGTAAATGAGGAAGAAGTGGAAGTGAATGTAGAACCCTCTGTAAGTAAGACATTTAATGATCATATAACAAAATTTGTAATAATCTCTAATGAAAGACCAAATATTACTTGTATTTGTTGCCGCAGAACTCATTATAGAAAACAAACTAGGAATGTTGATCTCTACAGAAAGAGTGAAAATGAAGATAATTATAAGTGGAAGGATTTTGCCACATATATATTTCTTGAAAATTGTTTTGAATTGGGTGAAGATCAGCGTATTTGTAAATACTGTTACAACAAGTTAGAGGAAAATAGAATGCCGACCAGAGCTGTACATAATAATTTAGAATTGGATGCTATTCCTGCTGAACTTTCTGAATTAAATACATATGAGTCTATACTCATTCAATGTGTTCATCCGTTCCAGACCATAGTACGTATGGAGCCCAAAACTGGTAAATTACCTCCTTCAGATTTACTGAGAGGTTTAAAAGGTAGAGTGGTGTATTTGCCCTTGGATTTGAAAAAAAATATGGAAACTATTGATGCAGATACTTTGGAAACTGAACCATTAATTATTCTGGTTAATGGTGTACCTACAAAGAATAAGAAGATTTGGCAGGAGCTGGTAGATATACGGAAAGTACAAAGAGCAAATTTGTATTTGAAAAGGAATAACAAATGGTATGAATCAATTTATATGGAAGAAGAAGAAGAAGATTTACAAGAAGACACTGAAACACCAACTGGACAAATTGAAAAAGTGGACAAGTCAAAGGAAGAAGAAATTTATGAACATTTTAGCATACATCCTCTTCATTCAAAAGAAGTTATGGGAGACAATATTGATCTGTTTCAGATGAAGAAAGCAAAAGGAACTCCTGTGAGTGTATGGGAGGAGAGCTTGGAAGCTCGATGTTTTCCCCAGCTGTTTCCTAAAGGAAAAGGAGGAACAGATTCCAGCTTCTGAGTATCGGACTACAAGACTATATGCTGAAGATCCCAGATTTCGACAAAGTATTCCTTATTTGTTCCATCTTTTATTTGAAAGCGACTTGTCTGCATTGTCTTATGCAGTAAATCACATTTTAAAAAGTGGAGTACATTTACAAAATGTGTCTGCTAAGGATTTTATGGAGAAAGTGCAGCACCGAGATGATCATTTGGAAACACAACTGATCAATCTGATGGCTTGTCAGCGTGGGACAAATGAATATTGGTACCGACGCCATGGTGAATTAAAATGCATGTTACGGAATTTAGGAACACCAACATGGTTCGTTACCCTAAGCTGTGCCGAGTACGCTTGGGATGATTCACTGGATTTTCTACGAGAGGCAAATTCAAACATTAAAAACATCGAATACAAGACAGCAGGAGAACTGTGCTCATTGGATCCGGTTAATGTTTGCAGATATTTCAATCATAGATTTGAGGCTATGATGTCCTTCATCTGCAATAAAATAAATCCACCTCTAGGAGAAGTAGTGGATTTCTTTTGTAGAAAAGAGTACCAGGCAAGAGGTGCTCCTCATATTCATATGCTGTTGTGGATCAAGGATGCCCCAAAGTTTGGAACAGATACTGATGAAGCAGTGTTATCTTACATTGAAGAATATGCAACATGTGCTATACCAAAAAGCACAGAAGAGAAAAAGTTAAAGGAGCAAGTTTTACGTTTCCAAAGTCATCGGTGTGGAAAATACTGTCGACGGAAATACAAGAGCAAAGATACATACTACACTAAATGCCGATTTGGATTTCCTAGACCTGTTCTTTCAAATGGAAGAGTTAACAGTTTTATGTCATCTGTGAGACATACTATCACAAGAAAATCACCTAAGAATACCTACAACCAAGAGGAGGAGCCTAGCGCGCACCCAAGATGGCCGCGTAGGTGCGAGGCTCCCGAGGACCTCCGCGACCTCCTGCATAAATCCTGACAGAATCCTGTCCCAGATGAGGGGACTGTATTTGTGAGCCCGAGCAGAGGTGACGCCCGTTTTCCGTTTTTAAATCGGACCTCGGACACCGTCAGGAGCATCGATTGAGGTTTGCGGCCTTCTCCACACCGGCCCCCCGTACTGGAGTTGTGGGGCGATCCGGACACAAAGTGAACAACAGCGGCGGACAAGGCTGGGTGACTCGCGTACCCCACACTTTCACTTTCGCTTTTGCGCCCTCCTTGCTGCCAGGCGAGGTTGGGTTGCGGGGCGGTGTGCGGTGGTGTGGTCTCGCTGGGGTGCCCTGCCGGTCCGCCAGCTGCGGTCCGTCCTGCGGAGAGGTGGTCGCTCCCCCTTGGACCTCTTGAACTGGATTGTCGGCCCCCCGTTTCTTGAGGAGATTGACTCGTCTTGGGGATTGAAACTATGTCCACAAAACAAGATGGCGATCGGGCTAAGATAAAATCGACCCGCCGTGGCGCGGCCCAGCAATCCAACAGTATGGACCGCTACACCCTCCAGAAGGGATCCCCAGAGGCGCCGCGTAAGTCCCCTACGGGCCCGACTGATGCTTCCGCTCTGCCCACGGACCTGACCCTCCGAGACGTCATGGGTGCCATCGCCGAGATGAAGGCCTCGGTGGACCAGCGCTTCGACACTCTGGCGCAGAAGATTGACTCGGTCCTCGTGGACGTGGGCCTCGTGAGGGCTGATTTGTCTAAAACCAACGACCGGGTCGACTCTTTGGCCCACTCTACCACGGGCCTCACAACGGACGTAGCGGCCCTCCAACAGGAGGTGCGCAGGCTTGGCCAGGCGAGCGCCCTGATGAATCGTCGGCTGGAGGATTCCGAGGGTCGGGCCCGGAGGAACAACGTCCGCATTATCGGGGTGCCGGAGGGACGCGAGGCGGAGGCAGCGGATCTATTTGTCGAGGACCTGGTTCTCACCCATCTCCAGCCTCGGGGGCTGAGTAAATTCTTTGCGGTGGAGCGTGCCCACAGGGTCCCCGGGGGTAGGCCTAAGGTTGGAGCCCCTCCGAGGCCTCTCATCGCCCGGATCTTCAATTTTCGGGACAGAGACGCTATCCTACAGACTTCCAGGCTACAAGGGCCGGTCAAACTTGACAATATGGACATCAATTTCTATCCTGACTTCACTCCGGCAGTCCAAAAGCAGAGACTGAGCTTTCTCGGTGTTAAACGTCACCTAAGGGACCTGAATCTCAAATATGCGATGCTTTTTCCAGCTAAGCTGAGAGTGGAGGTGGATGGCCACACGCACTTTTTTGATCGACCCGAAGTGGCCGGGGACTGGCTAGACACTTTGCCCGGAGATCGGGACCGGGGGGGTGGGGGGGGTGCGGTTGGTGGGGAGGGCCCGCCGGATCAGGACTGAGGGACTAATGGTAGGCCTTGCTCTGGACTGCGTTGTTGTCACTATTGACTGTTAGGGTAAGTTCCCCTCCTGTGGAGGTCGTGTGGGGTCTCTTGGGGGATCTCCCTCCTCCTCTGGGGGACTAGTTAGTTTTCTTATCTATGGGGCGACAGGCACACTGCACTTTGGGGGGGCTGTTTGGGCTCATGCAGGGGTGCAGGGTGGGGGGAGTTCTGTTGGGTTGGGTGGGTTGGGGTGGGGTGTGGTTCGTTTCTACCGCAAGGCAAACCCGTTATTGTATTGTTGTTTTTGAGATGCTCTGGGGGGGACAAATGATGGCTTCGTTATGTGATGGGGGGTAGGGATTTGACTTTGTTGTCCTGGAATGTTAACGGACTGGGTGATAGGATCAAGCGGGGAGTGGTCCTGCAGTATTTGAAACGGATTTCGCCTGATGTGGTCTTTCTGCAGGAGACACACCTTATTGGTAACTCCTTTTGTGCCATGAATCGCCGTGGCTTTCGCTTGGTGGCCCACTCGGGCTTCACATCAGGCTCGCGGGGGGTGGGCATCATGATCAAGACCTCGCTCCCGCTAGAAATAGACGAGGTGCGCCATGATGAGAGGGGACGCTACACTGTCTTGGTGGGGAGGATGGAGGGCAGGGTAGTTGTCTTTGTCTCTGTGTACGTCCCACCGGGGCTACAGTCCACCACCTTTGCAGATCTGGAACGCCTCCTTCTTGACCTCCCGGGGGGGCTTCTGGTGGTTGGGGGGGACTTCAATGCGGTGGCTTCTGGGACTATGGATCGTCATCCCCCTAGGGACCTCCCCCGGGCACAGGCGTGGTTAGCGGGCCTTTTGGACACACTGGGATTGGTGGACTGCTGGCGTTTAAAGCATCCCACCCAGCTGCAGTACACCTTCCATTCGGGTGCCCATGGTAGCCTCTCGCGGCTTGATTATGTCCTTGTCCCTGCGGCCTATGCTGGGAGGGTGGGAGAGGTGCGCCATCTGGCGCGGGGTATTTCAGATCATTCCCCGCTCCTGTTGCACTTGGGTGTCTTCCCGAGGGGAGAGGGCAGGGTAGCCCCAATCAATGCTTGGTACCTGCGTGACCCCACTATTCGCGCTGACCTGATTAAATCATTGCAACGGTATTTTGAGGAGAATGTGGGGTCCGTTCCGTCGGCTATCTCCCTGTGGGAAGCCTTTAAAACAGTTCTCAGAGGGGAGGCCCTCTCCTTTATCTCCCATGCCCGCAGACGCGCACAGGAGGAGGTGACCCGGGTGGAGGCCGAAATTACTGAATTGGAGGGCGATCTGGGGAGTGGGGTGACTGACGCGGCGCTGCATGTTCTACACCTTAAACAGGCGGCCTATAGGGCCCTCGTCACGGAGGCGGCCAGGGGCCTTAGCAGAGAGCAACAGGGGCGACTGTATGATGTGGGTGATAAGGCTGGCAAACTGATTGCGTGGTTGGATAAGAAGGAGAGAGCTAGTCGTGTGGTTCCGCTGATTGAGAGGATGGATGGTGTACGAATTACTGAGCCGGAAGGCATTGTTTCTTGCTTCGCGGATTATTTCCGCGAGGTATATTCTCCGGTCTCTCCCTGCTCGGAGGAGGACTCCCATGCCCTGCTGCGGGACATCGCGCTGCCCTCGCTTTCAGTGGAGGACAGGGATTCGTTGGATGCCGCTCCCACCTCGGATGAAATCGCCCTCGCCATACGCTCGGTCGCCTCGGGCAAGGCCATGGGCCCGAATGGCCTTCCTATCGAATTGTATAAGCTGCGACCGGATGTACTGGCACCTCACCTCCGTGCGATGTTCCTTGCGGCCCACTCGCGGGGCTCCCTCCCGCTGGACCAGCGTCTAGCTACCATCGTGGTTATCCACAAGGAGGGGAGACCGCGAGACCGGGTTACATCCTATCGGCCGATCTCGCTCTTAAATGCGGAGCCTAAAATCCTCGCCAAGGTGCTTGCCAACCGGCTGGTCGGCGTGGTGGGCGATCTGGTCCACCAAGACCAGTCCGGCTTCATTCCCCATCGCAACACGGCTCTTAACTTGCGGCGCTTGCACGGGGTGCTCGCGCGTGTTCCATTCGTGCGGGAGCCGGCCATCTTGGCGTCCTTGGACGCCACCATGGCGTTTGACACGCTCGAGTGGCCGTACATCTGGGTGATGTTGGCGAAATTTGGATTTGGCCCGGGATTCATCAGCTGGGTCAAATTGTTGTACTCTGACCCATTGGCGCAGGTTGTGGTGAATGGTCGAGTCTCGGCCCCATTCGTGCTGGGACGGGGCACGCGACAGGGTTGCCCCCTGTCGCCGCTCCTGTTTGCACTGGCCTTGGAACCCCTGGCGGAGTGGCTGCGGTGGCACCCTTCTATCCGTGGTCTCCGTTGGACCCCTGAGTATGAGGACCGCGTGTCCCTCTACGCCGACGACATCCTGTTGTACTTAGCCTCCCCGCGTAAATCACTGATTGTCCTGGTCGATGTTCTGCGCTCCTTCGGCCGTAACTCAGGTCTTGTCATCAACTGGGCTAAATCCTGTATCTATGTGCTTTCCGGGGAGGCTCCTGTTCTCCCGCGGGGCTGCTCGATCCAGATTGCCTCGCAGGGGTTTCGTTACCTGGGCGTCTATATTACGCTGGACCCGGTGGCCCGCTACGAGCGGAATTTGCTTCCCCCCTCCAGCGCTTGAAGGAGGACGTCGCGCGCTGGCGGCGCTTGCCGCTTTCACCGCTCGGCCGGGCGGCATTGTTCAAGATGATGTCCTTGCCGTGCTTTTTGTATGCTCTCCAGAACTCGATGGATCTGGTCCCGGCGCGTTACTTCCGTGAGGTGGAGAGTTTGCAGCGCCGCCTGTTCTGGGACGGGAGGCCGCGTATAGCCCTGGCAAAGTTGACGCTCCCGTGGTATGACGGAGGGATTGCCCTCCCGGATATTAAGCGGTATTACTGGGCCTCCCAATTAGCTGCAATTAATCATGGCCTTTACGGGCCCGCCTTAAACCCGGCATTTGAAATGGACAAGATGCTCCTGCCCGGTGGCGATTATAATCGAGCGCTCTACACTAGCGTGCCCGATTCCCGCCTTACGGGACCCACGCGTGTCATGGTGCGAGTATGGCACGCGGCCAATGCAGCTATGGGATGGAAGGACCGTTTGACCCGGGCGTCACCGTTGTATGCGTCTGAGAGGTTGGGCTCCCTGTGGACCTCGAAGGGCTTCGATAGGTGGGACACGATAGGCATTAGTACAGTGGGGGACCTCTGGACGAGGGGAGGATTCAAAACATTTGAGACACTGCAGGCGGAGTTTCAGCTGCAGGGCAGTGAATACTTTCGATACCTGCAGGTCCGTCACGCTCTGGGTTCAGTCTTCCCAGACGTGGCCGCCATCCCGGAGTCCTCCCCATTGGAGGATAGAGTGCTAGATGGCCACGTTCCGGACAGCACGATCTCCCTCATCTACAAGAAGTTGATTAATGACCGCTCGGGCTTACTGACTGGGCTCCGCGAGGCTTGGGTTGCCGATGGGTTGGAGCTGGACGACGAGGACTGGATTTCCGCGGTGGCCTCCCCGAAGGAGGTGGCCATCCCGGCTCACCTTCGCTTCGTCCAGCTTAAGATACTTCACCGGGTGTACATGACGGGGCCAGGGCTTCTGCGTATGGGCTATGCCGAGGATGGACTGTGTAGGCGTGGGTGCGGTGCATTGGCGACTTTTTTACATATTCTGTGGGAATGTCCGAGGGTGGAGCGATTCTGGCGTGGTGTGCATGAGGTCCTGCGAGCGGTTACGCATGTCGTGCTGGTGCCTGAAGCAAGGAGATGCCTGCTGAATGTGTGGGAACCAACCGACTACTCGGTTCCACAGACGCGATGGGTGACGCTGGGTTATATGATCGCTAAACATGACATCGCTCAACTGTGGGGATCCCAGAGGCCCCCGGCAGTGTCGGCCTGGAAAGAACACATGGATTGGTGCATGTTCCGAGAGAAAGTGGTGTATGTGGCGCGGGGTAAGCCTGGGGCGTGGCTGAAGGTGTGGGGCCCCTGGAACGCCTACCGCGGGGGTATTTGCGAGCCGCCATTGTTGCCTCCCGCTTCACCAGCTCCGTCCCCCTAGATGACCCCCTCCCCCAATCCCGGGCACAGTGTTTTCCCAGTCCCGGACCTATTTCCCTTCCCCTCCTTCGATTTTAGTGTAGGGTTGGGGTCCCCCCATTTGAGGAGCATATGTTGTCACTCTTGTTCTCGGGTTGCCTTGCGGGTGTGGTTTTATGTTGTTAGTGTTGTATAAAACGAAACCGTATTGTGGGCTCAGAGTCATGTGGCCCACGTTGTTGATACCTCCTGCTAGCGTCTCTGTAACGCCAAGTGCCTTATTGTATATATGTCACTAATTGCTGTCATTTTAGCGGCCGGCCGGAAGGTTGTAGGCCCATACCTGTATATATTCGAGATTGTAATAAACGGTTTAAAAAAAAAAAAAAAAAAAAAAAAAAAGAATACCTACAACCTTAAAAGAAAAGAAGAATCAAAAAATATAAATGACTACAACCCAGTGATTTTATCCATGTGGAACGCTAACATGGATATACAGTATGTAGCTGACAATTCCATTGCTGTTGTTCGATATGTAACGTCTTACATTACGAAATCAGAAAAAAACAGAATTGAAGGAAATGTGGGAAGAGATTTCTCACGAGAAAACTGTCAGTAAGAAGCTGTACAGTTTCAGTTTGAAGATGTTATCGCATCGAGAAATTGGATCCTACGAATGTTCAGATAGGTTATCTTCTGCAAGTCTCTACTCGAAATCAAGAAGAATAATTTGGGCAAGTTTAGGCCTTGCAGCAATGAGAAATCGGGTACTGAAATCTGTTGGAGAAATTGAATATTTGGCCGAGAATGACCCAGAAAGTACAGATATTTTGAAATCAAACATGTTGGACACATATTATCCCAAGAGAAGTCATCATCTGTGTAGTGACTGAGTCCAGACGTTTGGAGGATCTTAGGATGTTTATTGGTAGTTAGTTCCAGGTAATCCAGATCAATCCATTACAGGTAGTCAAGACCAGTACAAAGACCAATAGTAGGCCCAAGGTAAACCCCACCAGGAGCAGCTTGTCTCTTGCTCAGCCCTTCCCAACTGACTCACTGGCTCCCAACA
Source organism: Triturus cristatus (assembly GCF_964204655.1). Classification (NCBI taxonomy): domain Eukaryota; kingdom Metazoa; phylum Chordata; class Amphibia; order Caudata; family Salamandridae; genus Triturus; species Triturus cristatus. Next base: position 318,364,452 of record NC_140589.1, on the reverse strand, counting down.
TTCTGTGATACCTCATAAACTGAACATTCCACTGGCTGAGTGGGAGATCACATGCATAAATACAAAGCCAGGATATAACATATCCCCTTTTCTTCCATATAAAACAAATATATTGCTTCAAGTGAAAAGATAAAGTAAAGAAGAAAGACAAAGAGTAAGTCGGAAACACTGTACACCAACGAAAAAACAGAAAAACCACAAGAAGATGCAAAACATAACTGAAAATGACAAAAATGAGAAGACCATCCTCCCTTCTAGCACAATCACAGAAACAATAAGAGAAAACATCAATGACTACCCCAAGATACACTTGCTGGCCAGGCATGTATAAAAAGAGACAATCAATATCAGACGCTAACAGATAGAAGGAGAAGAAAACTTCCAGTCAACGAAAGAATGAACCCCATTAAAGAAAAACAGAGAAAAACACAGAACGAAAGAATCCAGAATCCACAAATGACGTCAGTAAAAGATATCACAAGGAAAACTGGGGTATAACAGGAAATAGTGAGTAGATAAACAAATGAATCACTCACACTTCCCATTAAATAACAATTTCAAAAACAAGAATGTTGATGTTAAATACCAATTCAAAATTTGTAAACAAAGCACATTAACTTCGAGAAAAACAGATGGTATTCAGACCAGATACCCTGTGAGGGTAACATAACAAAATAAACAGGTGGTGAACAGGAGCAGACTGTGCACTAAACAGATGAGCATAAAACCCAATAAACACACCACCCAAAAAAAATATATTGTGCACTGTTGTGAACTAACAGGTAAAACTAAAAATGTTGTGCACTGTTGAGAAAAACGACATACTTCATGTAGAGGTTAAATATCGTACAAAGCAGTGATGGGACTGTAACCCACACTACTCACCTCGAGTGGAGGTCATTAGTTGTGCACTAAACGGGAATGTAACCCATTTAAAACACCTCTTGTAGAGGCAAATACGTTGTGCACGGTACAGATGGGACTGAGACCCATATAAGACAGACCATGAAGTGGTCCGCATTGTCCACAAGTAGAAGAACAAAACACTTGCGAAATACCTCTTGCAAAGGTAATGACAGTGTGCACTAAATAAAAAGGAATAAACCCTAATATAAAGGTAAAGAGATTGTGCACTTGTGCAAAAAGGAACGACGCCCATATAAACATTGCACACAGATCAGGAAACTAGGCACCCGATAAAGAAAATAAAAACCCAAGCTGTAAACCTTGCCTTTGCCTTGACAAAAGTTCTTAAATACAAACATTGAATGGTGACCATAGTAACGTCCTTAAATAGTACCATAAGACAAAGCAGTGACAATATACCAAAGAAGTTTCACATTTTTTTTCAAATGCAAACATATCACTGTTATAAGATAAGTCTCTCGAACTTGTGCTCCGAAAAATGTAGATGCAGCGTATGTCACCTAATTGTGCTCAATCCCCAGACTCCACAAAAATCCACAAGTAGCTCAAAAACCAAAAGAGCCTGTAAATATAGCTCCCACGACGGCTCCACTGACAGAAAAAACTTGAATAAACTTTATTGAACACGTCGTTGGCAAAACGTGGTTGCCAAATGTAGAGATTCTGCGCTTCGTGTTGAAAAACGTGGTTGACGACTGAAGAAATAAAAGAGTCTTGAAAATTGAACCACAACCAACCAAAAGATGGCGGAACGTTTTCTACGTACAGCCGAGTGGCTAACATCACATTTGGGCAGCAGAAACCATGCCCACTGAAGATGGAAAGGCAAATGGGGCACATAAACTGAGAACTCACCGCAAAAATTGAAGGCAAGATCCAGTGTACAGTGACTTGAAAAGAAAAACTCACTCTCCAAATGGTGGAACTGTAATGACACACCTTCAATGAAAACGGAAAAATTGAGCTTTATTGTAATGCGGAGCGTGGTTGGCAATGCAAACTGCTGGACCCATAGGAAACCAGAGAGAGTGGCTGGTGTCTCCAGCCACAAGATGGCGGTGCGCAATTGACGTCGCTGCAGGGTGGCTCACGGTACGCCGGTGCTCCTCAAAACTACTTTGACAGAGGAAGAGCACACGTCATAGAGGAACCATGACGAACATCGCAGGACTGCAAAGTAGAGGTACGAGGGAGCGTGCTGAAAGATGCTTGCGCCAACATTTTAAAAGTAAATCCGGCAGTTGAAAATGCAGCGTTGCTCAAACGACCCCAATAATAAAAGACATTAATTGTCCCAAACTTGTCAAATTGCTGCCGATCCCAAAACGCACACTAGAGGCAAAAAAAAAACGCCAAATGTCTCCTCACGAGAGATTACTGAACTCTCCTTACAAAAGTGCCACAATCGCAGCCACGTGGCGCACACCATGCACAGTGTCCATAAAACAAAAACTTGTATGTAAAACCACTGCTTACTTTTCCAGTTGCGCAGCTGAAGACTGTAGGTTAGATAAACACACTTCACAGCGCACAAGAAGTACAAACAAGATCGTCCGATAACCTTGTAAGCAGTGATTCAAGCTGTAGTTTAAACAGACATTGTAGGGATAGCAGGAACAGATTAGAGCTGCCGTTGAACAGTTGATGTAGGCACAACATTCAGAGACTTGAGCTGCAGTAGACAGAAACTGGCACCATTACGTAGAGGGCGACCGTTGTAGGGGTCACTGGTGGGGCTATGATGTGCCAGATAGTTGAATATTCGCAGCTGTGGTTACTTGAGTTGCTTGTAGTTGCTTGAGCTTGATAGTAGAAGGTTACAGAGGTAGCAGATGCAGGTTCTTTTTAAATCGTCGCCATAAATTGTAGTGACTGAGTCCAGACGTTTGGAGGATCTTAGGATGTTTATTGGTAGTTAGTTCCAGGTAATCCAGATCAATCCATTACAGGTAGTCAAGACCAGTACAAAGACCAATAGTAGGCCCAAGGTAAACCCCACCAGGAGCAGCTTGTCTCTTGCTCAGCCCTTCCCAACTGACTCGCTGGCTCCCAACATTCTGTGATACCTCATAAACTGAACATTCCACTGGCTGAGTGGGAGATCACATGCATAAATACAAAGCCAGGATATAACAATCTGGAGAACATGTGTCTCTATGAAGTGCTGCAGAACTACATTTATTCACGGAAAGCCACAGAAGACATCAACAATGGAAAATATAAAGTCATTGGTGAAGAAGGATGTTTGGTGAAGCAAACAAAAGGAAGTTTGATAAATCACAGGAAGCTGAGTTGCGACACTACTGACAAAAAGGAATTTTACTACTTGGCTCTTTTACAGCTGTTTAAACCATGGCGTACAGAGGATGAACTACTGGGAGAATTTCAAAGCTATGAAGATTCTTTTAATGCTTGCAAAGACAGCATACAATGCAGTACATTCTCAAGTTATCTGCAAATGTTAAATGAAGAAATTGAACAGGAAACTACAATTGCAGCAGAAATAGCTAGAGACAGTTCTCAGGACAGCCAAAGTTCAGGAACACTCAGTCAAGATCCCCTAGGACAACCAATCGTTGAAAATGAAGCATCAATAGCCATGAATGAAGTGGAAACGGCTATGAATCAAGCTCAAGAAGAATTTATAGACTTACAAAATTTGGAAAGACAACTGAACGAAGAGCGGCAACAAATTTATGAAGAGATCAGAAACAAAATTGATCACGGATTTCTACATGAAAAAAAAGAGTGCTCATGCACATCATTTCATCCAATCAGGATGAATGTAAGCGGACAAGCTGGAACTGGAAAAAGTTTCCTAATAAAAGTCATCAGAAGCTACCTACAGCAAAAAACGGATTCTACTTTGTCTTGTGTGGTTACTGCTCCAACTGGGTTAGCAGCATATAACATAAAAGGAATCACTTTACATCGTTTGCTAATGTTACCAGTGGAGCATGAGAACAAAATACAATACAACAAGCTAACTGGAGAAGCATGCTTGGAAGTTTCAAGAGTATTGAAGAAGATGCAAGTTCTCATTATTGATGAGGTGAGCATGGTATCAAACTTAATGCTTGCCTTTGTGCATTTAAGAATGCAGCAAATTCTGAAGACAGACTATGACGTGTTATTTGGAGGAAAACACGTCATAGTTTTTGGAGATCTTTTGCAACTTACTCCAGTTGAAGGACAACCAGTGTTTAATACTGTGACACATGAAGACACGAAGAAGTCATTGGGAAGCATCGGTAATACAAATATTTGGTCCTTCTTTGAGTACAAGGAACTTACTACTAATATGAGGCAAGCAAACGATGAAGAATATGGAAGTATTCTGAAAGATATCAGAATTGTACTACTCACTGAAGCTGGCAAAAAAGCATTACAGAGTCGGCTGCTACATAATTTATTTCCAAAGGAAGAAATAGTTGCAGAGAAGATATACAAGAACATTGCAGAAAAGAAAAGTGTCATCTGCTTAATGCCAACTCTACGTGAATGCTCAATATTCAATGAGGAGCTTTTGAAATTGGAAAAGGAAGATATCAGGAAATTGGAAGCAGTGGACAAAATTGAGGATGGAAGAATTACTGTCACATTAACAGGCACACTGAAAAATAAATTGGATTCACTAGAGAAGAACATTTCCAAAACAGCTGGATTAGAAAAAAATCTATATGTTTGCATGAACTGTAGAGTATTTTTAAGGAGAAATTTGGATGTTGAAAAAGGTTTAGTTAATGGAGCTATGGGAAGAGTTGTGGGTTTTATTAATTATCAGAAAAAAGATGGAATTGAATGTTTAAAAATAAAATTTGATCAGATAGAAGAAGTTAAAGACATTTGTCGTTGTTCAGTTCGTTTCATGCTTGTGAAAGACTTATATGTACGTAGAAAGCAGTTTCCGTTTTTGCTAGCATATGCTGTAACTATTCACAAGTCTCAAGGATTGACTGTAGATTGTGCATTTGTGAACATTGGTTCAACTGTGTTCAAAGAAGGTATGGCATATGTTGCTTTGTCACGAGTGAAAACATTATCAGGTTTTTTCATGATAGACTTTGATGATTCAAAAGTTAGTGCTGATACAAATTGTGTAAAGGAGTATAATAGATTAAGAAGAAGCTATGCTCCTCATTTAGGTCAGTATCCTGTGTTGGAGAAACGTGTAGTTTCTCGTAAAAGGAGAAATGAGAATATCTGTAATGAAGATGTAGAGAGGAGGAAAAAAAAGAGGAGTGATGTAATTGCAAGCAAAAAGAATAAGGAAAATGAAGAACAGGTTGTAGGATGTCATTTTGAAAATAGCTCTGGTGTCAACTGCTACGCTAATGTAGTGCTGAATGTTGCATTTTATCTGGAAAGTTTGCAAGAGCAGATAATAGTAAATCAGGGAAAAAGATTCTGTTCTGTGCTGAGTCTCCTTTTTGAACAGCTGAGTAATGATAAAACTTAAATAGAAAGTGCTACTGAAATTAGAAAAGTTTTAGATGTATGTTCAGGACGAACACAGTTTTCTCAAAATGTACAGCAAGACGCACAGGAATTCTTGATGTATTTTCTTCAGGTACTGGAAGAAGAAGGGGTTCCCATTGAAAATTTATTTGGTCTCTCTTATAAATGGGAACATAGTTGTGAAAACTGTTATAATATATGTGGCTCTAATGTTGATAATGAAAGGTTTATTTATTTAACATTGCCAGAGAGTAAAACAGTCACTTTTGCTAAATTAGTTAAAGATGCTAATCATAGCATGCAATGCGGTGAGTGTAAATCTGACATGTTTTCAACGTTAATTTTAAAGGAATACGGACAGTATGTAATTTTAATGATGCAACGATGTAGAGCTGATGGTTCAAAATTGGATACTTTAATAAAGAAGTTTACAGGACAGCAATTATCAATTTCAGGAAAAACTTTTGTAACAGTTGCAATAATTTTCCATGATGGACCTACTGTAACTTCTGGTCATTACACAGTTTATCTTAAATGTGAAAAAGGCTGGACACTGTGTAATGATTCCCAATTGATTTTTAAGCAACGTTTGCCTTTTGATTTAGCAAATTCCTATCTAATCTTCCTGAAACCTAAATTTTAGAGAGATTTGGCAACATCTGGACAAAACAATTTTACCATTTTATTGGATTACCATTTGGAATTTACAAATAAAAAGATTTAACAAATTATCATTTGGCCTAATGGAAAGGTAACCAATTGTAATGTGGAATTTTTCCATTTTTTAAGGAAACTTTGGAAAACCAAAAATTTAGAAAAAATCGGTAACATCTGCACAATTTAAATTTTGGAATGTTATTGGATTGCCATTGGAAATTTTTTCAAAAAAGATTTTCAAAATTACTATTTGGCCATGCGGAAAGGTAAACAATTCTATTGTGGACTTATTTAATTATTAATAAATCTTTCGGTAACCAAAATGTTACAGAGAATCGGTGAGATCTGTACAATTTAAACTTTAGATTTTTATGGGATTACCATTGGAAATTTAACCAAAAAAGAATTTTAAAATTACTATTTGGCCTAAAGGAAATGGAACCAGATGTATTGTGGAGTTATTTGAGATATATTATTGTGATTATACTTCTGAAACAAAAATATCAGACGGTATTTTAAAGAAATAAGTATTGATATTAGATGATATTTTTTAAGAATATTATGCATTTCTATAAAGTTATGTTTATGCAAAAAGAGATTGTGGGCTTTTTTAAAACAATCTTTGAGATTGTTAATTTTTGTTTTGCCCGCTGTTAAATGATGAATGCAATTGCTTTCACAATTTATAGTGAAATGCAATATATTCTGAAAACAGCAAAAAAAAGGCAAAAATATTTTTTGAAAAATATGTAAATATGTGTACTGTATTATAAAATGTTTTTTTAAATATTAATACTTTTTTCTTTTTTTTCAGATTGAGATAGAACATTTTCGAAAACTAGAACCATTTTTAAAGCAATTAAAAAAAAATTAAAATGAATAAATATTTTTTTGAGTGGGTATGGTAAGTCAATAATATCATGGTCCCTTTTTTCCACTTCTCTACAATCACATTTTCAGTTTTTAATTGTAGTCTCTCAAGGACCTTGTAATGTGATAATTGATTTTTAGTGTTTTAAAAAAAAAAAAAAAAAAAATTACGCGTACCGTACGCGTACGGTTAAAAAAAATAAAAAAAGTTTTTAAAAACATATATAAAAAAAAGATGAAAGGTAAGGTTGGCTCTTAAAAGAGCCGTTGTGTTCATGCAGGGACAGAGGAAAGAAAGATTGGGAATATTAGATGGTACGACAAGTGTGCTGATCTATTTTATTGTTCACTAGGGAAATACTGGTCTCCCTATAACTAATTAGATCATGACAAGTGGCGCACCGTACTTCAACCCTCGCAAACCGAGGGTTAATTTCCAGAGGACCAGAAAAAGGAGATGCTCCCCCCACAGATGAAGGGCTCACCTGACCTGCAGAAGAAGGACTCAGCACTGCAGATGATGGTCCAGGCTGAGCTGCTGTGGATGTGCTTGGTTGATTTACTGAAGGGTTACCTTCAGTAAGTCGAGCATGTGTCCTTCTGTGTACATCCTTAAGGTGTCTCATCATGGTGTGATTCCCAAAGGAATACTTCCTGTCGGGATTCCCTCTTGAAAGTACACGCTTACACAGCTTACAAGTCACTAAGGGTGCATTTACCTTTTGCTGGCCTTCTGGAAAAGAAAAATACTCCCATATGTAAGAGGTCTTTTGTTTCCTCGCTCTCTGCCTCAAGGTAGTGCTGCTAGCCTCACTCTCAGAAGAGCTCTGCTGTTCTGCCATCGTATCACAAAGACAACCCAGCTCCTTCTCCTAAGGGATCACAAGCAGAAATGAGGGGAATGGGTGTGGTGTAGGAGAGTTCTAGAACTGAAAGTAGTTTCAACCAATCAAAAGTTGTGTTTCATGATCACATGACCCACCGTACGCTTACGGTGCGCTTACGGTGCACTTACGGCAAAAAGTACGCATGCGCGTAAAAAAGACACGCGCTTGCGCGCATGCGCAAAACAGGCACGCCCCTTCACTTCCGCGTAACGTGCGCGTGCAGCGTACGCGTTACGCGCTATGCGCGCGTGACGTGCATCTACGCAAATTGCGTAAATGAACGCAAACAGCGTAGAAATCTAACGTAATTACAGCAAGACGTGCGCTTACCGTACGCGCACGGTAAAAAAAAAAAAAAATGTATTGCTAATAAATTTTACCTGTTTATTTTAAAAAAAAATGTCAAATAAAAACATATTGTAGAATTTTTAAAATTTAACCATAGTCTTTAAAAAAGGATAGACAATTAAAATAAAAATATGTAAAAAAAAAAAGAAGAAAAAAAAAAAAAATTAGCATTTAAAAAACCTTGCAAATTCACTGAAAAAAACATGGGTTTCACTCACGTTATAGTTAGGAATTAGCATTTAAAAAACCTTGCAAATTCACTGAAAAAACCATGGGTTTCACACACGTTATAGTTAGGAATTAGCATTTAAAAAACCTTAGAAATTCAATGAAAAAACCAAAGGTTTCACACATGTTATAGTTAGCTGGACATTTCACTCGTAAAAAACCATTGAAATTCCCCCGTTATAGTTAGTTCAGCTAACTATAACTCGCGCGCCCGCAATGCACTACTGATGACGTCACATATTACATCACTCATGACATGGTCAGTGACATCACTCATGACATCACTGATGACATCTCAAATGACATAACTGATGACATTATTCTTGTGACAGAGTGGTAGACCTCCTCTAACCCTAATATAACCTTTGATACACACATTTAAAAATAGAGACTGAAATTTTCAAAAAAATAGACATACCAATAACAGTTACAACAACCTATTCAGTAATTCTAAGATCCACATACACATCCACTCATCCACCAACAATCCTATACAGTCACTCATACATGTACTCACACATCATATGTACTCATACACCTAAACATCCTGTAACACAATGCCACTCATTCATAGAGTTACTCACACATGGTCACTCATGCTAATAAAGAATCAAACATCCATTTACTTGCATATACAGTTATACACACACCACCACACTTACTTTTACAGAAACTTACACATACTTAGTCTTTTAAACAATCACTTATAGAAACACATACTTATTCATACAGGAAGTCTACCAATCTCTCACTCTCACATATACTCACTTATAAACACCAATACTCACATATACTAGTTTAAAACATATGTAGTTACTCATAAAGACACTATTGAGACAGTCATTCACTCACTAACACACCCATACACACACTCATCCACCCATACGGTCCTGCACACATGCTGTCTTCAACACATACAAACAGTGAGTCACTCATTCATGCACCTATGCACTACGTAATAACCCCCACCGAACCATGAAGACACTCAGACACTCATACTGATACTCAAAAAACCAACTAATAACCTATATAGACACTCATGTAGCTACTCACCAACCCATGCAGCCACTTATATACAAAGTGAGAGACTGATACAGGTATTTACACATTTAAACATTACTCACTTAGCCATGTATTCATAAAGATACACTTAATCAGTAAGTAATACAATCAATTTTTCAAAAACAAATCATCAATTTAGACACTTATATACTCATTTATTCTTCCATCGACCTTGAGATATACATATATTAAACATATTTAATTTTCAGAAAAACACACATTCACTGGATGATGTCATCAGTGATGTCATTTGAGATGTCATCAGTGATGTCATGAGTGATGTCACTGACCATGTCATGAGTGATGTAATATGTGACGTCATCAGTAGTGCATTGCGGGCGCGCGAGTTATAGTTAGCTGAACTAACTATAACGGGGGAATTTCAATGGTTTTTTACGAGTGAAATGTCCAGCTAACTATAACATGTGTGAAACCTTTGGTTTTTTCATTGAATTTCTAAGGTTTTTTAAATGCTAATTCCTAACTATAACGTGTGTGAAACCCATGGTTTTTTCAGTGAATAGATATATATTCGCCTGTTATAGTTAGTTGAGCTAAGTGTCTACATATATGAATGTGTACTTGTATTAGTGATTGTATAAGAGATTAACTATGTGTTAGCATCTATATAAATAAGGGAGGTGGTTTGTGTATAAATAAGTCAGGAGGTGTGTATATATCTGCATAAGTGAGTACATGGGTGTGATTGATTTTTGGCGTGACTGATTAGATGTGTGAGTAACTCTATGGATCAGTAGAACTGTGTGAATGTATGTATAGGTGTATGAGTGGATATTCTACTGATGTAATGATGAGTGACAGCATGTATGAGTGACTTTATCAGTGTATGTCCGGCTCACAATATATAGATAGGAATCAGTGGATGGGTATCTAGTATCTGGTATTGGTATGTCTATGGTTTCGAAAATGGTAGTCTGTATTTTAGAGTGGGTGTATTAAAGGTTATATTAGAGTGTGAAGAGGTGTGTCAGACTATCTCGTGGATGATGTCATCAGTGATGTAATTTGAGATGTCATCAGTGATGTCACTGACTATGTCATGAGTGATGTAATATGTGACATCATCAGCAGTGAATTGTGAGCGCACTAGTTATAGTTAGCTCAACAAACTATAACAGGTGAATTTCTCTGGTTTTATATGAGTCAAATGTCCAACTAACTATAACGTCTCTGAAACCTATGTTTTTTTCAGTGAATTTCTAAGATTTTTTAAATGCTAATTTCTAACTATAACGTCCCTGAAACCTATGGTTTTTTCTGTGAATTTCTAAGGTTTTTTAAATGCTAATTTCCAACTATAATGTCCCTGAAACCTATGGGTTTTTTTCAATGAATTTCTAAGGTTTTTTAAATGCAAATTTCTAACTATAACGTCTGTAAAACCTATGATTTTTTCAGTGAATTTCAAAGGTTTTTTAAATATCGAACTACTATTGTGCTATTTGTCATTACTACTGTTTTTTCTAACTTTTAAACTACATAAAATAAACTGCAAAACTACTATGTAATGTAATATAGTTCACAAATTACAGTGAGTTTTTAAATACTACAAAATAATTTAACATTCAGAAAGCAATTTGTCTCCCTTTTTTTGCTGTCATAAGCTACTACTTAACTTCACTATTCACAGTGATGTCAGAGTAGTTTCATCATAAAAAGAGGGAAAAAAAAACAATCAACTAGATTGTTAAAAAAACAAATCCCTAATTCTCACAAATATAATAAAAAATCAACACAAATAACACATCCAATACTATTTCTAATCTTCAAATCTTACCTTTACTTCGTAGTTTCTGTGAACATTTTCTCAATACACCAAATAATGTATCAAAAATTTCGCTTTGAAAGCATCCAAAGCCGAATGGTGTATCTAAAATCTTTGTTTCAGAAATATCAAGTATGAGTTGGGTAATTCATAAGGCAATCTCGGTTTCATTTCCAAGTGTGTATCGTTGCAGTGACTCCAACCATTATTACACTTTAAATAAACTGTATAATGTCCACTTGTGGTAGTACTTCCAGCATGGAAAACAATAGCAACTGTTGCAAAACTTCTTCCAGAAATAGATACTTGACTAGCAACAACATTTTTAATTTTGATTTCCAGTTTTCTTCCATTTGGTCTACAGCGTTGTAGCATTATAATCAAATATTTTCCATATCTTTCTAGGCATAATGTAGATAGCATTGTTGATTTACAACGAGAACAGATCATCTCGTGATCTGCTTATTTTAGTAATTTGGAAAATGGTACAGATTTGCAGTCAGGTATTGTCAAATATAGATATCGTTCTCTGTCAACTATAGCGCTTGAAGTTAACAAACACTGTTCACATTTATGTTCCCATTTGTAACTGACTCCAAATAAACTCTCAATCTGAATTCCTTAATCTTCTAGTACTCCAAGCATAACCATCAGAAATTCTTGTGCATCTTGTTGTATATTAGCTCTGAACAGTAAAGATCCAGTACATGTATCCAACAGTTGGCGAATACCAGAAGCAGAATGGATCTTACTTCTATCAGTTCTCAATTCTTGAAATAAAGTATAAAGTGCCGAACATAATCTTTTTTCCTGACTTCCCATAATTTCACCATAAACATCTTCAAGATAAAATATAACGTTTAGAATAACATTACCATAACAGTTGACACCTGAAGCATTTTCTAATTGGAATCCGACAACATCATCACTTGTTTATATTTTCTGCTTCTTTACATCTTTTCTTTTCTCTTGATTTTGTTTCTGCTTTCCAACCATAGTTGATTCTTCACCATGTTTGCATTTTGAACACACAACACGTTTCTCATAATTAGGATATTCACCTAAACTTGGAGCATAAAGCCTTCTCAAATGATTATACTCTCTTACACAATTAACATCAGCACTAACCTTGTTCTCATCAAAATCAATCAAATACAAACCAGACAACGTTCTAACTCGAGATAATGCAACATATACCATTCCCTCTTTAAACACAGTTCTTCCTACATTTATCAAAGCATTATCTACACTTAAACCTTGAGATTTATGAATTGTTATTGCATATGCTAAACAGAAGGGAAACTGTTTTCTACGAACATACAAGTCTTTTACAAGCAAAAAATGTACAGCACAACACGCAATCTGTCTTACCTCTGTAATCTGATCAAATTTAACTTTCAAGAATTCAATTCCATTTCTATTTTGATATTTCACAAAATCAACAACTTTCCCCATTGCTCCATTCACTAAACCATCTTCTACATTCAGATTACGCCTCATAATTACCCGACAGTTTAAACATACATCTAAATTCTTTTCTAAACCAGCAGTTTTTGATACAGACTTTTCCAAAGAATCCAATTTAGTCTTTAGTTTTTCTGAAAGAAGAATTGTTATTCCTTGATGCTCGATTTTATCAATAGCTTCAATGTGAACTATTTTTTCATTTTCCAATTTCATAAGCTCTCTATTAAATGTATAACACTCTTCCACTGTAGGCATTAAGCAAACTATAGACTTTTTTCTTTCATTTTCTTGTACATTACTTCTGCTGGTGTGTTTTCATTTGTAAACCAGTTCTTTAGTAGACGACTTTGAAAAGCTTCTTTACCATGTTTGCTTAGAACACCAATTCTTACATCTTTTTGAATATTTCCATAATCTTCATCTCTTGCTTGTCGCATATTCTGAGTGAGTTCTTTATATTCAAAATTTAACCACAGATTCACATTTCCAATTCTTCCCAGAGATTTCTTTGTGTCTTCATAAAGAAGAGTTTTAAACACTGGTTCTCCGTTTACAGGTGTTAGTTGTAGCAGATCTCCAAATACAATTAATTGTTTTCCTCCAAAGAGAACATCATAATTTGTTTTTAATACCTGCTGCAATCTTAAGTGTAGAAAAGCAAGCATTAAGTTTGGGACCATGCTCACCTGATCAATAATTAATAGTTTCATTTTCTTCAGCACTCTTGACACTTCATGAGAAGCTTCTCCAGACAACTTCTGATAATGAAATTTACTATCATGCTCAACTGGTAACATCAGTAGTCTATGCAAAGTAACTCCTTAAACATTGTGTGCAGCTAATCCAGTTGGAGCTGTTATCACAGAACATAGATGTAAACCAGTAGTTTTTTTTAAGATAACTGGTCAAAACTTTAATTAAAAAACTTTTACCTGTCCCAGCTTGACCACTGATGTACATCAGACGAGGTTTAAAAGATGAACACTCACATTCTTTTTTTCATACAACAAACCATGTTCTATCTGTTCTCACACTTGTACATATATTTCTTTCTGTTCAACATTTAGTTGTTCTTCTAAATTTTCCAATGTAATGTTCTCCTTGTGTGCTTGTTGCATTGCAATTTCGACTTCATGCATAGCAATCGCTGCTTCATTTTCCAGTATTGGTTGTCCAAGAGGATCTTGACTACAATGACCACTACTTTGACTATCTTGAGAACTTTCATTAGCTATTTCAGCTGTAATAGTATTTTCCTGTTCAACTTCATCATTTAACATTTTTAAAAATGTAGGGAAAATTGTACATGCAATGCTATCTTTACATGCATTAAAAGAATCTTCGTAGCAGTCAAAGTCTCCAAGTAATTCACTTCCGCTACGCCATGGTTTAAAGAGTTGGAGAAGTACTAATTAGTAAAATTCTCGCTTATCTGGAGTTTCACAACTGAGTTTCTTGTGGTTTATAAGATTACCCTTTGCATGTTTTACTAAACAACCATGACATCCAACTACTGCATATTTTCCTTCTCTTAAATTCTGTTTAACATTTCTTTTGAAGCTGTAATGTTGAAGTACTTCATACAGACATAGCTCTTCCAGATGTCGACTCCTTTTCGGATAGTATGTGTCCAACATATTAGTTTTAAGAATGTCTGTACTGTCTGGTTCATTTGCTGCTAAGTGTTCAATTTCTTCTAATGATTTCAACACTCTATTCCGTGAGCAGGCAAGACCTAAACTTACCCAAATGATTCCTCAAGACTTTGAATATAAACTTGAAGAGCACCATCGGTCTGAACATTCATAGGATCCTTGCTTGGTACTCCTTTCTCCAAAAGAAATCAGTAACTTCTCCAAGAGGTGGATTCTTTTTTTTGCAGATAAAAGACATCATAGCTTGAAAGCTATGATTAAAATATCTGCACATATTTACAGGAACCAATGAACACAGTTCACCAGGAGTCTTTATTTCAACATTTTTAATATTGAAATTCACTTCTCTTAGAAACAAGCAAATCTTCCAATGCATACACTGCACAGCTAAGTGTGACCATCCATGGTGGTGTACCTAAGTTCCGTAACATACATTTGAGTTCTCCATGACGACGATACCAATACTCATTAGTTCCACGTTGACATGCCATCAAATTGATTAACTGTGCTTCTAAATTTTCATCTGTTTTTTCAACTTTCTCCACAAATACTTTCGCAGAAAGAAGTGATTGATGAACTCCAGTTTTAAGTATGTGGTTCACTGCATACGACAGAGAAGATAAATCACTTTCAAACAAAAGGTGAAATATGTATGGAATGCACTGTCGAAATCTAGGATCTTCAGAATATAATCTTGTTGACCGATATTTCGAAAGCTGGAATACGTACAGGTCGGTCATCATATCGTCCACCTTCTCCAGTAGGAAACACCTGTGGAAAACAACGAGTTTCCAAGCTCTTCTCCCGTACACTCATTGGAGTTTCCTGTGCTTTTTTCATTTGAAATAACTCAATGCTGCTTCCTATTACTTATTTTGAATGCAAAGGACATATTGTGTAATGTTCATAAATCTCTTCAGTCCTTGACTTGTCCACTTTCTCTATTTGACCACTTGAAATTTCACATTCATCTTCTAAACTTATTACCTGTTCATCCACATTTACAGTTTTGTAATAAATATTGTTCTCTATAAGATATAAGGTTTCCTTTTCAACTTTATTAACATCCACAAATTCTTGCCATATTTTCCGACTCTTTGTTGGTACAATATTTACTATGACTACTGCCTCATTTTCCTCTTTCTCTCCAGCAATAGTTTCGATATTTTTCTTAAAACCCAAAGGTAAGTACACCACTCTTCCTTTCAGCCCTCTTTGCAAGTCTGTTGGTGGCAGTTTACCTGTTTTAGGCTCCATCCGCATTATAGTTTGAAAAGGATGAACAGATTGAATTAGAACCGACTCATATGTATTCAGTTCTACCAGTTCCTCCGGAATAGCTACTAATTCTAAGTTATTATGTACTGCTCTAGCAGGCATTTTGTTCTCTTCTAATTTGTTGCAACAATATTTACACATATGTTGATCACTACCTAACTCAAATCGACCTTCCACCAACAAGTAAGTTGCAAATTCTTCCCACTTACTATTGTTCTCCTTTTCACTTTTCAAATACAAATCAACATTCCTAGTTTGACTTTTATAATGACTGCGTCGACAACAAACACAAACATAGTTTGGTATCTCAGAGCACACTACATTAAACCTTACAATTTCTTATTCAAACTGATCAGTGCTAATCGCTTTCCCATCTCCTTCAACATCTGTAATTGTCAAACTTTCACTTTCTATTGACTGCTTTTCTGAACCAAAATATCGCATTTCAATATCATCACACTTTTTTGAACATCTGATGAAGAACCATATAAAAGAGCTGTATTAATTTCACTTAAACATAATGCAGTACTTTTTACATAGTACAGTTTCCTTACAAACTTCCGCATTTCTGTATGGTGTACTGCTAACATCCTCAAGTGATGAAAAACACTTTTACACACTTTTCTTGAAAGACAAGCCAGAGAATGCCCATGTTTCTCAGTATATTTTCTTACATTATATGGGTCTAGTCCTTGCAACAACTTAATCTTCTGTTTAATACTTTTCTGTGTATATTCTCGTAGTAAATTTCGCATTATATCAATAGATTCCTGTTGAATACTACTAATAGTGCTACAACCCCACTTCTACACTGGAGCTTGTGTATGTTTCCCTTTCACTTCTTCAACTATTAACTCTTCTGCACTTTTACCAACCAATTCCTCTTTTGGAAGGGGAGAACCATCCTGAACTTCGTAGCAACGACCTCCAGAATCAACTGCAAATGGAAAACTATTTTCCTGGAAGTAACTTTCCTCATTAAAAAAAGGCTCACTACTAGAAGTATGTTTCCAATGTCCACTAAAGATTTTGCAAAAGTTGGTTCTGTTCACAAGTCTTTTTCTTCTACTTTTCTCTTTCAACACTTTGATTACTTTATCTAATACTTTGATCCTCTTCAAAATCAAAATGAATAACTTCTGTTTTCAAGTAAAATCAGTATCCACTATACTTTCGATACGCTTCTTCTGTTTGAATTGCAGAACTTTCTTTTTATATTTACAGCATGTTCTCATTAAATTCTGAATCACTCTACTTCGAAAAAGTCTCTGACGAATTTCTTGAAACTGCTTTTGTCTCCGGGTAACAGATACTGTTTCCTTATCATGTTTTCTTTTCCTTGTATTTGAAATTGAAGTCTCCTTCTCCTTACATGAAAAATTCTTCTTTTTCCTTTGTGTGATGTTATTTTCATTAAATGTTCGTAATATTTTTTTCAGAAATTGTCTAGTGCTTTTACCAGAAGAAACTGTTTGTGTAGTGCCCTCATTTTTTTGTAATTCCAAATCTTTTCTTTTCTGCAAATATAAATGCTTCTATTCTTGTCTTTTTTTCTCAGTTCTTCTAGGCATTTTTCAAATTTGTATCCAAACGAAATAATTTTCTGAAAAAAAAATAAATCGATTATATTATTATTTACATCAGTTCAATATATTACAATAATAACATACAATTACATAAATTCTACTGATGGCTTCCAGAGGCAGTGCTGCAACGTGATGGAGCATGGCAGGGGAGCAGTAGGATGGCGGGTAGTGTCATAGAACATACAGCAAGTATTTATTTAATTATTTACATACACCTTTGCAATTTACATGTAACTGCACTACCTCGTACTTTTCACCTCTCCGCCGCACCCCACCATCCCACACACTCTCTCTGCAAACCACCACAGACAACTTTATAGATAATATTTTTAAAAATCGTCATCTATATACTTAGGATGATATTACCAACCAAATAGCACACAGAAAAATTACCATTATTAGCCTAACAATTTTATCTACAACTTTGCAAACATAACACTGCACCCAAAGCTTTAATTGGAGGGGAGGGAGTCTGAGCACTGGGCAGTTTATTTTTGAGGGCCTCGAAACGGATCTCTATGGGGCTCTTTTTTCGGGCCTCGCAAAGATAGTCCGTTGTTTTTTTTTTTATTGGACTGTAGTGAGACAGTGAGACCATGCACATTGCTCACTATTAAAAAGTGGAGACATCATGCCAGGTGAGTTGCATTGTAGGAGAAAATAAATCCTTTAAAGAGAGCCATTTTCTCTCACGATTTCCCTTCTCTTTTTGCAGCACAGAAGAAATATCATTGTGGCGTGATTAGCAGAGAGACCACCAGGCGCACAACGCCCATTGCCCCGGACTCCCTGAGACAGCTTCCCAATAGCACACACAGAGCTGCACCCGAGTATTTCACAGGTCTTCAAAAGACCATTTGCTTGTAAATGATGCTCTGTTTTTTTCCACCCCTTTTTAGAGCCCCTACATCCCCACTCTGCCTATTGCTGAAAGAACTAGCCTCCGCCGAAATTTCACTCTGGTTGCGCCTTTGGAGATGACCACACGCAGCCAACTTCAACCCAACCCTGCTATCACTTTCACAGGGTGTTGTTGTAGAGCTACGAAAACACACGCTTTGCCTGGCTCACTTAGGGGCATATTATTAAGAACGGCGTTAAAATTATCGCCAATTTAGCGGCAGGAAACTGCTGCTAAAGCGGCGATAATGAGCTTGATAATATGCCCTTGTGAATTCCCATAGAAGCCCAGCTTCACACCACAACCTGGCCGGCTATGGGAATTGACAAGGGCATATTATCAAGCCCATTATCGACGCTTTAGTGGCAGATTCCTGCCGCTAAAGCGGTAATAATTTTAACGCCGTTCTTGATAATATGCCCCATTATCTTTCTAAATTAACATCTTACACTGAAAAGATGCTTTACATTTCTTTCCCTACATCAACCTTTGTTTAAAACACCACCAGAGAAGGGTGGTGAACTCTGGTCCACAAAGAGCAACTCAAAGCTTTCTTGTTCTTTATCAGAAACTTCATCTGCCTCTCAATGATTATCTCCAGCCTTTTCGGCCCCTTAAGAGGCTGGAT
This sequence comes from Triturus cristatus, assembly GCF_964204655.1. NCBI lineage: Eukaryota > Metazoa > Chordata > Amphibia > Caudata > Salamandridae > Triturus > Triturus cristatus. Next base: position 318,345,714 of record NC_140589.1, on the reverse strand, counting down.
GGATGAGTATAATACGCAGTATTTAGGATCGGCGGCGGAGAGTGCACGAAAATAAGGACAGATAGTTGAATAAAGGGCGTCTGGATGGATGGCCAGATGGATAAATGGATAGCTAGATGGATGGATGGATGGATATATGGATGAATGGAAGGATAAATGGATGCATGGACCAGTACTTAGGATACACGGGTGGGCTGATAGACGCATAGGATTTGTTCTGGGACAGATGTATGTATGAATATATGGGCGTATAACTGGATGGATGGCACAGTGCTTACTATGGGCGAGTGGGCTGATAGATACTTAGAATAACTGCAGGGACAGATGTATGTATGTTTGTAGGTAGGAATGTCTGAATGATTTGAAAGATATTTGGATTGTGCAGTGCTTAGAATGAATGAATGCAGGGCTTTAAGTGGGCCGGCTCTGAGCACCAGCAGTTATTTTCAGAAAAACTCAAAACGGGTGCCTATCAGGCTCTATTTTCGGCCCTCGCAGAGGTACTCAAGTTTTCTTTTTTTTATTGCACTGCAGACAGAGCATGCACATTGATGTGCGCATGCTCATTTTGCTCACTACTGAGAAGTGGAGACATCATGCTAGGTGAGCCACGTTGTAGGAGGAAGGGCAATCCTTTAAAGAGCGTGTTTCCCGAACGTAGGATAATTCGAGGGGATTTTCTTAAGCACACAATCCTAGTTATCTTCATGTAGACCACGCCCCTACTTGAATAGCCCACACCCCTTTAACAGGTTTGTCCCGCCCCTTTTAAAACACCCCCAGTTTTTTTCCCACTTAAAACCCTCACTGCACCATAGTAACAAAGAAATGATTCAAGCTTCCATTTAAATGTACAATGGCACCAAGGTTCATAATTTGCCATCAACGCTGGCAGCCTTCTACCACAATGCAAGAGTGTCTATCAGCACGAAGATTTGTTATCCACAGAAATGTTGTGTGATTTGCGTAGCTGTCTACTGGAACACTCATCACCAAAAGGTATTAAAACATGAAAATTTGCGAGAAAAACGTATACCATACCATAAACCGCTTCATAAATGGGACCAGTGCCACTACACCACCCTCATCCCCATTCTTGCTTATCCTTACGAAATCAAAGAAAGACCCCAGCAAACCTGGTAGAGCCACTATAGCAATACAGGGACTTAATTTGAACAAGTCTCTGCCGGAACGCCCAGCAACAAAAGATATTAAAACATGCAAATTTCCGGATAAAACATGTACCATGCCATAGAGCGCTTTATAAATTGATCCAGTGGCACTACATCACCTTTACTAGCTACACATAAGCATGTTACAAATGTCCGTGTTATAATCAGCAACATACCCATCTCTCCCACCCCCACCCCTTCCCTTGCTTAACCTTACGAAATCAAAACAACAAGCCCCAGCACTCCCGTTAGCGCCACTATGGCCAAACATAGCCTTAATTTCAACAGGTGTCTGCTGGAACGCTCATCAGCAAAAGGTATTGAAACCTGCAATTTTCCAGGTAAAACATACACCATACCATAAGGCGGTTTATAAATAGTCCCACTACCACTACACCACCTCCACAACCACCCTTGCTTAACTTTACGCAATAAAACAAAGAGCCCCAACAAACCTGGAAGCGCCACTATAGCCATACAGAGGCTTAATTTCAACAGATATCTCCGAAACACTCATCAGAAAAACGTATTAAAACATGCAAATTTGCGAGTAAAACATATACCATGCCATAGGGCACTTTATAAATGATCCCAGTGGTACTACATCACCTTTAGTAGCTAGACATCTGCATGTTACTAAATTCTGTGTTTTAATCACCAACATACCCACCTCCCCCACCCCACCCTGCCATTGCTTAACCGTACGAAATCAAAGAGAAACCGCCACCATTCCTAGTAGCAGCACTATACCCATACTCAGGCTTAATTTATAAAGGTGTCTTCCGTAACGCTTATCATCCAAAAGTATGGAATCATGCAAATTGGCGGGGAAAACATAAACCATCCCATAGCACGGTTTATAAATGGGCCCAGTGGCACTACACCACCTTTACTAGCTATACATCTGTATGTTAATAAAGTCGTTTAAACACTCTGTACAGTGTATAGCAGAGGATGGGGAGAGTAAACAAAGTTGTAATTCCCAAACTTTTGATATACCATCCTTTTACTGTATGTATATTAAGGACATTAAATTGAATAAAAAAATTGACGAGTGTCTCAAAAGACATAGTGAAACTGAGCACCGGTAAAACCCAGACCATTTAAACACCTACGTATATTCAGCACAGGAACACAGCCTGACAATTACTATCACTTGTAATGACATGTACTTTACTAATGTCAAGAAAGTCATACAGAAAATATACCGAACATTTTCATTTCTTTTTTATCTCTCACACATTTATAAAACATCTCCTCTAAAGAAACACTCCCCAGCCACTTCTATTTCATAAGAACAGACAATAATTAAAACGTTTACTACCATATATTTTAATATATCTACCTTTTTATTATTCACTAGTCACAAACTACTAAAACTATTAACTATACCTAAATGCAAACCAGAAACCATTATATCTCAACCTATATTCAAATCATTCAAACTATGCGTACATATAAAAGGAACGTATCACTTTTACTATCTCCATCTCCTCTCCATGTAATCTCCAAACAATGTAGACGGCCTCACAGTACAACAACCTACCTAGGGCCATATTATCAAGGAACGGCAATAACATTATCGCCACTTTAGCGGCAGGAAACTGCAGCTAAAGTGGCAATAATAGGCTTGATAATGTGCCCTTGTGAATTCCCATAGAAGCCCAGGTTCTGGTGTGAACCTGGGTTTCTATGGGAATTCACAAGGGCATATTGTCAAGCCCATTATCGCCGCTTTAGCGGCAGTTTCCTGCCCCTAAAGCAGCAATAATGTTCTCGCCGTTCCTTGATAATATGGCCCCTATACTTATATTCAAATCTACCTCTCACTGTCAAAAATGAGACCACAACCTGTCCACATAACATTTCTGGCTTTGGTTTTATCGCTTTTAACTTAATAACACATACATCTCCTACTACTGCCACAAAAAGTATAATTTGCAAACGTGCAACATTTTGTTTATCTCGCCTGAATACATTAACAAACCCAAATTAACGCTGTACCTCATTTTCAAAACCATACAGTCCTTTAAAGATGACAAACTACATTTCTTCTTTGTAAAAAATTCCTAAACATATGTAAAGTACTATATATAACAACAGGTCAAACTTTATGCATATTTTATAACCAATATGAAACACCACACTTTACTAACAGGATATTATTTTCAAATAAAAAATACTTTCACACTTAAAAATATCACCTCAAATACTTAATCACTACTACAGAACACATAACACACCTTGTTCATTTCTACCTCACCTTTGGAGTTGGTATGCAGATTTCAAATGTCACACACGCATGCAATTCTTTCTTTGTCACACAGTACATGTAATGCACCGCTTTCATCAAGAATGGAACGAGTAATGGCACAAATTCTCTGTCGCTCCACATATAAATACATGTAATGAACAAATCAGAATACTTCATTCCTTCATCGACATTCTAAAAATTATCTCCATTGGTTATTTTTTAATTTTCCATCTGAAAAGCTACTTAATATTCCGCGCAACATACAGGTCAGAAGTTCAACCTATTTTATCACCACACTTTCTGGATCATAAAAAGTTCATGATTTTTTTAAACGTAACTTTTTTTTTCCAGCATATTCTCGAACATTTAACAGCACCTGCGGGTTAAAAGTTCACCATTGTTTTAAGTTCCAAATGTACCTTCCAAATGCAAGTAGCACGTCCGGTTGAACTTTGCACATTTCATCCTATCGAATGTACTCCACCTTTAGACCACTCTTTATTAACCTATGACAAACATGCTTTTTCACGCAACTAATATGCACCCAAGTTTTTAGTACCCAATGCTTCTTATCTTCCAATCAATTATCGTTTTCTGTGTAGTTTGCACTTTACAAATACCGTATTGATTTACCTTCACACTCCCTGTATAACACCACCTAAGCACCATATACAAATTACCGGGTTCCAAACAAAACTTCCTCCTACTATGTATAAAATATTACTGACACTGCTTAGACAGGTGTGGCACAGCGGCCAGGGCACATGACTTCACACCATAAGACACACAGTTTAGGCTCACGCTTTCATCCCCGACTCTTGCACAGGCTCACCTTAGCAGCATCAAACTCTATGCAATACCTCACTTAATTTCCGTACCCAGCACTTTCAGACCGGTAGCTATGAGTGGTTTGCTTTGCAACCCTGCTATAGCACACCCTAAACTCCCCCACAAAGGTTACAGTGCTCCTACCGTCCTCTTTCCTACTTTATTCGCCCTTTTTTCCCCTTACTCACTTCGACAGAATCACAAAATGGCGGCCAACACTTCCTAGTTGCAACCGCTCGCAGCGCTCCCAACCAATAAGCAGCAAGCTCGTGCTCGTAACGCCTCAGCCAATCAGATGGCAGAATTCCCAAATATCGATATCTGTAAATTTTGATATTTCTCAAAAACTACTGAACGGATTTACACCAAATAAACAAAAGCGTGCTTTCTGGACCAAGACCCTTCTCCCTGCCAAATTTGGGGTAATTCCGTTCACCCGTTTGACCTGTAGCCTTGTCTAAAGTTTCCTATGGAAACTAACATGGAGAAAACACGTTTTGGGACCCCCCTTTTTTCTCGGCTCCCCCTTGATGAATCACCCCCAAATGTCCCACATAGGAGCTGATATGTACAAAGAATTAGTTTGGAAAATTTCATGAAGATTCATCTAACGACGCCAAAGTTATAAGCAAAAGAAAAAATGCTCTTCCTATGGAAACTTGGTCCTAACTATAACTACCTACTGGCGACCGAAGGTTTGTTATCTATAGAAGCCCAGTCCTCATTTATAGGTGCCTGCTGTTCAGCCAGTGCTATTTCTTATACAAAAACAAGAAAAAGGTTCTTCATTACACACACTGCTAAATACTATGAACACATTACCAAATATATACAGAAATGGCAGATTGAAATATCTATGGTGAACACTTATAATGGTTTGACAGCCAACAGGGGGACATTCCAATGAAAGGTTCCACAAGTCAAGTAACTCTCTTTATATACCCCTGAAATCCTGCACTGGAGGCACCTTTACCCATCTGCACATCTGTGCATCAGCAAGCCCTTAACCCTAAAACATAATACCCTCTATGAGCATAAGGAAACAGGCCACATAGCTTTGTCATGGTGTCATCACAATGGTTAAAAGCAAAATATTACCCCCAAATATAAAGCAAAGCAATATTGAAACAGTTCAGAATGGTACCATCTTTCAAAGACAATATAAGCAATACCATATTATATGCAATAACATATTATCCACAACATACACATCGATAAAGCTTATAGCATTCTACAAAATACAATGGATGCCTTTTTTTCAACATTCAGCCCTAATACATAGTCACCATAGATTGTAGAAACAAGGACCCATACACCACAAAGCAGTAAGTTTAAAATCCCAGCTTGCAACACAATGAAAATGTTCCCCCTGGCCATTCTTGTAAAGACATAAGAGACTTAGGGGCCGATTATGATGCAGCCTGTAAAGGCTCCAACATGTGGTTGGAGCCTTCAGGGCCGCATCACAATAGGCCGTTCAGTTTACTTTGCGACCGCCTCATTATGATAGAGGCGGTCGTAAAGTACACCGGCCGGTAATTCTGGCTAGCTCCGATGGGCTCAGAAGGAACCGCCCTTGAGATTACAATCCATGGTTTCCCACATATTTTTCATGCTTCCTTGTCCGACATGGAAACCATGTTGGTAATCGTGTTTGGGGGCCCCCAGCAGGCCCCCATTGGTGCAATTGGAGGCCAAGGGGACACCTACGGTACCCCCCTGTTGATCTCTGTGCCTAGTGCACCTGCCACAGGGTGCAGGGCTGAACTTCCCCTCCCTTTCCTCAATGGGAGCTTGTGTTAAGGCTGGTTTAAGGTCGGAACACGAGCTTCCATTTAGGAAAGGGAGCATGTGACTGAACAGTGTTCGGTCACTTTGAAATGAGTTGGCCGGGACCACCGAGTGTCGGGTGTCGGTCGGTCCTAGGACCGAGTCGGTGTCGGCCGGAAGCAATTCCTCCTGACATCAAAATAAGCCTCTTAAGGTAGCACCTGGAAATTTAAAATAAGGATTATATATTCTTGGAGGTCTAACTTTACTTGTCTTGTGTAAAATGTTGTTTCATTATTGCCATGTTAATAATAAATATTTAACATCAATATTATATGTTAAAATGTTTTTATTCATGGTTTTAAAAGAATTAAACAAATTAATAATTTTTTATAATATTCCACATACTTTCCCATAAGAAGATCTCCTTGGTGGCAGCGATATCCACCAACAGGGCAAAAGATGATAATAGTAACTTTACACCCCCAAAATGTCTTTGTAGAAGGGTCATCTGAGCAGGTGGAGATATGTAAGTCTACTCCTGGGTGTGAATTTCCACGCAGAAATGGTGAAAAGCAGAAAAGTGGAGAGTTAGGAGTAAATATGCAAGTTAGTAAATATACATGTGTATAATCATCTTTGTGAATCATTTCTTCATTTCACTTCCTTGTCTTCCATATAAATTCCGTCTCTTCCTTTTATCACCTTCTTCTGTTCCTATATTTGTGTACCTTTCATCATCTCTCTAACCTTATTAGGCTTTTTGCCCATAATTTACACTGTAAATCCCTGCCTCACTTTGTCTCACTTTCCTTCCTTATAGTCAATGTGATTCTTCATGTTTTGGATGTTCTATTACAAATGAAAACATTCTAATGTTAGGGTGACAAATAAAGGCAAAGGAGTCACACTGGGCAAAAAATGGTTATTCAATGTCTATGGCTAAAACATTTCGAAATTGACTTCCTAGTTCTACCTTTTAAAGTTAGAATATGTATATATATTTGTATTCTATTCTACCCATTGAGTCAATTAAAAACTAAGAGCCTGATCTAGAGTTTGTCCACCACAAACATGATGGAGTACCATGGCTGCCAACGTATCAGTCCGCCAGCCTCATTAAAATAGGCAGACCTTACGTATTCGATCATTGGCGCCACCGTTGGCTCCATCGATGAAATACTTAATTCCACCACCCATAGAGCAGGGGCATTGGAGGAAGGACAATACCCCACCCAACCCTGTTTAAAGCTGACGGTGTATTGCCTTTATCTCTCACCACAAAGTTTTTCCCTGGCGGTGAGGAATAGGAAAAAATGATGAGCCTGATTTCGAGTCTGGAGGTCTGACTTGCAGACTCGCTGTGGCACAGCTGTGGCATCCTGCAGCCGCCCTATTCCGAGGTGGTGTTTTGGATTGCCCACCGCTATGCCAGATGGGCCAGGGAACCCCTTCCCTGGCAGTGGCATGTCAAACAGGGCTACCATCCGCGGAGCATATTTCAAGTTTCCCCACCTTAACCGCCATGAAAAGGCTGGCGGTGGGGAAAAAAGGGGGCCCTTCAGGGCACCACATTGGGAACATCAAAAACAAGGCCCGCCAGACAGGAGAAATCTCCTAATCTGACGGGTGGTCTGACCACAGCTTTTGTGGTGCGGCGGCGGGGCAGGCCCGGCGCCGCACTGCCAAAGTCGTAGTCAGGTCCCATGTGATTGAAATAATATCTGATTCCAATAGCTCATCTTATATTTGGCTGTACCGGTCTTTACTAGTTCTCATCCACATTGTGGGCCCAAGCTTGAGCAGTGTGCCTGTCCCTTTATTTATTTATGTTATTTATTAAGTGCCCAAATGATCCCGGAGGCGATCTCTCGGTGCTTGAGCAGCTTACACAGGTCACACTTCAATGGAGGTGTTAGAGATCAAATAGCCAGGTTTTCAAAGATTTCTTAAAAGAGGATATGTCGGGCAAGAATGTCACTGAAGGGGTAGTGGATTGCAGAATTTGGGGGCCAAAAAAGAAAAAGAGCATCCCCGTACCTAAATGTACGAATACGCTTAGGGGCTAAAAGTAGTAGCCTGCTAGATCTGAGAGTGCAAGCCGGAATGTATGGCTGAAACTTATTTCTGAGATACTGTGGACCATTTTTGTGCACAAACAACAACAATATTTGGCAGGTGCTGCACAGTGACTGGGTGCAAAATGTGTATTGTAACGCTGCTGGGATTGTCCCTCAGGGTAGGTGCTGGACAGGGACTGGGATCTAAATTTGTATTCAAACTCCACTGGGGCATCCCTCAGGGTAGGTGCTGGACAGTGACTGGGGCCTAAATTTGCATTCAATCTCTGCTGGGGGCGTCCCTCAGGACAGGTAATGGACAGTGAATGAGGCCTAAATCTATATTCAAACTCCACTTGTGGTGTTCAGTAGGACAGGTACTGGGCATTGACTGAGGCTTAAAATTTGTATTCAAACTCTGCTGGGGGCGGCCCCCAGGGCAGGTGTTGGACAGTGTCTGGGGGATAAAATTCTATTTTAAATACCATGTGGTATCCCTCAGGGCAGTTGGTGGGCAGTGGCTTTGGGTTTAAAATGCAAAGGTGACTCCACTTGGGGGATACCTTGAAGGAGGTGCCAGACTAAGGGCAGGTGATATGTCATTGTGAAAAACAAAAACTTTACATAGAAAATATACATGATATTATTTTATTTTAACAGATCAATATACCTTCCATTGTAAAACCCTGAACATCTTCTCTATCCACAAAAAGCAGTTATTTCATTGTAAGTGCAGTAATAATATTTTTCTAAAACAATAAAATGCCAAACATATACATCCATTAAAATGATAGTTTTTCACCGTATTTATAGAAAAGAATGTATAAGAAAGTCTCCATCAGGTCAACCTCCTACAGCAAAATGACTTAATTTCAACTGCTTCCTGAAGCTCAAAAATAGGTACAGATGTATTTCAAATTAAGCACAAGATTAGATTCTGAATTTTACTCAACAAAAATATCAATAATTTTTTTCTAGGCAACAACAGTTATCAAAGTTCAAAACCTTTCATTCCACATGACATCAAAATGCTTTCTCTTTCTCCACAGACAGGAAAAACTAACATACTTGTTTGCTCTTTCCATAAATTAAAACAAATGCAATCTTATCAAAATGAATTCAGTAAAATGTATTTAATACACATTTTATTATTTGTCTTTTCTTTTTACAGACCATAACATAATGGCATCTTCTCATTAAGCGCTCTATGTAAAATCAAGATGCGGTAACAGACTTTTAAAGTATGGTGGTTATCTTTCTTGTAAGGAGAAGATAACCGAGCCCAGGAATTATTGGAGGTGTGTGGAGAATTTCCCATCCCATTGCACAGGCAGATCACTTACTCCAGAGCAGACTGTAGTTAGTATAACAGAACATAACAACTCTTCCTCTGCAATGGAGATTGAAGTTAGAGAAATGTGCAACACATTAAAATGCTTGCATCCACCTCCAATGACCCCTGTGGTTCAGTTTTGAGGTTGGTAGCCCGAAACATTCCCATGCATGTTGCAAGCAGCATACTCTACATACTCAGCTTACGAAGAACAGTCCAAAGACAAGAACAGGGAAGTTTTCCATAACATGTAGCCCCTCAAGCATGCTCCAACATTAACATTCCCCCTGAACTAACTATAAATTACACTGATGAACCTTTCCTGCTGCATGACAATTGAAAACCTTAAAAAGAGTACTAATCTTTAGCACAACCCATAACATGGTAGAAAATAGTGAAATGTGGATGATGTATGGGACCTTTAAGTCCAAGTCCCATCCATTTGCCCAAGTTTACACTATTCAAGCTAACATGAATTTGTTATCAGTTATATAATCTAACATTATGAACAAAAGTCCTAGAAAAGTAATAAGTTAGTTTGAATTGACTATGATAAACACTGTGTCCAACTTTGCCCTCAAACCCAAGTTCAAGGATGTTTTTTTCACTTTTTTCAGGTGTTTTTGTGTAAAGGTAAAAAAACATCCTTAGTTGAGGATTACATGTCAAACAATTTTTTGAATTACAAAAACGAACTGTGTTAACCTTTGTGCCTACCGACAGTGTAGAAGAATTCTACTCTTCAATTTCAGAATAAGATTTTATTATCCAAAATGATGAAAGGGTGGTCCCTCTGCTAATTTACTTTGAGGACACATGGACTGGCCATCAAAGCAGGTCGGGTCACAGAAAACAATTCAGCCAAAGAATCCATTTTCCAAAACGTATCAGCTTAAAAAATCCAGTTGTAGTGTCATGCACATATGTGAAATGCAAAAGCTAAACCCTGCTGATAGTGTGATCTTGGTTAAACATAACCATTTGAAAAAAATAAAAGTAATTTGAAAAAATGTGAAAGTCCAAAACAGCAATCCTGTTGTAAATGATGTGAAAAATGCAACTATCCCCATGAACTACATTATTCCGATAGATCAGCATACTTGATAAAAAACGTGTCAGATAAACATTAAAATGTTGCTTTTATCTCAAATAGGTTTAAAAAAGTCATTTTTTGTAGCTTTTTAATCCTAATTTGAGAAAAAAACAACTGTTGCGATGTGGGCATACAACTGTAACCTGCATGGGGAAGCTTTTGTGGTCAAAATTTTGTTTTATTATTTACAACTATATACTAGTTATCACTTCACCCCTCTGTCCTTACAGTAAAGATTGTTACCAATATACTTAAAAATTAACATGAAATCAATCATACCTTCTTCTCTTCACCGTGACACTCCAACGACTGTAGAAACCAAAGTGCAACTGCGTATATCATGCTTGAATGTAAAAATAGAAAAGGACAATATACTCTTTAGAAGTCAAAGCAAAGCATGGGGAACTGCTTTAAAAATTCAATTAAAATAAGTTATGCATTATAATTAAATATTGTTCTATTTTTAGTAAATACTTTTTAAATGTATTTTTTAATAACATATTTTCATTTTTATAATATTTTGAATACATATTTTCAATATTTAACATGGTGTCATTTTGTGTTGAACATTTTACTCTGTATAAAATTGTATTTTTGTCAGAAAATACATATAGAAAAATTAAATATTTAAATCATAGTTTAAGTTTTCTACTTAGTACTTTTACTATGTTTTAAATTAAATATGTATTATCAGAAATGCTTAAATAGTGATTGGTAATTAATAATCTGATATAAAAATTAATATCTGAAAATTAATACACTTTCCCACCCAGTACTCCTATATCCTTTGCATCCTGTTCCTAAAGGTTAGTGTTACTAATTCAAAATAATGGTAAATTATATATATAAATATTTATTTTCATTACATAGTAATATACAGGCATTAAAATTAATGACCAAGTATTTATACACTTTCCCACCCAAGACCCCTATATTCCTTGTATCTCGTCCGTAAAGGTTAGTGGTATTAGTTTAAAATAATAGTACATTATATAAATTAATATGTATTTTTATTATTACACATTAATACTCAGGTGTTAAGATTAACATCTGAGTATTAACACACTCTCTCACTCGTGGCCCCTGTATCCATAGTATCCCATCCATAATGGTTAGTTTTAATATTTAAATTAATTTAAAATACTTTTCAATTATGCAAATTAATTCTTTTTTTATTTTTCCATATTAAAACTCTGGTATGTAAAATAATAAATGAGCATTGGTACACTTTCAAACTCACAAAAACTACGCCTCTCAAGAACAGGAGATTGTGTATAGAAAGGAAAAAGAAAGCAGAAAGTGATCCTTTATAAGGACAAAAACCCTCACTCACCTGAAGGTGACATGCTTCATCATTGGACTCCCTCCTCACTTTCGGGCCCGCATAGTCCCAGATGTGGGCTACAACTCTCCACCAGAAAATGAGGTGGGTGGAGAGGAGCTGAGGTGTTTTAGAGTGGGGATAACCCTAAGCAAATTGGTAAGTGAGGGGAAGAATGCAATGACAAAATCAGTGTTAAGAATAAAACTATCTCAGGGGCCCAATAACTTTATTTAGTGGTACCCTTGGATAAGGTTAAAAACTGAGACAACTGGGCGTTCAAAGCAAATATATCCCCATAGCGGTCAACATGTTTCTGCCTGTAGTAGACCCAGAGAGGAGTTCTCCGGCATTCATCAGGACCAACAAAAGGTCGAGTCACTCTGCATGCAACAATAGAATAAAATAAATCACTCAGATGGCCATACTGGCCGTGTCCATATGTTGTCATGGAAATGATGGGTGGTTAATACACCATTTCCATCTTATGGAGGATATAAGTTTCCACCTCTCGCCAGGACCTCCCGTTAAGCTGCTAACCAGGAGTAGCCGTACTATAAGCCGAATGTGGCTGAGGGGTACCTTGTGACAATAGAGAGGTGGAAACTTATATCCTCCATACCACATAGCATGGGTATGTACTAAATTTGATACTTTAGATCAATGTAGTAGTGCACAGATGTACACTATACCATATTACCACCATTCAAACAATAAAAAGGCTATTTCTGCAATACGTTTAGCTTATTCTAGAACACAGAGTACCTTTTTATAGGCACCTTCCCTATGCCCACTCCGACTGCCTTTTCATGGCAGTCGGACCGCCATGAAAAGGCAGTCAGAATAAGCCATCATAATACCTACAGTGGTGCCTGAGCAGGCACCACCCCTATTGTAGGGTATTTTGTTCTGACCGACTGTCTGACGGGATCCTTGAGCACGTCAGAAGCATTGGTCCGTTCACCCTCCCGCTGCCTTCTACCGCCACGCATCATAACGTGGCAGTCGAACCGCTGCACCAGATGTCGGATGGACTGCCACCATAATTGGGCCCATAGTTAGAACAAGAACAAGAAGCACAATAGAATGAGCAAAAGAATATCAGAAACAACAAAAACGAGAAGCAGAAGAAGAAAACGCACACAAATGGACAACAACACTTTGGGCAAATAACAACCACAACCAAAACTAAAAAGAAAAGCTAGAGCCATTACAGACAGTATATTGAAGGAGTAGTTGATCAACAATTCACATTAAAAAGAAAGTTGTTCCTTTTGACAATTAATAGATTAAAGACATTGACAAAACATTTCAAGGTCTTAAACAAAAGGAAAAGATAAAAACAAAAAGTAGAAGTGGAAAAATGTTGCCAAGTTTTTGGAGGAAAATGAAAACATATCCCAAAGAGTAAAGCCTTTTTTGAGAAGGTACCTATAGAGAGAGATGTACTTTAATACACTCCATTAATACAGATGATCAAAGTTATCCAATAGCGAAAGGGATACCACATGCAAAGGAAAAGACAGTAATAAGAATTGTTTTTAACTTTCAACCAATGATGGCTTCAAACAGTCCTCTGAAAGCAACATATCAATAGAAATTTCCTGCATGGTTACTTTAAAAAAAAACGTAGACTATTTTAAAACAATGCACTCTGGGAAGTGTGAAGCAGATATTAACATTTTGATAAAATTAGACCTATGCAGAATAACCAGTAAATTGAAGGGTCATTCACAACATGTTTGTCAGAAAAGATGGCTGACCGTACATTCCACTGTATCAGAATAATTGATGCTATATAAAGTGTACCTCTCAATGTTCAATGTATGTATTTTGATAGGCAACAGTCTGATGCAAATGCAGATTTGGAAACCAGAGAAGAAAAAGCAAAACATTTCAGTGATTATTCAATTGAGCCAGGCTGGCAGAAACACATTGGAAAATTCCAGGAAAAAGTGAAGAACTGGCTACACGCATATGTGTATGTTTTGTTGCACTTGGTACAATCAATAAACCCTAATATTGATCTAAATGGAAAGATTCAAGATAATTCTGAAAGTCAGTGGTTTAAATTAGTATTGTCATTGTGTCTGAAGATAGGTTTGATGTAATGAACTTGCAAGACTTATGCAAGTATTATCTGTGAAAAATTAATCAATCACACAAAAGATGAGAGAGGTAAAAATGTCTATTTTTCTGTCCTACCAATGAAACTACACAAAAATTGAAAAATTGAATTTTACATATCTGGGATCACCCGTTTGGGAGAGATATGCCATAGGGAATTACTAGGCCCTCACTCTCTTAAGTGTGACATGCTTCATCATTGCCCATTCCCACACTCTAACTCATATGAGTTTAAGTGGGCTACCACCAATATTAGTGGGTGAAAGGGTTTTTTCCTTTTTTCCAACAAAAGGGATGCAAATGTCAGAAATATTGAAGTGAATTTAAAATAGTCTTCAGTAGTCAAACGCACTAATTTAGTAATGATTATCTTGACTGTGTTAAAAACAAGGGCTAACAATGAACAACGTTATTATCAATAATGGATGCTGGCCATCTGTCCTGGTCTAAATGTTTCAGCCGTCCACAGAAAGACTAGTGGATTTAAGCCTTTCTTCAGGACCTATATATCAGTCTCTGTATGCCAATATGAGAATTGCCTATGTGTAAAGGCTATTTCCTCTACATTTATGCTATACGTATGCCCTGTTAATGTGGGCAACCATTAACAAGGAATGTTTTCATCAGATCATTAGGCAATGCTATTTGCTCTTAATCCAGGAAATAGAAGTAGATGGCACCCTGTAATGTCTGTGAAAGCATAACAATATATCCAGTGTAGCCCTTTCACACATTGTCCATATATAGCCAAAGACCACAACACTATCCCTCAAATGAGTTATTGGAGGGTCTCAAAGGAAGGGTGGTCTACTTGCCATTAGGTTTGAAAGAAAATATGGAAATACTAGACATTAACTGGTAGGTAGTAGAACCAATTGTTGTTCTTGAGATTAGAATAAAAAACAAAAACATGGCAAGAACCAGTTAGTCTGGAGAAAATTATAAAGCGTTGCACAATCAAAAGGCAATAAAGAGTGTGTTTTCTGCAAGCGGAAGTGATGAGATACCATTTTTAAGGCAGTTGGAAAGACAAACAAGGAATATATAATCATTATACAACTCGCCCTTTACAATCTATAAAGCAATGGGCGATGTGACTGAAAAGTATCAAATATGGCCAGTGACGGTCAACTTAAAAGTGTAAGGGAGAAAAGTCTGGTAGCCAGGTGCTTCCCTGTACAATTCCCTTTTAGATCTATGATGATCACTCCATCAATATATTTTCAATAGAAATTTGAATACGTTAGTTACATTCAGAAGAACCTCAGTACGGCAGACCAAGTGATATGCATTCCATTCTCTGTTTGAGTATGATATGTTAAATTTAAGACACTCAGAAGGCCACAATTTAAATGTGGGTGTTTGGTTTAAAAACTTGTTTGCCAGTGACCTGTTGAAAAAATATGCAAGAGGGATGATATGTTTGAAACAAGCATTATTAATTTTTTGCAACTCACTGTGGACCCATGGAGTATTGATACCCTGTATATGGAAATGTCAAGTGTGTGCTGTGGAACTTAAGTCCCCCAACATCGTTTGTGATTTCAAGTTGAAATGGGTATGCTTGGAATGACATTCTTGATTTTCTAAGAGAAGCAAATTGACACTTTATGGGAGCTGGCATGAAAGGAGGTGGTGAGTTTTCTCAATAGACCTTGAAAATGTAGGAAGATTTTGTCACTGAATATTTCTCACAATGTTGCACTTCAGATGCAATAAACAAAACCCACCTTCCCACAAATGTGAAGAGGTTGTGGATTGCTTCAGGAAAAATGAGTATCAAGCAAGAGGAGCCCCACACATTCATATGTTAGTGTTGATAATGGATTTCACTTAAATATATGTTATACGTGCAATACCATCAGAAACGCAGAACAAAGATCAGTGTTTCGGCACCATGCCGCTGAACTGTTAGATTGCCGTGGCTTGAATAGTGATTGACAGCATTTGGCAGCAGGAAAGAGGAGTGACCAGGGAAGTGAGCAGGCCCCAACCCTGTCCTTGACCTCAATTTGGGTCTGAAATCAGCCCGTTACATTGTGAGAATAAGGCGTTCCTTTGTCGCCTCTGAAAGCATCTTGATAACTTGCCTCAATCAGCGCTGCCCGGCTGTGCCTGGATCATCTGGGACATTCGTCCCTCGTTGCTTTGAGGTTCGCAGAAGCACTAAGTGAGAGAGATGACCAAGGGGAGCGGTCATCTGGCCTAGGTCCCCCTTTATGGGGAGCCTCGCCAGGGGTAGAGCACATTGGTAGCGGAGGCAGCCATGCTAGGTGGAGGTGCAGCTTGTTGCCTTGTTCCCCCCCTTCCCGCTCCCTCTGTTCCTATTTTGTTGTCAGCAAACAAGGAGTTTTACTTCTCGCTTTTCTCTTGCTACTTGCATTTTACCTTTGCCATTTTCAGCCCTAAGAGAAGGTGCCCCATACAATTATATGAACAGGCTGAAGGAATAATGCTCTACCACTCCTGGGAGAATCTAAGTAATTATTACATTGACAAAATCATCCAAGAGTAGTCGGCGGTAGTAGGTTTTGGTGCAAAATTGAAAGTGGTACAGGATTCAGTTTGGCCTACAGCGTAAAGAAAGTATCAACCCCTAAAGGGTTTCAGCTTGCTTGAAATTGTGTTAAACTTCAAGAAGTGGTTTGCATAACATCAGCATTTATAGCTGGAACAATCATGAGGACTATGACAGCAAATAAATTGAGTTCTGGGCACTTGTTAATGGGGAGGTCATGTGCAAAAACCAAATCTATAGATGTTCTGACTCGCCAACAACTGTTCCTACCATAGTGGGAGCACCATCATTCCCCACAGGGGGACACTTCTGAAAGAATGGCTTATTGTACCTTGGAGGAAGCCTTTACAATACCAGATATGAATTTGAACCTCTGCAGGAGATACGGCCAGCAAAATAAAAACCCTTAATCTCAGTTCCTGAATTCCCCGCCATTAACACTTCCTGCTGGTCTGCAACTCTTTAGTAGCACACCCTCAAGTCACTATACTTTATTGTCACAACTATCAGACACTCCGGATTTGGAAGTAATGAGCAATCAGTTGTGCAACCCCTTAAATCATGAGATACAGATATTTTGTATAGAGAGACTTTCATCCTCAATATTAATCTGGTTGGAAAAATTTGAGCGAATGCGGAAACCTCTGCAATTAGAGGTGCAGCAAAAAAAAAAAAAAGAAAAAGAAGCGTTCACAATCTTTAAATCTTGTGCCAAACAGAACACAGAGGTAGGCCAGTCTTGCCCTGCTCAGTTAAAGTCAAAAGGAAAATCCCAAAAATAGAAAGGGATAAAATACCCTAATCAGAGAATTACTAAGAGAGGACATAGAAAACTGCGGATCACCCCTAAAGGTCTGAATAGGTGTCAAGATCAGAATGACCTGAGCAGCTCTTAAGGTCAGAAGAGATGACACACACATTCCATCCTGCCTCCCTGGAGGGATACTCCTCCACATGCAACTCCTAATCTAGCGATCTTGAGGAGTTTAGAGGGGCTACGAGCAACAACCCATGTTGAGCATCCATCTTCCTTCAGC
Organism: Triturus cristatus; assembly: GCF_964204655.1. NCBI lineage: Eukaryota > Metazoa > Chordata > Amphibia > Caudata > Salamandridae > Triturus > Triturus cristatus. The sequence goes on along the minus strand of NC_140589.1, from coordinate 318,328,201 downwards.
TCCTCTATGAATCCAATGGCCTTTCTTTTTGCGGATCCAAGTATGAAGAAAGGACTCAGGGATTTACGCAATTCAGAAGTTAAAGATCGAAAGTAGTATAAAATCGAAGCTGGCTCCTTGGACTTCATCTCACTCTTCGACTCTGACTTATTTTGAATCGGTCTGCATTGCTGACGTGTTTTAAGGACATCAAGTCTCTAAACTTAATTCAAAGCAGAGATATTAATTTGATTGTTTTACAATATATGGGGGTTGGGACCAAATCAGGGTTGTCCTTTTATTCTAAAATGATTGTAAAATGATCTTGCAAAACTCTGAAAGCCTGCAATGTAGAGGTATTGGTGTTTTTCCATTCCCAGAAGAGAGGGTTGGAATGGAGGCAGGTAGGCATTGCAGTCAGGGTAATGTTTGGGGTTGGGATTTGTCCACCCTTTCTCATTATGGAGACGATCTAAGAGCAGATGCCAGGGGCTGCAAGTATACCTTGGAAAAAATGGCAAATGGGTGGCACATAGGGAATCTATTACACCTCAAGACCAAAATATGCATGAAGAAACACAAAGATGGAATTGGCTGCCCGGTGTTTTAAACAGTGCCTGAATGAATAATCACCATTTATTGTTCCATAATTAGCAATGAAATAAAAATTGTTTCCTGGAATGCAGCGGGTGTAAAGAATAGCAGGGCGAAGTTACAACTTTTAAGTGCACTAAAAGTGAATGTGATCAGTCTCCAGGGGGCATGGTGCAACATGAGCTCCAGTGTTACGAATATTTCTCTGATTGTAAAGCTAGATCATGCTAAGGGGGGAGTAGCATTTCTCCTGTCCAACAGGTATAAGTGGAAGTACTGTTAAATGCATATATTTTGCCAGAGGCCATATATGATGTTTTGGTACATAGGGTCTTTGCTTTCCTTAAAACTCATCTTGATAAGGACCAGACCCCCCTTGTAGTCCTGGTAGGGGATCTAAATTGTAAATTATCTAAATATGCATTCAATCAATCGTGTGACACTGAAAAAGAGGAAGCCCTATGTATCCCTCCCATAGTTTTTCCATCAAAAATAAGAACGGATAAAAGAGGTTCTCTTCTATTGGATCATTTGAAAAGCAATGATTGCATTATTACAAATAGGAGTCTATGCTCTGATACGCCAGCACAATTCAAACGTAAATCTCTAAGAGGTGGCGTAGTTTTAGATTTTGTGGTGGCTGGCTGTGCATCCTTTTATGTAATCGGTGACTTAAAAATAGTGGGCGTACCCATTAGGGATCATAGTCTGTTGAGTTTCACTCTATGCTTAAATATGAATTTCATCATAATTCGACAAACAAACAGGCAGAACACAGTGTAACCATAGGATGTTCACTGAATGAAAGGCTAAACTAAAAAACCTCCCTTGTAAACCTAGATGCCTGGGAAGGTGATTCATTGGAGGGATGTCCTATTTTCATGAAGCAGTTGTTACCCAGAGTTAATCAAAAAACAACTAAGATTAACTTTAAGGCAATCCCCCTCCCGATTATCTTGTTGAGTAGAGAAATAAACACCCTAGTTAGAAATCAATATTTGACATTTCCTCTGGAGAGGGAGGCTAGGGTTTTGTTACTAAAGAGGAGGAGGAGAAGGATTAAGGCCAGCCTAAAAAGAGAGGAACGGGATCGAATTTGGGTAGATCTGAGAGAGGCAGTGATTAAGGGTGGACAAGGTCCTTTTGTACCCTAGTAGCAGAGGGTTGTGGCTCAAGAGTAGGATCGCTCCCCTCGGCCTTTGAAGAAGCTAACTAGTGAAATGTTATTAATGAGCTGTATACAGCAAATGGAGAGGAGGTTGAATATTTCAACATAGAATTGGGTGTATTTTCTTGCCACCCCCCCTCAGTTATAGAAATCAAATTGACCATACGAGAGATATGCTCATCCGCTTTGATGGGGCCTGATGAAGTCCCTATCTCTGCAATGAAACAAGAACCGTCCCTATAGACTAAAATATTGTTTCTGGCTTTTAAAAGCTGCTACAAGAGTAGGAAAGCCCCCCCCCGGACAGGAATTATTATAGTCCCCTTATGTGAGAAGGGATATTGGAATCTGCCAGGGAACTACCAACAGATAGCCTTATTAGATGCAGTGGGTAAAGGATTACAAAATGCCTCCTGACCCAAATAAATGAGAAGGTGGAGGATAGCAATATAATCGTAGAACTGGTGACAACATCGCAGCCCTTCAGCAATTAATGTGATATATGTAGGGGTAAGAGGAGGAGCCACCTATGCTGCGTTTATAGATTTCTCCATAGCTTTCGACAAAGTGGATCGTCCTTTGCTGTGGAGGAAACTGGCAAGGCTTGGTATGCCAAGCACCCTGTTAGATCTAGTAATTGCACTCCACTTCTCTACTTGGTGCAAAGTTCTCTTAGGTGGCGACCAGGGCTTCTCTGTGAAAATAACAACTCAAAATGGCCTAAAATAAGGCTGCCTTCTAGCCCTGATCCTTTTCTTGTTATATATTTTGGATATTCCAGGCCACCTATCTCTGAGTGAGGGTATAGCACTCACTCAGTGCCGTTCGCAGGCTTCTTTTCACCTTCTCACCCCTGGACACTCTGTGATTCTTCCGGCGGAGCTGAAAGCATACAGAAAGGAGTGTTTATTTTTTAACCTGAAAAATCCTTCTCGGGACTGCGAGGACCAGAGCGCTGTGGCTACTATCATTGACAGCACCTGGGACACTCTTCCCGACCCCTCCCCCGAAAGCACAAAACGCCTCGCGGCCCCCGCTTTGCGGGAGCCGCTCGCAGGCTTCTTTTTACCTTCTCATCCCTGGACACTCTGTGATTCTTCCGGCGGAGCTGAAAGCATACAGAAAGGAGTGTTATTTTTTAACCTGGAAAATCCTTCTCGGGACTGCGAGGACCAGAGCGCTGTGCGCTACTATCATTGGCAGCACCTGAGACACTCTTCCCGACCCCTCCCCCGAAAGCACAAAACGCCTCGCGGCCCCCGCTTCGCGGGAGCCGCTCGCAGGCTTCTTTTTACCTTCTCATCCCTGGACACTCTGTGATTCTTCCGGCGGAGCTGAAAGCATAGAGAAAGGAGTGTTTATTTTTTAACCTGGAAAATCCTTCTCGGGACTGCGAGGACCAGAGCGCTGTGCACTACTATCATTGGCAGCACCAGGGACACTCTTCCCGACCCCTCCCACAAAAGCACAAAACGCCTCGTGGCCCCCGCTTTGCGGGAGCCGCTCGCAGGCTTCTTTTTACCTTCTCATCCCTGGACACTCTCTCATTCTTCCGGCGGAGCTGAAAGCATACAGAAAGGAGTGTTTATTTTTTAACCTGGAAAATCCTTCTCGGGACTGCGAGGACCAGAGCGCTGTGCGCTACTATCATTGGCAGCACCTGGGACACTCTTCCCGACCCCTCCCCCGAAAACACAAAACGCCTCGCGGCCCCCACTTCGCGGGCGCCGCTCGCAGGCTTCTTTTTACCTTCTCATCCCTGGACACTCTGTGATTCTTCTGGCGGAGCTGAAAGCATACAGAAAGGAGTGTTTATTTTTTAACCTGGAAAATCCTTCTCGGGACTGCGAGGACCAGAGCGCTGTGCGCTACTATCATTGGCAGCACCTGGGACACTCTTCCTGACCCCTCCTCCTTCCTATTTTAGACATGCCCACTCCCGCGTGAGCGGGACGCGAGCGGGGCGCAGACCGGAGCGAAGCCCGGGCAAAGGGCGGGCCCTCTGTGGCCCTCAGAGGCACGAGGAGACCGGATCGGGCCCATATACTAATATATTGTTTAGGACCACCTGGGTATTTATTCCGCTTGTTCATTGTTATGGCTACAATTGTGGATAAACATTTACTTTTAAATGTAGGGGGTAGTAATAAGGGAACATAAATGATTATTTCACTAGGGTTGCTTTAGATATTGGAAGGGAGAGCGTACTCGCTGAGCGTAGGGCGGAGCGCCGTCGCTCTATTGAATGCATGAAAAATAGACCGTCCTTGGAATTTTTGCACCAAACTATTCCTTCTGATGTAAGCTCCCTTATTGGAACTCAGGATTCATCATTTATAGATAACGTTCCCATACTTTTACGAGATTCCCCCCCTCGACCTGATATTTTTAACAGTTCGTATATAAATAATAATATATCCCCTCTAGCAATCCTATCATAGGAATTGATATGATTACAGAACCCCCTTTATCGGCGGTTAAGGTTGTTAAAAAGAAGGTTGGGAAAGCAGCTATGTCTAAAGCCCAAGGGCCACCGCCTACTAAAAGAAGAAAGAGGGTAGGTGACCCACAAAGAAGCAAGATTAACCATTCTGATTTTGGCAAAACGTCAAGGGCCACTGTAACCATTGTACCTACGTCAAAGTCCAGTGTACCAATTATTCCATCTTTAGTGGTTCCCATGGAAATAGCTTCAATCCCAAAAGTTCCAGTATTAGCCGCATCTTCTTCATCTGACCAAGTTACCCCTCTATACTGTCCGCCTAAGGAAGCTCTGCCCGCTGCCCCTCTCGAGAGTATCGAACAATTAATAAGGTCATTCTTACTACCTATAATAGAGAGGTTAAAAAAGATGGAGCAACAGTTGGGGAATCTAGAACTGGCCATTAGTAATAATGCGGCGGTACTTAAGGACCTTGCAAATCCAGTGCCCCCCTCTGTAGCACCAGCGATACCTCCTATCCCTGCTACCCATAACGGTATAAGTAAAATTAGTAAGCCCATTACTAGTAGTCAATTTAGGGTTATATCCCCCAAATTAGTTCAACAATCAGTACAGCATGATCCTGGTGAAGCCCCAAAGGTAGGGAATCAATCTCTTATAGGAATCACGCAAGATGAGAGGGGAAGCACTAGCCCAGTTAGGACAGTGAATCATAAGAGGCGTCAAGTTCAATTACCCCCTGAAGCGGTTCCTTATGTGGTAGTGCTCACGGGAGTTCCGATATTGGAGAAGGGTAGGAGGGAAGGGTTCTCACAGCTAAAAAACAAAACTATGCACTGGCTTAACCAAAATAGACCCCTTCCTTTCAATGTCAATGGTGAGATCTTGCATGTTCGACGACTCCCCTGGCTGGGACGCAGAGCCAAAGATATTGAGGGGGATCTAATTGTTATTATCTTTAGAGATCCTAGAGCTGTTAATTATATTTTAAACTATATTCCTGGGAAAACAAGCGCTCCTATTGTGCCTCGTGAATTGACATATTTTTATCCGAGACCTCTAGTGACCCCTATGATGTACCCCGGGCTTATAGCCCGACCGCAGATAACACTGCCTGCACCACCCATATCTTCTAACTACTGGCATACAATGTATGCACCCAACTCCATGGCTACTGAAAATGTATCTGGATGGGACACTGTAACTTTCAGGAGCTACAGACACGGAATTAGGAGGACAGATTATAGGTTACCATTTACCCCGTTGGAAGTTACAAATAGATTTGATGCCTTTTCAGGCTTTGATGATTGCGATTGACAGGGGGACCTCCTAACGACAAGCCGCCCACTATTGAGTAACAGGCTCTGAATGCCAAGCCAATCCCTCCAGTGCAAACTCTGTTATTAGAACAATTTATCTACCCTGTAATTGCCCCTTCCTCTACTGACCGACACTTATTGAATTGTAAGAATGAGTCGGCAATAGAAACTAGTCCTGTTGTGACTAATGACTTCTCTGGTTCCCTGGACTATGATTCAACTAGTCGAGATTTGCCAACTGCCCATGTTAAAATCCTCTCGTAGAATGTGACGGGACTTAAGAGCAAACTGCCCATTCCTGAGTGGGGCTCTTTTATGGCCCTACACGACATCTGTATGTTGCAGGAAACTTGGGCATTAAAAAGAAGTATAGCCCAGGGATTTGCTACGTATGATATCTTGGCAAGTAAGGGCGAGAAGGGCAGACCTCTGGGGGGATTGTCTATATGGGTTGGCACGCACTTGGGAGTTAAGGCATCGCAAATTCCAACTAATTCGCTGGATGTCCAGTGCGTACTGCTGACTATACCAAAAGGGCCAAACATTGCCCTGATCAATGTATACTCAAGGCCAGTTAGGCGGGGCCTCGAGTCAGAGGCTATTGAAACTTTGTTGACCCTCATCCAGTCAATGGACTCTTCTACTGTGTTAATAGTGGGAGGCGATTTCAATTGTCATTTCGAGCCACTCATGGATACGAATTTGAGTGGCTTGGATGATGTTGATTCATTGTGGGCCATCCCTGAGCCATTGACTACTCGGGTCAAGGCTTGGACTCCTTTAGTTTTACAACTACAGTCATTTGCCCTCACAACTTCATTACGAGTATGCAACGGGAGGGTGGAGCCTGATAGACCAGGGAAAGTCACATTTAACCGATTAAATCAGTCCTCAATCATCGATTATATTTTCATAGACGCTAGGCATTGGGATAGGGTGTATGAGTTTAGGGTCATTGAAAGATCTGACAGTGACCATAACGCCCTGGTACTCTCACTTAAGATGGGGAGCTTTGGGTTGAAATGCCAAATCTCGGATGATCACTGTCTCACTGTGCCATTAATTATCACAAACTGTAGGCGTAGGGTTAAATGGCCAGATTTTCAGATGTCCGACAGCAAACTTGCCGCACTATATGAGATCATCATCCCATTTATCGAAGAGATGGGGAATTTTGGCCATCTAGGCAGGGCATCTGAAATACATAATAAATTGGTCACAGCAATCAAAGATATTGTTTGCCCTGAGACAAGGGCAAATCGGCCACGGACCACGTCCTTCCCCTGGTATAATGCCTCTTGTTGGAATACCAGAAAGGCTCTTTTTAGAGTTTTAAAAATCAATAACAGGGAGGCCATTAAAGCACACCGTTCTGTCTATAAAAAGGCACTCCTCGTTGCAAAGAGGGAATGGGAGGCTACTAAGTGGGAGAATTTGGGATCCGCACTTAGCAACATAAATTCCAAACTATTTTGGTCTATAGTTGCAACGGGACTTAGTGGGCATATCCCTGCACCCGCCCCCAACATTGCCCCTTCAATCTGGGAAAGTCACTTTTGTGCTCTCTATGGCATTTCTGAGCCTGGTGGTACGTCTGATAACACCACTGAACCCCAGCAATCCCAAAGTGCTACTGGGGCTGAAGAGCATGGACGGTCAATTGCCGTCCGTCCATGCCTCCCTGCAGATGAACTAATCACCTTGTCCGAGGTAGAGGCAGCACTAGGAAATTTGCTCCCAAATAAGGCTCCAGCTTTGGACAAACTGCCAGGGGACCTGTTTGGGATGCAACCAAAAATATGGGCCCCCTATTTATTTAATGTTATCTTGCAGGGTGACGATCTGCCTCCTACTTGGTTAGGAGCAGAAATCGTGCCTATTCTAAAAAAGGGATGCCCATTAATCCCCTCTAACTACAGACCCATCAGCTTAATTGACACATCACAAAAGCTGATGGGGAGGGTTTTCCTTGATAGGATCCTTGGGTGGATTGAGGAAAATTAGGTATTATCTACACTCCAGGCAGGATTTAGGTCTGGTACCTCCACTCTAGACCAGATATTTCGCCTGCAGGTCCTGTATTGCAAAACAGCAAAAGTGGAGGGTGGCAGCCTCTACCTTGTGTTTGTGGACCTGCGGGCTGCATTTGATCTGGTCCCGCGTGCAAAACTCTGGAGAGTGCTAGCAGACATAGGCCTCCCGCCATACTTGTTAGCCATTCTTTCGAGGCTCCATTTAAATAATTTTGCGCAGGTTAGGTGTGGAAGGTATGGTGAACTCACAGACCAATTCCCTGTCCTAAAAGGAGTTCGTCAAGGGTGTGTGCTGGCACCAACTTTGTTTAGCCTTTACATAAATGGCCTCATAGAACATCTGAATGGCGTGATAAATAATGACGCCCCTAGATTGGCCACAGGTAGAGTGCCCGCTCTGATGTTCGCAGACGACACATTGTTGCTGTCTAGAACATCATCGGGCATTCAAAAAATTCTCGATGGTTTTGTGGAGTTTTGTGACCTTCGGGGGTTGGAAATCAATATAGGAAAAACAAAGTTCATGATCTTCAACCCCCCCCAAGCGTGTACGTCCAAACCCAGTACTTTATGGTATCCCCCTGGAAAGGGTCAAAACATTTATTTATTTGGGTGTTACTCTTACTGAGAATTTTGACTGGCATAAGCAGATTGCAAATCTACGCTTAGGCTATCTCAGCTAGCGGGGGGATTAAGTAAAGTTTTTAAGGAATCTACTTATAGGCCAGTTTCCCCAGCACTTAAAATATATAGCCATCAAGCAAGAATGGCAGCAATTTATGGGGCTGAATTGTGGGGGCATAAGCAGACTACGGATCTTAAAAAGGTGGAGCAATCCTTTGCTAGAAACTTAGTTGGCCTACCGCCTAGTACGCCATTGATCCCTCTTAGATTTGATCTTGGCTTGTCCCCAATAGAGGAGATCATAAGTGCTAGACCAATTATGTATTGGAAGAGGTTGTGGTCCGTTCCTGAATTAGCTGATTACAGATCCGAATTTTCTGAGATTTGGCCTACTCTTAAATATAAAACGATTCCATGGCTTCAGTACATTAGTACAGTTAGTAACCGGCTCGGCTTTTCCGGATTATGGGAAACCCCCGAGACCTGTTGCACTGGGATATCTAAGAATATACTCCTCTCTCAGATACGTATGTTAAATCATCAAACATTAATGAGCTCTACATCTCTGGGTAGGTTGACATCTGAGTTCCTCTCAGTAAAACCAAAGCCTAAGGCTGAGGAATTCATGGACCTAATTGAACCCCCAGCAGCTCAAAAGCTGTATATACAGCTAAGGCACGGTACTCTTCCCATAAGGTCCCTTACCTCCAAATGGTCCAAAACCAATATTGAAACTTGCCCTGCATGCACCCATAAAATTGAGAATATTCCTCATGTACTGTTCTTTTGCCCTGCCTATTCTGCAATTAGAAAATGCTGGCTGACCCCTATCTGTAAGAACTTGGGACTTTTGCATTTTACACAGGCTTGTAGGATATTGACTTATGATACTTATCCTCCTATTGTGTTTGCGGTTTCTCGTTATTTGTTTTACATGTGGCGTAGGAGGCGGAATTTCTTAACCTAATCGTTGTGTTTATCGTTTTTTCAATGCTATGTATTGTGATAACTTACAGCTGAACCTCTTTTTAAACATTTATGATTATTTAGTGTTTAATTTTTGTGTTGATACAGTTTATATGCACTTTTTATGGTCTGTTGGCGGAAATAAAGTTATTACAACAACAACAACTATCTATCGTAGGCACAGAGATAGTTTGCTTGAAATGTACAGATGATATAATAATCTTAGACCTCACACCTAAAGATCTTAAAAGTCACCTGCAGGCATTACAACTCTGCCGACACCCATCACTAAAAGATTAACATCTCAAAAAGTAGCATGGCAGGAAGACACCCAAATATTCTTTTTATCCCTGGTTTCTGGGCTCCCAAAAATTAGAAATTGTAAATTCCTGTACAATTTTGGGGAAGAAAATGTATGGCAACCTTAGTGATAAGGCCCACAAAGAGAACAATAAGAATGAAGCTCAGGCCCAGGCCAAGGGATTGAGTGCTTTATATAGGGATATGGACATAGACTTATCTCAAAGTCTATGGAGCAAACATTCCAGCTACTCTACTGCATGGCTTGGAAGCAATTGATGTGGCTAAATGGGGCTTCTTAAATATAATTTAATGGAAGGGCAAATATTAAGAAATATTACCTCAGTTAATCCTGTGATATCTGTGGCTGCCCTAAGGCTGACAATGGGCTTGAGAAGCGTATACGTCCAGGGTCTGGCGGGGGTTGTACTTTGGGTTGCTTGTATAGCAAGGAGTAAAGAAATCTCATTAAGGTCACTTATGAAGGAAGAAATATTAAAAGATAAAAAGGTTAAACCAACAGTATATAGAAACTTCCTTTTGGCTGTTGCTCAGTTACAGTTAGACCCCAACTTTGTCTGGACACTAACAGCACCACAACTAAAAGTTTCCCTAAAACAGGCTATATGGGCATTCATTTTTCACCTGGGCAGGGAGAGGTGCTGTAAAAAAGGGACTTCCAGCATATAATCGAATCCATCATAGTAAGTAGGGCGCAACCATATATTTATTAGAATCTGCTCCATGGTATACTTCCACAACAAGATCACGGACATACACAACAGCTTCACCAACCAACCAACGCACACCACGACCGAACAACCACCCCCCACCTCCACCCTCCACGCCTGGACTCCAATCAGCACCGAAGACTCCATCCGCACGATGAACTCCATCCACTCCGGATCGCCGACCGACCCCTGCCCTCACCACGTCTTCAACAAGGCCGACGCTGTCATCGCACCCCACCTGCGAGACATCATCAACACATCCTTCGACACCGCCACCTTCCCTGAGAGCTGGAAGCACGCCGAACTCAGCGCTCTACTCAAGAAACCCACAGCGGACCCCACCGAACTCAAGAATTACCGCCCCATCTCGCTCCTCCCGTTTCCAGCCAAAGTCATCGAGAAGACCGTCAACAAGCAGCTGGCCGCCTTCCTTGAGACGAATGGATCCCTCGACCCCTCACAGTCTGGCTTCCGAGCCAACCACAGCACCGAGACCGCCCTCATCGCCGCCACCGATGACATCCGAGCCCTGATGGACAACGGAGAAACAGCGGCCCTCATCCTCCTAGACCTCTCCGCGGCATTCGACACTGTCTGCCACCGCACCCTAGTACAGCGCCTCAGCAACGTCGGAATCCAGGAGAAGGCACTGGAATGGATCGTCTCCTTCCTCGACGGAAGAACTCAGAGAGTCCGCCTACCACCGTACAAGTCAGAGGCCACCGAAGTCATCTGTGGCGTCCCGCAAGGATCCTCGCTGAGCCCCACCCTCTTCAACGTCTACATGAGCCCCCTCGCGGCCATCGCACGCCAACACAACCTCAGCATAATCTCCTACGCCGACGACACCCAGCTGATCCTCTCCCTGACCAACGACCCCGCCGCCGCCAGAGCCAACCTGCACGAAGGGATGAAAGAGGTAGCAGAGTGGATGACGACCAGCCGCCTGAAACTGAACTCAGACAAGACGGAGGTCCTCATCCTGGGCTCTTCACCATCCGCCTGGGACGACTCCTGGTGGCCTCCCGCCCTGGGCACCGCACCCAAACCGACAGACCACGCACGCAACCTAGGCTTCATCCTGGACTCCTCCCTCTCCATGACCAGGCAAGTCAACAACGTCTCCTCGGCGTGCTTCAACATCCTACGCATGCTACGGAAGATCTTCTGGTGGATCCCCACCGAGACCAGGAAGACCGTCACCCAGGCCCTCGTCACAAGTCGACTGGACTACGGCAACGCCCTCTACGCCGGTACCACCGCCAAGCTCCAGAAGAGACTCCAGCGGATCCAGAACGCCTCCGCCAGACTCATCCTCGACATCCCACGAACCAGCCACATCTCCGGACATCTGAGAGACCTACACTGGCCCCCCGTCAACAAAAGAATCACCTTCCGCCTCCTCACCCACGCACACAAAGCCCTACACGACCAAGGCCCGAGCTACCTCAACAACCGAATCAACTTCTACGCTCCCAAACGCCACCTCCGATCAGCCAACCACGCCCTCGCCGCCGTCCCCCGCATACGAAGAGCGACCACAGGAGGAAGGTCCTTCTCCTACCTGGCCGCCAAGACCTGGAACTCCCTCCCGACCAACCTGCGCCTGACCCAAGACCACCTCTCCTTCAGGAAGAAGCTGAAGACCTGGCTGTTCGAGCAGTAGCGGCACCCCCCTCCCCCCAGCGCCTTGAGACCCTACGGGTAAGTAGTGCGCTCTATAAATGTCTTTGATTGATTGATTGATTGATTGATGGTATGAGCCGTTTCTTGATCCTGGTGAGGTTGGGTATGCTCCCGCTCAAACCCCTCATGGTCAAATGGTTTTGAACCTACCCTGAATGTAACATATGTAACAATGGGATTCAAGACTTAAATCATGTTCTATTTGTCCAGAACTCTTATTATCCAGCTGAAGATGGTTGAGACCTATGTATCTGCAATTATCTATACAATTGGTTATGGAAGCACTACTGTCACTTTATATGTCCCCTAATAAAATGTTTTGTTATAAAAAAAAAATACTATTTTAAGTGTTTTGTAATTTATACTGATAATATGGCTGTCACAGTTTGGTAGTTTTAATGTGGACATATCATGTTACTTTTTATGTGCAGTGAACTTTTGTATATTTGATAATTGTTTTATGTGAAACATAAATAAATAAGCTTGATAACTGTCTGACAAAGTTTTAAGGTTTCAAAGGCATGAGGAGGCAAAGTACTACCAACGTTGATTTCAACAAACAGGCAAATATTACGTTTGGCTTTCAAAAACCAGTCCTATCAAGACCAAAAGTGAACAGCTACATGTCTTCAGTAAGACATACTTTACTAGAAAGTCACCAAAGAATACTTATTGTCTGCACCCAGATTAAGCCTCAAAATCCAATAATGACTAATGACTTTAGAGTATATGATTTGTCAGCATGGACATCAAATTAGTTTCAGATAACTCATCTCCACTTGAAAGATATGTGATGTTGTTAAAGATTTAAAGATAACATCTGAAAAGACCCAAACAAAGAAAATAAACAGCTAATGCATCTCCATGTTGTCACATCAGAATGCAGCACATTTGAGACAAACATTGAGATACGTAGATGCCTACGTTATCTCACATCCAAAAAGTCATTTGAACTCTTCTAGGACCTGCTGACATATACAAATGTGTATTTGAAATCTTACTGGGAAATTGAAGGAATAGAAATTTGGGAACCCGAAACAATTATTGTCAAAACATGATGGACACATAATATCCACAGGCTGTTTAACCTTAAACAATGTCTGTTTATATAAAATAGTACAATATTACTCATGTGGAAGGAAAGTGGAGCACCTGAAAATGTTGGGCACTTTCCAGTTAAAGACTGCATGGAATGCTTGGTGATACATAACTGTTGCTGAAACTGTGAAACAAGAGTGAAAAACGTATTTTACCACATTACTTTGCTGCAGCTCTTTAAACTATGGAGAACAAAAAAGTATCTGTAAGAAAAGCACAAGACATATACAGCAGCATATGAATAAGCTAAGAATGTCATCCAAAACATGTTTTTTATCAAGTTCTTGGAAGAGGAAATGGGATAAGAAGCAAGGAAACTGAAGAAATTGTCAAAAAAAATCTGACAAATGTAGAAATCGGGTAATACACTCGATGAACTGCTCATCCAGAATTAAGAACATATAACAATGAACGAGGTTAAGTTAGCCATGGAACACACAACTGATAAAACAGCTTACTTGAAAGCCATTGTAGAGAAACTGAACATAGAACAAACAGGGAAAAAGCTGTGTATGAAAAGGTGATCCAAGGGGGTGACCATGGCAATCCACATGAACCCTCAAGTTGCAAATGCTAAAAAAATAGTCCTCTGCTTCAATATGTGAGTGGACCAGCAAGCATAGGCAAATGGTCTGTCATTCACGACATAACACCCATGCACATCAAAAAACTGGATCCAAGCTGTTATGCATTGTAACTGCACCAACTGGGCTGGCTGCCAATAAAATCAAACGTCTAACAACTCTTCCGTACTTGATGTTGCCTGTAGAACACAACAATAAATGTAACTTTGATAAACTGAGTCCAGAGATGTTGCCGTAACTCAGAATAGTTGTGTGAAAATTGAAGATGTTTATCTTGGAGACAATAAGCATGGTAGCTAATTTGATACTTACTTCATATAGAAAATGTATGAAGAGGATATGAGTTCTTTGGTGGGAAGCATAAGATTCTCTGGGGATTTACTGCAGATGATTCTAGTAAAAGGGTAGCCAGTTTACAAAATATTGAGTCACACAGGAACAAGAACTTCTTTGGAACTATCAGAAATGTGAACATTTTTTCACATTTCAATTACAATGAATTGATGATAACCGTCTGACAAGAGGCAGACACAGAGTATAGTGAAAAGATAAAGGGAACAAGAGTTGGCATGCTCAGTGAACCTACAAAACAGAAAATTACCACATGGTTTACATGAAATTTTATGTTAAAAAAATATTTATGCCAGAAGTCATGAAAACATTGACTGCCAACGCAAGAAACCAGTGTATTTAATAACGACTCTACAGCAATGTGAACAGTTTAACACTGCCATACTGGAGCTTGAAAATCAGCAAACGGTAACTGACTACCATTTATGAGTTGGAATATCACAACTTGAACTTAAAAAAAGACGGTAAATACAGTTGAAGAACTTGAAAACACTGATTCAAAAACTGAATGGGTAGAAAGATATCTTCACCACAATGTCGTCTGTAGAGTTATCCTGCACAGATACCTGCACTTTGAATCAGGTTTAGTAAATGGTACAATGGGATATGTAGTAAAAATCATCAATTACCCAAATAAGCCCAACAGAGAGTACATCATAATTCAATTTGCTCGAGTGTAAGCAACATTTTTTAAAACATTTTTTTTCCGATTTCCTGATTCTACAAAAATTCATGTCTTGACATCATTCCACTATTTACATTCACATTTAAATCACCATATAATTTAAATAAACAATTTTGAAAAATAGTTGTTCATTAGTTCATATAACTAATTCTTTATGTTTGTTCCATATTTTTGGGAATCTATGGAAACAACATTTTTAGCATACATATTTTCTCTTTCACAGACTCATTAACTTTTTTATACCCACATTTGGACATCTGAGGGCTCAGCTGCTTTCCATAAGTTGGTTAATACTGATCTTGCTATTAGTATATCAATGTATCACCATAAATGATCCCCTTTCAGCATTACCACTAAGTGTTGGGAGCAAACTAGTAATGCATCTAATGCATCTGGGATTATTTCTGTTCTTAAACATTTTTTAAATAAATACTATCATGTGATACCAAAATGATTGGAATATTGAGTAATCTTAAATCATATGCACCCAACTTCCCTCCCCCACTCATCTGGGGCAATTGCTAGAGATCTTATTATTCCATCTGTGAAGATGCACTGGAGCATAGTAGACTGGCCATCATTGCATAAAGCTGCATTCTTCAAAAATGTGCTCCTCGTAGAGATTTCATATTGGAAGCAGAAGCATCTTTTCAGTTGTTTGGTTTAGAGCTAACACTGTTTTCCTTTTGCTATTTAGACTGAATTGGTGTGCACTGTCTGTGAAAATCATCTTTTTTCCCCTCAGATATTGCACCCAGTGGCCAATCACTCTGAGGGTATTGGTAATCTGTAAGAAATATATTATGATATTGTTGGAAATGGCCCTTTCTGCAGGGTCACCCTAAACATGTTACCTTCCTCCTCTCCTTTTTGTTGAATTTATTGTTGTTGGCTTTAGGACTCTGGGCCCTTTACCACTGCTAACCATTGCTAAATTGCATGTGTTCTGTACTCAAAACATGGTACTATTAACTTATCTACAATTGGCATACTTAGTTTACTTATAAGTTCCTTGTAAAGTGCAATATATGTGCCCAGGACCTATAAAGTAAATACTACTAGTGGGCCTGCAGCACTGATTGTGCCACCCACTTTAGAAGCTCTTTAAACATGGCTCAGGACTGACACTGCATTGCCTGTGTTTGCAGTTCAAACTGTCATTTCGATCTGGCAAGTTAACCTACTTGCCAAGCCCAAACCTTCCCTTTTATTACATATAAGGTGACTCACCATCAGTAACTCTGTCCACATTTGCCTGGTGGGGCTTGCTGTCCAAGGCAACCAATACACTCCAAGACACCTCAGCTGCTGCGGGGGGAAGGAGTCATCTGAAGTGCTTATAGCTCTGTTACTCTCCCCGTGGCACGGACGCATGCAGGCAAAGGGTGGGCCCGTCCTAAGCCAGGAGGGGGCTGGATTTGCACCAAGGGTCATTTTTGTGTCTGGATTTGACCCTGCACGGTAAAGAGAAAGAAACATTTCTGAACGCATTTGGGTGTTGGTTCAGGACTGTGCACTCAAGTCTATCATAAGAAAGAAGAAGGCGACCACGGATTATTCTGACCCTAACTTCCTCTTAAGGTTACCTCCATTGATAGAATTTTAGGTAGGGTGGTGTGAGTCATCAATACTAAAATTGCCCTTGCAGAGAGGAGGCTGTTAATGGTTAGGGAGACAGCAATCCCGTTTTACTCTCATATGGATGTCATGGATTATAGTACACGGTTTGCTGGGGTATCACCTGTTGCCCTTGAGGAACAGATTTGCCCACCCAGTGCCATGAACGTATCATTTTCTGACTTGGGCTTATATTAAGCTCAGTCTCCGCCATTGACCATCAAACCTAAGAGGGGCCATGGAGAGATAAAGTTCCAGCGTCAAAGAACTTAGAGGAAATACAACTAGCCAAGACCTCCTGAAACACATCAAAGTGGACTGCAGAGACAGTTACACCCATAACTTTGGCTTCTTCTGCCTCTGTACACGTGGAGGGTTCCTCTGAAGCTTCCCTGCTGGTGCATGTAAGCGGGGAAAAATTGTTGAAGATATGTTTTGGAAAGTTCAAGGAACTGCTCAGAGCTTAGCTTCTGCCAGTGTTGGAGCAGCTATTGAAATTAGAACAGGTGATAGAAGCACTATCCCACCCACATGACATACATGAGGCATCAGGCAACAGGGGAACCCCTGCTCAATCGCTCTTGGGCACTAATCATGACACTGTAGGGAGGTCATCTTACTCTTCTCAAATGGGTAATACTGTTAACGTAAGTGCTACTGGCCATATTGAGAATCCAACTGCTAGTCATCCCGCTAACCACCTCAAGTCATATATACTTGCTGCCGAACCAAACAGTAATATAACTTCTGGGTTTTGTCCCCACAACATGTGAGAAATGATGGTTCCTCTGTCATCCAGTGTTGTTCATATTCCCCCTCTGGGTTGGAAAGGCTGTCCCTTGAAGGGTTGCACCCTTCTTTGCCAATAATCAACTTACTTCCTGCCTCTTGTCCATATGTGGCTGTTCTTGCTAAAGTCCCTCTGTTGCGCCATGGACGAGAAGAGTCCAGGGCAGATCTTGACAAACAAAGGCCCTGATGTAGATATTGGTGGATGGGATACTTCGTCACAAAAATGACGGATATCCTGTCCGCCATATTACAAGTGCATTATATCCTATGGCACTTGTCATACAGTGGACAGGAGTATTCCACCTGCCAAGATCTAAATCAGGCCCAAAGTGTTAGATTGGCTGGCTCATAATAGAGGACTCCCTTTCTCACGTGTGATGGATATTTTGCTGACACGGAGAGTGGGATGGATCGGACCTGGTCCAAATGCTTTAGAGGGAGGCCACTTAACTCGCCTTCTGCAGTGAGCAGTGTACGCTTTGATCCACCTGTTTTTGAGGGTTTGAGGGGCAGCATTTGTGTGGTTCCCCTTGGTTTCTTTTAGACCCCCATGATCTTTATATTTTTGGAACCCTCAGTCGGTCTGTGGGATGCAAAGTTTTTCAGCCCCTATACCCTTATCAAATATGTTTGACGGTCTCTCTATCGTGGATTGACTTTTTATGAACATTGCAGTTGGAACAAATCCTTTACTGTTCACAAACTCTATTGTATCTTATACCACCTATGGATTCTAAACCTCTGCGTGAGATCTCAGTCATAAAAGCTTAAGGGAATCTTCCCTGGAAGCCTCTGCTTCTTTCAAATTATTGAACTAGTATGTTGCTGTCCTCAAAGTTAAAATTAAGAACCCAGCCTGTTTAGATGTAGTAGGTTGATATGAGTATGTGGTATTACAGGAAACATGGGAAACTAATGTGATTACGTGCCATGGTTTTACATGTTTTCCCTGCTCAGTTACACCCTCTGGCATGGTAGATCTGGGGGGGGGATTTATGTGTGTGCCAATACTAATCTTAAGGTGAATGTGTTGGTGGTAGAGTCTTGAAACCTGACTTATATTGCCGTAATTGTTAAGGATATGTTAAGTAATTTCTCTTTTTATTTGGTGAACTTTTATAATAATGATTTTTTGATCTTATGTGCCATTTTCAAAAATATATTCACCTTTCTAGCAGGTATTAAAACCCAGGGGTCCCTCCAAATTGGAAACAACCAACGTACTTTGTGGAGATTTTCTTGACAAAAAGGGGTACAGCTACAGGGTGCAGGGCCTGGGTACCTGGGACCTGAAGTTAAGGAGATGTGAGCATAGAGGGGAGGTATTGGAGGGATACTTGGCCCCCCATGATCTTGTGTATGTCATGGAGTGGTTTTGTGAGGAGAAGACACTGCACTCGTTCAGGGGTCAAGGACGCCCCTCAATTATTGATTATATCTTTTCCACCCGCATTCTTCTACCATGGTTGATTACAGGAAACATTCTTGTCAAGGAATAGAGGGATTATAATGCCCTATTTTTGGAAGGACATTACGCAGTGCATAAGACAGAATTCCTGAAAGTTTCAACTCCTATCTCCCAGCATACACAGGATGGTTTAAGGTTGATGTGGCATTTAAAGGACCCCGGGGGCTCATTAAGCGTGCTTTTGAAAGCTCACTTGGCATCATTCCTGCTTTGTATATCTGATGCGAAATTAGATGATACTCCTAGTTATTTACATTTTTTAAATCATTGCAACAGGCAGTCTTTGTTGCAACTCGTTAAGCCTAGACCTGAAATCCCCTGATGGTTCAATAGTAGCTGCTTTGCAGCCAACCCTTGGCTTAGGGCGGCACTATCTGATACACCCAAAGATCCTGTAGAGGTGCTGGAGGCCCAGAGGGGGTATATATGTGCCACTAGGCGCAGGAAAATGGTGCTGATACACAAGGACTGGGATCTCTTAGAGTTAGCTTCCCAATCAAAAAACTCTAAGAAGTAATGGGAGCAGGTAAATTAAATTAAATCTCAGGATGCCCCAGCAAATTCCATCCTCTGCTATAATATCTCCAGACCCGATTGTGTCTCTCATTTTAGAAATATCCATCATCTTGATGACAATGAGAATCTTAATGGTGAGCTAAAAACCAGCCTAGCTGATTCACCGTCATTGTATATACCCTTGGAGGAAGTTACCCTGGTAATTAGGCGAAGCCCTAATGGTAAAGCCCTGGACCAGGATGGAGTCGGCATCTTTCTGATTAAGTGCAATGCAGAACTGTGGGGGCCCCTGCTTACGAATATCTTTAATAGAGCTTTGGTTAGGCATCTTCCTGAATCCTGATCTACATTGTACCGATTTTCAAGAAGGGGGTCATAACTCTCCTAAGTGCTACTCCTATCCCCTTGAAAGACTACTCAGTGAAGATCATTGGAAGGGTGATCTTTAATCAGCCTAAGTCTTGGCCAAATGGGAATACTATTCTATTCTCTTAACAATTTGGTTTCCGTAAAGGCCTAGGTGCAGTTGAACAGTGCTTACATCTGCACTTAATGATTGGCAGGTATACCATCACCAAGCACTGTCCACTGTACCTGGCCTTAATGGACCTATCAACTGCCTTAAACTGTGCCAGTAGGACTAAGCTTTAGTTGATGCTACTAGATCTGTGGGTAGAGGCAGAGTTAGTTAATTTCTTATGCTCCCTGCATGAAAATCTGGCTGCTAGGGTTCGGTATGGTAAGGCTAAGAAGTTATCAGATCCATTCCTGCTGGCAAGGGGGGTGCACCAAGGTTGCAGCCTGGTTCCTTTGCTTTTTGTGGGTTATGTCAACGAGTTGTGCTCCTCCCAGGCTGCTGTTACAAGCAACATTTCAAAAATCAAGACGGCTCATGTGCCAGCACTGCTCTACCTAGATAATGCGGGATTTAATGGCAAGGACCCCAGGGGCCCTTCAGTTACTTGTTGAAGCTTTCGTTACCTTCATGAGCAAACTGAATTTGGGCACCTGTTACAGCAAACAGCATATAATGGCCTCTGGAGTGAGAAAGAAACCCCTAGCTAAGTTAATGGTCATGGAACATACCCATGGTGCTGTGAGTGATTTGAATTATTCTGGGGTTATCTTCAGTAATGCAGGGTTTTGGCAATCACAGATCAAAAATGTATGACTAACGCTCAGTAGAGCTGTGGGAACAATTCTTAACTGACCTGTGGGAGATGAAGGGGCACCATCCCCCCAGTTTTAAATATTTATAATGCTCAATGAGTCTCCCCTGCTTTTTATGGTGCTGGGATCTGGGGCCATGGTAACAATGATGCCTTACAGGGCGAAGAAAATCATATCTGGAGACGGATTATGCACCTGCCAACTCTTAGCATTCATCTTGCATATGGAATGCAAACTTCTGTATATTAGAAATCTGATCAAACTGGCACCACTTTTATTGTGGATCAACATCTTGTCCAATCAAGAGGCCAAAATAAATAGAGAAATTATTTTGGACTGTTTGGATTTAGACAATGGATTCGCCATTCCATGGTTATCCTACGTATGTAAAATGTGTGATGTTTTAAATTTTCCAGTTTTATTGGCATCCCGGAAAGCATCAGGAAATCTGACAAGCTAAAGACAAAATGTCATTTTTAGCAGGGACGGCTCCTCTGCTAAGGCGGAGGAGCATCGCCCCCCTGCCTTTCAGCACGGAAAAAACGGAAAAATAAAATAATGATAACGCAATGTTATTATCATTATATTTTTCTGAGATGGGGCTGTTTTGTGGGGCGGGGTTAGGCTGCGCAGGAGGGAGTAATGGCACCCTCCTATGTGTTCTTTTTTTATTTTGATTCTCCCGTCCCTCCGTCCCTCCCCCTTCTCATCCACTACTGCTTGGCAGGAGCAGTCATGACTGATTTTTGGACCAATGCCACTCTAAGAAACTTGAAAGCGAATTGCACAAAAAAACTGTAAAACGGTATTGTGATCTTGATGAATAAGCACATGATACTAAGGGCCTGATTACAAGTGTGGCAGATGGGATTCTCTTTCACAAAAGTGACGGACAACCCATCCACCGAATTACAAGTTCCATAGGATATAATGGAATTGTAATGCAGCGGATGGGCTATCAGTCACATTTGTGATGGAGAATACCGTCTGCCAGATTCGTAATCAGGCCCTACGTATCTTAGCCTCCCTTTGTCACAATGGGAAAGGCCTCTTCTTTTCCACCTCAGTTTGGGTACTGTGGTGAGGCTTTTGAATTTTCCAGGGCTAGGCCTGCAGATGGCGACGTAAGCAATAGCTTGTTCCTGTAATGACCAATCGGAGCAAACGATAATGCACTTTATGTTTTCTGTACTTTTTTTAGACTACATTTTAAAGCCTTCCTGAAACCGATTTAAAAATGTTAAGGCTTTAGGAAGTGAAAGGATGCAATGTTTTGTCTTCTTTTGGTAAATAAATATCAAGTATGTCATGGGGTTTCTGCCTTTTTAAAATCTGCTTTTAGGTCAAGGAGATCAAAGGAGTGGTAGGAGGATGCATCAACCTGCTTTCTATCTCCTCTAAAGTATGCAATTCGATGTCTTTTGCTTGTTTTGTTGGCATTCTGGGAGGTGTGCATTTCTGGATGGGGGTTGTTGCTATTTGATTAATATTATTTTGTGTGTTTTATTAGTTTTTTTATCTGTTGCATTTATGTGTCTTTTATGGCTTTGTACATGACGAATAAAGAATCTCTGACTGACTGGCTGACTACATATGTCTCCCCTTAGGTAGGCCCTAGGCAGCCCTATGGGAGATCCTCATACACATCTCTGTCAGTACACTGTCAGTACACTCAAACCCTCATCTGCAGCACCCTATTATTCAAGTACCGAGATCCACATACGACCTCTGGAAGTACACTCCCCTCATCTGCAGCCCTCTATTTTTCCACATCCATGACCCAGACCCACATACAAGCTCTGCCAGTAACCTCATACCCTAGTCTGCAGCCCCATATTATTCTAGTACAAAGACCCACATATATGTTCTGCCAGTACACTCTGTACTTTACAGCCCCCTATTATTCTAGCACCATGACCCACATACAAGCTCTGTCAGCAGTACACTTCAACTCTCCTCTGTGCAGCCCCTATTATTGCAGTAACAAGACCCACACATAAGCTCTGCCAGTAAACTCCAACCCTCGTCTGCAACCCCCTATTATTCTAGTACCAAGGCCCACATACAAGATATGCCAGTACACTCCCTCGTCTGCAGCCCCCTATTCTTCTAGTACCATGGCCCACATACAAGATCTGCCAGTACACTTCCTCGTCTGCAGCCCCCTATTCTTCTAGTACCATGGCCCACATACAAGCTCTGTCTCACTTTACTATATGCTGCTTGCCCCTCTCCTCGCCTCCCCACCTCTTCCACTTTCTCACCTTGCCCTGTTCCCCTTGCTCCTCCCAGGCTCTAAACACCAGCCTATCCCTGCCCTCCCTCCGCTCGTTCAAACACTCCAACTTCTTCAGATCATTCTATCCGGCGATCAAAGACCAAACTCCAGACCCCGCTCGGGTGTGGTGTCCAGGGGATCCAGATCATGCAAACAGCCCCCATATCTGTGCCCATGCGCCACCCGGCTTTAATCAGTGTAAGACTAAGGTACACAAAGCATCGAGAACAGAAACTAACTAGCAACTACGAGACTAGAGACATAGAAATAGGCGAAGATGTGTGGCAGGCATGCTTCACCTTGACATCCCATCCTATCAGCAATGATTGTAAGATGCAAAGAAGACATGAAATAACTCTTCTCTAAATAGGTCTAGCAGCACTTTTGTGGTGTCTATCTGTTTGAGAAGAAACAAGTCATTTTAAATATGGTATCTGCCCACAAACCCGGAGACTGAAGAGCTTCCTGCTAATATAGAAACACCTTAAATGAAGTTGGCTGAAAAGGCCCTTTTTTGCCTCCCAGATTGTTTGTGTTTTCAATTACAAGGCAGGCATAGCTTACCCCGTGTCCTTGTGTTTTTGTCTGCACATTCTGGTACCTGCAGTCCTGCTTTGATAATGAAAAAATATGGCAAGCCTCAGAATGATAAGAGCACACGCATTAGCAAAGCCAAGCAGTTTCACATTTTTATTATAAGCATTGCTAAAGTCAATAGGTCTGACTTGTAACTGAAAATGCATGCCAGACAAATTGGCTTTGCCAATGGTTGTTCTTGGCTCATGCTCTATCCCATCTCTATCTAGCCTGCACCTGGTGATAAGCCTACAAGATTTAAATAAACCGAAAACACACAAAAAAAACAACTCATGCAATTGTGCCATTTCGTGCCCAGGAAAGCTGCAATCACACTTTCCTAATGCAGGTTGTTGAAGGTCCGTCAAGTCCAACACAGTGTGCGCCTGCAGGCAGGGCCTCAAACGCTGCCCAAACCAAACAACAACGTACGTCACCATGGGGGCCTCAAGCCACCCACCCCCAAGTACCGCCACGGCACCGCATGGATCAGAGTCACCACTAGGCGTCAGTAATCTTGTTGCAGGTGACAAAAACACTAAAACTGTGCCCCTATAATTAGGAGGTTGTTGTGGAGGTGGGTGGGGAGCCGCATCATGCAAGCAGCCTCTATGCCCATGTCCGTGCCCATGCGCCATCCGGCTTTATTCAGTGTCAGAGGAGATGCACTAAGCCTGGGCAAAGCACTGCGCTCGCGTAGTTTGCGAAGTTCGCGCTACTTCGCACTACGCGAATTGCACGTAGCACAGTGCGAACACGCGTAGCGTAGTGTTGCGTAGTGCTGCGGTAATTTTTTGCTTGCTCGCGGTTCTCAACAATAAGTTGGCGACCGCGAGCAAGCAAAATGACATCCCGGCGAGACTTTTTCCTTGTTCGCGATCAGCAACACCAAGTTGGCAATCGCGAGCATGGAAAATAAACCTCCCGACGAGATTCCCAACGCGAGGAAGTCAGGTTTCTCATTGCGAGTGGTCGCATATGCTCGCGACCGCTCGCGATGAGAAACTACCAGTTCGCGTTGAGAAAGCTGCAGCTCGAGTAAAAATCTACTCGAGCAGCAGAAAACTACAGCTCGCACTGTGCAAGATGCCATTTTCAATGATTGCACAGTGCCGGTTGCTTGTCCGCACTGTGCAATCATTGAAAACGACATCTGGCACAGTGCGAACAAGGTACTATGCAGTTCGCGAAGTGCTACACGTAGCTCGCGTAGTGTGAAGTGCACTTTGCGTAGCTTCGCGAAGTGCTACTTCGCGAACTACGCCCAGGGTTAAGATGCACTCAGCATCGAGATTCGAAACTAACTACTAACTAGCAAGCAACATCAGAGACTAGAGATATAGAAATAGGGGACGTGTGGCAGGCATGCTTTACCCTAATATCCCATCCTATCAGTGACAGTGTGCACCGGCAGGCAGGGCCTCAAAGGCTGCCCAAAGTCGAACCAAACAACAACAACCAACATGGTACGCCACCATGGGGCCTCAAAGCCACCCCCCTCCCCAATAACTACTAACCTTGGGTTCCTCAGCAGCGTGCTGCTCGGTGGAAAGCACTTCAATGCCATGTCATGAGTAGCAAGCACTATGAATAATAATATATAATAAATTGTTTATGGATCGTGCATGACTTTGTGTAGAAGATCTTAAACTGCTTGCTAAACATGTACATGTTTGATTTTATAATATTCTAAGTGGGGTAAATGAAAGCAATAACCAGATGTCGACAAGGGCACCAAGACATTCATTTAAACCATGCACTGCAGCCTGGGAGTTGTAGTTCTGCCTCATCTCAACTGAACCGATAACACATAAAACTTTCATTGCAACTGGTAAATTGAATCACATTCACACATGACATGAAGTTAGCTAGTGCATTTAGTGATATAATAAAAATACCAAAGGACAGCGTTAATTTATTTAATCTAGACAGATCGTGTTGTCCCTCTTTTATGATGTAAATATGCAATTTGTTTTTTTCAGTTCAATTGCTCAAAGTGTGGAAGCAAGTGCGCTTCAAACCACGTGTTGATCCTCTTCTGCATGGGACTCGCCACGAGCCGCCTGGTACAAATGCGAGTTTTCAAACAACAATGTCGTAAATGGCAAATATTTAGCCAGCCTCATTTTTCAAGAGAAACTATCAGAGTAGAGCTTGGAAATCTGCTGAGAGAAATTCCAGACAGTGCTATGGAGAGTTGGTCCCCGTGAAACCACATGCTCTGATAGGTGAAGAGCAGATGATGAGGCCTCATTCTTGGAGGGAGGATTGCGAGGCCTGTGACGCCAACCTCTACCCACTGGGCTGGAGACACTGTATTTTACAACCTCTTTACAGCGCTTGAGGGAGTCTGCCGTGCACTTCTCTTTTATTTGCATTTTTATAGCGCTTTATACTTTTGGGGGGTGTGGTGCCCAGAGGGAAGCTGGAATCATATCACATGAAGCCTGAGCAAGGGGTTGCGTCACAGTCACCCTCACACATATCAGACACGAAGTGTTTGGACAACTGGAATCAGAATTTTAAAGTCTTTTATCTCAGGTGCTCCTAACTACCGCCATGGCACGGCAGCAGGCAGGCCTCAAACTGCTGCCCAAACAAAACCAACAACAATGTACGCCACCAGGACTGGGCCTCTAAGCCACCCCCAAACTACTGTCATCGCACAGAAACAAAGTCACCCCCCAGGCGTCAGTAATTACCGCAGGTGACAAAAACACTAAAACAGTGCCCCTATAATTAGGAGGTTGTTGTGGGGGTGAGTCGCTTTTGTTTACCTTTGTCACCTCAATGTTCTCAAGCCGGGCTCCTCACCGTGACCAGGACTGCAGTGCAAACAGCATGGCAGTAGCAAGGATAGCACGCACAAGCCGGTAAGCCAAAATTGGTAAATACAGTATTTGATCTTTGGACTCCTCCCCCAGATGCCAGCAAACCAATCACTTGTAAAACAGGGAACTGTTGCTGGGTCTCTTCGAATAGTCAAAGGCCACTGCCACACCCCCACTTCTACATCCCTAAGCCGGACTGCCACGCCCCCAGTCATTGAAATGAATGGAGGGCCTCAAACTCCTCCCTGGGCCCAGCAATTAACGCCCAAAATCAAAATGCTATTCTGGCAGTGAGACACAGGCTGCACCCTCCAGTGTGTCGTCACTGCCCTGCTTTTTGGCTTCAGGTCAAAGAAATCTCTGCCCAGTCAAAAAAGCATGCACAGAGCAAGGGCCATCCTCCCCCACCCCCTTAAAGAAAACCCCCAATTTGTACATGCTTGTTCACCAAGCACGAGCAGGCAGCACAATTTATTGCTAGCTGCTCAGTGTTCCATCAGGCATTTTTTTTAGTCCTCCAGGGTGGCAGGGTGACACCCATCCCGCCCGTGGACCCCAGCCGCCCCTGAAGGTCTCTTTGAAGTCTCCTCCACTTCAAAAGCACATTTGGGTATAAATAAGTACTGGACACCTGACACCACCAAATAAGAACTTTGCTGGAACATTCTGCTAGGAAGAAGCGCTGCTGTGCTTTAGGAGGGACTGCCTCTCTGCTAACTGCTTTGCTGTGTTGACCTGTTGCCTGCTGATTGCTGTGCTGTCGGAGGGACTGCCATTTTGCTATCTGCTTTGCTGTGTTGGCCAGCTGCCTGAGGCTTCTTGCCTAGAAGTGAGAAGGACTGGACCTGCTTTCTACATCCTTGAAACAAAGTTTCTCCAAGGGCTTGCATGCCTTCCCCTGTTCTTGAAGTCTCAGGGACATGAAAGACTTTCTTCAGCTCTGCTTCAGATGCTGGGCTCTGACAACTGTGAGTTCTGCCCTTCAAAGAGATGTCCCTCCAGTCCTAAATGCTTGAAAGTGGGTTCTTCAGCTGTTTTGCTGCAAAAAACGACGCAGTGATGAGTTGATCAGTACTGACGTAGTGCCTATCCAAAGACATCCCTGCAAGGCTTGATGACGATGCTGAACCAGACTGTGAGGTTCAATGATGACACAGCGCCAATTTGAGGTCCCGACTGTGAGGCTTGGTGATGATGCAGCACCTGCATCGTAAGGGGTTCGACAATGACATGGACCCGACTGTGAGACTCAGCTTCGCCGCATCAACCAGACTGTGAGAATCGGAACCGACACATCGAGCTCCATCCAAGGTACTTTTTCAGAAAGCCCTATGTGGGTCCTGTAGCCTGCCTGTCCTCCATCGTGGTCAGCCAGAAACTCTGGTGTAGAGTGACCTCAGTAACCCCTAGGTGCTACTGACTTTTAAGTTCCATATTGCAGTTTAGTCTTATTTCAAGTTCTACCTGTTGAATTTTTGTTGTTTGGGTCTTACTTCACTCAGATAAACAGTCTCTATTTTTGTAAACTGGTGTGGAGTCTGTTTGTGGTGTTTTTACTGTGTTACTGTGATTAAAGTGTGCACAAAGACTTTACACACTGCCTCTTAAGTTAAGCCTGACTGTTCTGTGCCAAGCTACCAGAGGATGAGCACAGGTTATTTTAGGTTGTGTATCTGACTTACCCTGACTAGAATTGTGGTCCCTACTTGGACAGCATGCATACCTCTGCCAACTAGAGAACCAATTTTTAACAGATATCATGTATATTCCCAGTTTATTGAGATGGCAAAGCTCTCAATATACTATGAATTTGTCTATATGCAAATTGATACCCCTTTATTGTTGATTTCAGCTTGTCTTTCAGATATCCCCAAGTTATTCATTTATTATTTACATACCAATCTTCCAGTTTCTTCAGTTGTATCCCGTCCCATCTCAATACTTCTTACTTGGAGAGAACAATTAAATTGGAAAGCTTTTCATGAATAATGCTGAAATTAAATGGTGATCACAGCAATTTAGTTGTGCGACCACAAGCACAAATCATAGCATTGATGTTAAATAGAGTCAGCACTGGTGTTAAATTGGCCCCAATCACTTGTTACTATTCAACTTTCTAAAAGTGGTGTTTTCAAAATTATATTTTAAAATCCAACTTCATTGTGTTAAGATTTTTCCAATTCAAAAGACATCAAACATGAACTGGTTAGCTGTTCCCATTCGGAAATGACAGCTTTTTAAATGTAATAACTTAACTTCAATGTTATCCTATGAGAGAGGCAGACCCTGCAGTAGCAAAAAATGAATTTAAGAGTTCTTCACTACCAGAACATGTAAAACTTAAAGTTACATGTCCAACCTTTTAAATACACTGCACCCTGCCCTCTTGGCTGTCCAGGGCCTACTCTAGCCATGACTTATATGTATTAAAAAGGAAGGCATGTGCCTGGCAAAAGTTTTACTAGGCCAGGTTGACATGGCAGTTTAAAACTGCACACACAGACTGCAATGTCAGGCCTGAGACATTTAGAAAGTGCTTCATAAGTGGGTGGCACATTCAGTGCTATTGTCCCACTAATAGCATTTAATTTACAGGCCTTGTGCAAAAGTAGCACAATTTGCTAGTGACTTACAATTAAACTAGATATGCCAATTGGGCATAGGCTAATCATTCTATGTTTTAAGTGGAGAGCACTCGGATTTTGGCACTGTATAATAATGTATGAATGGGAGTAGGAATAGTTGATGATGAATCCAAAAGTCAAAAGGAAGTTTATTCTTCAGTACAAGCAGGAGTAATTAGTTACAGGAATTGTAAGTTATAAGGTAGAAGAAGACCCAACTAGAGCAGCATCCCAGCTGCTCAGCTCACACACTCCAACTGACATTCACTCAACCTAGCACACATAAACATTCTATGACATAATTCACACTACGGCTGAACAGCAGTGCATATAATACCTATGAAGAATTACATAGCAAGTACAGTTTACCACACATCTACCTCCTATAAGGAGACAATAACAAACAACATTAAAAATAGAAAGGGAACACTCATCATAAAATAAATAGACATGTGAGGAAAAGAAAGGTACCCACACTCTCCCATCAGAAAGAGGAAATAAATGTGCCCCAAAAGGTGCAACACAAATGTCATAGGAAAGAAAGATGTAAGAAAGATACACACACACACTCTCTCCCTTCAGCAAATGGAAATAAATGTGCCCCAAAGGGTGCAACATAAATGTCTTAGAAAAGAAAGCTGCACAGAAAATCCCCCATAATAAGAAATCACACAGGGAGAACGAGGGTACAAGAAAAGCCCCCGCAAAATGTAACCGTACCACGGTTTGGGCTCAAATGCCCAATATCAATAGACATATGTAGCACTTGAGGATACATCCAATATTCCATTGCACGCAAATGTAAATGTAAAATGGTTTGAGCACAATAACATGTCCACCACTAGAAAATTCAAATAAAGATTTGAGCGCAACAACCTGCTCATCAACCAACAATGCAAGTAAAACGTGGGGTCGCAATGTGCCCCATCAGCAAACAAGAGAAAGTCCGAGAATGCCCCCCCTCAGAATGGTTCGAGCGCAACTACATTACTCACCACCAGAAAATCCAAGGATCACAATATGCCCCATTAGAAACAGTTTAAGGTAAATATCACACCAACCACCAGACAATTCAAGTAAGGATTGGGTCAAAACACACACTCATTAAAAATGGTCTGAGCTCAAAAACATGCTCACCACCAGAAAATCGAAGTACAGTTTGGGGTCAAAATATGCCCTATCACACATGGTTTGAGCTCAAAAACAAACTCACTCCCAGAAAATTCAAGGTAAGTTTGGGGTCCCAATATGCCCATCAAAACTGGTTTGAGCTCAACAACCTGCTCACCACCATAAAATTCAAGTAAAGCTTCAAATTCAAGCAAAGGTAGTTTGGGATGCAAAAAATCAGTAATCCCAGCACTGCAAATTCCTTATCAAAAGTAATTGTACACGGTACACAACACTTACTTTCGTCCCAACCACTTGCAGCACCTATCCATGCAGTAAGGTGCTAAGAGTGCAAAATCACTAGCAGTAAAAAATAAGTAAGCAAGTAAGTGAGAAGAATCCAGCAATGAAACACAGGCAATACCGAAAGTATGAAAAGCCATGCCACTGCTGCAGCATGTAACCATGACAGAAATGCAATCATTTACATGCAGGAACAAATTCAGCATGACTCACAGCACTCAGACTCTCATGAGTCTGAGTTTAGATATTTACTCTGCGCTCTTGGGGGCATATCAATAACAACCGGCGATAATTATCTCTAAGCGAATGTAGCGCTAGGATAATTATCGCCGGCTAGCGTGAATTTTTATCGTTGAGATAGCGTGCTATTAGCAACGCTTATCTCAATAGCGATAAAAATCCTCACGCTAACAGGCTAACGTGAGATTATCGCTGGAAACCCAGCGATAATCTCACGTTAGCTTGTTGATAGGGACAGGCAAACTTAGCCATGATATCCTCCTTCCATAGGATATCATGGCTAAGTCAGAAAAATACCAGACGTAAAAAAGCAGCGTTAACCGCGGTTAGCGCTGCTTTTTTTGTCTCTAGCAGGGTTAGCGACATTCTTGATAATAGGAGAAATGTCGCTTAGCGACATTTTTCCTATTATTGTACTCTGGAACACCCCCTTTGCATCTCATTAGCGATGCAAGGGGAAGCGTAGAGTAAAAGGGTGCTAACATGCAAATTTGCATTTTAGCACCCTGTTGTTGATAGGGTGCTAGTTTTATCTCTGCTTTTTTGGCTTTTAAAGCCAAAAAAGCAGAGATAAAGCCCTTGTTGCCCCTTAATCTCTATAAAAGGAAAAAACAGGTTAACATTTCAATTGACCTTTAAAATAAGCCAGAGTAAGTAAAGCATAACAGTCATGGTGTTGTACAGCACAACATCCAACAGGGAATCCACTACACTTGTGAGCGACTACTAACCCGACGGTAAACTGCACATCTGCACAGTTCAGTACCTAAAATTGCCACCGGTTGACGCAGAATGACTCTGAAAGAAAAGACAGTACTAGAGAGCTCCTATAACTGGCACCACTTCTGGAGATATAGGAGTCTGGCACAGCGCATGCCTTATTCTATCAGCTCTCCTCCCACAACTTTTGATCTTACACCGCAATGAGGCCACCTGGGTGCAAGCTATAGGTTACGCACTTCCGTTTTTTTCTCCTCCTCACAAATGGAAATTTGACCTTAGCAGGTAAGCATGTCAGAAATGCATGAATAGCTTTCTAGGCACCATAGATGTACTCCGGCAGTGTAGTCCAGGAAACTCAAAGATCACACGCTGCCATAGTTGTTTGTGCGCGTAAACCTTGAAGACACATAAACCCGGAACCTTGCCCTGCCCACCAGCTGCATTGTTGAAAGACGCTCGCCACCATAGATATGACGCAGTCGTAAATTTACTTTTGATTCCAGTTTCATGTTTGTAATCTTCAGGCTCCTCCAGATGGGATGTCGCCACTTAATGGTAAGCGAGCACTGGTCACGGTTCACACAGCTGCTTGTGGCGCAGACAGTACACCATGGCATCATTTAAAACTTGGGGGCATATTATCAAGCACGGCGTTAAAATTATCGCCGCTTTAGCGGCAGATATCTGCTGCTAAAGCGGCGATAATGGGCTTGATAATATGTCGGTGAGAATTCCAATAGAAGCCCATGTTGACACCAGAACATGGGCTTCTATGGGAATTCTCAAGGGCATATTATTAAGCCCATTATAATATAATAGATAATTTTAATGCAGTTTCTTGATAATATGCCCCTTGGACTCAAGGCAGTGCACACTAGCTCTCACGCACCTGAAATGTTAATGGGAATTACAGCAAAAATGCCATGCCGGTTTTTTCAAAAGGCGCACAGAGTTGAAACACAGAAACGGTAAGATGACATGTACATTGAAAAAAAACTACGCTGCGGATTACCCATCACGTACTGCACATTAATTAAAGGCCAAATCCAGGGTGGTATAAATCACAAAGGGGCATATCAGCAAGGGCCGGAGTTAAAATTCTCGCCGCTTTAGCGTCTGTTTTCGGACGAAAAGCGGCGATCATTTTAACGTCCTATTAGCAAGGACACGCTATTGCATGAATCCATGCTTCTTTGCCCTGTCCCTAAATGCCCAGCTTGGCATCTCTAATGAGATGCAAAGTGGGCGTTTCTCCCCAGAATAACAGGAGAAATGTCGCTAAGCGACATTTCTCCTATTTTCAAGCCTCACGCAAAGAAGCATAGCGACAAGAAAAGTAGCGATAACCGCTGTTATCGCTACTTTCCTTACACCTGCTTTGAGACTGACTTAGCCATGATATCCTATGGAAGGTGGATACCATGGCTAAGTATGTGTAGCCCTATCAGCAAGCTTTTGCCAAAAGTTGTGCGATTATTGCTGGATTTCCAGCGATAATCGCACAGTTGGCAGCTTGCGCTCTGAATTGTATCGCTTTGGAGATAAGCGTTGCTGATAGCACGCTATCTCCGTGATAAAATTCAGAGTTGGCGGCGATAATTATCCTCGCGCTAAGTGCGCTTAGCGATAATTATCGCCGGCCCTTGCTGATATGCCCCAAAGACCTTTTTGGAGCGCTTTACATGAGCACCGTATTTACATTACACATTCAGGCATGGGAAGATTATGTGATTTGCCGAGAATCACAGGATGTGGACGCGACCTCGAGGCTCGAACTCTGGTTTCCAGCACCAAAGTCGGCAGTTTAGCCGACGGACCACATCCTCTCCCCAACCTTACACGTCCTGCTCCATGTAGAGAATAAAATCCTTGCCCGTATTGAAACCTTTGACCACCAGGCAGTTATGCACAAGTAGTGCTGGCTTACAGAGTACATGGGCAACATACCATTCACAGGGAACACAATAAGCAGCAAAACAATTGTCCAGAAAGTCACCTCACAAAGCACTGCAGGTGCAGACTCACCAGTAGTAAGCACCTCAGGTTTGGCAGTGGTCTGATAGACATCCAGCTCATATAGAAAGTGGCACATAAATGAAATTAGGTTGACGCAAATCAAAAACGTCCTTAACAGTAGAGATGATTGTAGGTTGTTAGATGGGCTGTCTATCTGCTGATGAACTGCAGGCTAATTTCTTATCATTACTGCCAGCACCCGTTCCAGATGGCTCTAAAGTAACGTTAGGTCAGCAGCGCCTCTACAAATGCCCTGGGCTCCGGCTATCTGATGGAAACGGACACTGATGGGGCTACCAGGTGTATTTTATTCTTAGAAGGCTTCAAACTGATTTACTTAGAAGTACTCTTAATTGCACACTCTGGTTTAAATCTGGTCTCTCCTCCCCTGTGTCAGCAATCATCTCTCCTCTTAAGTTTCAGTAGTGGCCTTTTCTCCACAGTAGGTCCCTTTTCCGCTCATCGCCAGTGAAATAATGCAAGAATGGAAGCAGGCAGAGTTGATGATGAATCCAAAACTAAGTTTATTCTTCAGATCAAGCAGGAGTAATTTGTTACAGGAATTGTAAGTTATGAGGAAGTAGAAGACGCACCAGGAGCAGCATCGTAGCTGCTCAGCCCACACACTCCAACTGACATTCACTCAACCAAGCACATATGAACATGCTATAGCATGATTCACAATATGGCTGAGCAGCAGAGCACAGAATACAAATGAATAAATACATGGCAAGAACAGGTTAACACACTGTTTTTTAAGTGGTAAATTGTGCAGGGTCCTAAGGCCAGCAAAAAAACTGAGGGGCATATTTACAAGCCCCTAATGCCACCGAGCGTAACCTTTTTTTATGCTCTGGTGGAATTGCGCAATGCCTCACATTTACAAGGTGGCGCTAAGCCACTTAATAATGCTTAACACCACCTTGTAAATATCCCCTTTACTGCTGCACTCTGCCGGGCAAAGGGGCGAGCAATGGGTGTTGCTGCGGGTGTTCCACTGCAACACTCATTGTTTTTTTACACTGCCCCAGACTTGAAAAGATTGTGGCAGCGCTAAAAACTAAGGCCAGGTAATAACTGGTCTTAGAATGGTGATACGCAGAGAAATTATTAATTTCTCCTTGTTTTTTGCTCTTTCCCTGTGTGCTGCATTCTGCAGCACACATGGAAAGAGCAAATCGCCATTATTGATTGTTTATGTTCAGGAAGGTCTCCCTTCATATACATAACCAATAGCACCTGTAGCGCATGGCATGGCACAAGGTTGCTTGTACTTGTGCTAGGCAGCTATTTTAGCACCAGCGGTAGGCAAAGTGCAGGGGTGCACCGAACTCTGGAATTTTCTTGGACATATCTCTCAGAGTCTGCAAAATAGGAGGTCTTAAGGCAAAAAGTTGGGGGGGAAACCACGTCAAGGATGCCAGGTCTTACAATAATGCTTAAATATTTTTAGCTCACTTAATATGTGAATTCTTGTGTGCATTAGCAAATGAAGGCAAAGTAATATCTGTTGAAATCTGGGAGTGTCATCCCTCCACCTTCTCTTGTGTGGTAAAACTTTTGGAGACTTCAACCTGTTCGGTATTTATTCCTTAAAGAGCTGCTAATTCTTGCCTCTATTTTATGAAAACATTTGTAGCCTTAGCATACATCTGAGAGTCTAATGCATGCATTTTGAAAACTGCAACCCTGCCGCTTATTGACAGTTGTGGCCGCTGCAGGTAAGAGCTGTGGGGCCAGGTGGGGGGATTTCAAGTGACGACAACGAAGGAAAATTAAATAAATAATTCATTTTTCATTGTGGTCGTCTCTCGAAATTCCCCTCAACCTGGCCCCACCGCCTCACCGCTCTTACCTGCAGCGGCCGCGGCTGCTTATTGATATCGGAAGAATTGTTCATCTATCCAGCATCACATTGATTTTTTGTAGCAGAGGGACATAGTTTAGCCTTTTTAGAGGCTCATAGTTTTCTGTAAGTTTTATTCTCAGATATCATACTGTTTTTTTGTTGCTATTATTCCCATCTAAAAAATGCCAAAAGGTTGCTAATTTGATATTTTAAAAAAGCAAACTCTTTTTGTTAGCATTTTCTTTATCAACTGCGCATACTGTAATAGTGGCTATAGTGTTAAACATCCATTCATTCACTATGGAGTCTAACTGTAGAAATAATACCATGTCATCTGCATATAATTTAAGCTTTTCGGTGCTAGGTCAAACAGATTTAATTAACTGATTGCCTATTAATTTAAGTAAATTCAGACTACAGATAAACAATGAGGGAAAATGTATAGGAAAATTATTAACATGGCAGACTAGAGTGCATGAAGTTCAAAACAAAAAAACGAAGATTCGAGACCCCGATTTTGGCCAGGAGATTTGTGAAAGCTGTAAGATAAAGAAAATATTTCTTGACCACTCAAAAAAACATATACAAAAGAGAGAAAGATGTTGGAGAGGAAGTTATAACTCCTTGCCCAAATACCAATTCCCTTGATCTCCTCAACAGAGGTTTTAGGCTTGCTAGCACCAGTGGAATAAACTGAGGTAGAAAACATTGATAAACGTTTTGCATAAGTTAAAGCGGCAGGGGAAGACGGCCATTCTTCTGAATGGTATCAAGCCTCTATATATATATATATTTTCACAGAAAAAACCATAGGTTCCAGGGGCGTTATAGTTAGCAGGACATTTCACTCGCACAAAACCATTGAAATTCCCCCGTTATAGTTAGTTCAGCTAACTATAAATCGCGCGCCCGCAATGCACTGCTGATGACATCACATATTACATCACTCATGACATGGTCAGTGACATCACTCATGACATCACTCATGACATCTCAAATGACATCACTGATGACATCACTGATGACAGAGAGGTGTAAAAAGGGGCCTGGCCTAGACCACCTCTCTGCAACGCAGCTCAGTGGCGCTTACTGGAAGCACCTGTTGGGCTAGTTGGCCCCCAGGGTCCCTCAGGATTGAAGGGGAATTATTTTCCCAACTTACAGCGCGCCACAGGGCGTGTTTGCACATGTCACCTCAGGCCCTGTCCCCTCCCTTCACCACTGTGTAAACACGTCCTGTGGCCGTTTTAAGTTGGGAGATTAAGTTCATTTGAATCTTGAGGGTCCCTAGGGTCCAACTAACCCACTTGGTACCTCCAGTAAGCGCCACAGAGCTGCATTGCAGAGAGGTGTGAAAAGTGGCACAGCATGGACTACCTCTCTGCAACGCAGCGCACTGGTGCTTACTGGAAGGCACCTGCTGGGCTAGTTAGCCCCCAGGGGCCCTTAGGATTGAAGGGGAATTATTGCCCCA
Organism: Triturus cristatus; assembly: GCF_964204655.1. Classification (NCBI taxonomy): domain Eukaryota; kingdom Metazoa; phylum Chordata; class Amphibia; order Caudata; family Salamandridae; genus Triturus; species Triturus cristatus. Next base: position 318,292,053 of record NC_140589.1, on the reverse strand, counting down.
ACTTAAAATGCGCCATAGGGCGTGTTTGCACATGTCACCTCAGGCCCCGCCCCTACCTTCCCCACTGTGTAAAAACGCCCTGTGGCTGTTTTAAATTGAGGGTCCCTAGGGGCAAATTAGCCCAATAGGTACGTCCAGTAAGCGCCATTGCAGAGAGGTGTAAAAAGGGGCACGGCCTCCACCACCTCTCTGCAACGCAGAGCAGTGGCGCTTAATGGAAGCACCTGGTGGGCTAGTTGGCCCCCAGGGTCCCTCAGGATTGAACGGGAATTATTTCCCCAACTTAAAACGCGCCACAGGGCGTGTTTGCACACATCACCTCAGGCCCCATCCCCTCCTTTCACGACTGTGTCAAAGCACCCTGTGTCCGTTCTAAGTTGAGAGATTAAGTCCCCTTGAATCCTAAGGGTCCCTAGGGTCAAACTAGCCCACTAGGTAACTCCAGTAAGTGCCACAGAGCTGCGTTGCAGAGAGGTTTAAAATGGGGCGTGGCCTCTGAACACCTGTCTGCTAGTTGGCCCCCAGGGACCCTCAGGACTGAAGAGGAATTCATTCCTCAACTTAAAACGCACCACAGGGCGTGTTTGCACACATGGCACCTCCCTTCACCACTGTGCAAACACGCCCCGTGATGCATTTTTATGCTGGGGCATTAACTCCGCTTGTATCCTGAGGGTCCCTGGGGTGCAACTAGCCCACCAGCTACCTCCATTAAGCGCCACAGAGCTGCGTTGCAGAGAGGTGTAAAAAGACCACTGGCGCATACTGGAGGTTCCTGGTGGGCTAGTTGGCCCCCACGGACATCCAGTGTTCAAGGGGAATTTGTTCCCCATCTGCAAAGAGAGAGCTGCTCTTGACAATATGTAACATCCAGTAGCCAAGCTGTGACTGTAGGAGCAGGCCGCCTGCCCCAATTTATGTCCACTCTCAATTTGGCGATGAGAAGAAGCATGGCGGTGAGCTGGCGGTCACAGGCTGAAACTTCTTTGACATAACTCAGTAGACCTACCAGTGGGCTGTGGAGGGGTAAATGTCCAGTCATGGTATGAATGGTGGAGAACACTTCCTCCCAAATTTCTGCAACCTTTGGATATAGCCAGGCTAGTTGTATAAAGGAGCTCTGTGTGGAAGCACACCTGAGGCAGCAAGGGCCAGCAACCAACCCCCTTCTAGAGAGCTGTATGGGAGTTTGGTACAAGTGATGTAGGAACTTAAAGTGTAACAATCTTAGCCTGTAGTTGGGTGAAAGTGTCTCCATCTGAGTGCAGTAATAGGACCACAGGCATCTGTGATATTGGGCTCTGTGTCGGTCTCTTATGCCATATGCGCTGTTGGTGTTGTAATTGACGCAGAGTGTTGCATGATGGAGTATAGGCGGGTAACTAGTTTACGCAGTGATGGATTAGTTAGCATGTGTTCTAGAGCCTGCAATGTAGTGGGGAAGTTGTGAATGTTTTGTGCAGTGCACAGCAGGCTGCACAAAGTTGATGGTAGAGGAATGTTTATAATACATTGGAAGGTATAGGTGTGGGGGCCTCAAACATTGGTATAAAAGTTTCTCCCGGATAAAGGTCGGAGAAAGTTATAAGGCTTCGCCCACGTGTGTGCGCCCTAGCACCCACATCTTGCAAGGGTGAAACTGGGGGTTTCGTCCATTTGGCACGGAGGGATTGTAAAGGCAGGGGAGTCCTGTGCATCTTCGCATATGCACTCTAAAGTGTCCATTTCTGCCCTTGGTGCCTAGTAAGGTAGATATAGAGTGGTGGCCAGGGGCTATGGCATTGAGCAGTCGGTTTTGAGGCTAAAGTGGCATCAGGTAGAGCCAAAATGTAGTTATTGCCTCTGAGCACATTATGCATAGAGCGACATATCTGGCACACCCAGACCACCCTAACCAAGTGGCAAGGAGAGAAACTCCTATGAAATGTGGGGTTGCTTGCCAGCCCAAACCAGTACTATGAGGTCAGATCTTAGACACCTCATGAAAATAGCCATGGGGGAGTAGTCACATTAAGGAAAAGACATGGAAACTTTGGTAGAATAATCATTTTCATTATCACTATCTGACCCGAGAGTGACAGTGGTAAACAATATCATATTGGTACTCTCGTCATGTGACAGCGTGGCCATAGTTTACCTTCCAGAGTTCATCTGGACTGCAACTGAGCCAGATGAACAAGTATCATACTGGATCGGATCCACAGCTCAGCAGGTAGTCCATAGTGAAGGGTTGAGTGCCATCCGTAAGGGGAATTAATATTGACTTGAACCAACTGACCTGTATTCCCGAAAAAACACTAAATCGTTTGACCTCGCAGGCAACCGGAACAAGGTTCTCTTATGGCCAGCAGACGTATAGGGTGACATCTGCTGCATACATGGAAATGTTCAGCCCCCTACTGGTAAAACTAAGGACTCAGTGGGCATGGTGTTATCGGAGATGCGCTGCATGGGGCGTACCATGAGTGATCAGAAATGGGTCAGATATCATGACATTAAGTCGTATGCAGGCAGTGGGGGGATATCGAGGAATCGTATCTGATGGAGAAATGAGAACTGAGTCCAAAACGTGCAAGTGGGAAGAGGAAGGACCACTTCAGTGAGTCGAATGCCTTCGTGGCATTAAGTTGGCCGGCCACTGACGACTCCTGGGGGTGAAGATGATGCATAACTGCAAAGATGGTGCAGAGATTGTGTGATGTGGAGCTGCCGGGAATAAATCCGGATCAATCTGGTCTCACCAGCGTTGGCAGGAGGGGAAGGAGGTGGTTTGCCAAGAATTTCACGAAAATCTTGTTCTCCACATTGATCATAGAAAGTGGCCTGTAGGAGACGCAATGGGAGGTGGATTTATCTGGCATGAAAAGTGTTGCAATGACGGCCTCTCTGCGGAACGGTGGCAGGGGACCTTTTTCAAGAGATCATTTGAATATGAAGACCATGTGAGGTGCAAGAATAGATGCATATTCTTTTTAAAGGGGGTGGGTAAGCCGTCCAGACCCGGTGCTTTGCCACCCAGGCGGCTTCGGATGACCTGTACTATTTCCTCCACCGTGAATGGGGAGTATGGGTAGGCCCGGTCTAGCCATAATAGTTAGATAGAATCCAGATATGCAAGCAGATTGCTCTCATGTGGACAGAAGCGGCTGTGTGAAGTTTAGTGTAAAAGGAGGTCATTGTTCTCAAAAAATCCCTGATGGGGTGGATTGGAGATCTATATTGTCATCCAACAGCTCCATCATGTAGGTAGATGCATGAGGTTTGAATACCATATTAGCTAGGGGCCACCCTGGGTTCCCTCCCCATTGCAGCAGGCCTGTGCTTCATGGTTAAAGAAGTTAGTCTTTCGGACCTCTTCTTTTGAAATTCTATCAGTTTGTCCTTGATAGCTGCCAATTCGACCGTGTCTTAAGAGTGGAAATATTCCATCTCAAGAGCGTGAATATCACTTCTATTTCAGCAAGTCTCCCTCGTATGGCCTTTGATACATCTGATTGTTTTGTGATGCATGTGCTGTGGACGAACACTTTTAGGGCTTCCCAGAGAGTAGACGGAGAATATACTGAGCCCTTGTTAAGAGTGAATTACTCCACTAGTTCCTTGCGAACCTCCTTGTGGAATGCCACATTCCACAAAGGCCATGAGGGTAAGCACCAGGAGAAGACGTGGGGGGCCATCTGTGGAATGAGGAGCTCAAGCAGGACGGGGCATGCTCAGAGAGAGAGAGGCAGATGCGCTACTTTTGCAACCCAGGTCTGGATGTCTCAGGAGACCAACCTATAATCTATTTTGGCCCATGCATTGTGATGTGCCGTTATGCGTGTACCCTCTCCGCTGGCTTTGAGTGTCTCCATATGTCTTGAAGATGGTTGCGGGGTCCGAAGGTGCGATTATCCTATCAGGTCGCACTGAGGAATCCGCACGGGGAGACAGTGCCCTTGCAGATCTTCGCTGGCACTGCCCCAAGACTCATAGGCAAGGCACATGCCCAGGCAGGCAGGCTGCTGCCCAGCAGCAGAGCTCCAGCCATGAGGCTTGCCAGGCATACAGGCCGCACTCCGCCCAGATATGCAGATCCCAGGACACAGTTGACTGGCAAGGGCAGAGCAGAGACCACCTCACAGCTCATGGCCCCAGAGCGGTACATTCTGATGAATCCTGGCCGCCCGCAGAGGACTCTAAAGTTACCTGCGCAGTCCGAGTCGCACTTCAACACAGTTATGCCATGGCCAGCCGCAAGCTGGGGTCACAAAAATACGCTGGTGGCTGTGCCATTCGCTAAGGGAGGGCGTGGCAGCAAATAGACACAGTGATGGGGCCACTGACAGCAGTATTTGTGCAGGATATCCAGTTCAGCCATCAGAGCCCTATAGTGAGGGGCCATCTTATGGCCCAGCTAGGCTCCGTCCCAATATTTAACCAAATATTAAGAGCTGGCTTCATCCCAACATCTTTCAAAAATGTCACATTAACATGCTCCCCTTAGACAGATAAGGACCTAAAGTAAATAGATTTATAACATCAAATAACACTACTGAATGTGAATTATACCATTTTCATGGAAATTATAGCATTTAGGATAGTGACGATAATACCAAAACTCATAAATAACGATCAAAACGGATTAAATCCAGCTTGCTAATTACATGCAAACACACACTTCCTTACTGAAGCCATTGATAATTTCACACAGAGTGAAATGCCCACAAACATTTTATTTTAGATGCCGAAAAATCTTTTGATATGGTAAATCAGGACTTTTTATTCAAAGTTCATAAAATAATGGGTATCCCTAGACAACTTATCAGGTCGATTGCAGGTATATATGATTGGGCAAATGCCTCATTGTTAGAAATGGGGGTCTCTAGTTGGCAGAGGTCGGTACCTTTGTCCAAATAGGGACCATTGTTTCTATTCAGGGTAAGGGGATACACTTCTAAAATAACCTCTGCTCACCCCCTTGGTAGCTTGGCACGAGCAGACAGGCTTATCTCAGAAGCAGTGTGTAAAGTATTTGTGATCACATACAGTAACACAGTGAAAACACCACAAATGAACACCACACCAGTTTAGAAAAATAAGTAATCTTTATCTAAACCAAAACCAGACCAAATGACAAAAATCCACAATACAGTATCAAAAATATGGCTTTCAAGTGGCAGAAATAGTTCAGTTCAATGCAAGTTATAAATGGAACACTTTTCTCAAAAGTACCTGGGATGCGTCACGCAAAACAAACAAAATGGCCACAGGGATGGTGATGCTCAGTTCCTTACATGCAGGGAAGGTGATGCGTCAGTTCTTTGCTTCGGGGTAGGTGATGCATTGGTTCCTTACTGCATCCCCCAACGATGCAACATTCTGGGCGCCACGATGCGATGTGTCGATCTGGTACGGTGCGTGGTTTTGTGCAGCCGCACAGCAGGCTTGCGTCGGGATCGCTACTGTGATCTTCAACTTCAGAGATCGTTGCACCCGATGCGTCGTGCGGCAATTTCTCGAGCCGTGGCAGGCGCTGCGATGGTTTCATCAGCGATGCTTCGGAAACAGGTTTGTATGCGACACGCTTCTCCGATGTTGCATCGATTTTCCAGCTCCCAGTGACAAACAGTCTCTAGAGGTCCTAAACAGCAGCAGGCTCCTCTTTGCAGGTTGGAATTCCCAGCAAAGAAATTCAGGGAAGCTGATGGTGAAGTCTTTGTGGCCCTGAGCCTTCAGAACAGGATGCAAGCTCAGTTTCAAGACCTTGGAGATATTTTCTTCAAGCAGGTGACAAAGCAACCAACAAAGTCCTTTTTCTCCTTTCCTTGGCAGTAAGCAGCCACTGCAGGCCAACCCCAGACAGCAAACAGCACAGGGGCAGTATTCCTCCTCAGTTTATCAGGCTCTTCTCTTGGCAAAGGACTCTCTTGATTTCCTAGAAGTGATCTAAAAGTCAGGGAGCTTGGCCCCTCTTTTCATACACCAAAAACCTTTGTTCCCTGAAGGCAGAGAGTGTCTGTAACAGCCAAAACAAGTTCTATGGGGCAGTTTGCAAATGCACAACAACCTCCTTTGTCAGTGTGAGCCCTGGCTTCAGACACAACACAGGGGGGCGGAGCCGTCATTGTGGAAGGCAGGCGCAGCCCTATTCAGGTGAAGATGCTACTCATTCTACCACTCCAAATGCAGACCAAGCCTCTTCAGCCCAGCCCAGCCCTGACTCATCAGACTTCTGGAGCCACAGCCCTCCTCCAGCCCCTGTCATCCAAAAGCCAGACATGCAATACACAAACTTAGCAGAGGCACACTGGATGGTTAGGCAAGAAAATACCTACTTTCTAAAAGTGGCATTTTCAAACACAGAATGAAAAAATCACCCTCATTAAGAGATGCATCTTACCTTTCTGAGTTCAGGCATACTAAACTGTATTTTCCTATCTTGTTCCTGGGGTCAGTTATGTTTATAAGATGTTATAAACTAACTCCCCATTCTGGCCTATGGGAACAGATAGCCTTGCAATAGTGAAAAACAAAATTGGCGGTATTTCACTATTAGGACATGACATACACGTCAGGGCATGTCCAACCTTTTACATACAATGCACCCTGCCCACAGGGGTAACTTGGACCTACCTTAGGGGTGACTAACATGTAGAAAAGGCAAGGTTTAGGGACTGGCAAGTGTGTGCACTTGCAAAGTCGACATGGCAGTCCCAGACTGCATCCAGGCTCTGCAAAGGCAGGCCTGAGTCACATTTTACAAGCCGCTTCTGTGGGTGGCACAATCAGTGCTGCAAGCCCAACAGCAGCATTTGATTTACAGGCCCTGGGCACACGTAGTGCACTGTACTAGGATCTGACAAGTAAATCAATTGAGCCAATCATGGAATCACTAAACCATAACAATAATTTACAGGGTGAGCATATGCACTTTAGCACTGCTCAGCAGTGGTAAAGTGCGCAGAGTCATAAATCCACCGACAACAGGTCAGAAAAAATACAAGAGGAAGGCAAAAAGTTCAGGGATGACCCTGCAAAAAGGGTCAAGTCCAACACTCATTGATGTTTGAATAGCACGATCACAGAAACCATTATCATAACTAGGGACACCAGATAGGGCTGCCCTCTCTCACCATCTCTGTTTGCAATATTTATCATGTGGAAAAAGCCCAAATCCAGAGGTGAGGTGGAAAATTTGAGGAACAGATCGCAAAACATTTTTGACGGCCACTATTTCAGGCCCTTGCTGATAGGTTGGGCAGTGCTTGCTCCCATCACCTTATACCCTCATATTATGAAAATAGGATTGCATAATATTTTTAAGAGATGGTAATGTGTAACAAGAACACGTATGTTCCTTTATTGTATTTACATTTGTTGTGGGTGTGATGTGTTCTATAGTTTTATGCAGCTGTGGATTTGGATTGTATTGTTTTTATGCAGTTGTGAATTTGTGCTCTATGATTACACTGACTGTGTGGTGTGACTGTGTGGTGCTGTGTTGCATTCTGTCTTGATTTTGCTATGTTGCTTTGTGTATTTATCCCACTATGTTCAGATGTTTGTTTTAGATGTGTTAACAAATGCTACTATATTTCCAACAAAAAGCACCACAGGCCTTGCTAGCTCCTTTCACAAGACAGGCTCCTTTCACAAGCAACTATTTGCCACTAAGGAAGTAAAATTGTCCTGCCATCGCTCTGACACCTGTCAGCATAAAACTGTGGCTGAGACTGGATCTTAACCTAATAATTCCTGGCTCACTTAATGTAATACAGCCCTTAATATTAAGAAATATTAGCATACATCAGAAACAATATCCACTATGCCTTGCATATACAATGACAATCCATAAATAGCTTAGATGAGGCAATCATCGATATAGGGATAAAAGTCTTTAAGCAAGGAAAAGCGTATGTGGCTTTGTCAGGAATCAAAACACTCTCAGCATGGTAACTGCTAAATTTAGCTGAAAGCAAAGTCAATCCGGATTCCAGCTGCCTTAGGGAATACAGTAGACTTTATATCATATATGCTCCCCATATTGTACGATATCAAATTCTAGAAAAATGGTACCCAGAGAAAAGACAAGAAAAGAATGACAAAAACAATATTTTTTTAAAAAGATCAGAAATCAAGCAAAGAAGAAGCAGAGAACCACTGGTATGAGTTATGGCTTTCGCCATGAACAATAACTGGTGAATTTCAGTAGTTTTACATGTTTGAGCCAGGACCATAACTCAGTTTCAGGGTTTTTTTCCAGTGAACATGCATCATTGTATGTATGTGGGTATTATTTATGAATATGTTGATTACATGAGTCTGATGAGACAACAGATCTGTTTCTAGACCAGACCTAATAATAATTCATCTCTTGAAGTTACTGTCTTTAAAACGTCAACAAATCTCATATAGCGAATAAACATAACGGTGATTTCTTAGCTTTATTATTGCAAAAGGTCATAAGGGACTCCCAATTTAAATTCAAATACAACTTCATTTGGCAAGAAAGGAAATTGTGTCTTTGCACCCACTAACTCTGCTTATCCTCGGGCGAAAGTGTCAGAAATGCCAGTGCTTGTTAGGTAAAAAGAAAAGTGAGCTGTAAATGATGTTCCTTTGCAGTTCAAATGATCACGGATGTGGGCAGGCATTTTTTCCGGTAGGAGATGTGTTTTTGAGGCTTTCCAGGCTGCACTGCACCTCATTAATGCAGGTCTTTCAGCTATTAATACCTCTATACTTTGAAGATGTTTTGTTTCCATGACACCGGACCTTTTTCAATCGAACAGCTATTTGCAGCTGACACCTTCGCCCTGTTTACTCACTTCTCTCGCTCCCCCATGATTACCCGCATACTGGGACCTCATGAGAATCCGAGCGCCATGCCGCGTACGCGTGCACAGGAAGGTTCACGTGGGTCACAGAATGCGGCATGCACCACGCATGTGAAATAAACATTCTCTAGAATCATAAATTCACATCACAGCCAGAAAGGGTTGGAATATACTTTCCCACAACCTCTCTGAAAATACTGTGGACAAAGGGCTACTCTACATTTAGATGGCAAGGCTGGACACATCTTCCGTTAAAGTGATTTAGACAGTACAAATAAATGTTCCGATACAGTCCTTACACTGTCCCACTAACAAAAAGAATATTTCGTCTGAAATAAACATCAAGGGGCAGATTTATGTTGCCTGGAGCATCTCTGCAAATCAGCAGGGATGCGTCAGGAAAGATGCGGCACGCAAGTTTACCCTTGCACCACCCATGATGCGCCGCATTTACAATGCGGCGCATAATGGCGCAGGAATAAACAGATGCGTGTCGCACTGGGGCGTAAAGTTGGCTCAGTGCTGAAGTAGTGTTGCGTGCGACATGCAACTCCAGCACTCTTCCAACTTGCCCTATCTGTAACGTGGTGCGTCAAGCCTTACGCCTGCTTCAAGCAGGCGCAGGGTTTTGACGCACCAGCGTTGGAAAAGTGACTCAGTGAAATCTTGTAGATTGAATCACTTTTTAGGGGCGTTCCTGCGACGGAACGCCCCCCGCGTAGAAACGCCCACATGATACCTGACGCAGGTTTCATGTGGCGCAGGGCTTTACACCGTGACGCATCTCCATAGATGCGTCACGATGTAAATAGGGCGCAACGTGGTGCAGGGTTTACGTCGCCGCTACGTCACAAAAGTGATGCAACGGCGGCGTACAAGTGGCGCAAGTCCAACATAAATCTGCCCCCAAATATTTTAAGACAAAAATCCCGTGGTGACAAACGAAGAATCGATCTGTGGGAGGATAAAAATTAACATATTTTATGTCACAGGTATTGTAAATCTTTTTAAAAACAATTAAAAAGATGACAGCAGACTGTGGCCAAAATGTTGACTCACCACTGGTAGTCAGATATGTTCGCATTGTGGTTTATTCACATCTCAAGTGCCAGGAGGCAACAAATGTGACTTTACACAAAACACTTGAAAAATAGTGGGTACACAACTCACCATCATCAGCAAAGCATAATTGGTCAAATATCTCCCTTCACCTCTCGGCACAGCAAATTCAGTAATCTTTTTAAATTCTGATTCTAATTTGCTAATCTTTTCCCACCACTGGTTGTAATGCATGTTGTACTCTTTCAGAATTCACACCCACCATCCTTTTTTCTAACACAGGTTAGACAGCAAATAGGAACAACTTGAGATGTTGTCAATCAATGTAAGACAGCTGAGATCATTTATAGCTCCTAAGTGGGTATTCTTTACAATCAGATGCATAAATGCCTCTGTAAAAAAAGCACTTGGAACGCCAATAGACCTATCTTTTCGTTACTTAAATATTTGATAATACTTGAGCATCCGTGTTTGTGATGACCCTCTCTGTCCTAGAAAGATAATCCCCAAAAAGGCAACATCTTCGGCTAAAATCAGACCATAACCAATGTAAAAGAAGGGAAATAATACTGCAATTGTATGGGTTCAAACAATACCAGTCTGATTTATTTACTCCTTAAATACAGCAATAGGCATATTCCATTTAAAAAAGCGTATGCTTATTTCAATATAATTTTATTAAGATTATATGTATCATTTACTTTAAAAATTAAACATACACACACTGCAACATGCGCAGTAACCAACTAATCCATTTTACCATCAGAATAGACAAACAACACTATACTAGCTATTTGAGGAAAATCATTTAAAAGATAGAGCCTTTGGAATGCAGTAGAACAGTATAGCAATGCAAAAGTTCATCTATATTTATCTTGTTGGTCTCTACGTTAATCTGGAGGGCTGCTGTTGAGATTCCAGTGTGAAAGAGTTTTATGCATAATGCAAAGCTCATATCTCCATAATAAATTTGAAATCAATTGCAGATTATGTAAAAGGAGGTGTTCTCAATGATTACACTCTAGATATCCTTTCTTTCTTTCGTAACACTTTTCTATTACCTTTAAGAAATGTCTTTTTAGGTCTCGCCTAGCGTTGCAGCGCGAATGTGCTGCCATCGCTTTGCGAGGCATGTGGTATATACTGTAGTGTGGAAGCTTCGTGGAAGCTCCACCCACTCTCTGCCCATTGGCTTTTGTCTTAAATGCTGCCTTCCGATTTGTTTGAGGCTTGTTAGTCCCTCCTCATTCCTTATTTGTATCCTTCCACGGCTATTGGCCCCTTTACTCCTAGCACTATTTTCTTTTTGGCCTCGTCTAGCATTTCAGCGCGCATGCGCTACCATCGCTTTGCAAACCATGCAGTATATACTGTGGTGTGGAAGCTTCATGGAAGCTCCTCCCACTCTCTGCCCATTGGCTTTTGTCTTAAATGCTGCCTTCCGATTGGTTTGAGGCTTGTTGGTCCCTCCTCATTCTTCATTTGTATCCTTCCATGGCTATTGGCCCCTTTACTCCTAACACTATTTTCTTCCCTGTCTCCCCACCCCATCGCTCCCTCCCTCAGTCTGTGACTTTTCAACCTCCCCTCCCCCCCACTCTTGCTTCCGTTTTCATCTTTATTATTGCCACCTTGAAATATGCGTGTTCAAGATGCGTGCTGTACAAAAACTTCTCTTGTTTAATGAACTAGATTTTAATGTTACTCTAAATATATTAAGAGTCTAGGCAACATTCGGGGTATGCATGGCAACTGACGCCTCTTAGTTCACAAATGGCATTGTTGTCGGGCAGGAGGAGCGGCAGTGTTTTAACTCATGCTTAAAACAAGCACTTTTAATAACTTCCTCTCAATTCAGTGCTATAATCTTGTGTACTGAGGTGACGTGCTAAAGAAATGCACTTTTTTGAATTCTGAAGAGACATTATCGCACATTTACATCATGTTTACTGTATGATTAACATGCCGATCATTTTCACGTCTCGCCCACTGGCTCGTATACGCTTGGCTCTTCTCCGGCTGGCTCTACCTGCTAATTAATATATTGGCTTGCGCGCCTCTAACAAAGAGAGATGAATGGATACATGACAGAGAGCCCCGTACATGGTAGAAAAATAGACTGGTGCAGACAAACAGACAAAGTCAGTCTCCATTGCCTCACTTCAGAAACATCACTTTCAATAACCTGGAAATCTGCTGGCAACTCCCACATGCCCCAACCTTATCCCTCTCACCCATTTTGGATGCTGTGTAAAAGAGTAAATACAAAAATTAATGCAATGAAACTAAGCAACCAGTACTGTCTAAAACACTGTGAAAACTGACACGCATTCTGACATTTTGTTTAGTTAATGTCGATTTCCTAATATATGCGAGAAAGGACTCTTAATATCTTAATGAAATCTGAACTCTTTTAACTAATAGCACCGGGCGACCTTTGACAACTAGGCAATGAATACATTTTCATGTACCCCCCGAAGCCCCCCTGTCCCCACCCCGTTGGCAAACTTCATTGCCTCCCAGTGTTTTGGTGATAACCAAGACGCAGGATAGTGAGTCCAATAGTCCAGAAAATGAAAGAGAAGCCGGGATTCAGATTCACATGCTCCGATTCCGATCGCGTTGTTTAGTCTGTACGCACTACTTTTATTAATGAGTTTCGCATTATTAAAGCACCACGGTGTGCATGTCTGGCAACACTTCACCCATGAGGTACGTACAAAGCAATTGTTGACACAATCCACACTGCGTCTTTTTCAATATATTTATTACGAAGTGCAGGACCTTTCCAAGGGATTTTTCACTCTACATACATTCACTCCAAAAATAAAACGTGTAGGTAAAAAAGAAATTGCCATTTACAACGTTAATAGCTCTAACTCACAAATGCGAGACATATTTGCATTGCAAATGCTTGTTTCTTTTTATGGACATGAAAAAATGCACACTTACATAGCAAACTGCATTACGATGTCAAATGAAAAATAAAACATACTTATACAATAAATATTCCTATAGTTTATTAACAACACGTTATTAGCCAAATCAATTTGCCTTTTTATTTTCATTTATTTCTTTTTGAAACATTAAATACTACTTTGCTGCCTTGTTGCCTACAAAATAACAGTACTCTCTTCATCTATGTAATTTTTCGTATTGCTGATTACATTTATGTAACCTTGCGAAACTTTGTAAAAACAAATTTGGGGCATTTTCTCAAGGACTTCTCGTCAAGTTTGCGGCACTTTATTGCAGCCAAAGTGGTGATAAATGTATCGCCCTATTCACAAGCTGGTGCTAACAGCCAATATCACCAGGTTTCCTGCAATAGCAGCTGCAAAAACATCGCCACATGTGACACCGGCAGCTAACGCTAATGATATGCAGAGTAGGCGTTCCCGTGCAAAAAGCCGCGACAACACCACTTCGCAACATTCTCAACGACCAGCCAGATCAGCGATAAGATCCCTAAACATATGATAAGGTGCGTTAGCGGCAGGGATTTAACACCTGCTCTTACCTGGTGTTAAGTCAGACGACAACCTGCACCATAAAAGGTAGCCCAGCCCAGAGCCACACCTGACGAACAACAGATGCCATGGAGCTACTGATCATGCAGCTCGGAGCCCCAAGAGGGCCACAACACCCACCGCCACCACTCCCAGGCCTGCCACCCCCCCCCTGACTACCACAGAGGCAGCACAGACAAAGACAGCGGACCTTCAGAAAATGCACCAGCCTCACAGACTTAACTCCAGAGGATGTCATTGTCTACTACAGGCACAAAAGGACAACCATCCTTTGCATCCTGACCATCATTGCCCACAGGCTGATGGCACCAACACGGCGGACAACCAACATCCCTCTGCAGACAAAGCTGCTGGCTGTGCCTCACCTGTTGGCCTCTGGTACCTTCCAACCAACAACCGCCAGAGTTGGAGGAATCTCTCAAAGTTCCTCACACCTGTCTTGGATGCCATCGTCAGCTTGGTACCCCAGCATCTTCACTTCCCCCACACTGCGCAGGAACAGATGGAGACCAAGTAAGGCTTCTACGCCATAGCTGGTTTCCCGCAGATGTTGGGGCAATCGACCGCACACATGTACTCCTCGTGCCATCTGCCGCCACTGCACACAATTACCGCAACAGTAGGGACACACATTCCATCAATGTGCAGTCAATAGTGGACCACCTGGTACTCTTCACCAATGCCAACTATCCAGGCAGTGTGCATGATTCCTTCATCTTACAACAGTCCATCATCAACCAGCGCTTTCAGGATAGCACCTATGGGAATGCATTGCTTGTTGGTAAGTACCAAATGAACACACCACACACCTCAACTCCACAATCATGCAACTCACAACTCTGGTAATGCACACATTACAAACTCCCATACAACATGCCAAACGACATGCCCACATGCCACACACGACAGCACAACTTACTGTGGTACACTGGGCTAGCCATGTGCACAAGCCATCAACGGCATGGCACCTCAGCCACACAAAAGCAGAATGTGGGCAGAGGTGGGAACCAGACATGTGCGAAGGAGGCAAGTGACCCATGAATGAGAATGTACACAATGCCAATTGTGGCGTGGATGTGCTGGTCAGACTGCAGTATGCAGACAACAGGCATGTCCATGTCGACATACACTACTGGTGTTTGGAGTGTAGTGGATAGTGGACGCAACCATGTCACCTCAGGCAGTGGGGAAGATCGCGGAAATGTAGCTTGTTACACTCCCCCGTAAGCATGAGCGGAGTGGGCTGGCCTGGCGTATGCCAGGCTAGCGTAGGGGTGTGAATAAAAAGGCGTGGTTCTCTTCCAGAATGGCCAACGCGTGTGCCAGGGCAGGCGCCTCTCACCCCACCACGGGGCCAACGCAGTGAGCTGTGGTGCCGGAGATCCTGTGCGCCTGCTGCACCCCAGGCCGCTTGTCCTCAGACCCGTCTTGGCTGCCCCTGCACACCCAGGCCTCACTGCTCACCTGCCAACACCGGCGTGTGTCAAAGAGGGCCCACCACGTACCGGTGCAAGATCCAAGCCCGAGGCCCGCGACCTAGGCATCCTCCTCAGACCATCGCTGGACTCCGCGACACAGGCCTGCAGCACTCCTTTCTCGTTGATAGACTACTACTTGCCAGCCTACACTGCGGTCAAATAGGTGACACATTTGAAACTGAGTCTTGATATCATGATGGCCGAGTTCATGTGTTAATGGGACGTTTGATATCACTGAACTCCCTCCAATGTGGTGCCAGCAACTCTGTGTATAGCATTCCAACGACACATGTCTGTGGTCCCTTGCTGACTACTGCCTTCAGCCTACATTGCGGTCAAGTAGGTCACACATTTGGAACTGAGTCTTGATTTTTCAATGGCCATGTTCATATCATTGTATGCAAGGAGAGGAGTAAGAGGAAGACGCGGTTCAGTCCGGAGGAAAAAAAAAACATCGTTATGGAGGTGATCGAACACTACCAACAACTGCTCTGGTGCCACTAACTCTGTGCATCGCACGCCAACAACACGTGGCTGTGGGCCCCTGCTGACCGCTGCCTCTGGCCTACACTGTGGTCAAGTAGGTCACACTTTTGGAACTGAGCCTTGATTTCTTTATGGCAGAGTTTATATCATTGTACAGGCCTCATCGCAGACTGCATCCCCTTTCAGCTCTGGTGTCACTAACTCTGTGCCCTGAAATTCATGGACACTCTCTGGTTGAACTTTGGTGGCGCCTCAGTATATGGCCTGGGGGTTGTCTTCATCATCATGTAGCTGATACTGACTTGGTGTTAAGAATGAGTCTGTAGCATTCATCTACTCCATATTGCTTGTTTCCGCTTGGTTCTGCCCTCTGCATCATGCCCTGGAAGAACACCTTCCACTGTCCCCCGGAAAACTCCGTGACATTCACCTTGGACTTCGACGAGGACCCGCTCAGCTCTCATGGCCCTACCTCAGTGCACCACAAGTCACCATCCCGTGGCAGTGTGCCTGTGCCGGCCGCAGTGCATCCGGGGCCACTAACTCTGTGCAGCACAAGTCACGGACCCTTGCTGTTTGAACATTGAACTTCTGATTGTCTGATCACTGTTGTAGTTGTTGCCAGCACCAACCACTCCCTGAGTGCTGGCTTAAACTCACCCAACACCCATCCAGCACAGGCGTCACTGGACATGTGACAGTGGTAATAAAAGGGGCTGGGCGCACGTGCCCATAGCCAGTTCCACAAACTATCTAAGTGTGTCCGTTTGGTCATTATGAATGCATTGAGGGCCCCACCACATAACATTGTGCCGTGTACAGCAGACGCAACAAAGTCACTTCAGCCAGTGGGGTAGACCTGGGACATGTAGCTGTGTCGTACCCCCCTGTAAGCGTAAGTGGAGTGGACTGGCATACGACAGTCCAGTGTAGGGTTGTGGTTAATCAACCCGGGGCTCTGGGCGTGGTTAAGTTTTGGCCTTGTCAAGGAAGTAACTAATGCATGTCTCTCTGTTGTAGTGTCGGTGCCACCCGTCCTGCAATGGACAATGTTGCAATGTAGCATGCCTCCGGAGTGCGGGATTGGCCAAAGGGGTGAATGAGGGAGCGCAAGCCCGCTCGGGGTCCGGGATCATACATGCCAACTGTTGTGTGAGTCGCTATGACTGCAGCATAAGCCAAAGGTCTAACCTCAACCGCATCGCGAGTTCAGCCAGCAATGAACTCTACATCTGTGTCCGCCCTATCTTTACCATAGGCCTATACACACGTGGCCGCCCACCTTCAATGCACAACATCACAATGTCGTTGTCAGGCTTCTGGACATGCGCAGGCAGGCATGACAATGGTGTGCCGTAGGTGTGCAAGTGATGCAACCACGCTGCACACACTAGTAAATAGACTCGGGGGAGGGAGGAGCAGCAGTGAGGCTGCGTAATACACATTGATTCCGAACATTTGCTACAAGCAGTGCATGTCAAACTGGAATCACTATGTCACACATATCACACACCAATGAACCAGTGAGCCTGCCAACACATCATGCAGAACCAACTATTGACTCATGTCTCTCTGCACTGTCACAGGTGACCAAGGATATGCACTCTGCCCTTGGATGATGACACCCCTCCTATCCCCGAACACACAGGCCCAGAGGCAGTACAATGCAGCCCACAAATGCACCAGGGGCATTGTGGAATGCACATTTGGTGTGTTGAAGTCACGTTTCAGGTGCCTGGACATCACAGGTGGAAGGCTCCTGTACAGCCCTGACATCATGTGCAAGATGATCGTTGCATGTTGTGTGTTGAACAACATATGTGTACGCACCAATGCCCCATGACTACAAGTGCCAGATGCACCGGACGATGATGAGGAAGATGAGGCAGGTGGACCACACCCCACTGCAGCTGCAGCAGGAATAGCCCGAAGTAACACCATCAATGACAATTTCTTCACATGAGCACGTCACATTGTCACAGTCCTTAGAAATCATGGGACAGTACAAAATGACCACAGGCACAGCATGTGCAAATAAATTCATTCCAAAACCCATTCCCTGAGTGCATGTCACTCCTCTGTACAAACACATCACTCTGACAAGTGATGTGCAACATGTAGTGCTAACAATCTCAAATATTGAAAATAGTTGGTGGGTGTGTCACCTCTGTACAGAGAGGCTGTTTGGGTTGTCACATATCCGAAATGTCATTTCTGTGTGTCAAAGAAATACGGAATCCCACTCATCAGCGTCTCACATGTGTCCCAATTCATGACATATAGGCTGTCATTTGTGACCTACAATTGACAACAGGGCTTCTTTTGGGGTCAATTATGTACCACCATGACGCAGGGATGCACCCTGTGACTCATGTCCCACAACATGAGCAACATGGATGAAAGGGGAAATCACTGCCCATACTTTCGTCCATGCTTTTATACTTGATTAATCATGGACATGATACATCTGTATGTATTAGAATGTATTATTCACGTTCAGTGAAGTGTTGAAGCTGTCTTAGTACTGGGCCATGCAGACAATCCTTTATAATGTTGCTCCGTGGAGGGCCATTCAGAGTCCTTTAGGGATTAAGAAGTTATTCGGAAGGGAAAGAGTCCAGTCCGCAGGCTGATTGCCGTGTCATTGTTTTGCAAACAATATATGGCAGTCCATGTCGAGGTGCAAGGTTAGTGACGCAGAGTGTATCGGGGGATAGTGGAAGGTGTTATTCCAGGGCATGATGCAGAGGGCAGAACCAAGCAGAAAGAAGCCATGTGGTGGAGATGAATGCTACTGCTTCCTACTTACCACTAAGGCAGATTCATCCTTATCTTTGGCCTCTGATGTTTCATGTGCCTCGCATGTGGGTGGTGGTGTTTGGTCTGCAGCACTATGTAACACTGACAAATCAGGGGCTGAAGATGTGGATGTAGAAGTAGCAGCAGCATTCATCTGCGCAATGTCTTGTGGCATCACTCCCATGATGAGGATCTGCAGGGCATGGAAGATCCCATCTACAGCTTTCTCGTGTGGAGCCGTGGTAACCATTATTTGCGCCTGCATCCGCTCCATGTTCTCCATGACCCTCCTTATGTTTCCCAAATCACGGATGACATCGCTGTAGCCACTCTTACTAGACAGTTGTTGTTGTCTTCGTGTCATGACTCCAGCGACACCAGCCATGGATTGTTGGAGGGCATGGGATGGACTGTGGGTGTCCGTTAGGGAGTGTAAGTGGTCCCTGATGGGACTTAGACACTCACGTATGGCATGTAGTTTGGCTGCCATGAGTTTGAACCGCACCCGAACCTGTTCAGCCAGCTCCTTCTGGCAGTCTAACACACGGCGTTGGAACGCCATGTGTTCTTCGGTGAGGTGCTGGGAGCCAGATGTGGTGGTGGGTGCTTCCTGCTGTGTGGTCTGTGCAGGGGGTAGGCTCACCTCGATGGTGCTGGGCTGACCTGCTACTGGAGGTGGGTTGCGGAGGGTGTCCATGAACCGTTGGAGTTTGTCTAGGTCGATGTCCTGGGGGTCGTCTTCATCATCACTGAAGTGATGTAGGGTCTGCTCTGGAGGAGGTGTTGATTGTCCCTCTGCAATGTAAAGGGGAGATGCATTTTCACAGTGTGTTCCATGTATATTGGCGAAGTTTACATACAGACTGCATGACAATGTACATTGTGACTGTTTGTGGGGAGATGCCAATTTGATGCGGGACAGTGGACATTTGTTCTACATCAGGGATGTGAGGTTGTACTCGTACATTATCATCTCAGAGTTTCCTGCTATGCCAGATGTGATTGGCCATTTTGGACATACATGTGGCACCCGTTTTGTCCTGTGTTCTGTTGTGAAAGTGTTGCAGTTTGTACCACATTGTTGTCAATGTTGAGGTGCTCTTATTCTTATGTGTGTGTGCTGCATTGTGAGTGAGTCGCCCCTACAGATGTGATTTGGCTGCCCCTTATCTCTTTCAGGCAGCGTGCCTTTGACTACTGTGCTTCTACAGTGCTGAGATGTAGCGGACTTGGGTGAATTGGGCTCTTGGTCATGTTGTGACTCTTGGGCATGGTTTGTCCGCAGATGTGTTGTTGATGTCAGGGGTTGTTTGTGCATGTGGATGTGTCAGAGTGTGACCTGTTCCTTTCCGGATGTGGTCCACACTCAGCCACCTCAGTGTCGTGGCGTGCACAATGTCATGATGATTGGACTGCAGCCATGCTAATTGTCATGTAGTGTCACTTACAGTGTCAGTGTGGCTCACAAATATGCATCTTTGCTGGGTTTTGCACGTGTGCATGTGTTGGTGGTGAGATTGGTGATGTGTGGGGTAGGACCCCTTTGGGGACATGGGATCAGGGACATGATCCAGAGTCATTGTGGGTGTACAGTGTGCTCTACTTAATTGTACATGTGTGCCATTGTGCCCATCTCCACCCGTCCCCCCAGTCCCTAGTCTGTACTCACCCTGTTGATGTTGTGTCAGGTCAAGTACTCACGTCTCACACAAGGGCGCTGTCGCCCCTAGAGATTTTGAGATTTTCTTTGGGATGAAAATCCCATGTGATGGGGTTAGTTACCCACGGTGATTGTATGACCATGGTTTTGGAGCTTTCTCCAGTTTCACTACGTACATTAGGTTTTCCCTCCTCACCCTACATACCACCTATTTCTCTTTACCATTAGACCCCAGGATTTCTTTTGTGTTATATGTACTTCTATGGGGGAATCAATCCTGTGCGGTCTCTAAACTTGCTCCCTCTGACCCTCCGGTGCCCAACCGTTTTGTATTAGGTTTCATGTACAGCTTTCTGGCTGTGGGTCTACATGTAGCACATTTTTTGTGCCTTTAACTGTTTTGCGAAAACTATATAGATTTTTGCTGGTTGATTTTTCCTCCCGGTGTGCACAGTTTGCACACACTTTCCTCTTAACCTGCCGTGGGTTCACTCTTCTGACTCCCCGGTTGAGACTTCCTTGACTTTGTCTGCACTTTATTTAGTCATTTTCACAATCATGGCAGAACGCCTTGGTTTAACGTTCGATGACACAATAGCTCAAGCCATTCTTGATACACCTAGTATCATGGATACCTTCCAAAGTCCCCCAATCAGCGCGGAGGTTGATTGGACTAAGGTCCTTACCCTAAAGAAATCACACTCTCGGATTTATATTCATGGGGCCATCATGACCGAATATTTGAGAGCCAATTGTGCCCCTACGGGACTAATTGTGACAAACGCTCCCAGATTGTTTTTGGACGATAAAATCTTTCTCAATGATTGGTCCCTCATAGCGTGGAAATGTACCAGAGACTGGCTCATCCTCATTATAAACACTGCCAAACGTGTTGCTGACGCTGTGTTGATTGAGATTCAGGCTTTGGAATCACAAATAAAAGTGACACTCACTGGTGCGCTGTTCAAAAAACAACAAGAGGAGTCCAGTAAACATAATAAAGAATTTAAAGATACTGTCTTGATGACCAAGATTACTAAATTTAAAAAAGATCTGGCCCGTTTTTCAATGGAGAAAGTATACCCATACACGAGTGCTGACTACGCTCCTCCTCAATTTAATCGACAGGGCCGTAGGTATGGGTCCAACTACTCCACATCGGGCAGCGATGATTTGTCCAGTGGATCAGACACTGCCTCAGGTGATGAATCCTCACAAAGAGGGAACAAAAGGAGAGGCGGTGCCAACAGGAGAAACCAGAGGGGTATACCCAACCACATACACCCTTCCCAATGGTGGCCGCATGCTGCTTACAACTACCCTCCGTTTCCACCATTTGGACAACCCCCTCCCTTTGGACAACCCTGTCCCTATCCCCCGCCTCCACAAGTGTACTCCAACCAGCCTTTTTTAGGGTTTGGCCGAGGACGATCAAGGGGAAGGAGACGGAACCAAGTCCAGTGGTTAGACCAACAACAAGGGACTCCACCATTGAACTCGAGGAACACTCCAGTCGCTCCGAGCACGAGCACGACCTAGTTATTAACTTATCCAGCAGAATCCTCACAGCTGACGAGAACTCCCTTCTTAATAAAGGTCTTGGCTTTGTTCCTTCCTTCAAAGGAGACATGTTCTCCATCCATCAGGAACTCGCCCAATTCTTTAGGAAAATTCGTCTGAATTTTTTCTTCAGAGCAGAATCTCTCAGCTCTCCGAGCGACCATGACTTGAACACGGGCTTACGCACCAAATCCTCTTTTAATCCTTTGCCAAGCCAAATTCCTCCCCAGGTTCTCACCTTCGAGAAAGCGGTGACCTCTCAGGTATCTTCCTTCAGCGGCTCTACTAACCGCCAATATCAGAACCTCACCAAATCAGAGCGCCTGGCGTTACACTCCCTTACCTCTGATGATTCCATAATGATCAAACCTGCCGACAAGGGCGGCGCCACTGTCTTGATGGACACCACTGCCTACCGCTCTGAATGCTTGAGACAGTTGGGCAACACCAATTTCTATCAACCCCTTGCCGAAGATCCCACCACACGTCTACTTCAGACTATCCGGATCTTAGTTAATGAAGCCAGTGCCAACGGCTGGATTACTTCTAATGAAGCACAATATTTGGTCAATTCCACTGCTACCATACCGTACTTTTACATTTTACCTAAGGTACACAAGAATGTGCACCCTCCACCTGGCCGCCCTATAATCTCAGGCCTAGGGTCCTTATTGGAACCCCTGTCGGCATTTACTGACCATTTCCTTCGTCCCTTTGTGTCGAAGATGCCCACCTACCTCAAGGACACTAAGGATATTCTCATCCTCCTTAGGGATTTGTCCTTTGATTGCACTACTGATTTTCTCGTATCATTTGATGTGGAGTCGTTATACACATGTATCCCGCAGGATGAAACTTTAGCTGTCATTGAAACTCTCCTGCTTGCAGATCCACCCGACTCCATTACTCCTGTCTCTTTCATCATGTCATGTGCCAGACTTGCAATGAAAGAGAACTTCTTTCAATTTGAGGACCAGCTATTCTTGCAAGTATCAGGTACTTCAATGGGGAGCATTTTTGCTCCCAGCCTGGCGAACCTGTACGTTCATGTTTTTGAAGAACAACATGTCCTCAGTACCACCAATCCATATAGGGATCACATCACGATATGGAAGAGGTATATAGATGATGTGTTTGTACTGTGGCAGGGATCTCTGTCCTCTCTCTTGGCTTTCAAAGACTGGCTCAACAACTGCGATCCCTTTTTGAAATTTACTTGCGAGTACTCCAAGACTCATTTACCATTCCTTGACATTCTCATCACCCCCTCGGAAGGGCGTTTGGGCACTGAGCTATACAGAAAACCCATGGCGGTGAATGCTCTTTTAAAATATGATAGCTTTCACCCACGAGCTCTGCGTGATAATCTGCCCTTTGGCCAATTCCTGCGCCTAAAACGAAACTGTTCCTCTATTGACAAATACAAGGAACACGCCAACAATCTCTCCAAACAATTGAAGGCTAGAGACTATCCTAAACATCTCATCCGCAGGGCTTCTAAACGAGCAGCTAACAACAACCGAGAGGCTCTGTTAGAACCTAAGATTCCTAAGGCATCCGGAAACAGACTCACGTGTGTTCACACCTATTGCCAATTTTCCAATAAACTCAAGAAAATCATTTTAACCAATTGGAAGATTCTCAATATAGGTGAGGGTGGGCTACCTAAACCCCTCTTTGCGTTTAAACGCAGCAGCAATATCAGGGACCAACTGGTACATACCCGCCCACGCACCAACCAGAGATGCACCCAACCTACCCTGTGGGGTCTCCCTCCAGTTGTGGGCCATTACCCATGCGGTTCTTGTGCTGCATGCAGTCTTACCTCCGTGACCAAGGAAATTGACATTGGCACTGGCCGACCTTGGACTCTGAGGAGCCATACGAACTGCAATAGCTCTCATCTGATTTATTTGATCACCTGCCCTTGCGAGCTGAGATACATTGGCATGACCACCCGCCGCATTAAAACCCGTATCTTGGAACACAAGAGCACGATACGCTGTGGCCGCTCCTCCACCAAACTTACAAACCACTTTTTGGAGGTGAATCATGCTCCCGATGATTTACATTGGACTGTCATTGACAAACCCCACATACCACCACACCTTACAGACAGCTCCGCTTTTCTTTTTAAACGGGAGCAGAGGTGGGTGTATAAACTACAAACACATGTTCGGGGTCTCAACGACGATATCCCTTGGCTATCGTTATAAACACACTTAGCCTTTCCTTTTGACCCTGTGTCACATTTCTGAGATGGGCACTCGTGATCCAGCCCGCACCACATCACTGCCTTGCCTACCCTCTGTATACACTGGCTTAAATACCTCTGGCCGTTGTATATATACTTATATATTTTGTTCCCTAACCGTCTGCCCAGCAATCCGTGGCCACCCCGGGACATCCTACACCACCCATGTGAAAGTAGGTGTTTTACACATCTGCCCGTACTCTTCATGATGCTTCGCGCATTCCAGAGCAACACGTGCCTTGACAGCCTACCTTCTAACCTGACGGCGGCTTCTGCATTCTTTACGCTCCCGCGTCATCTCCCTTACTCATCATGACGCTCGAGCCAGCGATATTTTGACAGCGTCATCCTTGCCCTGTCATTCCCATCTCCCAGGTTACAGCCAGTTAGTTGAGACAGCGCCTCGCATTGGCTCCTACTCTTGTACGCATACATTACCTGTCGCGCGATTGGCCCTCCATCCGCCGGCAGTTTTTCATTTCTTTCGCCTCCGTCCAACCATACGGGACCTTCGGCTGCAGGCTCATTCCAGCCTGGTTCCCCGACGGACAGGTAGGCTTTTTCGCTCTCTGGGTTTCACTTGATTACTTGAATTTGAAGGCGCCTACCCTCGAGCGTTGCCTTTTTTGCCTCAACCTTGGTTCGCTCCTGTACGGACTTGTATTACTCCACATTACTCTGACTATCTGCTCAGCATTTAGCCACGTTTTAATCTTCACGATGACCTCACTGAGCTCATTTTCTTGTGCAGACACTGCCTCTGGCAGTTCTCCCTCGTTTTCAGTTGATTTTCCCACTTTTTTTACACTTGCTCATGATATGTAAGCCCCCATCAGCAGCCTTACATTTTCCTTTCAGAGCGGTGTTCCTTCCTGAGCGGTTGCCAGGTGGAGGTCCTCCTTCCACCCAGTTTGTACGGGTGAGTGGACCATGCTTCAAGTTTATACTTTTCCTTTTAGTCATGACTGAGCATATTAGTTCCACACATTTTTACACTGTCTCCCCTTCTTTTGTTATCTAGGTGTCGTATGTATCTTTGAGGAGACTTGCACTCTACAATCAAGTTGAGGGTGCCCATCATATCCTTTGTCACGTTGTTTTTTCCTTGCAGTAGCTTCGAGGTCCTGATGAAAGCCTAGCCTATATAGGCGCTATGGCTGAAACATGTCGACCACATTCTCTCACGTTGCTTCATTGATCACACCAGATTAGTGTTGCCCCCACTTCTTTTTAATCTAATATCGGTACGGCATTGTTTAACAGAAGTCCTCTGGCCGTCCCGTCACTAGTTTTAATACACTCCCCTTTTCACTACTACCAGCACTGCAATCCCCACTCACTTCAGGCTCATTTGTGGATTTATTCCACTTTCTTGGTGCATAATAATCATAGCACAAAGTACTCACGTCTCACACAAGGGCGCTGTCGCCCCTAGAGATTTTGAGATTTTCTTTGGGATGAAAATCCCATGTGATGGGGTTAGTTACCCACGGTGATTGTATGACCATGGTTTTGGAGCTTTCTCCAGTTTCACTACGTACATTAGGTTTTCCCTCCTCACCCTACATACCACCTATTTCTCTTTACCATTAGACCCCAGGATTTCTTTTGTGTTACATGTTGAGCAGTGTCCAGATCCCCAACTCCTGGCACCGTATCCCGACTGATGACTGTGGCCACTATTTTCTCCATGTCATCCCGCTCCTGGTGTGCCGCTGGACCACCACCTCCATTCAGCGTTGCTGCTTTCATGTTGGCATAGAGTTTCTTCTTGGTTTTGCCCTTCACATCATTCCAGTGCCTCTTGACCTCTTCCATTGTCCTCCTCAACGCTGCAACTGCATTCACATGGTCCAAGATAGTCTGCCATATTTGCGTCTTTGTTGCCAATTACACATTGGTGATGACGAACAGTTGTTGGTAGTGTTCTATCACCTCCGTAACGATGATCCTGTTTTCCTGTGGACTGAACAGCGTCTTCCTCTTCCTCTTCTCTTTGGCCTTCCCCGAGGTACGCGTTGTCCTCTGCACTCGGTGCAGGTGCATCCATGGTGCTACGGAGTTTATTTTTTTTGCCTTTTTTTTTTTTTCTGCTTTTATAGTGCATTTTCCCGCATGACACGTGGGAATTGCAGGCCTGTCGCTGGTTAGCGCTGATTTTTGCATTGTGATTGGCCACATCGCAACTTTTTTCGCGCTCTTGTTTCGCGTTTTTTTGGCGTCTCGTTATTTTTAACACGGTCATTTGGCGTGTTATCGTGAGACTATCGCATGGTGCCAACTGGGTTTAGAAAACAACGTTAACACAGCGTTATTTTCCCACAATAGATTGCGATGTTGCAAAGTTGCGTTAAGCTAATTTTGCGATAATTATCACACGTTCTTGAGAATATCCCCCTTTGTTTGTTATGCCTTCTTGTATGCCAACATTTCAGCTATGCTCCCTGTCATACGGACCCACAAAAAGGTTTGCATAAGAGGGAGAAATTCTGAAACCCATTGGTGTTTCCCTTTTCTGTTTATACATTTTGTTTTCAAACAAGAAAAAACAGTTGGTCAGCACAAATTCCAACAAATCCAAAATCATCAAATAATGTTGTAAAAAAACTGCACTGACGACCTAGGGGCATATGTATCAAACGATTTTGTATTCGCAAACGCTGCGATTCGCAAAAAAACAGCGTGTGCGAATACAAAATCGCAAAACGCGATGTATGTGCCATTTTCGCATCGCATTATTAAGGAATCGCTAATTTTGCGATTCCTTAATTTTGCGTAAGCATTTAAGGAATCGCAAATTGTGATTCCTTAAATGCTATGTAACAAGCACCCAAGTTGTGCGATTTCTCCTTAAGAAATCGCAAATTACCACTAACGTCAAGTTGGTGGTAATTTGCGATTTCTTTAAAAAATTCACTTTTTGGCATTTTTCAAAGTGCCATATGGCGCACATACATGCCCTTAGGGCATGTATGTGCACCATATGCGCACACATGCTCATTTCAAGGGTGCATCAGGGTGTCCTTATGACACCCTTGCACCCTTGAAATTATTCTTAATTTGCGATTCTCTAATTGCGAATCGCAAATTGAGAATTACTTCCCATTCATTCCTATAGGCCTCCTGGCCCATAGGAATGAATGGGAAGGTATTCCTTAATTGCGATTTCGCAATTTGCTAATCGCAATTAAGGAATAACAAGAAACCGCAAAATAGTTGCGAATGTTTAAATACATCCCGTTTTGAGATTCTCAAATAGCGATTCTCAAAAAATCGCCATTTGAGAATTGCAATAACGGATATTGATACATATGCCCCCTAGTGAATAAAAAGAAGTTGTTTGCTCCTAAACCTTTTTCATGTTCAATGCTCATGTACATGCTCACCTAAAGGTCACCTAAAAATAGTCTGAATCCCAAGCAATATCCATCATTTGCCTACCCTATTTATAAAAGATACGAAAAAAGTTGTTGGATGTATTAAAGTAATTGACCTTTTGTATATAAAGAGGCAGTACAAAACTCATGGTTATAAGGTGAGTAATAATATGATTTTTAATGATGGTTCTAGATCATGTTCTAAGAATAGTGTGGATTTGGCTGTGCCAATTTATCAAAAATCCTATGGTGAAACTTTATGTCTTGAAAAGTTTTCACATAGAAACATTACAATAGAGAAATGTTATATTTAAGTAAGAAATTTAGTGTGGTGTATTATTATTTAGAATTTCTGTATCATGAGGTTGGAGCAAATAATGAGTGGTATATAACAAGTCACTCCATGAATGTTTGTTTTTTAGGGAAGTGGGTATATCGTTTAGTGACAGTGAATACGATATCGGATGATAAGTATTTCTGAGATTATTATCACTAGAAATGGTGAAATGAATCATGTGAATATATTGGCATTAGGTTAGGGGAATTTATGGCTTTGTTATCTTTGAGTTTGGTCATGATTAAGATTCTTTGGTATTACAACAAAACTTCCTTTTATAATAGAATTTTCTTTGTACTATATCTATTTTTGCGGTTTCTTGCAGGTTCACAAAAAGTTAAGAAAATTCATCTTACTGCACGCAATATCAAATTCATCATCAATTTCATTTATAAAGTGCAGGTGTGCAGTCCGCACAGGGTAAAATATAGAATATCACAGCAACTAAGGGGCATATTAACAAGCCAGGCGATAAAATTATCGCCGCGTTAGCGGCAGAAAACTGCCGCTAAAACGGCGATAATGGGCTTGATAATATGCTCTATGGAATTCCAATTGAAGCCCATGTTAGATGCCCTTCACATCTAACATGGGTTTCAATTGGAATTCCATAGAGCATGTTATCAAGCCCATTATCGCTGTTTTAGCGGCATTTTTCTGCCGCTAGAGCGGCGATACTTTTATCGCCTGGCTTGTTAATATGCCCCTTAATTAGTTCTGATATTGTTTCAAAAGCGAAACTAATATAGAATTTCAGAAAATGTTGAATACTAACATGTCCTTCTCTAAAAGACCAAAATGTACATCAAGATGCTGTGTACAAATGCAATTTCACAAGTGTCATATGATAATAAGCTCTTTCACTAAAGTGCCATTCTATAAATTAAAGTACCTAGTGCAACATGCATAAATATGCATATATACATACTAAAGTGCAAGTTTAGCCTATTTTGAATACAGTAAACAATTTTAGAAAGAATCAAGTGCTGAGAATTCCTTCTTTAAAATACCAAAATAGAAATCGAGATGATACGCACTCAATACAACGTCTAAAATGTCATATGGTAACAAATTCTTTCTCTAAAGTGCCAACACTGAGATCATAATACTAAATATTCAGTACGTTTTCAGAAGTGTCCAGTGGTAAAAAAATATTTCTACAAAGTGCTGATATAAAAATTGCAGTGCTGAATGCTATGTGCCTAAATTATCAAATATTTTTAAGGTACTTGTTTGGTTCATACTAAAGACAGCTGAATTCGCTCCAATCACCAACTTCCATGCATTTTCTACCCTTCGTATTGCCTTATTTCAAACCTGTATCAGTGGGGCGGAAAATGTCCATATTTTCAGGAGGCTTCTACCTTTCCCCCCACTCGCTTTGCATAGAGCTGCTCCCTTCCCTTCAATATACTTTATTAACCTTTTGTTTCCAAATTTGCAACTTTGGTGGTTCAGCATATTTCCACAATTCCGTAATGATTGACATCGCTAGCAACATTGCTATATACCACCAACGCTGAGCTGAAGTGGCTCTAACACTTAAATATTTTGAGCAGCCCAACAGAACAGCATTGGCATCCACCAAATACACTTTCCCAAAAGAACTCCACAGACCTCTCAACAGCTCTTCCCCAAAAACTTGACCACTTTTTCATTCCCAAATAATATAAATCCATGTCCCTGACTGAAGAGGTGCATCTGGGACACTGCTCCAATACATTGGCATTTTATTTATGTAGCAAGTCAGGGGTATAATCTGCCATCCACTGGGAATATAGCTGCAGTTTACAAAAATTGGTATAATGTAATACTCTGATGTTAAGGGCCGACACTCAAAACCAGTGAGTCTGAGATAAATTCTCCCCATTCTCTTGTGACCACTTGGCTTGCAAACTTAGAAACTGGGTCTGAAAATTAGTTCCCTGTAGATGTAGCCAATTTACCCATTAAGTCTGTTTTTGTAGTGCCATGCACCTAATAAAAGAGAGCCTCAACTGCCTCCTGAGTTTTTTCAATTTGCAGTGGCTGGAGTTTCTTTTAGATAGATGTGATTTGATAGTCTACCAACGTATTCTCTCTCCAAGATATCAGAAAAAGCAGCTGTGCATTCTTCCATGAAATCGGGGCTCCATTCACCATACAGTCCCTGGCTTTCCCCCCAAAAAAATTCTCAAAAATTGAAGCTACCCCGTTCAGCTCCACCGGGCACCAACACTGAATGGAGCTTTTGACATGAATATTCGGGACTTGTAGCCATTGAAACAGTTGTTTCTGCCTCATTCTACAAACTGTGGATGTTTGATACCTAACTTTTTTGAGGTTCTTCTCCAAGAGAATGTTGGAATCTTGACAGAATTAAGTTTTTTCAGCCATGGCACAAAGAAAAGAATTAGTGAACGTTTTGCACTTGTTCAAAACAGGTGATCTGGCACAGTTCAGTAAATGTGCTGCTAAATAATATAATTTGAAATCTGGTAAGGCTAACCCACCTTGGCCCATCAGCAAATACAGCCTTGCCATTCTTATTCTGGGACTTCTCTTCATCCATGGAAAAGCAATAATTCAGCCTTTGTAGCTTACAGGGGATAGATGTCCCAAAAAAATTAACAGGGGTAAAATATGCATTCTAACCATCGCCACCTTATCAATGATTGAGATTGACATCGTTACCCACTGTTCAAACAAAGCCTCGGGTCTTACAAAACCGGGCAGGGTAATTTAATTAATACAAATCCTCATAATTTTCGGAAGACACTTTTACCCAGATAAAAGACAGATTTTTGCTGAAACACCTTCTGAAGATCTGAAGGCAAAACGGATAAATCCACATTAAAAACCAGAATCTCGATCTTAGAGATATATATTCGGTATCCTGAGAGCTGTGAAAATTGGGAAAAACATGCTAAATAGTTCTTGAAATACCCCTCTTTCCAGTGCTAGATATAGGACTTTGTCATCCACATACAGTTTAAGTTTTGCAGTTCCAGGCAATGCTGCCTTAACTTTTACACTTCTGTGAATGCAGCAAGCAAGTGGCTCAATAAAAAGAGCAAAAGGTGTTGGGGACAGGGGGCAGCACTGCCAAGTGCCACTAAATATCTGAAAGGGTTCCAAGATCTTACCATTGAGGGATACTGCCACAGGAGCTCCTCGATACAAAGACACTATCAACCCGGTGAACTGGGGTGAACACCCTATAGCCTCCATTACCAAAA
The DNA here is from genome assembly GCF_964204655.1 of Triturus cristatus. Lineage (NCBI taxonomy): Eukaryota > Metazoa > Chordata > Amphibia > Caudata > Salamandridae > Triturus > Triturus cristatus. Next base: position 318,261,476 of record NC_140589.1, on the reverse strand, counting down.
ACAAGTAATCCCACTTCACTAGGTCAAAAGCCTTCTCTGCATCAATAAACAGGACACGTCAAAGGTATTATTAAATAAGGCACTCAAAGGTGCATCAAATTCAATATTCAGTCCCTGATACCATTCAGCAGGGAACCCATCCTCTTCTGGTGCCTTCCCTCTTGACAAAGATCCGATAGCAGCCTCTACTTCTAATGGTTATATTGGATGCACAAGATGTAATGCTGTGTTGTCCAGAAGCTTTGAAAGAGTGACACCATAAAAAAATACCTCTCTACCATTTGTCGATGGGTCAGCTGCATATACTCTTGTAAAATGCCGGCAAAATGCCCCCTCAATTAATGAGACTTCCCTCACCAAGACTCCCATTACTGGCTCTGGAATTGTATCCACCATATTTTTTATTTGTCTGGCTCTAGCCCACCAGGCTAGCATTTTTTCCACTTGCTTCTCCCTCCTTATTCAATTGTTGCCCATACATCCTAGCAGTAATAATTTGCTTCTCCAGAAGAAACAGTTGCAGCTAATTCCTAACCTGCTCTCTCTTTTTGTAATTCATTCCATTAGTGACCTTGCTAACTTGTTAGAAAAAATTTCAAAGGTAGTAATCTCTACCCTCAAAGTCGTTTTAAATGCTTTCAGATGTTATCTGATGAGGACGCATCAAAAAACAAAGACACCCATGCCTTCATTTGCGTAGGAAAAGATTGGTCCACAAGTAGTGCCCTATCCAAAACCCACCTCTGAGCCAAAGGAGTCTTATTATTGGGTCATAAATCAATGCTTATGGCTGCATCATCTGATAGACGGTTCGATATAATTGAAGATGCAGGAACCAGTATCTCTTTAGAGCTAATAAAAGAATCTATTCTTGAAGCTGAACAGTACAAAGGGAGAAGGATCCACGAGCCGATAGTCTTCTTTGATTCTATGCATTACTTTTGCCATTTTTGGCTTATGCTGAGATAACCCTGCTAATATCTACCTCTAAATTCTGAGGGACGCTACATTTGTCACCTAATATTGTACTTCTCCCACCATTAGCCACTTGAAAAGACAGTTTACACAATGGCTGAGGCTCATCTGATGTTGCACCATAAAAAGAGGCCACAGAGAACCTCACATCATTGATAGATATTTCCAAAACCACACATCTTCCCTCACTGACTGCCACCACCTGCCCCCAAATGAACCATAAATCCCTTACTAGCCAATATCACAACCCCACAATGTCACACACAGTCTGATTGTTAGAAATGGGGCTCCTGGTTAGCTAGAGCATGCAGTTGCACCTATGCCAGGCAGAACCCACCACTCTAGTAGTGCTAGCTACGCACCTAGTATAACCTGTACTCACCCTCTGGTAGCTTGGCTCAGAGAAGGCAGGCTTATCTTAAGAGCCAATGTGTCAAGTATTTTAGCAACACACACACCTAGTAATGCAATGATTACACCACAAAAACCTCCACATAGGTTTAGAATAATAGGGAATATTTATAGGAATCAAATAAGATCAAAATAACAAAAATCCAATCAGCAGTTTCAGAGATATTGACTTTGAAATGATTTAAAGAAAAAACATTGTTTTAGGTTATACAAACAGTTTTATCCACATGTGAAACATTTGTGTCTTTGAAACCTGTATACATCCACTGTGGTATTTACAGACTCACTGGGGGACTTGTAAACTGAAGAGAATCGGGGTAATTTACAGCGAAGAGCATTACACCAACACAGGAACCACTCGGGTCCTCTCCCAGGTAATCCCAGAGTACATCTTTACATGCACACCAGGCTGGGGTTGATCACTGGTGGTCAGGGCCTGGCTGAGCCTGATTTATAAAATACCACAGATACAGGGGTGCTGCAAAATTGCAGGACCCCTTGATTGTGGTCAACAAAGAAATACACAGTTATATTTCACCTCGGGTCTGGCACAAGTCACTGGAGGCCTGGGCCTCCTCGAGTCTGGGGTACTCATGGAATGCCTTTCAGATTCTGATGCCTGCATTGCTGTCAACCTCAAGGCATGGTGCTTCTCTCAGGTCCTTTGGTCTGGGAATGGAAATCGGTGAAGGCACCTCTGAGGAAGTCTCATGGTGTGACAGTGCTGTTGTAGTGCCAACTCAGTGAAGGGGCTATGCTGAGGGGAGTTCTCTTAGTATAGTGGCAATAAGGGAAGCCTGTAAGAGGTGTCTTTAAACCGCTAGGCAGAAGCCTCACACGATGTGCTGAGGGCAGCACGATAAGTCCCCACAAGAGGAGTTCCGTCGTTCCCCAGGTGGAGAACTTGTTGGTTGCAGAACGGTGCCAGGAATGGAAAATAAACGCCAGGCTCGATACTCAGGAACCTAGCTGGCAATTTAACACATTCTCAGGAAGCATAGTGCTTGCACTTACCCAGCAGTGCGATACTGGGATAGAGTTGATCACGAGGTCTTTGCTGTCCCTGAGACTTCGGGAAGAAGAGGGGGCAAGCCAGAAAGACCTTGGAGTCAGTATTGGGCTTAGTTCTTGGAGCTTTTCAACAGGGCGGAGGTCAGTAGGCAGCAGGGGAGCTCAGCCATATAGGTAAGTAGTTCCTCAGAACAGTCAGGCACAGCTAGATTTTAATCCTTCAGTAGCAGTCTTTACTCCAAAGCAGCTTCTTCCAGGTGCAGTAGTGTACTGATTTGATAGGGCTAGAGCCATAACACTTATACCACAATGTGCCTTTGATGCAGGGGGTGACTTCAAAAGAGCCTTCAGTAGTGAATAAGGATCTCTTTCAGCCCAGCCCTGGCCCCAGACTACCAGTAGGGGTAAATCAGCCCTTTGCGTGAGAGTAGGACACAACCTATTCAGATGTAAGTGTGAACCACCTCTATCTCTTCCCTGCCCAGGAAGACCATAAGCATGCAGATGAATGCAGACATATCCCCTGTCACAGTTAGCCCTTCCTATGTTGTGGCTGTCTAGAGAGTATGCACAAAGTTTAGCTCTCACCCAGGACAAGCATGTATTGGAAGCAGGCTGCAGGTGCACAGAGCAAAGTAAATAGCAGAGAAATATTCACTTTCTAAAAGTAGCATTTCTAAAATAGTAGTGTTAAGTCCAACTTTACTGTTAAAGAGGATTTAAGCTACTCCTTGCTGATCATGAATTACCACTTAAAAGTATATAAGGGAATTCCCAATGCTGGCCTATGGAAGGAGTAGGCCTCACAGCAGTGAAAAACACATTTAGTTGTTTGTCACTGCCAAGACATATAAAACTTAAGAGTACATGTCCTGCCATTTAGTTATACCAGACCCTTACCCTTAGGCTCACTTAAGGCCTACCTTAGGGGTGACTTATGTGTAATAAAAGGGGTGTTTAAGGCTTGGTGAGTGGTTTTGAATGCCAAGTCTAAGTGACAGTAAACTGCGCACATAGGCCCTGCAATGGCAGAGGCGAGACAGATTTGAAAGGCTACTTTTGTGGGTGGCATAATCAGTGTTGCATGCCCACTAGTAGCATTTAGATTACAGGCCATGGTATACCACTTGATAAGAGACTTATATGTAAACTAAATATGCCAATCGGGTATATACCAATGTCACCATGTTTAAAATGGAGAATCACATGCACCTTGGCACTGGTTAGCAATGGTAAAGTGCCCAGAGTCCTAAGGCCAATAAGAAGATATAGCAAAAACTGAAAGGCAAAAGGCAAAAAGTTGTTGGAAGACCACCCTAAGGATGACAGGTCTAACATGGATGAAAAGCAAAGTAATTGAAAAGTAGACCAGTTGCCGGATGGCAGTTTAGCTTTCTTAAAATGTGTCTCCTGAAGTAAGATGAAGAAGGCCCATGGCTTCATAAGCCACACTAAAACTGTTTGCTGCTAGGGGGTGCGGAGTTTGCCTACATACAAGATGGTCTGCGACTTAATCGCACTCCGGCAGCCATCCTACAATCCTGCTAGAATCCTACACCCAGATCCAATTTTAAAAGGTTCCGGGGCTCGCGCTGTGAGGCCGAGCTGCAGTGCTATCGAGTGCTGCCTTTCACGCCGCCGTCTGCCATCTGGAAGAGCTTGGAGACAGCGGGAAGGTGAGCGGCCTGCAGATCCAGGGCTCTGTGGGGCCCTCGAGGCTGGTGGGGAGGAAAGACGGCTGGTGATCCCGAGGACTCCGGGTGAACTGACAGACAGCTGCTGGGGGGGTGACCTCTAATTGACTGCCTGACCTGCTCGGGCTGCCGACGCCTGAGTTCACGGATCCCCTGGAGGTGCAGAGCGGGTGCACCAGATGAGCAGGCGGATCTTCGACAGACATATGCACCTCTGCACCTCACTGGGAGTCGGGGTGAGCTGGCCGACCTCGTTCGCCTCCTGGTGGGCTTGAGGATTGAGGTGCACATGCTACTGCGGGGACATCCTGGAGGTGTGCTGCAATCACCATCATTCCTGCTGATGCTGCGAGGGCCCGCGAAGAGCACGGGCAAGTCCAATTGAGATCCATGCTGGCCTCCCTCCCTGTCCTGCTGCTGCTCGGCTTCCCGCTTTGAATGATTGCTGCTAAGGCCTGCTGCCTGCGGAGGTCACCATGCTCTCACCGCTGGGGCTGCCTACTGCCCCACGGGGATTGGAGAGCGTGCTGCTTGTGCCTACTTCTCCCAGTGGCGCTGACGGGGCTGTGCTGACTATGCCTGGCCAGCTGCAGACTGGATGTGCACCAAGTGCCTGGCAATATCTCTGTGTTCACCGTGGCCTACATTAAAACTAGTGCTCTCTACGGGGGCAGTGCATTTTGGACAATTGGGACAAACGGGCAGCAGTGGGGGACATAGCCTTCACACTTACAAACTCACACGGAGCCACCTGCCTCAAGGACCCCCGTAGGGGCAACTCTCGGGTCCTGTAGCCTGTTTGAGATCCTGCGCCCGGACGAGTGCTTATATCAAGCCTGTGGAATACCAGTGCGCTCACCCCATGGGCATTCAGGGCCTACTCTGATTTGGTCTGCCCAAGTTCCCTCATGGTAGGGAAGAATAGTGGCTCTGTGCAATTGGTCCTAATAAAACTGATCACATCAACAGAGGGTCTCTGTTTTTCGCCCCTGCGACTGCTATTGGATGCCCTCCATGTAACGCTCCTGAATCTTCTAATTGTAACTCCACAACCTGCATTGCCCCAACCCTTGTGTTTCAGCTGCAGTGCGCGCTGATACTCCAGTGCCTGCTGGACGCCGGGACACATGGGCTCTTTGGAGTTGCCGACACTGTGCCATACATCGCTTGGGCCCCACCCCCGATAACCATGGGCACGGCTGATAAGACCCAAACTCAGCTCCAGTTTGAGCAAAACAAGCCATACCTCCCTGGAAGCCCTCGGGTGTCTAGTTTTCAGAAATGTGTGGGTTTGGTAGGTTTCCCTAGATGGCCACCGAGCAACTGGCCAAAAACCCAGGTGACCCCCTTTGCAAAACCAGGTGGTTTTGAGATAGGCAATTTTGATGTCGCCTCACTACGTTTTGGACCCTTGCCTGTCGCGGGTACTTGGGTCTCCCACACAAGTGAGGCACCATTTTTACCGGGAGACCTGGGGGAACACTGGGTGGTGGTAACTTTGTGTGAGCCCGGTGATGCCACAACTTTCCCACACAAAAATGTGTGGAAAAAGTGATTTCTTTCAGCTAAAATTGAGGTTTGCAGGGGATTCGGGGTAAGGAAACATTGGGGGATTCACGCAAGCCATTCCTCCCTGGAAGCCCCCGGGTGTCTAGTTTTCAGAAATGTATAGGTTTGGTGGGTTTCCCTAGGTGCCGGTTCACAAACTACAGCTAGGCACTTTGCCAAAAAAGGGTAATTTTTCACTGCGAAATTGAGGTGTGACCATGTTGAGTTTTGTGCCGTTTCCTGACCTGCACAAGTGAGGTACCATTTTTCTCATAAGACTTTGGGGAACGCGGAGTAGGTGGAAATTTGTAGATCAACACAGATTCCAGAACTTTCCACCACAGAAATGTGGGGAAAATGTGTTTATTTTGACAAATTTTAGGTTTGCTAGGGATTCTGGGTAACAGACCCTGGTGGGAGGCAGTCAAGTTACCCCATCCTAAATTTCCCCTAGGTGTCTAGTTTTCAAAAATGTATGGGTTTGCTAGGTTTCCCAAGGTGCCCGCAGAGCTAGGGTTCAAAAACTACAGCTAGGCACTTTGCCAAGAAAGGGTAATTTTTCACTGCAAAATTGAGGTGTGACCACGTTGCGTTTGGTGCCGGTTCTTGTTGCGGGCACTAGGCCGACCTGCACAAGTGAGGTGCCATTTTTCTCGTAAGACTTTCGGGAACACGAGGGTAGGTGGAAATTTGTGGATTCACACAGATTCCAGAACTTTCCACCACAGAAATGTGGGGAACATGTGTTTTTTTGACAATTTTTTGGGTTTGCAAGGGATTCTGGGTAACAGCCCCTGGTGGGAGGCAGTCAAGTCACCCCATCCTGAATTCCCCTGGGTGTCTAGTTTTCAAAAATGTATAGGTTTGCTGGGTTTCCCAAGGTGCCCGAAGAGCTAGGGTTCAAAAACTACAGCTAGGCACTTTGCCAAAAAAGGGCCATTTTTCACTGCGAAATTGAGGTGTGACCACGTTGCGTTTTGCGCCATTTTCTGTTGCGGGTACTAGGCCGACCTGCTCAAGTGAGGTACCGTTTTTCTCGTAAGACTTTGGGGAAAGCGGGGCGGGTGGAAATTTGTGGATCCACGCAGATTCCAGAACTTTCCACCACAGAAATGTGGGGAAAATGTGGGTTTTTTTTACAATGTTTTAGGTTTGCAAGGGATTCTGGGTAACAGACCCTGGTGGGAGGCAGTCAAGTCACCCCATCCTGAATTCCCCTGGGTGTCTAGTTTTCAAAAATGTATAGGTTTGCTAGGTTTCCCAAGGTGCCCGCAGAGCTAGGGTTCAAAAACTACAGCAAGGCACTTTGTCAAAAAAGGGTCATCTTTCACTGCGAAATTGAGGTGTGACTACGTTGTGTTTTGCGCCGTTTCCTGTCGTGGGCACTAGGCCGACCCACACAAGTGAGGTACCATTTTTCTAGTAAGACTTTGGGGAATGCGGGGTGGGTGGAAATTTGAGGATCCACACAGATTCCGGAACTTTCCACCACAGAAATGTGGGGAAAATGTGTTTTTTTTGTCAATTTTTTAGGTTTGCAAGGGATTCTGGGTAACAGACCCTAGTGGGAGGCAGTCAAGTCACCCCATCCTGGATTCCCCTACATGTCTAGTTTTCAAAAATGTATAGGTTTGCTAGGTTTCCTAAGGTGCAGACAGAGCTAGGGTTCAAAAACTACAGCTAGGCACTTTGCCAAAAAAGGGTCATTTTTCACTGCGAAATTGAGGTGTAACCACGTTGCGTTTTGCGCCGTTTCCTGTTGTGGGCACTAGGCCGATCCGCACAAGTGAGGTACCATTTTTCTCGTAGGACTTTGGGGAACGCGGGGTGGGTGGAAATTTGTGGATCCACGCAGATTCCAGAACTTTCCACCACAGAAATGTGGGGAATTTGTGGGTTTTTTGAAAAAATTTTAGGTTTGCAGGGGATTCTGGGTAACAAAACCTGATGGGAGGCAGTCAAGTCACCCCATCCTGAATTCCCCTGGGTGTCTAGTTTTAAAAAATGTATAGTTTTGCTAGGTTTCCCAAGGTGCCCGCAGAGATAGGGTTCAAAAACGACAGCTAGGAACTTTGCAAAAAAGGGTCATTTTTCACTGCGAAATTGAGGTGTGACCACATTGCGTTTTGCGCCGTTTCCTGTCGTGAGCACTAGGCCGACCCACACAAGTGAGGTACCATTTTTCTGGTAAGACTTTGGGGAACGAGGGGTGGGTGGAAATTTGAGGATCCACACAGATTCCGGAACTTTCCACCACAGAAATGTGGGGAAAATGTGTTTTTTTTGTCAATTTTTTAGGTTTGCAAGGGATTCTGGGTAACAGACCCTGGTGGGAGGCAGTCAGGTCACCCCATCCTGGATTCCCCTACATGTCTAGTTTTAAAAAATGTATAGGTTTGCTAGGTTTCCTAAGGTGCAGACAGAGCTAGGGTTCAAAAACTACAGCTAGGCACTTTGCCAAAAAAGGGTCATTTTTCACTGCGAAATTGAGGTGTAACCACGTTGCGTTTTGCGCCGTTTCCTGTTGTGGGCACTAGGCCGATCCGCACAAGTGAGGTACCATTTTTCTCGTAGGACTTTGGGGAACGCGGGGTGGGTGGAAATTTGTGGATCCACGCAGATTCCAGAACTTTCCACCACAGAAATGTGGGGAATTTGTGGGTTTTTTGAAAAAATTTTAGGTTTGCAGGGGATTCTGGGTAACAAAACCTGATGGGAGGCAGTCAAGTCACCCCATCCTGAATTCCCCTGGGTGTCTAGTTTTAAAAAATGTATAGTTTTGCTAGGTTTCCCAAGGTGCCCGCAGAGATAGGGTTCAAAAACTACAGCTAGGAACTTTGCAAAAAAGGGTCATTTTTCACTGCGAAATTGAGGTGTGACCACATTGCGTTTTGCGCCGTTTCCTGTCGTGAGCACTAGGCCGACCCACACAAGTGAGGTACCATTTTTCTGGTAAGACTTTGGGGAACGAGGGGTGGGTGGAAATTTGAGGATCCACACAGATTCCGGAACTTTCCACCACAGAAATGTGGGGAAAATGTGTTTTTTTTGTCAATTTTTTAGGTTTGCAAGGGATTCTGGGTAACAGACCCTGGTGGGAGGCAGTCAGGTCACCCCATCCTGGATTCCCCTACATGTCTAGTTTTAAAAAATGTATAGGTTTGCTAGGTTTCCCAAGGTGCAGACAGAGCTAGGGTTCAAAAACTACAGCTAGGCACTTTGCCAAAAAAGGGTCATTTTTCACTTCGAAATTGAGGTGTAACCACGTTGCGTTTGGTGCCGTTTCCTGTCACGGGCACTAGGCCAACCCGCACAAGTGAGGCACCATTTTTCTCGTAAGACTTTGGGGAACGCGGGGTGAGTGGAAATTTGTGGATCCACGCAAATTCCAGAATTTCCACCACAGAGATGTGGGTAAAATGTGTTTTTTTGCAAATTTTTTTAGGTTTGCATGGGATTCTGGGTAACAGAACCTGGTGGGAGGCAGTCATGTCACCCCATCCTGGATTCCCCTAGGTGTCTAGTTTTCAAAAATGCATAGGTTTTCTCCGTTTCCCTAGGTGCCGGCAGAGCTCGTGTTCAAAAACTACAGCTAGACACTTCGCAAAAAAGGGGTAAATTTTCATTGTGAAAATGTGGTGTGTTCACGTTGGGTTTTGAGCCATTTCCTGTCGTGGGCACTATGCCTACCCACACAAGTAAGGTACCATTTTTATCGGGAGACTTAGGGTAATTCAGATTTGTAAAGCAACTGTTATTACCTATTGATTTTTGATGCATTTCTGCCTTCCAAATGAAACACTTTGGTGCCGATTACGATCCGGTAAAAACCGGGTACGAACCGTCGGTCGGAGAGTTTTCTCCGTCCGACTCGTACCCGGTCGGAAAACTTTACAAACATGGAATTGCGATTCGCACGGAAACACCATTTCTGTACGAATCGTAAAAAACACCGACCGACGAAAATATACGTACGAATGTGATCCGGGAATGCTGCGACGGGACGTCGGGACGCTTTCAGGCAGCGTTTCACGACCCAGGAAGTACGATTCGAACCGACAGCAGTCCGGACGGCGATATTTTCACGGCACCCAAAAAGTGCCGGAAAAGCGAAGTACGGCGCGAAACGACCAGAGTAGGTGGCCCGGTACGCGCCGTACCCCCCTTAGCCCCCGTACGTACGTGTCGTACCCCCCTGTATGTACACCCGTGTACGTTCGAGTCGTACCCCCACCCGTGTATGTACACCCGTGTACGTGTCGTACACCCCGTGTATGTACACACGTGTACGTTCGAGTCGAACACCCACCCGTGTATGTACACCCGTGTACGTGTCGTACCCCCCGTGTATGTACACCCGTGTACGTGTCGTACCCCCCGTGTATGTACACCTGTGTACGTGTCATACCCCCGTGTATGTACACCCGTGTACGTGTCGTACCCCCCGTGTATGTACACCCGGGTACGTTTGAGTCGTACCCCCACCCGTGTATGTACACCCGTGTACGTGTCGTACCCCCCGTGTATGTACACCCATGTCCCATGTACGTGTCGTACCCCCCGTGTATGTACACCCGTGTACGTGTCGTACCCCCGTGTATGTACACCCGTGTACGTTCGAGTCGTACCCCCACCCGTGTACGTGTCGTACCCCCGTGTATGTACACCCGTGTACGTGTCGTACCCCCATGTATGTACACCCGTGTACCTGTCGTACCTCCGTGTATGTACACCCGTGTACGTTCGAGTTGTACCCCCACCCGTGTATGTACACCCGTGTACGTGTCGTACCCCCCGTGTATGTACACCCGTGTACGTGTCGGGGATGTACACCCGTGTACGTGTCGGACCCCCGTGTATGTACACCCGTGTACGTGTCATACCCCCCCGTGTATGTACACCCATGTACGTGTCGTACCCCCTGTGTATGTACACCCGTGTACGTTCGAGTCGTACCCCCACCCGTGTATGTACACCCGTGTACGTGTCGTACCCCCGTGTATGTACACCCGTGTATGTTCGAGTCGTACCCCCACCTGTGTATGTACGGTGCGTACCCCCAGCGCTACGTGCTGGGGGTACGCACCATACATACACGGGTGGGGGTACGACTCGAACGTACACGGGTGTACATACACGGGGGTACGACACATACACGGGTGTACATACACGGGGGGTTCGACACGTACGTACGGGGGCTGGGGGGGTCGGCGCATACATACGGGGGCTGGGGGGGGTCAGCGGGTACGTACGGGGGCTGGGGGGGGGCCGGCGCGTACATACAGGGGCTGGGGGGGGTCGGCAAGTACGTACGGGGGCTGGGGGGGTCAGCGCGTACATACGGGGGCTGGGGGGGGGTCGGCACGTAAGCGGGCACATGTCTCCATGGTTGCTATGGGAGTTCGGTGCGGACGGTGTTTTTTCCATACGGTTGTAACATCGGACGTACGGGATGGATCGTAATTCCGCGGTCGGACTTCACTTTTCACATTTGTACGGTAATTCGTCCGAGGACGTGTCGGACACATTTTCCGACCCGAGGACATGTGGGAATGATTCCCAATGCGATTCGTATGGACTTTTTCCCATGCGAATCGTACTTGGCAGTTTGTACGGCACTTGTACGATTCGTACGGTAAAAAGACCGGATACGAGTCGTACGGGGAATTTTTTGTAATCGGTACCTTTGTGTAAAAAAGAAGTCATTTTGAAAAAGGACTGATAATTCTCATGCCAGTAGGAGTATTCACAATTTCGAAAATGTGTAAATATGTACTGTTTCTAAACTCTATAATTTGATCCCATTTCAGAAATACATATGTGTCTTTCAGACCGATTTTTCCATGTATACATTTTCGCACAATAATTGCTATATACCCGGAACATAATAAAAAACCATTGCAAATTGCTGCTCAGTTTTTGTCTCTGGGTTCGTCGGGTTCTTGGTGAACCTGCAAGTCCTATATATCCCCACAACCAGGAAGGTCCAGCGGATGTAACAATATATTGCTTTCAAAGAGGTGTCATAATTAGAAGAAGTTACAGGTAAAAACGTTGACACGAAAGGCTGTTTATTTAAACTAATTTTCAATTTTTCCTATATTTAACTGTTAGTTTCTATAAAGAAATCTTGATGGATCTACAAAACTGACCCCTTGCTACATTTAGAATTTATCTACTTTTCTAAAATGTATAGCTTTCCAGCATCCATTATTGCTTTCACAGTCATTTCTACCATTAACTGGAAGCACAAAAAATGGCAAAAATAGGCTATGTCCCAGAAAAATGCCAAAACTGTGTAAAAAATGTTGGTTTTCTGACAAAAGTCTGTCGTGCCCTAAAAGCTGGGAAAATGGTGATTTCAGGCCCACAAACCCTTTTTTTTTTTTTTTTTTTGAAAAGAGTTTATTGTGCATAAAAGGGTTACAAACACGGGCCTACAACCACCAGGGCCGGCCGCTAGTAGTCAAAGTGTTCCAGCATATCAGAAAACAATGGCTAGCCCACAGGGGCTCCGCACTATCACAGTAAATCAGACTGCACATAAAGGAAATCAGAATACACACTTTTAGTATAAATAACAACAAAAAAGAAAAATACAACAAACAAGGCGAAACGACTTATGAAGGGCGGCGAACACCAGCCGGGGGAGTCAACACCCAACCACCCGAGGGCGGTCAAGAAAAGAAGACCTGAGAGGGAGGGGGGGGGCAACGAGAGAACCAAATCTGTACTCCGAAGTACGAGATGCACAAGGAACCCTCAAGGATCAGGGGGACGAGGCGACCCCGGACGTATCTACCAAAGGGGGAGCACAGATAGACCCACGATACGCGTTCCACTGCCCCCAGATTTTACCCCAAGCCCCCGGTTTACCACGGGCCACATACACCGTTTTTTCCCTGAACATGCACCAGTCCATGTTTTCCTTCCAGACGGACACGGTGGGAGGCCGCTGGGAACCCCAAAGCTGCGCAATATCTCTCTTTGCAATCATGTTCCCCAAGGCCGCCCATCGAGCCTGAGCTGCATTGCAGTCATTGGGCTCCCATACATTCAGCACACAACGACGCACCTCCGGCAGCAGAGCGACCCCGGTGACTCGTCTCATAATATCATGCACCCGGCGCCAGTATTCCGCCACCTCGCGGCATTCCCATAGGATATGGAGAAAAGTAGCACTGAGCCCGCAGCCACGCTTACAGAGTCCGTCGTCTGAGAACCCCATCGAGACCAGGCGGGGGCCCGTCACATATACACGATGGAGAATCTTAAGCTGGACCAGGCGGAGACGGGCCGGGATGGCCACCTCCTTAGGGGATGACAGTGCAGTCTGCCAGTCCTCATCGTCCAGCTCCACCCCATCTCCCGTCCATGCCTCCCGAAGACGCACCAAGAGGTCAGCCCGATTGTTTATCAGTTTTTTGTAAATCAGGGAAATAGTACTGTCGGGGACGTGACCGTCGAGTATGCGGTCCTCGAGAGGCGAAGAAGAAGGGACCGTGGTCCCCTCCCCAAAGACCGAAAGCAGGGCGTGCCGAACCTGTGCATAACGGAAGAACTCTCTGTCACTAAGCTCATACTCGCGCTGAAGCGCCGCGAAGGATTTAACCCCACCTTTAACCCACAGGTCCCCCACTCTGCTGATGCCGATTGTATCCCAGCGCTCGAAGCCTTTCGTTGTCCAGAGGTTTCCCAAGCGGTCTGAGTCGAATAGAGGAGTGGCGCACGTTAAACGCTCACTCCAGCCCATAGCCACGTTAGCCGCCTTCCATACCCAGACCGCAATCCTGGTAGGGCCCATAAGGGCCCTACCAGCAGACCGCGAGTAAAGCGCTCTGTTATAGTTACCGCCGGGGAGCAGGAATTTATCCATCTCATATGCCGGGTTCGAACCAGGAGCGTACGTAGCATGGTTAATGGCAGACAGCTGGGAGGCCCAATAGTACCGTCTAATATCAGGAAGCGCGATGCCCCCGAAATACCAGGAAAGAGTCAGCTTGGCCAACGCGATACGAGATCGCCCGTCCCAAACCAGTCTCCTCTGCAAACTCTCCACCTCCCTAAAGTAGGCCGCAGGAATGACATCGAAGAAGTTCTGGAGTGCATAAAGGAATCTGGGAAGGGACATCATTTTAAACAGCGCCGCGCGACCAAGCGGAGACTAGGGCAGCTTACACCACCGAGCCGTATCTGCCCTCAAACACCGAAGTGGAGACAGGAGATTCTGCTCATAGCGGACCGCCGGATCCAACGAAACGTACACCCCCAGGTATTTAAAGCAGGACTGAGATATTTGGAGCGGAAGCCGAGGCGGCAAGAGAGGAGAACCACCAGTGATAGGATACACACAAGATTTGGACCAGTTGATTATCAGACCCGAGTTTTTCCCGAAGGAAGTAAGGACATCAAAAAGAACATTGAGCGACTTCCGCGGTGAGGTGAGATACAAGAGAATATCATCCGCGTACAACGAAACCCGATCCTCGAAGCCCGGGGCCCACCGGAGCCCTCTAATCGAGGGCTCCCAACGGAGCCAGGCAGCGAGCGGCTCCAGGGCGAGAGCAAAGAGCAGCGGGGACAACGGGCACCCCTGCCTAGTTCCCCTCCCGAGAGCGAAAGGCCGAGAAACCCGCCCATTGACAACCACCTGAGCCATTGGTCCAGCAAAAAGGAGCTTCACCCAGCCAAGGAACCCCTCCCCAAACCCAAACTTTGCCAAGACGGCCCAAAGAAATGGCCATTCAATGGTATCAAAGGCCATCGTGGCATCTAGGGAAACCAATATGGCCGGTTCAGCCAAGTACTCAGCCCTAGCAAGGACACCGTGCAGACGCCGTAAGTTAAGAGCGGTATTACGATGTGGGATGAAGCCACATTGATCCGGATGTATCAAATCACATATAACGCTCAGCAAGCGATTAGCGAGGACCTTAGCAAGGATTTTGGGTTCGGCATTCAGCAGGGAAATAGGCCTATAGGAGGCACAGCGGTCACGTGGCTTACCCTCCTTGGGAATCACTACTATAGTAGCCAGACGCTGGTCATCAGGAAGGGAACCCCTCTCGAGCGATTCCTGAAACATATGACGGAGGAAAGGCGCGATTTTATCCGGGCGCAACTTATATAGTTCAATCGGCAGGCCGTTGGGGCCCATAGCCTTGCCCGAGCGGAGGGAGCGAATCGCAGTAGCAATCTCTTCGACAGACAAAGGGGCATCCATCAGCTCGCGGTCATCGACGGATAAGCCGGGCAGGGCAACATCCCGAAGCAGAAGACGAGAGTCGTCCTCATCTCTCTCGGACACCGGGGAGTACACTGCACGGAGGTGGTCGGCAAAGCACTCAACAATCTCACCAGGCTCAGTCACACACACTCCATCCGACACCCGAAGTTCCGGGACCACACGATTCACTCTCTCCTTCTTATCCAACCAGGCAATCAGCCTACCCGCCTTGTCTCCGGCGTCATACAACCTGCCCTGCTGCTCCCTATATATAGTCTTGGCAGCATCAGTGACGAGAGACTTATATTCAAACTGCTTCAGGCTGAGGGCATGCAGCCCATCCGGGGTGACACCCGCCTCCAAGGCTGCCTCCAGCCCCGATATTTCAGTCTCCAGCATCACAACCGCCTCTCTCTTGACCCTCTTGGCCTCCACTATCTGGGACAGGGCATGCCCGCGGAGCACTGCTTTGAAAGCTTCCCACAGAGACACCGAGGACAATACCGACCCCTCATTCTCAGAAAAATATTGATCAATCGACTTAATCAGGCTATCACGGATCTTGGGGTCTCGCAGGTACCAAGGGTTAATAGGAGCGATCCGCCCAGCGGACCGCGACCCGGTGTCAAAAAGCAACCACAGTGGGGAATGATCAGAAATACCCCTGGCCAGGTGTTTGACCTCTCGAATCCGAGTAGCCTGGGCCGCGGACATAAGGAAATAATCCAGTCTGGAGAGACTCCCATGGGCCCCAGAGTGAAAGGTGTACTGACACTGTGCCGGATGCATTAACCTCCAACAGTCCACCAGACCGAAGGTCTCCAGGAGCCCGCCCAGCCACGCCTGGGCAGCAGGGAGGGCCCTGGGCGGATGACGGTCCAGGTCACCCGAGACAACCGAATTAAAGTCCCCACCCATAAGCAGAAGACTGTCAGGAAGCCCAAGCAACATACGACCCAAGTCTGAGAAGGTGGAGTTCTGGAGGCCCGGGGGAACATAGACTGAGATCAAGGAAAGGGACTGCCCCTCCCACCTCCCAGTCAGAGCCACATAGCGCCCTCTATCGTCCGGGACCACCCTGGTGATCTCCAACGGAAGTGAAGCTCGCAAGAGAAAGCCCACCCCTCTCGAACCAGTGGTGAAACCAGAGTGGGCCACAAGTCGATATCCCCCCCTGTTCATAGCCCGACAAACGTTGCCAACCAGATGCGTCTCCTGTAAGAACACCACATCAGGAGTCAAACGACGCAGATATTGCAACACAACACCCCGTTTGATACGGTCCCCCAATCCATTGACGTTCCAAGACATCAGTCTCAACCCGTCCCCCCCCATCCCATCCAGTAGATCAAGGGCCCCCTAGCAAAGAGCGCAACACCCAAGGATGAACCATAGCCAATACTTCGCCTTGAAAACAAAACACACAAATGCAAACAACCCCACCCACCCACCAACCCCCCCCAACTCCAACACCCCCCACCCTGCACCCCTGCGGTTCAAACCACCCCAACTTGCAGTGTGCCTGTCGCCCTACAAACCCCATTCTACGAAAAGACCCCGGAGGAGGTAGGGGACCCGTCCCCGCCCGCTCCCCACACACAACATAGTGAAACAAAATATACAAAAGAAGTAGAACCCAGCCGAACAGCACAACCTGGCAGAGTCCGGGACCATAAGTCACTCCAAAGGAGACCCACCACCCTCGGTACCGGCGGAGGGCCCAGTCCGGTCACCCCGGTCTGGCAGCGAATCCAGCCAGTCACTCACAGTCACAGGAGAGTCAAAAAAGGTAGTCCGATCTTCATGTTCCACTCGGAGCCTTGCAGGATAAAGCATAGAGTACTTGAGACCGAGGTCCCGGAGACGCCGCTTCACCCCCTGGAAGCCCATCCGCTGTTTCTGGACAAGTTGGGTGAAGTCCGGGAAAAAGTTAATGGACGAGTTCTCATGTCGAACCGGGCCGTGAACCCGTGAGGCCTGCAGAATCGCGTCTCGGTCTCTGTAGTGGAAAAGTCTCGCAACGATAGGCCTCGGGGGGGCACCCGGTCGCGGCCGGCCACCTGGGACTCGATGGGCCCGCTCCACAGCGAAAAACTTACTCAGGCCAGCGGGAGCAAGATGTTCGAGGATGAGCTCCTCGACCAGAAGATCAACCGGGCGGTTATCGGAGGTCTCCGGAACGCCTATGACGCGGATGTTATTGCGGCGGGCCCGTCCTTCGAAGTCTTCCAGCCGCCGGGCCATCAGATCATTGGCCGACTTGAGATCGCCGAGAGTGGCCTTCAGGTCCGACACGTCCGTCCCAAGGGAGGACGTCCGCACATCCAGCGATTGAACCCTCTCGTTGGTCTTAGAGAGATCCGCCCGGATTAGGGTAATGTCATTGGCCACCGTGTCGATTTTACGGGCCAAGGCCTCGTACTGTGTAGCGATGGTCTCTCTGATGCCCGTAATGGCGCCCATGATGTCCTGCAGGGACAGATCCGGAGAAACGGACGGGCCACCACTGGTGTCATCCGGGGGGACATTGGCTGTCCCGGGGGATCCTTTACCCTGAGTGTAGCGGTCCATGTTGTTCGTCTGGACCGGTCCCCCACGTAGGGATGTCTTGGTCTTACGCCTCTCGGGGTCTCCCCTGCCTCCCATGAGAACCTCGATCGCCGAAGGGGACCACCGAGGAAGCGTCGAGGTGGCACAGACCAGGCAGACGTGTGTCGCACCACAGGCCGCAATATGGCGGAGCGAAGGGACCACCGTCAATGAGCACACTGGCAGCAGATGAAGCCACCGGCATCAAGCGAAGGCAAAATGGAAGCCCAGTCGCACCAGGCAAGTCCACAGTCCAGCCCCTCAGAGACCAAAAGTGAAACCGAAAGTGATGTGACGGCCACTGGCACCGCTCCGCTGCCGTTGTTGTTCAACTACGCCCCGGCTCCACAGATCACCCTCGCATCGGGCACTGCCGTAGCGTGGGCCTCAAAAGTTCAAACCACCATAACTCCGGATTGCCAGGTCCGATTTGATTTCCGAAAGGAGTTTAGTGTTCAGCCAGCATTCGTCTCCCAGATTCCATCAACCGGGTCAGGATAGATTCAGGATAAATTCCGAGGAGCAACGAGGGTCCGGGGAGCCCTGTGCTCACGCGACCATCTTGGATGCGCGCTAGGCTCCTCCCACAAACCCTTTTTTGATACCATTTGCAGAAAAAAAACCCAGACGCTTTCATTTGCAGCCCGTTTTTCCTAGTTTTCCCCCCCAAAACAAGATTTAGCTGTATTTTGGCTAATTTCTGGGACCCCTCCAGGGGAATCCACAAACACTGGGTACCTTTACAATCCCCATGATGTTGGAAGAAAAGGACGAAAATTTGGCGTGGATACCTTATGTGGTCAAAAAGTTACAGGGGCCTAAGCACGCACTACCCCATATAGCCCAAAAAAGGCTTAGCACCGGGAGGGGGGGCAAATGCCTAGCAGCGAAGGGGTTAATCCTGAATTTTTATGGCTGGTTTATTGATAGCTGTATTATTATACCTTTTATGGAGCTTAAGCCAAATAAAGTTTTATCGAACAAACGAGTCCCTTGCACAGCCCTTCGATACCCTGGGCTCATGTTGGTGCTCCAGAAAAAACTCTCTAAACAAAATAAAACTAAAAAAAACCCACAATATTTCATTCAATGCTCGTGTGTACAAATTTTGCTTCATGTATTTTTCACGAAAAATTCCTTTCACTGTTAGGGTGCACAGACATAATATTGAGTTTTTATTTTCGGAGTACAAAAATAACAAGCTGGAAATATCGAAGGGACTGAATATCGACATCAAGAATATTGGTGATCGGAATATCGACATAAAGGTAAGAAATATCATTTTTGTTAATATCGAAGTCAGTAATATCATTTGTAAAAATATAATTGTTGATAATATCAATGTTTATATGAGTGTTATGTATTTTAGTATGTATTTTAAATGTTTGTTTTCTTTATCTTTTGTTAAGTATTATATATTTTTTAAATATATGTATTACATTTTTAGAAGTTATAAATTTTTAGTTCCGTATCGGGTTTTGGGTTTATATGGCAATAGGGTGGGAAGTAATTTAATTATAGTATATTTAATAATAATTTTTAGCAATAATTAAAAAAATGTAATTACATTTTGTGATTTTATTCCGTAGCGGGTTGTGGGTTTATAGGGGAATTGGGTGGGAACTAATTTAATTAACTAATTAATAATTTATATTTTTTGGTATTGATAAATCATTTATTTTTAATTAATTATTAATTGGTAATTAATTTTTCTTAATCGATGAATTGATAATTTAATAAATTGAGAAAAAAACATTAGAAGCGGGTTGTGGGTGTATAGGGGAATAGGGTGGGAAGTAATTTAATTTTAATAAAGTAATTATTTGTTTTTCTTTGTTAGTATTGATAACTAATTTTTCGTTAATTAATTATTAATTGGTAAATAGTTTTTATTAGTTGATTAATTGATCATTATATTAATTGTGGGTTTTTTTTAGGAGCGGGTTGTGGGTTTATAGGGGAATAGGGTGGGAAGAAATTTAATTATAATGGAGTACTTATTCATTTCTATTTGCTATTATTTATGAGTAATTTTTTATTAATTAAATATTAATTGGTTATTTAATTAAAAAGATTATTTAATTGATAAGTATGTTCATTTTAACCATCTGCTATCCAACACGTTCCCTACAATTACACTCTCTAGAGTGGGAATAGTAATTTTTACCCTTAAGCCATCCAACATTTGCCCTACTGTTGCACTCTCTGGAGTGGGAATAGTAATTTTTACCCCTACGCTATCCAACACTTTCCCTACTATTGCCCTCACTGGAGTGGGAAGAGTAATTTTTACTCCTAAGTTATCCAACACTTTCCCTACTGTTGCACTCTCTGGAGTGGGAATAGTAATTTTTACACATATTCTATTCAACACTTTCCCTCCTGTTGCACTCTCTGGAGTTGGAATTGTAATTTTTACCCCTAAGCTATCCAACACTTTTCCTACTGTTGCACTCTCTGGAGTGGGATTAGTATTTTTTACCCCTGCGCTATCCAACACTTTTCCTACTGTTGCACCCTCTGGAGTCGGAATAGTAATTTTTACCCCTACGCTATCCAACACTTTCCCTACTGTTGCACTCACTGGAGGGGGAGTAGTAATTTTTACCCCTTCGCTATCCAACACTTTCCCTACTGTTGCACTCACTGGAGTGGGAATAGTAATTTTTATCCCTTCGCTATCCAACACTTTCCCTACTGTTGCACTCTCTGGAGTGGAAATAGTAATTTTTACCCCTCAACTATCCAACACTTTCCCTACTGTTGCAGTCACTGGAGTGGGAATAGTAATTTTTACCACTACGCTATCCAACGCTTTCCCTACTGTTGCACTCTCTGGATTAGGAATAGTAATTTTATTCCCTCCGCTATCCAATATTTTCTCTACTTGTTTTAGTTAATGTAGTGTATAATCTATTTTTAAAAGATTAAAAAATATTAGAATTTTTTTTATTTGTTATATATATCTGTTATATTTTTATTTATATTAATGGTGTATGTGTATATATATGTATATATATATATATATATATATGTATTACCTACTGGCAGTCGCCAGTAGGTAGTTATAGTTAGGACCTATTTTCCATAGGAAATCCGCAACATTCTATTTGGAATAACGTTGGTGCAGATTGACGAATCTTCGCAAAATTTTACAAACTTTTGGCCAGCACTGGTCCGCTCCTATCCTGAAAATTTCACGGTGATTCATCAAGCGGGGGCCAAGAAAAAAGGGGGGTCCGTTTTCCCCATGCATTTTCCCATAGGACCTGTTGACGCAGCTACAGCCCGAACTGCTGAACGGAATTACACCAAATTTGGCAAAGAGGTAGTCTTCAGTTCAGACTCGTGCATTTTGCTTAAATGGTGTAAATCCGTTCAGTAGTTCCTGAGAAAATTAGAGTTAAAAAGATAGATATATCTGGGCGGAGCCTAACCACACATCTCATCGTGAGATCTGATTGACTGTCAGTACTTCATTCAAGAAGTGTTGGCAGCCATCTTGGGACCAATATACATGATAGCACCTCATTAAAAAGCATTGCAGTTAATAGAAGGTTTAAAGACTTTAGTTACATTATAAATCATTTGTTGATGGTACCATACTCATTTTAGGAATTGCGGTGTGTTCTACGGTGATTTTACCATGTGAAAAAGCCGTCTGCTGTGATATCATGAATCATGTTTGAGAGAAAACTATTTTCTCATGCTTTTCTCACAGAGGTTTGGAAGGTGATCTATAAGCTAAACTGAGAGCATATTTTCACTAAACTCACATTATCTTTCTCAGTCATGTGAGAATGAAGTCTGACATTCTCAGTAAAACATGTACATCCAGCAAGGGCAGAGACTGTCAGTTGATTCCTTTGTGTTCTACTGCAGCTTCCCAGAGTGTTCTAAAGAACAACTAGAGCGCTAACAGTCCTAATTATGACAAACATATTGCACACCTGAAGCCATCTTGATTGGAATAAAGTGGTAACTCTTAAAACATTTAATTTAAAAAGGAACAAAATGAGGGGGTTCATTTTGCCATAGAAAGTATGATTAGTGCTGCAGAAAGAAAATTAGGGCACATTTTAAGTGACTGCTCAAATCCTCTTCTATTTCATTAAAAAAATTCTGACATGCAGACTGAAACATGCACTTTCAATACCAGCAGCAGACGTCCCTGGTGAGCAGTAGCTTTACTACAGTGATCTAATAAGCAACTAGAGTGCTAACATTCTGAATTTATGGCAAATGTGTGACACATCTGAATGCCTTCTTGATGGAATCAAAGTAAAAAACTGAAAGTATTTCCTACTGAGGAGACTGTAGTAAATGAGGAAATTAGCAAACTTCATAACAAATAAGTCTCCCAAAATGGCCACCAGAGACAAAAGAGCCCAAATGTAGCCCAAATATCACCCAGATGTAGCCCAAGTATAGCCCAATGATAGAATGTCCCAGAGTGTTCTAACGAACAACTAGAGCACTAACAGTCTTGCTTAAGACAAAAGTATGGCACACCTGAAGCTATCTTGATTGGAATAAAGTGGTAACACTTAAAACATTTAATTTACAAAGGAACAAAATGAGGGGGTTCATAATGCCATAGAAATTATGATTAGTGCTGCAGAAAGAAGAATTAGGGCACATTTTGACTTCTCAAATCCTCTTCTATTTCATAAAAAATTCTGACATGCAGACTGAAACATGCACTTTGAATACCAGCAGCAGACTTCCCTGGTGAGCAGTAGCTTTACTACAGTGATCTAATGAGCAACTAGAGTGATAACATTCAGAATTTATGGCAAATGTGTGACACATCTGAATGCCTTCTTGATGGAACCTAAGTAAAAAACTGAAATTATTTCCTACTGAGGAGACTGCAGTAAATGATGAAATTAGGAAACTTCATAACAAATAAATCTCCCAAGATGGCCACCAGAGACAAAAGAGCCCAAATGCAGCACAAATATCACCCAGATGTAGCCCACATGTAGCCCAATGACAGAAGTGTGCAAAACACTTATTTTTTGTGTATTTGCAGTTTTATATAGTGCAGACTTGTCAGGTATTGGAGTGCTTTACATGAGCATTGGTTACATCACACAAGATTACATTCATTTTGGTTGTAGACATGGGGAGATTAAGTGATCACAGAATGTTGAGCTGAAGCAGAAACTCCAACCTGATTCACCAGTTGCAAAGTCTGCAGCTCTGGAAGTAACACCACATCCTCTCCCCTAGGTGCAACATTTAATCAAGTGGTCAACTGGATAAAAAAACATAAAGATTACAAATAATTTAAAAGTTCTTTGTCGCTATTTGAAAACTCAGAAAATATGTCCTCATTTTAGGTTTTTTAGAGCACTAACGATAATTTTGATGCAAATAAGACCCTCTCATATATGTAATTTCTAAAGGAAATGCTCTAGGTACTACAGTTTTGATTACATCAAGATGACGTCAGGCGTTCCACACTTTTGTAATAAATATAGAATGTTAGCAATCTAGTTGTTCATTGGGATACTGTTGAGAGGCCGAGGCCAGGGGCACGGACTCTGAAAGGCAAACATTTGACCACACTGGGCTGGCAGGAAGGGCAGTGGCAGCACAACAGACTATGAAGGGCAGTGGAAAGGGGGGCAGGGCCAACAAACCAACAATATAGGACTGGCAAGAGAGGCTGTGGCAATATAATAGACCATTGTGGGCAGAATGAAGAAGCAGTGGTAGTACAACCATACATGCCAACAGACCCATTTCAGCCAGGAAACGTCCAATGTTTTTAAGCTCAAATGGACTTTATTTGATCTGGCTCCTGTCTACAATCTCCTCTTTTTCAATGTAACTCAAAGGGGAAATTCAATACCCCAGTTTTTTTTCAAAATCTCCCTCTTACCAAGTTCAAAATGTTCGCAAGTATGATACATTGGATCATGGTAGGCAGGAGGAATTGGGATAGGGACATGGACTCGGATGACAGAGGACAGGAGGGACATGGAGAGGTGCACCAAACTGACCCTACAGGGCAGGCATCAGGGTTTGCAGCAGCACAATACATCACACAGGGCATGCGGGACGGGAGTGCAGCACAACAATCCATAGAAAGCAATAGCGAGGGGACAGGACCATGCACATGGACAACAGAGAACAGAGGGGAAAGAGGCAATGGTAGCTAGCTGACCATAATGGACAGACAGGGTAAAAAGCTGCAGCATAACAGACCATAAAGGGCAGGAGGGACGGATCAGGGGCATTACAATGGAACAGACAAGCCAGGAGGGCGGGAATAGGGGTCTGCACCTGGAAACAGAAGGCTGGGGGCAAGGGGGCCGGGCAGGAACAGCAAGATGACCATGGAGGTCAGTCAGGCAGGATGGACACTATAAACAAGACACACCATGGAGGGCAACAATGAGACTATGATGGCATACACACAGCCCATGGTGGGAAGGTGGGAGGGGGTCAGGGGCAGCTAGGTGACCACACAGGGAAGGTGGGACGGGCCATGGCAGCACAGAAGACCATGCATGGCAAGCGGGAGGGTTAGTGACAGCACAATGGCTATTATGGGCAAGAAGGAGGGTGCAGGGGCATGCACAAAGGACCATGGAGGATAGAAGGGAGGGTCAGGACCTGGGCACAGACAAGAGAGTTCAGGGAAGGGGCCTCACAACAGACCGCGCGGGGCAGGCAGGAGGAGCAGTTGCAGCACAACAGACCAGGGAGGGCAGAAGGGTGTGGCAGTAAAATGGACCATGGAAGACAGGAGGAAGGGGATAGGGGCATGGCATGTGGAAAGGCAGGGTGGAGGTGGCAGGGACAGGTTACAGTCATTTGACAATGCTAGGCAGGTGGGAGGGGAGTGGCAGCTCAACAGAACACTCAGAGTAGATAGGAGTGGCAGGTCCATGGAACATGGTGGGCAAAAAGGATGGAGCAGGGGCATGCACAAAGACATCAGGGGGCAGGGGGAAGGAGAATAGGAGCAGCAAGGTAAGCACAGAGGCTAAGCAGGAGGTCAATGATGGGCCATAGAATTGGGCAATGGAGGGCAGGAGGAGTGGATTGGTACATCATGCTAAATGGAGGGCAGTGGCGGCACAACAGACCATGCATGGCAGGAGGGAGGAGGCTAGTCCATGGATTCAGACAACAGAGGATAGGGAGGAGGTGGATGGGGCAGCAAGCTAACTGTTCAGAGAAGGTGGGTATTAGGAACTTTATTGTTTTTTACATGTGTGTCTGTGCGAACTACTTAAAATATGAACAAGTATGCAGCATAATCTCACTTTTATTCAGGAAGAAGAGGACGTTTGTGACTGTGACTCCGGGCTCACTTGGCAGAAACACCCCCTGACCCTCCACCCCCCATCGCAAAATGTAATGCCCGTGAAAAGGGTAGGTGGACGCAGTGTTATATAGAACATTGTCCTGAGAGCACGATTGAAAATGAAAACTAGATATAGTATATGGTATAAACTATGCACCAAAAAGTGTGATATAAGATGAACCGGGGCGTGAAATATAATATGCAATACATTGTGCGCAATGACAGATTCATTGGAGAGCGCGAGGTAGCACAGGCACTAGCGCGTGCTATGCGATATGCGCCTTGGAGTGTAATATGCACAGGGCAGTGTTGTGTAACCTAACTAGTCTCTAAAGTTGTAATATAAAATATGTGCTGGGGAGTGTAATGTTGCATATACACTGTGACAAAGATATGGATCCCAGATTGTAATATGTATGGCATAGTGCTGTGCGTTATAACATAGGCATCAAGGAAAGCACGTTAGATGGGGCAATATAACCTGTGCGAAGGCAAGTGTGGCATGACATATTCATGGGGTGGTGATTCAGTGCAAATGGGCTAGAGAGTGTCATAGCATACGCACTAGCTGGTGGAATACAACACAGAGGTGTGTGGCACTCGGCGGGCACTGGTGGGTGTAACACAGCATTGGGCTCAGCCAGGAGCACGCTGTGACTCTCAAGTGAGGTTCATCTCCTTTCCAGAGAGTAAAATAAAAAGTATTACACATCCGGCGGTGGATGTTTGTTTTATTAAGCGTGAGGGGGGTTTCTTTCATAGTTTGGTCGAATTTATGTCGAATCCCCTTTGAATGGCTTGGTGTGCGTGTGTATTAAATGTGCCCGTCAATAGCTACCCATGTTTGTATCAATAAACGACAAGGGTGTCTACTTGGAGAGTACCCACCGGCGGGGGCACCGGGATTAGGCACGGTAGGGCATCAGACACGTCAGAGCTTCACTAGCGGTGTAAATACATTCCATGTAGATTTATTGTATGCATAGTCGCCTTTTAATGAATATCACACAAATGGTCATGGTGATAGGTACATACGGTTTGTCCAGCATGTCCTAGGTGTTTCTATAAATATATTTTAAAAAAAATAATAAAAAAC
The DNA here is from genome assembly GCF_964204655.1 of Triturus cristatus. Taxonomy (NCBI): domain Eukaryota; kingdom Metazoa; phylum Chordata; class Amphibia; order Caudata; family Salamandridae; genus Triturus; species Triturus cristatus. The sequence continues at coordinate 318,235,602 of NC_140589.1, read as the reverse complement.
AAAGGCCAGCCCTTGGGGATGGGGCCACCGGAGCCAAAAGTGGCCTGAAGAGGGGGGCAACGCAGCCCCCCTCCTAAAGAATTAAAAAAAAAAAAAAGGCCATGACCAGGGGGTTGGGGTCCCCGGGGCCGATTAAGGCCTTGGGAGGGCCAAATTAATTTTTTTCAACAAAAGAAATTAGGGAGCAGGCCCTGGGGGATGTGGTCCCCAGAGCCAATAAATTAGAAAAAGAAGGGGGGCCACACAGCCCTCCTTCTTAAAAAAATAAAATAAATAAAAGACCGGCATCGCGCCGGAGGCCATGCCCCCTCCTTGCAGCACTCTGCAAACGCGCCCCCCTGGCCAGTTGTAAGTTGGGGAATTCATTCCCCTTCAATACTGAGGGTCCCTGAGGGCCAACTAGCCCAACAGGTATCTCCAGTATGCGCCAGGGAGCTGCGTTGCAGACAGGTGTTCTGAGGCCATGCCCCTTTTTACACCTCTATGCAATGCAGCTCTGTGGCGCTTACTGGAGGTACCTAGTGGGCTAGTTTGACCCTAGGGACCCTTAGGATTCAAGGGGACTTAATCTCTCAACTTTGAACGGCCACAGGGCGTGTTTACACAGTGGTGAAGGGAGGGGACGGGGCCTGAGGTGACGTGTGCAAACACGCCCTGTGTCGCGTTTTAAGTTGGAGAAATAATTCCCTTTCAATCCTGAGGGACCCTGGGGGCCAACTAGCCCATCAGGTGCTTCCAGTAAGCGCCACTGCTCTGCGTTGCAAAGAGGTGGTGCAGGCCATGCCCCTTTTTACACCTCTCTGCCATGGCGCTTACTGGACGTACCTAGTGGGCTATTTTGCCCCTAGGGACCCTCAGGATTCAAGGGGACTTAGTCTCCCAACTTAAAAAACGGCCACAGGGCGTGTTTACACAGTGGGGAAGGGAGGGGACGGGGCCTGAGGTGACGTGTGCAAACAAGCCCTATGGTGCGTTTTAAGTTGGGGAAATAATTCCCCTTCAATCCTGAGGGCCCCTGGGGGCTAACTAGCCCACCAGGTGCTTCCAGTAAGCGCCACTGAGCTGCGTTGCAAGGAGGTGGTCCAGGCCGTGCCACTTTTTACACCTCTCTGCAACGCAGCTCTGTGGCGCTTACTGGAGGTACCTAGTGGGCTAGTTGGACCCTAGGGACCCTCAGGATTCAAGGGGACTTAATCTCCCAAATTAAAAAACGGCCACAGGGCGTGTTTACTCAGTGGGGAAGGGAGGGGACGGGGCCTGAGGTGACGTGTGCAAACAAGCCCTATGGCGCGTTTTAAGTTGGGGAAATAATTCCCCTTCAATCCTGAGGGCCCCTGGGGGCCAACTAGCCCACCAGGTGCTTTCAGTAAGCGCCACTGCGCTGCGTTGCAGAGAGGTGGTCTAGCCCATGCCCCTTTTTACATCTCCCTGCAACGCAGCTCTGTGGCACTTACTGGAGGTACCTAGTGGTCTAGTTGGACGCTAGGGACCCTCAGGATTCAAGAAGACTTAATCTCCCAACTTAAAACGGCCACAGGGCATGTTTACACAGTGGGGAAGGGAGGGGACGGGGCCTGAGTTAACGTGTGCAAAAACGCCCTGTGGCCTGTTTTAAGAGGTAGTTTTAATCCCCGTGCCCTATTATATACTAGGGGCTTACAGAGGAGGTCATGCTAATCACAGGGGACCCCAACGCATAGTGTTCCCTAGTGTATGTAGGTGTTTTCACTGTATTCATAGCACTGGTTCTAGGACTGGTTAGTCAGACTCAGTTACCACCAGTATCCATCTGAAAAAGTTGAGGGTGCAGGATGATTTTGCAACAATGCTTCTTTCTTCTCTTCTGTTTGTTCTTTCTGCACGTTATCCTTCTTCCTGCACTTTTCTTCATCTTTGAGGATTTCTGTTGCTTCTTTCTGCATTTCTTTTTTCTCTTTCTGTGCGTTTTTTCTTCTTTCTTCACATGTCCTATCTCTGTAGGCATAGTTAGAAATTAGCATTTAAAAAACCTTTGAAATTCACTGAAAAAACCATAGGTTTCAGGCACGTTATAGTTAGGAATTAGCATTTAAAAAACCTTAGAAATTCACTGAAAAAAACATAGGTTTCAGGAGCGTTATAGTTAGCTGGACTTTTCACTCGTACAAAACCATTGAAATTCCCCCGTTATAGTTAGTTCAGCTAACTATAACTCGCGCGCCCGCAATGCACTGCTGATGACGTCACATATTACATCACTCATGACATGGTCAGTGACATCACTCATGACATCACTGCTGACATCTCAAATGACATCACTGATGACATCATCCTTGTGATAGAGTGGCAGACCTCCTCTCCCCCTAATATAACCTTTGATACACACATTCACAAATAGAAACTAAAATTTTCAAAATAATGGACATACCAATACCAGTTACAACAACCAATTCAGTAATTCTAAGATCCACATACACGTCCACTCATTTACCAACAGTCCTATACAGTCACTCATACATGTACTCATCATATGTACTCATACACCTATACATCCTTTTACACAACGCCACTCATCCATAGAGTTACTCACACACATAGTTACTCATGCTAATAAAGAATCAAACATCCATTTACTTGCACATACAATTATACACACACCACCACACTTACTTCTACAGAAACTTACACATACTTATTCATACAGGAACTCTTTCAATCTCTCACTCTCACATATACTCACTTATATACACCAATAGTCACATATACTAGTTTAAAACATATGTAGTTACTCATAAAGACACTATTGAGACAGTCATTCACTCACTAACACACCCATGCGGACACTCATCCACCCATACAGTCCTGCACACATGCTGTCTTCAACACATACAAACAGTGAGTCACTCATTCATGCACCTATGCACTACGTAATACCCCCCACCGAACCATACAGACACTCACACTGATACTCAAAAAACCAACTAATAACCTATATAGACACTCATGTAGCTACTCACCAACCCATGCACCCACTTATACACAAAGTGAGAGACTGATACAGATATTTACATATTTAAACATTACTCACTAAGCCATGTATTCACTAAGATAAACTTAATCAGTCAGTTATACAATCAATTTTTCAAAAACAAATCATCCATTTAGACACTTATATACCCATTTATTCTTCCATCGACCTTGAGATATACATATATAAAACATATGTAATTTTCAGAAAAACACACATTCACTGGCTGATGTCATCAGTGATGTCATCAGTGATGTCATTTGAGATGTTATCAGTGATGTCATGAGTGATTTCACTGACCATGTCATGAGTGATGTAATATGTGACGTCATCAGCAGTGCATTGCGGGCGCGCGAGTTATAGTTAGCTGAACTAACTATAACGGGGGAATTTCAATGGTTTTGTACGAGTGAAAAGTCTAGCTAACTATAACGCCCCTGAAACCTATGGATTTTCAGTGAATTTCTAAGGTTTTTTAAATGCTAATTCCTAACTATAACGTGCCTGAAACCTATGTTTTTTTCAGTGAATATATATATATATGTATTTATAATTTTTAATATGTTTTTAAATAATTATGTTATTAAAATAGTTATTTCTAAATATTATTAAGGGGCTCATTAAGATGGCTCATAATGAAGATGGGACCGCCCGCCAGATGTGGGGCGGTCCCACCAGTGCAATTAAGATGTGCCTGCCATACTGGGGGGCACATCCTGACCTTTTACCATTGCAGAACATGCTGCTGGCTGCAGCACCTTTCGCAATGTTAAAAGAGCATGACAGCATTTCTCTGCACCACGTGGCAGGCACCACGCGGTGCCTGCCACCTGGTGCATGGAACTGCAGGGGGTACCATGGGTACCCCCTGTGCACCCCCCTAACCTCCTACAGAGGGGGCCCGCAACCAGCCACCAAAGCCAGTCTCCGCCTGTCTTTTTGCAGTGGGATATCTACCGCAAAAAGATGGGCAGAAGAGCATATCATATTCATAATCACTACAGCGGTGCCTACACAGCACCGCCACAATTTGGCCCTGGTTCCATGTTCCACAAGGCGGCCACAAGGCGGGCGGAAAAGGACCGCCTTGCGGAACCATGGGGGCGGACTTTCTGTCCACCACAGAACCTTTGTGATTCCCATCGCCATCCTTATTTGGCGGTGGGTAAATCTCACTCTGATGGCTGGAGGATGACCACCACCGGCCCGGCGGTGGCAGTCCTGCCGCCATCATAATGAGCCGCTTAGTAAGTATATATATTATACTATATACATATATGTTATTTTTTTACATTATATGTATTAGTTATAATTTTAAACATTTTAAAAATAATTCTAACTAAGTTTCTTTCAATTATATGTATTATTATTTTTGTTTATTTCAAAAACGTTTATTGTCGCCAGATGGTTCATACACAGCATAGTGCCTACATCCCCAGCGGGCCGCCAATGCAAATTAACGTGCGATGTAGTATTAGGGGCGGAAGGAAGGGCACACAGCAAGCCGCCGACAACCACTTTGGGCCGGCCGCGTCAGGTGAGCATGTATTGTAACTGGCCGCAGAAAAAGGTCGCCGAAACATTTATGATCTAAAATTCTAATATCATATGAACAGTGCCACCATTCACCAGGTTTTACAGAGTTAAATGTCCACAATCTGTAAGTCCATCCTCTGAAATTTTTCCACACATGGTGTGCCCCAACCCCCAAGGTTACATGTTAGGAGTCCTGTCCCTTCCTGTGTGGTGTCCCCCATGCATCAATTTCCATCCCCATCCTGTGCGTCAACCCCTTCAGCGTGGGAGTCAGTGGTGGTGTGTTCCAGGAGGTAAGTTTGGAGAGGGCCCCAGATATCTTCTGGGCGTGAGGAGGGCGGTAAGAGTTCAGCATATGTATGTAACTGTTCTTGGCAATATATGAGGTTGTGTAGCCATTCCTTAAATCTAGTGGTCCTCCCTCTGCCCCATTTACAGGCAATTCACCTCTTAGCAAGGCGAAGCGCCAGGGAAATATATCGCCGTATCTTCACAGGTAGGGGTTCAGTGTATTCCAGGAGTGCTGTAAGGGGATCTTCCGGGAACGTGTGTCCCTGTCATTTGATCTAAGGCCAGCATAACTTCTCCCCAGTATCGGCGAATATGTAGGCATTCCCAGGCCAAGTGTTTGATATCAGCTCCCTCCTCCCCACATCTATCGCATTGTGCTGGCGTATAGTACAAATGGTGTAAATATTTGTAGTGTATAATACGCAGTCTGCTACTGGCGGAGATTTCCCCAGTTTGGTGACAGCAAAAGGACCATTGTTCTATAGTGAGTGGGTGTCCCAACTCGCCTTCCCATTTGTTCTTAGCTGGTGGGGGATCGCCCACACATTCACATTGGGTGGTGCAATATAGGAGCGACACCACATGCGTGGGAGTAGTTTGTTGCAGAAGAGCGTGCAGGGGGCATGATGGAAGGTTCTTGTGGGAAACGTGGGGTAAGGGTCCTCACATCCTGCCACAGCCTGATGTAATAAAATCACTCTAAAGGGGTGGGAGAGGAGGTTCCAAAGAATTTGTCGCTAGAGCAGAATTTCCCTTTCTCATAGAGTTGGCCCCAGGTGAGATGGGATATCTTGCGTAGCAGGCGGCAGCACCCCCCTTCCTGTGTGACCGGGAGATCATGTCTCCCCTGAAGGGGAAGTAGAGGTGAGTAGATTAGAGGACAATGTGTTCGGTTGGCAAGGTCTCGCCAGGCGTTAGTTGTGCATTGAACAGTGGTGGAGGCCTGGTGTCTCGGGACTGTGAGGGTGCTCAAATATATTGAATATGGTGTGGGGGTCATGTTACCATCCTCTATCGCACGGTGAGGCATGTATGGGGGAGGGTTTATCCAGTCGGCTGTGAAGTAAGCCTGAGCACAGATGAAGTACAGTTCTAAATCAGGTATATAAAATCCTCCGGCAGCAAAGGGTTGTGTCAGGGTGTCCCAATTCAGTCTGGCCTGTTTTCGCCCCAATACAAGGCAAATCAGTTGAGTTCTAATGTCTTTACGGAAATGGCGACTAGGGGCATAAGGGATGTTTGTAAAGAGATAAAGTAGTTTGGGAAGTACTACCATTTTGATCAGGGAGGCTCTGTCAGCCATGGAGAGGGGTAGTGCGATCCATCTGGCTACTTTTTCTGTGAGGAGGTCAAGCACTTGTCCATAATTGTACAACATTAGTTCGTCGCGATTTCGGGAGCTGATTATTCCTAGATATGTAAGCATATCCCCACACCATGTGAGTGGATAGTCTGGTTCAAATTGTGTGGTGGCATCCGTAAGAGGGAATATCTGGGATTTCCCCCAGTTGATGTTTACTCCGGATAGGTGCCCAAACAGGATGAGAAGTCTGAGAATGGGGTTGAGGCTTTCATCCGGGTTACGCAAATACAGCGTTAGGTCGTCGGCATATAGGGAAATACAAATTTGCCTCTCTACGTAGATCAGTGCGTGGTCTCTGAAATGTTGTCGGACCTTAGCCGCCAAGGGTTCGATCGCTATGGCGAAGAGAAGGGGCGAGAGGGGACAGCACTGGCGGGTGCCTCTGGTAATTTTGAAAGGGGAGGATTGGACTCCATTAACCATGTCTCTCGCCTGCAGGCCAGTGTACAACAGGGTTATCCAGGCCTGAAAAGGAGTGGGGAATCCCATGCGTTGCAGAACGAAGGCAAGAGAGTCCCATTCTATTGAATCGAACGCCTTAGTAGTTACTAGAAATATCGCTGCAGCATTCATTTCAGGCTCAATGTCATGGAGAACCGCAAACAATGTTCGCAAATTGTGAGATGTGCCTCTGTTGGGTACAAAGCCCGACTGATCTGGGAGTACCAGAGCGGACATGAGAGGGCTGATGCGATTAGCGATTAATTTTGCTAATATTTTGGCATCGACATTTATTAATGAGAGGGGTCTATAGGAGTTGAACTACAAGGTCGGCTTGCCTGGTTTGGGCAGGGAGAAAATGCACACCTCACGCATCTTTGGGGGCAATATGGCAGTTTCCCGAGCCTCCTCGAAAACATGTCGCAGTACAGGAATGAGTAGATGATGGAATGTTTTATAAAATTCGTCCGGAAGGCCATCCGGCCCCGGAGCTTTGCCTGATTGTAGTTGCATTATGGTGGATATGATTTCTTCATCTTCATGGTGTGCTAGGAGGAATTCCCTCTGCCCATTGCCCAGCCAGGCGATTGCGGTGTCTTCAAAAAAGGGGGTGAAGGCTACCGGGTGAGTTCTATGTGTCTTGTATAGGGCTCGGTAGAAACTGCGGAAGGTTTCCACTATCTTAGTTGTGTTTCTATGCACTTGGCCGTCCTCGTCCTCAATCTCAAGGACCATATTGGAGAAGCGGAGGGGGCGAATCAGAGATGTGAGTACCTTCCCCGGCCTATCGCCCTCTCCATAACGGCATGCCTGGTGATACTTCCCTCTAAATTTGCATTCACTTTCAGCTGTTTCCTGATAATCAGTGAGTAAGCTTCTCAGCTGAGCCTGCAATTCTTGAGTGGGGGCTGTTTGTATGATATTCTCCGTTTGTTTGAGCTCCGCTTCTAGTTTACGAAGCATAGAGCCAATGTCTCTCAGAATCCCGCCACTTTTTGCTATACAAATTCCTCGAATGGTGAATTTAAAAACCTCCCATATCGTGGAGTATTGCTCGACCGAGTCTTTATTTCGTGGGAAGAAATTTGTTATTTCTTGTTCCAGCTCCCGTAGGGATACTGGATCTAGTAGGTTTTGTGGATTCAGGCACCAGGATAGGAAGGGCGAGTTGGCCTGGGGGGGGAGTAAGGTTGATAAACGCTGGGGAGTGGTCGGGATATGTGCGGGGGAGGTATGAAGCATGTGTCAGCCAGGGGGTGAGGCCCTTAGTGATGAGCCACCCATCTATTCTTGACAAGGAGGAGCGAGCCGTGGTATAACAGGATCCTGTAAGATTCTTCTTCTAAATGAATCCAATACTCAGGGATACAGGTGCAAGATGTTTATTCCATAAGAGAAGATCCCATCCATCAACCAGCAGTCATTCCTGTAACTGAACATTTACAGAACTATTTCATATACAACAATCCATGACATAGATGGGATTCTAGCATGACATAGTCTCTGCACATAGCACCTAGCAACATACTCCAGTGTGGAATACCACACATCTCCCTTCTTCAAAAGAAAACATATTTGTACATAACAAATCAAACAATAACTTCAACAAAATCAGCAAGATGACTTGGTCTTTTAACCACTCTGGAAGATGTCCTAGGGCAAATCAAACCCTTTTCCTCTTCACCTTTAGTTTGATGAGAAGAAGAACTTTCCTTAGTAGCAACCAACCCCTTGCCTTGTTTCAGTACACCACTACACACAATTACTCTATTCAAATTCCAAATGTGATGATCCTGCGTTTGAATTGCATTGTTGAATGTTTTGATTACCTTAATAGGTTTCATAAATTTAGATGAAGAACTTCCCAAAAAACCAGGACATTTAATCCTGACCCAATCACCTACATTTACTTTACTTTCCTTTACAGCATGTTTAGCATCAAAGTATGCTTTTCTCAATTTTGCCTTTTCTTCCTCCACTCTTAGCATATATTCCCCATCACACACTCTCTCCTTTCCCTTCGATAATTCATACTTATTAACCCAATACGGTTCAACACAAGTATTGAGTACTCTACCACGAAACAACAAGAACGGAGTCTTCCCAGTTGTTGCATGTGGAGTTAATCTGTACTCTTCAATTTTACCAATAACTTCTCTTCTCCAATCCATTCCCACTCCTTTAGCCAACGCAATGGTCTCTTTAATAACTTTATTAAATCTCTCCACCATCCCATTGGCCTCTGGATGATAAAGAGCAGAAGTTTTGTGAATAATCCCTCTAGTGGATAAAAATTGCTCCAATTCCCTAGAAACAATTTGAGCACCATTATTAGATAAAATTGACATTGGCAGGCCTTCTCTTGCAAACAAACTCTTTAAACACTCAATCACATTACTAGTATTGATTGTTGTTAAAAAGAAAACCTCAGGCCACCTTGAGAACATGTCTATGACCACCAATATGTACATTTGTGATTCTTTTCCTTGTATATGACCAACAATGTCCAACAATCTCTTCCCACGGACCATTTGGACGTTTTCTCAAAATCATAGGTTGCACATGAGTACACTTATTCTTATCACTAATGGCACAAGAAATACAGTCTCTTATTATTCGCTCAATCATTCTGTCCATTCCAGGCCACCAATACAACATGCAAAGTCTTTCTTTACTCTTAGACAAACCTGAGTGAGCCACATGCACTAAGTCAATTAACTCCTTTCTGAGACTGGTGGGAGGAATCAATCTTGTCCCTCGAAACAACAAGCTACTATCTACTGACAATTCCTTTCGTACAGCCCAAAAAGATCTTGTACCTTCCGACCCATCTTTACTAGAGCTCCACTCCTTTTTTAACAAGGACATCACTTCACCCAGAATCACATCACTCTCTAATTCCTTCAACCATCTTTCTTCAGAAATGATGTCATGATCCACTAAACAAACTATTTCATCATCCTCATCATCTTCTGAACTGTCTTTCTGCACACAACCACCAGGAACCAAGCGTGAGAGGACATCTGCAACTCCATTTTCAATCCCAGGAATATATTTTATCCCAAAACTATATTCCTGCAACCCAATTATCCATTTGGTTATTCTTCCAGACACAAGGTCTAATCCTTTCTTGCTGAATATTTCAATCAGAGGCTTATGATCTGTATGAACCTCAAAATCTAAACCCCACAAGAATTTCTTTAGTTTCTTTATAGCCCAAAAGACTGCCAAAGCTTCCCTTTCTACGACCGAATATCGTGTTTCTGGATCTCTGAGACTTCTTGACAAAAACATGATAGTTCGCATGCCATCAGGACCACACTGCTTCAAAACAGCTCCAAGCCCTTTCACACTCGCATCAGTGACTAGAATGGATTTACTCGCAGGATTAAAACTTTTTAATGAAGGAGCTTGACTATGCTTCTTCTTAATAGCCACAAACACATCTTCACACTGATCTGACAATACAAACTCTTCACCTTTACGCAATAGCTGCCTCATGTTTACTGTTGCTACCGCAAAACCCATCACGAATTTGGCATAATATTCAATCATACCCAAGAATTTCATCAATTCCATTTTGTCTGTAGGGGAACACATCTTCGTAATGGTTTCAATCAAATCAGATTTCGGTTTAACACCTTCCCCAGAAATGTTGTGACCTAGGTAATTGATAGTGTTAGATTTAAACTTGCACTTCTCCACCTTAACTGTAAGATTATATTTACACAAATTCCTTAGAACTGATTTCAATCTAATGTCATGTTCCATAACATCTTTTGCAAACACTAAAATGTCATCCTGGTATACACATACCCCTGGAAGATCTTTGAATACGTTCTGCATCGCCCGTTGGAAAACTGAAGAAGCAGACACCAATCCAAAAGGCATTCTCCTAAACCTGAAGGTGCCAAAGGGCGTGATAAAGGATGTATAATCCCGGGATGACTCTTCTAGCTCTATTTGATGATACGCCGAAGTAAGGTCTATTGTGCTAAAAACTTTTGCCCCATCAAGTAGCATCAACAATTCAGTAATGTTCGGCAATGGATACCTATCCAGCACCACACACTTATTAAGTTGCCTCAAGTCGATGCATAGACGCAAATTCCCATTGGGTTTGTGTGCTGCGATGACAGGAGCCAACCATTCAGATCCCTCAATTTCCTCTTTTATCCCACAACTGCTTAACATTTGTATTTCTTTTCTCATGTCTTCCCTAACAGATAATGGGACATTTCTCACTTTACAACACACAGGAACTGCGTCACCTTTTAGTTGAATCTTGTGTTGATACCGCTTTAGACAGCCTAAAGTTTCATTAAATACATTTGGAAACTCCATCTCTAGATTGTGTACATACTTATCATTCACATCTTCATCCACAGATTGAATTCTGTCTCTTAACTGGATGGAGGGATTAGCATTAGGATCAAGAAATACTCCTAGATCACCCTGATGAATCCAGCTAATGATGCTATCTCCACGCTTTGACACATACATTTTCCCAGAAATCAACCGATCTTTATGTTCTACTAGACCAGAAAAATATCCATGTAGCTTTATTGGTTCCCCTCCATATGCCAAAGGAATGATGTCAGGTTTCATTAACGTAATCTTTCTCTTTAGCTTAGAGTTATAAAATTCATTTGAGATTATGGTTATTTTTGCACCAGAATCAAACAGGACTCTAGTTTGTTTTCCTTCTACCAAGATATTATCATAAGGACAGGATTTGTTACTACATTTGTTTTCAACCTGTACTACAACCTGCCCACAAACATGATCCTCAGAATTAGATTCACCGAACTCCCCTTGGTATATTTCAATTTCTTTTCACCTTGGGTTTCTGTTTTGTTTTGCATAAGGCCGTAAAATGCCCCTTTAACTTGCATTTGGAACATGTTTGCTTGATGGCTGGACATCTTTTATCATTAGCAAGATGTTCAGGCTTACCGCATCTATAACATTTTCTTTCAGACCACATTTTCTCAGAATTGTTTTTTTTCCCTATGTCACTATTTTCTGATTTAACTTTAACTACTTCGACCTTAGTCCCTTTTTCCGAATCCTTCTTTATGACAGCAACACATTTTAAAGAGTGTTCAATACGTTTGGCAACAGTTAGCACTTCTTCAAGAGTTGGTCCGTCTCTTAACCACAGTTCTTCCCTAATTTTTTTCAATAGTACAGCCAAACATGAACTGATCTCTAATGCGTTCGTCAGTTAGATTCTCAAATTTACACGAGGAAGCAAGTTTCCTTAATTGAGTTATATAATCCTCAATTGTTTCCTCAGCAGATTGCAACCTTTTTGCGAACTGGTATCTTTCAAGGATAGTGCTTACTTTGGGAAGATAACACATAGCACCTAGCAACATACTCCAGTGTGGAATACCACAGACCCCTCCCGGAGCAGCAGGTGGAAATGTCGCCAGGCATCAATCAATTAATAGTCCTCGACAATCGACTTGAGGGTGTAATGTGCGTTTGAATAGTGGTGCGGTTGCGGGTGCGAGCGGTCTAGTGTGCGAAATGCATGCTATTTGGCAGAAATTTAAAAGTGTGAGATCTTCAAATGAGAATTCACCCTTTTCTCCCAGTTTTTTGTCTGATTGCCTCTAATGGGCTTTATGTCCAGTGGTGTAGCAGGTGTGCCATATGCCTTTATGTAAGCAAGGCGAATGGGCAGCCCTTGCTTCAATTTACAAAACATAACCATAATTTGGCTGCAGTGATCCTTTTGCATCCCTGGGACCCGTATCACTGCTTCACCCTTATAGATTGCTACACCCTTATAGAGAGCTGCCCCTCTAATTGGCGTTTAGAGGATAAAGAAGGACTAACTCTGTGTTTAGGAATTAGAGCTCTGGGAAATCTAAATCCAGTGGCTAGAAATTTACATATATTTTTAATGCTTAAGGAATAAAAATGATATCAGAAAAATTACACTCTTCGCATTTGAAATGATCAAACTAAATCATATAAATATTTTAGACGTTTTATAATAGCGTGTTAAAAATGCATGATAGCTTCAAGTATTAAAAGAGAACATGAACTGTGTTTACCTATCACAGTCTTTACATTAGCATGCAAATACGAATATAGAATCTTTACATTAGCATGCAAATACGAACATAGAGAGTGGAATCCACGCAGATTCCGTCTTGAAGAACCCACTGCCCATTTCTGGATTGTTTAGCAGTATGATCAGCAAGACATGTGTGTGGTTTTTGTACCATGGTTATTTATTGATGAAGCATTCACGAGCAACTCATATTGCGGAAAAGAGGTGGGGTGGGGAAGGGGATGATAGGAGATTGACGGAGACCAAAAAAATGTAAATAAAACTTACCTGCTGCCCTCCAGTATTGCGTTGTGCTCTTCCGCTCCTCTACGCCGCTGCAGGCAGGCACAAGCCCCCTGCCTGCCCTGCGGCCAATCCTGACGCTGCTCCCATGCATGAGAGCAGCTTCATGATTGGCCTGAGCGTCGATGATGTGCGCTCCAGGGTAGACTGGGAGTCTGTGCCTGCTCACTCCATCCTCAGCAGCACTGCACATGTGGTTTCAGGCTGGCCTGAGACGGCTGGGCAAAAACCACATGTCTAGCTAGAGCCCACCACTCCTCCTCCAGCCTATCATTAACCTACCCTGCCCTAAGCCCCAGCACAAAACCCGTTTTATGATAGTTTTATTTTTATATTTTTGAAGTGCTGGCAGGAGGGGCAACGCTTCTCTGCCAAAGCGGAGGAGCCGCCTCTAGAAGCATTGCTTCCAGAATGGCACTTCTGTTGCATGGGAAGTAAATGAACAGACAGACTGTAAAACAAATTTTGCACATTTTAGACTCCAAAACATAAACTACCAAACCTTCATCTTTACAGATATATCTCCTTACAAAACTGTGGACCTTGGAATATGCCAGGACTGGCATTACAGTAGCAAATTAGCCCATTCTCAAAATATTTGTTTGGGGAGTTTGTCTAAATTCAACAATTAAATATAGTTTCCATGGGATCCATTTATGCAAGATTGTGATTCTTGCAATCTCTGGTTTAGACTCCTAATATTAATCTCTGGGATTAGTGTTGGTGAGGTGAATCTGATATTTCTACTTGGCTAAAGGTTCATTAGCAAAAGTGGCGGCTCGCATAGGGCTTGCTTCCGGGCAGTGAGGCGGGGCGCGGTAGGGGCAGGGTGGGGGCGTATTAAACTCGGACATACGACGGAAGGGAGCAAAGTTATAATTACTTTCCTCCGTTCCATTGTATGTCCGAAAATAGGGATCTATATTTTTGCAAAACACTCTTTTGCCGTCTATGTTTTCCCATGGAAGCCTTTAATGCACTTATACACAACCAACACTTCCCATGTCATTGATATCCTTTAGCTTTGTGTAACAAAGAGAAATTGATGATTCATAAAAGTGAGTTGAAGGTATATTCTTGACGTCATAGCATGATAGCTTGGCAAGCAGAGACAATGGGCACTTCATGCTGCCAGCAGAGTCGGACTACGACAAATAATAGGCCTGGGCTCCAAAATATTAGTGGTACGATTAGCAAACCAGAGAGACAAGAAAGTGGCCCACATTTGCAAACCAGGCCAGTTTTGAACTTGTAAAGACACGATGTGTGGGTATTTTGCAAGGAGTTCATTTGTGTTTCTTGCACGCAATGTTTGTGGTATCAGAATAATCAACAGCGAGATCAGCCTACCTGGCCATAAAACTGACCCAAAGACTGCTAAAAAAACACCCTCACTGCCTTGTCAGACCAGCTCATCTGCCACTGCCTGGTTGCCCTATAGACCAGTGACACCCTGTGTGTCAGCACCACATGCTTGAATGATATTCATCAGGTGTTCATTGGTCTCGCAAAAAAACTGATCGTCTTCCTAATCTGTGTGAGTCATAGCCCTTATTCCAGGAAATCCAGGCACATCTGTTCAGCTGTAAATTGCTTTTTAATACTTAGTTTGACCCTGAGCTTGCTCAGTGCAGGAGGGCAGAAACTATTCCTTTAGTGAAGTGTGTCACAATCTATAAATATCAATTTTAAAAAGCATTCAGCACCATTTAAGAAATTATTAGTTTCATAACAGCATAGAGCATTTTCTCTTGTCAATAAATGATAAAAATGCTATTTTTATATTTTGAAACGAAAACAACTTCTATTAAAGATGCACATTTGCTTCAGGCTTCAAAAATGTACTTCACTTAGACTAGATAAAAGAGACACACAGCACTCTTCCTCGTTAAAGACGTTACAGTACTGTACATACACAACAGCTACATGCAAGAGCCAATAATAAACTAGTCTTCCAAGCCCAAGTTTCTCCCTACCAGGGATGTAAAGAAAGTGGGTGGTCAGGAGAAATAAATGTAGAAACAAGCACCTGCAAAACCAAGTGTTCTGCCCTTGGCATGGCTGTGATTTATACTTTTTAAACAAATGTAAAAGACAAGTACAAAAGTTGTGAAGACATTAACAAAAAGTTTGCTGTGCTACGATCACTCTCTTCGCAGCTTTCAGGAACAGTCACATTTTAAAAATAGTTTTTTTATCAGATGTTTTGCAATTCTCTAGGCGGTAGCCAGATTCCCTAAATGGAGTTTATGATGTAAACCGGTGTAATACACTTGGGCGAACATGGAAAGCCATACATTTCTGAAAGGTAGACAAAAGTCTGAATTTAGTAAGGGGGCATTTTTGTTGGTTGCTCACGGATTTTCCATATAAATTTACTATTGAAATAAAAAACCAATGGAAATAAGTATGAACAAATAGAAAAAGTTTTCATCTGTCATTTTTCGTCCCGATGGCTAAATTTCAAAAAATTATATATTGTTATGTCAGGCAGACTTTTCTATTCACAGGGAAAAATAGTGTATATTTGTTGTTCAAAAATACCCAATACCCAGAGCTATCAACTGAGCTGCATCTTTTAATGATTTTTCATTCTGGACAGATCACACATCAATTATTATGGTCAAATCTAATTAATTAAAAAAGGGTATAAAGGCAACATAGAAAAGTTTGAAATCTGCCCCATATAATGTGTTTAGTAGGTTTTACAACACTAAATTTGGGGTTACTCATAATATCATGTGAATTAGAGAACATTTGGCAAGATATCTTCTTTCTTGCACACTACCTTACAATTGTAAGTCAAAAATGGAGAGAAATTCATTGGATAGCAAGAAGTATTCTGTTATTCTGCATTCTCATACTTCTACGATAACACACATCACTTGAGTGGGTGGCCCTATCACCCACAACAGGAAAGGCCCCCAAAGACAAGGAAACATTTAAACTACCCAATTTGGTGAAGTGGGAAGCTGTGGTATTTGGACCCTGGTTTGGCTGGCACCATAGAAACCTACCAACACCAATACATTTCTGGGAACTAGACACCCAGAAAAGTCAAGGGTAGTCAAGGGTAGTGTGACCGGTGTGGATTTAATTCCATTTTACCACTCAGAATGCCCCTCAAATGTCAAACCTGGGGTAAAATTGTGGATATTTCACCCTCTTTCTGAGTGAAAGTTCTGAAAGTTATGCAAAATCTCAAAATTCCTACCACCCTGTGTTCCCACACTTCACCTAATGGAAACAGTAACCCACTTGTGTGGGTGGGCCTATTTCTTGCAACAGGAAATGGTAAAATCTTTGGGGCATATCAGCAACAACCGGCGATAATTATCGCTAAGCGCACTTAGCGCTAGGATAGTTATCGCCGGCTAGCGTGGATTTTTATCGCTGAGATAGCTTGCTATTAGCAACGCTTATCTCAAAAGCGATAAAAATCCTAGCGCTAATTGCCAAACGTGAGATTATCGCTGGAAACCCAGCGATAATCTCACAAAGTTTGGCGTTAGCTTGATGATAGGGCCTCACATACTTAGCCATGATATCCACCTTCCATAGGATATCATGGCTAAGTCAGTCCTGAAGAAGGCGTAAGGAAAGTAGCGATAACAGGGTTAGCGACATTTCTCCAGTCATGTCAGGTCAAGAACGCCCACTTTGCATCTCATTAGAGATGCAAAGCTGGTCGTTAAGAATTCGTGCGCTAATGCAAGGTATCACGCGATAGCGTGACCTTGCTGATTAGGCGATAATTTTCTATCGCCGCCTTGTAGATATGCCCCTTTGGTGGGTGGGAAGGAGCAATTTCCCATGAGATGGAGTTTCACCATTCATCCCTGGTGGCTAGTGGTTTATGCAAAACAATCAAAGTATCCACGGGTCTAATAAGTCTGAGTCAGTCCCTAAAGCATAACTCGACCTAAATGACTGTCATACTGTTCTTAGAGAACATTCTTCAGAGACGGAACATCCTTTAAGGAGGACGGATTCCCATCACTCACCGAGGTGACATGCTTCATCATCTGGGATCTCCTCCTAGTAACACACTTTGCATATCTAGTTTGGGGAGCCAAACGAATTGAACATTCCTTGGAGTGTCTTAAGGAGATCAAAAAAGATCTCAATAAAGAGGTATCTGATGTCAACTCACCCCGAATTTGAATGCTAAGTCAAAGGACGTTCAAGCCAAAGTCCAGGTTAAGGACAAAAAAGTGAATAAGTCCCAATTTCAGTTCAATAAAGATAGAAAATGTTACAGATGCAATAATACTGGTCACTGGGCTAATGATAAATCCTGTCCTGCTTTTAATGCAGTCTGTACTTATTGTAAAAAAAGGGGCACTTTGCTATTGCCTGCAGGATCAAATCCTCTAGACAAAAGGTCAATGAAGTAGGGCATGATTTGTCTGCAGAGGTACATGACTTCAAGTGCGGCCGACTTATTGTACAAGTAGGAAGTGAAGGGCCGTTAGATCATATTCTGGTTGAAGTCCAAAAGACAAAGGTCTTGTTTGATTCTGGTGCAAAAATTACTATTGTTTCCACTAAATTTTTTGATGAAAAATTAAAAACTAAAGCTGATATTTGTCCCCTTGCATATGGTGGGGACCCTATTGAAATGCGTGGTTAATTCATCGGTCTAATAGAATATGAATATCACTTTACCTCAGGTAAGATCTATGTATCCACGAAAGGGGACAGTATCATAAGTTGGTGGCATCAGAACGATCTGGGTGTTATGTTAGATCCCAACAACAACCCTCCCATAATTCTAAAAAAAGAGAAGCTGTTAAGCTAGTAAACCATCACTCCCCTCTTCCAAAAGAATTTGATGGAGGATTACCCTCATGTTTTTGGTGACAAACTTGGTTGTTTGAAGGGTTACTGTCATAAAATAAAATTAGCTCCTGTGGTCTGGCGGCGGTGGAGAGGCAGAGCGGTGAGCGACAGCGGGCACTAGATCGCGACCTCCCAGGGCGCGGTGACTCTGGCCCCCCCCCCTCGGTGCGGGTTGGCTCCCGAGTGCGACTGGTGCAGGACCTCCAGAGCCAGATCCGACACACGCAGCGAGGCCTGGGCCTCACCCGAGCCGCCTGAGGAGGGACCATCGCCTTTGGACCCCACATACCGCCCCTGTGTGCACCAGCGGAACTGGCTCCGACAACGGAGGACAGCGCACAGCCTGGGGAGTTGAGGTTGCTGCTGGCGCTTCCCCTGCCCCACAGAGACAGCCTGCAGCCCGGTGAGTGGATGCACCTGGGGATGGCCCGACATTGGCCCTGAGACGCTCTCGTCAGTCCTGACACTACGCACTTTGCCACCGCAACTGTGGCCCCGGGGCTATCCCATGATTGCTGACGGAAGTTTGGGCCTTAGAGAGCTGCGCCAGCTACCGGAGCTTCTGCCTCTGCGGCGCCCGGGCCTGGACTATGCTAGCAGGCCTGCTGTGGCCCCCCGGGGACTATTGACCGCGACTTGCAAAGAGAGGAGACAGGACAACCTGGGGGTCGCGGGCCGCTTTGGGGGCTCTGTGCAAGAGTGACATATGGCCCTGGACCACTGATTGCTGAGCCGACCCTGGGACATCTTGTGGAGCAGTGGTCTTGGCCGCAGCGGGGACTGCGCCTACTGTTGGGGGGAGAGAAAATGGGCCGTACCTTTGGAGATCTGCGGCGCCCTGTCCTGATTAGTGGAGATCACACTTACTAGTAGCCTGGGACTGAGGGGGACCCTCCTTCTGCGCACCTCTCTTTTGTTGTAACGCGGAAAGCACAGGGGCATGTCCATGTACAAAAATTGCTGTCCAATCCTAATATGGCGGCGGCAGCGCATGCGAGTGTGACCCCCAAACCTCCTTCATCCCCAGAGGATGAACCGATCACAAAGGCGTTTTTGGAGTCGCTGTTTCGCACTCTCTGTGAAGACATTCAGTCAGTGAAGGCCAAGTTCGCTGCAGAGGTCAAAGAAATGAGGAGGGATGTGGATGTTATTGGAGAACGAGCTGCCGCCCTGGAGGAGAAAAGCGACGTTGGTGTTACGGAGACAGCAGCTCTCCAGCAGGAAGTCATCAGAATGCAGGACCAACATATGGACATCCAATCACACCTGGAGGACTTGGAAAACAGGTCCCGTAGACATAACATACGGATCCGGGGGGTGAAACCAGTGGATGATACCAAGGACTTGTTTGCTTTTACCAATCGTCTCTCCCGGCACATCCTTGGTGACTTCCGACGTTATCCTGGACAGAGCACACAGGGTTGGGCCACCAAGGGCCCCAATGCGCAGCCAGCAGACATATTGGTCTGTGTGCAGGGCTTCCGAATCAAGGAAGCCATCCTCACTAAAGCCCGGTCATTGCATCTCATCTCTTTCGACGGTCATTCCCCGGTGCTCTACCAGGACTTAGCTTTGATCACCCTGCAGCGCTGCTGGCAGTTCTGCCCTGTAAACGAGCACCTCCGGCAACTGGGGATCAGATCACTTACTCATGGGGTCACCCCTTCCGTCTCATCTTCCGTTATAATGGAAAACTCCACCAACTCCGTTCCCTGATTGATACATGTCGGATGCTGGACATTGCTCTACGGACTGACGACGACGACGCACATAGCTCAGGATCGGGGCTGGAGGCCTATCCGTCGGGATGGCAAAGACAGAGCAGGCAGAGACACCCTTGGACACCGCACCAGTCTGAAATCGTCAGGAGCCAGCGGGAGTCCATCAAGCTGTCTCGGAGGCCCTCGCGGGTGAGGGGCCCAGCACTAAGTGATGACCAGGGAGATATATGTCTGCTATTCCTGCTTTGGCCCAGATCCACGGCGCGCTCCCCCAGGGAGTATCGGTGGGCAGCGGGTGGAGGGGTGCTCTTCTTTTGGGCCACACCACGGAACCCCCTCTTTTCTCTGACCAGTCATCTCAGGATGGCGGACAATGTCAACTGACTTTTTGCAATCAAACTGTCCCCAACTGGTTGTTGTATTAGGGCCGAGGCCCAGGGAATCTTCAGGCCCTTTTTTTTCCCTTCCCTTTTATTTTCTCTTTTTGGTGAGGTCCCCTCATCCACTCTCCTCCTTTGCGCCCTGCATCTCAGCTCCCTAGAGGGGTGGACTATCTTTCCTTACGCCCACTGTTCCTGGTCTACACAATTGCCCGCGCTGTACTAAAGCCTCCACTTCCTGCTACACCTCATGCCACATAACCTAGTCCGTATCTTGACGTTTAATATGCGTGGCCTAAACAATCCCATTAAACGCAGGACAATCCTCCATTACCTGGAACACTCTAACGCCGATATATGTCTCCTTCAGGAGACGCACCTTCTCCCAAAGGACCACCATAGAATAAAGTCCCGTGCTTTCCCCACGCAAATGTTTTCTTCTAACTCTACTAAATCGGCTGGGGTTGCCATACTTGTGTCCTGCTCCTTTCAGGGTAGGGTGGTACAGAAAGTGGCAGAACTTAAGGGTCGGTTGCTCGTATATCATTTTCAGGTGGTGGGTGCTGCTTTCATCGCGGGCTCCATCTATGCTCCCAACGAGGGGCAAGAAACATTCTTCCACAATGCTCTTACTGAGGCGACGGCCAACTCGGAGAGGTGTCTACTACTAGGGGGGGGATTTGAATATGGTATTTGATAATATCCGTGACCGCTCCTGTCAGCGCTCAAGCCAGGTTGGCGCTCTTTCGTCGGCGACCTCAACACGTCTCCAGGATTTAGGTATAGTTGACATTTGGCACCATTTTCACCCTCACAGTTAAGCATACACCTTTTACTCGGGAGCCCACAAGACATACGCCAGATTAGATTATCTACTCGGCTCCACCCAGATGCAAACCCTTGCGTGTGACTCCGAGGACCGAACCGAGTATGCTGCTCTCCGCCTCTGTCATTCCTATTATGTCGGGGCGATAGATGTGGTCGCCTCCTCGCCCACAAGTTACGTGAAACTAGGCAATGACAGGGAGTGCAGGCTATCAATACCCCTGGGGGGGAGCTCACCACTGATGAGACTATCATAGCGGAAGCCTTTAGAGACTTTTATGCAACATTGTACTCGGGCGATACTCTAGATGCACAGCACTGTAGCGATTACTTGCAGACGGCATCGAAATCGCAGGCTGACTACCTCGATAGGGACACAGGCACGGAGGAGGTTATTGCAGCAATCTCCCGGCTTAAGCTCGGCAAGTCGCCAGGGCCGGACTGCTATACGGTAGCCTTCTATAAAACCTTTTGCGCGCAAGTGGCACCCATACTACCGGATTTGTTTAACACCTTCACAACTGATGGAGCTATACCAGAGGAGATGGTGGAGCCATCGATAGTAGTTATTCCGAAGCCCGGGAATGATAGGACACAATGCAGCGCGTACAGGCCGATTTCCCTGTTAAACGTCGACATCAAGTTGTACACCAGTATCCTTGCCACTCGGTTGGCGCCATGTATGACCCAACTGATAGAACCAGATCAAGCTGGTTTTATCCCGCAACGGCAAACGAGCGATAACACTAAAAGAATCCTCCACCTGATAGAGAAGGCGTCCCGCACTACAGGGGAGTATATGCTCTTGGCTATTGATGCCGAAAAAGCCTTCGACAGGGTCCATTGGCCCTATCTAGAGCAGGTCTTGATCCGATTTGGCTTTGGCGATAAACTGCGCTCTCGGATACTCAACTGTTACCGCCTACCCAAGGCAACTGTTTGGGTAAATGGTCAGACGTCTTCGCATTTCCCCAGAGGCAGAGGCACTAGGCAGGGCTGCCCCCTTTCACCCCTTCTATTTGCGCTCTATATGGAACCCCTGGCATTGAGGGTTCACAGTAATCCCCTTATTACAGGCATACGTTTTGGAGGCAACACTCATACCATCAGCCTCTACGCTGATGATATTTTGCTCTACCTTTCTAACCCGATCCCGGCAATGCGCGCTCTTTTCATAGAACTGTACTGCTTCGTGCAGGCTTCCGTCTTTAAGGTCAACATTGATAAATCACTTGCACTGGATATATCCCTTTCCGCTGGCACACTGGCCCATTTACAGGAGGAACATACTCTCCAGTGGTGAACCTCCTCGATCCCGTATCTGGGAATTCAGCTGGCATCCACTATCCTGGGCACCGTAGCTGTTACCTATGCCAGCCTCACTCCTCTGTTCGGAATTGGGAAAGTGGAAGCACCACACATTATCGTGGTTAGACAGAAGAGCGGCCATTAAAATGACCATTCTCCCCCAAATCCTGTACCTCTCCCAGACCCTTCCTCTTCGGCCCCCCTTGGGTTTGATTCAACAGACACAGGCTGAACTTGCGAACTTCATCTGGCAGGGCTGGAAGCCTCGGTTCAAACATGCGATGCGGTTCTCCCACCGGAACGGGGGGGGTGTCGGGATTCCGGACTTACAGCTTTATTTTAATGCTACACAGCTCCGCTACCTGGTGGAATGGTACCGCCTCTAGTCGGAGAAACACTGGCTGTTTCAGGATCAAGCGGTGGCAGCTATGCCCCTACAAGGTATCCCCTTTCTTCAGAAGAAAGATAGACCACCCAATTTATATGCCTCATATATCACGGGGACGATCATGGAGGCCTGGGACCACACTAGCATCGCCTATGAACTGACTTCCTTTTCCTCCCCGTTGATGCCCCTCTTTAATAATCCGGACTTCCACCCTGGCACTGATCCCAAGGTATTCGCTGCATGACGCTCCTCCGACTGTCGTTCTCTCGGTCACCTCTTTGATTTAGATGGGATTCTCTCCTTCCCGCCCCTTAAGACACACTATGGCATCCCTGAATCGGAACGTCTGCGGTACCTACAACTTAGGCACTGGGTGCTCCACCCGCAAATTAAACCCCGTGCCCACCGCTTGCTGACTCCATATGAAAAATGGCTTATTACCCGCCCCTCTGACAAAAAGCTTATTTCTGACCTATATAAGCAGCTGCTACTGAGCACCACTCACACTAACAACGCAGGTCGACTACGCTGGGAGCGGGAATTGGGACTGTCCCTTAGCCACAAAGAATGGGAAGGTATTTACCACAGAGCACGGCACTCGGCATACCACATAGGCCTCACAGAGACACTGACTAAAGTAGCCACCTACTGGTATTACACGTCAGAATGCTTGCACCACTTTGACGCACGACAAAGTACCCTGTGTTGGAGGGGTTGCGTGGAGGTGGGCACACTCACCCACCTTCTATGGAGCTGAGATCGCATCCAACCTTACTGGTCTCACATTCTAGATGAGGTGGACAACCACTTTGATACACAAGTCCCACAATTCCCTGCGTATGTCCTATTGGGCTTACCCAACCCTATCACATATCCCCTAAAATCTAGAAGGGGTCGGTTGATAGCGATCACACTGGGGGCAGCAACGCAGAATATTCTTGTGCACTGGCGTTCTATTCATCCACCAACACACTCCGGATGGCTGCAGAGGCTTTGGCGGGTACTGGGCATGGAAAAGCTCTCCCTCACTCTTGCGGGCAGAGGGTCTGAATTTCCGGAGCTCTGGTACCCTTTCTTGACACTACTCTCGGCCGAATTCAGAGAACTGACATGCCCTCGTTATCTCAGACTTCTCCGTCTTGCTGACACACAAGTCCCGCAAGCAAGACCCTCCCGCACCGTCAGGCGGGCGCGCTGACCCCTGGGGCATTCTTCTTCTTTCCCCCCTTTTTTTCTCTCTTTTCACTTGTTCATGGACGGGGGGGAGGCAGAGTGGGGTTTTTGGGATTGTTTCATGTCCTTTATCCCCACCCTTTGTTTCTCTTTGTAGACCCGCTCCAAGCATCTTACTTTTGTAATGTTCCTACTTGCGACACTTGATGTCCTTATTGCACTGTTTACAGGGAGCTGGGTGTTGCTTTGTTGTTTCTTTAAAACTAAGAAAAGATTTAAACCATAAAAGACTATTGGTGTGTGAAAGATCAGCTATCCTCCGATGAAGGCATGTTGTGGAGCGGTCACAGGTTAGTCCCTCCATTTGCTTTAAGAAAGGATCTGCTAGATCTAGCACATAATGCACATTTGGGCATCTCTAAAACAAAAGAGAGAGTGCGTTCTACATACTGGTGGCCTGGTATGGATCTTCAGGTTGAGCGTCTGGTTAGAGAATGTGTTCAATGTTCTCTTAGTGAAAAAAGTAAAAAAATC
Organism: Triturus cristatus; assembly: GCF_964204655.1. Taxonomy (NCBI): domain Eukaryota; kingdom Metazoa; phylum Chordata; class Amphibia; order Caudata; family Salamandridae; genus Triturus; species Triturus cristatus. The sequence goes on along the minus strand of NC_140589.1, from coordinate 318,211,423 downwards.
AGAACTCAACCGATGGAGACTAGGTCTCGCCCCACAGGCCCTAGGTAGGATATTGCTCTGGACATTTTGGGACCTGTACATGGTAATGGGCTTGATACATATGTCATTGTTGTAGTAGATCTTTACTCCAGGTGAGCTGAAATACGTTTTGTTAAAAATATTGATACTAAAACTGTTATGGATTTTCTCAAAAATTTGATCACAAGAGAAGGAATACCAGAAACTTTATTGACAGACAATGGTGTCCAACTTGTCTCTAAGGAGATGGAAGAATTGTTTCTTAATTGTGGTATTATTCAAAAGAAATGTGCTCTTTACCATCCAGAATCTAATTATAAATAAAGATTTAATAGGGTTATAAAAGAAACTATATCTTTAGCAAAGCAAAACTGTCGATTGGAAGGAGGAGGTCTCTAAGAGGGTTGGCGTTTATAGTTGTAGGCCTCACTCAACAACTGGTAAAAGTCCTTTTATTCTTTTTCGTAACAGACAGCCTGATACCTTTCTGGAACCACCGTGGGTTAATAAATTTCTTTCTGACTTAGTGTCCTGGAAGGAGACAGAGGATCAAAAGTGTTTAAACAGTAGAAACAATATGATGAGAGGCATGCTGTCAAGTCAACTAAGGTTGCTGTTGGTGACTTTGTAGTGATCAAGAAGCCTGAGTTCTGTGATTCTGGTTCTAAATTCTCAAACTCTTTGAAAGTTATTAAAGTGTTTCATAACGCTGTGAGAACCTCAGACCATAGGGTTTGGAATCTAGGAAGGGTTGCTGTATGCAGAGAGAAGGAAATTGGCCATTTGTGTAATAATAATCATAGTGTTTGTGACAAAAGTGACCCGGTGGTTCTGAAATATCAAAAAGGGAGACTCGTGCTCCTGCATATTTAGATGACTATGTTGCATAACTTTGTTGCTCCTTCATATTTAGATGACTATGTTGCATAGCTTTGTTGCTCATCTCCTTGTTTTTTTTTTACATAAAGGAGGGAGATGTGTTGTAATGTTATTTCATTCAATCTTCCTGTGTTTGACATGTATGTGTTCTAGAACTGTTCAAATGCTCTGACTCATTTGTGGAACCTGAGTGAGAGATTGCTGGAGAACCTAGCTAGAGGCGGTTGGGTGGCTGAGCTGTTCTACCTGTATAACTTGCAAATAAACTTCTATCTTGGATCATCACTTCCTGTATCCTCTTCATTCAAGATTTCACCCTTTAACAGAAGTTTTGCTGTGGTCTGGGCACCAAAGAAGTTGAGACCATACCTGTTTGGGGCTCACTTCGGGCTTCAGACAGCCCACAGGCCCCTCAGATGGTTCATGCACATGGGAAAGCATCCCAAAGTGTTGAGGTGGTCCGTCTACCTACAGGGATTGCACTTAAGGTGGAAAACTGTCCTTGGTCAGACCACGCCAATTCTGATGGTCTCTCCAGTTTTTTATGCCTTAGTGTTAGAAATCCCAGGAGGTTGGGTAGCTCAACCCACATTCAGCTGGGGGGAATACGAGTTAGACCTGTTAACACTCGGGTGGTCTCCTGCCAAATCTTTTGCCTTCCTCCCCTTATTTTTGCTGATCTTGTGTTTTCTGTCTTTTGGACTCTGGGCACTTTACCACTGCTATCCAGGGGTAAATGCATATGCTCGCTCCTTAAAACATGGCAACATTGGCTCCTATCTAATTGGCCTCATTCCTGTAAGTGCATAGTAAGGTGACACTACCTGTGCCCACAGCCTGTTCATTAAATGCTACAACTGAGTCTCTAGCACTGATTGTGCCACCCACTTAAGTAGCACTTTAAACATGTCTTAGACCATATCGACTTGGCAAAATTAACCTTTTGCCAGACCCAAACCTTCCTTTTTCATTCATATAAGTCACCCAAGGGGAAGCCCTGGACAGCCCAGAGAGCAGAGTGCAATGAATGTAAAAAGTAGGACATGTATGTTTAAGTTTAAACATGTCCTGGTATTGAAAATCTCTTACATTTGCTTTTTACTACTGCAAGGCCTACGTCTCTCAAAGAATAACATTGGAGTTACGTTATTACATTTAATAAACTGTAATTTCCAAATTGGAGCAGGAATCTTGTTTATGTTTGGTGTTTTTTGAACTATAATGAAAAATCCTAACTTATGCTGAAGTCAGTTTTTAATTTACAGTTTTGAAAATGGCTCTATTAGAAAGTTGCCATTTTACTGCCTTAACCATTAAGTACATGCAGTCTGTTTCTGGAACATATTACTCTGTGTAGTTGACAGTTGGGCTTTGTGTATTCCTCCTAGACAGACATACACAATAGGGAATTTAGATGTGCCTGGAAGGGCCCTCACTGACAGGACAGGAGGGAGGAGCTGGCCACAGCCTCACTTACACTTGAATAGGTTGTACCCTGCCTCCAGGCAAAGGGTTGCATACTCCCTTTAGTTAGTGTGGAACCAGACCCAGGAAGGGAGGGCACCTGTGCACTTCAAAGACTTGCCTCTAGAAGCTTCTCCCTACTTCAAAAGCACAGTTGGCATAAATATTGGACCTCAGACACCAACTCTTCAGTTCACTTTTGGACCTGTGGATACTCTGCAGGAAGAAGGGCAGCTGTGCTGCTAAAAGGACTCCCACTCTGCTGGACTGATGCTCTCTGGGTGAGAAGAACTGGACCTGCATCTCTTGAACCTAGAACCCTAGGGTGACTCCAGGGGATGGCTGGCTGGTCTTCTGATCTGAAGCCTCAGGGACACAGCCCGCTTTCAACAACCTTGCACCTGGACTCTACCATCTGTGAGGCTATCCTGCCAATTGGTGCCACCCCAGTTCTGGACCCTTGGAAGTGCCAGCCTCTGTGGATCCAGCAGAACTGACGCATTTCCTCTTCTGCACGGCGCAAGACTGAGCAGAACCAATGCATCGCAGCTGCTGTCTGAATCAGAACCGTCGCAACGACCGACATTGCTGCCGCAGCCTCTTCGGAACTGCCGCTGCATAACATGTCCATTATGCAGGCCCTCACATCCCTCTTCAACTGCAGCCTCGATGCTGACGCCGGACTATGCAATACAGCTTCACACCTCCTCAGAAACGCAGCATCACCTCAACTGTGCATCACATCCTTGATGCCGGACTATGCATTGCAAGTGCCCATTAAAGGGATTATCGACGCAGATGCATGACCTCACAACGCAACCTTGCGGGATCTCGGAACCGACTCATTGCTTTGACTACGCAAGGAATCTTTAATGCAGATCCTTGTAATGCTCCACTAACCAGGACTTAAGGTATTTCGTTGAGCGGGCCTAACTGGGTCCCTATAGGCAGCCTGCACTCCGTCACAGTCGGCCTGAACTTGGGACTTTGTTCCGGTCTGGCGCAACCAGATATCCATAGTTTGCGCTTTGTGCTTTTTGGCACTATTTTGACTAAAATCTTAAAATTTTAATATATTTGATGTTACTGATTGGATTTTTGTTGTTTTGGTCTTGTTTTCTTTATAAAAAAATACTCTATTTTTCTAACTTAGTGTGGGATAATTTTTTGTGTGGTGTTTTCACTTTATTACCATTTGAAGTGTTGCACAAATACTTTACACATTGCCCCTAAGTTAAGCCTGACTGCTCTGTGCCAAGCTACCAGAGGGTTGAGTGCAGGTTAATTTGGGGTTTGTTTCTGCCTTACCCTGAGAAGGATTGTGGTTACTACATGATCAGGGCTCACACCCCATTCAACAAACAACACAATTTCTTACAGTAACTACTTATAAAAAATAGTGTGTGAACCATCCCTCGAGCTTGTGACAAATTAGAGCTGGCAAAATTATTATATTGATCTGCATTTGAGCTTTGCTCATAGGACTGCCAGAGCCTTCCAAAGTAAAAATAACTTTTGGGGCTTGTCAATGTAGAGACATGGTAACAATACATTTCTGAATGTACTGCTTTCAAATACAAGGCACCCTACCTTGTGGGCTACAAGACCTACTTATGGGTGACTTAGTAATGTTTAAAAAGAACACATGTTTCCCTGTCAAAAGGGTTATTTTAGCAGGCGAGGATGCAGGTTTAAACTGCCTGAATCCATGTTTTTCTTTTCACACTAGTTGAGGGCACAATAAGTGCTGAAATCCATAGCTGATATATAACTGTCCATGCCATGGGTGTAGATTCTACACCATATACTATGGCCGTATAGGAGAGTCAAATATGCCAATCAGGGATTGGCATATTTAATGTTTTAGGGGTCAGAGGACGTACACTGAGAACTGGGCAGCAGCACCTCAGGGTGCAGAGTCTAAAAAGCAAAAAATAAAGTTCACCAAAAGAATGGGATGACCAAGTGGAAATGATTTACCTTGCTTTTTGCAGCTTTGTCATTGGCCTGTTTGTTTGATAAGTTCCTTTACATACTTTTGCACTCAACCCTCCCTAATGCGATTGGAGTCACTGTCCTCTTTAAAAGATTGTATTATGTCTTCTCAGTCCTGCATAAACTCTCTATTCTCTTCCTTTTGCAGTTTTCTATCCTGAGTGTTTCTGATTATATCTGAGTCCATAACAATACAAAGTTAACCCACTCAACTAGTTAAGGGCCTTTTTTTTAAAGATAAACCTTTTTATTGAAGTTTTGGTTATATATCTATCGTTAAATCATATTCAATGTCAGAAACAACAGGTGGAGTAGTGAAAGGGAAGAAAAAAAGGGAACAGAAAAGGCAGCTGAGAAAACAAAATGTAAATCATAATACACATGTGACAACTCAGGAAGGTGGTAAATCAGGAGATTCTGATATGGTTGTACATAAAGGAGCGGCAACATTCATTAGTCCATGCTCAGTTGAACGAGGTTGAACCCTTGAGTGACATCTAAGGCAACATCCCACTAGCAAGAGACAGCGGAGTCTGCAGCCATAGGGAGAACACAGCATCCTATTGGTGTAGGAAACACAGTTATATTGTTTAGGACTCTGAAGGAGCCAGGGTGCAGAAAAGGGGTCATGTAGGGGCATTGTCACTCGATAAGTCAGATTCAGAGAGGTGGCTGGCTGAAAGGTATGCTCTGAAGGGTTACCATATATCCTTGGATCTTGAAGTTGGTGGCTGCATTAAGATAAACATCTCATTATGGTCATTAGCTATACCAGCCTGTAGCTTTCATCAGTAGCAAGTAACTTCCCTGAGAACAGAGGAGTAGTGTTATGAAGAGAGAAGCCTTTGCTGTGGTCTGGGCAATTAGACCAAAATGGTTTGGGACGCTCTTCCTGGTTCAGGCAGACCACAGACCCCCTCAGATGGTTGATGGAGATGAGAGGGGTAAATGCCAAATTGTTGAGGTGGTTCATCTCCCGATAGGGAATAGACTCCAAGCTACTAGGGATCCTAATCTTCCTCCATACTATGGCCACTCTCCTCTTTCCTAAGAGGGGAGAGTTTGCAATAAGGTGGTGTATGCTCCGTGGGAAGTTGTTGAATTAATTGAGGAGTTGATATGAGGGATGCGTCCTGTAAGCTGCACGGTTATGTCCCCTATTAATTTTAGACGGTGAGCCAGTATGCATATTTCTGCTGCCATCCCAGCTTAAGTGCAGGAAGCAAGCATGATTCTACCTGTATCAGGTGCAACTGTAAGGGTATGTGGGGTCACTCCTATGTTGACACAGCGGCGTGATATATGCTCATTGTAATCAATCAATCAATCAAAGCATTTATATAGCGCACTACTCACCCAGAGGGTCTCAAGGCGCTGGGGGAGGGGGGTCCGCTACTGCTCGAACAGCCAGGTCTTGAGTTGCTTCCTGAAGGCGAGGTGGTCCTGGGTCAGGCGGAGGTGGGTCGGGAGGGAGTTCCATGTCTTGGCGGCGAGGTAGGAGAAGGACCGTCCCCCTGTGGTGGCTCTTCGGATGCGGGGGACGGCGGCGAGGGCGTGGCCGGTCGATCGAAGCTGGCGTTTGGGAGCGTAGAAGTTGAGGCGGCTGTTGAGGTATCCTGGGCCTTGGTTGTGTAGGGCTTTGTGTGCGTGGGTGAGGAGTCGGAAGGTGATTCTCTTGTTGACCGGGAGCCAGTGCACGTCTCTCAGGTGTCCGGAGATGTGGCTGCGACGGGAGATGTCCAGGATGAGTCGTGCTGAGGCGTTCTGGATCCGCTGGAGTCTCTTCTGGAGTTTGGCGGTGGTTCCGGCGTAGAGGGAGTTGCCGTAGTACAGACGGCTGGTGACGAGGGCCTGGGTGACCGTCTTCCTGGTCTCGGTGGGGATCCACCGGAAGATCTTACGTAGCATGCGCAGGATGTTGAAGCATGACTAGGAGACGGCGTTGACTTGTCTGGTCATGGAGAGGGAGGAGTCCAGGATGAAGCCCAGGTTGTGTGCGTGGTCTGTTGTAAGAACTTCAAGTGCAGTAATTTGTGCCTATAGTTCATGGAAATACGTTTGTCTTTATGCAGTGTAACGGCCAGCAGGCTTCCGTGAGGGGTTTTACAAAATCTGACTACCATCTGTATGTGCAGGTCTGTAATGTAATGCTAGGTGTCGAGTCTAGAGACCCATCTGGTAATGTCAGAGAAGGTGATAAGCTGTGTCAGTGGAGGAAAATCTGTTGGTTCCTCAGGGAACCCGAGGATTTTGTCTCTGGCAGTGTTACATAGCCTTGCATAAATGAAAACCTCCAATTCCATGGCAGAACCCCTAGAGCAGAATAACTCAAGAGAAAGTGCCTTGCCGTCTGTTCACAGGTGTTCAAATTCCATCTGAGACATTTTTTCCAAGGGTAGGGAAGTAAAGGAAGCTCTCGCCCACCCTATGGTGTAAACTTTTCCATGCCCAGCAGGTGGTGCCCAGCACCATGCCGTAATTTAATTGTACTGTCTGGAAAGGGGAGCGGTGGACTGTTTGACTGAGTCTGTGGCCCTGTGAACTGGGTATGCCAGGGGGTAAGGGGCTGTACTGTCAGTAAGTGGAAACAGTTCTGATTTCTACCAGAATAGCCTCCAAATCGGATGATCCCAAGGATCAACAGGAAGAGGTTGATCTTTGTATTTTTTTACAAAAAGTAAATTGTCGTCTGCATATATGGACAGATAGGTAGAGGTAGCTGCGTCTGAACTGTAGGCCTCTGTGCGCATGGTGATCCTGCAGCATTTGAGCCAGGCAATGGGCAATATATAGAGTAAAAGCGAGATGGGGAAGCCCTGCCTAGTGCCCCTGGTCAGGGGGAAAGGATTAGACGTTCGGTCATTTATGCATATCCATGCAGGTGTCTTTGAGTATAGAAGCTGTGTCATGGTGATTATACTATTCGGTATACCATACTGTCTTAGAATCTCGCATAAGAAGGGACATTCTGGGAATTCAAACACTTTGGGGCATATTTACAATAAGTGGCGCATCCCTGCATATCAGCAGGGATGCGCCAGTTATTGTGCGCCATAGCTCCGCCACCATGGATGCGCCGCATTTACAATGCGGCGCACCATGGGGCAAAAACGGCACAGATGCGTGACGCATCTGTGCCGTAAAAGTGGCGCATTGCTGGAGTTGCGTCGCAAGCGTGACGCAGCTCCAGCAATGCTCTGGGGGGCCCTATCTTGTGAAGGCTGCGTCAATCCTTACGCCTGCTTCAGGCAGGTGCAGAGTTTTGACACAGCATGGGCCTAAAAGTGACTGAGTGAAATCTTGTAGATTTCACTCAGCCACTTTTAGGAGGAGTTCCTGCGCCGGAACGCCCCCCCCGCGCAGGAACGCCTACATGTGGCGCAGGGCTTTACAACGTGACGCATCTCCCAGATGCGTCACGTTGTAAGTACCCCGCACCATGGCGCTGGATTTGCGCTGCCGCTGCGTCACAAAAGTGACGCAACCGCAGCGTAAATGAGGTGCAAGGAGCTTGTAAATCTGCCCCTTTATGTGCAATGGGGAGCGCAGCCACCACCTTAATTTCTGGACTGACTTGGTTGAGAACAGCAAACAGCGTGTACAAGTTTAGAGCGGTTGACCGGTGTGCGGCAAAGCCTGACTGTGCCGGAGCAATGATACGCTCCAGCGAAAGAGACATGTCTGGTGGCTATGACTTTGGTCAAGATTTTACATATCGCAATTAATATGAGAGCGCAGGAGATAGGATGCACATTTAGGGGGGGTTACCAGGTTTTAGAATGCTTTAAATAAGGACTTCACGCATGGATGAGGGAGCAGGGCCAGACTGGCCGTAGCGGGCACCGGGCAATCCCCCTGTGCGCCACACGGGTGGGGGCCGGTTTTGGGCCCCTGGGGGCCGATTTTGTTACAGGGCCGTTTTTGCAGCATAACAAAATCAAAATCGGCTGAAAACCGGCCCAGGCAAAGAGCTCGGCGGCACCCCCAACCCCCCGCAGGGGAGGGAGGGGGGCGGCCGAGGACTTTGCCAGGGCCGGTTTTGGTTCCCAGTCTGGCCCTGTGGGGGAGTACTGCTCCCTGGAGTTCCTCGGAATAGACTGCCGTGAGTTGTTGGGTTTTTCTGTGTTTGTAGGCCTTATAGAATTCTGCAGTAAGCCCATCAGTGCCTGGTTCTTTACCACCCGCTAGAAAGTCAATGGCCACAATCACTTTGCCTTGTTCTATATATAGAGACAAACTAACAACAGCAGTCCTCTAACCAGACCAGGGCAATATCGTTAAGGTATTATCTCGGGAGTGCACAGTGCTGGTGGAGTTCAAGTGGTGTAGTAGCTGACACATATTGTCAGTATGTCTTCATTGTCAGTAAGAACAGTGCACGCGCCACTCTCTATGCCTTCCACCCATCTCTTACGCTTTTCTATCCTGAGGAACCAAGCCAGTGTCCTGCACAGTCTATTGCCTTTGCCATATAACCTAATCAGTGTATATTTCCGCAGGTATGTAACCTCTCTGTCCGCTAGGTCTCTATATTGCTGTAGTAGGCAGCTCTGCTCATGCAGAGGAGTATGAGATCGTTGTGAAGTGATTTTGAATTACAATTCAGAGAGGTCAGACTCAATATGCGCCAGCTGATTGCAAATATCTTTAAGGACCCCGAGTGCTTAGCAAAGACCACCCCCGTAAAGAAGGCATTGAAGGACTCCCACAGAGTTGTGCATTTACTGACTTTGCCTATACTAATCTGAAAAAAATGGCTATGGAGTTCTGGAGCTCTTCTCTAAAAAGGGTATCTATCAAGGAATTAGCTGGAAACCGTTAGTGTGGACACACAAATCTAAAAGGTGTCATACTCAATGTTAAATGATAGGTGAGTGATCAGAGAATTTTTGAGGTAGGTTAACTATATCAGCCACCAAGTGGTAAATATCAGGAGAGGTTAACCCGTGACAAAGTCTCACAATGTATGAAGTAGAATGCGTGTCACCGACCAGAAGGGTGGAGGGAGCGCTACATATCTTTGAGGTTGAGGAGATCTATAATGTCATGTAGTGCCTGTGTATACTAAGTGCGACTAGAGCAATTGGGTCCCTAACAATCTAGCTGGGTGTCTGGGACCAGCTTCATTTAGCCCCCAGAACATAGTATCAATCCGGTGTTGTCGGAGTTTAGTGAAGATTGTCATGAAAAAGTCCAGGTCGCCAAGGTTGGGGGCATCGATATTAACCATTGCCACCCAACGGGGGTGTGGAGTGCCCAGAAATATAAGATAATGCCCCTATGGGTTTTCAAACTTTTGGTGCAGGGTGGGGGGATTGTGAGGGTGAATTAATATGTAGACCCCTCTAGCATAGTCACTGCATGTTGAAAAATATCCATGTGCGGCCCATTTAGGAACAAATGTGGTGTGGGTTCTGGGTGAAATATGGGGCTCATGTCGAAATCAATATTCACATTAGCTTGTCTAAGCAGGATAATACACTGTTGACTTTAGGGCAATCATTAGGCACCATATATTCCATGTGAGGAAGGTTATCAGCTTCTTAGGGTCAGACATGGTGCCAAAGGAAAAGAACATTTTTGAAAATGTGTACAACCCATGTATTGCATGTGTAGAGAGATTCAATATAAAAAGTCAACTCAATAAGCAAAACCACATGGAAAATTTCCCCTTCCACCTACCCCCTCATACACTGAATACCCCAGCTTTCAGTGCCATAACACCCCAAAACTCTCCAAATAGAAACACATTAGGATATGGGATGGAATAAAGTAAAAAAGTTGTCATCTGGTGGTCTATATTCTGGGGCATCACAGACTTCTGAGGTGAGCTGTGTACAGTGAATGGTAGGCCACCATTGAGTGAGTTGTTGGGTGGTCAGGTGGCAACATGAACCAGAGGGCCAAAAGTTAGAGTATTGACAAAGCAGGGAGCCACCCTCTATCCAGCATGAATGTGGGCATGAGGACTCCATGTAGAAAAATTACTTTCCGCTGATGTCAGTGGATGGTGCTGCAGCATTCTTTGTCTGAGGTGGCATTCTGATCCAGGTCTTGTGGACTCTAGTGTTGCGGAGTGCTCCCAGTGGAGCAGGCTGGCAATCGAGAGAGGGACTGCATCTCACAAAATGCCATCGCCTTGGCAGGAGTTTGATATATATGAGTCTTCTCTTTTAGGGTAATCTTGAGCCAGGCTGGGTACAACATAGCATATTTGATGTTGAGCCTTTGAAGTGCTTGTTTCGTCTCAGTGAATTTGTGGGTCACATCCTGGAACAGGGTTTTGAAGTCAGGGTAAATGGAGATGGAGAAACCCTGACGCTGTAGCAGTCCCCACTCCTGGGCCATGTGCAGGGCAATGTCATAATCTCTGTAGCATTTAATAATTCGGCGGGGAAGTGTGCAGGGTGGTGGATGGAAGCACAGGAAGTGTTGAGCACATTCCATCAAAAATAAAGCTGTAAAGTTATCTCAGCCAAAGAGATGAGTAGGGAGGGACTACACATAGGTATTCACCTTGCCTGTGTTGGTGAATTCAGCTACGCCTGTAATGTGAAGGTTATTACGCCTGGAGCACGCCTCAAGATCCTCATGTATTTCTGCAACAGTATCCAGCTGTTTCTCCATCCTCACATGTTTCATTCTAGTATTGATGGGATCGTCTTCAAGATCAGATATTTGGCGCAAGCCACCATCCAATCTTTCTGGTATGCGGTCCAACCATGCTGTCACCGAGCCAATCTTGGCATCAATGGACTGTATCTCGACTTTCAACTCCAAAACAATTGCGGTAGATGCATCAGGAGTCCGTGCTTCCACTCCACCATCTGCACCCTCTGCATCTATGGTGGACAGCTCCATTTGACTAGGTATGCGCGTAGTGTTAAATTTAAGTTTCTCCTGTTGGTGCTCCGCCTTGCCCCCATCGTGGGCTGGGGAATTGGAGTGCGTAAGTTAGGTTATGCGCCAGAGCAGGGGTCTCTTTAGGTGCCCTGCCCAATGGGGGATATGTCTATGGGAAAGCAAAAACGAGGCATCACCCAGGGTGTGTCCCAGCTGGGACAGGAGAAGAAAATGCTATAAGTACTGGACCAAAGTGTCCAGAGTGCCAGTGAATGGTATAGGAAAAAGACCGGGCCATAAGTACATGAAAACCCCACAGTGCAGTGTCACGGAAGGGGGAAGGATTGAGGTTTTGAGTGTCAGTGATGTTATGTGGAGACACGCAGACCATATGACAGAGCAGATGGAAAGAAGGATGGCCTCAGGCTCGCCAGCAGCCTTTGTAGCTGCCAGACCTCCTAGGTCCAACCGTTGGACTAGGCTGCATGTGCAGCCCGTAAGCTGCAAGATGCCTATGCACCTCAGTGCACTTCCCCAGGGGCACCACAGTCACCTCTTGATCCACCAATGGCTAATGTCACCAGGTGCCACATGATGCAGCCTGTTAACTCCAAGGATTATTCACACCTCACAGGGCTTCACGTTAAGCTGCTATCTTGGTTGCTCTTAAGGCCACACCCCCAACTAACAGTCCTTAACCGACGTCCATCTGGTGGCTATGCATCATTTAGCTTATGGAAAAGTTAAGTCAGTAAACCTGTTTCCCACCTTTCTCTTACTTGGATAGGACAAGAGTCCTAGGAGGTAGTTCTCACCAAATATGAGCTCCCAAATGTCTGTAGTTTTGAAACTACTTGCCAGTAGGATAATATCAGCAGACAAGCCCATACCAAATACAAGAACCTCACCTCTTCGGTCCTGCATCTTTCATAGTCCACAGAGGCTGTTGGGTACATTTTTTACAATTTCTTGGGAGTGAGGTATGTCCTCACTCCTAAAAGATTATAAAACCTCTTACAAAATTATGTTGCTGTAGTTTGAAACACACATTTCACGACACCCGGGTAGGGTTCAATAACCTTTTTTCCCATTCTTTATCTATAAAGTCTAGTCCCATACCCTGAGACCATGTGTAGTTTTTCAACTAATTCAGTTCTCCAATTAAGTCATTTTGTAATGGGTTGCAAAGTTATGTAATCACTTTCTATCAATTGTCAATCATTCGGATACTATGCAGTGAATGATTTCTTTCAGATTCACTCTAGCATGTATCATGCCTAACAAGTTTCCATAATTCAAAAAAAGACCTGGGGTACTCCAGGTGTTACCATTATCTCAGCAAATATTTTCAATTTTTCATATTCATATAGGTACCCCACAGTAATAATGTCATATTGTTCTCAGATTGCTGGTCTGTGCATCGTAGTCTACAATAGTGTTCTAAATTGGAATGGTAGGAGCGTACACTATTGTTTAATTGGTTTTGTGAGTATGGGCATTGCACCCAGGCTCACCTGCTCAGGCATCTCAGCAGAGCTTATACATCCTATTTATACATGTATTGCCTAGCCCATTCCATTCCAGGCATGTCAGCATGGCACCTGTCTGCCACTGAGTTTTACCTTCCAGTTAATAATATTAACACCCTGGAATACCCAGACTCCCCCTCAGTATTAGGCAGCATAGGTATTTTCAAATCGGTTCTGTGCCTTTCTTTGTTCCAAATCAGTGTTAATAGGAGCAAACCCAGCTCTTTTAAGGAATATCGTGTGGTAGATTTGTGAAGTTGTATAGTATCCGGGTAAGAATCTCTCTCTTTCCATCCATCCATTCTCCCTCACCCTTTTTTCCTCTCTCTCGCGTCTCTTTCTGATTGCTTTATCTATACCTTTCCTGTCTCACCCTCTCTTTCTCTCTCTCAAAGCCACCCCATGCCTGCTGAAATATTTAAACTTTGGGAGCTTGGGAAAGTGACAGAGGCACAAGGAGTGGCCTGGGCTTTCAAAATCAGCCTCCAGGGGCTCCAGCTCACCGGGGAAATGCCTGGTGGAATAAACTGCCTGCCCAGACATAAACTGGGCCATTTCAAACAACTAAAGCACAAGAAATATAAATCTTTATCCAGCTAAATCTATATTAGTGAGCATAGACCTACGATAGATCAAAAACAACACACCAGTGCTAATCTAATCTGTTACCGCATGGCTACAGCAGAAACCAATGTTTTGCATATGGGATATATGGGATCCACTTTCATCCATAGCAGGTCAATTGACGTGATTTTTTAAAAAACAGCGTTCTTGCAATTTTTAAGAAGATTTTAGTTGAATTATTCTCTTAGAACAACAATTAGCTATCTTATGAGGTGTCACTGGGTTGCACAACAAATCCCATTCAATTCCCTCACCTCACTAACATCTCCATAGTCAACTACAATTGATTGGAAAAGCAGGTCTTAAAACTAATTTTAAAATACACAGGTAATGCATTCCTTTGAGAAAAATGGCAATTTGGTAAGAAAAGCCCCAAAAGCTATTTTCACTGTAGAAGGGTTAGCTGTTCCATATGAAACCACTGGGAAACAATATCAAATGTAGTAATGTTATATGTGACTAGGAAACACCAACAGCAGCTACAAATCTAATCCTTGAAGTTTAAAAAATATTTATTACAATGGTGAAGTCAGATTTATAATAACTATTTTGGAAAAGTTACTTTTAGAAAGTTATCTTTTCCAGAAAAGCCTCTGGGGCCCATTGACATGAGCTACAAGTGTCACTATGGAGCTGAATAATCCTCTCGAGGAGGTGTGAACACTTTGGGTATGAGAAGGTGTTCTGTTCCCCCAGCAGGATGACCATCTATGTGCTGTCCATGAACACAATGAACTTCAAAGAGGCCTACCATGTCACAGGCATATGCTAGTTGACACCAGGCTAGGGCCCTTCTTTATCCTCCCAGACAGCCAGGCACCAATCCCAGTGTTCAAGGAACAGCCTCAGAACAGGTTTTCCTATTGGTCAGGGAGGAGCCACGAGTCACTAACACCCACAGGCTAATACCAGGCATAAATTTGGCACCCGTGGTCACCCTCTTTGGAACTCCAACAGACCCGTGGAAGACAGAAAAAGGAGTGAACCTGCTGTTGAGGCTTATGAGGAGACCTGAATGGCCAACCTTGCTCCCACATGTACTGAGGATGAAGAAGTGTACTCCAAAGTTCAGTTGGCTGGCAGTCTGTAAAGCTACAGGCTCACAACAAGCTACTAGAAGCCCTTTTCCTGAATAGACCAGATGACCAGTTCCAACTGGCGCTGCCCTAGACCCTCCTGGTGGCTATTTAAAAGTAGGACATGCAAAAGTAGGACATGCAAAAGCTTAATGTTAAGCATGCCCTTACAGTGAAAAAAGACCAAAAGCTATTTTTATTCTAGGAAGCCTGGCTGTTAGGAAAGCATTGAGATGCAATATTAAATGTAATAATGTTATCTCGAGCTAGAAAAAAGCAACAAAGTTCATTCTTGCACTTTTTGGAATACTTATTATTGACCAAATTCACTAGTGAAGGTATATTTGTCACCTCTTTGTGGGCCTTGTAGCCCATAAGTGAGGGTACATGGTATTTAAAAGTAGGACACCTAGAAAATTAAAATTAACATGTCCTTTCAATGTCTTTTCAATGGCTAGCATCCAAGGGCTATTTTCACTGCAAGTAGGCTATTTAGCCCATAGAGAAAAACAGAGAAGCACTAATAGTTTTGTTATCTCATGCTAGAGAGCAGCTAGAAAAATGTTCAAACTATTTCTTCATTATTCATTGAGTGCTGTATACATTTTGCAAAAAAGAAGCAGAGGACTCTGGGCAGGGTCCATGTTTAGTGGGAGGGTATTGTTTTGACTTATACTGGGTGCTCTCTTGTGTATGGACCAAGCTAAACCTCTCTGAAGAGCTGTAATTACATCAAAACATGTGTCAGGGGTTGCTTTTATTCATTCCAGGTTTTCTTGGATGATATTTTAACAATCCAAAGCTGTAATACTGTGCCTGGAGTGGTAAAAGGCTTTTTTTCAATACTGTGCCTATAGTGGTAAAAGGCTTTTTTCATGTTACCTGGTCAACATGGATGGCACTAGCTAATCCTATGCTTAACAACTTTGCTGTATAAATGGCAAAATATGTTGTCCCTTTCTGGCTCAGTGTGAATGGCACTGTTTAAATCATATGCTTAAATACTTAGCTAGAAAAACAGACATTTGAGGTGATCAAATTTAGAGGGTCGCTGGTGTTGTAGGGTGTTCTATATAGGAGCTACTCTCCACCTACACTCAGGAACTACCTAGAGTTTTCTGCTTCTTTTTGACATAATTTATACGGCACTCTAAGCCTGAAAAAGTATTGTTTTGGTATACAGATATATATATTTACCTCAATCTAGTCTTTATGGAACAAGAAAGAATTAAAATGGAAAGTATAGGAATTTTGATACACATAAGAATGGAGTTTTAATGAAAAAATCTTGTATTTAATTGAGGTAAAATTGTTATTTTATAAAAAGAAGAAAAAACGTATAAAAATATGCACTAGCACTTTAGTAAAGAGTACTGTAGCACGAAGAACTTTAACTAAACCGTATTCACGATTGAATCAAAATGTATCAAAAT
This sequence comes from Triturus cristatus, assembly GCF_964204655.1. Lineage (NCBI taxonomy): Eukaryota > Metazoa > Chordata > Amphibia > Caudata > Salamandridae > Triturus > Triturus cristatus. The sequence goes on along the minus strand of NC_140589.1, from coordinate 318,195,562 downwards.
ACATAGTAGGCGAACTTAGATTAAATATTGATAAATTAATAAGCATTTTGTAAACAGAAATTTTAACTGTATTTATTTACAATTTAAACTTGTAAAACAGTGATAATAAAACACTGTATGGCGGTTTAAAGAAATGCTGTTATTTATGCACTTGCATGAGGAGTTGTATGTAATGCAATGGTGAGAAAACACTCTAAGATGGCGCCCACTCTAATGTGAAAAATCGGCTGAGATATGCATTGGGTGTTGTCCTTTGTCTATGTCCATGCTTTATTAGACGTGTATTTAAAGTTTAACAAAATGGCAGTTCGCATCGTAAACAAGGCTGCATGTGACAGCCAAAACGCGTTGATGCCATCACGGGAAACATCCTTTACCACGCAACCATTACAACGCGGTATGGTTACATCGTGGTTTTAACAACGCAAGTCGTTACACCGACTTGCACTGGAGGGCGCTGTAGGATAAGGAATAGTGTGAATTACTTTCCAACACCTTCCCTACTGTACGTAGACTGGAGTTGGAATAGTAATTCACACTATTCCTATGTCCAGCGCCCTCCAACGTAAGTCGATGTAACGACTTGCGTTGTTCAAACTGCGATGTAACATACCGCGTTGTAATGGTACGCGTTGTTCCATCATACATCCTGCTATCACACAAATAAAAATTGAGTAAACTACCCCCCTTGGAGGGCTGGATTATTTCCAGGGAGAAAGAAAGTCGTGAATGAAATACGTGAAGACGCGGCGGGCATCTTGAGATCAGCACCTCCAGTGATCAGAAAGCACGCCAGTGAAACCATCAAGCGAAAGAGTACAGAGAAAAAGACAGGCGTGCCCCCTGCTTACCCACTGAAGTAGTCTACATAAGAATGGATTGAATTGCAAGGAACCGCAGGACTGGTTTCGGAGGACTCCGGTAATCGTTGAATTACTCAAGTGAATTCCGGTAAGGAGAGGGAGCAAGGTGTAAGTGGGAGCTGGGCAGAGTGCGAGACGAATCTTTCTTGAAAGAACACAAAGGGAAAGTGAAAGAGTCGACCACGAGCCAGGGGGAAATTTACCAACGATATAATTATGAGTGATGACGAATGTGCAGCAAGAGAGCTAGAAGCTCTTAAACTCTTTAATGAAACTGGAGCAGTACAAAATAATGAAAGAGGGGAAACATTACCGGCAACCAGCAATGAAATAGGGAAATTACTGCAAGAATATGAAAAACTGAAAAAACAGGAAATATCTCGTTTGGTGGGAGGTTGCATCGCTCAAGCAGTATATCCAAGTCAGCAGAGTCCCAAGGGAATTATGAGTGATGATAACACCGATGTATGAAAACCCACATACGTAGCTCTTACGAGAAAGGGCTGAGAATAGTGCCAACAGCTCCAACAACATGGTAAAAATACTTATTAAATATGGTGAGATAGAAAGACAAGAGGTAGTGATGAAAATTAAAGAATTAATTGCCATATTAGACAACAATACAGATCAAGCGAGAATAACTAAATTCAAAGGAGATCTTAAGATCAGACTCGAAAAATTCGAGAAAGGGATAAAAGACAGAAAAGCAACCAAATTTTTACGCAGCCATTTGGACTATGAGAGTGGGCGCATCTATACATTCGCTAAAAGATTTGACCCGGAAAGGTGAAAGAAAGTACAAAGTGGAAATGCTTTCCGCTAAGATAAATCGCAGAGTGAAATAAGCTCTGACATGGGGTCAGAAGTAGAGCAGGAAGAGCATACCAAGAGAGGTGTACCCAGTACAAGAATTAATTTGACGGAAGAGCTCTGTTTTTTACAAGTAGACCAGAAATTAGATCACCAAATAAGGAGAGGCCGGGGGAAAAGAGGAGGACGAGGAGCATGAGGAAGAGGAAACAGAGAAGAGGAGGGAAGGGATACCGAAGGAGCTGCAGGCGGAACAACAAACAGATCAATGCACTCCAATACGAAACAAGTATCCAAAAAATAGCTACCAACAACACAGTAAGTAATGTAAGCAATACGGCATTAACTGAGGATGAAAAATCGGTGCTAGAATTGGGCCTTTCGTATTGCTGTAGCAATTAATTTAATTATGTGGAATGTAGAATGGACCTATACAGATTTGTTCGGAAAATGAAATTGTCCAAACTACACAAAAACTTCAAAAGATCTTCACTGCAACCCCAGCCTCTAATATCCCTATCTGAACAAAATAATTTAACAACACAGGATATGCTGACTCTGGAAGAACTATGGGTGTTACAAAATGAAGAAAGTGTTCCTGTACCCCAAAACGTTGATAATCAAATTGAAATGGAGAATCCTAGTCCCTTCACTTTTCAAATGCAAAAAAGTGATTACACTCCTTTTTGGCCACGTTCACCATATAGCCCACAAATACCGAGTCACAATTTGGATGTCTTTTCTGAGAATGTAGCTATGGATTTGAAACGTCTGTATTACCAAATGGGAAAAATTAAAAAGATTTTGAATCCCACGGAAGCACAAATACAAAGAGTAATATCAAAACTAAAAAATGAGGCTGGGACACTGGTGAAACCCTCGGATAAGGGGGGTAATGTTGTACTTTCGGGCTGTGACCTATACTGTAAAGAAGCATTGAATCAATTGGATAACAGACAACGCTACAAAAAAGTGGAAAAAACATACTATGATACAGTAAAGGATCAATTTTATGATAGACTGGAAAGCTGGAAAGAACAAGACTTACTATGCTGGGATGAATTTAAATGTATAAAGCAGGAAAATCCCACTTTTATATGTTGCCAAAAGTGCACAAGGACACTGAAAATTCACCAGGGAGGCCAATTATTTCCTCCTGTGGTAGTTTATTTGAGAATGCTTCCAGAAATATCAAATATTTTCTGAATCCTATCACTAAGACTCTAACCTCTTATATTAAAGATTCAAAAGATTTTTTCTAAAGTATTAATGATGTACAATAGGGCAGTGATATGTTGTTATTAACGCTAGATATTACAATATTATATACTAGCATCAGACATGCAGACGGAATAAGGGCTACAGAGTACTTTCTGAAAACAAGACCAATGAGATTTGTACACCTGAATAGAATGATCATTGAAATGATGGAATGGGGTCTAACTAAGAATATTTTTATATTTGGAACAAACCTATACCAGCAGAAGCTAGGGACAGCCATGGACACCTGCTTCGCCCCCAGTTATGCCAATTTACATCTAGGGTGGTGGGAGGAGCAGGTGCTCCATGGTCCTGAACTGGAACAGTGAATGTCTAATGTATTGTTGTGGGTCAGGTTTATTGATGACGTATTTGTGCTGTGGTAGGGCACAGAGGAAAATATCAGTACAGTAGAACCTCTATTGATTTTCTAGATGTGCGAGACGCCGTCAGAGAGGATAGATTGGAAACCACTATATTCTGCAAGCCCACGGCAGGTAACACCATCTTGCATGCGGGGGAGTGCTCATCCTGCACCTCTCATCAGAAGCATACCCTTCGGAGAGTTTTTCAGGGTGAGAAGAACCTGCTGCAATTTGGAAGAATATTGGAAAATAGAAAGTGAAATGATCGCTTTCTCCAAAGAGGATATCCCGAGGAGGTGATTCAAAAAGCTTCAGATAAAGCTAGGAAGTCAGAGAGAGACAAGATACTTTTTGATCCATCAGGAACTCAAAAAAGGAAAGAACAAAAGGGAAATCCCAAATCCCATAGGCTTATAATAACTTTTAATACTAAACATAATGTAGTCCGAGCAATCTTGTAAAAACATTGGTACTTAATTAAAGGGGACCCGTTATTAGGTCCAGGAAGTACAAAACCTATTTTGCGACTGGCTAATCAATTAGCCAGTCGCAAAATAGGTTTGGCGACTCGCTATTAGGAACGGGCGTTCCCTTCCTAATAGCCACTCATGAGCCATGTAATAATGTTTTGCAACCACAATTGCGGTTGCAAAACACTCGCAAATTACCACCTACTTCAAGTATGTAGTAATGCGATCGCAAATGGGAAGGGGCCCCCAGGGGACTCCTTCCCTTTTGCAAATGCATGCAGAAATATTTTTAAGGGCAGGCAGTGGTCCCAGGGACCACTGCCTGCCCTTAAAAGATGAAATGAAAATGTTCCATTTTTATTTTTAGATCGAGCCTAGACAGCGCATGCGCTGTCGTAAGACCTATAGTAATTACAATATTGAGGGTAATTTGTCCTTCCTTTTGCCATTGGTTAATTCTGGCATTGCTGTTCTTATCTGGCTGATGGTTGAGTGGCGATCCGATATGTCATTTCCGTTTTCTGCCGAGGCAGCACCGACTAAGTACAGTTTACTTACGCTGTATTTGTTTATTATTTCCTTTGAGGACTGCCTATTTTATTTCATGGTAACGGTTTAGCCACAGCAGACGCTTCACAGCTTTGACGTACACCGGCGCTGCGTATTATGTAGAGCCACAGCACCCGCTTCGTTCGTGTGGGAGTAGGAAATACACAAAATAGGCTGTTTAGTAATTTATTGGTTTTTACAAAAGGCTTCCTCTTTAATTTTTTTTCTTAGGAATATTAGGTTTAGTTTTTGTAAAATGGACGCAATGTGGAAGAGTATGCGGACCGGTGCGCATTTCTCTATAATTTAAAACTGTAAACGTAATGAAATGAACATAAAACAAGTATTCCGTATAGTGTAAAGGATTGTGGGTGTTCATATATCGCACAAAGTAGTGGTTTGGTACCCGTATGTAAGAATTGCTTTTCATGGATGCTCTTCCTTAACGTTTTCGTAGTATCACTTCCGATTTCACTGGCAATCCCACTTCCGGGTCTACGTGCCTTCATCCAGTTCTGCTCCAGCTACACTCTATCAGCCGTTTAAAGAGAGCATTCATCCTTATCAGTACAATGAAATATGGGCAGATCCTATTAGTCCTGCTATGGGGGCTGGCTGTGAGATCTGGAGCTAACTTCATTGGGGGCAATGGGGACGTTGTAAGTAATTTTAAAATGAGGGTGGGCGGGAGGCGGGTGGCGGGCAACTGTGCTCCGCTGTGGCGTGTGCGTAGCGTGCCTGCTACGCCTACTTCGCGGACCACGAAGTAGGCAGCACTACGCACACTCCGCGGGCGGAGCAGAGCGGAGCGGAGCACTACACCCACGCTTACCGAAAGCTTTGCCGCTATTCACGATTGTTACAGCATACCTCTTGTGAAACTTGCAGCCACCCTCCTTTCCATGTCAGCTCCACGTCACCCTCCAGACAAACGTTAAGAAAGACGGCGGAGCAGCGATGAAAGAAGAAACAGAGCCAGGTAAACAGAGGCCGCTCCTTTCCTCATGCATGTTCACTGGTGGAGGGAGCCTAGTTCCTCCACTTCGGTTTTTTTAAATCCCCTCCTAACTCTTGTGCCCCCACCTTAATCCTGCCTGCAGTCAGAGCTGCACCCCTTGGATCGGTGGTGGAGATAGCTGCTCTCCCTCATGACACCGTTATCCTCCATCTCGGCCACCAATGTGCACTTTGTAATGTTGTCTTTTAAGAACAGCGTGTCCGGTTCATGTCTCTGCCATATATCACCAGCATATCTGCCACATAACCAGAGTTTTAAATGCAGACAGATACCAACACGAGTCCAAACGTTGACCTGTGTTTGTGACACATACACTGGCTCATCAAAACAGTTTGGGGTCAATTGCCAAATAACACACTTAAATGGGGGCATTATTGCAAAACTTTCATTAACAACAACGTATCGGTTCTGCTCATTGTGTATATCGGGCAGGAATGGCCATACTGAGTAATACCTGCGCTATTTCACTGTGTTTGGAACCCCCACTGAAAAGTCACTGTCCCTTTATAGGCACAGTAGCACAGCTGAATTGTCACTGTACTGTCCCTTTATGTGGCCAGAAGCTCAGCTGAAAAGTCCCGCTACTGTTAGATGCTATCTCTGGCGCAAAGTGCAGAGATATCCTATAATATGACTGTTACCCTCAGATATCCCTGCAATCAAGTTCAAGTACCTTCATTACAGTATCCATGACCAGCAGTCAACCGTTGTCTCCTTAAATGTGCAATCGCTGTCTAATAAATGCCATAGTGTATGTTAGCAAGTTTGAGTGCCATTGAATGATGTCAGCAGCTACTGGCTGTGTTTTTAACCCAGTTAAGGATGCAATTAGTTTCAATCACGCAATCCAACTAGTCGATGGCATTTGTCATTTTGTGTAGTTTCGGTGATTGTTGATGCATCTAACTTCAGGAGGTTGTATTGCACTAAATTATAGGGTGCGAGTGTAGTAGATATCGTAACAATTCAATCTTTAGTCTATTTGAAATCTTCCTTCGCATTTCATGCGACTCACTATATTATATTTACTTCTTTGTCCATGGTGACATTTGGAGATATTTTCATATTGTTTATCATTCTCTTTATCAAAGGATGCCATTTGTTTGCTATGTATATTTACTGTAGCATACAATATTCTCTTTATGTATGAGGGTCTCTTGTACCACGCTGTGCGCTGTTTGTGTGTGAGGTTCTACTGTATCACCCTGTCCTGTAACATTCTGTGTGCTGTTTTTGATTGTGGATGTTCTGTACCATGCTGTTTGTCTGTGATGGTCTCTTATATTATGCTGTATGCTGTTTGTGTGTGAGGGTTTGCTGTCATCTTTTTTCTGCGTGAGAATTTCTTGTACTACACTGGATGCTGTTTGCCTGTGGGGTTGTCCTGTACCATACTGTATGCTATTTGTGTATGTGGTTGTCCTGTACCAGACGGTATGGTGTTTTTGTGAGGCTGTCCTGTAATGTGCTGTGTGCTATTTGTCTGTGAGGGTCTCCTATGTCATGTGGTATGCTGTTTGTGAGTGAGGATCTACTGTACCATACACTATTCTCTTTGTGTATGAGTGTGTCTTATAGCATGTTGTGTGCTGTTTGTGTGTGAGGGTCTGCTCTATCACCCTGTCCTATAACATGCTGTATGTTGTTTCTGAGTGCAGATGTTCTGTACCATGCTGTATGCAGTTTCTCTGTGAGGGTCTCCTATATCATAATGCATGCTCTTTTTTGTGAGGGTTCGCAGTAACCCATTTTGTTTGAGCTATTGGCATTGTAAATAACAATGCCTTTTATTTATGTGTTAATTATCAAAACAGATAAATAAAAGGCATTGTCATTTACAATGCCAATAGCTTAAACTCTTGCAAATGCGAGACCTATTGCATTGCAATCATCCCTGGGAGGGCCAGCCATTCCCAATGGGGTCGCAAAATGCGAGTGAGTCATTAATATTAACCCCTTCAGTGCCCGCCCCTTTCCCCGCCCAGTGCCGGCCGTTGCATTAGCGGGCGGGGTCTATGACGAGCTGGACTCGTCATGGGCACAGCGCCACCGCGGCCCATGACGAGTCCAGCTCGTCATGGGCACTGAAGGGGTTAATGAGCCTCGCATTTTGCGACCCCATTGGGAATCGCAATCAGTGTCTCTGACGTTGTAGTACATAGTAAATTGTGACTCGCAATTTGTGACTTGCAATCGAGCGCTAATTGTGAGTCGCAATTTACTATGGTCGTACATCTGGCCCAAAGAGTAGCTGAGGAAGAGAGAGAGCTTTGAAGTTACAGTTTCTCCATACTTTTCTCCATCATGGGTCGGTATTTCACAAGGTGACAGTAATGGCATATCATGTAAACAGATACGTGTCAGCAATATTTATATTTCTCAGCATTAAAAGCTGTCAACAATATTTTACTTCGGCAGCAGTAAAAAAAAATGCAGTGTATTAGAACATAAATAACATTTTGCAAAGCAAATTGAATTACTGCAGACAGCTTTCATCTAAAGCAAATAAAAAAAAAACACCTACACAGATCTTTCTTTATATGTGACAATACCAGTGCCAAATTCAAATGCCACAGACAACAAAACTATGCTACATGATACGAGCAATAGAGTCAAGGGCTTATTAAGAGTCGCAGATTAAGGGCCTCGTTTAAAGTTTGGGACACTCCTTCACAAAGCTGGCTGTTGAAACGAGCACCGCGTTAGAAGTGCATTATAGTCAATGGCAAGACATATCCATCCGTAAACTCCAAATAAGGCCCTAAATTCAATCCATGCACAAACAGAGCAGAGATCAAGATTCTGAGTTGGTTGAGCATCATTGCATGTGGTCATTGCCACATGTGGTAATTACGGCACAGGCGCAATTTTCCCAGTGCACATTTCGTCATGAAAATACTTGTCCTAAAAACAAACAAAATGCGTTAGTAGTTACTGTAAACATCATTTTCAAATGTTATACCTCATTCTGAGGTATGAGGTGGAAATTACTTCATCTGGCCATTACCGTAACTTGTGGTAATGCACATTACTCTGAATGATGGCCTAGCTGGACTGAGAGGTTGCAAAAGACCCTGGGGCCTATTTACAAGCCCCTTGCGCCAAAAGTGATGCACCAGCGGTGCGTTTTGCTGCCCCATATTTCCAGGGACACATAAAGCCACTCTGCGTGGCTTTTTGTGTCCTTGTAAATAAGGAGCATTTTCACACAGCGCTTTGCATGATATTGACGTGCCAAGGGTGTTGCTGTGGGTGTTCCCATGTAACACCCATGGCTTCTGCTGCATTCCCAGATTTACAACCTTTTGTAAACCTGACAGTGCGTCAGAAGGCTACGCCTCACCAGGGGAAATTTCTCCTCATTTTTAGGTCTCGCTGAGCCAGCACATGCGCTGCTCTGCAAGACATTTAGTGTGCAGGCTTTTAAAAGTCCTACCACAAGCTTTTGGCTGGCATAGAGCGTGCGGTTACGCGCACAATGACGAGCAGAAGCTCCATATGGCTTTACTCTCTCATCATGGTGCGCACACACCACTCGCCAGCCTGCGTTTTTTTTAAATTTCCTTTTTGCGCGCGCGCGCACACAACTCCCGGTCGCGGCCGCACGTCTTGCTCGCGATCACTTTCGCACGCACCATTTGCTTGTTTTACTTTTAACTGCTTGTTCTGGTGTGTGGCAGGCACTATCAACCTTTTGGAGGTGTAAACTCACAACAGTCTGCCATGCGAGTGAGTAGCTGCCAATGCTTTGAATGCTCTTCGTCTGAGGTCACTCGCGCACAAGCTCCTCGCGGGGCCTTGACACTATAAAGGAATGTGTGTGTGTTATTGACGCGAGAAGGTATTTGTTTTCCCCTGACTAGAAATGCCAATGCTGCAATGGTGAGGTTTGCTTGGCTCGTAAAATTTTACGCAAAGATCTCCCCCGACTACACTTTAATGAATTTGCATAGACTGCGTGCTGCGTCTACAGCAGAGAATACTTGACATTAACACTATTAGGGTGTTTTTTAATTTACATTCCTACCCATCCGGAATCCACTCGGCGCCTGTGTCTGGAGTTCAGTGGTGAAGCTGCGCATTCACTTATAGTGTGTTGAATGGCACGTGATTTTTCTGAACACTAGCATAACTTTGTAGGCTACGCTTTGGTTGTTGAGTCTGGACGCTATTCATACTATAGATGCCTTTGGACTTTTCCTTGCCTGTTCTACGTTTTGCATGTGATTACAATGAGGCATTATGGGACTTGCAGTCCCTCTTGTTTCAACATGCTATTCATGGATCGGCACTTGAGATCATAAACACACATTATGTGTCACATTTCGAAAGTCTGGCATATGTTCTATTGACCTTAAGTTTCAATCGCGCCTACTTGTTTATATTTAACTCGGCATTGAGCAGCCATGCATTTTATTTCAATTACAAGTGTGCTTTACGGGCTTAGCCTTGAGCGGTTTCTATGCTAATTAAGGGATCAGCTGTACTTAATCCTATCTCCCTGACGCCTTATGTTTACGCAGCATGCTTCTTTTTTAAATGTTATACGAAATGGGTTTGCGCAATTTTTTAAGATATATGACAACAACAGCAGATGTTCTTATATAATGAAATAGATACATTTCCACTATAATTGTTAATTGTTTACATTGCATGTATATTTCAGTGGTCCGATGATGCACTTTGCAGTTAATGGATTTATTTTAAATGCACTATGCGTTTTTATAATTGTTTAGTTATTATCATGATCACTTATTTTACCGAATGTATTTCACGTGTATGTATTTTGCGTGCACTTTCTCTTAGTTTTAATCCGTGTGTATCTGTTTTCAAAAAATTGGAACCAAGATCTGTTTTCTATGTCTATGATAGTGACATAGAATAAATGTTCAAAGTAAATGGCGCTCACCAGATTGAACAAGCATTAGCATAGCCAATAGGTCTAACCTTTGGGACCTTATAAGTTTTTAACCATGCAACAGTTAATGTTGTTGCACCAAGGATATTGTGCTGCATAACTAAATACTTATAAGGTCCCAAAGGTGAGACCTATTGGCTATACCAATGCTTGTTTCCTTTTTCTATGTGTACCTCATTCTACAGCACACATATACAAAGAGGAAAACACTTGTGATTATTTTTGTGCAGGAAGCAATCTCCCCATAAACGCAGACACCATTGCACCATGGTAAAAGGGTGCATGGGCTGGCGCATGGCAGCCAATTGTGCACCAGCACAGAGGAAAGCACAGGAATGCGACATATCATTGTAAATATGATGCATTCCCTGTCCTTTGAAAGTGATTCAGTGCAGTGCAGCCAAATAGCTTGCGGTGCCACGCTGAGTCACTTTCTTGCACATAATGCTCCCTATTCAGAAGGCGCCTTTTGCCCTTGAAAACAATACAGCCGTACACAGGAAGATCAAAACAAGATGGTGAACATGTATTTATTTTCTTGTGCATGTATTTCTTTATATTCGCAAAACAATGCGTAAAATCTACAATTCTTACACAGTGGAAGTTGTCTTTATATATTAGTTCACATAATAACAGCACTCATTAACTTTGAGAGAGAATAGCAAGGGAGAGTCTTGGAGCCCAGAGGCTTTGGTATCCAGGTTACATTTCATGAAAATCTACAGGATTAAGAACCAAACATTTATTTTCGATCATTAAAGGGCAAATGCTCCCAAAATGTAACTCAAACTATCATTTGTGTTTTTTCACCAGGCTTATTACAGTTGATGCTTGAGCTGCTGCAGTGACTGGAATGGATAAAAAGTATTTAAGATTTAATAAAGCCAACAGAAGAAAGTCAGCCTTCTGAGAATTCGACTGCAATTTCTGGGATAGAGAGAATAAGATGTTAAGCTGAAATTCCTATTACAAAGGTTAAAATTAGATTCAATGGATTTCTGCCAATAATGAAAATCCTAGTAATGTTCAAGTTCCCTGTAAAATCAGTTTGCATCAGCTTTCATACAATAACTATAAAAAGTCTTCAAAAGGAAATGCCTCTTTTTGCACAATCACCCCCAAAGTTTTGGACTGATGCTGCTGGTTATTCGACTCTGAGAGTGCACTAAGCCCTGCTTATCAAAGCTCAGTGCCAGTCTTCTAACCCATCCCAAAATGCATGTGAAAATGGCTACCGCCAATTGGCATAAGCTGACTTATTTATAAGTCACTAGTATATGGTACGCAGGGCATATAAGACAGTGGGTCCCCCCAAGGACTTCAGCAGTGGTGATGCCACCCTGTGTGACAAAGTACAAAAGCATGCCAATGCAGCCTGGAAGAGCAGTTTTAAAACTGTTAGTTACACTTTTGCATTTAACCCAATGGCAAAGGCCCTACTTCCCTCAACAATATATATAAGCCTCCCCTTAAGAAGGCCTATGGTACCCTAAGGCAGGGAGCTGTTTTATTCTCAAGTTGGACATGTACTTTTAACATATCCTAACAGCAAACTTCCAAATTGTCATTTTTGCTGGGAAAAAGTTAGTAGCCCTATTAGCTAACACAGAGTTGCCAGCTGACTCTTAGTCCAGCTAACTTCTGAATGGGACTACTTAAATGGGTACTACTTAAAGGTGTCAAATTAATTGTGGCAATAAACCAGACTTGATGCCCAGGTCAAATTACATAAAGTTAAAAAAAAGCGATTGATGGGGTTCTTGAATCTTACCAGGTGCCACATTCCAATGCATCATTGTTTTGTACACCATGTCACCTCGGTTTGGACACATCTATATGCAAATATTTCTCGACCCTACTCCAATCGGAACAGTCCAGCCCATACAGCCATGCCAGGTCCTCCCTGAACTGAAGACAAGCAACACAAGACCGGTTTTGCCATAGCTATGGGCTTATTAGTCAGTTACCACTTGGTTGCTGTGGCATAGTGTACACCGGACCCACGTTTGGGCATACCTGCCCCACTTAGGGCAACAGCCTGAAGCATAAAAAAATGTGATGGATGGAATGCTTGAATTAACATCAGCCACTGGTAAATGCTCTAGCCACATCGTAATCCATTGTTATTTTGCAAAAAAAGTCTCCTTAGTTTGGACCCAGCTATAGCAAATTAGAAACGACCCTGCTCCACTTGGAACAGTACAGTCCGAACTGCCAAGCAAGGTTCTCCCTGGATCCAATGCCGGTTTTGCCTCTTTTTATGGGATTATAAGGCAGGTACAGCTTGGTTCTAGTGACACAGTGTCCACAGTGACACAGTGACACATATATGGGCACACTCGTCCCACTTAGGGCGACACACTAAAATATACAAAAAGTGAGGGATGAAATGCTTGAATTTATCTAAGCCATTGGAATTCGCTTGGGCTAAATTACCTGGCTGAAGAGCCCTAACTAGGGCAAAACCGATGCTAGGATGCTTGTGTTCCAGTTCAGGGAGGAGCTGGCCTGGCAGTTTGGGCTGGACTGTTTCTATTTGGAGAAGGGTCACGACTGATGTGCATATGGCTGGGTCTAAACTGAGGTTGCGTGATAGGCTAAAAACAATAGATTGTGATACGGCCAGAGTGATTGTAAGTGGCTCAGATTAATTCAAGCATTCCTTCCATCACCTTGTTTTTGCATTTCATGCCCTAAGTTCTCCAGGTGTGCCCAGACTTGGGTCCCAGGCACACTGTGACACTGGAACCAAGCTTTACGTGGTTGAAGAGCCCTAACTAGGGAAAAATCGGGCCTAGGTTGCTTGTGTTCCAGTTCAAGGAGAACCTGGCCTGGCAGTTCGGGCTAGACAGTTCCCATGAGGTGCAGGGTCAAGATTAATTTGCATATGCCTGGGTCTAAACTGAGGTGGCATGGTGGGCGAAAAATGATGGATTGGAATGCAGGGGATTTCCAGTGGCTGAGATTAATTCAAGCATTCCACCCACCACCTTGCTGTTTCTGCAAGTCAGATTTATTGTTACTTTTAAGGAAAGGCAAATTTTGTAAAGTTGCCACTCTGTAGCCCAGCTTGTCCAGACATTACATGATTGCTGGCTACCAGACAGCCTTCTGCCTTCCTGGGAAGTAGTGTGAATGATCCGAGGCTCTGCAACAATAGTAGCCTGCTACAGTGGGAGGTGTCATCTCCTCCTTGGAGGAAGCCATTCAGGGTGTTAGCCCAAAAGGCGAGCTTCAAATGTGAAGTGACCATTGGTGGACAAATGGCAATTACACTGCAGAAGAGCTGCCCCTTTATTCAGGTAGACAGGCTGGTTGGGGGAACAGAGAGGGGAGACCAGTGCCCAAACCGGTTTTCCTGTGGGCCTGTTGCCCACAGGTAGCTACACCTCAGCAGTGGGATACCAAGTTCCTAACATCCAAGGAAGTGCTCAGACATCTTGAAAGTGGGAAGAGTAATGCACTCTAGGATTGCTGGTTGCCACACTTACCCACAGGGCTAATGGGATCCTTGTAGCCCATTGTCTAGTGATTGCATCATCCCTTCAGTGCACTTTCTGGGTATAAATATGACTCCCCTGGCACTCTAAACCTCAGATCACTATGGAACTGAAGAAGGACTGAAGAAGTACTGCCTTGCTGACCTGGACCTGGCAAGAGTACTGCTTCATCTTCTGGACTGCACCTGCCACACGTTGGACTAGCAAAGAGGGGACTGTGCTTGTGGCTCCTGGAAAATTCACTCCGGAACCCCAGGCCAAAGAAGTGACCCAAATGGTCAGTCGCCTGACCCCCTTAAACCAGCCCCGTTGCCATCAAACCTGAAGCCAAGGTAGCCCAACACAACTCTTCCAAATTTTTCAAAAGGTTCCAAACTTAACGGTTACCAACTCTTATTTATTCCTTGGACTAAAAAGCTGAGATTTACGTTTTACTATATCTCAGAAACCCCATCCGGTGGATTTTGCTCATTTTAAGATTGCAAAACTATACCATATAATACACCATAATCCTCACAGTCCTAGAATATTTTTTGCTCACCATTTAGGGACAAATGTATCAACAATCCAAGCAATGCAACAAGCCACCTTGCTATGCTGCATGAAATGGAAAGGGTAGAAATGTGCCGTATTTAACATTGGTGGGGCATTGCTGCTCTCTGTCTGAACAAGTGCACAAACTTCTGCCTAGCACCTATGCAGCCACACTTGCACCACTGTGCAAGGGTGCCTGCATTGTAGACAGGATTGTTTTTGTGTGGGAAGTGGCTCCTTCGTGCACAAAAACAATCCTCAGAGGCATATTCTTCTTTCTCTGTGTGTTGAACAATGAAGCACACAGAGAAAGAAGAAACAATGAGGAGAAATAAACAAATATATCAGTAATGGTAAATCTGTGAATGCACCAGAATCCATGGGTGGATGCATGAGAACACCAACACAATACCTATGGAACGCTCCTCAGGGCAGAGTAACACAAGGCAGCGATTTGCGCTGCCATGCATTACTCCAGATTTATTAAGCCATGACGGTCCATGCAAGGTGGCCTTGCGTGGCTTGATAAATCTCTCTCAGGTCTTGCGTCGCCCTTGCGCCCCCTTGCGTGGTTCAAGGGTGAAGCAAAACCTTGATACATTTGCACCGAAGTCTCCTTTTCTGGTTGTTTTTCATCAGTACAGGCATAGGCATCAGTTTCAAACTCTGGAAGTGCAGTGAATACCATGTATGTGCCTTGTTTTGAAAAACTTTGATTATTGGCTATGTGTAAACATGTTGTATTAGCATTTTAATAGTGTTGCTTTCATGTGGAATTGGCAGTAAGCAAAATAACAAGACCAGGCCATGAAGTTGTAGATTACCAACCAGTGCACATTCTTACACATGGAATGGCTCCTCGGAATTGTAGATAGAGCCTGTATTCCTACATCAATAAAGAGACTGATGTTTAATACCTCAATGACCACTGGCAGAAGAAATTCAGGTGCAAAAACCAAATGTCTAAATCCAGGGATGTGTGAAGTATGCCTTTATGATTTGTGCCTGGTTTCCTGTTCACAAAATGTGCATGCGCACATGAGGAACATGTACAATTTGCACATGTTTCCTGACAAATACTGTTTTTTCTTAACCCTGCATGTGTGAAGGCACCACATTGTATGCATTATGGCCCAGATTTACTAACACTTTACGCCTGGTTTGTGTCACAAAACTGACGCAAACACAGTGTAAAGTATTGTGGAGAGATTTACTTTTCAAAGTAAATCATGCACAAATCACCACTTTACACAACTTTTTTCAAGGTGGCGAATCATGGGTGCTACATGGATGTTTCCACACAGCAACTAATTTGCTTTGTCATGATTTTAATCTGCAAACTTTAATAGGCAGGAATATTTTGCAGAAAATCACGCCTTCTCAAGGCAGCTGTAAAATAAAGTAACTTTTAAATTCTCCACATTTGCAGGTGTGCTGCACTGTACAGCACACATACAAAGTGGGAAAATTATTAAAACATAGTTTACATATGCTTGACAGAATGCACACACTGTTGCACTAAGGTGCAAGTGTGTGAGTCAGCTCATGGCCGCCTAAAGTGCGCCAGCACAGGGAGAGAGGAAAACAGAGTCATATCTTAGTACATATGGCACTTTTCTTTTTTTTATCAGACACTACTGTAATTTCCTGTTCTTCTTGCAGGCAGTAGGAAATATTAGTTCAGGCCCTCTTTGGTGTAAAGAACCTAAAATGTAGATTTTGAAAATCGTATTATATATAGTTTGCCATGAGATGCTGCCTGGCCTCTGATCATGAGACATGGACATTCAACAGAAAATTCATCTGACTCATCATTAGGCTAATTCCTAGGAGGTCCCAATCAAAAGCTCAATATCATCTTCTGATAAGCAATATCTCTTTCTCCCAACGTTTTGTCATACCCACCAATGCAATCACCCAGGGACAGAGCGACTTGCAGTGAAAATCTCCTGAAGGGGTGGAGCGACCAAGTACATATCAAATGCAGATGGTACGGGTCATACTCAGAGGTGAAATGTTTGGTGGTTTGGCTGGTTGATTCCTTGTGGGCAGAATCAAGTCTGATTTGCAGAAACCTGGTCCCTTGATATAGTGGTATGCCAGACAAAAAAGGATGTACTGGAACATAGATGAGTGAATGCCAGTGGCTGAGATGTTTGCAAGCATTCTGCCAATCAATTTTGTGCTTCACTATTGTTTCGTTTCCCTATCATGCTCAAATTGCAAATGGTATGCTAAGACACTGTTTGCTACAGTGATACGTTGTAGCTACGGCCATAGATCTTTTTTGGCCCTCACTTACCCACCCCTATGAAGACCACAATGCTGGCCGGGACTAGATGGTCCGGGCTGGTAAATGCAAAGGGGCTGGGGGGCTGACATGCCTGCTGGGGATGGAGTCCGGGCAGTCAGGGCCATAGTCACGGGGGCATTTGAGGGTCGGGCCAGTCCATAATAATCTTTGCCCCCCAAATGATCAAGTCAGGTGGCACAGTATATAGGTGCAGGAGCTCAGAATGTGATTGAGCAATAGAAATGCCTTTATTTTTTTATCTTGTTATATTTGTATGTGTTCCAAGTCTTGTTAAATGTAAGGCTATGTCTTCAGATAAATTGTTGTTTATTCTTTTAAGGTGGTGATGTTGTTTACTTTTCTCTCTTTGACTGCAAAGTGCAAGGATGTTGTAAAATGAACTATGTGACCATTTCAATGGGGTACACACAGGGTCACTGGAATTATTCTGCATGGAAGGCCTAAATTATTTGGTATTGTTGACTACATTATGTAGCAAGGAAACACAGCTCATGCGACTTAATGTGCGCCATTTTGTGACATTGTCACTTCATTATTTTGTCATTTTTTCATGTTAGCAGTGTCTGGGCAAAGGTTTCATTTCATTAGTACCAGTTCCACACCTAAATACAGCTGTAAGTAACTGAAAGGTGGTCAGCCAACCTTTGCAAAGCACCCCCCACTGCACAGCAGCATGTGTTGTGACATTTTGTGTGTGAATTTTGATCTGTTTGAGTTAGATAAAAAAATATTTTCATTTGCAGTCAGCAGATTATACTGCTAAGGATGGATTATGTTGCTAATGCGGTAAATTCATAACTATACAGAAAATGCAACGGACGCAGAATTATATAATTACAGTGGCCTTGAGTACAGGGAGCGTGAAAATAAATACTGTAGCTTGTCATTCTGTTTCTAATTCAAAAACAATTTAAATACCTGTAAGTGAACTGTGGAAATATTTCAACATTAACCAGCAGTTATAAAAGTACAAATTACACACATTGAGTGATGGAAACAAATAATTTATGGGGAATTTAAACCCATCCGTTAGCAATAGCATTTCAAACATTGATAAAGGCATCACGCCGAAACACGTCTGGTAGAATTGCTTTTAATAAATGCATTTCCCTTCCACGACTTTTGATGAAACTGCCTAAAACAACTAGACCATTTTTTAATTTTTTTTTAATTGGTAATATGTTTAGCCATGACTTGGATCTTAATTCTCCTGACTCATGGCTTTTATAGAAGCACCAGAGTCGAGCTGGCCATCTTCCAGATTATCTGTAATTATATCAAAATACAGACCATCTAGTCATGCAGCATTACTATTCCCAGCAGAGAACCTACATAATAGTAATCTCCCTCCCAATGAATACTGTTCCTCATTGTGAATGATCATGAATCATATCGCAGTACCATGCCCCATGTGCAATGCTCTGTTTACCCATAAATACCTTTATATGCATTATATTCGGAAGCAGACCTACAATTGACCCTAGGTTCAGATCAGATTCTTTGTCATCTCTAGTGATAGGAGTGTAGTGCATACACCCTTCACGGGGAGGCAATGCTGAATCATCAATTGCTTGAAACGCCTCACCCCACTGCCAGCTGATTTCCAAAAATGGGAAATAACTACTCTAACAGACGAAATAGCATTCCCAAAAGAGTTTTTGTATGCTCGCTTGGTTCTTTCTAATCGCTTTTATAAACTTTTTTTTTTATAGATGTACATATTTGCCACTTTAATTCCCACTTTGCTTAGCTGCAATTATCATCATCAGAGGATATGCGGTTGAGAGGTGGCAGCTTTTTTCATGAGTTGATATTTGTAAACCATGCTCCTCCATCAAATCTTGGTAGCTCTTCAGAAAGTCATGATGCCCAGGCTCTCCACTCTTAGGAACATTGCACAAATCTCTCATTTTAAATTCGAAATAAGCCAGTTCAATAAGTTGCTTGTACTTGCCAAAAATTGGTAGATGTTGCGACTACTCTTTTTAGAGGGCATAGACCTTGTGGGTCATTCAGAGTTCTGGAGCAAAATGCGGTGAAACTAAACCAGGCCGGATATGGCTAACCAAAAACCTCCAGAGAACCTAGGCTTTCAACAGAGTCTGAGAATAAGGAACTTATCATTATCACATAGTAAACAGTCAATGAAATGAGAATAAGTGGGCAACAGAATCCATCCAAGTAACATGGGTGGGAAACACCAGAAAGCCTGTAGTTATAGGGGTTCTATAAGTTGAAAACCTACGCAGGAGTACAGGAATTAACAATTCCGACTTGTTTAGTACACCTTAAACAAAATGGCAGGTGCCAGAGAGTGCCAGTTCACTCCTTTATCCACCAATGAATGCATTGGGGAGAAAAGGGCATTGGGTGTTTTTGATGCGCCCCCCTACTCAGTAGCGGCTAGCATTGCTCACTGGTGGGAGGAAGGGCGCAAGGGCACGTGGGGAATGGATTCCCAGGGGGTGTCGCGGGGAGAAAAAAAAAGAAATTAAACTTACATTTCCGCCAGCCGGGTCCCGCGTTTTCTCTACTCCTGCTCTCCTGCCCTCCTGCCTCCGACAGGAACAGGAAGTAGGCAGCCAGGCTCCCTCACCTAAGCCAATCACAACTCTGCAATGGCAGCGTTGTGATTGGTCGGGATGCCACTCAGCCAGGGGATTATGAGGAGGCCTTGTTCTTCATGCAGGCTGCATTGCAGCATGCATGGGGAAGGGCGGAGTGCGCATGACTGGTCTGGGTGGCTCCAGAGGGCCGACCATACAGTCTTTGCGCACTCAGGATTGGGCACACCACTCCTCCCCTGCCGTGCTCTCAGAGCAGTGTCAACCACCCTCCCATAACAAAACATAATAGGGTAATAGCTGAAAGTTATTATCATTTTATGTTTCTGCTTCTCACACTGTGAGAAAACAGTGGGGCGACACTCCCCCGCCGTAGAGGAGGAGCCGCCCCTGCCCCTACTACTAAGCCAGCAGCCCCTCCTACCACTAATATTGTCAAACAGTCCACTATACCTGTCTGCGCCTTTTATTGTTCTATGTTGTCTGATAACGTTCATCAACTGACCTCTGCCCAGACATTCGTCCAGGCCAAGGTCAACCACTGTCTAAGTACCAGATTGGACCCACTAGCTCCCAACTTTTCCCTTTGTTCACTACAGTCAAAGAGCACAGCAGAGAAACAAATAGAGGACCAGAAAGACACAATACCAGCAGCCACCAGGCTCCACCTATGGAATGAGGTGAATAATTTGGGGTACTACAGTGGACACTAGGCCCTTAAAAGAAGTGAAGAGGACTGTAGACTTCTCTATGGCAGAAGGTCATCAAACACTTAAATGATGCCCCCTCACAGATACATCACAGTGTAAGAGATCCCATGCCATCTTGAGGTGCCTGCACAACTGCGGACAAAGAATGTGTGCAGAGGTGGGGTTAAGGGCATACCACTACTAAGGACAATGCATTTAGAGATGCCGTGGCCTATTTATGACCCGGTTTGCGTTGTGTTTGCACCACGCAATGTGGTACATGCGTGACACAAACCGTAAGAGAGATTTATGATGCCACCAAGGCCAGTTTGCGTGGCCCTGAGCGACTCCATAAATCTGGAGTAAAGCAATGCAGCGCAAACCACTACGTTGCCTTCCTTTGTCCTGGAAATGCTTGCCATGGCAATGCATGGGTGTTCCCATGCAACTCATATGGATTTTGACGCATTCCCAGATTTACCAGGGGAGGCATAACGGGGAGAAATATCTTTATTTCTCCTCGTTACTTCCTCTTTGTTTGTGTGCTTCATTTTGTAGCACACACTGAAAGAGGAATATGCCTCTTAGGATTGTTTTTGTGCATGAAGGTACAGAAGCAATCATGTATGCAACTGAGGTACCCTTGCTTACCTGCTTTGGTGATAGGCTTCCAAAAGGGTGTCAGCGCAGGGGAAAAGGCAGGAATGCACGCTATTACCACATTCCTACGCTCTCCCTGTCACGCAGTGCAGCGTAGTGCAGTCTAGCAAGGTTACTTGCTGCTCTGCGCGACAAGTTCGTAAATCTACTCCTGTGCATTTAACCCTAGCAGGCGCAAACAAGTGGCAGGCGGCGTTGTGAATGATATTCCTATGCGCATGAAATGAAATTACCCATGGAGTATACATTATGCATGGCTTAACCTTGTTAGGTTGTTGTCACTTTGAAATGTATACAGAAGGGTGCACCTTGAGTATATTCTCACCCCTGGCGCTGCGTGAATGTTAGTTAACCCGTAAAGGAACCTCTTTCTGCTAGCAGGCAGTGATGATGACTAGTTTAGCGCCTAATCATTTAAAACCAAAGTCAAGGCTCGTACAATAGTATTTGAAACTAACCAAAGAATTGTCCCTGCAAGTGATATACACAAGCCTCTAGCTCTCAGGTGAAATGTGCACAAAGGTCGCATTAGTATAAAGTTGTTTGTTTAAAGCAATTATCTATTGATTTATTATAGAACACTCCCGGGGTTAAAAACCTGAAAGGAGAGATGTGCGGCGCTTCCTCTTAATACCTGTACAGGTTCCAAGCAGCATGATGCCCATGGCTATTTTAATATACATTGCTTGCACTCTTCACAGCTCTCTCCAGCTGACTGCACTGACGTCACCGGCACCGCTATCGACGGCTTCCTTTGTGCGGTGTGAATGAGCAAGGAAATTGATCCCAGTGGGGGCGGCTCACAATCAGCAGAGACCTGCTGCTCCGGCAGCTACGCGGATCTTCCTCCATGAATTAATGGGGCACTGGCTGAGAGCTCAACTCATCCGCCAAATATCAGCCCATTTTTTATTTCCCTTGCATGCCCTTTGCTGCGCATTGTTGTGTTGCCATTTAAAGGTGTGTGACCGCGATAAGGTGGGAGATTGGACATGTTCCAATGGAGCTTTCCTTTCTCTGTTTATGAAATTACAGATCAACGGAAGCCATTGATGGAAATTGCACACATGAAGAAATGATGAGACCCCTGTTTGCAGCAGCCAGCATGAAGGTCTCGTGAGAGACATGCTTGCTGCTGAAATATGTGACAATTAATTAGTAACATGTCTCATCGAACTAATGCATCCATTGCAATGATTTGTGTTGAACCTGAAGGTCGCAGGTTTGTGTCCTGCTAAGTTCACTCAGACTTCCATCCTTCTGAGGTGGACAGAATCAGCAACATTGCCATGGGCAACCATTAACAACTGCTGTCAGAGGCTGGAGACCAGACAAATGAAAGAAGGGGCTTTAAAAGTGTATTAGTAATTAACGTGCAGGTCATGGGTTTAAATCCCACTAAGGCTGACTAAGCCTTCCTTCCTTCCTTCTAAGGTCAGTAAGCACAGCGGAATCAAGACACCATTATGAATCAGGTGGAGCGGTATCCCCGGGTGGGATACAGCTTTGCTTGATCACACGGTGTTGCTGCACCTAAACTTTCTGAGTGCGGGAACACTGGGTTAGATTGGATTGGAAAATACATCTGATAAAATCCCATGCTGATTGGGCTGCAGCTGCAGCCTGGCACTGCCTGACTTCTTTCTGGGGTACAGAGGGGGGGATGAAATTCTGCCCCCAACTCTTCTTATAGGCATCCTCGTCACACACGGATTGCCTATTCCCAGTTACCACTTTCTCAGAGCAGGTAGAATATGGGAGCACTAATCTGCATCAGCACTTTAAATGGTAACAAAGAAGTGCAGGTACTCACCAAATTGAGTGGGGTATGGTTAAGGGTGTAGGCAAGAGGCAAACATTTAATGAAAGCCAGATTTTCTTGTTATCAGTGGGCTGTGATCTTTGAATGTGTTGGGGTGCACAATTCATCCTCATTCTCCCTAGGCCTGGGCTAAAATTCCGTTCCACTCGCGCAAATTGCCATAATTTGACATATTCGCGTTCCGCGGAGAGTGCGAAAATGTCAAAATTTCCGCACTCCGCATTTTACTGGAAATTTTTGCTTGCTCGCGCTGTAAAATAATACATTCTCGCGTGCGCGCGATTGCCTTACCTGAATCCCCGCGTTCGCCGACAAGTTTTCCCGATCCGGTCGCTTTCTCCACGAGATGTTGGATTGTTGGTAGCCATTTGCGCTGTCTCGCGACAATTCGCGCCCGCAGTAACGTCATTCATCGCGCGATCACGTCTTTCTTCTCGCGATCATGCACCGCGAGACAAGTGAAAACAAGATGGCTGCGCCCACGAGCAACCGCATGGGTAAGTTGGCGAGCCGCGACCACGCAGAAAATACCGCGAACGGGCGGGAAAAAAACGTCCGCATCTTCGCGATTTTTCCGCGTGTTTGCGGAGATTTTTAACATTTTCGCGATAATTTGCGAAAGTGAATTTCGCAAATTCCGTCCACCCCTAATTCTCCCCCTAAAAATATTTTGTAATAATCTTTAACATAACACAGGTTCTGAAAGGGAAGTTGTATAACATCCCAGGACTTTCATTATGTACCTCCTCAGAGTGCTGCAGTTACACCTGTCTCAAGAAAGTTTTGAAAACAATGGTGGCAAAAGGGGTGCATATTTCAGCATAATTTCATAAAAAATTGTTCAAAAAAGCCATCAGTAGTACTGGCAGTTCAGACTGCTGGTGTGTTGCTGAATGGAAGAAAAGATGACATGATATCTGCTACCAACATAGTACAGACTTTAATACAAACACACATTCGGAACATCAGTCACCTCTGTGGAACTGGAATCTGAGCTTCGACTTAGAACGTGACTGACAGTTTCTTTCATACATCTCTTATCGTAAATACATCATGCATTTGCATAGTAAATGAATATCGGCTAACGCATAACATTGCTATGAAAATTATTCTTATTATTATTATTATTATTATTATTATTATTATTATTAATAAAAGAGCTTATATAGCATGACAGCTACCTGCAGTGGGGTTTCCCGACACTTAAAGACTTATAGGGTAGAGTCAGAGGTCACTAACTCAGAACAGTCAAGTCTGCAACAGTTCCGAAAACAGGGCAATAAGGTACAGCATCTCAAAGTTTGCGGAGGTTGTGCCAAAGCTTTGAGCCCTGTTAAGCAAAGGGCCAACCTCCCATGCGAGTCCATTTGCCTCTTGGAACTGTGCATAAGGAAAGATCACTAGACCATAGTGCGCGGGTGGGTAAATAGGATCTCACAAGTCCACGGACATAGCGAGGGCCAATTCCTGATTAAGCTTGGTGCACAAAGCACAGGGCTTTAAATTGGATTTGCTTTTCCACGTTAAGCCATTGTGACAAAAGGTTATACTTTCTGCAAAAACAGCTAATCACGTGTCTACGAAATGCGTCTCGGGTGCACGTTATTGTTAGTTACGATTCCACATTATTGCTACACTACTGGTGTCCTTGGCTTATCTCATACTTAAAGTCTAGCTATTCTATATTCCCTACACATCTCCTGCCTGGTAAAGTCTAACCTCCCACCTATTCTGTTCCTCCATGCTACCATATGTACATATTTCGCAGATACGTATTCTTGCAATGCGGGTCTGTGACTTTCCATTTGTTCTATGCCTAATTATATTTCTCTATTCTACTGAAGCTCATATCTACTTTCCTCCCCAAGGGGTATAACACTCGAGGAATCACTGACCGAAATCCTGAGATGCAAATCAGGGTCCCCAAAGGATCCCTGCCCTCCCCAGCTTTTTAGATCATTGGCCCACTAGCTAAATCCGGCACTGAAGTACATCTGGAACACCTTGCTTAAACCCAGCAATTTTCCAGGCATCTTTTTACTACCTTTACTGAAAAACTGTAATACTGATCCAGCTGTGCTCAGCAATTTACGACCGATCTCCCTTTGGCAGGCACCTGCAAAAATGCTAGAGAAACTGGTGCAATGACAGCAAGCCAAGTTTATAGAGACGAACAGCCTCCTTCATGATTCTCAATCTGTATTCCGTTCGGGTTATAGCACTGAGGCAGCGTTGGTTGAGGTGGCTGAATCGGTGAGAATGACTGTTGATACTGGCGCTTCAGCCATGTTAGTCTTGTTAGATCTATCAGCAGTATCAACATTGTAGTACACTCAATCCTACTCGATAGACTAAATCAGCTGGGTATTAGGGGTGGCACTCTCCTGGATTCGGTCCTATCTTAAAGACCGCTCCCAACAGATCTTTCTCCGACCATTCGATCTGCATCAAAACCCTTACAGTGTGGAGCGCCTCAGGGCTCTGCTTTGAGTCCACTGCTCTTTGTTATCAACTTGATGCCACTCTCTACTCTCATTGCACCATGAGAAGGGAAAGTAGTTTCCTATGTGGATGATACTCAGTTGGTGTTCTCGTTCAAAGAACAATCCACGACTGACTTCTATAAATTCAAGGAGTGCCTGAAGGACATTTCTAGATGAATGAACAGTAATGGCCTGAAATTAAATGCAAACAAGACAGAGATCCTGTTTTTTTAGTCAGGCTCCTCCCCCCCAGCATGCCTCTAGTGGCCTGCAGTACTGGGCTCACAACCAGTCCCA
Source organism: Triturus cristatus (assembly GCF_964204655.1). Lineage (NCBI taxonomy): Eukaryota > Metazoa > Chordata > Amphibia > Caudata > Salamandridae > Triturus > Triturus cristatus. The sequence continues at coordinate 318,170,446 of NC_140589.1, read as the reverse complement.
GCGAAGACAGAAGAAATCTGGGCATCAAATGGAAAAAAGATCTATCCTTTACGGCTTAAGAATGTTAGATCTCTACAGCGTGCTTTGGGAAACTGAGAATCATGAGGAAATTTCTTTACTTACTGCTCGAGGATAGCCGCAGGATTAAAGTCCATGTGCTGATGACTTCTCAATTGGACTATATATCTGGGGCTGCCAGCCTACCTGATTTATAGACTACAGATGGTTCAGAACGTGGCGGCAAGACAAGTTTGACCTGTCCCTTTCCGCCATCATATTTCCCCACACTTAAGACAATTAGACTGGCTCCTGGTAGCTAAGAGGATAGAATTCAAGGCACTGACCTTGGCGTTCCGAGCCATCCGTGACATGGACCCAGGTTACCTCGGGCTTAGGCTTAGCCCCTATCATCAGGAAGGGGCTTTAAAATCTAACTACCAGCATCTGCTCTGTGTCCCGACATGGGAGAAGATCTTTTGCGGTCAGGACTGCTAGACTGTGGAACTCTCTGCCACCTCCTTTTCACCAGATAGAGTCGGAGCAAGAGTTCAGGAAGACCATAAAAACATGGCTCTTTAGTCAAGGGTAGCTCTACTCGTTGGCTAATCCTCTTCCGCAATCTCTGTGTAGCGTCAGCACACCTCTTTTTGAGGTAGCTATGCGCTCTATAAATGTTTATTGTATTGTCCTGTCTCCATCTGCACGCTTTTTATTCTGCAACCAAAGACAACTTAGGCTTGCATTTCTCCTTTAATACGTACATCTGAACACGTCTTTTTTCTGGTGCTTTCATTGACATGAGTGGACCTTCTTTTTATTCGACATTCATTACAACAGGGGTATGCTTCGTCTGCAGTCGATTCCAAGCATACCTCAAAGATTCTCCACGACTGTGTTGGAGATTGGGTTACAATTTGGTAGTGCTTGATCGTACATTATGATTATTCAGGGTTTCTATCCTCGTTTTGAGAACCATTTAGTTAAAGCAAGCCTTCCACTGCCAGTAGATTTTTACAAAAAGGTAATGGTTTAATGGTTTAATGGTTTAACGCTCTTAGAAATTCCTACGTGCAAGACTGGACTGCCCTTGTATTCCATCTGGCATTTATGTGTTAGGCTGGAGCTGTTGGCGGGCAGTTTTAAAAGCCTAGAGTGGCTGTTGGTGCCTTCAAAACAGGGAGAGAATGGAGTTAAGGGGTGGAGAGAGAGTGAGAGAGAGAGAGAGAGAGAGAGAGAGAGAGAGAGAGAGAGAGAGAGGGAGAAGAGAAGGACACAGAGAATGGCTGGATGGTAAGAGACGGAAAGAGTGAGAAGAGGAACGGAGCAGAGCAGGTTGCAGCATTTTTGCGAGGACTGCTTTTGGTTCCCCAGTCTAGCCCTGTCTAAATGGTCTACAGACGATTCATGATTGCTTGTTGGTCAGTAATCGCTTAATCAACCGGCTAGAGCACACACTTTATTTGCTGCTCCAATAACGAGAACTCTTCTTTTGCCTAACATTCCTTTTTCACTCTGGACAAAGAACCAGGTGGTTAGAGGTCACAATATTATATGTTTTTACCCCTGTCTGTTGCTTTAGAATTCTCAAGCTCAAAGACGTGTTTTCTAAAACGTACATTGTATGTGTACATAGGGTCAGACTGGCCTATTGGCAATCTGGCATGACCCGATGGGCTGGTCCAGCATGTCAGACTGTGGGCTGGATTATTTTGCTGTTTGTGGGCCCTTTTTAAGGCCTGGTTGGTATGTGTTTATTGTTGACCACTGATATTATCACAAATACTGCCTATAGTTACAGTGGCGTGACTAGGCCTTATGCCGCCTGTGGCGACCCCTGCGTTTGCCGCCCACAGCAGCCTGATTGAAGAGCGGGGGGTGGTGCTGGTGATTCATGCGGCCGCAATGGCCAAAGGTAAGAGAAGGGGGGTTAGTGGGGTGCTGACGATTCTTGCGACCATAACGGCTGCAGGTAAGAGCGGGGGAGGGGGGCCAGACACCGCCCCCAAAACTTGTGCCGTCTGGGGCGGTCTGCCCCCACCGGCTCCCCCCACAGCTACACCACCTTGTAGTTAGCATAAATTCAGCTATACAAAATGTTGTTTTAAGTGCCCCGATTTGCAAATATGAGCAACTTTTGTAGCTATCTAGAGGCCATTTTTAGTTTAGTGCTCAGGGCATATTTGCTGTCCCAGTCTGACCCTGCTTTTGTTGGCCACCCAATTTTGCTGACTAATGTACTTCTAGGCACTCGCATCTTTGACAGAAAATAGATATCTAGCCTAGGTGGCTCGTTGAGGTGATTTTGTTCTGCATCACATAGTTTCTCAAGGGAGGAGGCTGAGATTAAAACTTGAATCACTTCTTACCACAACGGACAGCCTAAACATGAGAATTCATTTTCTTCTCTACACCTGATATATTTGTGCAGATGTACTTAATGCTTAAAGCACATCCCATGAGAATCACAGGATATTCTGAGACTTCTGTGTTTAGCAAAAGTTTCTGGTGCTTTGGATTGTCCTAAATTATACTTACTAGAAGGAGCAGTGAGAATGATCATTTTTGTAAAATAGACAATTTACTATCAAGTACATAATTATGAAATGCTTAACTCACAATTGAGGGATACATTAGTTATAAGACTTTTCTATACTGCTCTTGAAGCATACTTTTTAAAGAGGCAGACTGAGACCCAAACCCTTCCATAATATGACTCTTCAAACAATTGAGCATGAGATAATTGTTACAACAAAAAACTGATGTAAACATGGTCAGTTAGGCTATACAATTTTCTGAAAACATTTTGATTCTGCTCATTGGCAAGAAACATGGAGGAGCAGAACTCAATTTGAAAGGTGTGTATTCCATCGACTAATCATGCTTCACCACATGATACGTTTGTGTGAAATTGGACAACGCACCTCATCTACCTGTTCTCCTAAGTCTGTCAACACCGTAAGTGCTTAAACTAGGTTAAATACCACTAAGGGGCCGATTCCGATTCCGGCCGCAAAACGAACCGACCAACACGGACCCGGGCCGAATACCGACCGACACGGACCAGCGCGTACGACCCGTGCAGTACGATGCAACGCGTCTGAATTACAACTGACACGTACGGAATACAAGCCGTACGACCGAGCCGTAGGGAAAATAGTGATCCGGCCGGAAAACTGACACGATATTCACCGACCGACACGAACACGGAATGAACCCGACCGACCCGTACCCGCGATGTACGATTAGCGCAGTACGATGCAATGCGTCTAAAACCAGACCGACTCGCATGGAGACCAAGCCGCACGACCGACACGCACAGACAACCCGGCACACAAGCAATAGAGACCGTCGCGAACAACGCGTACCAAACACAGAAGACAGGTGGAGAAGGCCGCACGAGACAACTGCAGCCTCCGTTTCCGTCACATGAACGTCTCCTTCATGCCTACAAAACACAAAGGAAAAAAGACAAAAAAAGGACCAAACAAGCAATGACAAAGCCAATAAATACCAAAACAAATAAACATGGGATAAAGACACACCCACAACTCCAACTATATAAAGGACTACAATCACTACCATCATTCCTTGCAAACAGGAGACATAGCCAGCAGCAAACACCAGTACAAAGCAACCACAGACACACTCACAACTCACCCATCACATAACTCACACACCATCAGCACCTCATTCAAAAGCACACACAAACACACTGCAAAACCAACACCAACCCACCATCACTTGCACCCTCACACACACATCCCTCACACACCACCACCCATCACCATGCCTCCAAAGAAGAATCCAAAGTACACAGATAGTGAGTTAGAAGTGCTGATAGACGAGATCATCAAAGTAGAGCCACATATGTTTGGTACATTGGTTCAAAGGACCCCCATCTCACAGAAAACCAAGATGTGGGTGAGGATTGTGGACAAGGTGAACGCACAAGCCCCAGCAAGGCGCACAAAGGACGACATCCAGAGCAGGTGGTATGACGTGCGCAGGAGGGTCAAGAAATTTATCGAAAAAGATCACACCCTGAGTCAGTGCACCGGCGGTGGCCCTCCTGCCAAACCAGTCTACTTCAGGACCTGGGAGGAGAAGGTGCGGGACATCCTACCACCAGAGAGCGTCCATGGCCTAACACACATCCCAGAGCCTGGTGAGTACACAAACAACATACCCAAGATTGTGTGGCAAGGGGACAGTGAAACCATGCACCCCAAGCAAAGCTACAATAATCAATAGATAATCAGCGCAAGATGTGTATGTCAGTCAGACACACACAATACCTGCCATCTCATAGTGACTGGGGACTGTGTCATGACATGCACCAACCTACAAACAAATAGAGCAAGCCAGTGGCACTAAGCCAAAAAGACCCTGCCAGACAGTTTGACACCACAAACACACCACCTCACAGTGCAGCTGACTGTCAGGAAGGAATAGTGGGGATGCAGGTGAAGTGAGTGTAGCCAAAAGCATGATGGGGCCTGTAGTCACAGATAATGCACACCCTCCTGATTGGCCCATTAAGACCTCTCTGAAACATGCCCACATCACAGGAGTGGAAAATGACTGACAAGATGGCTAACACTGGGTCCTGCTGTGGGGAGCACAAGGCCCTGCTAGGGCTTGTGTGCAAATCAGAAGCAGGACACCACTGACTGACATCTTGAAAGACAACTTGCACACCCTACAATGGAAGCACGTTTCATGGTGGGATGTCTGGCCGGGTAGGAAGGAGGACTGACAGCTCTGACCATACTTACCTGCATGTGGAGACACACACCCCCTCAACACAAACTCCACACAACTCACCGGGTACAATGCATTGACACACACCTCAGTGAAATATCAGCAAAACATACCCCATACTGGGTGCTGCTGTGTGAAGCACAGGGGCTCACTTGGGACTTGTAGCCAAACAAACACCAGGATTTCACAGTCAGCCATCTTGCCACTGCTGTCACACCCTCTCACAGGGAAGCAGAGTCAAGAGAGAGGAAGCATTGGCATGCTGGGAAGGGGGGATAGCCAAGAGTATGATGGGAGTCGCAGTCACAGACAACCTACACCCATCCACATGGCCCATCAAGATCAAACTGAACCATACTGGCCCCACAGGGAGTGGGAAGGGACTGACAAGATGTCTGACACTGGGCTCTGTTGTAGGGAGCACAAGGCCATGCTGGGAAATGGCTAACATCATACATCAGGACTACACTGTCAGCCATCTTGCCATTGCTGTCACACCCCCTCACAGGGAAGCAGAGTCAGGAGGGAGGAAGCATGGGAATGCTGGGAAGAGGGGTGTAGCGAAGAGTATGATGGGAGTCGCAGTCACAGACAACCTACACCCACCCACATGGCCCAGCAAGATCAAACTGAACCATACTCGCCTCACAGGGAGTGGGAAGGGACTGACAAGATGTCTGATGCTGGGCTCTGTTGTGGGGAGCACAAGGCCATGCTGGGAAATGGCCAACATCATACATCAGGACTACACAGTCAGCCATCTTGCCATTGCTGTCACACCCCCTCACAGGGAAGCAGAGTCAAGAGGGAGGAAGCTTGGGCATGCTGGGAAGGGGGGTGTAGCCAAATGTATGATGGGAGTCGCAGTCACAGACAACTTACACCCACCCACATGGCACAGCGAGATCAAACTGAACCATACTAGCCTCACAGGGAGTGGGAAGGGACTGACAAGATGTCTGACACTGGGCTCTGTCGTAGGGAGCACAAGGCCATGCTGGGAAATGGCCAACAACAACATCAAACTCTGTCTGTGACAAGCTGGGAAAAAGCAATGTACAGGCAGGCATCTGTTAGAAAAGTAGAAAATGTCATGTTTGTGAACAAACGATGCATGTAGAAACATAAATCACATTGTGTGTCTCTTCCAAACACAGGTGGTGCTGGGCACCCAGCACCAAATGACGAGGATACCCAGTCCCAGACTCTGGTGGACACTGAGCTCTCTGGTATGACTCTCTCACTGTCCTCTTCGGATGACGACGACCAACCTGGCCCCTCCAGTGTGAGCCATCATGCAGCACCAGCAGAATCAACATCTGCCCCCCTGTACCCACGCCTCCAGCATCTGGACACCGACAGGGCACCCCCGCCAACACGGACAGACCAAGGACAATCAACACCCACAGCACATGGACACAGGACCCCCCGGAAGCTACAGCCAACACCACCAGCAACACCACCCAAGGGGTCCCAGTGTCACCTTCACCTGTGCGTACCGCCGCTGGTCCTGCCCTTGTGGAGAGGGGTGCTGGGAGGGGTGGGAGGCACAGGGCATGCCTTGCAGAGGGGTCTGGACTGCATGATGACCCCCAACTGGCACGCATCTTAGATGCGTACCAGGATAGCACCGGAGGATTTGGCCAGGTAGTGGGGATCCTCAAGGACATGCAACACGAGCAGGTCACCCACAATGCCCGCATAGAGGCCAAGTGGGATGACATCACTGCGGTGCATCGGGACATACTACAATGCCTCCCCCAGATCAACACCAACCTGTCAACACCCCCCTGTGTGCCCACAACATCTGTCGCAACACCATCTGCCAGCGCCACAGGGAGGGAGGAGGACTCTGGCGGAGAGTCCCCTGCACCGCAGAGGCCTGCACATGGGGATACCCCCCCGGAAGAAGAGGGGTCGTCCGAAGAAGGACATGTGAGAGGCAGATGTCCCGGCACATCCCCCAGGGCCTCCAAACCTGTTCTGGACAATGTTCTTTGTGCACAACCCGTTAACCTTGTCCAATCGCACACAACTCGCCCACATGACATGGAGGGTTCATGTTGGGCCAATGTATCAGATGACTGTGGACTTTACTCTGGACATTTCATCTACCAGCACTTCCAACTCCAATGTGAACTTTGGATTCCCAAACCACTGTACATCACCCACCATCCTGTGCACTTCCCTCACACATGTTTGTAAATAAACTCACCAGTACACCATACTTGCCTCTGTTGTGATTCCAAATTGTCATGTTCAGGGAAATGTCAATCTGCTACACAACACAGTGCATGCCAAATACTTCAAAACTGTGACCAACGTAAGGTGAGTCATGGGGATGTGACACGTGTGAGAGAGACACACCCCTATGGCAACACAAAACATACTCACCATGGCCATGTTACTCATCACACACCATGATGTTGACCTGAAACACATTGGCATGCACAGACACAACACCAAGCCCTGTCAGTGGCAACAAGTCCACAGGTGAGGTAAGCAGATGTCGGAAGACAGACAATGCACATAACAAAGCGTAGCACAGGTTCATTACACATCAGCAATACGTTTATTCCACACTAGTTGCACGGTAATTCTACGTAACAGTGGACACACGCACCCAATGTGTTGGAGAATGGAAGTCCAGGGATGTGGGGTACATCAGTTGATGGGAATTGTCAGCTTCCACACTGGTGTTGGCTTCTGGGTGTTGGGTGTCGGTGTTGACCACACAACAGGCAAAGTACCCTGGGAAGGACAGACAAGATACAGTCAAAAGCACAGAAGAACAGGAGAGAAATGCAATACACATGCACAAAACATGTTGCAAAATACCTACACAAACACTAGTTAGCAGTACTACCCTATTGTGGAGTACACACCAGCTGAATGGACACATCACAGCAAGCATCCAGTCAAGTGGCACACAGACTCACTCAGAAAGCAACAGAGCTGGCTCAACACATTGCAGGCTACCTCCATACATTCACATAACAACCCTGGAAACTCACATTCAGGTGAAGAAGTTGTTGATGAGCTGGGAGCGGACGTCACCATCATCTTCATCATCACTGGCATCTTGGCCCAGGCCGGGATCCTCCACAGGTGCCGGAGGTTGGTCGTCGTCATCCTGGATGAGAGGCACCTCCTTCCGCACCGCCATGTTGTGTAGCATGCAGCAGACCAGTATTATTTTGCACACCTTTGCAGGCTCATATGGGAGGGCCCCTCCGGTCTTGTCCAGGCAGCGAAAGCGGCTTTTCAGGAGGCCGAATGTCCGCTCAATCACCCTCCTGCTCCGACCATGTGCCTCATTGTAGCGCATCTCGGCTGGTGTCACAGGGTTCCTCAGGGGTGTCAGCAATCACGGCATGTTGGGGTATCCGGAGTCACCTACACACACAAAAATGAACAAGTAGCTGAGTTTTGTAGGAGTGCGGAATACAACAGTGACAAACACACACAATGAGAAACAGTCAGTACACACCGACAAGCCGGGCACGCTGAGCTGGCATCTGTGACATCAGCGTTGCAATGCGCCTACTCCTCATAATGTAGGCATCGTGCGCAGAACCAGGGAACCGTCCACACACATGTGTGATCGACATGTCAGCAAGACAGACCACCAGGCATACCTGTTCCGGTATGCCTGCTCATGTGCCTGTGGTGGTATCAGGACAACCTGTGTCCAATCAATAGATCCGATGACGTTCGGCATCCTCCCCAGTGTATAAAAGGCATCCTTAATTTCAGGGAGTTCATCTGGGCTCGGGAACTTGATATACAGGTCGAGGAATTGCAACATCCCCTCCAAGACATCGCGTAGCACCCGACTAAACATCGTTTGCGACATACCACCAGCAGTAGCCACAGTGTACTGGAAGGTACCGGTAGCAAAGAAGTGCAGAGCTGCCATCACCTTCACCTCTGGGGTCAGTGTTGTAGGGTATGTTTCGCCAGGTAGCAGATGTGGCACCAACTACTCCGACCAAGTCCGCAATCAGTGGCCTAGTGAAGCGGTACCGTCTGATGCAGTCGTGTTCCTGCATGGTTGGAAGGTCTGGGAACGGACGATGGACAACTGGTGCCCTGCAGTACAGAGATGCACAAAGGAAGATTGTCAGTACATCCCCCCATGTGACCATGACCACGATCACTATCACATGATAGTTCATGACATTACACAATGTGCTGAGGTGTGTGCTCTTGGGCATGGACACATATGTCACCTACAAGACCACCACCTCACATCTCAATTCCACATGTCCTCATGAGTCCCATGTAGTGCAATGGGCCAATCATCTGGCTGTGTCACCCAACCTATGTGCCGCTGCAACGTTCTAAAAACACACCCCAGTGACAATTGAATCCTCATGTCTCCCAGGCATCACAGATCTTTGCCATGCAGAAACCCAGACTCCCTGTATTGCCATATCAACACAGCAATGGACATGGCGTAGCACGTACACACCACAAGGCAAACGTAAGTCCCACAGGTAGTGGCCACTGTTGTTCCTGCCGGCCCCACATGTACGTCTCTTAGACACACACCCCATCAAGGTTGATGCATATACCACATGGATGTGGAGACTGTCACCCAATGGTAACATATGATCAGACACATCAGAGACACAACATGCACACAGACTGTGTGTGAACATCAGTCTTGTGGCTACAGGTCTCACTGTGACGTACATGCCATCACCCCCAGAACTCAGGGTGTATGTGACATGTCCTAAACATATCCAACCTGACACTGTGGCCTTGACTCATGCCCATTACTGTCCAATTGCACATCACAGTGGTAATGTGCACACACACAAAGGAATCTGCCCCCATGTACACGTGACCAGCCTGGGAGTGGCTGCACAAAGTGCCAGCCAAAAAAACAGCTGTGGCCCCCCAAACACCCAGGGAATGCAGCCTTACATGCCATGGGACACTGTGTGGCCAATGCTATAGTGTGGTAGGTGTGTGCAGGTGTCCATGGTCAGTATATGTGTGTTGCATCCGTATAATAGTCACACTAATGAGGTCCGACGTGGGTGACAATGCGTACGCATTGCACGGGTTATGACCGAGCCGTGCGTACGCTTTGTCATTGAATGAAAAGAGGTCCGACGCAGGTGACAATGCGTACGCATTGCACGGGTCATGTGCGAGCCGTGCGTACGCTTTGTCATTGCATGCAATGAGGTCCGACTCGGGTGACAATGCATACGCATTGCACTGGTCATGTCCGAGCCGTGCGTACACTTTGTTATTGAATGCAATGCGGTCCGACGCGTGACATTCTTTACACAATGCCTGAGATCTGACATGTGATCTGTGTGCGCCCCTGAGATGTGTACCAATTGCTGGTCTGACTCGCAACATGTGGCTGGGGTATTCCAAACAAACACATGCAGCAGGGGACTCCAAATTTTGGGCCTCAGGAGTATGTATATCAAGTATGTCACACTTGCTTAGCCACCTGACTACTGTCCGGGGCCAAACACTGTTTCACTTAGTCCTGGTCAGTCATGCCCCCTCAAGGGCATTTAGAAACACTCTGTAATCCCACTCCTGTGTATGAAATTACAGGTTGTGCTTAGTGACATGTGCCCTCAGGTGTCTGCCTCTGTGTCATCGGGGTGTGGCTTGTTGCTACGTACAACTGGGGTGTCCATGATTCAGAGGGTCAGCATGACATCTACGATGTGACTGTGAGAGACAAGACCTGTGTGACATATAGGTGTGTGATCATCTGACAGCGCACAATGGTGTATGCAACTGTGTCCTTCATGCAGCTGGGTTACATGCATGGCAGACTGTGATGTGTTCATGTACAGAGATTTGTGTTTTCAGAGACTCATATGAATGATTTGCATGATGTGGGGTCTTCTGGGTCCTGGATATGTTGTTTGCATGGGATGGGAAAGTGCGCCGGTCATCTGCAGAGTTAGCTTTACCCCTGAGCTAGGATTGTGAGTCAGTGCATATTGTTGTTGTCTGGATGCCCTGCCCCTGTGACAGGAGACAGTGTTGACTGCCTTTCAGGGCCTCCCAGTGCCATGGCATTTAACTTGCTATGAGTGAGCCTGCATTGTGTTCAATGCACCCCATTGTGGCATTGCCCATCAGGACATGAGTACATCATAGTGTGTGTTGCTGGCATGCATTCCAAGCATGTGAAATGAGTCTCTGCCCATTCCTTCATCCGGACACCTGAACTGAGTCAGTAGCAAGAGATGTGTTGTGTGTATAGTGACATACTCCTACATGTTCACTTGCATGTACAACTAATGTGTGGGTGGTGCATGTTGGCACATTGGGGTGTTAGCATCCAACATGCAACGGACATCTGTGTGAAAGTCAAGGAGGGATATGTGTGCCATGGTTGATGTTGAGAATGACAATTGTCTCAGCCTAAACAGTGTTGGCACTTTGAGCTGTGTTCAGCTGATGATGCCAGGGCTTGCCCTGTGATGTGATGTACTCACTGTGGTGTGTGCAGTCGGTGCAGGTCACTGATGTAGTTCTGTTACTTCCTATTCCTATTTCCTCCCAGCATGTCTGCCCTACAGAGGACCAATCAGTCCGTGGCCTCCTCCCTGACAGCAGCAGTGTACCTCCACCAACAGTCCCGCACCCCTACTACCCCTGCACTACCCACGATTCCTAGCACCCTACCTGTCCCAAGCACCGAAACCCCCAAACCAAGGTCTAGATGTGCACACAGGCAAGCGCAGGGGACTGATTCTACACTCACAGGGGCTGGTTTGCTGACACACACACAGTCATCCACAACCACTCCACAGTCCTCCAAGACCTCTCCCTCCCAGCCCCCTTCCCTTGCCTCACCTGCAACCCCATCCCCCAGAAGCTCCTCCTCTGTGACCTTGGCCTCTTCCCCACCGACCCTGCAGATCCTGATTACAAGGGGAAGAGGAAGTCCCCACACACAGAAGGGAGTGCCCCTCATACCCTGACACCCTCCCCCAGGCGCAGTCAGACCGAGACGCCCACCCGCAAGTCCCCCCGGTGCCAGAAGAGCAAGACCCCCCGCCACCACGCAGCTCCAAGGCTAAGTCTTCATCCTCCATCCCCCAGGCCACCACTCCAGAGGTTCCCCCGCCACTCCCTTCCCCGGGTTCCTCCACACACAGATACACCATCCCCAAAATGCTAAGGCCATCCCCCCCTAGCACTTGCTCCTCCACACCTGGTCAGACAGTTGGTGCCACTGATGTGGGGACCGTGTCCCCCCCTGCCCTGCCGACCTCACCTGTCCCCGATTCCGCTCCCATTGATGTAGGCACTGCTTTGGAGTCCATGACCACCCCATCTGACTTGGGCACTGCAGTGGTCAGCCAATCCACTCCATCTGACCTGCCCACTGGAGTTGTGCCGGCACCCACCCCATATGATTTGTGCCCCACAGTTGTGACAGCACCCACCACTTCAGTCAGCTCCACTGCAGTTGCAAGTGTCTCGTCTGCATCCACCACCTCTTCACTGCCTCCTTCTGCTGCTCCCTGATCCTGTCCCTGCGGTGCCTGGCCTGCCCCCATGTATGCCCCTCGAAGGGGATGACCCCGGTCCTTAGCAATGCAGTCAAGCAAGGTGTGACAGTTGTCACTCTAGTTCACTCCTTGGCATTTGGACATGGACTGGCCATTGGCCTTTTGTTTGCACAGACGTTTAGATTTTCATATACTGAATTTGTCACTCTTGTTCACTCCTAGGCATTTGGACATGGACTGGCCATTGGCCTTTTGTTAGAACAGACGTTCCACTTTTAATATGCTGAATAAAGCTTTTTTCTTTATCCCTGTGAACTTGATTTAGCTGTACATTATGTTGATGTTGTTTTACATGCCCGTGCACCTGTAATGCTTGGTTTACAATGTTGAATACTGATTTGTTGATGTGAGGTACTCACTGTGGTCCATGAGATATGTATCCTATTCTGGTGGGTATCCATGTCATCCTTTGCAGCTACCTGGGTGTGTCAGGATCAACTATTTGTGGACATCTCTCTGTGAGCATTTAATTGGCATGGTCACATCTGTAGCTTGCACCCCTGCACATATGATGTGCTTCCCATTGTCCAATTTGTCACTTCCACATACTTTGTGCTCATCAACACTGGACCTACAGGTGTGGGCATCATTGTAATAGGAGCAACTGTGGCCTCTGTGCAACTTGCTAGACATATGTTTTTGGTATGTGAAGATGACTTAGGGGAGACTCACGTACCCAGGCTGTTGTGACCAGAGCCTTCATTGTGTGGTAAATGATGGCTGACTGACCAAGTGTTCTGCAGACATGAGTGGGACTTGCGGTGAATATGTTTGGCACAGCTGGGCTCCCACAGGAGTTGTGTCCCCTCAAGTTAGTGGGTTGTCCAGTGACATGGCCTGGGCCCATGGTGTGTGTTGTATGAGCATGTGTGTGTGTCCACATCCCTGTTCATACACAGTGTTCCCTTGATATGTTCCTGTTGTTGATGCTTGCTGAGTGGTACTGGGTTCATCCCACTACTTTTCCAATGGGCTAAAAGATGTGTGGGTGCAGGACACACTGCTGTTAATTGGTGTATCATCATTGGGATTTGTCAGTTCTGAGTGGAGATGATGTTGTAAAACACAGATGGGACACAGCCAGGGTTCCTCAAGGCACTTGTTTGTTCGCAATATCATGTAGTTGTGCCTAGGTGGTAGTTTTCAGTGATTGAGACATTTGCATGTGTGTGTGACTGCTCCCACTTGTTGGGTTCACGGCTGCGATGCTGGCAGGTGTCAGCATGTGTGCCTTGTGTTTCTCCTTGCCATCTGCATTGTCCTGGGACTGTGGCAGGGATTCTGAAGGTTACATGAGCTTTGAGGTCATGGCCATGTACCACATACTGTGCAGTATGTATGTCTGTCATTCCCCAGGTTTGTAAACTGTCCTTGTGTGATGTGTCTGTGCACCTTAGTTCATCCCAACATTCCTGTGTTTGTCATGGGTGCATGTGCAATGTCACCTGTCCATGTGGGCTTCACAGATACACATTGTTGCAGTTCAGGGTGTGTGGTGTTGAGGGTGGACTGATGTGAATGTTTGCATGGATGGTCCCCTAGCTCCCGTTTGTCCATGGATGAGGGGCCATGCTGAGTGATTTGTGTTTGTGTAAGTATGATGTATGTTTGTGGCACAGGACACATGTCTGGGTTTCCCAGTTTGTACGACATCTGCCTTTGTCATCACAGTGGAGGTGTCATGCATGCTTGTGTCACCCCACTGTCTGGACCCTGGGTGTAGTGGTGTTGTGTGTCAGTCTCTTGCTGTGTTAGTTGGTGTTCATTCCAGCTTGTGTCACATGGGTATGTTGTGCTCCCTCTCATCTCCCAATGCCTGATTGCCCACTGAGGGTGTCCCAGTGATGGTTTACTTTTGTATGGCGCTGTGTCCACATCTGTGTCACTGTGTCCGATGTGCAGTGTGAGTTTGCCTGTTTGTGTTTGTGCATCTGCACCAGTGCATTGGTATTGCTGTTGTGGGCCTTTGTCTGGATGCTGTTTCTGTGATTTTGCATGCTGTCCCTGTGAGTCATTTCACATCATTGTGCACATTCATCCTGGTTGTTGGGTGCCATTGCTGGCATGGAATGTGAGTTTGTGAGCTGACACCTACAGTGTACACATGTTGTTTTGATTGGTGTGTCTATTTTCGAGATGTGTGCATGCTTGGTGATGGTCACTTCTGCTGTTATGTCATTTTACGCTGTAAGCATTGTCAGTCCCCATGTGTGGTGCTTGTCTGCACATGGCCGAGAGTGTTATGTTTTCACAGCACTGTTAGCCTCACCACATCTCTGTGTGTTTAGGACACAACCACTAGTTTGCCCCAGACGTGTTTGATGTGTTGGGGGCAGGGATCATACATGCAGTTTGTTATTTGCAGCTTTGACGATGATGACACTTACCTTTTGGTCACTGTGATGATGGGGGTTTGGTCCCCATCACCACAATGCTCCACATCTGCTGCATTTTGTGAGCCCCCACTTAACCTCTGTTCTACACAGTGAGGGAGTGTTCTTTTTACATTGCCACAGTGCTATGGTGATGCTTGCCTTGTGTATGTCGCACTCATGTGTTGGTCACACATGTGCTGTTACTTACATTTTATGCTCATAGCCATAATCACTGTTGTGGGCATTTGTCACAGACTACACACTGTTGTCATGATGTTGTGGGGGATGTATTTTGCGGACATACCTGATGTTGGAGTATGCTGGATGTGTTGCGCATCACCCATCCTATGGCTGGGGGTGGCAGGGGTGCTGGGCAACAGGTCCCCTAAGGGTGGGGGTGGCAGGGGTGTTGGGCAACATAAGCCCTATGGCTGGGGGTGGCAGGGGTGATGGGCAACATAAGCCCTATGGCTGGGGGTGGCAGGGTTGATGGGGAACAGGTCCCCTGTGAGTGGGGGTGGCAGAGGTGATGGGCAACATCAGCCCTATGGCTGGGGGTGGCAGGAGTGATGGGCAACAGGTTCCCTGTGAGTGGGGGTGGCAGGGGTGCTGGGCAACAGGTCCCCTATGGGTGGGGGTGGTAGGGGTGATGGGCAACAGGTCCCCTGTGAGTGGGGGTGGCAGGGGTGCTGGGCAACAGGTCCCCTATGGGTGGGGGTGGCAGAGGTGATGGGCAACATAAGCCCTATGGCTGGGGGTGGCAGGGGTGATGGGCAACATACACCCTATGGCTGGGGGTGGCAGAGGTGATGGGCAACAGGTCCCCTGTGAGTGGGGGTGGCAGGGGTGATGGGCAACAGGTCCCCTGTGAGTGGGGGTGGCAAGGGTGCTGGGCAACATCAGCCCTATGGCTTGGGGTGGCAGGGGTGATGGGCAACATAAGCCCTATGGCTGGTGAGGCAGGGGTGATGGGCAAAATAAGCACTATGGGTGGGGGTGGCAGGGGTGATGGGCAACATCAGCCCTATGGCTGGCGGTGGCAGGGGTGATGGGCAACATAAGCACTATGGGTGGGGGTGACAGGGGTGATGGGCAACATAAGCACTATGGGTGGGGGTGGCAGGGGTGGTGGGCAACATCAGCCCTATGGCTGGGGGTGGCAGGGGTGATGTGCAACCAGTCCCCTGTGAGTGGGGGTGGTAGGGGTGATGGGCAACAGGTCTCCTGTGAGTGGGGGTGGCAGTAGTGATGGGCAACAGATCTACTATGGATGGGGGTGTTTGTGGTGCTGGCCATGCAACCCCTATGGTGGGCTGTTGTTAGTGGCCACGACGTGGATCCCCTGTGTGTGTGTGCCATTTTGCGGGTACGTGTCGTTTGTTTGTGTTGTAGGTGTCTGACTTACCGCCTGCGCCGTCGGCGTTGGTCACTGGTCCGGTCATAGATGTAGAGTACTGGTATGACCTGCGCGATGGGATTCATGATGTGTTTGTGTCATACACGCTGCTTGTTGCTCCGTCTCGTACCCGCTGCAAGCTGCTCCGTCTCATAGCCGTGTTTTGATTTGTGGCGCGAATCGTAGCTGATATGCTTGTTTTCCGGATGCTGTGACGTCCCATGCGTGATGACCCGTCCGACGCGTAGGAAGTACGCATCGTACTTGTCATGCCGGAAACTGCTATGGATACTGCTTCCGTGCGACTCGGTTCATCTTTAGGAGTTACGGCTCGGACAGAGAATGGGGCTTGATTCACAGCCTACGTGTCGGTCGTGTTTTTGGCAGTTATGCACATTGTACTTACTCGACAGGACGGACCGGCTCCGGGTACGTGTCGGTCGCACGATAAGGCTACGGACAGCTGTCCGACCTGCCATCGGAATCGGCCCCTCAGTGCTTTTTAGGCAACAGCATGTAAAGTTTGTCACAAAAGAGTTGTGCTGTGGATCTCTCTCAAAGAAAGGGGAAGATATTGTCAGAGAAATGTCATGTTATTTTAAAGAGGAGGGAGATGTCATGGACAGAGACCTCCCAGGTCCACGTCTAGGATACCATACACCACTTCTGGTGAGGGATGAGAAAAGACAGGAAGCAGGGAGAAAAACAGGACCCTTGAGAGCAGAGGAGAGCATGGACAGCATAGGGAGACAAGCTTCCTCAGACGTAGAGGAACAAATGTGAGAGAAAGGCATTAGGATGATGAAGAATAGTTGCCTTGCAAATACCTGGCTCTGTGTCTTCTGTCATAATGCAAGCAAAAATAGAACACATATACACATTAGCATAAATAAATCTGGACTGGCTAATGGTTAGAAGAAGATTTATTTCGGAAGTAAGGTAGCTTGATCCTTTTTGAGGCAAGATCCACCCATGCCTCATTTGCATTACAATTGTTCTACTTTGAGGGGAGCACATCCAGATTAAGGGCCAGACTTAGAGTTTGAGAGACATGTGCCCTCCTTATTACAAGAGCCATATGATATAATGCACATGTAATAAGACAGACTGGATATCCATCAGGGTTGTGACGGAGTAACCCATCCGCTAAACTCTAAATCAGGCTTTAAGTTTTTAGGCTAGATTTTATTCTGCAAAAATATGAATCAATAATCTATTGGGCCAGTAGGATAACATTTGAATCATATGTACTTAAGTTGTAGTGTATGCTTACCAAGTATTGATGAGATTTACAGCTGCAAAAATGTGCTTACACTGGAAAGATTACAGGTGCGAATGCTTTTCACAATAAACAATTTTCCCAATTGTCTTTGATTGATCCGAGACACCTAGTTTCCAGACATGCTGACAAAGAAGCCTGCCGGGGCTTGGGTAGAGGCCTAGGTGATGCAGTCTAAAGAAGGATACAGAGTGGTTTTGTGCAAGTGTTTTTCACCAGGGATAGACACTGACCGGACAAACTTGTACACATTCACAAACACACAAAAAAACACACACCCAAAAGACATGCCCACACAAACCACTTCAAATATATATATTTTTTAAATACTAACCAGAGTCTGATCCCTGCTGCAAGCTGGCTGCCTTCATTTGAAGGTGCATAACATGGTAGATGTCAGGCTGAATCAAACATGTTGTGTCACACTGAAATCGTATGTTCTGAACAAATGACAAGAATGCAAATGTGCTGCTCAGCCATGAATGTCACTGGTCCTTGTCTGTCTAAGTGATACAGGGACAGCCTCGGAATGGCAAAGCGGGCAATCAGCCATCGGCCGATGGGCCTGTGGTTGAGGCCCATTGGTGGGCCATTTGTTTTGGTGGCCATCACTGTCTCAGTCTCCACTTCAAAGGCACAGCATCAAAGGCCTTTGCATACATATAATGAGCCTGACCCGATGCAGATTAAGGCCAGGCAGCCTCACAGCATGGGGTGTGTATGCCCTCTGGCTCCCTCCAGGTGTGACCGAGGCCTCAAGGCAGGGTCGGACTGGCCATAGCGGGCACCGGGCATTTAACCGGGTGGGCTGCCAAGGTGGGGGCCGGTTATGGGCCCCTGGGGGCTGTTTTTGTTACAGGAACATTTGGGCAGCATATCTGCAAAATCAGCCCCTGTTGCAAAATCAGCCGAAACCGGTCCTGGCAAAATGCTCGGTAGCACCCCCAACCCCTCGGGGGAGGGGGCCGGCCCAGCACTTTGCCAGGGCCTGGTTTTGGTTCCCAGTCCGGCCCTGCCTCAAGGAGCTGCTGAAGGGAAGTCATTAGCACCTGCTTTGCAGGGTACTGGTGCAGGGGAGAGGACTAAAACAGTTTGTGAGGACCCTTCATTTATTTTTGTCTCCCTCCCCTGCATGGAACAGGCATTTCCATGCACATTAGCCTCTGCTGTTCTCCTTTGACTGCCATAAAACTGGGTTAGAGTCCCAGCGTCAGCTCAACATCCTGTGATTCTGGACAAATCACTAATCTACAAAAGCCAAAAAAAGGAGTCTGACCGTCTATAATGTTATCTAGTGCTTATGTAAATCTCTCCAATGCCTCTGTGCCAAATTTGTGCTATAAAAAACTGCACGTATTTGAGGAAAGTTACACCATTTTTTTTTGGGGGGGGGGGCATTTACATACTAGCATCATTCCCTTTATTGGAAATTACATGTGATGTTAGCAGTAAAACAAAAAAACAGGTACACCTTTCATCAATTTCTGAGCATTGGAGAGCCTCTCTTATGTACTGTAAAAGATCAATATCTAAAAGCCCAGGATGAGTGTAAAAGGCAGTCTAGGTCTGTGCCATTTCCTGTTTCCCAGCGTACATCAATCAAAACATCCACAGCAAAATTATAGATAGTAAAAGCAATTAAACAGGAGTTCCTAGTATTTTTCATAATTCCGAGTTTACAACTCATATTTTTTCCATTGAAATTTTAATTTCCAATGTAAGTACTGGCCCTATTAGCCTTAGAATCAGTAGCGGCCGGCGTGGATCGGGGTTGGTAGGGTGGGGTGGGGTGAGAGGGTTGGGGGTTAAGGGGATATTTAAAAAAAGAAAAAAACATACCTTAGGGCAGGCAGGCAACTAGAGCCAAATTTCGGGGGGGGCTGAAAAAGATTTCGGGGGGGGCTAAGTCTTCCAGCCATACGCAGAATGGCTGTAAGAAGGGGTGAAGACACAACAAAAGCCTCATTAACGAGTAAATGGTCTTTTAAAGACCCGTGAAGTACTCTGGTGCGGCTGCAATTAGACGGACGCCAGCCCGCGAGGCTGTCTCGGCCGGGCTGTCACACACGACGGGGGGGGCTGAAGCCCGGTGAGCCCAATGGGTGTTGCGCGCTTGCCTTAGGGCCATGTCTCTCCGTCGTCTCTCCTTGCGTCGGGAATGAAACACGAAGTAGGCAGCCGGGCTCCCCTGACCAATCACAACACTGCAATGCAGCGTTGTGATTGGTCTCAGCGCTGTGGTTTGGCACTCAGCCAGGGACTGGGGGCCTGGGCATGTTCTCCATGCAGGCTGTAATGTAGCCTGCATGCAGACCAGGGAAAGTGTGCATGACTGTCATTGCGCACTTAGGAGGGTGCTACCAATCCTCCCCTGCTCTGCCGCCCCGCCCTATCAGGCAAAGCTGCTGCAGTAGAAGGACAAAATAAAATGATAATAACATTACGTTATTATCAATTTATTTTTTCCTTTCTTTTACTGCTTCAAGGCAGTGGGGGCGACGCTCTCCTGCCTTAGCGGAGGAGTCGCCACTGCTTGGAATACTTTCATTACAGCACATGTTTGCCAACTCTTAGCTCCATGAGCGTAACCAAGCAGGTTATTGGAAAATGTTACTATCTGCGAATGCGGGCCACTTCTTTGGGCTGCCTGGGCCAAATTGTAGCCCCAGTCCAACCCTGTGCACAGATATGCTCCACTC
Organism: Triturus cristatus; assembly: GCF_964204655.1. Classification (NCBI taxonomy): domain Eukaryota; kingdom Metazoa; phylum Chordata; class Amphibia; order Caudata; family Salamandridae; genus Triturus; species Triturus cristatus. Next base: position 318,150,368 of record NC_140589.1, on the reverse strand, counting down.
TGATTGCCTCAATGTCAGTGGGACCTAACACTGCTACTCTGCCGAGCCTGTCTGGCTCTCCCTTTGAGTATCTGTACCCTCCTAGGCCTCGGAGAAGTTCTTATACTTGATGGGAAAATGTAAGAAGTGCCAGTACCTGGTACCTGTGAGCACCGGCCCATTTAAAGCACTTTGCTTTAAATGGGCCGATACTCACATTGTAAAGGGAATATTCTGACTCGGAAAAACCTGATCCACATGTTTATTTCCACTTCTGTGTTGATTATCGCATGATAGCTGGATTTAGGTGCGGGGATACCGGCCGGAAATGTTATTTCTGGCCACATAGTATCCTCACACCCACACCCACCCAGTCGAGATTTTGACCTTAATTGAGTAACAGCAACAATGGGCATTTATTGCACTTACGTCCATGAAGGTCACAAGAATTACTAACGGACAACATTGGTTTTGGGAGGCGCCTATTCTACATTCTTCCATGCTCTGTAAAGCTTCCGCACTAGCCATAGGGAAGTTTTTAGCCTAATAAATATCTGAGCTTGTTCTCTTGTTGGTTTTGTGTCTTTAAGTCCTGTGCCTCCTCCTGCTTCAACTCTCAGAGGGCTGGCTAATGAGGCCTCTGGAATAATGCCCGCAGGGAGTGAATCCATTTTCAGGAGTCAGCAAGGAAACTGAAAACACTCGAGCATTGTTTTATTTAGCCATGAGGTCAAAAAAAGCTACAGTGCACAATTAATCTTGGCCTTCTTTCTTTGTCCTGATAGCCGAAGTAAGACCCAGTTTGAGAGCTGCTGTTTCTGCTGAGGGTGCCAATGCAGGAATAAAATGCAATTGTTATTAGTGTGAAAGAACTGTGCATATCACGTGCCCGCGTGGACATGCTCAGCAAAAATACCATGAAATGAAGGCATTGCTCAAAATGATTAATTGGTGGTAGGATGGCTACTGTAACAAAATCTACTGCAAAATAATGGCTCAAGTTGAACGGATAGCTCGACTTGGAAACATCTTGGCCACCAAGGGGCATATCAGCAAGCTGGCGATGAAAAATTATCGCCGCTTTAGCGTCGGTTTTCGGACGAAAAGCGGCAATAATTTTATCGCTTAATCATCAAGGTCACGCTAACACGTGATTCCTTGCTTTAGCTCCCTTTCCCATAACGCCCAACTTTGCATCTCTAATGAGATGCAAAGTGGGCGTTCCGTCCCAAAATAACTGGAGAAATGTCGCTAAGCGACATTTCTCCAATTATCAAGGGAATCGCTAACAGGCATAGCGATAAGAAAAGTAGCGCTAACCACAGTTAACGCTACTTTCCTTATGCCTGCTTTCACCCTGACTTAGCCATTATATCCAATGTAAGGTGATGTGGAGGTTGTGAGCGTGGTCTGTGGGTGTGGGTGGCCCGCCGAGGGTGGCGGGTCACCAGATGTTGTCCCATGCTGAGGGGGTGGATCCGTGGACAAGGACTTCCGTTTTTGAGCTTTAGGCAGCTGTTGCTCATCCAAGAGGCAACGTCTTTCATAGCTTCCTGGAACCTATGTCTGGTGATGTTGGGTTTGTTGGTTGGTGAGGAAGAGGATGAGCTGGGTGTCTAGGATACTATGCTGAGTCCATTTTTTTTACAACGGTGGTGAGAGAGGCCAAGTAGAGGTTGAAGAGCGTGGAGCTGAGTGATGATCCTTGGGGTACTCTGCAGCTGATCTCTGTGGGTTAAGAGAGGAAGGGTGGGAGTCTGATTCTTTGGGTTCGGCCGGTGAGGAAGGAGCAAATCCAGTCGAGGGCGGTTCCCTGAATGCCGGTGTCGAGGAGTCTGGCGGTTAGTTTGTGGTGACAGATGGTGTTGAAGGTTGCTGAGAGGTCTAGTAGGATGAGGGCTGCCATGTGGCCCTGGTCCAGGAGGGTGCGGATGTCGTCCGTGGTGGCTAGGAGGGCAGTCTCGGTGCTGTGGTTGCTGCGGAATTGAGAACAATCGAGGATCGATTTGGCTTCTATGAAGTTAGTGAGCTGATTGTTGACAAACTTTTTGGTGGCTTTGGCTGCAAAGGAGAGGAGAGAGATGGCTTGGTAGTTTTTGAGGTCTGTCGGGTCTGCGGTGGGCTTCTTGAGGAAGGGCTTGACCTCTGCGCGTTTCCAGTCATCGAGGAAGGGCCTGTTCTGAGGGAGCAGTTGATGTTATGTCGTAGTTCTGGTGCGATGGTGGAGAGAGCTCTGTGGAAGATCTGACTCCTGAGTGTATGCTTCTCATGGTCTTGGAGGTGTCTTCTGTGGTGACGGAGGTCCAGGGGGTGATGGTAGGCTGAGTTGCGTTGTCGGTTGGAGGAGTAGGGTCAGTGTCTAGGTTCTGCTTGTCGAAGTTGCTGTAGAGAGTTCTGATCTTGAGATGAAAGTAGGAGCCGTGTTTGTTGCAGAGGTCCTGGGAGAGGGGATGTTGGAGGGTTCACTGGGGATTTTGGTGAATTCTTGTATGATGCTGAAGAGTTCCTTAGAGTTGCGGGAGTTGGTGAGTATCCTGTTCTGGTGGTGGTCTGTCATGGCAGTCTTGTAGGCGGAGCATGCTTCGGGGTTTTGCTGTTCCTCCAAGCTTTTTTGAGTCGTCGGCATGTGAGCTTGGATTCTCGGGGATCAGTGTTGAACCAGGTGGCTTTCATGGTGCGCTGTCTGTCGGAGTTCTGGAGTGGGGCTAGAGTGTCTGCGCAGTTGGTGATCCATCGTTGGAGTGTGTTGGCCACAGAGTTAGCATCGGTTGTGGTGGGGGAGGAGCGCGGTTGAGGGTGGAGTTGAGGTGCTCCTCAGTGATCTTGCTCCAGTTCCTGCGTGGGGGTGAGGTGAGGGCCAGTGCACGGTGGGCTTGGTGAAGCAGAAGTGGACGCAGTGGTGGTCTGTCCAGATGGGTTGCATGGTGTGGCTGAAGCGAATGTTGTGTGCTCTAGCAAAGATGGGGTCAATGGTATATCCTGCCTTGTGGGTGGGGTTGGTGACAAGCTGTCTCAGTCCATTGTTGGCGAGGTTGTCCAGGAGGGCGGTGGAGTTGGGGTCGCTGGGGTTGGCGAGGTGGACGTTCAGGTCTCCAAGGAATACGTAGTCAGTGGATGCAATGGAGTCTGCGATGGTAGTGGTGAACGTGGCGTGTGTCCGGGAGGTCTGTAGGTGAGGGTGCCGCAGAAAAGAAGGCAAAAATGCAAATGGAAACAGGAAGGCAAAAGAAGAAGGCCAAAGCAAGGCGAGATAGCAAGGCAAAAGGTAGAAGGAGTCCTGGGGACCAGTACCATGTTCTGCTGAGCGAGAGGCAGGGGCACTAGCACTCAAGGTTGAGGCAGAGCTGCATGCTGGAAGAGCAGAGCCCGGGGGTTCACTTGCATATAGTGGACAGAGAGAGAAAGATACGCTCTTCCAAACTTCTTAGGTGCTTGAGCCTTCCGTAGTAGAGGAGGTCAGTGGTGCAAGCAGAGTGTCAGCCCACCTTGGTGTGAGGTTTTGCATCTGCGACACTTGCACTAGGCAAAATGGACAGGTGGAATCAAAAGGGTTCATGGAGAGGAGGAGCCAAGATGGCGGACGGACAGGACGTCTGAGCTCCCGGCTCCGCAGCCCGTCTGCTGTTTACATGACATCCTGATCTTTAATCCTGCCTACGGCGCGAGCAAATGTAACCACGAATGCGCTGATACTTTCCGCATTCCTCTGATGTCCCCGCCGGCTTTTTTGGTCGAGGATTCATAGAGTTTGCCGACTTTGGACTTTGCCCACGCACTCTGGCCCGACCACCGCCACCGGACACCGCTTATCACGTACGGTGAGACGACCTGGGGCTGGACCGGCGCCTGGGGAAATGTGACCGGAGGTGGAGTGGGCGGCTTGGCGGAGCCTTCTTCGCGACGGAGAGAAATCCTGTATGATTGGGTCCGGGCTGGCGAACCTTCCTTTGTCCTGCTACCAGCGGTCAGAGCGGTATCCGTTTTAGAGCGCCCACCACCCGCATTGCAATATAGCCGAGGGCTCTCCCATCGTGTGAGTTCCGTATAGCGAGCAGTAACTCTTCTTGCCTTAACTACTATTCCTCTGTCCTATGGAGTCGCCCTCACCCCTCCGATGTGGGCTAACTGCAAACATGGTGGCGGTGCCGGTCTACCTCGCCGGAAAGACGGAAGCCTCCATATCCCTGACGCAAGCTTCCCTGCCTACTGTCGAGCTGGAGGGTGTCCCGGTGGCGCCTTTACATACTGCCGACATGCGGAAGCGGGGAGCAGACCTGACCTATGGTGATATCCTTTTAGCCCTGGAAGACTTGAGGGCGACATGGTGCCAAAACACTCGAGAACTGGAGCGGAAGATCGATACCGCTATGCCATCCAGGGAACTACTGCGGTTGTCTGACCCCCCAATGCCTCTCATTCCCTTCGAGGCGGATACAATGTGGCGACAGGGGGATACTGTGGAACGTCCTCTCCCTGGCTACAGTGTCGAGTGTTCTTTTAATGACAAAGTTGCAGATACAAAGTTCCCTTCCACTTTACAAGCTGAGACTCTGCCTCTGCAAGTGTTGCCACGGCTTCCTCAACATCGCCGGAGTGTGTGCCGTTCTGTGGGGAAAACTGTGTTGGTCACTATCGATGTGGTGATGGTCTATGATTGGGAACTCTCGCTTCCTCTTCCTCTGCGTCTTCTATGCCGGGAGCGGCCATCTTGCTCCTTTGTTCTGCCAGAGGTACACTCCCAGCGGTGGCCATGCTTGGTGGGGTTTCAGCGTTCTGGCCAGGGCTGATGTTGCCTCCCTTGATGATCCTGCCTGACCGCCTGGCATGACCCGGACTAGAATATTTGTCTATGTATCTGCTGTGCCGCATGTGTGTAATTTGCCATTGTTGATTGCGGGGATGGATCTGTGGGGCCACTTAGGATCGGGCCAGGGCTGGGCGATTCCCTTTAGTTTGCTGTACGTATTGGCGGGCGGGGACTAGGACGGGACTGCTGATTATCTGATTTATTCGCACATTTGGAATGGAGTCTCCCCACCTGCTGCTTTGCTTGCTACCTCAATTGTGTTGATGATATTCAGGGTGGGGGATGCTTATGGGGCTGTGGTGACCGGGAGTATGTGAAATTTCCTCCTCCTGCCTTCTCTGGGAGTCGGAGACTGGGATGTTCTTTCCCACTCGCCAGACTCTCTTTCCTACTTGGGGTTCATTTGGGGCGACAGGCATGCCTATTGGGGGGGGGTGGGCCGTGGCCTTCCGCTGGTATGCAGGGTGGGGGGATGGGATGTGTTCTATGTCTTTTCTTCGTCTCTATGGCCCTCTTTCTCTTTCTTTCTCTCTTCTTCTTCGGCTTCTTTCTCTTTTATGTTTCTTTGTTTCTTCGGGGTCGGGGCTCAATGTTAGTAGGGAGTTTATTGTGTTCTATCATTCTGTGGTATAGTGTTTGCTCTTAGTTCCTGGATGGTGGCCACCTGTTTCCTTACAAATGCCTTCCTATATAACGCCTCCTTCTGGGTGCTCCGTGACCGGTGATGTCTCTCCTGGTCAGTGTCAGCTTCGACTCCTTTCGTAGTTCACTGCATTGTACTCGACAAAATCATAAAATTAAACCTTTTCTTATCCTGACATTATTGTTCTATGTTCTACAATGTCATAGCGGCCGGCCCCGAGGGGTTGTAGGCAGACGCTGTGTATTGTGCATTAACCGAAATAAAGGTTTTTTAAAAAAAAAAAAAAAAAAAAAAAGGGTTCATGGAGAATATGTTCCTCGTGATTTAGAGCTTTCTTTGCCAGGCAATCGATGTTGCAGCCTGACAACTATTGGTAGAGACTGGAGCTCAAGAGCTATCAGCTGAAGTTATCAAAACTAGCTGTAAAATGAGAAGTATTTGGTGATATAATTAAGATCAGGGATTTAGACTTTAGATTTTGACATTTGCACACTATTACTAGGGTCATCCATTCACAGAATATTAACCCTAACTTTGCACTAATTCTTTCAACAGAGGAGTGAAAATAATTATCAACTTATACAGACCATGTTATATTACTTTTCAGCCATATATGGCAATGAGGCATTGGCAGAGGTAGGTAAGTGTTTTCCTGATTCCAGGAAAAATAGTCCACAGACGTGTTACAAATGTTAAATCTGTTACACTTAGACCACAGACCTGATTTATGAATCACTGAACGCAGTTATCCATATAGGAACGTGTAGTATAGTTCTGTTTTTTCTTGGATCCATCACAGAAGTTTAAGTTGCCCAGTTCTAAGAGTTTCAACCAACTATAGAGTTGGAATACTGATATCGTCGAAAGGTATATCATCTGTGATATTAGAATTAATACATTAGGATTGAGATGATGAAATACTCAAATAATTATTTTATTTGATTTAGACTTCAACACTGCTCTAATGCTAGTTTAGCAGTACTGTAAGAAGGGGCAGACTGAAGATATCCAGTGGTTCTTTATTGGCTAGTGTCTAATTTCCCTTTACCCTGATCTACTGCTGACCATCACAATATTCTTTGTGCAATGATAGTGGATTCAGGAAAGTGTGGTGATTCATTTAGCTTTTGTAGGATTTGGAATGCCAGGTTAGTGCAGACTTGACAACACCCGACCTTGGAGCACACCAACTGCAACTGAATGCAGTCTAAATGTTTGCATTCAAATACCGTTTGGGTACTTTTAATCCGACCAATAATGCTGCACATGGGTAAACATCTGTGCAAATATAGTCAAATGTTTGTAATTTGTTTGAAAAGGAGACTTTCGTTTTAAATTATTTGCCCAAAATGGCTGAATGAATTTTCAGTAAACTAAGAAACTTCACTCCATCAAATGACTGGAAGAACACTGAGCCATAACAATTTAAAGAGCATCTATGCAGCGATTATGTTCATGTTTCATTTTTAAGAAAAGTAAAAAATTATTTTGCCCCCCTATATCTTTTCATTTATTGTATCAACCTGCACCAAGTTTGCCTCTCTGTTAGATATACTTCTGCACATTTATTTTCCAAGTTGACTGTAGTTTGATTAGGAGGGCAAAGCTATCAAGGGTAAATAAAGCATGTCTTCATAGGAGTGCACTGTCATCCATCTCAGAGGCAAGACTGCACCTCTGTACATTTGTAATACGTGTAATATGTCAGACCCCGAAAAGTCTTCTTTTAAACTCGCACTTGTACCTGCAATTTATTGGAGGCACTTGATGTAGTTTTTTATGCACATTAATAAAATCTACACTTGCATAAAGAAAACAGCTGTGGGGCGATGTGGCGCTTGGTGCCTCCGCATCATGCGTTTGTGGAGTAAGGCGCGAACAGGATGAGAGTACGTTGATTTCCCAAGTTTTTCCCTCTTTGCTCTCCGAGACAGAAAAAAAGGCTGAGCGGAATTAGATAACATTTACCAGAATGTTAGACCTTTACTCAGAAAGTGTGCTGTTGTGATTGTGTAAACCCATTATGCAGTTGTAAGAAATTAATATTGATAGAGGGGTTTGGGGTGGGCGTCGAAGGGTTAGAACTGTATGGATGGTTGGTCTAGCAGGAGGCCCTTGAGACCAAGAATTGAACAAATTGTGCCTTCTAGATGTCTTACGCAGTCTTTTCTCCCTTAAACCATTTTGGTACCATGGGATCGAGCAATGTGATTGAGGGGCTGCAGCTCTGGAGAAAATGTTGTGGCCACCATTACAGGACTCAGGGCTTGGTCCCAGCATCCAGACAAACGTTATTGAACAGGGCATATGGGTGCAGTTTAGGGATACCCTGCCCCGAAGACACTTGTATGGGGGACCAAGAGGTTAAAGTAGAAAAACAATTGAGACACATCACACAGCCTTCTTGTCAGGTATTGCAGAACTCCTGCAGGAGCCACTGTAGAAGTATCTGCATATTTCTTGCAGAAGCTTGCACTGTGTCATGGGTGGAAGTCTACAAGGTAGGTTTGGCAGAGAGCCGCTGTACCCCCAAAAAATTACAAAAGGAGAAGTAAATGGGGGTTGGAGTCAGGTGTGTCCAAAGTCCAGGCATTGCAGCCAACCCCCTTGCTTTGCACTATCAAAGGCCATGTGCAGTGGGTGGGTGGGCGCCCTTAAAGGAAGTAATTGAGAGATGCCTTTTGACTGTAATTTTTCAGTTGCTTCACAACTCAATGCAGTAGTGTGCCATAAACCACTGCAAGTATGTCCATACTGAACCTGACCTAAAAGCACTTCACAGGATTACAGCAAATAGTAGAATCAAGTTCATGGTCTACTACATTTTTCTTAAGGCGTTCTACATACATAGGGGCAGATTTATGACGACTGGCGCATCCCTGCATATCAGCAGGGATGCGGCAGTTATTATGCGCCACTGCTGCGCCACCATGGATGCGCCGCATTTATAATGCGGCGCACCATGGGGCAAAAACGGCACAGATGCGTGACGCATCTGTGCCGAAAAGTGGCGCATTGCTGGAGTTGCGTCGCAAGCGCGACGCAGCTCCAGCAATGATCTGGGGGGCCCTATCTTTACAATGCTGCGTCAATCCTTACGCCTACTTCAAGCCGGCGCAGGGTTTTGACGCAGCATGGGCCTAAAAGTGACTGAGTGAAATCTTGTAGATTTCACTCAGCCACTTTTGGGAGGCGTTCCTGCGCCGGAACGCCCCCACCTGCCCTGGAACGCCTACATGTGGCGCAGGGCTTTACAATGTGACGCATCTCCCAGATGCGTCACGTTGTAAATACCCCGCACCATGGCGCAGGATTTGCGCCGCTGATGCGTCACAAAAGTGATGCAACGGCGGCGCAAAAGTGGCGCAAGTGCAACATAAATCTGCCCCATAGTACATACTGAAACTTGCACTACCTACCTACCAGACACCTCGGTCCAGTGTAATGCCATTTGATGAACCAGCAATCCTTCTAGCAGATGAAACATGGTCAAATCCCTATGAATTCAAAAACCCTAAACACAGAACTCCATTCACACCAATCTAAGACGTAATGCCCGTTACAAGCTCTTTAAAATACCTTTCCACCTTCTGTAGGTTTAGCTCCTGTCACCACTTTCAGGACTCTGAAGGAACTGAATCACTAAACAAAGATCTAGACAAACTCCCAAATAAGAAATAGATAAATAAAAAAATAAGAACTGCTAGCAGCATGTTTACATAATGGTCAAGTTATAAAAGGGTCCTTGGTAAAAAAAGGATGACATTTTAATTTAAGTTTGAGACACAGTTGTCTAATTCAAGGTTATTAGATATGTTTGGAGAATTCGGTAGGCATTCAGGACCCTAAATTAGTCATGAACTGTTTACATTACAACCACTACCTCATAGGCAATCAGCAGTACCAGACATTACCCTATATTACTGGGGATCTTCTGTGACACACAGCAGTAACCAGTACTTGAGACACTTAATAGTGATTGGAATAACTGTAGCCAAAATAGACGTTGTGGTACGCACAAGAAAAGATCTCTCCCACAATGGAACAATGTCTACGATGATTGGATAACTCCCTGTTAAATAATAAAATTGTGCATGTTGATAGAAATTGTCCTAGGAAATTAGATTAAATAGGGAATCCCTGCAAGTGTATCATGAATTGTAGTAAGGTGTGGGATCAAAAGAACATTTGGTTGGTAAAGATCTTGGATGTATGAAAATGGGCCTATGGAAACATTTTTAACTTACATAGATGTTCAAAAACGTTCATGATTTGCACCCTTGTTGGTTTAGAAAGGATCTATGGAGGGATCCAGCTGGCAAGGGTGGAGGGAAGAAATATTATGAATGAACAATAGGGATAATCCCTGCTACTTTCAATTATGAGCGGTTCATAAGAATGTTAACGTTTCTTTAAATGGACCCTAGTGTAGGTTTTATTGATTTTGAGACAGGAGAATGCACTTTGTGAGAAATTGGGTTATTGGTTTAGGGGAGTGTGAGCCCTTTGCAAGCAAGAGCAGCACTCTTGTCAGAGCAAACCACACAAGTGACTACATTTACCTCTGTTTAGCCCTCTGGTAGCTTGGCATAAAAGTAGGCAGGCTTCATTTGGAGGCAATTTATAAAGTATTTATGGAGCATGTTGGAATGTGATTTATTAGTATGGATAAGTAGGTACTTACCACTAGTAACAAGACCTCAATCACAATAACCGGTCCAGTCAAGGTCTCAATAAATTATTACCTTGCTCAACCATTGGTAACTGGCATCCAGCAGGCAGGCTTAACTTAGGTAGCAGGTGCGTTAAGCATTTAAAAACACCAATACATTAAATAAGTACAACTCACAATAAAAATCCAAAACCAATTTATAAACATAGGAAATACGTTTATGATTAAAATTACACCAAAACTACAAACATCCAATGAAGGGAACTGGAAATATACATTTTGAAAGAATAAACACTTTCTAGTGCCTAAAAGCCAAAAGCATCACTTGGAGACATCTGGTCACGCTTGACTAGGACTGGAACAAAGTCAAAGTTCCAGGCCAAGTGTGATGGAGCGCAAGTCAGATACACTTAGTGGTAGGGCCCGGTCAAGTTTTTACCTTCTGTCTTTATCACTTTTTTGGAACTTTTCTCTTGAGGTTGAGGGAGGCTCCTCATCAGGCCGGTTTTCTGGTCGACATAGTCGGCTCGGCTCAGCGCGATGCCTTGGCCAACTCTTGCAAGTCTTGTTGATGACGAAAAGCTCCAGAGCTTCAGCGGGTCAAACCTGAATCTCAGGCTGGGTCGTGGTTAAATGTCGCTGACTTGACTCTCGTCGATGGGTCTGTCACCTTATGGAGGTTTTTTAATAAAAACTCTTCAACCTTCTCCAAACTTCTGGACTTTCTTCCAGAAGGTCCTTTTTGGTCTCAAAGTGTTCATAACACCAATCCAAGGGTCTAGGATCTCTGAGATTGTCCTTGAGATGTTGGAACTAAGTCTCCCAGATAGCACGAGGCACAATCCTTACAAATCCCATGGACGCTATCTAGCTGGGTTCTTCTTAGTGGAGATAATGTAAGTGGAGCTCTTTTAACCTCTTGCGTTCAGGGAATCCACTCCTTCTCTTCTTGAAGCAAGGCTGTAGTTCCAACGTGTGCAGCAGGTGCACTTGTTCAGAGTGTAATCCTTTGGGGTGCGGGCCAGGGTTCCAGCAGGGCAGTCCTTCTTCTTATTGTATTTTCAAGCAGGGATCTGAGTTGCTGGGCAGCTCTCCCATATTTATCCAGTGTTTCTGGACTACAAGCAGGGGGGCATCCCTGACCAATGAAGTACAGGGTGACACCCAGAGGTATGACAACTTCCTACATGAGTGGCATATTCTTGTTGCAGAAAGCATAATTCCTTTATAATCCGAAATGGGGAAACTCTCTCTTGAAAGTTAAGATCTGGCTAAGCCAACCTACTGACGTGGCTGAGTCTCCCTAACACTCCCTTTCCAGACCCTCTGCTAATTTGATTACTGGGGTCCTGTCTGGCTGGGGATGCAAGAAGTGGGCGTGAGAATGAGTCCTGCCCAACTGTCATTCTCTCTGTGAAGACCAGTTTGGTTACCCAGCCCCCTTTCTGCCTTTTGGTCTGCAGCTTGCAGATCTCCTCCCACCAGATGTCTTTTGTCTCTATTCAGGCCACTTCACACCTCATCAGAGCAGTTTGGCTCAGCCTGCCAAAGGCTGGCCAATTAGGAGAGGCTGCTGGAAGGCTGGATTTTAGCTAATCAGAAAAGACAGTTCTATAACTTCTTTTCTGTGATAGTTATAATAAATCTTACCATGGCAAGTTGTTGGATTTATTCTTACTATCATTGTAATACGCTCAAATATGTTTTAAGCTGGTTCCTGTCAATAGTTATACCTTATTAAAGTATTCCCATGTTAACCTACAGAGCCAATTTGCTACAAGTGGTAACAATGAAATTAGCTGTTTTCCCTCAATAGGGCATATAAAACATCTTTTATAATATCCCTGCTTATAGTAACAAGTGACAATACCCCTGTGACACCTAGGGGAGACATCAGTGGTGAAAAAATAAGGTAGGTTAAGACTTTGGAAGTACCTTTAATTCCAAAGACAAATGTACAAATAATTAACTTTTATAAGCAGCCTGCAAAACATGGCTGCCTTTAAAAAGACAGTAGACCACACAACAGTATACACTTAAGTGCATTTAATCAGCTGGGCCTCTAAACCTACATGTTCTACCTTATACTAGGGGCTTACAGGTAGGTTGTCGTACCACCTGTAATTGCACCTAATTACCATATACCATTTACACACAGAACTGGCCCTGGGTCTGGTTAGCAGAGCTCAGGGCCCAACCAGAGTCAGTCACCACCTGTATCAATCAAACAAACGGGTGGTGATCAGGGCAAAAAGGATGACTATCTCATACACCACTTACATAGTAATTAAGTGAAAACACAAGAAAGATCCCACACCAATCTAAAAGAAAATAGAGTAAATTTCAATAAATAGAATTATACCAGAACATCTAAAACCCAATCAGTAGAATGGGAGATATGCTATTTCAAAGTCTAAGGTAAAAGTAGCGCCAAAAAGTGAAAAGCGACAAATGGGGTTATCCGATTGCGCTGGACTGGGACAAAGTCACAAGTTCAAGCCGACTATGATGAAGCGCAGGCCAGGTACAGGACCAAGTTTGACTCATTGGGCAATGCACTCAGTTGTACTTGGACTGAGGTGCTAGGTCCTGAGTCACACGGTGTTGAGTTGTGCAGGTTCCGATTGGGCCATTGGTCATAAGCTGCGAGGCGCTGTGATGTGAGGTCCTGCATCATGCTGCATCAAGTTACATGGCACTGCATTGATTTATCTACTTATATCTTGTTTTGAACGTTTTATATAGCTCGAACATGACCCATGAGGTTATCAGAGTGCTTTCTAATTATTTTACAAGCAGAGACAGAAAGCAACAATAACAAGAAAAATACAGGATAAGGTAGTATCCAGAAAGGGGAGGGTACACTGTACAATTGTTCAGAGAGCAGAGGCAAATAAAAAAATAAAAACAATAATATGATAGTTGAGGAAAATACAGGATATGGCAGTAGGAAGAAAATGGAGGGTACAACATAATGCCAGCACAGGTATGTCAAAAACAATCAAATAGCAGGCGAGCGGTAGTCATGTGTGTGATTGAGGTATCAGGATGGGTACGAAGGAAGGTGATCTTAGGGTCTAGAGCAGTATTGTTTTCATAAGGAGTACTTTAACTTCTTTCTTGAATGGTATAATTGAGGGATTAATTCTGATTTCAGGGGGCAATCCGGTGAAAGATCGGGTGTAGGGTTTCTTTTTGAGAAATTTCTGAGGTTTCAGAAGTAAGTTGTTAGAGCTTCTGGAAGATCTGTCCCCACAAGAAATTTCTAACTTCTGACCGAGATATCTAGGGGTATTGAAGTGAAGGGCTTTGTGTGTCATGCAGGCAATTTTTAGCTGGATTCTTACTTCAAACGAGAGTCAGTTCAGGGATTTCAGATCAGGGGTGATATTGTTGTTTCTTTTTGAACCAATGATGAGCCTTATAGCAAAGGTGAGTTAGGCCCTTAGAGGACCAAAGTTCTGAGGAAACCCACAGTTGGGACAGGAGAAGTACACTCTGATGCCAGCCAATGGTCTAAGATCTGGTGGCACCTCTTGGGCAGCAGGACTCACTTCAGCATAGGCCAGCAGCAGGGCAAAGACAGGTCAACTTGAGTCTGGCTAGTTGGGAAGATACAGGGTAGGTCTGGAGCTTATTATGTCCCCGTAGCTCAGAATAGGATGTCAGTGAGCTGGCTCTTGAGCCACTCTGGTGATTCTGAGTTCAAGGAGCAAGTCCAGTCCTCCTTCCACATTGATCGCAAAACCATTCCGTATTTCCACGCATCTCTCCTGTGCAGCAAGTTCTCTCGACTTACCACCTGCGGACCAGAATTGTCTTGGAGTCAATGCATCGCTTCCCCCTTCACACCGGATTCAACACATCACTTCTGCGTGCAGCAGAACTGCTGCATCATCTCTCCAAGGTCTCAGGAACTGATGCATCTCTTTGTTTCTCGATGCTTCACATCTCTGCAGCTGTTTGTCCTTGTGAATTTTGATGCATTTACATGTACTTTCTGTAGAGTCACGCATCAATAGTTTTCTATGAGCCAAGTTGCTTGAAACCTTTGAAAAGTCATATTCTTACTACTTGTATGTTGGATTTTTTGTCGTTTTGGTCTTGTTGAGTATAGATAAAGATACTTACTTTTTCTTAAACTGGTGTGGTGTCCATTTGTGGTGCCGTTTTACTGTGTGTTTTGAGCACACATACTTTACACATTGCCTTTGAGATAAGTCTGTCTGCTCATGCCAAGCTACCCAGGGGATGAGCAGGGGTTGTTTAAAGTGTGTATCCCCTTACTCTGACTACAAGCAAGGGTCTCTATTTAGACAAAGGTACCTACCACTGCCAACTAGAGACCCCCATTTCTAACAGATAGGCCTTGTAATAATGGAAACAAATAGAAGATTTGTTTACTCCCAGGATATGTAAAACTGAAAAGCATGGGTGCACCTTTCTAAATACACTGCAGCCTGCCCAAAGGGTGATTTACCGTCCACCTTAAGGGTGACATAGATATTAAAATTGAAAGGTTGAGGTACGGCAAAAGTATAAATTTGCCAGGTTGAAATGGCAGATTAAAAATTCACACAGGCTCGAATGACAGGCCGGAGACATGTTTTAAAATGCTACTCAAATGGATGGCACAATGAGTGCTTCCGGCTCCTGTAGGAAAGTGGGTTTCTGTTGCAGTAACCCCCCCCACTTTTTGCCAGACTACTGATGCACTTTGACTTGACCTGGGTCCCTGCCAATCAGGTTCCCAGGGCTTGTGTTCTTTCCCCAAACCTAACCCAATTGGCCTCTCTTGCCACAGGTTAGCACCTGGTAAATGGTACCACAGGTACCTAGGGCACTGTGACCAGGGAAGACCTCTAAGGGCTGCAGCACTTATTGTGCCACCCTTCGAGACCCTGTATCCTCACATACACACACTGCCTTTGCAGGCAGCGTGTTTTGGGGCAGAACAAAGAGAAGAATCGACTTTGCACACATCCCTGTGTGCCATGCCTCCAACCGACTGCCCTGGCATAGATCAATCACCCCTGTAGCTGTGTGCCCTATACCAGTGGTGAGGATACAGGTGCATGAGCCCTGTACCCATAGAGTGTCTAAGTCCATTCTTAGACATTGCAAATGCAGTGCTGCCATTAAGAGTATATGGTGCTGGGAACTTTTCATTACGAACTCCACAGCACCGCAATGGCTACACTGAAAACTGAGAAGTTTGGGTAACAAACTTCTCATCACATTAAACCCACACTGATGCCAGTGTGGGATTTAATGAAAAATACACACTGAGGGTATCTTAGAGTTGCCCCCTGAAAAACGACCAGCCTCTGGTGGGTTCCCTGACTGGTACACACCAGCCTGCCACCATGAGACATGTTTCTGGACCTCTAGGGTGGGAGCCTTCGCTCTCTGAGCCCAGAAACAAAGCCTTTCCTGGACAGAGGTGTTCACACCTCCCTCAGGCCCGGAAGAGCCATCTGTGGCAGGGGAGCTTCAAAGGTCTGGTAGCCTTTGTAATGCGACCTCCAGCCTCTCCTGCTAGCAGGAGCAGGCCCCATTCCTATCTCCCCTCCTTTTCGGCGGGAAGACAGGCGGAAAAAACTAGCCAGCCCAGAAGGTGTGCCCACCTCTGCCAACTCCACCCCTCAGGTGGGGGAGGCGAGGTGAAGCCCTCTCTTCAGTGCTTGCCATCTTGCAGATGGCACGCACTCCCCAGTCAGGATTAGGGATTGTGCTCACTCCCCCACGTGGGATGAGCACACCAAGGGTGTAGTCACCCTAAGATCAGTAGCCCATTGGCTACTGACCTTAAGACCCATAACACTCACCCTAAATCCAGTATTTAGGGGGCAGCCCTGAACCAAGAAAGCAGATTCCTGCAACCTAAGAAGAAAAAGGACAAAAGAAGACGCCCAGCAGAGGAGACTGCAGAGAACAACTAACTTGACCCCAGCCCTACCGGGCCGTCTGCAGTTTCCGGAGATCTTGCACCAAAAATCATCTTGTCCGGCAGCCAGCGACCTCCAGAACCCCCAGGGAGGGCTGACTGCCTTCAACAAAAATCGGATCTCCTGTGAACAGCAGCTCTGTTCAAAAGAAACACCAAACAAAGACTCAGAGCCTGCTGAGGAAAAAGAAACCCGACACCTGGAACCACAACTGCACCCGTCGCATACAGCCCGAGTTCAAGTGGCTCACCGGTCCCAGCGAGGTTCCCCGGCGTTCCAGAGTCCAAGTCCACCATGGGTTGACCCCTCCAGGACTCCCCGACGTCACTTGCAGCCTCTGCAAGGAGACCCCCCAACAGCGAGTGGCCCGGTAAGGTGAAATCCAAACTCAAAAGACACCCCTGCATCCAGCTGCCCTGCGCCCTGGAGAAAGAAACCAAAGGTGCCTCTACATCATGAGCCCTCCAACTTACCTGCCCAGCTATTGGTTCCTCCCGGAAGTCTTCCTGTTCCGAGCCTGCAGCTAAAAAACAAAAAAAAAATCCCTATTGAATGCAACAGGGGACCCGGCGCCAAAACAGCACCCTGCACCCAGCCGCCCCTACGCCGCCCCTGTGCCGTCCCTGCGCTGCTGCGGGTGCGCTTGGCTCCCACAACCTTGTGACCTGCTCACCAGCAGCCACCAACCGGAGGCCCCCTATCTCTCTTTGGATAACATTGGGCCTCAGCACTCTACACCTGGCCGCCCTAGTGCCGCTGAGGATGTAACAAGAGTGCATCCTTGACCCTGGGAGAACCCTTGTTCTAACTCCAAAAGCTCAACTCCAAAGACCGATTACTTACCTGGTAACCGTTAACTTAATTTCTCTCCATAGGAATCCATTGACTGTTTTTCTCAGAAAAATTTTCTAAGTGTGGAGTTGATTTGTATGGAAACCACAAAAATAACAATTGTGCAAAACTGATTTTACTTACCTTTTCTCTCGGAAATGTCCCAGTGTGATATCTAGGCATATCACACTGAGTAGAAAAAGTAATCTAAAAAGTAAATCTCAAAAGTAACGTGAAAGTAATTTACCTGTAATTTTCTTTGCAAAGTGGAAACAAAGTATATATACAGCATTTCACAATATTGCATTACCAGTATTTCAAACTGTAACCATTTCAAAGTACATTTACAACTGCATTTCAAACTGTATATTTACTGCAAAGTATTTATCAACTTACCTGTGCCAGGCTTTCTTGGTTCTAGAAAATAAAATAACTAAAAGAATATATATATATATATATATTTTTTAACTTTTTATTGCATTTTCACACAAACCAAAGACAGGTACATACAAAGTCACGTCACTGTAAGAAATACCCCCTACAATACATACATACAGTATCGTAGTGCCATTCAACCGGTGGTGGAATAGGGATCCACGCAGAGCAATATGCTCATACAATTCCCTAGCAGCAATAAGACACCAGGATATCCATACAGTACAAACAAATAGCAGCAGGCAGCTGGGACTGGAGAGAACAAGAACTCCACCCCTGAGGGGGAGAAGCCAGCACCTCCGCCGTCAACTGGGCCATCAGTGTTCATCTTTCTCTACGAAGCTCCATTGTCGGGGAGATGCAGATGTCCTCTCTGTACTTATTCCACTTCCCCCATCCCCCCTCTGTACATATTCCACTTCCCCATCCCATTTCTTGGGGCAACCCCATCCCTTGAATACCGACTTTTCAGCAACCATGGCGGTGTCCATGTCCTTTGCCCAGTCGACCAGGCGTGGGACCGTCGCAACCCCCTAAAAGAATATTTTTATACAAAACTAATTGGTCTGAAGTTCAGTCTTTGAGTGTGTGAAATCATTTGCTGATTGAGTGGGTACAACAAATGCTTAACATTGTCCTCTGATACTGCCTTACTGCTCACCCACACTACCACAAATAGAGAGTGAGGTGTTATCTAAATTTACCTCTGCCTACCTTTGGGGATCCACTGGACTCTGTGCACACTATACCTCACTTTGGTATAGTATATACAGAGCCAGCTTCCTACAGCTCCCCAGTAGCAATTAATTTAAAGGGCCTGAGTACATGTAGTACCCCTTTACTACAGAAGTACAAGTAAATGTAATGCGGCCATTGGATGTAAAACAATGTTACCATGTTTAGAAGAGTGAGTACAATCACGTTAGCACTGGTTAATAGTGGTAGCGGGCAGAGTTCTTAGGCCAATAAAATCGAATTCAGCAAAACAGGTGAAAAGTATGGGGGAAACCAAGCCAAGGATATCAAGTTTAAAACAACGTATTTTCTTATTTAGATAATTAGCACACATTATCGAAACTGTTACATCTCACTGTGCCCATTGCTAATTCTACATTTATACCATGAGGAAAACATTTATTGATTTTATTTTCCTTCACCTCATTTATGACTTATTGCACATGGAATCAATTCTGAGATCAGTACCGTCCCTGTCACCCTCTGTCAATTTGTGTTCAAATAATTAGAGAATATTAAAATATCTACACGAAATTGGGTGTCAGTCAAAAATGTATTTTGAGTTACTGACTAGGGGTGTGATTTAGAGTTTAGAGGAACGGCAGTACTGGCATACGTTAACCCGTGGAACGTGCAATTCCCCTAACTCATGTTCAGGTGGGGTAACCACTGGGTTTCTTATAGCACAACCTCAGCCGACTCCACCTTGGGAAATCTTTCAGCCAGTGATTTGCATACTACAGGAACACTAAGGGGTCTATTATGATGTAGGACAGATCGCCACCGCCCGCATGGCAGTGGCGATCTGCCCTAAATCATACACCGCCCGCCACCCATTTCTCCCCGCCATATTAGTATGGCGGGGGGACCCTGGCAGATGGAAAGACCGTCCGCCGGTTTTCCATATGTACCCCCCTACATTGTCACGGACAAGGTGGCAGGCAACACGTGGTGCCCGTCACCTTGTGCATGACAATGCACAACGTGCATTCCCAGCTCACAGCACCGCCCGCCACAATGCTGGAAATAGAGGATGCCACCGCCACGGTGGCGGTGGCATCCTAATTGCATGTGCGAGACCACCACACCCCTGGCGGCCGGTCCCAGTACCTCTAGGGTGGCGGGTGGACTAAAGTCCGCCCACCATCCTAATAGGCCCCTAGGTCACAGTGGAAGGGCGAATAGCACAGATTTTTCTTGCCCAGGCGGGGAACACAATGTGGCTTGACATGCAGGGAGAAAATTCTCTGCATGTCAGTGCTATTGTTTTTTTGCTTTTGAGAAACAAGCATTTGAAGGGTTGGTCTGCAAAGAAAAATGAATTACCGAGTGGGTCTAAAAACATGACGCCCTCTTGGCTTTTAGTTGTGTCTGCAGTGCAGTGCATTTGCTGCACCAGATGAGGCACGGTCGTTTTTTTTGGGCGGTTGACCCTAATTTGGCTGCCGGTTTTCCCACGGTGCCGGTGGCCAAGACACCGCACCGGAAATTAGGATATCCCCGACGGTCCATCCACCGTGGTCGCACAATGGGATGAATGGGTCCCACGGTAGGTCCCGCTGTCTCCATCCACCGCGGTCTCACAACGGGATGAATGGGAGAGCCAGCGAAAGAACTGAAGCACAGCCATCGCGGCGGACGATCCATGAAAAATATGTCGGACAAAGCAAAATACCCACAAGAAGGCCAAAAAGTGCACACAGAAAACTAGCCATGCCCCCAATACACAAAACACACCCCAATGACAAAACCACATGGCAAAAAGAAAAATACAAATCCCAGGACAACACTCCTGACAGTAACACCCCAATTGGACACACCCACATAGCTGAGTATAAAACCAGCCCCTTCCCTGACCACAATCCTTTGCAGTACTCCAGGAGAGAAGGGACACATACCCCAGCTGACAGGAGAGGCAAAGGACACAACATCACTAGCCACACCACACACAGCCCCACCTCCACACCTGCACAACTAACCCCCCTGCACAACACACACCATACACAGCACAACCACAACCACCACTCACACCCCTGCACCCACAACCACTTTGCACACCACACACCATGGCCACACAGAAAATGCCCAAATTCACTTAGAGTGAGTTGAAGGTTATGGAGGATGAGATAGTCAGAGTGGAACCAGAGCTTTTTGGTGCCCTGGTCCAACAGACACCATTAGCCACAAGGACACAAATGTGGGAAAGGATAGTCCAAAGGGTCAATGCAGTAGGGACCACCCCAAGATCAAAAAAGGAGATCATGAAGCGGTGGCATGATCTGAAGAGGGTGGTCAAGGAGAGGAGGAGCAAGAACCGTGAGCTGACTCAGAGGACTGGCGGTGGCCCTCCCATTCCACAAAAACCATTCACACAATGGGAGGAGAAGGTGATTGCCATACTGCATCCAGAGAGTCTCACAGGAGTAGCCGGGGGAGTGGAGGCTGGTAAGTACAAACAAATGACTACCGCCACTCTGCTATGTACTATCTTGCACAACTACAAAGCTACACCACCTAGGACACATACCATCCATCTGCACCACACACTCACCAAAACATGGCTCACATATCCAACATTCACCCACTCCCATTCTCCCCAAACATAGCTACCAGCATTACCATGGGGGCATGTGTACAGGCAGCCAGCACTACAACTCCCACCATGACTCCTTTCCCACAGCCTAGCAAGATGGATCCCTCCCACCACCCCACCCAGAAGCATGTGTCAGCCATTACACAACCCACATGTAGGTAGCCATCTTCCCTGGGAGGGTGTCTGGGGGTGGGTGGCCTGCAGCACTACTCCCACCATGCCCCCTGTCCTACAGCCTCCCAAGATGGATCCCTCCCACCACCTGACCCAGAATCATGTGTCAGCCATTACACAACCCACATCAAACTTACAGGTAGGTAGCCATCTTCCCTGGGGGGGTGTCTGGGGGTGAGGGCCTGCACCACTACTCCCACCATGCCCCCTGTCCCACAGCCTAGCAGGAGGGATCCCTCCCACCACCCCACCCAGAAGCATGTGTCAGCCATTACACAACCCACATCAAACTCACAGGTAGGTAGCCATCTTCCCTGGGAGTGTGTCTGAGGGTGGGGGGCCTGCACCACTACTCCCACCAGGTCCCCTGTCCCACAGCCTAGCAAGATGTATCCCTCCCACCACCCCACCCAGAAGCATGTGTCAGCCATTACACAACCCACATCAAACTCACAGGTAGGTAGCCATCTTCCCTGGGAGGGTGTCTGTGGGTGGGGGGCCTGCACCACTACTCCCACCATACCCCCTGTCCCACAGCCTACCAAAATGGATCCCTCCCACCACCCCACCCAGAAGCATGTGTCAGCCATTACACAACCCACATCAAACTCACAGGTAGGTAGCCATCTTCCCTGGGAGGGGGTCTGGGGATGGGGGGCCTACACCACT
This sequence comes from Triturus cristatus, assembly GCF_964204655.1. Classification (NCBI taxonomy): domain Eukaryota; kingdom Metazoa; phylum Chordata; class Amphibia; order Caudata; family Salamandridae; genus Triturus; species Triturus cristatus. The sequence continues at coordinate 318,128,882 of NC_140589.1, read as the reverse complement.
ACTCCCACCATGCCCCCTGTCCCACACCTCAGCAGGATGGAGCCCTCCCTCCACCCAACCCAGAAGCAGTTGAAAGGCATTGCAGTACACCAAACAAACTTACAGGTAGGTAGCCATCTTCACAATGAGGGTGTCTGGGGGTGGGGGGCCTGTACCACTACTCCCACCATGCCCCCTGTCCCACACCTCAGCAGGATGGAGCCCTCCCCCCAGCAGTTGGAAGCCATTACATCACCCTCATCAAACTTACAGGTAGGTAGCCATCTTCACAGTGAGGGTGTTTGTGAGTGGGAGGCCTGCACTACTACTCCCACCATGCCCCCTGTCCCACACCTCAGCAGGATGGAGCCCTCCCTCCACCCCACCCAGAAGCAGTTGGAAGCCAGCACAGTGCACCAAACAAACTTACAGGTAAGTAGCCAGTACATGCACCCTCCCATTTGTCACAAATTAAATGGTGCCATATGACACCACCAGCCCTTTCATTGCACAAAGAGGCATACCAACCCCATTGCCAAGCACAGTGTGCACACAGGTAAGCTAAGGAAACTGTCACAGCTACCAAAGTGTGACACACCAATGCACAAGTAGAAGAAAGTCAGGGCACAATCATGCACAGCACCTAGTTACATGTGCATCGCCATGGGGCAAGTGCAACGAGGACCATTACAAAAATATGAACGCATGTGTGGTGGTACAAATCAAGATTTGCACATGACAGGACAAATCAATAATGAGTTCTCAATCAAACCTATGTTGTGCCAGGCCCTAGATGGCAGCAAGTCCCTGTAATCATTAATTGTGCCCGGTCGCATGGTATACCTTGACACCTCACACCATGGACAAGTAATGCCTGTACCACTGCATCATGTCAGGAAGCACAGTAGTGCACATAGTCAACAATGTGATGATCTGTCAATTGCGCAGTGTACAAAAAGTGAATGACACACAGCTAACACAAAGCTTGCTGGGTGCACTACAATAACCATTTCCCATCTGACCCACAGGTGACCAAGAAATCACTGCAGAGGACTACACCAGCAACCGACAGAGCCATTATCCCCCCCGGTACATGGTCTCTCGGATGTTGACTCCCAGAATTCCATGGACAATGAGCTCGAGGCTGGCCCATCTGGTGTACCAGGGAGGAACAGGTCCCAGGACCCCATCGTCCCCCCACCACATCTGTGCCAACAACAACTTCACAGCAGACCCCTGCTGTCACGGCCTGTGCGGCCACCACCAATACCACCACCACCACCACCACCAGTGCTGCCTGCAACACCCTCCCTGTCCCAGAGGATGACCAGCACACACCACCGACGGAGGAGGGCAGGGAGAGGATGCGGGTGCCCATAGTGGTGAGGCAACAGGTCCGTGGCAGCAGGGCAGGTGGGAGGGGCAGGGTCACCCACGGACACCAGGAGGCTGGGGCCCAATCCCTGGAACACATCACCAGAGTCATGGGCGCATACCAACAGGCCCAGGGACGAACGGGCCGGTCGGACGGACTGTTGCACGAGCTCATCCTGCTGATGAGGTCCATCGACACCTGCATGGGACAAATCGTGGACCTCTTGGGCCAGCAAGTGGCAGTACTGAGGGACAGGCATGTGCCACAGACAACACCTCCACCTCCCTCTGGTGGGCTGCACGATGACAGTTCACCATCCTCCCCTGCGCCCACAGAGAGGGGTGAGTCCTCAAACCCCACTGGCTCTGCAGCAGGGCCCCCCCTGCCAAACGACGAAGGGGCCGTCCCAAGAAAACCCTGGGAGTATCTGGAGGCAGAGCACCTGCCAGACGCCAGTCACAGAATCAGCCATTATGGCAACCCTCTCCACCACTGCATTGACTTTTTGGACTGTCCTTCCCCACACTGCCTTGTGAATGGCATCTGTCTGTTGGACTGGCTCGCCACAGAAATGTGGTGACTACTCGACTATCTCATCTACCACAACTGTCAACTCACTGCTCCAACCCCCCATGGAAATGTACACCCCCCTCACATCTCATCATTGCAAATAAAATATCCTTACACACGTGTTGCTGTGTCTGCTCCGTCTTTATTGCAGGATGTACAGTCTTCAACATGATCACAATGTACCAGGAGCATGGGCTGTATGTAGGCAAGGAGAAGTCGAAGGCACCTAGGGAAACACAACAGAACGACTTCCACTGGTCTGGGCTGCCATCACCTTATAAGTAGGGGTGAAAGCTGTTAGATATGTCCTACAGGGCTGCAGGTGGGGCTCCAACAGATCACAACGGGTTTTCAGGGTGGCTCTGTCTAGGCGGCATTTCCGTATGATCGCAACATCCTCCATGTCCTCCAGCACCGTCAAGTGACGAATCAAATTTGGCCTCCTCCTAGTGGAGATGATAGTGAACACATCTCAATGCAATACATCATGAGATGTGCACAGCACATCACGTCCTGGATTACACAACGACAACAATGACTGCCATCAACCTTGACTAACAGACCAGCTCACATGTAGGGACACCTTCATGTGCACAAAGGCCACACCTGTCAACTTACACAAGACAAGTACCTCAAACACCACCTTGGTCAATGTGAATGCACATAGGGATACAGCCACATTTCAAATGGGCACGCTTGGGAGTATAGCATCCATCAAATGTGTAACTAATCTAACCCACTGTCTCATACCTAGCTGCTGTACCTGTCACACCTCAATGCGTCATTACAACCTGGCCCACATCCACCATACAATGACCACAGTCGGCGCAGGACTGACGAATGTGTGCATGAGCAAACATGTGAGGCAATGCAACATAGTTCATCATTCATTGAGACACGCATCGCTGTGATTGTCACTGCACCTCAACACATTGACATGTGTACACATTGTAGAGTCCAGAACAGCACTGTCCTGCCTACACCAACATAAAATCTATAAGTGACATGTGAGTGGGTACAGGCCAATCTACGAAACACACACATAAACATGGCATGTGTAGCCATCAGTGGAGTAAATGGGAGATTGGTCTCATGTGCACGGCGATGTTCCATTGCCATCTTGGCACTGTGCCCTGTTGATGTTTGACAGATGGGCATTGCGATTGTATGGCACCCATATCGCGATAGGCACAGGCTGGCCCCGGCGGTGTATCACCAGCACCCCCATTCACACAAGTGCGGTAGTCATAGGCATGAAGACATGCCCATATGGGGGTGAGCATGCTCCACCACCCAAATCGCGGTGCCTCGTGTCAATGTATGGCACCCATATCGCTGTAGCTACCGCCTGGCCCTGGCAGTGTGTCACCAGCACCCCAATTCACACAAGTGCGGTAGTCATAGGCATGGAGACATGGGGAATTGGCGGTGGGCGTGCTCCGCCACCCATATCGCGGTAGCTATCGCCTGGCCCTGGTGGTGTGTCACCAGCACCCCCATTCACACAAGTACAGTAGTCATAGGCATGGAGACATGCCCATATGGCGGTGCGCATGCTCCGCCACCCAAATCGCTTTGCCTCGTGTCAATGCATGGCACCCATATCACGGTAGCTGCCGCCTGGCCCTGGCGGTGTGTCACCAGCACTCCCATTCACACAAGTGCAGTAGTCATAGGCATGGATACATGGGGAAATGGCGGTGGGCATGCTCTGCCACCCATATCGCAGTAGCTACCGCCTGGCCCTGGCGGTGTGTCCCCAGCACCCTCATTCACTTTGTTACTTGTTACTTGGCGACCTTAATATTCATTGGGACTGTAAAGAGACAGCTGACACCAGTGAATTGAAGGACACCTTAGACCTTGCCCACCTGACGCAATGGGTCAATTTCCCTTCACACAGCGGGGGCCACACTCTGCTCTAATTTCTCCTTAACAGTTCAGGATCCCCTTCCGGTTACATGGTCTGATCACTCTTTAATCCATTTTTCTTGGTAGATTGCATCTCCAGATCCTCCCTTGAGGCTAACTGAGGGCAGACCTCCCCCTCGCTTAGAGCTGGTAGCTTTTGGCAGGGTTCTGACGGAATTACGTCCACTGGCTGGGGAGGGACTGTCGGAGGCAGTAGGAAGCTTTCACAATTGGATTGTGAGAGCAGTGGATCAACTGTCTACACCTCAGGACCACAAGAGAGTAAGGATGACCCCGTCCAAACCCTGGTTCTCTAATTAACTTAAAGAACAGAAAAAAGCGTGTAAAAAATTAGAACGCAGCTGGTGACAAGCTTATTGCCTGCTGGCCAAAGTAGCACTTAGGAAATGTCAGAATTGCTACTATGACGCAGTTAAGAGCGCCAAAGGTCAGTTCTATGTGGAGCGCATTGCTCAATCCAGGAATAACTCAAAGGAAATCTTTTCGATTGTCCAGAGTTTTCTGCAGCCGGTTGCAGACCAAAAGGCCGCCACCCCGCTTATTCCTGGTGCGAGCAACTTTCTGACTTTTTTATCAATAAAATACAAGCAATTCAGGATAGACTGGGGACAGTTGGCTTGGGCCTGACAGAATACTTGTCCCAGGTTGTCCGTGTGACTGATCGCACCCACACGACTTTGACAGTATTTACGCCCATTCCGCTGGCCGATACCCTGGCTATTCTTAAAGCACTTAAATCCGGATCCCCGGCAGACCCCTGTCTCGCCAGGCAGCTGGCAACAGTGGCGACAGTAGTCATCCCCAAAGTTAATAATATCATTAACTTGTCCCTGCAGTCCGCCATGGTGCCTGAGGAATGGAAACAGGCTAAGCTACTACCCCTGTTAAAAAAAACCCTCATTGAACCCAGACATCCTGGCTAGCTATTGACCAATTTCACTCCTACCAGCTGTGGCAAAGGTATGCGAGAAGGCAGTTGTCCACGTTTATCAAAATTTCTGGTGCTCTTCTGGTTTCAGAGCCTCATACAGCACAGAGACTGCTTTAGTCGAGATAACAGAGGCTATTAAGGATGCTGTGACTCTGGTGGCAGAGAGGCCCTGGTTTTACTGGACTTCTCTGCCGCATTTGATACGGTTCCACACAGGCAGCTCTTAGTTCGCCTGTCTAACATTGGTATTTCAGGCCAGGTGTGGGACTGGATCGAGTCCTTTTTGGCAAACAGATCACAACAAGTGTGGGTACCGCCTTTTTCGTCTACACCAAGAAGTATTACCACAGGCATTCCTCAGGGCTTACTGCTGAGCCCTCTACTTTTCAATGTTTACATGACTCCATTGATATATCCAGCGGAAGGGCTGGGTGCCAAAATTATAGCTTATGCTGATGACACCCAGCTGCTTTTTACATGGAAAAAAGATGAGGCTTCCATGGAATCCTCAAGAAACTGCCTGACGGAAGTTTTTAATTGGTTGGCATGGGCCCAACTTAACTGTAATGAAGAAAAGTCTGAGGTCCTCCTCTATGGGACCGTTCCGCCGAACTTTCACGATGACCTGTGGCCCGAGGGATTCCCCATGCCAAAAACCTTGGGTAGTCCAGCAAAAAACCTGGGGGTATGGTTCAGCGAGGACCTCAGATTCCGAACTCAGCTTTATAAGTTGGCAGGAGTGTGCTTTGGTACATTGAAACTCCTCAAGAAATTTCTGCCGCTCCTGCCAAAAGCGGCCAAAGAAAGGGTGAACCACACTCTCATCCTGTCGCGGCTTGATTATGCCAATTCCCTCTACATCGGCCTCCCTTGTTACCAGATAAAAAGCTGCAGACCATTCAGAACGCGGCCACTAGAATGCTATTAGTCATCCCGCGAAGCTTCAGAATCAAGCAGTTTCTCCGCGACCTGCATTGGCTACCTGATGACCAGCGCATTTTGTTTAAGGCACTAACCATCATCCACGGTGCCCTCTACAAGTCTGGACCCTTTTACCTTAGGAGGCGTTTCAATTTCTATATGCCATCCAGGCATCTCCGGTCAACGGGTCAATGCCTTGTTGCCATCCCACGATACCACCTCGCCAGAACGGGAGGGAGCTCCCTCGCCGTAAGGGCAGCCAGGGCCTGGAATAGCCTACCCTATGTGCTCAGGAGCAACCACGATCTCAGGACGTTTAAGAAGCAATTGAAAACTTTACTCTTTGATTAAGTCGTTTAGCTGCTATCTCCACTTCTGTTCACACCTGCATAGGCTTATCGCGCCGGGACACTTCCGAGTATCTGTGCGTGCTACAAATGATCGTTAACATAACATAAAATTTACAAAAGTGCGGTAGTCATAGGCATGGAGACATGGGGAAATGGCGGTTGGCATGCTCCGCCACCCATATCGCGGTAGCTACCGCCTGGCCCTGGCGATGTGACACCAGCACCCCCATTCACACAAGTGCGGTAGTCATAGGCATGGAGACATGGGGAAATGGCAGTTGGCATGCTCCGCCACCCATATCGCAGTAGCTACCGCCTGGCCCTGGCGGTGTGACACCAGCACCCCCATTCACACAAGTGCGGTAGTCATAGGCATGGAGACATGGGGAAATGGCGGTGGGCATGCTCCGCCGCTAAAATTGCGGTAGCGCACACAGGGCCCCTGCGGTGTGTCACCGCCATGGAGCTTGCCCTAGAGCCAATGCGAAGCTCAATAGCGATGGCATGATGCAATTTTGAAGATCACGGTAGGCGTGCTCCACCACCGCGGAGGCGGACATTGGCTGCATTTGAAAGATGCACCATCGCGGTAGTGTACCCCGGGCCCCAGCATTGTGTCACCACCATGGAGCTTGCCCTAGAGCTAATGCGAAGCACGATAGCGGTGGCATCATGCAATTTTGAAGATCGCAGTAGGCGTGCTCCGCCACCGCGGAGGAGGACATTGGCTGCATTTGAAAGATGCACCATCGCGGTAGCGCACCCTGGGCCCCAGCGTTGTGTCACCGCCATGGAGCATGCCCTTACAGCCAATGGGAACCATGATTGTGGAGGCATGATGTGCAATTTTGAAGATCGCGGTAAGCGTGCTCCGCCACCGCAAAGGTGGTCATTGGATGCATTTGAAAGAGGCAGAGCTGGACCCCCAATTACTGCAGCTGGGCACCTTTGTAACGACCCCAGGGGGCTATATATGTCTGGGAGTGAGCCTCACATTTCCACTGCTCCCAGAGCCTGCTGCCAGAGACCCCTCACCTGCTGCTACCTCCAGAGCCTGCTGCCAGAGACCCCTCACCTGCTGCTGCCTCCAGAGCCTGCTGCCAGAGACCCCTCACCTGCTGCTGCCTCCAGAGCCTGCTGCCAGAGACCCCTAACCTGCTGCTGCCTCCAGAGCCTGCTGCCTGAGACCCCTCACCACCCAAATCCACTGCTGTTGTCTCATGTCCACAGTGATGACAAGGACAGAGAAGATCCGTGCCAGTTGCTTCACGAGCAAGGAGCTGGAGGTCCTGGTGGACAAGGTGCTCACATAGTACCTAAGGCTATATGGTGCCCCAAATGTCATGGTAAGTCTTCGACAGTGGTGGGTTAGGGCACGAGTCCACACATGTAGTTGGAATGATGCAGTATGTGCCTGGGAGTGTGGGGTAGTGTCATGCACTGCCTGACATGCTGTCTCCAGTGGGAGGGTGTGTGTATACAATGCCACAGCATTCCCTCCCTGCACATGTATGTATGAGTGACCTGTGTTGTATTGTCAGCCATACAGTGACACAGAAGGTTGTTCATGCTGTAGTCAGGACAGTGATTGCTTGGCTGGATGGCTGTGTGTGCCCCTCTAGTCCATCTCAGTGTGAGCCCAGCTGGCATGCACAGTCCCTGCCTACAAAGACAAGGACACCTCACTTAACTTACAGAGTATGACATCAGTCTTTTCACATTGCACTCCAGCTGTGGGCCATCTCAGCAGTGTATTTTGCACACAACTGCCATTGTGAATGGCATTTTGTATTTGTGAGATCATGTCTCTCAATGTGACCACCATGACACATTCATCTATTCACAGGGCAGGGACATTGATGGCTGCGCAGTCTTGGACACAGTGAGTCCACCCCCAAACACAGGTTGACATGTGATGTATGTGTTGCTCAATCCAACAATGGACTGGAGATGTGGGCAGGCTACATGGGTGTTTCAGTGCTGGCATCCTGCATGTGTGTGAGATGTGTAGGGACTGTGTTCCCCCTCACACCTGCATGCTTTAACATCAGCTTTTCCCATGCAGGTGTCCCATGTGAGCTGTACTATAGTCTCTGATTGACTGATCGTTGGATATGTAATGATTTTGTATCTTGCTGCTATACTGATAGATGTTGGTACATGACACTGTGTCACTGATCATTTCCCCCTCTTATCTCCCATGCCTGCAGCTCAAGGTACACCACCGTAAGGCCGTGTGGAGGGCCATTGCAGCGAAGGTGCGAGCTCTGGGGGTCTGAACCCGACGGCACACCCACTGCCACAAGAGATGGGACGACTTCAGCCGGCTGGCAAAGAATGTGGCGGAGATGACCTTGGGGCTGCTTCCTCGCACTGGGCGTCTGGCACGGCGCAGCATGACACCACTAATGGGGCGCATCTTGGCGGTGACACAGCCTGAGCTGGATGCACGTTTGAAGGAGCATCAGCAGCAAGCGTAGGGTGAGCATTTGGGGAGTCTGACTTTGGCTGGGAGTGGCTGTACGTGTACAGAGCCTGTACCAGCACTGGCCTATCTGATGTTGGTAGTGTGATGCTGTGGCATGTAAGTGGTTGCTGGCCTGGGTGCCGGTGACATGCTTTTGCCCTACCTGTACTTACAAAGGTGATTTGGATGCTGTGCCTTCACATTACATTCTGCATTGTGCTCTTCAGGTTTCTTCTGCATTGGGGTAGTCTTGGGAATCCCATGGGAGGGAACGGCAGTGTGCCCGATCTGACTGTGCGTACATCAATGCGTCCATTGCATGCACCCAGATTTGGGAGGCCTACACATCTGACAGCAATGTGCTATTGTCCCCAAGGTACGACATGGTGGGTGTCATGGGCTAATGTCCATTGTGGACTGTCATGTTGTAGTCTAGGTCTGTGTTGTCCCCTCCTGTTCCATCCAGATCTGTCATTGGCAACAAGTACTGTGCCCACATCATGTCCCTAGGTGTGCTCAGAGCTAGTTGTGTGTCTGTTTGAACAGGGCCACAAGCAGGGTGTTGTGCTGTGTGGTCATCACATGGCTCACTCATGCTTGAGTTTCCAGTTTCCACGCACTGCTTGAGTCTATATAGTGAGTTGGCATGATGTGATTGCACAGGGTGGTGTGCAACATTTAGATTTGGTCAACTTTTGTCATGCATTGCTTGCATATGTTTGTTCTGTTGCTGCCACTGACCTGACCCTACATCTCTCTCTCTCATGCAGCATCACCTGTGGTTACGGAGGGACAGGTGACGGACACCAGTGGGGGTGAAACTAGCACAACAGCTGCCCAGGAGCCCACTGACACAGATGTCACCAGCGCCTCAGAGGGGCACAGGAGTCTGCTGGAGGAATCCCAGCCTGAGACGCAAAGCACCACATCATCCGATCCCAGCGGGGATGCATCCATGTTTGGAGGGTACAGGGAATGGGGATACTGCATCGACTTCCACCACACTAGCGGCCATTGCCCACCCTCCCAGCCACTTCCGCTGGTGCTGCCCGTGTCCGCCTCAGTAGGAGGGGAAGAGTCTCCTTCACCCCTGGCACCGCTGCCCCTGTCCCACCTGCTGCCATCAGTGCTGAGTCTGTGGACCATTAGTGCCAGCTGTATGTAGGCCAGACAGCTCTCCTCAATGCCTTCATTGACCACAACAAGAAATTGGCCCAGGTGGTTGCTTTCATGGAAGGCACACATTCTGACGTAGGTGGGCTGCACCGGACAGTCCAGGCTTTGTCATCAACAGTGACGTCTGCCATGCAACAGGCACATACTCACAGTCCAGCTCCGGTCCCTTTGTCCACCCCGCTGGCAGTGGGCATGTCTGACGATAGTGACCACGGTCCACATACATCAAAGTCACAATACAGCACACGAAGCACACAGCAGCAGCAACCCAAGCGGTCCCGGGCGCAGACCCCATCCCCACAGAAAAACAAAGGCACCCCAGAGCGCAGGGAGAAAAGCCTGTCAGGCGACACCAGTGGACAAACAGCAAAGCAGCAGACCTCAGGCACACATGCCTCAGAGGCATCTACATCCAAGGACTCTCCTGCCCCTAAAGCATCTCGCAAGGAGAAGCATACAGTGTCTGTGGCCACCAAGGAGGCTGTGCATGCCAAGGGTACACCTAGGAAGGTCTCCAAGGCAAAATCACCAACCACCTCGACTCCCATTCCAAGTCCAGTGAAGCAGGGGCCGGAGGGCACTGTAGGGGTAACACCTAGTAAACAGGGGAAGGGGGGCAGAGGCGAAGCCAGGGAAAGCATTCCGCTGGGTCCAGCACATCACCAGAAGGGCTGCCAGTGCCTGCACTTGCAGCAGCTGTGGTGGTGAGTGTGCCTGTTGTGCCCACACCACTTCCCATTGATCCAGAGTCAGCCAAGCCATTTAGGATCCCCAAGAAGTGGAAGGGCACCCCTCCACAATCTCCCAGCCACACCGTGTCTCCCGTCTGCATGACTCCACCTCCACGTGCCACTACACCACCTGGTCCAAGCAGCCCTCCGGCTTGTCAAGCCACTGATAGCTCTACCTCAGCTGTTCCGCTCTCTTCCTGGTCAAGTGCCCTGACAGTCCCCAAGAAACAGCCAGCTCCCAGTCTGACTGCCAGCAAAGTCTGAGGGGTAGTCACCCTCACACACCTGTCTCTCACACAGGTGGGCCTGTACTGCACATTGTTGCCCCCTGACTGTGTTGCTGACCATGGAAAGGTAGTCGCACACATTCCCTGTGCAGCTTCTCATGGACATACTCTGCACCCTCAACTGGTCACTGGCCCCGTTGCTCTTTGCTGTGTTGAACTATTCCCTGTGCAGCTTCTCATGGACTCAGTCTACACTTTGTCCTGCCCACTGGCCTTGTCGTTTACTGCTGTGTGCCCCCTGCCTGTGCAGCTTCTCATGGACATGCTCTGCATATTGTGCCTTGCTCTTCTCTTCTCATGGTACCTATCTGTGCAATATGTGAATAAAGTAGGCCTGGGCGGCAAATTCCGTTCCGCTCGCGGAATTTGTGGAATTTCGGTAATTTCGCGTTCCGCGGAGAACGCGAAATTGCCCAAAATTCTGCTTTCCGCGACTTCGTGAAATTTTTTCTTGTTCGCGTTCTCAAAATGCGTGTTCGCAAGATATTTCTCCCCGAGCACGCAAACCGCAACTGTGAACAGGAAAAAAGCATCGCGAACAAGCAATTCCGCGTGTTCGCGGAATTTCTGCATGTTTGCGGAGATTTTTTGCCGTTTTGCAGAGATTTGCGTAACGCATTTACGCAAATTCTGCCCACCCCTAGAATAAAGTCCTTACTGAATAAAGTTATTTTGCTGTGTGTAAATGGTTTACTGTGCTACATGGTGTGTGTGGCACTTCAACATAGTCAATGTTTGGGCTCACTTACTCTCTTTTTTTCAGGGGTGACAGGGTCTTTAGTTCTTCTTGATCCACATACTTGTGCGGGCAATGGTGTCAATTTCAAATGGTTAGCAGTAGTCATTTACTTAATTAGTTCACGGTGGCTATATTGTACACATGTCAGATTGGGGGGCACTGCCAGCACAGAGTGGGTTTCTGCACACAGTATTGCAGGCAGGCTGTCCAGGGTCATCATGTATGTGTGTTCTTCCTTTATGTGTGCCCAGTGGTGTATGTGTGTAGTCATCTTGTGATGGCCAGTCATCCTAGTCCCATGGCTTACTTTCCATTTGTGCTCTTGGATGGCCAAGTAGTATGCAGTGTGAAGGGGGTGTGTTTGTGGGGAGTGTTGATGTGTACATGCCTCTGCAATTTCAACTACACACATGTGTCACCCAGGAGTTGTGTGCCTGTTGTTTTGATTGTTCATCTCTGTAAATGTGGTTGTATGCCCATGTGTGAGTTGTATGTTGTGCACTGTGCAGTGTGTTGGTGTGTTCTTGCAGTTCTGTCTGACTCCTAATTGTTGTTTTTGTCACTTGTGAGTATGCAGAGAGTGTTACTGGCAAGTCAGTGTTGAGTTTTGTTGCACATCCATGTATCTGGTGGCTGTTTGTGGGGACTGTGCAGACCTGCTGCTCCACACTGCCATTGTGGTTGTTTTTTCTCATGCCTTGCTGTCACATGGTGCCTTCTTGCCTCCAGTGTGGCATGTTGTGTGTATTGTCATGCCATCTCATATCTGTGCTTCAGCTGCTTACCCATTATGGGTCTGTACTCCCTCTCTTTGTGTATGGTACATTCCTGCCATGTCCCCTGCTGACATGCAGTACACTTCACTTTGGTGTGAGCTGTCCCCTTGGTTTGTATGTGTGTGTGCCTCCCTATGACTTCATATGTGACACTGTGCTCTGTGGTGCAGTTCCTTTGCCAGGGTAAATGTGTCACTCAGGGCCTTTCCCCAATGGGTCATGTGTGATGTTCTGGTGCTGTTTGTCACTTATGGTTGCTCCTATGCAGTTCAACTGTGTGTGCTACCCAGTCCTCTGGTCAAGTTGTTTCCACCTTTGTGTCCCAGAAGTGTGCATTTACTGGGTGTTGTGTTGGATGTATGTGTGTTGTTTGTGTTATTGCTTCACTTCCTGGGTGTGCTGTTGTCTTTGTGCTGTGCTGTATGGTGTTGTGTGGGTTGCTGTTCTGTCACCGATGTTTGTGTGGGTCTGGTATGCTTGGTGTGCACACACAGCTTGTTAGGCATGCAGTGCTGTGTGTGTATGTTGCCTTGTGTGTGCCTGGTGTGCATCCCCTGATGTCCTGCTGTGTTTGCTATGTGATTGTTCTGCCTGTGCATCTGTTGTTTGTTTGCTGTGGCTGTGCACTTCTTGTGTGTGTTGTTGTATGTTGTCTGTGCATTGTTCCTGAGCTATGAGGTTGTGCACTCCTGTTGTGCCTGTGCTCCCATTGCCTTTGCCCAGTTTAGCTGCACATGGCATGTCTGTTGTTGTGGCTCTGTGTGTGTTTCTGTTGGGTTATTTGTCTGTTGTATTTGTTTCCACATTTGTGGTGGCATCCCTGTGTGTGTGTGTGAGTGTGTGTGTGTGATGTTTGTGGCTGAGCCCAGGGTGTGTGGTTGTTTGTGTGTGTATTGACTGTCAAGTATTGCCAGCCTTCAGTGTGTTTGGCACTGGTGTTGTGTGCTGCTGGTGTGAGGGGGGTATGTGTGTAGATTCTTACTGGTGTTTGTCAGTCCTGAGGTGTGTAGATGGGCCCTGTGTGTAGTGCTACCGGTGTGCTCCTGTGAAGTAGTTGTATGGATGTGTGGCTCATCACAGTTTGACTTCAGTGCCTTCCTTTCATCCTTGTGCCTATAGGTGGTTTGCCTTGCTGTCTCCCTGTGTTGTTGCACTGAGTTGTCTGTGGTTTGAGTTCACTGACTGTGCCAGCCATGTGTGCTTTGATGGTGTGAGGGTTTTGTGCTCTGTTCCATGTGTTGATCTGATGTACACATGATTGTTGTGTGTCTCCATGGCCTTCCATTTGTTTGCAGACCACATTGGTTTCCATATTTGATGTGCTCCATTGCTGTTGGCATGTGGCGTGTGTATGTGTGTGTGTCAATCTATGGTATGTATGTGTGACTGTGCAGGCTGTGTGTCCATATGGTTGTTAATTCCTTGTATGTGTTCATTTGTTGCTTGTCCTCATTTATATTTCCCTGAATGTGGTGTTGTGGTGGTGTGTGTGTTTCCCTGGCCCTGTGCTACTGTGCTGTGTATTGTGTGTTCCTGTGCAGCCACTCCTGCAGTGTGTGTCTCCATGTTTGTTTGTTGTGTGGTGCAGGGTGTGTATTGACCTGGCTTGTTGTTGTGCATGGGGTGCACAGGAGGGGCACATGGCATGTGCCTTCATGGAGTGTGTTAGTGTGGTGGGAGGGGGTGTGGCCCTGTGCTCTTTGTGCCCTGCCCTGCCTGTCACTGGCCCTGCCTTCTGCATTGTGCGCATGTATTTGCTTGTGTTTGCCACTGCGGTGACGCGACCGGGACATTGCTGCATGGTGGCGGTAGCTGTGTGTCCAGGATGCAGAGGGGTGACTTTGTGGCAGGTGGGTGATGTGTGGGTGCTCTTGTGGATGTGTCCCTTTCCCCCTTAGGGTGTCTGATGTGGATTTGGACCCTATGTCAGTCCATGTGTTGTGTGCTGTGTTTGTGTTGTTGCATTCCTGCGGCGGCGTCTGCGACGGTCCATGAGTTCCTGGTGATGTACCAGGTACAGCACCGGAAAGACGTGTAGAGCTGGGTCCATGGCGGTCGTGACCGGGACTCTGGTTTGGCGCTCCGCTGTCGAGCTTCCGCCGTCTCTGGTTGGGCAGTGTCTCCGCTGCGGTGCGTCTGCTTGCTTGTGTCATCCTAATTTGTGGAGCAGAGCGGACGTCATTCCGCACGGCAGTGAGTCTCTATTGGCTCCCACTACCGCAGTGGCGGGCGCACTTTGATAGCGGTGCACGTTGCACCGTTGTGGTCAGGAAATGGCCTATGTTTGGCCATACTAATATGGCAGACGTGAGGACCGCTGCTCGCGGGCGGAAAAAAGCATTTTTCCACACCGCCAGCACCACGGTGGGGCCACCGCGAGACATCCTAATGGGCCCCATAGTGTAGTGATAATGTTTATTGTAAGGACAGACGAGGGAGGTAGATAGATGTAGTAAATGTGTATTTTTTATGTGTGTTTACCAAAAGTGTTTTGAAAGGTGTGCTTTTTTAGTTCAGCAATACGCTTTAAAAAAAATATATATTTTTATCATCGTCGCAGTTAGATGTATTTACAATGTGATTTCAAGTTATATATTTTGGATGTGCTCATCATTATTTTTAAACAGTATTTTTGGGCCAGATAGATTGAATCATTGGAATTTGTTGCGTTTTTTCGAGATAAAAAAAAATCTCTTCGGTAATTTTTTCTTGGGTCTCTTCATTTTGGATTTCTACAGCTATCAACATGGCATTGTCTTTCGATCAGAATCGGATTTCAACATTGAAATTTGTTGCGTTTTTTTAACAATATTTTTATATTTTTCGGAATTTTTTTTATTATGTGCGTTTTTTGAGATATGCACTGTTTTTAGTGTGCATATTAATATCTTTTTTATCGGTTTATGGATTTTTCAAATCGATTCTTTGTTATTTACTATGGATTTTTAAAAAAATAAAGGACTCTTGGTGAAGTAATGGATGGGATGTAAGTCCAAGAGTTGAAGAAAGAAAACATCTGTAGGTAAGGAGGCCTGACTTTTATTATTAATTTTAAAAAGTTTGGAAATAATCAATTGAATTAGTAGTAGTTGTTTATGGGCAAAACAGACAAGTAAAAATATTGTGTGTGTTAGAAATGCAGGATGTGTGCAAGATTATCAAGGTAGTCTGAAGCCACTGTCAATGTAAACTGTTGAATTACGCCCAATAGTCTTTCAGACATTACCTTAGTTCTGGTAGAAATACGTGGGTTCAGACTACCTGTTAATGATTGCAACATTCTCATTTCTTGGAAACTTTGCTCCTTCTTCAAAAGTTCCAAAAAATTATAGAAATTAGGATGAGGTTTGCCAATTGATTTGTTGAAGGAGTTGTGCCATCCCTCTATGGCATTGTTTGTTTCTGCTCCTCCCTCTAAGCAGGTCGAGTAACAGTTCCACCACTCCACATGGAAACATGGTCTCCTCCTGTGACCGAACCTGCTTACATGGCCAACCCATGTGTCTTCAAAATAATTTAGTATAGGTGCCAATTTTTCTTCATTTGTTGTAAAATATTCTGATTCTGTAATTGAAGTGTAGTACTCGTCTACACAGTCAGGAGGAACAAAGCAAAGGGCAGTTATTTTTTTCTTTTTGTTCAAACTGTAGTTGCCTATCTGATATATAATCCTTAATTAAGGATGTTTTTGGAAGTTTTCACCAATATGACTGAGAAAAGTGAAAGAAACATCCTTGAATTTAAGTATTTGGGTATGTTTTGGTTATTGTATTGATCATAGTTAATTCAAAGTCAATTATTACTTTTCTCTGACTTTTGTTTGTTTTAGAATTTATCACTGACAATAATTCAGTGTATGTTGAGGATTGTTTATCACGGAGTAAACTGTAAACTAAGGGAACTACTGTATTGTTAATGTATGCATGAATAGTGTATATTTGGGTGAATGAATGGGGCCTGCTTTTAAACGTTCCATCCATCATCCAAATATCACTGTTTTCTAACCTTACTAGATTATGGGGTGTGCTAAAGATTAGTATTCTCTTTCGAGGGTTTTGGTTGTCATGCAAAATGAAAGGTTCAGTAGAAACAGTAACAGAGAGTTCAGGTTCAATTATTATGTCAGAGTAGGTTTGGCGTATGACTCTGTGGGTTACTTCTCTGTTTTTGACGTTGAATAATTCTTCGCAAATTAGGTATGGTGGGCATACTACTTGCAACATGTAGGGGAATGTGTTGGGATACCTCCCTTAAAACTGCACCACAGTGTTAATTGGAGGTGGATGCAATATCTGTAATTTCATCAATTCATTCTCTATCTTCAATCTCCATTGTAGAGGCAGAGTGGTTATGATCTGCGGGTCTTAAAACAGTGTCACCAAGAGTAACCGCTCTGCCTGTGCAATGGGTTGAGTAATATTGCACACACCTCCAATGACACCTGGATTCAGATAGTCTTTCCTTACAATAAACATACCCACTATGGTTCAGCAGTCTGTTCCCTCGTTTTGATGTTATGTATTTGGCTTCTTTGGATGGGGTAGACATTTTTTGTTCTGAAAAGAGAAAATATATGAAAAATAATGTTATTTGTCTAATCATTTGTAGTGTATACCTGTTTAGAGGGAAAATTATAGTTTAATTTATATAATCAATTTAATAGTTTACAATTTATGCATTTTCAGTTTCCGCGTAATGTTTTTACTTTGTTGTATTTCTATCTTTGTTGGCTTCTTATAAACAAATTATGCTTTACTGGGAGAAAAAAAGTTAATTTGTAGTATTGAAAATTATTTTAGTTTTTCTTACAATTGAATTAGATATTGATTGATTGTTTTTCTTTGGAAAATTGATTGATTTATTTGGTGGTTCTGAAATGAAAAATATTTAATGAGGTTTATTACATACATAATATTTATGTAAAAGTTTCCTAGTGTGAGAAACATAGTTATTGTTTTGGATTGGCTTTTGATTTTGAACTCTTACCTTATTGTTTAGGTTGTTTATTTCTTTCGTTTATGAGTTTGAGTTGTATTGTGGTCTGAAAAAGTAGAAAGAAATTTATTGTTAATATATTGAAAATATTTTAAAATATTTTTCTGAAATAGAATGGTATATTTTTGGTTAAGGAACAACAGGTTAATGTTTTATAATTGTACAAAACTTTTTCATTTTTATTTGAAGCGATACATCTGTGTTTATTTGCCTATATTTCTTTAGTGAAGTTTAAAAAAATTATTTATTTGCTAAATGTGTTTTTCTCTGGGACAAAAAAGTGGCACTTATTTTTAATAATAGAAGTAAAAATCTGAATGTGTAAATTACCTTGTTATGTTCTTCTTTTTTATGTTCATTGAAAGTTTTGAAAGCTGAAAGACAAATTATTTGAACATTGTTTTTAGATTTGTTTCATTTGTGTTTGCAAACTATATTATTTCTTTACTTGTTTTTTGTTGTAAATATTTTAGGAAATTACCTTGCAATATGCTTTTCACAACGTTTTGTGGATATACATATATATTTTCAGTCCAAATATTGTTTGTATTTTGTTGTTGGCTGTAGTAGTAATCTGTTGATACATAAAAAAGAAGAATCAATATTTTTAGTTTGTGATAACATTTATCAGGTAGTTAAAAATAAAAAGCATGTTTTACTGAGATAATTTAATGTTTCAATAGGATTAGTAATTTAGGTGTCCATTACGATTTGTCCGCCCACCACCGTAATGGCAAAAGGGACCGCCTGCCATACGTGCAGCAGTCCTTTGATTGAAATTAGGATGCGCCCACCACACTGGCGGGCGCATCCCGCATTCTTTACATTGCGGCGGGTAGTGCTGTTAGCAGCACCCGCCGCAATGTAAAAAATGCATGTTGTGCATTTGCATGCAAGACGTGGCAGGCACCGCGTGGTGCCTGCCACCTTGTGCATGCAAATGCAGGGGGGTACCGTAGGTACCCCCCACACCCCACCCTTGGGTCCACTGTGGGCCCCCAACAGCAAAGTCCGCAAGCCTTTCCATGGCGGCAATGCCACCATGGAAAGGCGAGTGACCGCCTGCATCTCAATATGGATGGCGGTGCCTTGCAGACACTGCCACCATGTTAAGGCCCTTTACCGCCCGGTCGACTCGTCGACCGGCTGAAAACCGGCGGACTGTCTTCCCGTCCACCGGGGTCCCCCCCGCCATCGTAATGTGGCAGGGGAAAAGGTAGGCAGGCGGTGAATGTTGGCAGGCGGATCGCCACCTCCATGTGGGCGGTGGCGATCCGCCCGCCAACATAATCAGCCCATTAGTTTTTATCAATATACAGAGTCAAGCATCCTTTAGAGTAGGAATAGCATTTTTATCTTCATCACTATTTAGTACTATTTTTGAAGTGTGCATCTCTTGGGGCAGGAATAGTAATTTGAACAACTTCAATATCCAGCATTTATTTTTGAGGTATGCATCCTTTGGAGTTTGAATAGTAATTTTTATTCCACCACTATAATGCACCTTCTCTGAGGCAAGCATCTTTTTAGTGTTTGGATAGCTATTTTAAGCCCACCACTATCCAGCATTTTCTATGAGGCAAGCATCCTTTGGTGTTGGAATAGTAATTTTAACCCCACCAGTATCCTGCATTTTCCATGAGGAAAGCTTATTTTGTTGTTGGGATAGTAATTTTAATCCCGCCACTATCCTGCACTTTCTTTGAGGTAAGCATTGTTTGGAGTAGGAATAGTAATTTTATCACACCACTATCCTGCACTTTCCCTGAGGCAAGCATTTTTTGGAGTTGGAATAGTAATTTTAATATTATCACTATCCAGCACTTTCTCTGAGGCAAGCACCCTTTGGTGTAGGAATAGTAATTTTAACATACCACTATTCTGCACCTTCATTGAGGCAAACACCTTTTGGAGCTGGATTAATACTTTTAACCCCACCACTATCCAGCATTTCTCCTGAGGCAAGCAGACTTTGGAGTGGGAATAGTAATTTTAACAACAAGACTATCCTGCACTTTGTGTGATGTAAGCAGTTTTTGGAGTATGAATAGTAAATTTAATTCTATTGCTAGCTATCATTTTTTTCTGAGGCAAGCACATTTTGGTGTAGGAATAGTAATTTTAACATACCACTATCCTGCACCTTCCCTGAGGTAAGGACATTTTGGATTTGTAATAGTAATATTAACCGCACCACTATCCAGCATATTCTCTGAGGGAAGCACCCTTTGGAGTAGGAATAGTAATGTTCATATACCACTATTCTGCACCTTACCTGAGGCAAGCACCTTTTGGAGTTGTAATAGTAATTTTAACCCCGCCACAATCTAGCATTTTCCCTGAGGCAAGCATCCTTTGGAGCAGGAATAGTAATTTTAAAATACTACTAACTTGCACTTTCTCTGAGGAAAGCACTTTTTGGAGTTGGAATAGCATTTTAACCCCACCACTATCTAGCAACTTACCTGAGGTAAACACCCTTTGGATTAGGAATAATAATTTGAACATACCACTATCCTTCACCTTTCCTGAAGAGAGCACGTTTTGGAGTTGGAATTGCAATTTTAACCCCACCACTATTCAGCATTTTCTTTGAGGGGCAAACACACTTAGCTGTAGGAATAGCAATTTTAACATTGTAGTATTCTGCACCTTCCCTGAGGCAAGCATGTTTTGGTGTAGGAATAGTAATTTTAACATACCACTATCCTTTATCTTCCCTCAGGTAAGCATATTTTGGAGTTGGAATAGTAATTTTAACCCCCCCACTATCCAGCATTGTCTTTGAGGCAAACACTCTTTGGAGTTGGAATAGTAATTTTTAAATTGTACTACCCTGCACCTTCCCTGAGGAAAGCATCTTTTGGTGTAGGAATAGTAATTGTAACATACCACTATACTGCACCTTCCCTGAGGAAAGCAACTTTTGGAGCTGGATTAGAAATTTTAACCTCACCACAAACTAGCATTTTCCGTGAGGCAAGCACCTTTTGGAGTTAGAATAGTAATTTTAACCCCACCACTATCCAGTATTTTCCCTTAGGTAAGCACGATTTGGATTAGTAATAGCAATTCTAACTAAAAGACTATCCTGCACCTTCTCTGAGGTAAGCATGTTTTGGAGTGGGAATAGTAAATTTAATAATGTAACTAAATATCATTTTCCCTGAGGCAAGCAAATTTTGGTGTCGGATTAGTAATTTTAAACCCACCACTATCCAGCATTTCCTTTGAGGCAAATACTCTTTGGGGTAGGAATAGTAATTTTAACATTGTACTATCCTGCACCTTCCTTGAGGCAAGCACTTTTTGGTGTAGGAATAGTATTTTTAACATACCACTATCCTGCACCTTATTTGAGGAAAGCATATTTTGGAGTTGGAATAGTTATTTTAACCCTATAACTATACAGCATTTTTCCTGAAGCAAGCACTTTTTGAAGTAGGAATAGTAATTTTAATATAACACTAACCTGCATCTTTCCTGAGGTAGGCATCTTTTGGAGTTTGAATAGTAATTTAAAGTCGTATTTTATAACATTTTTTGTAAGGTAAGCACTATTTGTATTTGGAATACAAGTTTTAAACTTAATACTATTTATTATTTTCCTTGAGGATGTATCCTTTCTATTTGGAATATTTTTTATAAACCTACCACTATACATTTATTGAAAAACGGGAAACAATGTATTTAGTTTTAGTCACTTACTTTATATATATTGTCCAAAATAGAGTATTTTGCAATGTTTTGTAGAACTTTGAAAAGTTTTCGAATAAACTGAAAAAAGTTAATATGCTTTGTTTTAGTATATTTGCGTATCTAGAAATTGTCAAGTAGTTAAACATTTCTACAGTTTGTACTTACTTCGTGTTTTAGATGGCTCGCTCCAAGGTTTATAGTTTTGAGTAAGAAAACGTGCATGCAGTCTCTGGCAATCAGGTAACTACAGTTTTTAAAATGGTGGACGGCTTATTTTATATGTTTTGTTGTGTTGAATGTTATTTGAAACGAAAATATGTTTTTTGCATGTTTTTTCATTGTGTTTTTAATGGTGTGTGAGAATGCAAATAATTATTTTTTTATCTTAGTGTTTGTAACTTTTTATTTTGGTATGTTATAACATCCGTTTTGGCTATTTCCGGGTCAAAGTAATTTCAATGAAAGAGTTTTAGGACTTTTGTTTTCCTGCATTTAAAAATGTTGGTTTATATTAGTTGTGTTTTGCTGTGTTTTTCTTATGTGAAAATTTACAAATTATTAATCGTAGTTTATTTTGTGAAATTTGGGTGCCGATTCCGATCCGTCCAAAAAATTTACCGTCCGACTCGTATCCGTATTTTTTTACGTACGAATCGTACAAGTACCGTACAAACGGCCAAGTATGATTCGGACGTGAAAAATACCTACGAATAGCGTCGGGAAATGTCTACGAGAGGGAGTCGGAATTTTTTACGTCCAAATGGCCTTGTGAAAAGTGTACGAGAGGGAGCCGGACATTTTTACGTGCAAATCATAAAGCAAAAGTCCGAACGCGCAAGTATGATTCGTACCGCCTGTCCGAATACACAACCGCATGCCAAACGCCCCGTACGGAGCCAACGCAGTAGCACACATGTACACGGGTAAACTTGTGCCCGTTTACGAGACGTACAGCCCCCCCACCCCCCAATATGTCAGAACCGTACATCCCCCTGTCCGCACTGTGCCCCAGGCCCGCAGGCGTACGCGCCGTACCCCCCCTGTATGCGCCGTACCCCCGCATGTACGCGCTGTACCCCCCATGTACGCGGGTACCCAAGGCCCGCACCTGTACGCGCCGTACCCCCACCGCCCCAGGCCCGCACCTGTACGTGCCGTACCCCCGCATGTACGCCTGTACCCCCCCATGTATGCGGGTACCCCAGGCCCGCACCTGTACACGCCGTACCCCCACCGCCCCAGGGCCACACCTGTACGCGCCGTACCCCCACCGCCCCAGGCCCGCACCTGTACGTGCCGTACCCCCGCATGTACGCCTGTACCCCCCCATGTATGCGGGTACCCCAGGCCCGCACCTGTACGCGCCGTACCCCCACCGCCCCAGGGCCACACCTGTACGCGCCGTACCCCCACCGCCCCAGGCCCGCACCTGTACGCGCCGTACCCCCACCACATGTACGCGCAGCACCCCAACTCCGTACCCCAGCACCCTCACCCAGCATCGCGTATGTACGGACCGTACCTACGTGAAAAATACTCGTACAGAACCAGGACACTGTAAAACAGCACAAGGAGGGTCAATTCGACTCGCACAACACCACAAAACACGTCTACATGACAGAATACATCTCAAAGACTGACCTGGCACATCCAAACAGGCAAACAGAGGCCCAAACTCACAACCACCTCTTATAACACACCCAACAAAATTCAAACACAGCCACACCCAAAAATGGACCAATAAAAAGGGCCCACACACACAACCCATGAGCCTTTGCAACAGACCCACTGCTGCCAGACCCCACACACAAACAACTGCACATTACTGACCCCTTAACTACACCTTCACACAACCTCCTTCACAAACACCCCCACTCACATTCACATACACACCGTCACATTCACACCCACACATCCACAACCATCCACACCCACACCCCACACCATGCCCACAGACAAGAATCCAAAGTTCACAAGGGCGGAGCTGGAGCTCCTTGTCAACGAAGTCATCAGAGTCGAGCCACAGCTGTTTGGAACATTGGTCAGACAGACCAGGATAGCCCAAAAATCCAGCCTGTGGCAGAGGATCGTCGATAAGGTGAATGCTGTTGCGCCCATCCGAAGAACTAGGCATGAATGCCAAGCCAGGTGGTACGATCTGCGCAGGGCAGTCAAGAGGAAGATGAATGAGGAATACGCCCAGAGTAACATCACTGGAGGCGGGCTGCCCCGCAGACCCGTACACTTCCATCCCTGGGAGGAGAAGGTGATGGCCCTGCTTCCGCCGGTGGGAGTACACGGAGTTGAAGGAGTCGCAGAGCCTGGTGAGTACACAAACAACTTACGTAACATGTGGGCAATGGGGTCCACACCACAAATACACCAAATGCACGCAACTTCCCCCAAGCACTCACCGCACACAACCACACTCAAAAACCACGCTCATGCCACCAACGTCTCCATGCACCATTCACAAATCAAGTCAATGCCATGTCCCAGGCTACACCAACCACAAACCCAAGACTGGATGTCCGGGAGGCTGGGAGGGTGGGCCTCACACAACACATTGTGAAAATGAGAAGCAGACACCAATGCCCTCAGCCCATATGGCATAGGTACATACCCATGCACAATGCACAGGGACTGGCAAAGTACTGACAAGGTCGCTGTCACTTGGCCCTGCTGTATGCAGCACAAGGCCTTCCTGGGACCACTGTACACTCAAACACCAACTCCACAAGCACAGGTAACTAGCACAGGAACTCACACTCACTGTCATGCCAGCATTCACCATGAGGGGACAGACACATCACCTGGGAGACCCAATGCCAACTCACACTACACCCAACAGCAGTCCCGGTCACACACACCCCCCTTACACAAGCACACACCCCCGGGGCAGGCAACGGATTTACATACTCTCACAATGGACATGTGACACAAGACCAATCCATAGCCAAATAAGCATCACAGCCAAAATTCTACAGGTCAAACACTCAGGAGAACATATCAATCTGTCCCCCACAACATACCCATCCCCAAGTGGACATTGAGAGGAATGCTAGGCACATCCAACTACCTGGAGGAACTGTGACAACTTGAATATGTATGAAACATGGATGTCGCATGAAACAGCATTAACATTGTCTCTCTCTCACACACAGGGCAACATCGTGGATCTCCCCACAACACTGGGGTGGAACAATCACAGTCCCCGGCTCGGCGTAAAGATGACTCCACCGGCACCGACGACTCTCACCACTCCGTGGATGACCCCGACCAACCTGGCCCCTCTGGTGCCCAAGCCCCTGCAGCACCTGCGTCAGGTACATCTGTGCCAACCACCACCCCCATTGCTGCCACATCCCAGGAGACACCCAGGAGCCCTGCTCGCACTGAACAACAGAGCCAGTCTGACCAGGAGGGACAAGGTTCTCCGGGCACCCAGGAGGAGGCAGGCAACCCTGCAAATGCCATCCCTCAGGGGTCCCGTAGACCCGATGTGCCCACAACGGCAGGCCAGGCTCAAGTGGGCAGGGGTGGTGGGAGTGGAGGCAGGCGGAGGCGCAAACCTGACCAGCCAGCTGAGGGAACCGGTATGTCCGACATACGCCACATCCTGGACACATACTGGCGTGACATCAGGGGCGTCAGCCAGGTAGTGTCAAGACTCACAGAGATGCAGGGGACCCTCAACGAGATCAAGAACATGCAGGCCGAGCAACATGCCAGTCAACAACAACACCAAGGATGGATGGAGGCAAGAGAGGCTGAGCTCCTGGCGGTGCAAAGGGACATGAGCCATTCACTCCATCGGATTGCCGACAACATAGGCAACCCTCCCTGTGACAGCAGGCGCAGACCAGCACCAGCCACAGGGAGGGAGGAAGAGGAGGATTCATCCAACGGAGCGTACCAAACATCGTCAAGGCCTGCATCTGAGGGTCCCCGGAGGAAGGTGGGTCGTCCACGGAAAAGACCGTGAGAGTCAGCGGACCATCAACATCTCCCAGGTCACCTGGCCTGGCACCTGGCCCTCTGGTGCAACAGCAGCACCTCATCCAATGACATTCTCTGCCACATGGACTTGCTGGTCACAGTCTGACCAATGATGACCAACACTGTGCTCTGGACTCTGATGACTTTCAATGCCAATGATACCATCTCCCCCTGTGAACTTTGGACTCTATTCCCCCGGTAGAGCATCTAATTTCACCTACCAAAAAACGTACCCAACCGCAAATAAAAATATTATTTGGTTCATGAGACATTGCTGTCATGTTGCTTAATTCCACAACATATGTGTGTGTAAATGTCAAACTATGCCTGAGTGTTAAACTAACTCCAGCCATCCTTACCCTGGGATCTGAGTCTGGTACAGGACACACATGGGTCACAAGGTATCATTCAAAGCAGGCATGGAGCAGAACACTCACCTGTGATGGCCACAAGCTGCTGAGGGGGGCTTGCAATACTGAGCGGACAGACCTATTTGGAAGATTATCATTAAGGCGTAGAGGTCATGGCTCATGTGGAGGTTCCCAGGGAGGGAGTCCCAGGTATTTGTTGGCAGGTGGGAGAACTATGTCCTGCATGCTGGAGTACGGTGGATGTGAAGAATGGTGGCCAGGGCAAGGTCGGATTCACGGAGATGGCCCAACGAGGTCTCGTATGACAAGACGTACAAGGTTGGTTTTGTGTTGGGGTTGTGGACTGCCTCCTGAGTGTGGGTGGGGAGTGTTGAGGTCATCCTGCAGCAGACAGTGATCCATTGCAGCTATCTATGGTGGACGGTGATGTGGCTGGGGCGCAGGATGTTGAAGCTGAGGTGTGCAGATGCACCCTGGATGTGGACAAGTTTCCCAGGAGTTTGGATGTACGTGCTCCGTAGAGGGCAGGCCAGTATTTGACACAGATGTTGTCATGAACATGGGGGATGGTCTGTCTTTCCTTGGAGTGGATCTATCTGTGGATCATGTGCATAATGCATAGGGCGTTGCAGCATGAGGTACAGATGCTGTGGACTGACATGGCAAATGTGTGCGAGCAATACATGATGCACGCCATCTTGTGTGTGTGGCCACTGGGTGCCGGGGCAGGGCTCTTGCGGGTGGGACACAAGCACTTGACCCAGCTGTAAGGGGACAATCCTCAGATGATCACCTCAGTCCTGTACAAGTCCAGCCTCAGGTGGCTCATGTACAGCCATTCATCAATGGATCTCATGCATTCAGGAATAATGGAACTGGCAATGTCTGTGTCTTTGGTGAGGGTGAGGAGCACCTGGCTGTCAATGGCATACCAGCTGATGAGGTGCTGTGCGCATGTGATGGTGGAGAGGGGGGTCCTGGACACATTGATGCCGATTCCGATCCTGGAAAAACTGGGTACGAACCGTCGGTCGGAGCGTTTTCTCCGTCCGACTCGTACCCGGGACAAAAACATTACAAACATGAAAGTACGATTTGCACGGAAACACCATTTCCGTACGAGTCGTACAAAACACCGACCGACGAAAATATACATAAAAATGTGATCCAGGAATGCTCCAACGTGACGTCGGGATGCTGTCAGGCAGCGTTTCACGACCCAGGAAGTACGAATCGAACCGACAGCAGTCCGGACGGCAATATTTTTACGGCACCCAAAAAGTGCCGGAAAAGCGAACTACGCCGCGAAACGACCAGATTAGGGGGCCCGGTACGTGCCGTACCCCCCCAGCCCCCGTGAGTTCGCGCCGAACCCCCGTGTATGTACACCCGTGTACGTACGAGTCGTACCCCCACCCGTGTATGTACACCCGTGTACGTACGAGTCGAACCCCCACCCGTGTATGTACACCCATGTACGTACGAGTCAAACCCCCACCCGTGTATGTACACCCGTGTACGTACGAGCCGTACCCCCACCCGAACCCCCACCCGTGTATGTACACCTGTGTACGTACGAGTCGAACCCCCACCCGTGTATGTACACCCGTGTATGTACGAGTCGTACCCCCACCCGAACCCCCACCCGTGTATGTACACCTGTGTACGTACGAGTCGAACCCCCACCCGTGTATGTACACCCGTGTACGTACGAGTCGAACCCCCCACCCGTGTATGTACACCTGTGTACGTATGAGTCGAACCCCCACCCGTGTATGTACACCCATGTACGTACGAGTCGAACCCCCACCCGTGTATGTACACCCGTGTACGTACGAGTCGTACCCCCACCCGTGTACGTACGAGTCGAACCCCCACCCGTGTACGTACGAGTCGAACCCCCACCCGTGTATGTACACCCGTGTACATACGAGTCGTACCCCCACCCGTGTACATACACGGGTGGGGGTTCGACTCGTACGTACACGGGTGGGGGTTCGACTCGTACGTACATGGGTGGGGGTACGACTCGTACGTACACGGGTGTACATACACGGGGGGTTCGACTCGTACGTACACGGGTGGGGGTACGACTCGTACGTACACGGGTGGGGGTACGACTCGTACGTACACGGGTGTACATACACGGGGGTTCGGCGCGTACATACGGGGGCTGGGGGGGGTGTTCGGCGCGTATGTGGGCACATGTCTCCATGGTTGCTATGGGAGTTCGGTGCGGACGGTGATTTTTCCATACGGTTGTAACATCGGACGCACGGGATGGATCGTACTTGCGCGGTCGGACTTCACTTTTCACATTTGTACGGTAAATCGTCCGGGGACATGTCGGACAAATTTTCTGACCCGAGGAAGTGAGGGGAATTTTTCCAAATGCGATTCGTATGGATTTTTTCCCATACGAATCATACTTGCCAGTTTGTACGGCACTTGTACGATTCGTACGGGGAAAATTTTTCCAGGATCCGAATCGGCACCATTGTAGATTGACACGCTGAGAGATGATACCTGTGCCATGTGCCAGACGACGACACCATACTACATGCAGAAGCCTTGAGTCCCACTCCCCTGGCCTTGCTGGGGTACAGAGCCAGTGGGGAGTAGGAGGGACATGACCTGGTTGGTGTGACAGGGCCTGGAAGGCGTGGCAGCGCTGTGTAGGGAGTTGGAGTAGCACACTCAGCATGCAAAGGTGTCGTGTGTGCGCTTAGGGTATGTCTGACAGCATGCGGTAGATTTGCGGATGGACATTGCTTGGAGTGTGGCTGCTACATCAGACTGTAGTGTGATGTGTGTCATGCAAGGACATGAGGGTCGTGCAATGTGCACGTTGCATGTGCTGATGGTCCAGCCTTTGCCACCGCGTGGCGCCAACTGTGGCATAGACAAGCTGAGGACAGCCAAATGAATGGGTGGAGGGAGGAAGGGAGGAGCATCTTTGAGGCGTGAGTGTTGCCAAATCAGGATACTCTGTGGGCCCTTGCTGCAGGGTCCGCAGCAGCAGGCGGCATGTCCTTGAAAATATTCCACAATTTGCACACAAAGACTAGGATGTCTGAAGGACAACTGCAACAGGCGTGTGTAAAGGAAGGAGTATCCGGTTTTACATGGCACACCCAGAGACAATGCATGCACAAACACCAAAGATGAATGACACCGGATTAGGGAACTGAAGGCCGAGCTGCGCACAGGAGACACACCCTCAGCAGGTGTTGATGGCCCATTGTGTGGACCAACATGCCAAAATACATACACAATCATGGACTTCATGCACAATAGGGATCATAATCCATGAGGAACTGCATGCATGTTGCTAAACTACACATGGACTCCTCTGCACAATCTTTCACAACTATGCCAGAGATGCCGCATGCAAAGTGGCAAGAGACCAGCATTGACAGAGATGAGGCACCTTGGAGTGTGAGGAACACCTTTATTACTCAGGCTCACACTAAGGGAAATGCATCCTTTTGAACAGACTCACAGGTCATTCCTCTGACCATGTGGGACCTACACTGGACACCCCCTGCCACACACAGATGTGTAAAATCCTACTGAGCTGGCACACAAGTGAAGTGTGTGAGCCAAACACCCCTTTCTCCACACGGAGAGTCTGCAATTCACCATTGAGCCTCTTATGGGGATGTCACACACTATGTCCACCATCAGCATCCCGTATGTTCCTGAGGGACGTTTTACACACATTGATGCCTTCATCACATTCCACAAAACATTACAGATGACTGTCAGGAAGGGTGAATATCAAGTTATGGGAGCCATGCCACATGTCATGTGCCCCATGGTGAGTCGACAGGTATGCACGGTAACACAACATGCACAGGAGCAGTCCCAACATAAACCAAACACGTACCACACACAAAATGCCTTGCTGCACTCCTTACCCAAAATGACTTTTCACCATGTCCGTGCATGGAACGCTGATTCAGCACACTTTGCAATACTCATAAGGAATAGCTGGAGGCCAACGAAGACACGAGCAGACGACATGCGCAAGAAACTGTGGATGACAGACACACCACAAGTCAGCAAAGAGCTAGTTATCGGCAGACATGGACATGTACTCGACAGGAATGATGTTGTCACCATGCTAATTTAACAAATTAGTGTCCATGCTAAAATGTGTGGAATGACATCATCCCTTGAATGACACATCAGAACACACCTCCAAGTCACTTAGCACACAGTCAGCTGGACACACACATTGAAACACATGCCACACAAGGCTCAAAGCGTGTACACTCAGACACAGGGACTCACCATTATGAGAAGAAGTTGCGGATGAGCTGACTCCGGATGTCCTCCTCCTCCTCCTCACTTTCCTCGTGCCCAAGCCCTTCATCCTCCACGGGTGGATGTTCCTGCTCATCGGGATCCAGGATGAGTGGCACTGCCTTCTCCACTGCCACTTTGTGCAGCATGCAGCACACAAGGAAGATTTTGCAGACCTTCACCGGGGCATATGGGAGTGACCCGCCGGTCTTGTGGAGTCACCGGAATCGGCTCTTCAGGAGTCCAAACGTCCTCTCAATCACGTGCCTGGTCTGCCCATGGGCATCGTTGTAACGGTGTTCTGCGGCTGTTCTGGGATTGCCGAGAGGCGTCATCAGCCATGGCATGTTGGGATAGCCAGAGTCCCCTACATGGAAACACCATGTGAAGAAGTGGATCAGGAGATGCCGTAAGATACAAAGATACCGCTAAACAGAGGACAAACAGAGTATACCCACCAACAAGACATGCTCGTTCGTCGTGCAGCCGCAGCATAATTTCTGGCACCCTGCTACGCCTCATGATGTAGGCATTGTGTGCTGACCCTGGAAAACGGGCACAGACATGGGAAATCCACATGTTAGGTAGACACACCACAAGGGCATTAATAGAGTGATAATGTTTGCGGTTCCGAAAGGCTACCTCCTGTGCCTGTGGTGGTACCAAAGCCACATGTGTCCCATCAATGGCCCCAATTACATGAGGCATCCCTCCCAGGGCATAGAACTCACCCTTGACACCTGTCAACTGCTCACGAGTGGGAAAATGGATGAATTCATCCAGGTGCTCCAACATGGCTTCTAAAACATCATGCAGGACACGGCTGAACATTGTCTGGGACATGCCACCGACATCAGCTATGGTGAATTGAAAGGTATCGGTGTCAAAAAAATTTAGGGCTGCCATCACCTTCATCTTGGGGTTCAGAGACGTAGGATACCTGTGTCGCGGTTGGAGGTGTGGTTCCAGCCGGGTGGTCAAGCGCTCAATCAACTCTTGCGAGAAGCGGTATCTTCGGATGCAGTCATGTTCACGCATGGCACCCAGGTCTGGCATTGGTCGGGGGAGAGGCGGTGCCCTGCAGAGATTTGGAAGGAATAACGATGAGCGAGTACATCACAACAACAATGTCAATGAAATGAGCACATGTTCAACAGATAATAGACATCTGCTAAATACAGAGTCTGGTCTGTGCAATACATCCAGCACACGTATGCCCGCAAGGTGATACTCCTACGAAGAGCCAGCTACAATAGTTTATTTGCAAGGTTGACGTGACATGCCATGAAACAAGCTGTGTGCCAGTGTAAGTGAACAGCCAGACACATTATAGGAGTGACAGACATCCACATATCTGCATTTGAAGGATGTAATCTCATGCAGCCAGCAGGCGGGAAGCTAGACGCACAGGTCAGATGTCATTTAAAAAGGGCAGATCACACACCTTTCCATGAAGGGGTATATGTCAAATGCTGATAACCCAGACATTGAGACAACGCAGATATGTCCTCAGGTCGCAATACCATGTTCGATGCATGCAGACACATGTCACGTGGTATTGCACATGTGGCATGGTGTGCGTAATTGTGTGCCATGCACCTATGCACACAGACACATGTTGGATGCTGCAACAGCAGATGTAGTTGACGGAACACCAACTGCAAGCTCATGGGAACACATGACACACACATGACATAGTCACATCGTGGCATGCTGGTAGTCACATGTCAGGTGAAATTATCCGTGTACCTGCCATCAGGGGACAGTTGCGGGTGTTGGTGACTGTGGCATACCAGTGATACAGTGCTTGACACGTTTGTACTACATGCACACATGTGCAAAGTGTGAAGGGGAAGTGTGCAACGTAGTGCCCCATCACACATGACATGTGTAAACAGCTCATCACACATCTATTGTGCCACAACATGAGGAGACATGTGCCACATCACTGCCTGACACACCTAGGCCCTGCACATGAAGGACTGCACTGACAATGACTTGATGTACAGCCTTGTGCGAGTCTGACACTTCCATTCCTTTCGTGTGCGCCTCCTATCACCAATGTAAGCTGTGAAACGCAGTACACATGCTCTGAGGCCGTGTGTACGGGCCGTACACGCGTGAGTACGGCCCCTAGCACTTTAGTTGTGTTACCGTAGGCCATTGTGAGAGGGGCCGTACTCACGCGTGTACGGGCCGTACACGTGTTAGTACGGGCTGTACTCACGCGTGTACGGGCTGTACACGCGTGAGTACGGCCCCTATCACTATAGTTGTGTTACCGTAGGCCATAGTTATAGGGGCCGTACTCACGCGTTTACGGGCCGTACACGCGTGAGTACTGCCCCTATCACTATAGTTGTGTTACCATAGGCCATTGTGATAGGGGCCGTACTCACGCGTGTACGGGCCATACATGTGCGTGTACGGCCCGTACTCATGCGTGTACGAGCCGTACACGCGTGAGTACGGGCCGTACACGCGTGAGTACGGCCCCTATCACTATAGTTGTGTTACCGTAGGCCATTGTGATAGGGGCCGTATTCACGCGTGTACGGCCTGTACACGCGTTAGTACAGGCCGTACATGCGTGAGTACGGCCCCTATCACTATAGTTGTGTTACCGTAGGCCATTGTGATAGGGGCCGTAGTCACGCGTGAACGGGCCGTATCACTGTAGTGATGGTGCTCTAGGGGTACGTGTGAAACGCGCCGTACCTGTGTGGGGATTTAAAAATTACAATGGGGACACATGAGGGACAAGTATTAGGGCATAAATGCATGCTGGTTGTCATGGATACCGAGTTTCAAGTTCAAAACTTTACATCATGCGGTCTGGAAAAAGCAGTTGGCCGCATTATACATTGTTGCAAAGTGGTTGTTGACTTGACATGATGCTGCAAATTCGAAAGATGCTAATGCTGTCACTGGTGTATGTTTAAAGGGATTGGAGGAAACGTAGGATGCAAATGAGTCTGACCAATCACTCTGTACTCCTGTAAATGAAATAGGCCAGCAATGCAGATATAAGGCAGGCAGAACCCATGAGAGGGCACTTGCCTGCACAACATGTCAGTTGATACCACTGCTGCTGTATTGTCTCCCTCTGGCACCATGTCAAGGACTGTGGAGAGGGCCCAGCCTTTCACCCAGGAGGAGAATGAGGCCCTGCTGGATGTGATCCTCCCACAGTACCCCATGCTGTATGGTCGACCAGGGGAACAGGTGAGTGCTGACTCCACTACCTTTGCCTGTGCACCTTTTTTGTGTCTGTCACTTCTGGCATTGTGTCCAGGTGTGACAGACATGCAATGTTGTTTAGAGTGGGTCCGGGGGGGGGGGGGGGTGGATGGCTTATGTCTCTCATGCAGGGCTTGATGTAGTTCATGTGTGCACTCCTCACTTGCATTGTGCTTACTGTGACATTCACTGCATAGTGCATGGCACATTCAGCCTGGCTAATCCTCTTGGGCATTCTTGTTCTATTGTCCTGCGGTGATTCAGTGGTCACCCCGGTGTGACAGGTGACTGCACCCACAGATGTGTTGAGTTGAGTGGAGCTGTGGTGAGAGTGGTGAGAGTGTCCAAATGATGTGTATGGTCCCTGGACATTGATGTGTGTGAATGTTCCTTGTCATGTGGGTGAGTGTCTATGTGGAGTGTTGCACCACAGCTGCATGGAGGAGGCAACTGCTCGACCCATCTGATGTGAGAAGGAAGCCGTGCTGTGTGTCTGACTTGCTGTGCTAGCCCCACACCTGTGACACCCCCCTGGCAAGTGGCACATGAGCAGAGTGAGCTTTGTATCCGCTGTTGACAATGGCAGGTGATTGATCTGTGCCTGTGTGTGTCTGTGTACTCTGCTGCGGTTTCGTCAGTGGCCTGGGGCATGTGACTGCTTTGCGGTGCTGGCCATCAGCCTTGTGTTGCTTGGGATGCACAGTGTGTGCCATGATCAGGGATTGGTTCGCACCCCTCATGCCACCTGTCTACTTACTATGCCATGTAGTGCATTGGTGCGTCCACACTGGCAAATGTCCCTATGACTAAGGTGCTATTACTTGCTAGCATACTATGCCCTGTTCAACAAATCAAAGATGTTAAAATGTGTGTCTCTGTGACATGGTGCAGGTGTAGTGATATTGTCCCACTTTGTCATCCTCACAGGTAACCGCCTACCATAAGGGGAAGATCAGGATGGAGGCCATCAAGGCCGTTCAATCGGTGGAGGGTCGCAGTCGGCGCCTGCCACAAGTGAGGAAGAGATGGCAGGACATCCGGTGCTGGACTCGGAGGATCGCCCAGGGCATGCTGAAGGAGGAGGCTCCCCGCAAGCATGGCGGGCGCTGGCGCCTGACCCACCAAATGAAGCGTGTCCTGGCGGTGGTCTTCCCTGACCTGGATAGGCAGATACAGGAGTTACAGCAGCAGGAAGGGGGTAGGTACATGTGTGTTTGTTGTGTGTCGCCAGCTTTTGTTGCTGCTCAGTCGCCTGGAGACACTGCCAGGGTATATATGTGCAGTGCATATCCTGTTCTCCCAAGTCAACCTGTGCTGTTCTTCCTCCCTTCCCCTCCTTGACATGTGTTACCTGGTCTGTGTGTTATCACTATTGCACATGGTCATCTAGGCTGCCAGTTAATCACGGTGCACACTGCTCCAGCATCATGTGTGGGGGTGGTCTGCCTGTGCCCTGTCCTGTTCAGTCATTTGGGGGTGCATAATTGTTGGCACTGATGTTGAGTCTGAACATAGGAGTGTGAGGTTTCAAAAGAACAGACTTGCAGCATGCATTACCAATGTTGTGGCCTCAGACATGATGTGCATGAGTGGGAGTTATGCATAGTGCCGGGACAGTTGCTCCTGTTACAGTCAGCTCATTCCAGGACCATGGAGCAGTGTGCCCACTACAGACCCCTGACACAGCCTGCCCTCCTAATCATGTGTGTCATCCAACACTGTACACATTCACTGTGGGTTCAGCACGGCCCTGCCTCTGTGGCTTTCTTCCCTGGCCTAGGTTGCATTTTTCACATGTGTGCTACATGTGTCCACTGGACAGGGATACACCAGTTTGCGTGTGCATACTCACACTGGGCAGTGCCTGTGTGGCTATTCACAACAATCTGTTGATGGTTGTTTGTGACAAATATGTTTTGCCAGCCCTACAAGGTGATATTGTGTTAATGAAGCCAGTTTTCAAGCACAGTTATTGTAACCATGAATAAGAGGTGTCACTTCTTGATCGGTATCAGTCACATCGACTCAGGTATGGGTGGGTGTGTGCGGGAGGGGCATACATGTTCAACCCTGATTTTTCATTGCCAGTTCTAACTTGTGTGTGATAATTCGCAGTACAGAAAGTCAGCGTGCAGTGCCCCCGTGATGTTGGCCAGTGCTTAATGTTTGTGCTTCGTAGCCTGTGTCAGTTTTTGACAGTCATGTATCCTGCTTGTACATTTTATGCACCTGTGTGTGGTTCAGATGCTACACAGTTGTGACTTTGTGTGCTGACATCTGTGGGTACATTCTGGCTTGCCATGAGGGTGTCCCCACAGTACAGCTAGGCTTTTTTACAAAACAATTGCAGGCCCATTAGCTTATTCATTGTCCTGGGTGTGGACATGTGTGCCACTCCAGATGACAGTCAGTAGGTCATATGTGTAGCCAACTGTGTAATCAGGTGACGGATAGCCATGTGACAAATGACATTATTCAAGTTGTTACTCAGAGAAATTGTCCCTTGGCAATCACTACACCTGTCAACATGTCTCAATGATTCATATGCTTGACCTTGTTGTTTTTTTGTGAAGGACAATAATGTGCCTGCATGACAGATGTCTCCCAAGGAAGTGCACAAGGCACCACCTTTACACTTTCCTGGGACCCGCTGGCACATTTTAAAGTAAGCGTGTAACAAGAGGGAGAGAGAGGACTAGTTAGCTAGTCCGAGTCCCCGAGGGTTAATATGTGATTAAACAAAGAGGACTAGCTTAAGTTGACCAAAGTGTTACAGTACTCAAATTAGTTCTGTCATGGGCACCTTGTTGGTGTATTCATGAAGCCCTCACCCACCAACCTAGTTGGTGGCATGCTTCATCATCGGGCCCACCCAGTGACACCTAGTATGTCCCGGGTGTGCTACGATGCCTGATTACAGCGGAGCTGGTATATTGCTGAGAGTGCAGTGAGGTTGGGTGAGTTGTGATTTAAAACGGCTTGGTGGTGGTCCCAGTACCCGAGGGTAAATTAAATTTTAATAACTGGGCCGTCACCACCGGTTAAAAGTAAGGCTACAGGACGCGTGAGGGTGGCGAGTTACTGCCCCCTGCGTCCTTCAGATGGTCGACATGTTTCAGCCCGTGCCTTAGAGTGTTCTGGCTTTCCTCAGGACCGTTTTTTTAAAAAGGTGTGGTGAAATACCGGAGGACGACGGCGGGACAACAGGTACAAGGCAGGCACTGACCAGAAAGACTGGTCATCCCCTTACCGCTTCCCTCCAGGAAGCCTTGGCTAATAACCCAAAGCATATGCATGAGAAGGGAATCCCCCTCTCACATAAAGAAAAACGCCTTGGTGAGTGTATCACATAGTCTGTACCACAACACTAAGTCTGTTTTATTTCACCACACCTTTTTAAAAAAACGGTCCTGAGGAAAGCCAGAACACTCTAAGGCACTGGCTGAAACATGTCGACCATCTGAAGGACGCAGGGGACAGTAACTCGCCACCCTCACGCGTCCTGTAGCCTTACTTTTAACCGCTGGTGACGGCCCAGTTATTAAAATTTAATTTACCCTCGGGTACTGGGACCACCACCAAGCCGTTTTAAATCACAACTCACCCAACCTCACTGCACTCTCAGCAATATACCAGCTCCGCTGTAATCAGGCATCGTAGCACACCCAGGACATACTAGGTGTCACTGGGTGGGCCCGATGATGAAGCATGCCACCAACTAGGTTGATGGGTGAGGGCTTCATGAATACACCAACAAGGTGCCCGTGACAGAACTAATTTGAGTAATGTTACACTTTGGTCAACTTAAGCTAGTCCTCTTTGTTTAATCACATTTTAAAGTAAGGCACAGTTTGAACAAAACTTGTTTAGAGTTCATACATATACATGTTCCCACAGTGTGGTTGCATTTGGGTTAGTCCTTGGTTGTTGCCGATACCAACTTACGAGTGTCAAGTCATCCAGACCACCGTGGTGCCATGTATATGTACTTACTGATACCCCATTTCTGCCTAACAGTGGCTTATTTGAATGAGTCTGGCAGCTCAGACAATGACTGTGTACATGTAGTTTGGTGTGCACCTCCTTCTGTGACTTCTGTTATACAGACACATGTGTGTTCTGTTCACAAAGTGGCACATTCACACATTCTAGACATGTCCATTGTGTAAAGGGTTGTGATTCTCCAGGAATCACAATGTATTTCTTTGGGGTTTCCTAAGTACTCACAGGTCTCTGAGTGTGGGGACACCTTCTGCATTGGCATGTGGTATTTGGCCTTGGGTGCGACATTACTGTTGGGTTCACAGTGAAGAAGAGGTGGCATGCCTTCATAGTCTTGCTGTGCTCAACTGATCCCAGACACTAGCTTCTCAGGATCTTGGGATTTCAAGTTATTTGCTGTTGTGTCCTAATTTTAATTTTTTCCAAGTGGCATGGTGGGTCAACCAACTGGGGAGTGCAGGGCTTACATATGTGGGGAGTATTCTAGATGTTACTCATGATGCCTTTCCTGTTATGCACTGTTGCATATTTTGTTTGGACTCATGTGTCAGATGTATGCAGGTGACTGATTTTTTCCTGTCTCTTCACCTTGCCCACAGCATCATCGGAGGACACCGAGGGAGACACTGGCACGATGTGGAGGAGGGATCGAGCACTGGTACCACCACTGCTGAGGAGTCGGCGGAATCTAGTGGCACGGAGGGCGAGGGAAGTGAGGCGGAGGACCTGCCCAGTACCAACACTGACTATGAGGCTGACGGGTCTGAGGCTGAACTCCCTGAGGGGGCGGAGGCTGAACTCCCTGAGGGGGCGGAGGCTGCTCCAACAGCTGGCAGCAGCACTCCATCCGTCACCGCCCCCTCCATTCCCATCACTGCCCTCCCACTTGCCCGGGTCCCTTCTGTCCGTGCTAGGTGACCACATGCCTCCTTCGTGCCCGGCACCACACCCCCTGCCCCTGTCCCCCCTGCTGCCCTCACTGCCGAGTCTGTGGACATTCCGCGGCAGTTGCAGGTTGGGCAGACATCGATCCTGACTGTCCTCCATGGCCACACCAGACTGCTGACCCAGATGGTGTCGTACATGGAGGGCATGTCATCAGCGATGTCTGACCAACGCATGTTGCTGAGGTCCCTGGACTCGTCACTGATGGCAGTAGTGAGTCACCTGCAGTGCTGCGTCCCCTCCTACCCCTGCACCATCCACAAGTCCCACACCCATGCCTGTCCCAAGCACACCAAGACATCCACACACACGCACCCCACCAGACACAAGCAGCACACCACCATGTAAGGGCAAGTGCACACCTCCTGACACGCACACTCAGGGGGAAGCAGGCACAACCACAGGGTCTGGGGCACACAGGCAGGCACGCAGCCACAGTCCTTGTCCACATGACTCACTCCCCAGTCCCTCCGATGTCACTCCCCTTGGCTCCCCTGCCCCAGAATCAGAGAAGGAGGCCTACTTCGCTGGGCTGGGCCTCAGCCCCACTAGTTCACCTGGCCGCAAACGGTCAAGGCACTCCACGGGTAGGGGAGTTAAGTCCCTCAGCCTGTCCACCACCTCCCCCAGTAGCGCTGCAGGCCATCCCTCCGACCCCCCCCCTCCTTGGGGCCTGTTGTTTCTCCGGGTGCAGGGGAGACGCTTGAAGATCTGGCAGAAGTGTGCAGCGCCGAGCTCGCCTCCACCTTTCGCGCTGCCCCACCCCCTGTGGTGGAGTCGTCCGTCCCTGCACCCACCACACCTACCCTTCCCCCTCCTGTCACTGCGGTGCCTGGTCCTTCCCCACATGATGCCTCCCCCCCAGTCGCTGAACCAGAGGATTAGTATGTGCAGGCAAGCTAGGGAAGACGCGTGGCCATGTGTCCCCCCCAAGGACTTCATATCTGGACTGGCCATTGGCCTTTGTACATAGTGTTCTTTACTACATCTTATTTTTTCATGCTGAATAAAGCATTTTCTTTTCTGTTTTGAAAAGTCTTGCATTTCATGTATTGATGTTGATGCTGAGGCTCCAGGAGTTGGGGTTGTGGGAATGTGTTATGTTTCATGGAAATGTTGTAGTCTGCATCTCATGGGGTGGAACCTGGTATCTGCGTGCCCTCACAAGGTCTCGGCAAAGAATCTTTGGTTGTGTCTGCTCTATGTGTTTGGAGACATTGTCCCTAGGAGTGTTCCTTCCTCTGTGGCACCTGACATCTCCCCTGCAGAGGGTTGCACAATTGTTGTGTTGCCCTGTGTCTACATTTCCTTTGTTGGTGATGGATCCCTTCAACTCTGGCCATGCCTGCTCAGCAATGTCTCCGGCTGCATCGTCTGTGCCATCCTTGGTACTCACTGTACTTGTGTATAGAGTATTATGCCATGCCTTCATGGAGAAATTGTCCTTTTCCGCACAATGCATGTGTGTAATCCCAGCCTAGCACACATATGGTACTTGTTCTGCTGGGTATTTGAACACCTGACTCACAATTGTGGGCATTGTATCTGTGGGAACTCCACCCTATTCCTTCCATGACAGACAACATCTTGGTGGCTGTTCCAGCACCTGTACATTCCTATCAGTCCTGGGATGTGCTTGACAGTGTGTGTTCCATTTGTCTCTCTTAGTTTAGTAGGCATTGACATGACCATACAGTCTAGTGGCATGATCTCTGTGTGTGTATTGTGCTGCATCCGCCAGGGGTGGATATGCATGTGTGATTTGTCCTCACACCCACATGTGGTGTGTCATGCAGTGGGGGAAAGACATCCATCCTCATGGGAGTGGGACACTGCTGTCAGTGATGTGTTGTTATGGCACTATAAACATAGTCCAAATATCGGGATACGTACATACACCCATGGAATTGGGATCATCTGATAAGGATGTACACACCCCCATGTCTCTGTCCACTGCTGGTATTCCTCTGCACCCACCCCCATGTCTGTGTCCACTGCTGGGAGTGATAGGCACCCACCCCCATGTCTGTGTCCACTGCTGGGAGTGATAGGCACCCACCCCTCACATGTCTCTGTCCACTGCTGGGAGTGATAGGCACCCACCCCCATGTCTCTGCCCACTGCTGGTATTCCTCTGCACCCACCCCCATGTCTGTGTCCACTGCTGGGAGTGATAGGCACCTACCCCCATGTCTGTGTCCACTGCTGGGAGTGATAGGCACCCACCCCCATGTCTGTGTCCACTGCTGGGAGTGATAGGCACCCACCCCTCACATGTCTCTGTCCACTGCTGGGAGTGATAGGCACCCACCCCCATGTCTCTGCCCACTGCTGGTATTCCGCTGCACCCACCCCCATGTCTGTGTCCACTGCTGGGAGTGATAGGCACCTACCCCCATGTCTGTCTCCACTGCTGGGAGTGATAGGCACCCACCCCCATGTCTGTGTCCACTGCTGGAAGTGATAGGCACCCACCCCCATGTCTGTGTCCACTGCTGGTATTCCTCTGCACCCACCCCTCACATGTCTGTGTCCACTGCTGGTATTCCTCTGCCCCCTACCCACTTGCCCCATTGCTGTGGTACACTGCTGTCCTTGGCATACACCACCCCCAATTTACAGCTGATGTGCTGCACCAAGCTGTAGACCAACATTTGTGGCGTGTGTACGCCTTGTATCCATCATGTAATGGGGCCGTAGGGGTATGGGTGGTACGGCCCGTACCCCTGCATTCATAGAGTGTGTACGGGCCATACCACGCATACCCCTACGTCACCTCTACAATGGTGGTACGGCCCGTACCCATGCTCTGAGGTGCGTGTGTATGTCCCGTACCACCATTGTAGTGGTGATGTAGGGGTACGCGTGTACGGACCGTACCCACGCTCTGGGGGGCGTGTGTACAGTCCGTACATGCATACCCCTACATCACCACTGCAATGGTGGTACGGACCGTACCCACGCTCTGGTGGGCGTGGGTACAGTCCGTACACACATACCCCTACATCACCACTGCAATGGAGGTACGGACCGTACCCACACTCTGGGGGGCATGGGTATGGTCTGTACCGCCATTGTAGTGGTGATGTAGGGGTACGCATGTACGGACCGTACCCACACTCTGGGGGGGCATGGGTACGTTCCGTACCACCATTGTAGTGGTGATGTAGGGGTACACGTGTACGGACCGTACCCACGCTCTGGGGGAGTGGGTACGGTCCGTACCACCTTTGTAGTGGTGATGTAGGGGTACGCGTGTACAGACCGTACCCACGCTCTGGGGGGCGTGGGTACGGTCCGTACACGCGTACCCCTACATCACCACTGCAATGGTGGTACGGACCGTACCCATGCTGTGGGGGGCGTGGGTACGGTCCGTACCACCATTGTAGTGGTGATGTAGGGCTATGCGTGTGCTGACCGTTCCTCCGCCCCCCAGAGAGTGGGTACGGTCCGTACACGCGTACCCCTTCATCACCACTGCAATGGTGGTACGGACCGTACCAACGCTCTGAGGGGCCTGGGTACGTCCCGTACCACCATTGTGGTGGTGACGGGTACGCGTCCACGTCCACTTCCGTTGTGGCGGGACGTGGAATTCATGAACACGCCCCCCGAAGTGACCAGACCATGGAGGTAATTAATGTGCAGGATATATTTGTTTTTTGTGGGGTGTGGGTTATGTTTCCTGCCCCTTGCCCCCCCCCCTTTGCCCCTGGGGGTTGTTCTGACCCTCTGCGGCGTCTGCGGCGGTTTCTGTACACAAGGTCATAGGCTATGAGGGCCGGGATGACACGTAGGATGGGGTCCATGGCTGTCCGTCGCGTACCGGTGCTCCTTGTTCGTGTCGTCCTAAATTTCCCGGGAGTTTTTGGCTGCCGTAAAATATTATCCATGCGGAGTGACGTAGGCACGGATCGTACTTGCTGGTTCGTAAAACGCTGCCTGACTCCGTCCGGACGTCACGTACGCGGTGTCCCGGATCGGAATTGTGGGTATTTTTTTGTCGGTCGGTGTTTTGTACGACTCGTATGGAAATTGTATTTCTGTACGAATCGTACTTGCGGGTTTGTAAGGTGTTTTACCCGGAGACGAGTCGGACGGAGAATACGCTCCGTACAACCATTCGTACCCGGCTTTTACAGGATCGGAATTGGCACCTAAGTGTATTAATGTTTTTGTATTTGTTTTGTGTTTATATGGGAACATTTTTAAATTGTTCGTTGAGTGTATATGATGTTAAAATATATTTTATAAAATATGTATTATTTACCTTCAGTTTTATATTTATTTTATATTCACTTAAAAAACCATGGGCCCGGTTCACAGAACTAACTTAAGACAAAATCCTAAACTTACTACCATTTTGGTATTCACAGAAGGCACTTACTCATTTTGGTATTCACAGAAGGCACTTACTCATTTCGGTATTCACAGAAGTTAGGAGTCCTAACTTTAGGACTCCTAAATGCCTTCTGTGAATGCCTTAAAATTAGGATTTTTCTCAGTTTAGTAGTTGTAAATAGGACTCCTAAACTGAGAAAAATCCTAATTTTAAGGCTTTCGGTATTCACAGAAGGCATTTAGGAGTCCTAAAGTTAGGAGTCCTAAATTTAGGACTACTAAATTGAGAAAAATTCTAATTTTAAGACTTTCGGTATTCACAGAAGGCATTTAGGAGTCCTAAAGTTAGGAGTCCTAACTATACTACTACTAAACTGAGAAAAATCCTAATTTTAAGACTTTCTGTATTCACAGAAGGCATTTAGGAGTCCTAAATTTAGGACTCCTAACTTCTGTGAATACCAAAATGAGTAAGTGCCTTCTGTGAATACCAAAATGAGTAAGTGCCTTCTGTGAATAGGATTTTGTCTTAAGTTAGTTCTGTGAATCGGGCCCCATAGGTTTTACACATGTTATAGTTAGGTGGACATTTCACTCGTAAAAAACCAATGAAATTCCCCCGTTATAGTTAGTTGAGATAACTATAACTCCCGCGACCGCCACTCTATCACACGGATGATGTCATCAGTGATGTCATGAGTGATGCCACTGACCATGTCATGAGTAATGTAATATGTGACGTCATGAGCAGAGGATTGCGGGCGCTGAGTTATAGTTATCTCAACTAACTATAACTGGGGAATTTCATTGGTTTTTTACGAGTGAAATGTCCACCTAACTATAACATGTGTGAAACCTATGGTTTTTTAAGTGAATTTGCAAGGTTTTTTAAATGCTAATTCCTAACTATAACGTGTGTGAAACCTATGGTTTTTTCAGTGAATCTGTACGTTTTTTTAAATGCTAAGTTATGTATTTATTATTATATTTTTTATATATTTATTTTACAATAAACTATGTATTAAAAATTATTATTTTTTTTTAATGGTTTTTCACCGTGCGCGCACGGTGCGCGCACCCCGCGATTTATTTTAAAAAAATTAAAATATTTTTTTTTGCCTTCGGGGTCCTTCAGGGACCCCCTGACAAAGGCTAGGGGGTCAGGAACTCTCTGCCCTGCCCCCTTTTCACGTTCGCCACCTTCCTTTTTCACTCTCGCACTCAAAACAAACAAAATGGCGGCCGACACTTCCTGATTTCGACCGATTCGAACGTTGACTGACATGTAACCACCAATCAGAATTACGCTTGCGCACGTCAGGGTACGCACACGGTGCGCACACGGTGCGCGGCTATAGATATTTATGTACCTTAACTGCAATTTTCACAGGAACTACTGAACAGATTGACTCCATATATGCAAAAGGCACATCCCTGACCTGAGGACTACCTCTTTGCCAAATTTCAAGTAATTCTGTTCAGCCGTTTGGGCTGTACCTTCGACTAAAGGTCCTATGGGAAAATGCATGGGGAAAATGCGTTTTGGGACCCCCCTTTTTTCTCGGCCCCCGCTTGACGAATCCCCCGAGACTTTCAGGGTAGGAGCTGAGCGGAGCGCTCCATTAGTTTTGAAAATTTCGCGAGTATTCGTCAACTAGCGCCAAAGTTATTCAAAATAGAATTTTGAGATTTCCTATGGAAACACGGTCCTAACTATAACTATCTACTGGCGACCGCCAGTAGATAATGAGTTTTATCTACTTGGGTAATGT
The DNA here is from genome assembly GCF_964204655.1 of Triturus cristatus. Classification (NCBI taxonomy): domain Eukaryota; kingdom Metazoa; phylum Chordata; class Amphibia; order Caudata; family Salamandridae; genus Triturus; species Triturus cristatus. Next base: position 318,084,973 of record NC_140589.1, on the reverse strand, counting down.
TTAGTAAATTTATATATTTTTTTAAAGTATTCCATTGGTTCAAAAAGTACTTGAGTATTAATTGTAATTCTCGAGTATTAATTTTGCTTTTGGGTAATTTAATTAAATATCGTGTAATGAAATAGTATCTGTTGAAGCAATATTTTTGATACATTTATATAATTGTCATTTTTAATTAAAAAATATTAAACACGAGTATTAGTTTTAGTACCCGCATATTAATTTTAATACTTATGTATTAATTAAAATACCCACGTTTTAATACACTTCCCCACCCAAAACCCCTATTTTCCCTGCATCCCGCTGGAGTTGGAATAGTAATTTTAAAATTGTACTACCCTGCACCTTCGCTGAGGAAAGCACCTTACGGTGTAGGAATAGTAATTGTAACATACCACTATACTGCACCTTCCCTGAGGAAAGCAACTTTTGGAGCTGGATTAGAAATTTTAACCTCACCACAAACTAGCATTTTCCGTGAGGCAAGCACCTTTTGGAGTTAGAATAGTAATTTTAACCCCACCACTAGCCAGTATTTTCCCTGAGGTAAGCACCATTTGGATTAGTAATAGCAATTCTAACTAAAAGACTATCCTGCACCTTCACTGAGGTAAGCACGTTTTGGAGTGGGAATAGTAAATTTAATAATGTAACTAAATATCATTTTCCCTGAGGCAAGCAAATTTTGTTGTCGGTATAGTAATTTTAACCCCACCACTATCCAGCATTTTCTTTGAGGCAAACACTCTTTGGAGTAGGAATAGTAATTTTAACATTGTACTATCCTGCACCTTCCTTGAGGCAAGCACTTTTTGGTGTAGGAATAGTATTTTTAACATACCACTATCCTGCACCTTACTTGAGGAAAGCATCTTTTGGAGTTGGAATAGTTATTTTAACCCTATAACTATACAGCATTTTTCCTGAAGCAAGCACTTTTTGAAGTAGGAATAGTAATTTTAATATAACACTAACCTGCACCTTTCCTGAGGCAGGCATCTTTTGGAGTTAGAATAGTAATTTAAAGTCGTACTTTATAACATTTTTTGTAAGGCAAGCACTATTTGTATTTGGAATACAAGTTTTAAACTTAAGACTATTTATTATTTTCCTTGAGGATGTATCCTTTCTATTTGGAATATTTTTTTATAAACCCACCACTATACATTTATTGAAAAACGGGAAACAATGTATATAGTTTTAGTCACTTACTTTATATATATTGTCCAAAATAGAGTCTCTTGCAATGTTTTGTAGAACTTCGAAAAGTTTTCGAATAAACTGAAAAAAGTTAATATGCTTTTTTTTAGTATATTTGCTTATCTAGAAATTGTCAATTACTTAAACATTTTTACAGTTTGTACTTACTTCGTGTTGTAGATGGCTCGCTCCAAGATTTATAGTTTTGAGTAAGAAAACGCCTATGCAGTCTCTGGCAATCAGGTAACTACAGTTTTTAAAATGGTGGATGGCTTATTTTATATGTTTTGTTGTGTTGAATGTTATTTGAAACTAAAATATGTTTTGTGCATGTTTTCTCATTGTGTTTTTAATGGTGCGTGAGAATGCAAATATTTATTTTTTTATCTTAGTGTTCGTAACTTTTTATTTTGGTATGTTATAACATCCGTTTTGGCTATTTCCGGGTCAAAGTAATTTCAATGAAAGAGTTTTAGGACTTTTATTTTCCTGCATTTAAAAATGGTGGTTTATATTAGTTGTGTTTTGTTGTGTTTTTCTTATGTGAAAATGTACAGATTATTAATGGTAGTTTATTTTGTGAAATTAAGTTTATTAATGTTTTTGTATTTGTTTTGTGTTTATATGGGAACATTTTTAAATTGTTCGTTGAGTGTATATGATGTTAAAATATATTTTATAAAATATTTATTATTTACCTTCAGTTTTATATTTATTTTATATGCGTTTTATATATTTGGGTAATGTTTAGTAAATGTATATATTTTTTTAAAGTATTCCATTGGTTCAAAAAGTACTTGCGTATTAATTGTAATACTCGAGTATTCATTTTGCTTTGGGTAATTTGATTAAATATCGTGTAATGAAATAGTATCTGTTGAAGCATTATTTTTAATACATTTATATAATTGTCATTTTTAATAAACAAATATTAAACGCGAGTATTAATTTTAGCACCCGAAAATTAATTTTAATACTTATGTATTAATTAGAATACCCACATTTTAATACACTTCCCCACCCAAAACCCCTACTTTCCCTGCATCCCGCTGCAAGGGTTTATTACACAAATAAAAACAAAATCACGGTGTAATGAGTGCGTTGTGGTAGTATGCGTTGTAATGGATCATTCAATGTATTATACTACATTTGCGTTGCAACGGTATGCGTTGTGAAAACTTGTGATGTAATGTCAGTTGCGTTGTAAAAGTTGCATTGTAAAAGCATGCGTTGTATCTGTTTGCATTGTAACGTCATTTATTCTCCACTAGCTCCTAACCTACCTGTAATAACATCAAAGGGGTCTATTATAATGTCAGGTGAACAGCCACTGCCCGCATGGCGGTGGTGATCTGCCCGACATTATCTCCCGCCCGCCTCCCATTTCCCCCCACCACATTATGATGGCAGGGAGAACCGCGGCAGACGGGAAGACTGTCCGCCGCTTTGCCGCCCGGTGGACGAGTTGACCGGGCGAAAAACCGCCATTCATATTACAATGCATGCGGGAAGCAGCCAAACGCCGCCACGGAAAGGCATGTGATTTTCGCAGTTGGAGGCCCATTGCGGGCCCCAAGGATGTTGGTGGTTGTGGGGGGTACCTATGGTACCCCCCTGCATTTGCATGCACAACGTGGCAGGCACCGCGCGGTGCCTACCACGTTGTGCATGCAAATGCACAAATGCCTTTTTTTGCATTGCGGCGGGTGCTGCTGACAGCACAGCCCGCCGCAATGTAAAAAATGCGGGATGTGCCCGCCAGTGTGGCGGGCGCATCCTAATTGTGTATGCAGGACCAGCGCACACATAGTGGGCGGTCCCATTTCACGATGCGATAAATATCTAAAAACCTACTGCATAACTTTAACATTCCTGCCTTGTCCAGGTATCCTTCCTGGACACCTTCTGTTCAACACTCCATCCATCGTTTCCTTTGGTTTTTGCTTTGTTCGCCATAAGTTGGCAGGGTATGCTCAGACGTGAGTCCCTTGCTCACTTTGCCACTGGATTCAAGCAAGCCTGGCTGAAGACGGCTGAAATGCCAGAAACCGGTCCTGGGAAGCTTGTTTCCAGTCCAGGGAAGACATGGCTTGGCAGTTCGGGCTGGTCTGTTCCCATGAGGCACAGGGTCAGACTGATTTGCATATGGCCATGTCTGAACTGGGGTGGCAGAGTGGGCTAAAGAACGGTGATGGATTAAACCCAGATCAGTTGACTGGGGGTGAGTGCCTGCAATGTTCAACACTCCGTCCATCATTTCCTTTGGTTTTTGCTTTGTTCGCCATAAGTTGGCAGGGTATGCTCAGACGTGAGTCCCTTGCTCACTTTGCCACTGGATTCAAGCAAGCCTGGCTGAAGACGGCTGAAATGCCAGAAACCGGTCCTGGGAAGCTTGTTTCCAGTCCAGGGAAGACATGGCTTGGCAGTTCGGGCTGGACTGTTCCCATGAGGCACAGGGTCAGACTGATTTGCATATGGCCATGTCTGAACTGGGGTGGCAGAGTGGGCTAAAGAACGGTGATGGATTAAACCCAGATCAGTTTACTGGGGGTGAGTGCTTGCAATGTTCAACACTCCGTCCATCATTTCCTTTGGTTTTTGCTTTGTTCGCCATAAGTTGGCAGGGTATGCTCAGACGTGAGTTCCTTGCTCACTTTGCCACTGGATTCAAGCAAGCCTGGCTGAAGACGGCTGAAATGCCAGAAACCGGTCCTGGGAAGCTTGTTTCCGGTCCAGGGAAGACATGGCTTGGCAGTTCGGGCTGGACTGTTCCCATTAGGCACAGGGTCAGACTGATTTGCATATGGCCATGTCTGAACTGGGGTGGCAGAGTGGGCTAAAGAACGGTGATGGATTAAACCCATATCAGTTTACTGGGGGTGAGTGCTTGCAATGTTCAACACTCCGTCCATCATTTCCTTTGGTTTTTGATTTGTTCGCCATAAGTTGGCAGGGTATGCTCAGACGTGAGTCCCTTGCTCACTTTGCCACTGGATTCAAGCAAGCCTGGCTGAAATTCCAGAAACCGGTCCTGGGAAGCTTGTTTCCGGTCCAGGGAAGACATGGCTTGGCAGTTCGGGCTGGACTGTTCCCATGAGGCACAGGGTCAGACTGATTTGCATATGGCCATGTCTGAACTGGGGTGGCAGAGTGGGCTAACGAACGGTGATGGATTAAACCCAGATCAGTTGACTGGGGGTGAGTGCTTGCAATGTTCAACACTCCGTCCATCATTTCCTTTCGTTTTTGCTTTGTTCGCCATAAGTTGGCAGGGTATGCTCAGACGTGAGTCCCTTGCTCACTTTGCCACTGGATTCAAGCAAGCCTGGCTGAAGATGGCTGAAATGCCAGAAAACGGTCCTGGGAAGCTTGTTTCCGCTCCAGGGAAGACATGGCTTGGCAGTTCGGGCTGGACTGTTCCCATGAGGCACAGGGTCAGACTGATTTGCATATGGCCATGTCTGAACTGGGGTGGCAGAGTGGGCTAAAGAACGGTGATGGATTAAACCCAGATCAGTTGACTGGGGGTGAGTGCTTGCAATGTTTAACACTCCGTCCATCATATCCTTTGGTTTTTGCTTTGCTCGCCATAAGTTGGCAGGGTATGCTCAGAGGTGAGTCCCTTGTTCACTTTGCCACTGGATTCAAGCAAGCCTGGCTGAAGATGGCTGAAATGCCAGAAACCGGTCCTGGGAAGCTTGTTTCCGGTCCAGGGAAGACATGGCTTGGCAGTTTGGGCTGGACTGTTCTCATGAGGCACAGGGTCAGACTGATTTGCATATGGCCATGTCTGAACTGGGGTGGCAGAGTGGGCGAAAGAACGGTGATGGATTAAACCCAGGTCAGTTGACTGGGGGTGAGTGCTTGCAATGTTCAACACTCCGTCCATCATTTCCTTTGGTTTTTGCTTTGTTCGCCATAAGTTGGCAGGGTATGCTCAGACATAAGTCCCTTGCTCACTTTGCCACTGGATTCAAGCAAACCTGGCTGAAGACGGCTGAAATGCCAGAAACCGGTCCTGGGAAGCTTGTTTCCGGTCCAGGGAACACATGGCTTGGCAGTTCGGGCTGGACTGTTCCCATGAGGCGCAGGGTCAGACTGATTTGCATATGGCCATGTCTGAACTGGGGTGGCAGAGTGGGCTAAAGAACGGTGATGGATTAAACCCAGATCAGTTGACTGGGGGTGAGTGCTTGCAATGTTCAACACTCCGTCCATCATTTCCTTTGGTTTTTGCTTTGTTCGCCATAAGTTGGCAGGGTATGCTCAGACGTGAGTCCCTTGCTCACTTTGCCACTGGATTCAAGCAAGCCTGGCTGAAGACGGCTGAAATGCCAGAAACCAGTCCTGGGAAGCTTGTTTCCGGTCCAGGGAAGACATGGCTTGGCAGTTCGGGCTGGACTGTTCCCATGAGGCGCAGGGTCAGACTGATTTGCATATGGCCATGTCTAAATTGGGGTGGCAGAGTGGGCTAAAGAACGGTGATGGATTAAACCCAGATCAGTTGACTGGGGGTGAGTGCTTGCAATGTTCAACACTCCGTCCATCATTTCCTTTGGTTTTTGCTTTGTTCGCCATAAGTTGGCAGGGTATGCTCAGACGTGAGTCCCTTGCTCACTTTGCCACTGGATTCAAGCAAGCCTGGCTGAAGACGGCTGAAATGCCAGAAACCGGTCCTGGGAAGCTTGTTTCCGGTCCAGGGAAGACATGGCTTGGCAGATCGGGCTGGACTGTTCCCATGAGGCACAGGGTCAGACTGATTTGCATATGGCCATGTCTGAACTGGGGTGGCAGAGTGGGCTAAAGAACGGTGATGGATTAAACCCAGATCAGTTGACTGGGGGTGAGTGCTTGCAATGTTCAACACTCCGTCCATCATTTTCTTTGGTTTTTCCACCTTCTGCTTTATCCTGATTCACCCATGGCAACAACAATAACTTTCATCTAAAACCATCTACTTTATAGCCAACCGCCCAGCACCTGTTTCAAGCGACAATGAGTATACTGCACAACTTTCGAGCCCTGCGCACCTGTATCCAAGAAAAAACAGTTAAAAATGAGGGGTAACCGAAGAATAACCCAAAACAATTTGCCTAGAAAATGGGATAGGTGGGAGGGGAAAAGTATCTTTATTACACACTCCTTCAGCCACCATGTCTCCTTCCATAAAACTCTTCACTGATGGGCATTTAAAGTTCTAGCTAGGACCTCACGTATTTGCAACAAATACTGCTCCAGCCCGCAGCAGAACAAGCGGACCCCACTCCCCTGAAAATTCAGCATTCCTATATCTCAACTACAGATGCTCCACCCATGCCTTCGTCCCCATAATATTACCGGGGCTCCTAATTGATCATTCTTCTAGCTTTATCCATGGCTCTGTGCTTTCTCGCCCCTCTCCTCTCCTGCCTTGGAATAAATCTTATCAAAATGATGTGGCACCCTGCTCATAGATACTTAGGTGCAGATTCTGATCCTGGAAAAATTTCCCCCGTCCGAATTGTATCCGGATTTTTTTCCGTACGAATCGTACAAGTAGCGTACAAACTGCCAAGTACGATTCGCATGCAAAAAACTCCATACGAATCACATCGGGAAAATTTCCCCACACGTCCTCGGGCCGGAAATTGTATCCGACACATCCCCGGACGATTTACCGTACGAATCGGAAAAATGAAGTCCTACCGTGCAAGTACGATCACTCCCGTCCTTTCGATTTCACAACTGTATGGAAAAAACACCGTACGGACCGAACTCCCATAGCAACCATGGAGACATGTGCCCGCATACGCGCCGAACACCCCACCACAGACCCCGCATGTACGCGCAAAGCGCCCCCCGGCCACGGATGTACAGGCCGAACCCCCACCAGTGTATGCATGGAGCGTACCCCCACCCATGTATGCATGGAGTGTACCAACTCCCCACCCGTGTATGTACGGACCGTACCCCCACCCCACCCGTATATGTACGGACCGTACCCACACACCACCCGTGTATGTACGGACCGTACCCCCACCCCACCAGTGTATGTACGGACCGTACCCCCACCCCTGTATATACGGACCATACCCCCACCCCACCAGTGTATGTACGGACCGTACCCCCACCCGTGTATGTACGGACCGTACCCCCACCCGTGTATGCATGGAGCATACCAACTCCCCACCCGTGTATGTACAGACCGTACCCCCACCCGTGTATGTACGGACCGTACCCCCACCCCACCAGTGTATGTACGGACCGTACCCCCACCCGTGTATGTACGGACCGTACCCCCACCCCACCAGTGTATGTACAGACCGTACCCCCACCCGTGTATGTACGGACCGTACCCCCACCCGTGTATGCATGGAGCGTACCAACTCCCCACCCATGTATGTACGGACCATACCCCCACCCGTGTATGTATGGACCGTACCCCCACCCCACCCGTGTATGTACGGACCGTACCCCCACCCGTGTATGTACGGACCGTACCCCCACCCCACCAGTGTATGTACGGACCATACCCCCACCCGTGTATGTATGGACCGTACCCCCACCCGTGTATGCATGGAGCATACCAACTCCCCACCAGTGTATGTACGGACCATACCCCCACCTGTGTATGTACGGACCATACCCCCACCCCACCTGTGTATATACGGACTGTACCCCCACCCGTGTATGTACAGACCGTACCCCCAGCCCACCAGTGTATGTACGGACCGTACCCCCACCCGTGTATGCATGGAGCGTACCAACTCCCCACCCATGTATGTACGGACCGTACCCCCACCCGTGTATGTACGGACCATACCCCCACCCCACCAGTGTATGTACGGACCGTACCCCCACCCGTGTATGTACGGACCGTACCCCCACCCGTGTATGCATGGAGCGTACCAACTCCCCACGCGTGTATGAATGGAGCGTACCTCCACCCGTGTATGTACGGACCGTACCCACACCCCACCAGTGTATGTATGGAGCGTACCTCCACCCATGTATGTACGGACCGTACCCCCACCCGTGTATGTATGGACCATACCCCCACCCCACCAGTGTATGTACGGACCGTACCCCCACCCGTGTATGTACGGACCGTACCCCCACCCGTGTATGCATGGAGCGTACCAACTCCCCACCTGTGTATGAATGGAGCGTACCCCCACCCGTGTATGTACGGACCGTACCCACACCCCACCAGTGTATGTATGGAGCGTACCCCCACCCGTGTATGTACGGACCGTACCCCCACCCGTGTATGTACGGACCGTACGCACACCCCACCAGTGTATGTACGGACCCTACACCCAGCCCCCCCTGTATGTACGGTGCGAAACACCACCACCGATGGACGGTGCGGACCAACACCCTGCCCGTGTTCGTACGCACCCTACCCCAGGCCCACACACCAGCACCCTCACCCAACATCACGCATGTACGAGTTGTACCAAGCCATAGCAAAGGACAGCACTGTACAACAACATGGCCCATGTACGCACCGTACAGATGCAAAATCCACTCGTACTGAACCAGGACAAACCAAAAAAACACAAGGAGAGTCAATTCGAGGCACACAACACCACAAAACATATCCAACAAGGCCAAATACATCCTATACACTGACCTGCAACTGACAAACAGATAAACAGAGGCCCAAACCACTACCACTCCTTATAACACACCCACCCAAAGTTCAAACACAGCCACACCCACAAATGGACCAATAAAAAGGCCCATCACACACAAACCATGATCCTTTGCAACAGATCCCCTACTGCCAGACCACAGAGACAACGCACTGCACCATACTACATACATCAATACACCTTACACTTGCACTCCTTCACACAACCACCATCACAAACGCACCCTCATCACACCCACACTCACACACCCACAACCATCCACACCCACACCCCCACAACCATCCACACCCACACCCCACACCATGCCCACTAACAAGAATCCAAAGTTCACAAAGGAGGAGCTGGAGGTCCTTGTCTACGAAATCGTCAGAGTCGAGCCACAGCTCTTTGGAACATTGGTCAGACGGACCAGCATATCCGAAAAATCTGCCATGTGGGAGAGGATAGTCAATTCCGTGAATGCTGTTGGGGCCACCAATAAGGACCAGGCATGATTGCCAAGCCAGGTGGTACGATCTGCGGAGGATGGTCCGCCGCAAAATGACGGACGACCACAACCAGGCCAACATCACTGGAGGAGGTCCGTCCCGCAGACCGGTACACTACCATCCTTGGGAGGAGAAGGTGATGGCCACGCTGCCGCCGGTGGGAGTAGACGGACTAGAAGGAGTCCGAGAGCCTGGTGAGTACACAAACAACTCACCTCACATGGGGGGAACGCCATATATAACCCAAATACCAATCATGCACGCAACCCCCAAAGCCAGCACCGTACACAACCACACTCCAAAAACACACACATGCCACTAGCGCCTCCATGCCCCATGCCCCAAGCAAGGCCATGCCAAGTCACAGGCCACACAAAACACCAACACAAGACAGGATGTCCCCGATGCCGGCAGGGCGGGCCTCAAAACTAACATAGAGCAACTCTGAAGCACACAACAATGCCCTCAGCCCATATGGCTTAGGGCACAGCCATACAAACAGTGTGTCCCCACACAGTACTGTTTTGCCTGCTAATGGTGGCCGCGTTGCAGGACGACATGGGTATGAAGGCACAATTTGCACATGACAGCAGCTAATGAAGACGCATCACACTGAAAGAGTGTCAGCACACACCGCCACAGCAGCAGCGCAGACTCAGACACTCTGCCCAATGGGTGCCGGCAGAGAAGAAACAAACCCACATGAACAAGCCAATGGCCTTTGAAAGATCTGCAAACTGTGTGTGCCCAGGAAGCTGGGCTGAGGTGACAGAGGGTGACACACAGAGGGAGGGAGAGGGGCAGAGAGAGGGACAGAGACAGAGGTGGACACAGGGAGACAGACAGAGGGAGGGAGGAGGCTGACAGAGGGAGGGAGAAAGGGAGACGGACAGAGGGAGGAGGCTGACAGAGGGAGGGGAGGGAGAAAGGGGACGGACAGAGGGAGGAGGCTGACAGAGGGAGGGAGAAAGGGAGACAGAGGGAGACGGACAGAGGGAGGAGGCTGACAGAGGGAGGGAGAAAGGGAGACAGAGGGAGACCAAATCACCCTTGGGTGGTGTGGCCATGTCCGCTCGTCAGCAGGTGGACTGCGTGCATGTAGACAAGGTTTGGCACTGCGTGAACCCCCCCTTCAACCTTTGATAAACACTGGGCCATGTGTCAATCTGTGCACGAGTACATCCGTGCTGCAGGCACAAACAGAACCTTACACCCAGTATACCCACCCACTGTGTTTGTCAGAACCCTGTCACAAATTGTTAAGTTACCTACCTGCATTCTCAAATAGCATGGAAAAAACACCATTTGGCCACGTACAGTGCAACACGTAAGGCGCCTCTGCATGGCTTGCTACGCCCGCTAACTACACTGCTGACTGCGTTCACAAAAGATGCATCAAGTAAGATTGTGTCACACATAGGTAAAGTGTCGAAAGCTGTGGCCAAGGGACATACCCATGCACAAGTGCACTGTGAGAGGAATGCTCGCCAAATCCAACCACCCAGAGGAACTGTGCCTAATCAAAAATGAATGAACATGGATGTCGCATGTAACACAATTAACACTGTCTCTCTCACACACAGGTCAACGTCGTCGATCTCCCCCCAACACTGGGGGGGAAGACTCACAGGACCAGGCTCTGCGTGAAGAGGACCCCGCCGGCAGCGACGACTCTCACCACTCCGTGGATGACCCAGACCAACCTGGCCCCTCTGGTGTCCAACCACCTGCAGCACCTGCGTCAGGTACAACTGTGCCAACCACCACCCCCATTCCTGCCACATCCCAGGAGACACCCAGGAGCCCTGCCCGCACACAACAACACAGCCAGTCTGTCCAGGAGGGACAAGGTGCTCCGGGCACCCAGGAGGAGGCAGGCGACACCGCAAATGCCATCCCTCAGGGGTCCCGGAGACCCGATGTGCCCACAACGGCAGGCCAGGCGCAAATGGGCAGGGGTGGTGGGAGTGGAGGACGGCAGAGGCGCGAACCTAACCAGTTGGCTCAGGAACCGGTAATGTCACACGTCCACAACATCCTGGACGCATACCGGCGTGACTCCAGAGGCATCGACCAGGTAGTGGAGACCCTCAATGAGATGAAGACCCTGCAGGTCGAGCATCATGCCAGTCATCTCGAACACCATGGACGGATGGAGGCAAGACTGGCTGAGCTCCTGGCGGTGCACAGGGACGTGAGCCAATCACTCCGTCAGATCGCCCAAAGCCTGGCAAACCCTCCCTGTGCCACCAGGCGTAGACCAGCACCAGAAACAGGGAGGGAGGAAGAGGAGGATTCATCTGACGGAGCGTCCCTAGCATCGTCAAGGCCTGCTTCTGAGGGTCCCCGCAGGAAGGTGGGTCGTTCACGCAAAAGACCGTGAGAGTCAGCGGAACATCACCATCTCCCAGGTCACCTGGCCTGGCACCTGGCCCTCTGGCCCAACAGCAGCACAGCAGCAACTGACATTCTCTGCCACATGGCCTTGCTGGTCACTATCTGACCAATGTTGACAAAGACTGTGGCACAGACTCTGATGACTTTCAATGGCAGGATACCAACTCCCCCTGTGAACTTTGGATTCTACACTCCCGCCAAGCACCTCTTGTCACCCCCCCAAACACGTACCCCAGCACTAATAAAATTCATCACAATCACAAGATGATGCCGTCAGTTTGCATTATTCCACTACATGTGTGTGTTGTAAAGTCAAACCATGCCTGATTTCAGAAGTAACTCCAAACGTCCATACCCTGGGGTCTGAGTCTGGCACAGGACACACATGGGTCACAATGTACCATCCAAGACAGACATGGAGCACCATACTCACCCGTGATGGGCCCAACCAGCTGAGGGGGTGCCCGCACAACTGTGCCTACAGACCTATTTAGAAGAGCAACAGTCATGCGCAGAGGTCACGGATCATGTGGAGTGTCCTGGGGTGGGAGTCCCAGGTATGTGTAGATACGTGGCAGAACCATGTCCTGCATGCTTGAGTCAGGTGGATGTGGAGAATGGTGGGCCAGCCAAGGTTGGATGCATGGAGATGGCACAATTGGGTGTTGGATCACAGTGCCACAAGGTTGTGTTGTGGTTGTGGGCTGCATCCTGAGTGTGTACTTGGATTGAGAAGGTCATCCTGCAGCTGGCAGTGATCCACTCCCCCCATCTCTGTTGGACGTTGATGTGGCCTGGTCGCCGGATGTAGTAGCAGAGCTGTGCAGATACACCCTGGATGTGGACAAGTATCATGGGATTTCTAACGCACATGTCCGTAGAGTGCAGGGTAGGATTAGACATGGATGTCGTAGTTGACCTGGGGGATGGTCTCCCTCTTGCCTTGAGGTTGATGGAACTGGGGATCTTGTGCATAATGCAGAGTGTGCTGCCGCATGAGGCACAGATGCTGCTGATCAGCATAGCACATGTCAGCAAGCAATCCATGATGAACACCAGCTCGTTTGCGTGGACACTGGGTGCCCTTGCTGCAGGGCCTGCAGCAGCATGCGCCATGTCAAGAAAACAATGCCACAAGTAGCACACAAAGACAAGGATCTCAGGAAGGAACTATGCAAAACGTGTATGTCAAGGAAGGAATGTCTGGTTCAACATGGCACACACACACAATGGATTCACATGCAGCACAATGGCCGTCGTGGAGACTGACATGCCACAATACCTACACAGCCATGGACATCATGCGCAATACAGAATCTAATCCCTGACAAACAGCTTGCATCTTGCTACTCTACACATAGACTCATATGCACCATCTCTGAGAACAATGCCAGACATGCCGCATGCACAGTGGCAACAGACCACCCTTGACAGAGATGAGGGACACCTTTATTACTCATGTGTGTCGGAATGCTAATGCAACTCTGTCAACACATACACAGGTCATGTGGATGAACACGTGGGACCAACACTGGCACCCCCCTTACCACCACAGATGCTGGAAATCCATGGCACTGGCACACAAGTGACAGGTTACAGCTAAACACCCCCTGCTGCTCACGGAGAGGCTGCTATACACCATTGAGCCCCTAATGGGGAATTCACACACCATGTCAACCCGGTGCAACCCGTATGTTTCCGAGGGCAGTGTTACACACATTGATGGCTCCATCACAATCCACAATCCCATTACAGATGACTGTCACCAAGTCTGACCATCAATTCAGGTGAATTCAGCTCCATGTCATGTGCCCCATGGTGATTCTACATGTATGTAAAGTATCCAAACATGAACAGGAGCAGTGCACACCCATTCAAAACAAATACCACTCCCAAAAAGCCGTGCTGCATCCCTTACCCGAAGGAGATTTTCGAACTTGTCCGTGCATGTAACGCTGATTCAGCACATGTTGCTGTGTTCATGAGGAATAGCAGGAGCACAACAATGCCACCAGCAGACAGCATGCACAAGTACCTGTGGATGGGAGACACACCAGAAGTCAGCCAAAAGAAGCACATCCGCATGCATGTGCATGTACTCGACACGTATAAGGTTGTCAACATGCTAGGTGACAATGATGACTCTGGAAAAACATTCTTCTATTGCACCATCACTCGAGCGACACATCCAAACACACCTCTGACTCACTTGGCAGACATGCAGATGGATACACACATTGCAACACTTGCCACACACGGCCCAATGCGTGCACACTCAGACACTGGAACTCACCACTAAGCAAAGAAGTTGCGTATGAGCCGACTCCGCATGTCCTCTACCGCCTCCTCCTCCTCCACATCACTTGCCTCGTGACCAAGCCCTTCATCCTCCATGGGTGGATGGTCCTGCTCATCTGGATCCAGGATGAGTGGCAAAGCTTTCTCCACTGCCATGTTGTGCAGCATGCAGCACACGAGGAATATCTTGCAGCCCTTCACCGGTGCATATGGGAGTGCGCCACCGGTCTTGTGGTGGCAACGGAATCAGCTCTTCAGGAGGCCAAACGTCCTCTCTATCACTCGCATGGCCGTGCTGGGGTTGCGGAGAGGCGTGATCAGCCATGGCATGTTGGGATAGCCAGCGTCCCCTACATGGAAACATCATGGACAAGAGTGGGTCAGGAGAAGCAGTAAGACAGGAAGATGACGTTAAATACAGGACTGCCAGAGTATACCCACCAACAATACATGCTCGTTTGTTGCGCAGCTGCAGCATCATATCAGGCACCGTGCTACGCCTCATGATATAGGCATCGTGTGCTGATCCTGGAAAACGAGCACAGACATGTGAAATCACCATGTTGGCAAGACACACCACAAGGGCATTAATGGAGTGGTAATGCTTGTGGTTCCTATACGCTACCTCCTGTGCCTATGGTGGTACCAAAGCCACATGTGTTCCATCTATGGACCCAATGACATGGGGCATCCCTCCCAGGGCATAGAACTCACGCTTGACACCTGTCAACTGCTCAGGAGTCGGGAATTTTATGAACTCATTCAGGTGATCCAACATGGCCTCTAAAAAATCATGCAGAACACGGCTGAACATGGTTTGGGACATGCCACCGACATGGGCAATGGTATGTTGAAAGGTACCCGTGGCAAAGAAATGTAGGGCTGCCATCACCTTCATCTTGGGTGTCAGTGCAGTAGGATACCTGTGTAGCGGTTGGAGGTGTGGTGCCAGCCGTGTCGTCAAGTCCTCAATCAAACATTGGGGGAAGCGGTAGCGGCGTATACAGTCATGTTCCCTCAGGTCAGCCAAGTCCGGAATTGCTCGAGGGAGAGGCGGAGCCCTGCAGTGAATTAGAAGGGTCAACGAAGAGTGAGTACAGTACACCACCAATGTCAATGTACTGAGCACATGCTCAACAGGCAATACACATACGCTACATAAAGAGTCAGGTCTGTGCAATATGCCCTGGACACGTATGCCAGGCATGTGACACTCCTACCAAGAGCCAGCTACAAACGTTGATTCTCAACCTCAATATGCCATGCCATGAAACTAGCTGTGGCCCAGTGTAAGTGAGCAGGCAGACGCATTACAGGAGTTACAGACATCCAAATATGTGCAGAAGAAGGATGTTTATTGTACAGACAGGTTGCGGAACACTAGAGGCACAGGTCACATGTCATTGAATAAGGACAGACCACACACCTTGCCATGAATGATTACATGTCAAGACTGATCACACATACATTGAGAGTATGCAGATATGTCCTTGTTTTGGAACTCCGTGTCGATGCATACATACACACCTTACGTCGGATTGCACATGTGTGCTGGTGTGCGTAACAGTGTGCCATGCCCATCTACACACAGACACATGTTGGTTGCAGCAACTGCAGATGCATTTGACCAAACACCTACAGCAAACCTTTGGGAGCACATGACACACACATGACATAGCTACAGCGTGCAACGCGGGCATTCACTTGTCAGGGGTAACATTCCGTGTACCTGGCATCAGGGGACATTTGTGGGTGTCGGTGACTGTGCCATGGGGATGTGTGGCACATAGGGCACCATCACACGTGACATGTGTACACAGCTCATCATACTTTAATTAGCTTCACACCTCAGGAGTATGGTGCCACATCACAGCCTGACCCACCTGTGCCCGACACATGTAGTACTGCACAGACAATGCCTTGATGTCCAGCCTTGGCCAGGTATGACAGCTCAATTCCTTCCTGTGTGCCGCCTGTCACCACTGTCAGGTGTGAAACGCACCGTACATACGCTCTGAGGGCGTGTGTAGGGTCCCTATCACTATGGGAGTGCTGGCGTATGCGTACGCCACAGTGATAAGGACCCTACACGTGTGTGTAGGGTCCCTATCACTATGGGAGTGCTGGTGTATGCGTACGCCATAGTGATACGGACCGTACACCCGTGTGTAGGGTCCCTATCACTATGCAAGTGCTGGCGTATGCGTACGCCACAGTGATACGGACCGTACACGCGTGTGTAGGGTCCCTATCACTATGGGAGTGCTGACGTATGCATACGCCACAGTGATACGGACCGTACACGCGTGTGTAGGGTCCCTATCACTATGGGAGTGCTGGCGTATAACGTAGCCATGCACGCACCCCACCAGACACAGGCACCACACCACCAGGGAAGGCCAAGCGCACACCTCCTCTCACGCACACACAGGGGGAAGTAGGCACACCCACTGGGTCGGGGGGCAAACGGAAGACACGCAGCCACAGTGGGAGTCCACATTCATCCCAACCCACTGCCTCCAAATCCACTCCCCTCAGCTCTCCTGGCCAGGATTCCACCAAAGACTCCTTCATGGCCGCTCTGTCCCTGAGCCCCAAAGTGACACCACCCCGCAAGCGGTCAAAGGAGTCCCCGGTCAGGGTGGTTGTGTCCCCCCCCTGTCCACACCCTCCCCAGTGGCGCTGTGACCCATCCCTCCGACCCCCCCCCCTCCTTGGGGCCTGTGGTTCCTTCGGGTGCAGGGGAGACGCTGGGGGACCTTGCAACCGTGTGCAGCACCATTCTGACCTCCGCCTTTGGCGCTGCCCCACCCCCTGTGGTGGAGTCCTCCATCCCTGCACCCACAACACCTACCCTTGCCCCTCCAGTCCCTGCGGTGCCTGGTCCTTCCCCCCCACATGATGCCCCCCCTTCTGTGGATGAAATGGACATGTGAACTGTGCAGGCAAGTTAGGGGACACACGTCCCGATTTGTACCCCCCCAGGACTTTGCTGATGGCCTGGCCCAAAGGCCTTGTAAATAGTGGACATTTATACCAATTTATTTTGACTGCTGAATAAAGCATTTTGTTTTTCTTTTGCACACTACCGCTTTTCTGGTATTGCTGTTGGTGGTGCTGCTCCATGTTTGGGGTGGGGATAATGTGTTAGGTGTCTGGCAAATGTAGTGGTGTGCTGCTCATGGGATGGACTCTGGTATCTGTGTGCCATCACAAGGTATTTGCGGAATAACTTTGTTCATGTATGCTCTTACTGCATGGTGACATTGTCCCAAGGTGTGTCCCTTCCTCTGTGGACCCTGACATCTTCCCTGCAGGGTGTTTCCTAAATGTTGTGCTGAGCTGTGTCTACACATCCTTGGTGTATGACGGATCCGTTCTACTTTGGCCATTCATGCTGGGCAATGTCTCCACCTGCATCATTTGTGGCATCCTTGGTGAACACTGTACTTGTGTGTGGAGTATATTGAAGTTACTTCATGTGGACATGTTCCCTTTTACACACTATGCATGTGTGTACTCCCAGCCTCGCACACATGTTACATGTTCTGCAGGGTCTTTGAGCACCTGACTGACTATTGTGGGCATTGTATCTGTGGGTACTGCACCCTTTTTTTCCATGGGCACTGCTGGGAGGACTCTGCACACACCCCTCCTGTGTCTGGGCACTGCTGGGAGGACTCTGCACACACCCCTCCTGTGTCTGGGCACTGCTGGGAGGACTCTGCACCCACCCCTCCTGCGTCTGGGCACTGCTGGGAGGACTCTGCACACACCCCTCCTGCGTCTGGGCACTGCTGGGAGTGATAGGCACCCACCCCTCCTGTGTCTGGGCACTGCTGGGAGGACTCTGCACCCACCCCTCCTGCGTCTGGGCACTGCTGAGAGGACTCTGCACACACCCCTCCTGTGTCTGGGCACTGCTGGGAGGACTCTGCACACACCCCTCCTGTGTCTGGGCACTGCTGGGAGTGATAGGCACCCACCCCTCCTGTGTCTGGGCACTGCTGGGAGGACTCTGCACCCACCCCTCCTGTGTCTGGGCACTGCTGGGAGGACTCTGCACCCACCCCTCCTGCGTCTGGGCACTGCTGGGAGGACTCTGCACACACCCCTCCTGTGTCTGGGCACTGCTGGGAGGACTCTGCACACACCCCTCCTGTGTCTGGGTACTGCTGGGAGGACTCTGCACACACCCCACCTGTGTTTGGGCACTGCTGGGAGGACTCTGCACACACCCCTCCTGTGTCTGGGCACTCCTGGGAGTGATAGGCACCCACCCCCTCCTGTGTCTGGGCACTGCTGGGAGGACTCTGCACACACACCTCCTGTGTCTGGGCACTGCTGGGAGTGATAGGCACCCACCCCTCCTGTGTCTGGGCACTGCTGGGAGGACTCTGCACCCACCCCTCCTGCATCTGGGCACTGCTGGGAGGACTCTGCACACACCCCTCCTGTGTCTGGGCACTGCTGGGAGGACTCTGCACACACCCCTCCTGTGTCTGGGCACTGCTGGGAGGACTCTGCACACACCCCTCCTGTGTCTGGTCACTGCTGGGAGTGATAGGCACCCACCCCTCCTGTGTCTGGGCACTGCTGGGAGGACTCTGCACCCACCCCTCCTATGTCTGGGCACTGCTGGGAGGACTCGGCACACACCACTCCTGTGTCTGGGCACTGCTGGGAGGACTCTGCACACACCCCTCCTGCGTCTGGGCACTGCTGGGAGGACTCTGCACCCACCCCTCCTGCGTGTGGGCACTGTTGGGAGGACTCTGCACACACCCCTCCTGTGTCTGGGCACTGCTGGGAGGACTCTGCACACACCCCTCCTGTGTCTGGGTACTGCTGGGAGGACTCTGCACACACCCCACCTGTGTTTGGGCACTGCTGGGAGGACTCTGCACACACCCCTCCTGTGTCTGGGCACTGCTGGGAGTGATAGGCACCCACCCCCTCCTGTGTCTGGGCACTGCTGGGAGGACTCTGCACACACACCTCCTGTGTCTGGGCACTGCTGGGAGTGATAGGCACCCACCCCTCCTGTGTCTGGGTACTGCTGGGAGGACTCTGCACCCACCCCTCCTGCATCTGGGCACTGCTGGGAGGACTCTGCACACACCCCTCCTGTGTCTGGGCACTGCTGGGAGGACTCTGCACACACCCCTCCTGTGTCTGGGCACTGCTGGGAGGACTCTGCACACACCCCTCCTGTGTCTGGTCACTGCTGGGAGTGATAGGCACCCACCCCTCCTGTGTCTGGGCACTGCTGGGAGGACTCTGCACCCACCCCTCCTGTGTCTGGGCACTGCTGGGAGGACTCGGCACACACCCCTCCTGTGTCTGGGCACTGCTGGGAGGACTCAGCACCCATCCCTCCTGTGTCTGGGCACTGCTGGGAGGACTCTTCACACAGCCCTCCTGCGTCTGGACACTGCTGGGAGGACTCTGCTCACATCCCTCCTGTGTCTGGGCACTGCTGGGA
Organism: Triturus cristatus; assembly: GCF_964204655.1. Lineage (NCBI taxonomy): Eukaryota > Metazoa > Chordata > Amphibia > Caudata > Salamandridae > Triturus > Triturus cristatus. The sequence continues at coordinate 318,065,468 of NC_140589.1, read as the reverse complement.
GGACTCAGCACCCAACCCTCCTGCGTCTGGGCACTGGTGGGGGGACTCTGCACACACCCCTCCTATGTCTGGGCATTTACGGTCGGGACATACACGGGTGTGGGTACGCTCCGTACATACACTGGTGGGGTGTGGGTACGCTACATTCATACACGGGTGGGGGTACGCTCCATTCATCCACGAGTGGGGGTACGCTTCGTGCATTCACGTACCCACGATTTGCAGGCCTGGGTACGTACCGTACCCAGGCCTTCAGAGCGTGGGTACGTGTCGTACCACGCCCACCACCACGTCACCCCAACAATGGCGGTACGGCCCATACGCACGTTCTAAAGGCCTGGGTACGGGCCGTACCAGCATTGTTGGGGTGATATAGGGGTACGCGTGGTATGACCCGTACCCACGCTCTGAAGGGCTGGGTATGGTGCGGACCCCTACGGCACCCCAACAATGCTGGTACGGCCCATACCCAGGCCTTTAGAACGTGGGTACGGGCCGTACCGCCATTGTTGGAGTGACATAGGGGTACATGTGGTACGACCCGTACCCACGCTCTTAAGGCCTGGGTACGATGCGGACCCCTACAGCACCCCAACAATGGTGGTACGGCCCGTACCCAGGCCTTTAGAACGTGGGTATGGGCCGTACCGCCATTGTTGGAGTGACGTAGGGGTACGCGTGGTACGACCCGTACCCACGCTCTTAAGGCCTGGGTACGATGCGGACCCCTACGGCACCCCAACAATGGTGGTACGCACCGTACCCACGTTCCAAAGGCCTGGGTATGGGCCGTACCATCATTGTTGGGGTGATGTAGGGGTACGCGTGGTACGACCCGTACCCACGCTCTGAAGTGCTGGGTACGGTGCGTACCCCTACGGCACCCCATTGGGGGTCTGCACCGTACCCAGGCCTTCCGAGCGTGGGTACGGGTCGTACCACGCGTACCCCTACATCACCCCAACAATGCTGGTACGGCCCGTACCCAGGCCTTTAGAACGTGGGTACGGGCCGTGCCGCCATTGTTGGGGTGACGTAGTGGTGGGCGTGGTACGACCCGTACCCACGCTCTTAAGGCCTGGGTACGGTACGTACCGGTATTGTTGTGTTGCCGGTTCGCGTCAACATCCACTTCCGTTGTGGCGGACGCTTGCGTTGCTGGACACGCCCCCACCCCCTCGAGGTGACCAGGTCCTGCAGGTCAGGTTTGTCCAGGGCATGTGTAATTTGTGACTTGGGTGGGGGTTATGTGTCCTGCCCCTGCCCCCTCCTTTGCCCCTGGGTGTTATTCTGACCTTCTGCGGCGTCTGCGTCGGTGCCTGTAGAGCAGGTGGACTGCTATGAGGGCTGGGATGACACGTAGGTTCGGGTCCATGGCTGTCCGTCGCGTACAGGTGCTCCTTGTGCGCGTCGTCCTGGTTTCCCGGCAGTTTTTGGCAGGCGGAGAAGTTTATCCGTGCGGGGTGACGTCGGTGCGGATCGTACTTCCTGGTTCATGAACCGCAGGCTGAATGCGTCCCGACGTCACGTCGGCGCTGTCTCGGATCACATTGGTATGTATTTTTTCGTCGGTCGGTGTTTTTTACGAATCGTACGGAAATGGTGTTTCCGTGGGACTCGTACTTGCATGTTTGTAATGTTAATTTCCCGGGTACGAGTCGGACGGAGAAAACGCTCCGACCGACGGTCCATACCCGGTTTCTCCAGGATCCGAATCGGCACCTTAAACTCTTCCAAAACCCTCTTCATTTCCTTTAACAGGGCTAAGCCCTTGGTAACCACCAAATCGTTCTCCCCAGATGAAGCAACAAGACATCCGGGCAGTAATTACTATGAAGCTAATTATTCAAGCAAAACAGCAATCCTCTCGAACACATCCCCGCGTACCACACAAAGGGACATTAAACAAGCATTAGTCAGACTTCAGGATAGAGCCATGGCCTGCGCCTCGTGTATTTCCGCACATTTTACAAACAAATGGCCCACAATCCAGGTGAACAAAGTGCCACTCTTTAGACCCACAACTGCACCTGAAAACGATGAGGAAAGCAGAAAATCACACATCCTCATAAACACTTTCTCCCCATCCAACCTCACATATCTCCTGAAGCAATCAGACCACCATCTACCCAAACCCATGATCCTGTCCCTATCCCAATCCTTCTTCGCTGCCTGTGTGGCTACCTCAAATCTTAAGGAATGGGTGCCATACACACCCAGCCCCTCCCATAGCAAAATCAGGTCCTTTTGCAACACAGCCAAAAACTGAAAGGATATTAACTGAGAACCATTTTTGGTGAAAAGCCTCTGCTCACATCCCCTGCCATGCCACGCCATGTCTCGCCCCACTGCACCGGGCTCAAGAGACATGCTGGGTATTCCTGCAACAATCTGCCTTCTCCTGTGCTCTTTGTCCATCTTGGACTAGCTCAAATCAAGCTCCAAACTTCCCCTAAATGCATGCTGTCGTACTGTTCAGTAGGCTCGTAAAAGCCGTTCAATAGAAACGGCAAATGCAAGGGACACCAATACAAATGGGCCTTTAAGGGGTCGACCAGGATGTCTATGTCCAAAGGCTGAACCCATTGCGCTCCTAGGCACAGGTTTAAGGCACACTCAAAAGTGAACAGCAGATAATGGAATACAGGCTGCACACAGTGAAGCCACACAGCCTGAAAGGACAATAACCAATGCTAATTTAGGAGTCGATTATGTTGGTGGGTGGTTAGCCACTGCCCGTATGGCGGTGGCAATCCGCCCGCTAATTACCACCGCCCACCTACCATTTTCCCCTGCCACATTACGATGGCGGGGGGACCCCGGTGGACAGAAAGACCGTCAGTCGGTTTTCCGCCGGTCGACTCGCCGACCGGGTGGAAAAAGGGCATGATATGGTGGCTGTGTCTGCAAGACACCACCATCCATATCATGTTGCAGGCTGAGATATGCCTTTCATGGAAAGGCATGCGGTCTTCTGTATTGGGGGCCCATTGCGGGCCCCCGGGGTGTTGGGGTAGACGGGGGTGCACTTGGGGGTACGCATAGTACCCCCCTACATTTGCATGCACAAGGTGGCAGGCACCGCACAGTGCCATTCACGTTGTGCATTCAAATGCACAACATGCATTTTGTACCTCGTGGCGGGTGCTGCTTGCAGCACTGCCCGCCGCAATGTAAAAAATGTGGGATGAGCCCGCCAGTGTGGCGGGTGCATCTTAATTCGTATGGAGGGACCGCCACAACAATGGCAGTGGTCAGTTTTGCCGTTGCGGTGGCGGGCGGACTTTGTCCACCAGCCATCGCAATAGACCCCTTAGTTCCTGAAGCAATGGTGCACCGTAACATTGTACCGTGCATTCACTGCACAGGAGCACATGTGGTAGCACCACTTCCATTCGATCTTGAAATGGGACATCCATTACAGAGCCGAAAAAAATAAAAACACAATCCGGACAATCATGGGCAGGACCAGCAGAAGTTCTTCAAAGACTCTTCCGAACACGGAGGGAATGAATGATGGAATGACTCCGAAGACTGAATGGAAGATGCTAACCAAACCAGAGCCTAAGTTTTGGAAAAAATACACTATCCCTGCAGTATGAGACATGTTAAAAATGTGGTGCACCAATTCTCCAAAATGTTGTGGGAGATTAGTGCGTAGTAACAACTGTATCTCTGAAGAGGACCTTGCAACTTGAAGATCAAATGTCTCATATTCATATGTTGAGGCCACATATTTTTGAAACAGTAATGCCTTCAGTCTGCCCAAGGTCTCAAAGTGCACGTTTGAAAGCTTTATCAAAGGCGAAAGCGTTGCCTCCCTAACTGTACTGGTAGGTGAAAACAGTACTTGGGTACAAGTAATAATGGCAGAAACCATGAAAAGATCTTCCCCGGTCTCATGCCGTAACATCCTTGATCATTCCACATCAAATAACTCCTTATTAAAGAGCAATCATAAAGCCAGACGAATCATGGCCACTGGTAAACCTTTCAAGTAGCAACATGAGTTTGCCATGGTCTCGTTACAAGCCCCGAAAAGCAAAACTTCCTTGCACACTAAGGAACCACTTCAAGCATACTCGAAGCCAGAACCACTGAGAAAAACATTGTTTTCCCTATTCCAACATTGGAATTTAAAAAGGAAATTCCTAATGCTCATGTACATACCCTTCTCCAAACTGCCCACTTGATTGTGCTGTCGACAGTATTGGAAGTGGAATGTCAAAATCGGCAGAGTGATGAACCCGTAGATAATCCAATCCACGGAAGGCTCTAACTCCTCCTTGTATAACATAGTGTATGTAGCATCTTTGAATGCCATGAGCATTTGCTGTTTCATAAGGTGGTATGGTGAAAACATGCTTTTGGTATTAATATGTCGCCATGGTACACAGCCAGAACGGAGTGTCTGAAGTGTTCAACTCAACAGCATGATCGATCTAAGTTGTGACTGGACATTTTGTAGTGCGGACATATCATGTTGTATAATGTCTATTGCTGATGACAATATGTTACCCAGGGAGTACATTCTAGAGGACAAGGTTGTCATACCATTGTCATACTATTGTCAACCACTGCTAGAGCCTTTTCTAGATTATCCCTATCAAATTGTGCAGCATTTCTGCAGCTTCATGCTGAGAACCTTTCCACTCTTCATTTTATATTTCATACTAGAAGCATTTTTTATGTGGTTTACAAGGACCTAACAAGAAGTGCTGTAGTTCCAGGTCATCAGAAAGAAGGGACAAGTGTTGCTCCACCTGGGACAATGCTGAGGTTTTGTGCCAATGAAGGCACAGCTTACAAACACTATAAATTGTAACCACCCCGAGTGTTCTGTCTGCATGTAACACAGGTCAGGCCTGCTGTTTTTGAAACCCTTGGTGTTATCCGGGAACCATACCTGGCATGCCTTAGTATCTAACAGCCAAACTAACCATCCTCTCCAATTGATGTCTGATGAATTGTATGTGCCATTGCGTAGCATGGTGTCTAGTGTTTCCTCCTTATATTTTGTAAGCTGCTGCCAGTTTGCAAAATGTGCAAATGTGGGAATGAGTGGTGTGTTCAAAATATTGATTTTAGCTAAATCAATACATGACGTTTTTTTGTACAGTTTTGTTCATGAAAATCATTTGTTGTGGTAAAAGGCATACTCTAAAAAAAGCTGCGTTCTCCTGATCCTGCTAATATTTTGTCCCCCAAATTGATTTAACATCAATAGTGTCCTTCCAAAAGTTGAGCCCTTGTGTAGAAAGCTGGGAAAGAAAGGACGTAGAATAAATCAGCTTGGTGTTTGTGAGCATAGTTTTCTTTGCGGTGATGGCACAAGATTATAATAATAAGACACAGGGTCCAATGTATTATAACCAGAAAAATAAGCAAACTTCTGTGCAAATGTTTTTTGAACTACCCAGTAGTGGTGTAGTGCAATACTCCCATTATATGTAATTAAAAACAGCAGTACTTGCTTTAAGCAAGAAATGATTACCATAATGCTGGAAACAAAACATTTCATTATAGTTAGATGTACTTTCGTACAGTTCATCAGACGGAAAAAAAGTAGAATGCTCAAGATCTTCTAGATTTTCATGCACTGTCTCAATATCCCAATAATTAGAGATAGTACTGGGGTGATGATTTAATTGAATGACAATTTAAACAAATATGGATTTTATAAAAGGTCTGTAGGACCATACATATCATACGATACCCTATCCCAAACAATCCCATCAGGCAGCCATGACCTGTGTGGTAAGAGCGGCGGGGTAGTGAGGCCGGGATGGGGGAGATTCGATAGACGACTGCGAGGGAAAATAAAATAAATAATTAATTTTCCCTTGTCATTGTCTGTCGAAATCCCCCGCCTCACCGGGCCCCATTGCTCTTAACTTCACGGGCCGCAGCTGCCATCAGGAACTGAAACATCTGAAATGTTAATCAGTTAAAGGTCGCTTTGTGTGATGAAGAATGTGGGTTTAGAACCAAGTTCACCAGTTATACAGCAGAGGGTTCTGGGCGATAGTGTCCGTTCAGGAGCAAGAAAAAGACTGTTACAAAACCAATCCAAAGGACCAAGAAAAGCAACTCACTTGTAATCGAAAGGTGTAGCCTTGGAGGAACAAAGTATGTCTTTTTCAGGCAAAGATAAAAAAAATAAGCAGTCTCATTCATAAAGGTAGAGGTGGAGGTGCTGGTGGATTACATGAGTCCAAAAAGAAGTCATCAAAGTTGATGAAATAGCCAGAGGCAGTCCAATCCGTTTTTGGCAGCTCTGCAGGTTGTGTAGAACTGGGAGATGACTTGATCTGTGGTATATTGACGTAAACAGCATATGTGTCAGGATTCTGAGTTGAAATCTGTGTTTCTGTACAAGTTGATTTTATAGTAGATGTCATAGTAGCAGGTAGAAGGGATACTTAATTGTTAGTTATTGCTATCTCCTGTGGGGGAGAGGATGCTTCATCAGCAATTAAAGCTTCCATTCGAACTTCCTGTATGGTAGCGAGAGAAGGCAGGCAACTACCCAGGAGCCCACATGGCCTACTGTTCAGAATCAGCCACATAATGTGGTTTGATCAGATCAATGGAGACACATCTCTTGTTTCTTCAGCCAACAAGAGGCTGAAGAAATATAGTTCTGGTACCTTCAACGGCCAGGACAGGTTCAGGCGCTCTGTAGGATTGCCTACATTCTTTCTTGTCCACTATTTTGCCCCTGACTAGATCCTCAATCATTGGGATCCAACCAGGAACTGCAGGCACTTCTTTCACTTCACCAATGGACGTGCGTTTTACTTAACCGTTGCTTTGTTTGCCCAGGAAACTGTTCAGTTCATGTAAAACAACCAGGCGTTCATTTATCTCAAATGGCGTTTCAGACACCACTCTGCTGGCACTGTCGAGTTCTGGGACCCATATTTTAACCCCAAACAAGATCTTATAGGGAGTCCGACCACCCAGGGATTTTCTAGGTAAATTGTTCAGTGCCCCATGGACCCCATATAGGTGATGGACCCAACTGTGTCCTGAGCCTAGTACCCTAGCTGTTGAAGCCTGCTTTAAGACCCAGTTATTTCTCTCCATGACCAAAGTTCCCTCAGGATGGTAATGGGAGGAAAATCACAGGGTCACACCCAAACATCCCATGGCCTCTTTGTAAGCCCTGGAGGCAAAAGCCTGACTTTGGTTAGAATGCAGTATGCCAACTGTATACTTCCCAATAAATACTCGCAGATCCTTTATAACAGTTCGGGAACCAGCCAACAACTGAGGCCATACCCATAGGAATTGAGAGCAGAAATCCATTGCAAACAAGATATACTTGTAAGCCCCATCTGATGACTAAGAGCCGCAATGATCCAGATATACCCAAGTCAGAGGATTGTTCTAAATCAGTAGCAGTGTCTTTGATGGACGTGTCATGGTGGAACACTTTATCTGCTGGCAGATGTCGCATTTAAAGACAAAGTCCATGGTCTGTTTATAGAGAACTGGCCACCAATAGATGCAATAATGAAATTGTAGCAGCCACCCCTGCGTGTGCAGATGCTAGATCCTTGTGTGCATCTACAATTAAACCTAACCTGTGGTCTGAATTTGGTATTACTCTATGCCCCTCTCCAGGAATGTGAGCAAACTGTGTGTTTTGTGCATCTAACTTGTAGGTGTACTTGAATGGAAATTCTTTTGGCAGGTGGGTCTCATTGCATGCAGTGTTGACAGCTTTCATGATGTCTGTGTCTATTCTCGTATTAGAATGAGTAATTGCAGTGAGTGCAGCAGTTTGCCCTGTTGTTTTTGTGGCTTCATCAGCCATTGAATTCCCTGGAATGTGTACCTCAGCAGGTTGGTGACTCAAGGTATGTATTACATGAGTGCGAAGCAAGCACTCTTTCAGCTTAACCATCTGTTCCCAAAGCATTTTATGCTTGATAGTAAACCCTTTTGAATCTCTAAATCCATTCAGGCTCCAGTAGTGTAAATAAAATACTCATTATAAGATTGGACACAATAATACAAATCACACATTATTAATGTGGGAAACCCAGGATCCGTATTCTCCAATACCGGTATTCTAAGTTCAGTCAACTGTGCAGTGCAGTCATCGAGTGACAGCTCGTAGGTATTTTCAGGATAAAATTCACCATCCTACATGTGCCCATTTATGGTATTGCACGCTGCTGAATGTTGGTGCTTTGTCCCTACAGCAGGCTGGGCAGAACCATCACTATATGTGATGTAATCATACTGATCTAGAGGTATCATTCCATTAGGCAGAGGATATTCATGTTCGTATTGCAGAAAGGCTTGTGTTTTGTAGTGTAGAGTGAAATCTGTAGTATATATCTGTTGTGGTAAGTGAGTTAGCCCATTGGATCCAACATGGATGCAATGCTTGTGCGTTTGGAATGCTTGCTCGTGTGATGACCTCTAAAGTCGGCACAGGGGTCACAACAATTATTATATTTTCCCTGAGCCAATGCTCTCTCTCTAGCAGTCTGTACTGCTGTCAGTATTTTTTCTGTCGGTGCAAAACTCATTTCGGCATTGGTTTATAAATGCAATTTATATGTAATTGGTACAGTTTCACAGATCTTGAATGTGAGTTAAGTGTATCCTGTTGCCCCTGCAATTACTTGGATCACCAGGTTTGTTGTGTTTATACATGTGTGTGTTTTGAAGTTAGCATGTCAGCTTGTACTGAACGTAGTATGTTTGTATGTTCAGTGATCCAGTGTGTGCTTGAGAAATCTGTATGAATTGGGTCATAGAACGGTTTAACCTAATCTGTGTAACGTGAAATGTAGGTTCTGCCAAATTTAGGAATCCCAATATGGATTGTAACCTCTTCAACGTAGTTGGAGGCTGTAGAAGTGCACACTTCTCTTAGAAATATGTTGCCAGACTATTGCTTTCACTTGACAGTTTGTATCCTAGAAAAGGGACTTTGAGGTGAGCAATTTTATATTTTTAAAGTTAAATTTGCAGCCCATGTGAGCAAATCCTAGAACTATGCGATCTGCTCTTGTCAAATGTACTGAAAGGTCATCATCCATCAAATATATGTCATCGACATCGGACAATGCCTGGTCATCAAATTGCTGTAAAATTTCTGAAAATAGCCAGAGGCTATTCTTTCACCCCTGAAGCAATCAACAGAATTGCCTTTAAGAACCCAGCATGGAAATTCGGTCAAATGCTGACTTTCAGGTGCTATATTTTGGCAGAAAAATCCATTCAAGATATAAAGAGCAGTTTTGAATTTTTTTTCTCACTATATTGTTCATTAGTGCCCAGCTGTGCGCGTTTTGTATTGTAAATGTGCTGTGTTTAAATGTCTGTAATCTAATACTAGACAATAGGAATTATCTGGTTTCATTACGGGAAACAAGGGATTATTCATTGAAGAGGTGCCATTTGCTATTACACCCTGGTGTTCAAGTTGTCGATGAATTTCCCTAACTTGTTTTTTAGCCTAATATTTAATGGGGTATTATCTTTGGGGTTGTGGGGTCGACCTCAGTGGTGTTCCATGATAAGGGAAACTGTGATTCCACCCCATATGGTTGTAATATAATACCGGAGCTTGCTCTAGCGCCCACTCCTGGCATATGAGTGTTTTACATTTTCTGGACTGAGGTCGGAGAAGGCAAGATAAATTACTGTTTCTCCCTTTGTAACAGTCCATGACAAATTCTGGTGGCCAATACTTCTCGTCCAGGAGAATGTCATAGCCGAATGACTGGTTCTTCCAAGAGAGAACTTTAATGGGCCTTTGTATGTCCCACTCCATCTGGAGTTGCATTTCCCATAGGCAATGTGAAACACTTACCAGTTTATGTGGTGTTTCCACCTAGATGTAGTCACTCAGCGCTACTGCAGCCAGACAATCCCATCAGGTTCTGGTGAACTATTGTGACCGCTGCCGTGCTGTCCAGCATGGTCAGAGCCCACTCACAGTTCAGAAGCAGTGTCTTCAATATCCGTGGCATGCATGACCTTAAGTCCAGCTGCCTTCTTCTTTTTGAATTGAGGTGTGGATGTTTTAGGTTTGTCTTTCTGTTTAATTATGTAGTCAGATGAGCGTTGTGAGTCCTCTGATCAGCAATCTGACTGTCCAGCTCTCTACAAATGTTTTTCTGATGACTCCTGAAAGGAACAAGACAAATGTGTATCAGTTTACTGATACCTGTCAGGTGGTCAAATGTTATCACGGTTACGCGGGTTATAGCACTTCTCGTGGCTTCCTGTTGAGGAGACCCACCCCGTGATTTAATTTTGTGTTTATTTTTCTTATTATCCCACTTCTTCTTTGTATAAGACTTGGGTGCTTGCTTAGAGTTATCCTTTTCAGAATTATTCTTCAGTTGTGGTGTACCAACTGTGGCTCCCAAATTATCTTTACCTAATGTTGCATAGGTCTCCTCAATAATTTTAGGTAATGCCGCTTCTTTTGTCTCAGAGCCAAATCCCTTAGGTGCTGGCAAATAGCCAACACAGCAGCTTCCCCTTTTATGGTACTTAACATAATGGCGGATACTGTGGCAACATTGGCCATCAGTTTCATTCCCAAATACAGGAAACGTGGTGCCCCGTATTCATTCTGGATCTGTTTAAGCACTTCTGGCAAAACAATTAATCAAGGAGGACCATGGGTTCTGGTATATACCACAGCAAAAACTTTACCCCAAGTGGTCAGTGTGGTCTTCCACAGGGGGAGCCATCCCAATTTCCAAGCATATAGTTAAAATCCTGTGTTTTTTCTGCGGTCTGTATGGGGAAACACCGCTTCAAGCTGACTTATTTTGTGCAATCCAGAACAGTATCTCCTCCTGTCTGAAGGCAACCTTACTTATGACTGCATTCAGTAATTGTGGGATGATGCTCTGTATAGCCAATTTTGGTTGAGCAGTTTGAGCAGTCCTCATAGGATTCAATGTCAATGTTTTTATAACAAACTGTGTCAAACATCTGCATATTGTTATTAACTTTTTTAAATAATCCAAGGACTTGTACTGCTGTTAAACTATCAACATCAGGATGTGGTGTGTTTCTGGCTAAGACTGGCAATGTTGCTCCTTTAATTGCTAAGGAGACATAGTCAAATGTCTTCTGTTGTGTGTGGTAGGGCACCATCAAACCAGTTTCTGTGCTGTTGTTATATTTCTGTTTCTTCATATGGTGTGCAGTTATTTAGAACTACAGCTTGTGTGTAGTTGTAAAACAACCTTGTTGTGTCGTCTGCTGCTGGGAATGTAACACTTGAATAGAATACCTCTGTCCTATATGCTTAATGAGCCTCAACCACGAAGACCACATCTCCACCCAGAAGTGTGAAACCATGTTATTGCAATTTCTGAGTAACTGCAGGTCTCAGCAATGTTAAGGCCGTTAGTTTGTGACATATTTTTAAATGGAATTTAGAGAAGGTAAACACAATGGGAAAATCCTTTGAAAAATTCAAGCTTGAACAGCCAATACATAGGGTTACATACGCAGCTGCGGAGTCTAGTCCCTACCACCAGGGATTACTCCACTTAGGAGGTGAGTAGGGGTCGTTGGGTATGCAAAAGAGAACTACTCAGGTGATACATTAAATAAGAACACAATCTACCAACGTTTTGTTTGGTTTCCACTACTAAGAAGGAAATGTTCGTTTGTTGGACAACAGAACTTTGAGATACTACCAAACTGATTCTATGCACCCCTTCGGGATATGTTGGTCTATAGTACTGCTAGCTCACAGTGCCACCATGAGTACCCCTAAACCTAATAGGGTAACAAATGGCTTGGGCAGCTTCGGAACATGACAACACTGAATCCCCAAGGAATCATGGGAAAAGATCTAGAACCTTTTCGCTAAGTCACTCGTGCATACTCAGTAAGATACACAAGAAATACACAAAGGGGCATTTCAATATTTATTGAACCATTCTGATTCTTGGACAGAATATATGCACTGCAATGATTAATAGACAAAAGCCGATAAAAGTGGCTAGCAGTATGAGAACAGTGAAAAGTATAAACAACTACACCATTGTGCTAAAACAGTGTATACATGTGGGCCTATAAGTACTGTGCATAGCCCACTCCTACCATGTCATCCCTAAGCTAGGTGCCTAGGTGGATGTTCTGTCAAGAATGACCTATTGGATGATCTAACTCCCCATTACCTGAAGGTACGTGTATGCAGGTCCATGTCTTGGCCCCCTTCTTGGTCACAACAAGTTGGACATCCATCCTTGCAGAGGGAAAACAGGAATCAGCTAGGCTGAGACTCTGACAACAGTGACCTCGCAATGACAGCAGAGTGCTCCTCTGAACTGAACATGGAAATGTGTGTGTATTTATAATAACAGTATCCATGATTGCTTGTCGAGGGTTCAGCCAGCCTGACATTGTTTATTCTCTTGTGATAGCCATATCGCTCCATGAACAAATAAAAGACAAAAACATTTGCACAATGTATGTTTAGTCCTTGGACTAAATGTTCAAGGTGTTGTAAAAGTGTACTTACAAAGTGGAATTGTAAGAAATGTGGATTCAGATAAACTAATCCTGCACTGTCACACAAGTAAATGCATGTCATCGTGTAGAAAAGAAGGCGGCTGAAGAAATGTGTGCATATAAAAAAGGCAGTGTTTCTTCCCAGGCCTGACCTAGCCACATGACACTGCAACTGCCTCCCATGTTCACCTGTGATCATTCTTACCCCCCAGCAATTCCAACACCTGAAAGGCTCCAAAGAACATCCTTGACATCAGTGTGGAAAACAAATGGGCCACTAACTCGGGGAAGCATCGTTGACAACGCGGGGATTACATCGCGATGCCATTACATCACGGTTTTTACAACGCAAGTCGTTACAACGACTTGCGATAGATGGCGCTCTAGGACAAGGAATAGTATAATTTACTATCCAACACCTTCCCTACTGTACGTAGACTGGAGTTGGAATAGTAAATTATACTACTCCTAAGTCCTATTCCCTGTCCTAGAGCGCCATCTAGCGCAAGTCGTTGTAACGACTTGCGTTGTCAAAACCGCGATGTAGTGTACCGCGATGTAAATGTATGCGTTGTAACGTCATACATCCTGAACTCGTCCCTGTCACAAACAACTGGCAAATTGTCAAACAGTTTTTGTGTCAGATGTGCCCTTGTCCTGCACCCGTGACCACACTCTCTCGCCCCACCCTCTAGATCTGTTCTCCCAGCTTCCCTATGAACTCAATGCCTGCCAATTGTCCTGTTATAGTCACCTGTGACAAACCCTTCTTGATCAAGGCCAAGATAAACTGCGCTACATCCAAAGTCCTGCTCCAGCCCACCGGCCTCCATTGTGGTCCAAAAAATAGGAAAGCCTCCCAAGTCTGCAATTAAGAGTTCCTCGTGGGCATTGCCAATGACCCTACAACCAGCTCGAGCATCCTCTGTTGCCTACGCCCCACAGAACCATCGGCAGTGGCGTCATGACCATGTCCACCTCTATGGCCAGCCTATGGAATCCCTCCCACTGTGAACGAACAAAGCGTTTGCATGTCATTGTCTACTCCTGGCACTTGTGTGCTTTGGCCAAGACATCATGCTGTAAACAAGACATCACGAACATCCCCAGCAGCTCCTTGACCTGCACATCCCTAGCTGACTGTCTGTTAGCACTTTGTACTATTGCTATATTGTTGACCCTGAGCAAAACTTTGTTGTGTGCCAAGTCCTTCCCCAACAGGGACACTGCCACCACTAGTGAGAAGAAATCTCAGAAGGCAACGCTCCTCCCTCTGTTCCTCCAGCTTTCGGGACACTCCTCCGCACACCAGTTTACTTGCCAGTTGAGTCCAAAACCAATGGCACCTTTAGCAACTGAGTACATTTGTGCCATCCACTCGCACTCTCTCGGCACCATCAATTGAATACCATTATATTCCAACAGAAACCTGTACCACATGTGCATGCCCTCACGCGAATACATGGAAAACTGCAAATGATAGTGATTCTGTGACAAACCTGCTAGTGGTAGATCTAGACGGCTTCAAAAGGGCCTTGTACTACCCTGCAAGCGAAGTTCAAGTGCCCCAAATATATCTGAATGTCCTTGACAGTCATCCTGCCTGTCACAAGCATTGTGTCCAATAGCAAACTCATAGCCACCTTCATTTCAAGGGGTAAACAGGTTTCCATGCCTGTTGAGTCAAGTTCAATGCCCAGAAAAGACAGGCCAATGTGGGTTCCCATATTCTTCTCTGGGGCCAACGACACCCCCAGGTCACCCATCACCTCTTAGACACTTAACAACTGCTGTTGGCAGTCCGCAGAACTGGTCTGACTCCAAAAAACAAAACCGCCCAGTTAGTTTATGACGGACGTGTGCCCTAAGCACCAAGTGAACAACCATTTGAGAAAAGAGCTGAAACGCTCGAACTGTGTGCCTGATATGGACAATGTCTCATCCACATACCCTTGGCCGTCAATCTGGTTGTCCAGAAGTGGAAAATAGACGAGGTGTACTGGCAACAGCCTAAAAGCAGACGTTATTTCACTCTTGGCCATTTTTGCGCTCCACCAATGAGATAGCAACATGTACTGATGAATAAGACACAGATGCAATGTCTTCTGCTATGAAGTTATTCACCGAAGTTCTCTCCAACCACGACAGATGTTGAATGAGTCCAAACGGACCCGTCTCCTTTTTGGGAACCACGCTAATGGGCGACACAATCAGACCCACTATAGGGCAATCAGTAAAGGGGGCCCCGTCTTACCAACCTCCTGAATTTCGTTGTGAAGTTTATCTCGAACCACCTGTTTATGAGTTTTGGCAGATTTCAAATTTGTGGGATACCTCCACCGTCTCAGGCCCTCATAGCCCAGCCTGAAACCCCTGCAAAATCCTTTGCTCAGAAGTCTTGCATCCTCCATGTGCGTGTAACAGGCCAACCAGTAATCCAACCAGTCCTGCTTAAGTGGTGTAAGATCCTTTTCCCACTGCTCTGTGTGTCCCCCTGCTCCCAAGATCCTGAGTTCTTTGTATCATGGTACACTTCACCCATCTCTTGCTGTTGTGCCCCATTGTACTGACTGCTGCCCTGGGAAACCCCTTGTTGCTCCATAGCAATACATGAGAGCATGCCTCCCTGCACATTTCAAGCACTCGTGTCTGAACTTGCTGTATTCTCCTATACAGAGAACCAAGTTAAAGTCCCAGAAAACTCTGAGCGTCCCACCCTGTCCCTTGGACACTCTCCCCATCCCCCCTTGTGTGGGACGCCCTTGAAAGGAGGGGGTACCAACAATTGGGAGACAACTGTCTGTAAACACAGTTTTACCAAAGATCGCCAGGCCCATCATGTGTGTCACAAATCAAGTCAATATCCCCCCATTTTGCTTCCGAGTCGAGGGTCAGACGAGTCCTGACTTGTTGTCATACTGTGCCTAGGAATAATGCCACATGTCATTCAGGGAACTTCTTGCAGTAGACACTGGTCAAAAGCAAAAGCTTGCGTTCCAATTCTCAATTATCATCGGCACCTTGGGCCTCTTTGACAACTCATATTCTTCTTCCTTCAATCCTTGCTTTGCCTTCAACTTCCCACACAAGAGTTTAAACATATCTACATACTCCCCTTTCCATACTGTATCTTCAGTAGACAGCATCAAATGCAGTCCAAGAGGTTTCATACCCCCGTATACAGCAACTTCTTTATCTTGAGCTCCAGGCTCTCCAAACACCCTGCCATCTGCACCTCTGCCCCTGCGAGCCCTAACCCTATGCCTTCTTTGTCTCTCATAGAGACCTCCTGCTCACTCGCCCTGCCTCTGGTGGCTGAGGCACTGCAACCTCTCCAATGTGCTCCTGCTTCTCTGTACCCACACCTATGTCCTGCACTTACATAACTCTCTGCAGGCACATGCCTCCATGTAGTGTATCCCTTTGTCTGGAGAGACTATCACTTTAGGAACTCTGTGTCCTCCCCAACATCCTTACCTGGCGTCAAGGTCGGCAACCGCACCAGAGACTGCAACCCAACCAGTTGTAAAGATCCACTATGATCACCTTCCAAGACACGTTCCATCCATGCATCCATAGATTCCTGTAAGAAATTAGGAACAATCACGTTATACGTCCCCCGCAGTATGCACTACTTTTCCAACATCTCTTCTCCACTGCCACTGGAGCATCATCATCCACCAACTCACAATCTTCCAGGGTAGACTAACTGCGTGGCCGACCCCTATTTCAGCGAGAACTGAATCAATTTCACGCTGCGTATAAAATTGCTGTACCACTTTAGACTTTATCACACGGATGTCCAACTCGGCGTGCCAAGGGGCTGCAATACGCCCTCCCACCATTGCTCATAAGTCCCTCTGAAGAGAGCCAACAAAGTCCACTCCAGGGGCCGTACTGGCCTAAATGGGTTGAGGCACCGCTGAGGCCACACTAGACCTTCTCCTAGCAGTGTCTCTGCAGTCCCATGCCACAGTTCCACTGGCCACTTCGTTTCCTAACTTCTCGTCATCTCGGGCCAAGGAGACGAACAAAGGTCTCCTGAGTCCGTATGACCACCGTCGCACTGAGCCTGTTAGAATGAATGAAAGATCCAGAGTGCTGGAATCCCTAACTCAACTATCTTGTCCTCCCTCAACCCCCGGGAGCCAAAACCGGCACCTGTGACACCTGGGCCCCTGCAACCCCAGTTGTGCCGCATCGAGGACCCACTCATGCAAACCAAGCCCCCCCTTGTCGCCGCGGGACCAACCATGTCCCAGACAGCTGTCACAGAGAGCTCCCTCTTATCGATGGCACGGCACCTGCCCGCCCCCAGGCATGTATATACCACTCGCAGTGGATCCTTGGATGTTATGTGTCCTAGGTCAGTGCCCTAGTCCTCTGGATACCTGAGAACTTCATAAAAGAAGGGATGAGGCTTTTGTCCCTTCACTCCAGTCCAGACATGTTGCTAAAAGGGCTGGTGCCAAGCCGTCACACCGTTGTCCAAATGTTGGGGGCTCCCACATGCCTCCATCCACATCTCTGGGCTCCCGGGAGCCAGATGCTTCCCTCTTGCCCCACCTCCTGGCCTCGCTTTATTTCCTGAAAGGCATGTCTCTTGGGCCTCCCCACCAAATGGGGGAATCATCTTACGCCCAGCTCTCCTCATGCCCCCTATGGCCCTCCACTGGTGCCCTTTGGTCTACTGTGAGAAATTAGAGCAGAGAATTGACAACTGCAACACCTAAGCTTGAACCCCCAATGTCCACCGTGTGAGTTGGACACCTTAACCACTAGGCCACAAGTGACACCAATCTGTATTGTCAGGGCGGTGTCCCCCCGCTCCCTTCTCCCACTGGTGTTGGCTCCTGTACTACATTTGTTGGCCCCTATAGGCCTTCATGTGGGGGTCGGCCGAGATGCTCTGCTTCCAACGCCCCTGTGGGCCATCGCTTCGTGATACGGACCATGGTGCGTGAACCATGGCCTTCACCGACATGCCCTAAACTGCAGTAGCCCCAGGACCCTCCTCGGCAACCCAGTGGCACTGGGCATAAAGGCCCTGCCCCCACCAGCTGCAAGCTCCAGCGCAGGCTGCCGTAAGGCACAGCGCAAACCTTGGGGCATTAGAGGGGCCGCTAGAGGAGCTCTAGAGCAGCCTTTCACTCCTACCTGGCCCGCTGACATGATACAGGTCAGGGTCCAGCCGCAGCCACACTGCCTGCTGCCCAACATGCGGACACCTGTGAAGTTGGCGTAAGCAGGCCCAACCTGCCCACAGGTGTAAGTTGGTGAATCACATCCTTAACCTGCTTGGAAAATTAAAATTGTCTTTATTAAACGCTCCTCCAGCCACCGTGTCACCTTACACAGAATGGTGGCTGGAGATGGGGAAAGGGTGCTTATATATTAGGCTTCAAGGCGTTTTAGTTGTAGCCCAAAAGTGGCCCAGATATAGCCTGAACCATACCACTCACCCGATATTACTGGGACACACACTCCCAGGGCTTGATTGTCCCCCAAAACCCATGAGTTAATCCTGGTCTGTCTGCACTACTGGTGCTAGAGAAATGAGTGTGTTGTCAGTACTAAGGGCCGGACTGGCCATAGCAGCCACCGGGCATTTTGGGCCCCTGGGGGCTGATTTTGTTACAGGGCTATTTTGAAGCATAGCTGCAATATCGCCCGCTGTAACAAAATCGTCCGAAACCGGCCGTGGCAAACAGCTCGGTCGCACCCCCAACGCGGGGGGGGGGGGGGGGGGGGGAGAGGGGTGAGGGTGGGGGGGAGCGGCCCAGCATTTCCGAGCACTTTGCCTGGGACGGTTTTGGTTCCCAGTCCCATCCAGTCAGATGTTACGAGTTTACACAGAGTTCCCAAGTCTCCCTGTCCCATTTATGAGTTTCTTGTCCAGTGCACATTTTCTGTATTCCATGCTGGTGTTGCAGTCCTCCTGTTCATACCTTTATAAATTCAGGACTACAAGCACCAAAATGCCCTGACAAATCCTGGACTTCCTCAACTACTCGAAAATGGACATAGGAAACTTGGAAGTGATAAAGAATTGACGGGGATTGAAATAGTGCGTGTTTGTCTTTTTAAATAGTAATGGTCTGCTAAATACATTAGCCTAGATTTGGGAGCGCCCTATAAAAATACACTGGCAAAAGCCACGTTTTTGGGTGGCCTGAAATTAGCAGATTTTAGAGGACTGCGCATGATTTCTACAGGTCTGTATATTTTGTACTCCTCATCTGACATCTAATTACTTACAGTCGCTGGCACTGATTTCGCTGCACTTCATACATTTCCACATCCTCGCTGGCTGCCTGACTCGCAGGCCCAGAAATATGCAATAAGCTGGAAATCTCATCACCCCACTCCACTTTAGGGGATACATGTTTCATTGTGGAATTGAACCGCTTCTCCTTATATATATTTTTTTCTTTTCAACGTTTTTCAGCTGAGGAAGCATTTTTATGTGGCTTGAATCCTCCTGACCCAGTTCATGCTTGGAGAGGTTTGCACCTGCGTATGCATCCAGCGCGGATTCACAAGCTGTAGCTCGAACACATCTAGGTAGGAGGTAATGAGTCAAGAATGTTGCAAATGAAAAAACAATTTGCATAAAAACACAATTCTTGCATTTAAGTTCTTAATTTAGATAAGATTCAGGGGCGTAGCTATTAATAGTGCAGCAGGTGCAATGGCACCAGGGCCCGAGCGGAGGAGGGGCCCACTTTGTCGCAATTAGTATATGCTTTTTGCTATCTATTAAACCAGGAGGGGCCAATTGGCATGCTTGCATAAGGTCTAATGTCACTTTTGTTACGCCCCCAATGAGACATCAGACATTGAGAATTATTCAGTTTAAATCCCACCCTGTAGGCATACACATTGTGTGAAGCAAGGTACATTACCGAATCAAATTAGAACCTGATATGTTTTCAGGTCAAGAGTAATAGATGTCACGAATACATTTATGGCTCAGAATTGTGCATCAGCTCGTTCAACTTTGTGGTTCATTTTTTTTTTCTTCACTACGAAAATATTTTTTTATTGTTGAGAACCTACTTTCTAAAGTCCCATAAATGTTGACAGTATTATCTTTCGAATTCTACCCTGGAAACACGTTTTCTGAATAGTTACAATGTCCTGGATTGCCAATACCCAACCCTCATCCCTAAACCTATGAACTAAACTGCAGAAAATCCACCATACCAGCAGCTTTTCAGTAATTGAAGCTCCATCTGTGAATTCTGATCCCAAAGAGTTATGGTCCTTTCAATTAGTATCATGGGAATTTCACACACACACACACACACACACACACACACGCAGGCACGCACGCACGCACCCCCACACACACATATATATATATATATATATATATATTTGTGCAGCTAAGCTATAGTTTGGCATAGTTGAGCACACATTCGCTAGAATTAATCGTTCAATAAAGGTGTATTCAAGTACAAACTCTTCCAAAGGAATGGTGCGTGAAAGGCACTAAAGAGGGTTGTGTGGTGTACCTCCACTGCTGTCCCCTCCAATTGAAATTGTGCATGATGGATCCATATATTAGGCCAAGTTAATATAAAAATCATGTGAAACAAATAAAATAAATAAAAATACTAAATTATTGTAATGGGACTGATCCTCAAATGTAGGTCCTGTGCTGGTGCCCTTCATGGTTAACTAAGTAGGAAGTGTGAATCTATTTTTTACTCCTTTCTGAATTACCTGTGAAGGTTTTACTCTACTCACCATCATCAAACAGCATGATCACTTGAGTGAGGTAAAGCCGAGGATTCATACACTTACTCCATTTCAGACATGGGTTAAAGTACTGTAAAGTAAAGGTGAGTACTGTCATCGGACATGCCATCATAGCTTCCTTTGTTAAAAGACCAGGCCCGAACTGGCCGTAGCGGGCACTGGGCATTTTCCGGGTAGGCTGGAAATGTGGGCGGGTTTTGGAGCGGTGGGGGGCGTTTTTGTTACCGGGCAGAGGTTTTGCAGCAGTGTTGCAATATCGGTCACATATAACACAAGCATTTGCAATGCAATAGGTCTCGCCTTTACACGAGTTTGAGCTATTGGCATTGTAAAGGACAATGCCTTTTATTTAGGTTTGGTTTTTACAACATAAATAAAAGGCATTGTCATTTACAATACCAACAGCTCAAAATCGCGTAAATGCGAGAACTACTGCATTGCAAATGCTTGTTTTACCTCGCTGCCATGCATGATGCCAAACGCAAAGCGGCAGGCACCACACCAGGTCTTTAAAGAAGATTCAGACCTGTGTTATGCAATACTAACTCTGCTCTATCAAACCTGCCTAACGTCCACGCAATTCCCAGAGAGCTGGAGGGGTTCGATCTTAATTCCCAAATACACGAAGGGCGACAAAAGGGATCCATCCACTCACCGCCTCATTGTCCTCCAGGACATTTAAGCCCAGGCTTACGCCTCTGTTCTATTGAAAGACCTGGAACAGTGGGCAAAAGTGAATGACATAATTCCACTCAGTCAAATGGGCTTCAGGGCAGACTCTTTCACACTGGATAACATTGTGTCCCTTTCCTATTTAATACACCGGGCAACGAACAACAAAAAACTCCCACTCGGTCTGTTTTGTGGATTACTCAGCCACCTTTGACCTCATTGAGAAAAACAGCCTATGAAGGAAGCTTAGAGATTTGGGCATACCAAACAAACTTCTCCAGGCCATTATATCCCTATACACTTCTACATGGGTGCAGGTCAAGTAAACACCGACAGCGGTCACAAGGAAAATCCAGACAGATAATGAC
Source organism: Triturus cristatus (assembly GCF_964204655.1). Taxonomy (NCBI): domain Eukaryota; kingdom Metazoa; phylum Chordata; class Amphibia; order Caudata; family Salamandridae; genus Triturus; species Triturus cristatus. The sequence goes on along the minus strand of NC_140589.1, from coordinate 318,044,151 downwards.
CTTAAGCAAGGTTTTGTGCTTGCGCCCCCTGTTAATCTCTTTTTTGCAGACATGGGCGCAGCACTGAAACAAGTGAGCCTTATCCTGCCCAAAATTGGAAACATTAAGGTCTCAGTGCTCCAATACGCCAATCACGTAATTCTTTTGCATCACACTAAAGTAGGCTTACAGAAGGCCCTCAATGCCTTGCACAAGTACAACCTGTATAATAAAATGGTGGCAAATGGCTCCAAGACCAAAGTACTAGCCTTCTGTAATTCAACCAAAAAAACTAATTGCACATGGACCTTGGGTCCATTAACAATCAGAACAGCCGATGCCTATAACCACCTGTGTGTCTGTGCATCAACCAAAGGCGGTACCAAAAAGCACCTGATGCACACTGTGTCAAAGGCGGAATCAATAATAATCATGTGCAAATGAAACAATCCCCTGGAAAGCCCTTCTACCGCCCCAAAAAGATGAGTCCTAGCAGCTACCCTCCTACCAACGATCAAGTACAGCCACAAACCGGGGCCAACTAGTAAACATCATGGATAAGAATCAGCTCAAGGCATACAAAATGGTTTTCAGACTACCATCATATCTACGGAGCTCCTTCATAAGGCTTGAATGTGGTCTGGAGGGCCAAACATGGGCAAGCATGGCGTCCTTTGTAAACAACTACTACAGGGTAAAAAAAAAGCCCCACCTAACACCATGAAACTGTTCTCCAGAACACCTTCACCCAAGAACCCATGGTCATTACAGCTTCAAATAACAATTGCCACCCTTCAATTCAATCAGACGGTATTAAACAGTTTACAGCGTTCTTGAGCCAATGTTAAAGCAAAGCTGAAAAAACAAACAAATATTGTCAATGGCAAGAGATATGGGGAAACCTAGTAAATCAATGTTACTATCAGTGGTGGGGCAATCGTATGCCAATGCTCAGCCAGACTGACTCAGACCCCAACCTTATCTTAGCTGTGCACTTCTGAAAGCATGCCATAAATCAATAATGTTTGCAAGCCTTATGGGACTGCAATCTAAAAAGGTAAACCCCAGGTGGCAGTCACTCACTAAAACGTCAAACTGCAAACTTTGTGATTCCATGTGTGAATCTTTTAATCCTTTATTATGCGGTTACCTTGCACACTTCAAACCACAGAAAACACTATTAAAACCACTACTTTTTGCCTACGGCATAAGAACAAAAATACAATAGGTCTCGCAGTTGCGAGAGTTTGAGCTATTGGCAATGCTTTTTATTTATGTGTTTGAAAACTTGCAAGCGGTGCGTAAACATGCACTATGTTTTCTGAACACAAATAAAATGCATGGTCATATACAATGTCAATAGCTCAAACTGTTGCAAATGCGAGACCTCCTGCATTGGAAATGCTTATTAAGCAAAGGCATGAGATACCTGACTAACTCACAATTGCAACAGCGTTTTTTTGACGCTGTCCAGTGGGCTTATATGCTGTGTTTGGCAATGGTCCAGTCCATTCCCAGTTATAACATTCAAGTCAGCCCTTTCATCCTTGTATGCCTCTGTTGCTCCTGTAAAAGCAACTGTGAATGTGCATAAAAGCTGCAGTTTGAGTGTCTGATATCGGCACCAGAGGAAGAGATACAATTACACATGGTGTCCGGGGCACAAGAATATAGGAGCTGAGCTGAATCGCTTCCATCTATTTACAGTTAGCTGCCTTTACAGAAGCTCAAGGAGGCAGTAATTTGACCCGGAAACCAGGGGTGAACCTGGGTGCCTGCAGCCCTTTGGAGTGAAAGAAAAGCTTTTCAGGCTGCTCACATTTGTAGTTTACGGAAGGAAAAGGAAATACAGCAATATGCGCACAAGACCGCACGGTGTCTGCAGCGCTTTCAAGCAAACTATTGTAGGATGCGGGGGAGCAGTAATCAGCTAAAATGGGGCGGCAAGCAACTTCATATACTTTTACAGAGTGCTGCAAAATGCAAATATTGGAAAATAACTACTAAAGCGTCCAGCCAGTTACAGTTTGGGTGAGCTCTGAGGGGGACATAAAAGCATTGGGTTTCTTCCGACACCGGGATCTGAGACTGAAAATGCAGCTTTTCTAAACATACACAGTTGCTTCAATGGGAGCGCACTATTACACATGATGTCGGGGGCACAAACATATAGAAGTGAAGCAAAAAAGTTTCAGTCTATTTACAGTTGCCTTTACAGAAACTGAAGGAGCAACACAAACGTGACCAAAACAACATTGGATTGAAAGTGAAGTTTCTCAAGCTGCTCACATTATAAAGAAAGCGAAAAGAAATACTGGAATGTCCGCCTAAGACCACACAACGTGTCTGCAGTGCTTTGAAGGAACAGAAGATGGGAGGGTGGGAGGCAGGGGACAGCAAGAAACTACAGGTTATACATCTTGATCTTGAAGGTAGCCTAAACTCAGGAAGCCTCAATTTTTACATACGCTTGCATTCATATTTTCTCAGTTCAGACTTCACCCTTTCATCTGAAATGCTTCAAACGACTCTTCATGTCGTTGATGAAAACAGCGATGTCTTGGAGATACATCCCACCGTTCCTAGGCCCCCACAGACACACATGAGAACTGCAGACTGGAACCTTGGTGCTTCCAGAAAAAAAAACAGACAACACGCACTCATTTTGCATAAAGTGTAACTTGAGAAAAGGGGCGTTTGTTTATGCAATAACAAGTAGTCATTTCTCTGAAGTATTTACATTTTAAACAAGTTAGGACTATTGGCTTTGTCAATCGTTGTTAGTTGCATAAGATACATTAGCAGTAACTGTGGCTTGTATATAATATTGAATGAAAAAGCATCCACTTGAAGCCCTAGTGACACCACGACAATGTTACTGCTCCTGAGTTTCAAAAAGAGGCACAAGAATCCAGAGAAGACATGGCGAGTAAGTTGGCTGAAGAGGTGGGGGTGGCAAATGGTGTTCACGGGCGCTTTGATGTCCTCAGTGGCCGCGCGGCTCACTGAAAACATCAAAGCGCCCGCGAAATGTAAGTGATCGCAATCGCGATCACACTTCAAAGCGCGGCTGTGTGACAGGCGAAAGTGAAAGACGAGTGCTTTCAGGCTGCCAAATGGTGCGCGCGCCCGGCACACATGCACAGTAGTTGGCGGCCTGAAAGCACTCGTTTGCACTTCCAAAAGTGCTTACTATAAGTCTCGCCAGAACAGCGCTAAAGCGCTGTCTCAGGCGAGACCTAAAAAGCAGCACTGGTGTTTCCCACCAGCAAACACCCCCCACCCCCTGGCCAATCCGACTTAATTGCGAGGGCTGGTTTGCATTCTTGCCCTGTACAAGAGCGTTAGGTGACAATATCTACATGACAAATGCCCCTTTTTACATGGTAAACCCCATCTTCTGCCGAATTTTTAATGCTGGATTTTAGACTCCGTACACTGTGATTCTACTGTCCGACAGTCAGTGTATGTGCTCCGAGCCCCAAAACATGTAAAAATTGTTTGAAGTGCCAGAAACTCAGGCTATGCCTCGTAGGATAAATGTGGACATGATTTCTGCAACTGACCAAGGGAGGCGTTTAAGCTGGTCACAGTTGGTCGTTACTGCTTTTAATAAATCTTTATTGAGAATACGTCAGCAGGAGATCCTGATGAGTCTAGACTCTCCAGCCTCTGGGGAAGAAACTATCCATGCACTTACGGCAATTGCACACGCGGTCGCTGGTTTGCTAATAGCTCCGGTTGTCATCCCTCTCGCTGAATCCCCAAGATGGTTTCATAGCAAGTGCTCGCGCGCTCTGCGGCAACTTAATTGGGCCCTGAAGCAGACCCCACATGATAGATCCTGGGTGGCAACCTGCCGCAGTAACTATAAGTGGGCGATCGCGGGTCGGAAACACTTGCCCCAAAAAAAGCCTGGGAGGAGCTAATAGAGGCATGTGAGCATAAGGACGGCACCCGATTCTAGAGGGTTATCAACAGACTATGGGGCATATTAACAAACCAGGCGATAAAATTATCGCCGCTTTAGCAGCAGAAAACTGCCGCTAAAACAGCGATAATGGGCTCGATACTATGCTCCGTGGAATTCCAACTGAAACCCATGTTAGATGTGAAGGGCATCTAACCTGGGCTTCAATTGGAATTCCATAGAGCATATTATCAAGCCCATTATCGCCGTTTTAGCGGCAGTTTTCTGCCGCTAAAGCGGCGATAATTTTATCGCCTGGCTTGTTAATATGCCCCCCTGTTTCTTAGAACCGGACAAACCTGGAGTAAGGCATAATATTACCCCAGAACAATGGAAGGCTCACTTTGAGGCAGTCACAGCGAGCAATCCACATCGGATTGAAATCTCCCTCATAGAGTTGAATTTATTACCTTCACTCTTGATGAGGTTAGGGTGAGAATTCAGAGTTTGTCCTGGAATAAGGCTCTAGGACCCGATGGGATCCCTCCAGGCCTTTTTCTAAATAATATAGATCAATAGGCCCCAGCTCTTACCAGGGTTTTAAATGCTGCAGCAACAACAATAATGCCTCCCTCGTAGTCCACCGCCACCATTGTCCCAAATTTTAAGAAAGGAGAACCGGACAATCCTCACTGCTATCATCCCATATCCCTTATTGATGCCACAGTGAAAGTTCTTGGTCAGGTCCATTTTGAAAAGGCTCTGTGATTGAGTAGATACCAATTGAATTATTTTGGAAGTGTAATATGGGTTTCGCATAGGCAAATCAACCACAGACCTGTGCCTTAACCTTTAACTATTAATTGCAAAATATACAATAGCTAAAGCTGGAGCTCTCTTCTTGGGCTATGGACCTCACCTCGGCTTTCAAGTGGGTGAATCGTAGTAAACTGTGGAACTCGCCTGGTGACCTTGTGGTTGACCCGGCGATTATAAATGTCTTTAACACTACTGCAGTAGTCAGATACACTCAGGAAGAGGAAATTACTGATCATTTTAAATGTTCAAGTGGGGTGGTACAAAGGTGTGTTTTAGCCCCATTTTTATTTACGTTATACATTAACGGATTAGACTCATCATTAATAGTCCTACCGGCCGATACCCCTAGGATAGGTACGAGATCGGTTCCGATCCTACTGTATGCGGACAATGCGGTACTGGTAGCACTAACACTGAGGGGTGTGCAGGTCTTACTTGATGGGTTTGTGTCTTTAATGAACAAGATGGATCTGTCACCGAACCTAACCAAATTATATAGTATGGAAATTGATAAACAGGCCAGTAGACACAATACCTATAAAGTAGGCACACACAGTTTGGCGAAGGTTCTGGACTTCTCTTATTTCGGCATTTTATTTAATGAGACACTAAATTTTAAATATCTGTGTGAGAGGAAGCTTTTGCACATGAAAGGATCACTGGGAGCAATTGCAAATTACGCCCATAGATTAGGTACATGGTCACCAGCGATAATTTAAAAGTTATATAACTCCTTCTGTATCCCCAAGGTTTTATATGGAAGTGAGGTATGGGGGTACATGGTGGCCAACAAATTACAAACTGAAGAAAATAAATATCTTGGACGAATTCTGAAAGTTTCTCAGGGTACCCCATTGTACTCAGTACATGATGAACTAGGTACTAAGTACATAATGGATTCAGTGGCTGTTAAACCTCTGCTATGTTGGGCGAAGATTTGGTCCAATGAGGAGGCAGGTTTTAATCGATCAGTAATCCAGGACTGCCTCTCACTCGATACATTAAGGAAACTTTCATTGCCCTAGGTAGAGCAGATATGTTTTTCAGACATGATAACATAAAGCCACAGGACAAGTATATCATCATAGAATTGTTTTTTACACATGCCTGGGCTCACCGGGAGGAAGGGAGCTTAGGAAACCCTTGGTTAGAGTGCATGTCCTAGTAAAGTCTGTGCAGGGCATGGAGCCTTATCTATCGATTGTAACAAGTGCACACAATATTTTTTTAATCACTCGTTTTAGATTGAATCAGCTCCATCATCTACTGGCATCCCCCTCTGTTTTTTTCCACACATAGAAGATAAAGGTCCCTGTGGTTGCAACAGTAGGTCTCCACAAGATACCCTACACTTTGTTTTTCTCTGTAAATATTTTACGTACCCTAGAAGATTGTTCCTCAAAGGGCTTTTAAAAGATTTGAAATTTAGACATGCTCTGTAGCTCTATTGTACTTACAGCTTTTGCCTAACGTTTGCACACTCTTTTGTGTTACCAACTTTTTAAGATCTGCATTAAGGTCAAGAAACTCTAGAGGTGACTAAAACTCTTTGCGAGAAGGCATACTGCCATGTTATTATAAATGTAATGAATTGTTAATGATATCTATGGCTTCTTTTATGGTCCTATTTGTAGTATCCCTTTGTTGTCCTTCTGTTCGTGCATTCTTAGTTTACGACTTGGCCGATTTAGTTTTAATATTATTTTAAAAGTTTTGCGATTTTGCTCACTTGTTTGATATGCCGCTCACAAGTGATTTTGATGTTTTTTTACTATTTGTCTCTTTTATGGCTGCATCTACTTTCGAATAAAATGTATTATTATTATTATATGAAAACCTGATTGACCTATTTAACTATCCTGTAGGCAGAGAATATGGCGTGTAGAAATTTTCCATGGCATGGAAAGTGAAATGCTCTCTTGTGGACTGCAGCACTTATTGTGCCATCCACTAATGTCACAAGCAAAACATGGCTTCTGACCTACTATTGTAGACTGCTGCAGTTTAAACTTGCAGCCTGACCAGAAAAATAACCCTTTTAAAAGGGGAAAAGCCTTCTTTTAAAATATTAGTAAGTCGTCCCTATAAAGGTTAGGGTGCATGGTGTTTAAAAGTGGAACATAACGCAATTTTATGTTACCATGTGCCTATAGTGACAAGCCCCAACACATGTTTTCACTGTGGAAGACTCTGGCTTTCCTATGGGAAAACTAGAGTACATGTCAAAATATGAATTCTGCTAACTTCATCTTGACCAACTAGAAAAATTATTTAATCCCTCTTTGTAATTGTTGGACCCGGCCTCGTGGCGTGGTCCCGAACCCTCCTACCCGACCCGACGGGGGCAGCCCCCACCCTTCGGGGTCCCTCCGGATTGTACTTTGCTACCCGCACCAGCCTACGCGACACGGCTCGCCCCGGCCTCGGCCCCAGCGAAGCCCCGACATCGAGGCACCAAGATCCGGCCAGGGGGCACCAAGTGGCCACTCCACCGATCCAGGAGGAGGGGAGTTTCGATGGGACCCCCAACCGTCCCCCAACGCCTGGTTTCGATCACCTCTGGCCTTCCTGGGTGCTGGCGCCTCTCCCGCTGGGTGTCTGGCCTCTCCCATCCCGGCCCATCCGCCCCCCAGGCGCAAGGGTCCGGACATCAAAGGGTTCCAGACCTATATCTGGGGCAGCCTCAAACCAGGACGGCAGTTGTATCCTGGAGTCGAGAGCCCTGCCCTACGGCATAAGAACAAAAATACAATAGGACTCGCAGTTGCGAGAGTTTGAGCTATTGGCAATGCTTTTTATTTATGTGTTTGAAAACTTGCAAGCGGTGCGTAAACATGCACTATGTAGGTTTTCTGAACACAAATAAAATGCATGGTCATATACAATGTCAATAGCTCAAACTGTTGCAAATGCGAGACCTCCTGCATTGGAAATGCTTATTAAGCAAAGGCATGAGATACCTGACTAACTCACAATTGCAACAGCGTTTTTTTGACGCTGTCCAGTGGGCTTATATGCTGTGTTTGGCAATGGTCCAGTCCATTCCCAGTTATAACATTCAAGTCAGCCCTTTCATCCTTGTATGCCTCTGTTGCTCCTGTAAAAGCAACTGTGAATGTGCATAAAAGCTGCAGTTTGAGTGTCTGATATCGGCACCAGAGGAAGAGATACAATTACACATGGTGTCCGGGGCACAAGAATATAGGAGCTGAGCTGAATCGCTTCCATCTATTTACAGTTAGCTGCCTTTACAGAAGCTCAAGGAGGCAGTAATTTGACCCGGAAACCAGGGGTGAACCTGGGTGCCTGCAGCCCTTTGGAGTGAAAGAAAAGCTTTTCAGGCTGCTCACATTTGTAGTTTACGGAAGGAAAAGGAAATACAGCAATATGCGCACAAGACCGCACGGTGTCTGCAGCGCTTTCAAGCAAACTATTGTAGGATGCGGGGGAGCAGTAATCAGCTAAAATGGGGCGGCAAGCAACTTCATATACTTTTACAGAGTGCTGCAAAATGCAAATATTGGAAAATAACTACTAAAGCGTCCAGCCAGTTACAGTTTGGGGGAGCTCTGAGGGGGACATAAAAGCATTGGGTGTCTTCCGACACCGGGATCTGAGACTGAAAATGCAGCTTTTCTAAACATACACAGTTGCTTCAATGGGAGCGCACTATTACACATGATGTCGGGGGCACAAACATATAGAAGTGAAGCAAAAAAGTTTCAGTCTATTTACAGTTGCCTTTACAGAAACTGAAGGAGCAACACAAACGTGACCAAAACAACATTGGATTGAAAGTGAAGTTTCTCAAGCTGCTCACATTATAAAGAAAGCGAAAAGAAATACTGGAATGTCCGCCTAAGACCACACAACGTGTCTGCAGTGCTTTGAAGGAACAGAAGATGGGAGGGTGGGAGGCAGGGGACAGCAAGAAACTACAGGTTATACATCTTGATCTTGAAGGTAGCCTAACACTCAGGAAGCCTCAATTTTTACATACGCTTGCATTCATATTTTTTCAGTTCAGACTTCACCCTTTCATCTGAAATGCTTCAAACGACTCTTCATGTCGTTGATGAAAACAGCGATGTCTTGGAGATACATCCCACCGTTCCTAGGCCCCCACAGACACACATGAGAACTGCAGACTGGAACCTTGGTGCTTCCAGAAAAAACACACAGACAACACGCACTCATTTTGCATAAAGTGTAACTTGAGAAAAGGGGCGTTTGTTTATGCAATAACAAGTAGTCATTTCTCTGAAGTATTTACATTTTAAACAAGTTAGGACTATTGGCTTTGTCAATCGTTGTTAGTTGCATAAGATAAATTAGCAGTAACTGTGGCTTGTATATAATATTGAATGAAAAAGCATCCACTTGAAGCCCTAGTGACACCACGACAATGTTACTGCTCCTGAGTTTCAAAAAGAGGCACAAGAATCCAGAGCAGACATGGCGAGTAAGTTGGCTGAAGAGGTGGGGGTGGCAAATGGTGTTCACGGGCGCTTTGATGTCCTCAGTGGCCGCGCGGCTCACTGAAAACATCAAAGCGCCCGCGAAATGTAAGTGATCGCAATCGCGATCACACTTCAAAGCGCGGCTGTGTGACAGGCGAAAGTGAAAGACGAGTGCTTTCAGGCTGCCAAATGGTGCGCGCGCCCGGCACACATGCACAGTAGTTGGCGGCCTGAAAGCACTCGTTTGCACTTCCAAAAGTGCTTACTATAAGTCTCGCCAGAACAGCGCTAAAGCGCTGTCTCAGGCGAGACCTAAAAAGCAGCACTGGTGTTTCCCACCAGCAAACACCCCCCACCCCCTGGCCAATCCGACTTAATTGCGAGGGCTGGTTTGCATTCTTGCCCTGTACAAGAGCGTTAGGTGACAATATCTACATGACAAATGCCCCTTTTTACATGGTAAACCCCATCTTCTGCCGAATTTTTAATGCTGGATTTTAGACTCCGTACACTGTGATTCTACTGTCCGACAGTCAGTGTATGTGCTCCGAGCCCCAAAACATGTAAAAATTGTTTGAAGTGCCAGAAACTCAGGCTATGCCTCGTAGGATAAATGTGGACATGATTTCTGCAACTGACCAAGGGAGGCGTTTAAGCTGGTCACAGTTGGTCGTTACTGCTTTTAATAAATCTTTATTGAGAATACGTCAGCAGGAGATCCTGATGAGTCTAGACTCTCCAGCCTCTGGGGAAGAAACTATCCATGCACTTACGGCAATTGCACAAGCGGTCGCTGGTTTGCTAATAGCTCCGGTTGTCATCCCTCTCGCTGAATCCCCAAGATGGTTTCATAGCAAGTGCTCGCGCGCTCTGCGGCAACTTAATTGGGCCCTGAAGCAGACCCCACATAATAGATCCTGGGTGGCAACCTGCCGCAGTAACTATAAGTGGGCGATCGCGGGTCGGAAACACTTGCCCCAAAAAAAGCCTGGGAGGAGCTAATAGAGGCATGTGAGCATAAGGACGGCACCCGATTCTAGAGGGTTATCAACAGACTATGGGGCATATTAACAAACCAGGCGATAAAATTATCGCCGCTTTAGCAGCAGAAAACTGCCGCTAAAACAGCGATAATGGGCTCGATACTATGCTCCGTGGAATTCCAACTGAAACCCATGTTAGATGTGAAGGGCATCTAACCTGGGCTTCAATTGGAATTCCATAGAGCATATTATCAAGCCCATTATCGCCGTTTTAGCGGCAGTTTTCTGCCGCTAAAGCGGCGATAATTTTATCGCCTGGCTTGTTAATATGCCCCCCTGTTTCTTAGAACCGGACAAACCTGGAGTAAGGCATAATATTACCCCAGAACAATGGAAGGCTCACTTTGAGGCAGTCACAGCGAGCAATCCACATCGGATTGAAATCTCCCTCATAGAGTTGAATTTATTACCTTCACTCTTGATGAGGTTAGGGTGAGAATTCAGAGTTTGTCCTGGAATAAGGCTCTAGGACCCGATGGGATCCCTCCAGGCCTTTTTCTAAATAATATAGATCAATAGGCCCCAGCTCTTACCAGGGTTTTAAATGCTGCAGCAACAACAATAATGCCTCCCTCGTAGTCCACCGCCACCATTGTCCCAAATTTTAAGAAAGGAGAACCGGACAATCCTCACTGCTATCATCCCATATCCCTTATTGATGCCACAGTGAAAATTCTTGGTCAGGTCCAATTGAAAAGGCTCTGTGATTGAGTAGATACCAATTGAATTATTTTGGAAGTGTAATATGGGTTTCGCATAGGCAAATCAACCACAGACCCGTGCCTTAACCTTTAACTATTAATTGCAAAATATACAATAGCTAAAGCTGGAGCTCTCTTCTTGGGCTATGGACCTCAACTCGTCTTTCAAGTGGGTGAATCGTAGTAAACTGTGGAACTCGCCTGGTGACCTTGTGGTTGACCCGGCGATTATAAATGTCTTTAACACTACTGCAGTAGTCAGATACACTCAGGAAGAGGAAATTACTGATCATTTTAAATGTTCAAGTGGGGTGGTACAAAGGTGTGTTTTAGCCCCATTTTTATTTACGTTATACATTAACGGATTAGACTCATCATTAATAGTCCTACCGGCCGATACCCCTAGGATAGGTACGAGATCGGTTCCGATCCTACTGTATGCGGACAATGCGGTACTGGTAGCACTAACACTGAGGGGTGTGCAGGTCTTACTTGATGGGTTTGTGTCTTTAATGAACAAGATGGATCTGTCACCGAACCTAACCAAATTATATAGTATGGAAATTGATAAACAGGCCAGTAGACACAATACCTATAAAGTAGGCACACACAGTTTGGCGAAGGTTCTGGACTTCTCTTATTTCGGCATTTTATTTAATGAGACACTAAATTTTAAATATCTGTGTGAGAGGAAGCTTTTGCACATGAAAGGATCACTGGGAGCAATTGCAAATTACGCCCATAGATTAGGTACATGGTCACCAGCGATAATTTAAAAGTTATATAACTCCTTCTGTATCCCCAAGGTTTTATATGGAAGTGAGGTATGGGGGTACATGGTGGCCAACAAATTACAAACTGAAGAAAATAAATATCTTGGACGAATTCTGAAAGTTTCTCAGGGTACCCCATTGTACTCAGTACATGATGAACTAGGTACTAAGTACATAATGGATTCAGTGGCTGTTAAACCTCTGCTATGTTGGGCGAAGATTTGGTCCAATGAGGAGGCAGGTTTTAATCGATCAGTAATCCAGGACTGCCTCTCACTCGATACATTAAGGAAACTTTCATTGCCCTAGGTAGAGCAGATATGTTTTTCAGACATGATAACATAAAGCCACAGGACAAGTATATCATCATAGAATTGTTTTTTACACATGCCTGGGCTCACCGGGAGGAAGGGAGCTTAGGAAACCCTTGGTTAGAGTGCATGTCCTAGTAAAGTCTGTGCAGGGCATGGAGCCTTATCTATCGATTGTAACAAGTGCACACAATATTTTTTTAATCACTCGTTTTAGATTGAATCAGCTCCATCATCTACTGGCATCCCCCTCTGTTTTTTTCCACACATAGAAGATAAAAGTCCCTGTGGTTGCAACAGTAGGTCTCCACAAGATACCCTACACTTTGTTTTTCTCTGTAAATATTTTACGTACCCTAGAAGATTGTTCCTCAAAGGGCTTTTAAAAGATTTGAAATTTAGACATGCTCTGTAGCTCTATTGTACTTACAGCTTTTGCCTAACGTTTGCACACTCTTTTGTGTTACCAACTTTTTAAGATCTGCATTAAGGTCAAGAAACTCTAGAGGTGACTAAAACTCTTTGCGAGAAGGCATACTGCCATGTTATTATAAATGTAATGAATTGTTAATGATATCTATGGCTTCTTTTATGGTCCTATTTGTAGTATCCCTTTGTTGTCCTTCTGTTCGTGCATTCTTAGTTTACGACTTGGCCGATTTAGTTTTGATATTATTTTAAAAGTTTTGCGATTTTGCTCACTTGTTTGATATGCCGCTCACAAGTGATTTTGATGTTTTTTTACTATTTGTCTCTTTTATGGCTGCATCTACTTTCGAATAAAATTTATTATTATTATTATATGAAAACCTGATTGACCTATTTAACTATCCTGTAGGCAGAGAATATGGCGTGTAGAAATTTTCCATGGCATGGAAAGTGAAATGCTCTCTTGTGGACTGCAGCACTTATTGTGCCATCCACTAATGTCACAAGCAAAACATGGCTTCTGACCTACTATTGTAGACTGCTGCAGTTTAAACTTGCAGCCTGACCAGAAAAATAACCCTTTTGAAAGGGGAAAAGCCTTCTTTTAAAATATTAGTAAGTCGTCCCTATAAAGGTTAGGGTGCATGGTGTTTAAAAGTGGAACATAACGCAATTTTATGTTACCATGTGCCTATAGTGACAAGCCCCAACACATGTTTTCACTGTGGAAGACTCTGGCTTTCCTATGGGAAAACTAGAGTACATGTCAAAATATGAATTCTGCTAACTTCATCTTGACCAACTAGAAAAATTATTTAATCCCTCTTTGTAATTGTTGGACCCGGCCTCGTGGCGTGGTCCCGAACCCTCCTACCCGACCCGACGGGGGCAGCCCCCACCCTTCGGGGTCCCTCCGGATTGTACTTTGCTACCCGCACCAGCCTACGCGACACGGCTCGCCCCGGCCTCGGCCCCAGCGAAGCCCCGACATCGAGGCACCAAGATCCGGCCAGGGGGCACCAAGTGGCCACTCCACCGATCCCCGAGGAGGGGAGTTTCGATGGGACCCCCAACCGTCCCCCAACGCCTGGTTTCGATCACCTCTGGCCTTCCTGGGTGCTGGCGCCTCTCCCGCTGGGTGTCTGGCCTCTCCCATCCCGGCCCATCCGCCCCCCAGGCGCAAGGGTCCGGACATCAAAGGGTTTCAGACCTATATCTGGGGCAGCCTCAAACCAGGACGGCAGTTGTATCCTGGAGTCGAGAGCCCTGCTGATCGGATCGCGGCTGACCCTACGGAGAAAGACTCATTACTTGGAACTTGGAACTCTGAGCCCTGCTGACTGCGTCGCGGCTCCCCCCTTGCTGAGAAGAAGACCCTCACGGAACATCGGAGCCCTGCTGACCTCGTCGCGGCTCGACCTCGCAGAAGTAAAGCATCGGAGCCCTGCTGACCTCGTCACGGCTCGACCTCGCAGAAGTAAACCATCGGAGCCCTGCTGACCTTGTCGCGGCTCGACCTCACCGCAGCAATCCCCCGAGCCCTGCGGACGACGTCCCGGCTCCCGGAACCCCCCGGCTCGAGGATTGAGAGCTAGGCGCTGGGTGTTCCAGTACCAGGCTAATACTGAGACTGTCCCGCTACCCCATCCCTACAAGACTTTGAGACTCTTTTGGATCCCTCGATCCACCTGTAAATATTACCACAGAAATCTGCCTTGGTTACCGATAAAGACTTATGAGAATTGATACCCAGGTTGTGTCCCTTTGTGGTGGTGGGGTTGCTTGGCTGATACGATCATAGGAGAAGGACCTCGCCCAGGAGGCTTCTCAGCGGCGCTCGGCTACTCGCCTACGGAACGGTGGCCCTCGGGGTGGTCAGTCCAACACCATCGGGCTCCCGGAGGGCGCCCTTCTAACAGTAATATTTACCAAGCATTCAATCAAATGGTAAAGTTTGTTTTTTTATTAATATTTAGAAAATTGAACTATTTGAAAATGTTGTTTTCCCTGCCTCAAGGTCCCTGAGGCGAATTTGCATTAACATGACAGCAGCTGCTCATCCAGTGCTTGAACTTGAGATATGAAAACTACTCCCAAAGGAGAAGCAATGGCCTGGTTGTGGGTAGGTATATTTCCCCTTGCAAGGAGACCATTTAGGGTGGACTCAGAAATGTCATTAACTTGTAAAGGACCTGCACTTTCACAAATAATCATAAGGTGAGACCTAGGGACCGAACACCTTTGTTCTCCCAGCTAGACTTGCTCCGAACTCAGTGGAAGGAAAGCTACCCCAAAACTTGTTTCGAGTTGCCAGAAAAGGGGAGGCTATTCATTTCCCTGCACACATTTCTGGGTGGGCACACAGGCTCTGCATAAAGGAGAAATTGTTTCCCCTTCTTTGATTTTAGGAGTACGGTGAACTGTGGGATCACATTACTGCAACTACTGCAAAAAGTTGGGAGGGTTGCCCCTGTAAGCATTTAACCCATTGGTCCAGAAGGAGTCAGTAGTCACCCCATGGCCAGTGCCATTCATAACTGTGACACCACAAGGCACCATCCTCAAAACAGTTTCTGGACTTGTGGAAGGACAGCAGATGAAATTCACCTGCTATTCGGACCTGAGAGGAGCTATAAATGGCATAACATGCTGCCACTTGTACCGAGGACAAAGAAGTGTATTCCAAGGAGACTCAGTTGGCGGGCTTCCTGTTTGGCTGAAGGGATGTAAAAAGCTAAATGTATCCTTTGCCTGCAACTCCCAGCTTGCCAGAACTAACTGGACCATAGCCAGACCCTGCTAGTGGCCTCTGTTTGAGTGAGTCTTGACCTCCATGTGCTGTTCTTGATGTCCTGGAACCCTTTCTGTTTCTGGCTGAACTTCTCCTACCACCTCTGAAAATATGGGACTTAAAAGCCTTTTGGATTTGAAGGCTTCTGGAGGACCAGGACAAACCTGCCAAGCCAATATACCCAAGGTGCATTGCCATTGGGCTGAAGAAATAGATTTCTCCCGCTCTAGACATTTCTGTTGCAGCAAATCCAATTGAGATTGACCCTGAAGAGAGGTATCTGATCTTGTGGGGCCATCGATGGATAGAGTTCACAGCATTGACCCAGTAAGGGATTCTGAGGTTTGAAGAGGCATATTTTTACTAAAGACTTGCATTGTCTTATGTGAAGCAAGTTGTCACAAAACAACAGAAATCCTTAACTGGGATTTACTATGCATTGCAAAGCCACTTTGCATGGATTTGAGAGGTTTAGTAAATGCAAAGTAATGCAAGACTTCCTTGTTTTACTTTGCAACAGGCAGGTGTTACATGGGTAGACCA
Organism: Triturus cristatus; assembly: GCF_964204655.1. Taxonomy (NCBI): domain Eukaryota; kingdom Metazoa; phylum Chordata; class Amphibia; order Caudata; family Salamandridae; genus Triturus; species Triturus cristatus. Next base: position 318,028,392 of record NC_140589.1, on the reverse strand, counting down.
AGGGTATTACCGTGCATCCACCCAATAATTCGACCACAAGCCAAAAATTACAAACATTTGTGTAAACCTGGGTTTGCGCCAGAATAGTGCATGTGATCGACAGAGGCTTAAGAAGGAGAAAAATCTTTATTTCTTCTTTTTAATTTCACTTTTCACATGTGCTGCATTTTGCAGCATATATAGAAAGAGGTATATGTCTCTAAGGATTGTTTTTGTGCACAAAAGTGTCCCTTACTGCACAAAAACAATCCTGCCCGTAATGCAGACACACTTCACTAAGGTACAAGGGGGCCTGCATTGGTGCTAGACAGCACACTGTGTGGCAGTGCAAGGAGAGAGCAGAAATGCTCTATATTTTGTATATATGAAGCATTTCTGCCCTCTCCCTTTCATGCACCACAATGCAGCAAGTTGCCTTGCTGCGTTGCATGAAAGAATGGTAAATCTGCCCCTAAGTTTGAACATAAAAATCTTGAATAGGAAAAGAGGCAAAGGCATCAAATTAGTCAGACTGCTAGGAGGACTTCCCTCAATGTGAAATTCAAATCTTCCCACTCTGAGCTTTTCTTGCTTAAATGAACAGCTTCCCCAGGACACAGCTCAAAGGTTATCCGACATCGTGAGGCCCTCCTTCGACATAGTCTGCTGCCTTGCCCCACTGAAAGATTTTGACTTCTATTTTTGAGTCCCACCGTAAACTGTCTTAATAAATCGAACGTGATTTGCACATCTGACCCACCCTCCATTGGGGTGAGCCTGAAATTCCATCTAGATCCCGGTCTATCATGAGCAGTGTACGTGCATAATTACTTAACACTTTCTTCATATTTTTACTTTAAACTTCAAAAATTCGTATCACTGGTTCCCTTTGTTGGATTTTTGTTGTTTTGGTAGAATTCTATTTATTAAAATGTACTCTATTTTTCTAATTCCGTTTGGGATTTTTTTTGTTTGATGTTTTGACTTTTTTACTCTTAAATACTTTACACATTAAAGCCTGTCTGCCATGTGCAATAGCTTCCATCAGCTCAAGCTAAGGCTAATTTAGTGACTGTAATTGTTCACCTTGACAAAGGTTATGATTGTTTCTTGAGGTCAGTATTCACCAATTAATAATCCAAATTCTTACAGTTTTAAATTATTAAAGTAACTCAGAATCTGTAGTTTCTTTGGAAATCAAATACCATCAACCCAATAAATTGACTAGTCCTTTTATGTCCCATACCCTTTTATGTTCTGTTGTACAGTCATTCCTACACAAACCAAGCTTCCCAATCTGAATATATGCACTTGAAATAGGGACCGTAAGTAGCCGCGTCCGTGCAGGTAACAGCGGTGGAGCGGTGGCGACACTTAGGGGGGATTTCAAGGGACAATGCAGAGGGAAAATTAAATAAATAGTTAATTTTTTCTCTGCATCGTCCCTCGAAATCCCCCAGCACGCTGCCCCACTGCCCCACCCCTGTTACGTGCACGGACCGTGGCTGACCCTAACATTACTTCAAGATGGAATCCATCAAATTACATTGCCAGCACTGTTCACCTTATATCTCAAACTGCTGGGCTTCCTGTTCAAGGGGTCAGATGGGGTCAGCAGTCTCCATTTATCAATATGCCAAATACAATTATATTAGGAGACATCATCACCCAACAACATCCTAACTCATCGCTCATGCCTATCTAACTTACAACAATAGGTGCAACAAAACATCTTATTAGTGAATGTCCAAAAGTCATAATTCTTCCTCATTACCTTCAAATACAAAAAGTTTGATCCCGTTCTTCTAAAGGAACTCTCAGTAGAAGAATTCTCACCTGCATCTGCTTTAACAGCAACATTTCATGATTAATACTAGAAACCAATCTCTCCATCATTCCCCTCATCAATAGGATTACTCAATCTGCCAATATCTACCTAAACTACTTCAAGAAACTGAAACACCTGTTAATCCATGCCATCAATATAAGAAATTAAGGGCCACGTTTGTCGCATAGGATTCTCCGTCACAAACATGACTGACATCCCATTCCATAGTATATAATAGAATTGTAATTTGGCGGCCTGGATATCCGTCATGTTTGTGATGGAGTAACCATGTCTGCCAAACTCGTAATCCGGCCCTAAGTTATTAGTTGAGGAGGGATATGGGGAACCTGCCCCTCTCTGCATGGTAATCCCCAAATGTTTTACCTTCATCAATCTTGCTTTGCTGAATTAGTATTTTGTTTTTGTTGGCCTAAGCCCTCTTTGCACTTTACGACTGTCAACCAGTGCTAACGTCTATGTGTTCTCTCCCTAAAACATGGTAAAATTCCCCTGCACCTGATTGGCACATGTAATGTACTTGTAAGTCCCTAGTATATGTTACTATATGTACCCAGGGCCTGTAAATTAAATGCCACTAGTGGGCCTGTAGCACTCATTGTGCCACCCACTAAAGTAGCACTCTAAAAATGTGTCATGTCTGTCTCTGCAGCTTGTAGTTCAATCTTAAACTGCCATGTCAGCCTGGCACAATACTTACAAGTTGCCCCTTTGGTAGGCCGTAAAATGACCAAGGACAGACTGCATGGTATTTATAGAGAGGAGAATGTGGGTTTATATTTTACATGTCCTGGTAATGAAAGCTTCTAAAGTTGTTTTTCCCTATTGTAAGGCCTATCTCTGCCATAGACCAACACTGGGTTACCTTATTACAGTTAATTCGTGCTAACTTTGGTTTGGGAGCAGATAGATATATGCTGTTTAGATTCAAATGAATTGTAATTTAAAATTCTCTTTATTGGCAAATTTGGATTTTAGCTCACATTTCTGAAAATGCCACTTTCAGAAAGTTGGCCTTTTCTTGTCCTAAACATTTGTGCCTTTGGCCAGTGTCACTTGACTGTGAATGGCTCTGCTCTTGTGGTTTATGTATTCCTCCCAGACAATGACACATAGGAGACTAGGTTTGGGAACACTGGGGCATCCTGTCAAGATGTCTAGGGGCAGAGCTGTGTCCTGTCTCAGTTGCACTTCAAAGGGATTTCCTCCAGCACACACAAGGGAACCTGGAACCAGCTTATTGTCACCCCAGACAGTGTGGGGGCTTGATGGGGTTAGGCATAGACAGAGATGGACAGGGTGTGCCCTCACACACAAAGGCTGGCACCAGGTATAAATATGAGACCCTCAGAACAACTCATCATTATACTCCTGGACCTTTGGACATTACAGAAGAAGAACGTCCCTGCTGCCCTACTGCCAGAAGTAGGACTGCCCTGCTGCCAGAAGGACTCTACTGCTGCTGAAAGAACTGCCTTGCTAACCTTCTATCTGAAGAAGGAAGATTGTAACTGCGTCCTTGAACCCATTACCACCAGATTGACTCCAAGGTCTAGTTTGGGGGCCTCCTGTGATACCTATAGGGACATAACAAGCTCCTGAGTCCTTGACTACTGCTGCTTGCCTCTGCTGGAGCGAGTCCTAAACCCACAGGCAGTGCCCCACAGGTCCTGGACCCATGGAGGTTGTGTTGGTGGCACTGCTCCTGCCTAATCCCAGAACCTGGGACTTAGTAAATATATCAATAAAACTGCCTGTAGAACTGACAGAAGACTTGGATCTGCCTGCCAGCCGATTCTCCCAAGGTGTCTCCCCAGTCGGCCTGCGTTCATAGTAGCTCCTGCTACGTTCTTCTCTGCAGCAGCAAATTCTCTTCAGTGGGATCTCCGACAATGGTATCTGGCCTTGTGGAACCCTCTTCGGCTACAACCTGCAGCCTCACCCCACTTGGTGGTTCCAAGCTCCAGAGAAACTTCTAAGTCCAAATGTAGAAATCTTCATCGGGCTTGACGATGACCAGCTTCCCATTGACGACGATGACCTCCTCAGTCTGAAAAATCCAGCTTTTCCCACCTAGAGCTTTTCCCACTGTCCTTGCCAGTGTGACCGTGACTTTGTCCACTGGCTCCTGGGCATCGATGACTAGTTCCCAGACACAGATTGCTGCCTTTTCCCAAGGAACTCTACCTTCTAAAGAATTTTTCTAAAACCAATCTACCCAATTGGCGATCTATCGTAGTTGGCCTCAACATTTGACTTTGACCAAGTCTATCACGACTACATCTGCGGTTGGTGCTTTGATCTTTTAGGCACTAGAGCTCAACAAAACATTTTACATTCAAACTCCGGTTCTACTGATTGGATTTAATTTGTATTGGTGTCATTTAATTTATTAAAATGTACTCTATTGCTCTAAATTGGGTTGGAATATTTCTTGTGTTGTGTTTTCACTTCTAAACAAATCCAACAAGGGGTAATGGAAATATGATTTTTTAAAGTTTAATATAAAACTAGCTCCAAAAAGCATTAAGCGCCTCAAGCAGTCAACTGGCCACTGTAGACCATGACCTCGGCACAATTTGAGACTAACTACGAATGAGTGTGGGACGGACAGAGAAACCACATTCAACCTGAGCAGAAGTTTTAATGTGGGACTTAGGGGCTGATTTAATTTTGGGCAGAGAGCCAGTTGTTCTGCCAGGGCGACGGAGTAAATTCCTTCACTGCCCTGGTGGAGGGACCACATGCCAAATTTATAGATTACTGGCAAGTTGGCGGTCATAATGCATCGGCAGGAATCGCCATCACTGTAGCTCCTGTTGATGCACTTTTCTGTTTGTTGCAGTACTCTGTCAGGGGCAAATGGGATTTTCTTTTTGGAAACAAAAAATGCAATGCTAGAGTATTCTTACTGTCAAGAATTAAACCAGTCACTAAGTCTCAAAAATGGAAGTCAAAATTCTTCAGCTAGGAAAGACAACAGGCTGTAGCCGAAGAGGGATCAGGGGGGCAGATATTCGTGCATGTGATCCCCACAGGAAATTGGAATTAAGCACCCAGGGAAGTATTCTTGCCAGTCTGATACTTTTGGTGCCATGGCATGATCAATTTTTTGCACTTAGGTCCTGATTGAGCTCTTCACGGACTCGTTAATCTATCACAATGGTGACGGAAATCCCATCCGCCGAAATAGATATCCCATGGGATATAATGAGATTTTTATTTCATCGGACGGGATATCCGTCGCCATTGTGATGGAGTAACCCATCTGCCAAGATCGTAATTAGGCCCATAGTCACTTTTTCAGAGCTTGGAATCCTTTAGCGGGGCAAGGCTGCATTCAGTAGCCAAAGAGGACTCCACGAGGCTAGATTCCTTCTCGGTGGGGTCCCACATTATTGGATTTGTAATTTAAATCTTCAGACCTACAGCAATGCATCTGGGGCAGATAGGCTAGGCAGGTTTGTCCCAGTCCTTCAGAGGTCTTCATGTTGAAAATGTTTCAAAGTTCCAGGCTTACAGGAGTGGTAGGAGAAGTCCGGCCAGGCACAACCAAGTGTTCCAAGACCTCATGAACATCACTCGGGAGTCAGGATTCATGCCAGCAGAGTCGACCAGCAGGTTCCCAGTCAGGTTCACTTGAAAGTAATCAGCTGGGAGCTTGAATGGAAGGTCAGCTTTATGACTCTTGGAGTCCACTTCTTTGTCCTGGGTACAAGAGACAGTAGGTTCAGTCCTTCAGGGCTTCTCCTAGGTTCAATTCTCTTCTGATCTTCCTCAAGTTCCAGTATTGTTCTGAGGAGGGATCCAGGGGATGCCATATTTATGCCTGGCACCAGTTTGTGGTTTGGGGTCACTCCTGCCCCCCCTAACCAATGGGGTAGTAGTTCCCAGGATTAACTGTTTGCCCTACTACAAACAATCTCACAGTGTCCCTCACTCATACAATCCAAAATGCTGAAAACCTTCTCCCCCGCTTCTGAGCCTGTGTGCCATCCAGAGGTGTGGCCAGGACAATGAGTACCCCCTGTTCTGGGGTCACTCAAAGCCAATTCTGGGGAAATCTCTCCTCCCACAGGGCTTGTGTCTGCCTGACTGGATGAACAAAAGAAGAGGGCTGCCCAAGTGGTAGGTAATATTTTATCTGTCACAGGAGAGGCCTCTTTGAATTACTTAGGGGTACCCCAATAATATTTAAAAGAAAAGTTTCATCCGGTGAGATTAGTTGACTTTGACAGGTTAAATTGCAGTATTGACACTACTACAGTCAGGCTGCAGTGGTAGGCCGGAAGCTATGTTTGCACTGCCACTGTAGTGGATGCACAATAGGTGCTGCAATCACTAGTGACATTTAACTTCCAGGCCCGTGTTCATATACTAGGGACTTATAGACAAGTTCAATATGCCAGTTAAGAGTATACTAATTCAAACATGTTTATAGGGAGAGCACAGATAGTTTATTACTGGTTAGCAGGGGTAAACTGCATAGAGTTCTAAAACCAGCAACATACACAGGACAAAAATGTGAGGGAGGGGCATTAGGCAAATGATAGCCATTCCCTCCACTACCCAACTAAAATAAATGCAGGCCTTGTAATTATGTCACACATATGTAAGTAACGTAAATAACACTTCGTTGTCATATTTGACTTGACTGAATTCAATTAGCATCAGAATTATATCACTAGGTAGAGAATACCTTTGCACAGGCAAAGACAAGGACAACTGAGAAACTTTGCAACCTTTACAAAAGTAAAACATTGGGAACTTACAGGTGAAATATATAAATTGCATACCAGCAGTTCTATTCCATTGCAACGGCAGCAAGGAAGCACAGACCAGCGTCCCTGAGACCCATTATATATGTAGAGATTTGCCTCCATTCACCTGCCAAGTCTGCCCACATTACTTTAAAAATGTATAGCATCATCTCTATTGATGGCACCCCATTGGACCTGGCAATACAGATAAAGATGTAAAGGGTTTTGTAAGAAACACAACAGGAGCATCTTCATACTGGAACCCAGTATGTTCAGGAAGGAAAAGACAAGATGGAAGGAAGGCCTACTGCATTGCTCTGAGGGTATGAAACACCACCCAGGGTGAAATCTATTGAGCAATTCACCTCTGCTCCACAAAAGACCTCTTAAGCAAAACATAATCACTGAGTAATGTCCCAGTTGCTTTTGTAGAGTGTCTCCTCCTTTGCCCATATCACAAGTAATTTTCTTTCCGTTACCCCAATTTGATCCAGTCCACATATCCTGACATTCTGCCCCTATACCTCTTGACCTACATTCCACCTACTCCTGTAACTCTCCTGTGATGACACTCCTTTCACTTTACTACCTATTCATTGATTTTCTCCCCTTTCTCACATGCACACAGTACTCTTTAGCTTTGTAGGTAATACAGTTATAGTTTTGTTTTTCAGTCCACACCAGTGATATTGTTTTTAAGTCCACAACAATGCATACAAATCAAGCAAATGGCTTCTCATTCCAAGTTAATATTGAACTTTTTTTTTAATGCAAACAAGATAATAAGTAGCCAAGGATGTTGACTTAGCAAAATGCTATGGGTAGCAGAAGTGACATCACACACCCTTTGACAAAAGTGACATCACAAGAAGTGACATGAGATGGCCTTTGGACCCAGGTCTGCCTAAGAATTTATGTTACATGATTCTAACCCTTTAAATTATTGACATTGTTTAAATTCCAAATTAATTGCATGAGTAAAATAGCAATAAAGCACAGAAAAATGTCTAGTTTAGATTTTATGATAGTTTTTGCTGAGAGCACAATAACATGCATATCAGACCCCCAAGACTCATTGTATTTCCTACCACCCATAGACTGGATCACTTGCAAAACAGTTCCACACCAGATAGTATCTCAATTTAAAGAATGCTTTCACGACGAAGTCCATCATCATCCATTGATTTCCAGTGTATTCAAAATATTTATTCATAGTAAACTTTATTCATGATATTCAAATTTGTATAATTCTTCTTATTTTGTTACTGAACAACCCAATGCATTTTGGGTCACAGACCCTTCATCAGGGGCATGCTGTAACATATAAAACCATATAACAAGAAATAAAATATTGCAATTTAATGAATGTGAAAACATATTCCGACCTGCGTACAAAGTCACCCCCATGGCGCAACAAAATTACACTAAAGTTTCACTATATATCAAAAACTCATTCTTAAACCTTCCAACACAAACATCAAGAAACTCACTGATACCAGCTACGAAAACTCCACTGCACATAGCCCAACGTGAAGTACCAAAACACTCACTGAGTGCAAATTAATCCTTCCCAAATCTTAATGCGTCCACAAAAACTGTAAATACCTTTCCGTTTAGGCTGGGCACCTCGATAATCGCCAAAGTAGAATGAAGTCTACAATCACAGCAATTCTATCTGTAAACTGTTACCAGGGGAGTATCACACAGAATGAGCGTTGAGAGCCCAACCATCCTATTGGTGCAACATTACTCACTCAAATCCAACTAAATAATTGAATCAAACTTACCATCGACATCCAGACCGAACACAATCACAGAACAGAACAAAAAAAAGAAAAAAAAGCACAGACAAACAAAGTGAACAACCGAGACCCCCACCTGAAGTCATGCTCCGAAACATCACATAACTCTAGTGTGTATAACAAAACAGTGGTTATATTTAAATTAAAAACCTAACATAAAAACATTAAACAACCAAAGTAAACCTCCGAGATCCCAACTAAGGTCATACTCCGGATGTGAAAAACATTGTGTAACTCCAGTGCATATACCAATGTAGAGACCAATGAGAATTTAGTACAAATATGATTGACTCCATGACAAAATATATCAATCACGGTAAATGAACTGATTCATGACATCAAACCTCCGGAAATGAATACTCTACATAAACCATACCGATCAAAAACAATTTTGGAAACAATATTTCTAAAATGGCACTCCACTCGAATGTTGTGAAAATCAAGTAACAACTCAGTGCACCATGATTGAAATATAAAAATGACTAACACCATGAGAGCATAAATGTAAACAACAGAGATCTACACACAATACATTAATACAAACTAAATCACAGCATGATCAAATTAAAATCAAATTCTTAAGACAACCTTTTTAGCCTTTGGCGGTTTCACATTACATATACACAACAAAAACTCAATACCAGCTTCATATAAGTACAAAAGACATGACATCTCAAATTTGTCATTCAACCTGTTAGGATAATTAGTGTCAAGCAATTTATTCCATATGATTTCTCTCTGGGTGATTCTTTGTTGATGCCAATACTTGAATCACATGCTACAATTTCTAGAATATGGAATTGCAATTGACAAATATTGTGACATTTTTCTATCTAGTGTGTAGCCACACCCGATTTTTGTATAATGATTACATATATTAATTTGTGTTCTGTAATCCGCGTTTTTATATTTCTTTAAGTTTCTCTCACATACAATAAGCTTACATTTTGACTGTTGCAACCACCAGGCAACTTTAAACGAACCTTATAACCTTTTTTCGAATGCATAACTCCATTACCGGTAACATTCTTATAACGTTTGCAATTATTACATTTCCTCATCCCGAAACAACCTCTAACAGATCTTTTTTTATCAGATGTCAACATTTGTTTGATGTTTTTGGAACATTGGTATGTAAACAAAGGCATTTCTTTAAATAACCCTTGAAAATCAGATTCTGTTTGTACTAACTCCCATCACTTGTTTATGACCTTTTTGATGGCAGGAAATTTGATTCGAAATTTTAGACACAAAAAACATTCTGTTATTGTTTTTTCTGTGGGACTTGTGCAGCAGTACTTCTCTGTTAACTTTATGCACTTTCACAATCAAGCACCTTATTACTTTCTCTGGATAACCTCTTTTCCGAAGTTTATCCTCATATGCAGTCAATGTACCTAAGCATTCTTCTGGATCTGATGTAATTCTTTCGAGACACATAAATTGAGACAAAGGCAATTGTTCTTTCAAAGATGGTGAACGAAAGCTTTGTTAATGAAAACCAGTGTTCTTATCTTTTGGTTTTCTATATACAGACGTATGTTTCTCTGCCCCTCTACACTTACAAGTACTTCCAAAAATAGAATTGTAGTCTTTTCGATTTGATGTGTGAACTGGATATGACGGTTCATCTTTTTGAGTATTCTGATATTACTATCCAATTCCTCCTTTTCTCCTCTCAAAATGATGAAAATATTATAAATATAGCTAAGATACACCAACAAATGATCATTCCAATCCAGTTGTTCAAAAATGTATTGAGTCTTGAATTTAGACATCAAAATATTTGCATTTCTTGATGCTCCAGAAAAAACCATAGAGGTACCATTCGTTTGTAGAAAAATATCTATCCTTCCTTTGGAAATAACCATGATGTAAAGCAAAATGAGGTAATTGTTATGTTATGTTATGTTACTTTCCAACATAAATACTTTGTTAGCTCCAATCTCATCTTTTTTGTGATAGAGCCGGTTCCACAGCATCCATCCCTCCCTCATGTGGTATGGAAGGATAGAGAGCATTGACATGAATAGCGCACAGCCAAAATTCTTTTGTGCTATCAAACAACATTTTTGATAACTTATTGAAAAATGCAGTAATATTCTGGATATAAGATCTACTTTCTTGAACAATGGTTTGCAAGAAAACATCTATGTATTGGCCCACACGTTCATTCAATGACCCACATGCTGACACTATTGGTGTGAGAGGAGGATTTGACACATTGCTGTGTAAATAGACTCTAAAAAAGCACTCATTACATATTTATATACTTTCTTGGTGTTCCAAACCAATGACACCTAAGGCTCTCCTGGAGTTGACTCATTTTTCTTCAAAATGTGTGATGGTTGCCCCAAATGTTAACAATTATCTGCATTCGTCTAGGGCCAGCATTTTTTCAATGGATGGATGCCCTCTTGAACCAAAACTTACATGCAATATGCTAATGCCAGAATTTAGTCATAAGTTCCGTCCATATACCATAGGTGACCCTTATGTAAAACATTACCTGTACTATTCCTGGGATGACATTTTACATGGTTGACCCCCTCCAATATGCCACAGTTATCCCTTCAAAAGTCACAAATTACCTACAATGTGTCAGTGCAACATTGTGCCACTAATGCCCCAATGTTGAGCCGGAGCTGGTGGCTTAGTGGACTAACATGTCCACTGTAGGAGCTTTGTTCAACCTCATGGTCACAGGTTCAAATCCCAGTGGGTCCACGCAGCCTTTCATCCTTCTAAGGTCGATAAAATGAGTACCATTGAGTTAGGTCACAATAAACATCTGTTATTCAGCACCATGATATCCTTGGGTTAATGTGCGCTCTACAAATATACATGTTATGTGAAGAATTTCTTCCGTGACAGCACCAGGACTTAGACCCTGCATGGGTGTTCCATATGCAAACTATTACCTCTACCACTTTAGCACCAAGTATTACCTCTTATGGCCCGGTGCCAATATTTTGTCGTTGGTTTTGGGCACGCTAAGAATTGCTTCTAATATACTTGTAAAAACAACAAGATGATGGGTGGAATGCTCGAATTAGTCTCAGCATCAGGCAATCGCTCGGGCCGCACCCTATTCTACCATTTCACACCCACTATGCCACCTTAGTTTGGATCTAGCTATATGTAAATCAGTCTTAACTGTGTTGCTCATTCTATTCCATTCTGTTCTATTACTGATTGCCAGCTAAATGTTAGAATAGGTGAATTTTAAGTTGCTTCTTGAAGCTGAGTTCCGAACAGTCCAGCCCGAACTGCCAACCCAGGTCCTCTCTGACGCACCCTAGGACTAGTTTTGCCCTAGTTAGGGTTCTTCGGCTAGATATAGCTTGGTTCCAATTTACTAACAGAACATAAAACAGTTGTGGTCACAGATTGCCGCACAAAGTATCGATCCCTAAATGTGTTCCACTCCCAGGGCCAACAATTCCACAGAATGCCCCAGAAATACATACAAGACAAGAGAGAAGGGATAAGCACTCTACATAGCAGTCAAAAAATTCATTTATACAATGAGCAAGGTATCAGTGTCTCCCCATAAGTTCTGTTTAAGAGTTATAACTTTGTGTAGATGCCACAACACAAATGTAGTTGAAAAATGTGTTCTTTATTTCATACTTGGAAGCAACAGAGATGTGAACACAGCTAACTTGTTTCATCCCGTATCAATAGAACTTCTTCAGGGCTGTTAAAAAACACATATGACAACACTTAAGCCACAAATATAACATAGATCAGAGCACATAATCAACAAATAATGCACAAAAATCAACAGACAAGCAAGACAAAGAGATCCCCTAGCAGGCGGGTGCAGTAAGTGACTGCACACACCTGAAAGAAGATGTCTGGGGGGCCATAGGACCCCTTTACTCCCTGCAGAGGGCTGCCATCAGCCACCTTTTAGATGATGCACTGTCAGTGCACCTCCTGAGAGCTTCTTTGCTCTGTGCCAGCATCTGTAATGTAGCATGGGAGCAGAGGCAAAGGAATTCCCTCATTTGCATTGGGCCATGCCCCATGCAAATGAGGGAATGCTCTCTGAAGATAGTTCTGTACCTTATGTGCGCCAGCGCTATCGGTATTATAGAAGGGGCTGCACAAGCATCTGCGTCCCCTTCTGTAATACCAAAGTGCCCCGGGGTACGCAAAGCAGGCGCAAATGCCCATTGCGCCCCCAGGGCACTTTTATAAAACGGCCCCATATGTCTCCCCACAGTACACTATTTTCATAGTGGTAACTTACCAATCGACATGTAAACAGGGAATGAGTCCTATTCATGAGCTGCCGTACTGGAATACCAGCCTCATTCAAATCAAGATGAACCCATTAATTTGGAGAAAGGTGGGGCAGACATTAGTATAATACTAAAACCACTCTAGGAAACTTAATAATCTTTCTCATCAATTCTATAGTAAGCAAGTGCTGCCGTTTCATTACTGAGCAGTATGATATGTGTGTCAATCTATTTAGATGTAGAAGATGAGTACGGGGTTCCGCAGGGAACTTGTGTGAAATTTTTTAATTTGGTTGTATTGTAATTGTGTCTGTCAGACACAATGGACTGCTTAGCACAGGAGAGAATGGGATAGGAATTTGAGTTGATTTCATAATACAATCTTATTGGATATGATAGCTAAACGAAATGGTAAAGTGATGTTTTTTGTATGGTTCAATTGTACTAGGGACTCTTGACCTTAGGACTCTGGAACATTTCTCGTTTTCAAGAAAAGAGATGTATTTAAGGTAACTCTGGCTAGCATGCCCTGTTACTGAATATAATGTCCTTTTTGGTATTTGTTTTCCTACTGAGCTTCATAAATAAATAAAGCAATGAGTTAACTTGCTTAATATAAAATTAGAAAGATTATTCCGTTTCCTAGAGTGGTTTTATTATTACACGGATGTCTGCCCCACCTTTATTTCACTGCATAATACCTTTTACTATGTATGCTTCATTCTGTAGTACACATTCAAAGAGGAAATAGCCTCAAAGGATAGGTTTTGTCCATGAAGGTACCCCTTCCTGCACCAAAACTATCCTGACATTAACTGAGACACCCATGAACTATGGTGCAAGGGTACCTGCGCTGGCACTAGGCAGACACAAGTGTGCCAGTGTATACACAGAGCTGAACTGCACCATTTATTTGAAGATATGGCACAATACCTTCTCCCATTACTAGAACACAGAGCAGGATCTTCACTTCTGTGCTGCGTTGCATAACTCTTGAAAATATGCTGCTGGTTCTGTGTAGGAAGCCCTCTAGAGCTGCTGTGGTAATGGGACAAGTTAACTCTAAAGCTCGCCTAAACATATGGTTAATATCCATAAACTGGAACACCATATAATGCCATTTTGAAATCTGAACCAGGAAATTCATATCTGGACCAGAAGTAGCCCAGAAACAGAAGCCTCTGGAGCTGATGCAAAGCACAGCTTGAATTTTCCCTCATGAACAATTTGAAATGTTTGTTACAGATGTCCACAGTAGACTGTGAGCACCAACAAGTTATACCTGAGCTCATGAAGCAGTAGCACAGCTGTGGCTGCAGATTTTGTAACAGTTTATTTTTGCGTTTACTCTAACCTCGATTTGAGACTTTTTTGCATTGTTAACACCTATTGTTTGGGAGGGCAATTTCATGACCAGAGAAGACCCAAGCTCTTGCAACACAAACCTCCTATTTTTGGCGATCCTTCATTTTCAGGCCAATGGATCTTGCCCGCCATGGAAGAATGGCGCTGTAACAAATTTCATTACAAATATAATCATCAGCTTTCAATTACTTAATGCCCACTCAATGATGAGAGGTTTGGAATAGTTTTAAGGCTTTATTTCTCATTAAGAGATTAGTATTGTTTTTGTTGTTTTTATTCAGGTTAGTCAATTTACAGAAATATCCAGAAAAGGTTTTGTTAGAATCATCATAATATTGAACAGTGTGTTCTATAAAGGAAATAGTCCCTATCTTAATCTAAGAGTCCTAGCCTAAATAAGAACCCATAAAGAGTTCTTTTGGAAAAGAACACGCTTTTGGCACATTAGCTAAAGAATGAACCCCTCATAAAAAGAAGTTCAGGAAGCTGAGCTGAGTTCCCTAACAAGTTATAGTAGCAATTTGTTAATTAAATCAAAGCGAAGTAATCACAGCATTAGCTATATCAGCTGTAAGAGAAAATCTCCCCATCAATAGATCACGATAATAGGAAATCGCTGCTAGCAGTAGCACACAGCAATCTGGGCAAGAATAAGGGAAAGATAATGCATAAACTATTGAGGATAAGGTGTGTCGTATCCTTTAGGCTAGTCCTGCCATGTATACCCCTTTTTTCATACATTATCCCATCCACACGACAATAAAGGTTCTGAAGCAGGTGACCTTTCACCTAGTAGCTTGCTCCTGTCTCTTCGACACCAGGCTCTTAGTATTCTATCATAATCCCTGTACCTAACGTACATTAACATGCCCTCAGGTAACGCATAATTATTCTGTATAAGGGTCCCCACTTTTTCATCCTTGGCCAATAGCCAGCTGTGCATGATCGCATTTGTTTGGAAAAACATGTATGATTTTCTTCAAAACAGTTGTGACTGTTTTCAAAACATATCGTTTCTAGAAGAAACCTTGGAGTGACCACTCTAGTATATAAAACCCTTATTCCCCACTGCAAATTAAAAGAGAATTCCTTCCAAGCTGACACGGGGTCTTGCATGCTGAATCTTTGACACGCAGTGGTCTGATATCCCTTGCAGGGTGTCATCCTCGGAGCAGAGACTGGGTCCTTCATTCTCAACCATCAGGTGAGGGAAATGGTTCTTCCCTAGGGGATTCTTGGCTACATATATGCATATACATGCAACACATACATATCTAGGCTAGGTACACTTAGGCAAATTACTTAGGGCACGAATTTTATGATTATGCAAATTCTACTGATTTTATCTGAACTGCTTAGGTTCACCTTATTAGCACTATGGTAGAAATGTATTTACTGTTTACCATATTAGTACTTGCGATTTCTTTCATATGCTTCTGTCTCCCGATTATCGCAGCAAATATATTTTCTGAGAATATAAGCAAGCACAAGTGACTGAGCGAAAAGTACTGTTCTGTTTTCCACAATCCCTGAGTAATCAGGGTTATCATGTTCAGTCATTGCCAGAAACTACCTACACCCCTGTAAGATACAGGGGAGTGGTTGTGGCACTGTAGAGCTAGCTGGTCTAACGGATGACATATCCTGTGGGGGTGTCCGAAAGCGGTATATATGAAAACATCAAACATTTGCAACATCCAGCATGGTTTGTCCAATGGAAACGGGACTTCAGATGGTCTGTCTTCTCTCCTCCCATTTCTCACGGTTAAATTCACCCAAGTGAGCGGTTATCTAAATGTTTCTAATATGTCTTGCACTAGATAGATGAGGAAAAGTTCTCATGGGAACTTTTGCAGGCCTATTCTGTTAGTTGATGTCAGTATCCCACTGTATGGACAAAGGGCTAGTCTATAAGTTCAACATTACAAATGCTCTATTCATTATAAAATATAGCAGAATACATTATTTAGCGAAATGAGGGCAATTATATGGTGTGAGAAAGCAAATGAAATACATCATATGGTGAGAGGAAACAAAAGAAATACATTTCTCTTAGAGAAGCACATTTATAAGTGATGAATGATTTTACAGTTAAGAGGATTAGGTCAGCAGTTGCTGAAAGGCATTTTATTTTTAATGTCAAGCAGGCGTCAACAAATATTTGTCAGGCCTAGTCGTAGAAGCACATTAAATATGAGAGCCTACTACTTATTTCAGCTGCACATTTATTTTTGCACGTTCAAAAGGAATCTTCTCCTATGGTTGAAGCTACATTATATATTTGGCACATTTAAATAAACAAAGATTTTTTTTTCCGTTTTCTTTTCTACAGATCAGGCATATTTTCTTTATTGTTAACTAAGGCACATTATATTTAAAAGTTAGACTTTATCACAATTGTGGAACCCAAATTTGAATGTTGGTTACAACTTCAACCTGGTGTTGACTTTGATATGTTTTCTAAGCACAGAAGTAAACTGCTTCACCTAAAAACATCCCCTTACATTGTTCTAGAAGCTCCTAAAAGTTATATTCCCTCAGCAATAGGTCTTAGACAGCATTTAAAGAGGCCCTAGTTTTAACATTCCCATTTTTTTCCTATGTTTTCTTTTTTTGTAAGATGTTAATGACATTTTATTTATACTATTAATATTGTTCCTTAATGATTCATTTAATTGTGGAGCTTCATGCATTAATTTCCTATTGGTGACAATTTTAATACTTCTTGGTTTTTTTCATGGGACTTTAGGCAACACTTTTTAACAGAACCTTTGAATATTACATCAGGTTGCTTGATTTATATTTTATAATTCTGGTACACTGTCTACATGCAACTTACCAGATGCATGGTCAAGCCACCAAACACAAGCCCAAGGTGCCCTCAATAAAGCTTTTGATGAGGTCAGTATGCTTGGATCAAACTTCACATCTATCCCAGGACAAATGATATGCACATTACTAAAGAGCTGTGAAATGGTAGAATGTGTATCAGTGGATGAATGATTGCTTGGGTGTGGGTAGACGGATTAATGCTTGCATGAATGGATGCATAAAATATAGGCCTAAGTGAATGATGGTTCCTTGGACCTTTGCATTGTTGTGGATGTATGGCTTGTTTGATGTCTGTTGACTAAAGGATACCTAGATAAATACATGGACTGATAAATTTGAATATATGAGTTTATTACAAATGCCTCACTGAATATAATCACAGGCAGGTCCTCAGGAGTAAAGAAGTAATTGTCAACAATTAATAACTTTGAAAATGGTGGACTGGTCCATTCAAAGTTATCCTATTGTTTAATCTTTATTTCTCAATTTACAATAACAAACAAAACACTGCAATATTGTTCTCAATATCTTATATAGTGAAGCTAATATGTTCTACAACTAGACATCGCACCAACAGTTAATGCCCCGGATCTCCAACCATAGAGCTCTGTGTGCAAAATCACTTTGCTGGTTCGTTCTTTGTCTCTGGATGCAAAATTGTTGATGTTCTTGAATCAATATTCTTGCCCTCATTATTGTTGGGGGGCCACGTGTTCTTAGGTTTTGATGGGCATGGAACGAGTGTTAAGAATACTTCAGATTGTTCATTGCAGAATGGGCTACTTAGAATGCAAAGCTTATCCCTTTACAGCTAAGGAAGACAGCAATACATGCGCTAGTTAAATCACACCTGGATTATGGTAATTCCCTCTTTCTGGGTGCACCTAAATTTGTCATCAAGAAACTTCAGGTTGTGCAGAATGCTGCGGTCAAACTACAGTGTAAGGTCGCAATTCAGGAACCAGTGGGAAAGCATCTAAGAACACTACACTGGCTACCGATCGAGGCCAGAGTCAAATTTAAAGCCTAACACACACAGCCATAAATAATAAAGGACCCTGTAAAATTAGAAATCTGGTGGGTTTATATGTTCTCAACAGATGTCTCAGATCCGACACTAAGCGTCTATTAATAACAACCAGATTAAAACAAGCTTCTCCTTCACCCATCTGGCACCCAAGTTATGGAATTCACTACCACGGGCACTCAGATTCCTAGATATAGAATCTATCTTCAGGACAAAGTTGAAGACCTGGATGTTTCACTGGTTCTGCTACTTCCCCCTCTTGTTGTCTGCACTGTGTTTGACACCTAGCACTGGGAAGCCTTTTGGCAAGAGTGGAGCCCGTTTCCTGGTCCTGATGAATGCCGAGTACCTCTGTTGACATTAGGCAAAAACATGTCGACCCATTTTTAGACCAATGATTATACGGCGTGGGGATAATAATTTTCCCAATTGCGCCGTACACTTGTTTTTATAAACCATATAGTCTCCTAAATCATTAAATATAGAATGAGGTTACTATGATGGCTTTTAATCTCACTTATCCACTTTGGGCCCCACTTAATTAGAAGTGCATCCCTGTCGTCAGGTGTATGCCCGCCCTCTATCAAACCAAGTTTTTAGAGGGCGAGGACTGGCCGATGATGAAGCATGACACCAGGTGGTGTGTGAGGCCAGTCCGTAATTTTTAGTGAGATGTCTACACTCACAGTCACTTAACACTACTCAGTTGTTTCCTGGTGATTCTAATAGGAGCGGCCCCATTTGTGTGTATCAAGCCTTTTGGCAGGCCATGTGCTCTACAAGTCCTTATAACATAACATAACATAATATAACAATGTAAGGTCTATGCTCTAATACTTGACTTTTGGACTGGATCCCCTTCCCAACCACATGGCTACTCTTCTTTTCACTATTAATTGGGCGAGCTGTAGGAGTTTTCTGTGTGACTGAGGGAATGCTTTCACAAAGTACAGCATCTCTCTGTGTGGGGTAAACACAAGTTTCATTTCAAACTCTATTGATCGTTTTTGTCCCAACTCGTCACAAATATTTGGATAACTGACTATTACCAGGCTAACTGAAGGACACCAGCCGTCGGATATGTGCATCTGCTGCACTCAGAAAGTACGCTCAGTCCTATTTTACCGAGCACTAATGAAGTGTAGTAAAATCTACATATACATTTGAAATGTATTAATCTGTGTTTACTATTTTGGAATATCTGCTTCATTTGTGACAAGCAGAATTGCCACTGATTGTCCATGAGATGGTGGCCTACATCTGCAGCTCATCTCTCCTGGGCTACATAATTGTCTACATTCAGCATGTTTTGTGATATGCTGTAAAGGTGGGCCACTAATTGCGATGGTTGACTATTATCAGGGTAAGCATTTGCCATTCTTCAGATTCGTTTGGGAATGCTGGATATCTTGCTGCTATAGTGTCTTTAAATTTATGATACAGAAAAATGTCAATTGGCGTATAGTGTGCTTTATCTTGTTGCATTACCGTGTGATAAATGTACTGTTGGAGTATATATCCCACAGGTGCTATTTCACACATAAGTAGGTTCTAGCTTTAGGCTCCTGGGTTAGTAGTTTCATTCAAATATATTTTAATAGGGTTAATTGGGAACATAGGGGCATATTATCAAGGCGGCGCAATGAAATTATTGCCGCTTTTGCGTCCGTTTTCGTCAAAAAGCGGCAATAATTTAATTGCCTTATCAGCAAAGACACGCTATCATGTGTTTTGCTGACTTACCGCCCGTTTCCAGCACGCATAACATTGCATCGCTAAGGAGATGCAAAGTAGGCGTGGCTGTGAAACCAACCAGGGAAAATATCGCGAAGGCAGCTTTGCGATATTAACTAGGAAGGGCAGCGATTTTTAAAATCGCGTTAAGTATGCCTTAACACAGGAATTTAACGTCTCTTATATTCCTGACTAAGGGATACTTAACATGGGGGGTGGATTCTGTGGCTAGGACCACAGGCCCTATCATCTAGAATATCGCCGTTTTCCACCATGGAAAACGGCGATATCCACACTATCTCTGGAATTTTTATCGCCTCGGCGATGCGCGTTGTTGATAACGCGCTAACCGGGCGATAAATTCCAGAAATAGCTGGCGATAAATATGCAAGCGCTAAGCGCGCTTTGCGATATTTATCGCCGGCCCCTATTAATATGCCCCATTGTTTATCAATAGCGCATATTTTTGACAGCCAATGATCTGGCAAATATGTTCATGAAACTGTGTCTGTTTCTGTCAATGGATTCTTAGCATCCATGGTTAGAATCAATTACAGCATGTTTGGGTACACATAACTGTGCGGTGGTTTGTAAATTGGGTGTTACCAGGGGTAGGTATAGTGTGCTTGCACCACAGAATATTACGATGAAATATTTGGAGCAGATATCCCACCCTTGTGTTATGGTAGAGTAAGCGTCAACCAGCTAGTTCATGCTTGTTTCCAGATATCTTCCAACTTCAGAGTGTGTAAATTAGAAAGATCCTAGTAGAAAGAGGCTAACTTTCTGGTTTTGGAGAAGGCACATAAAGGATAATAAAAGCCATTTAATGTCTCATCATCGTCTTTTTTTTTTAAATTGCAAATGCCATCCAGTTCCACAAATTAATTATTTCATACCTTGAGAGAGACTGCATGCTCGACTCCTGCAGATTATATATTAGGACTGCCTAAGCACTCTGTATTGTCATAGAGAACTAGGTTTGGAGCAAAGTTGTCCATAAAATGGAAGCATGTGTGACAACCAAAAAGTTGTAATTTGTTTAATTGCAACATCTCCACACTTTATCAGTTAGGGCACTAAAAGAAATTATTTCGCTTATTAACAGCCTTATTTCTATGTTCTGCCACGGACACCCTTGCCTTTTTAATGTAATAAAAGAGAGTTGTGAGAAACAGGCCCCTTATGGAATGGAGCTTAACAACAACTACGTATTTAAATCAGGGTAGTTCTGCACCATGCAAGTAGCCCTGGCTTACCATGTTATTGAAAAGACATCTCTGGGGGCTTTTGACGCTATCTCTGTTATTTAACAACGTATAGCTAAAGCACCTGCACAGGATCTGGATGTGTTAAACCTCAAACAAGAATGAGGCAGTGTGTACCTAGGTGACACCCAAACACAAACAAATACATAGCTTCTCAAGGAAATACATATTATGCAGTCGGTTGTAAAATGTAAACCATAAAGGTATAATAATAACTAAAGATGTAATATAGAAAGCAAAAATAAGATGTATATTAAAGGGTTATAGGGAATTAGCAGAAGTCTCAATCAAATGCAGCAGTAAATGGCATGAAGTCAAGGCAAAACTATTCTAAGTCAAAAGCAGAAACAAACTTCTGCATCTGTAGTCGGGGTCTCAGACGACTGGATCACTTCCAGATTTCGTAGTTTATATAAGCACATTTGCATAAAAGTCAATATAAATTGAAATGTCAGCATTAGATGATCAAATGTAGCAATACATTGACAAATCATGGTTCAGGATTACACAACGTCACATAATGGCACCATTCTAGCACAAGCCCCTAACTCAATAATAATGACCCGTTCTAACCTAATGTCTTTGGAGGTTAAAGTACAAGTCTAGTTGCATAGACAATGGAAGTCTCATAAAATGAATAGGCTTATAGTAGCATAAGAAGGAAATGCCTTGAAAGTAGCTAAAGCTTGCTCGGTGGTTCATCGAGTACAGCATGGCATGTCAGAGCACTTCAACTGTGCATCTTTTTGATTACTTGTGGTGTCAAAATAAGAAATTAAAACAAGCATGGCTAGGACAGAAAACAAGATGGAGTCGAGGCCTAGTTAGGGCCTAGACTTGGCAACCATAGGAGAATACAGCTTTGCAATTGTGCAGTGTGTTTTTATTAGTGTAGAAATGGTTATAACATTGAGCACACATTTTATTAAATTTGAAATCAGCTCTTTCAGGACACAGGACCCAATCAATAACTGTCATATTCCTTTGTTCCTTAAAATATTGGAAAAAGTGGAAACCACCCAATTGCAAGACTTTGTAGAGTGAAATGAGGGGGGTGGCAAACATATTCGCGAACTATGGGGCATATTATCAAGACAGGCGATAAAATTATCGCCGGTTTAGCGGCAGAAAACTGCCGCTAAAACGGCGATAATGGACTTGATAATATGCTCTATGGAATTCCAATTGAAGCCCATGTTAGATGTGAAGGACATCTAACCTGAGCTTCAATTGGAATTCGATTCCGTGCTATGACCCTCACGGAAACCCGCCTGCGATGGATCAAGCAAATAATTTTGTTCTAAAAAGGAAGAAAGTTGTCGATTAATCATAGATTCCATAATTTTAGAACAAAATGGAAGAAGAGAAATAGGTCTATAGTTTTGTAGGTCTGCTGGGTCTCCATGTGGTTTTTTAAGTAATGGCTTTATGTATGCCTTTTTCCATTTTACCGGGCACATGGCTGTGTTCAGAGATAAGTTACATACATCCGTGATTGAGGAGGATAAGGCAGGAGCCAGATCTGCGATGATGTGAGGGGGGGCCACGTCTGACGGCGAGCCTGATTTAGTGTGTGACAGTAAAGCACACACTTGTTCGCTGATAATGGCTGCAAAGGTCTCTAAGCTAGGGGATGACGGGACTTCCAAGGAGGGATTGACTGCTGGAACAGCCTCTTCCACCTCAAATGTGTTGTAGATTTTATCGATTTTCTGTTTGAAGTAGATAGCTAGATCATCACAGAGACCCTGTGTAGGTGAAGGGGTGTAATTGTTGGATCTGGGATTGGTGAACTCATTAAGGATTTTGAAGAGTTCTTTGGTGAAATTACTGGCTTCCGCAATTCTTTCCCCTAAGTGGGCTCTTCTTGCTCTGTTGCAGTTCCCCAGATCCGCTCTATGTAAAGATCTATAGGCCAGTTTGTCCTCTTCCCTCTAGATTTCCTCCATTTCCACTCAGCGCCTCTGCAGTTTGCTCTGGCGGCTCTTTTCCTCACTATAACTGTCTTGGCTGGAGCTATGGTATCAAGGCCATTGTTATAGCGGTTTCTAGCATATGAAGCGCTACATCGCTATCTGTCCCACTGCTAAAAGATGGGGGGGGGGGAATGCTGAGTTAAATGCTGGGAAAGTCATTTTCCTCCATGGTCTTCGTAGGCTCTTCCTACCTTGGACCTGACTTGGAGGTGACGGAACAGCCAAGGAGAATCCTAAAGCCATATGGTCCATCCAGCTTAAGGCTAGCGGGGGATCAACTAGGAGATCCTCCATGTTTGTGAAGATGTTATCAAGCGTATGACCCGCTATGTGAGTAGAGCTATGAATTCTGGGATAGAGGCCTAAGCTATCCATGGCTGCTAATAATAAGCCAGAAGCACAGAATCACACATAGTGCTGTCCATGTTCCTTAGGATAGGACAACAAAGACACCAGGTATGGACCATGATAGATTACGGAGCCACAGGAAACTTCCTCGATTGTGGCTTGGTACAAAGACTGGGGTTACAGAGAGTGCCTAGTGACAAGCCGGAAACGGTGTTAGCTGTGGACGGCACCCCGTTGAAGTCAGGTCCCATCACGGAACACACGGAAGTGGTGGAATTGGTTCTGAAAGGGAAACCACAGGATCATGTTGAGGACATCACACTAAACATTTTTGAGGCACCTCAATACGAGGTCATATTGGGCATGCCATGGTTATGGCAACATAACCCTATCATGGATTTGAGACCATAAGTTTCCACTCAAAGGAATGCTTAGCT
Organism: Triturus cristatus; assembly: GCF_964204655.1. NCBI lineage: Eukaryota > Metazoa > Chordata > Amphibia > Caudata > Salamandridae > Triturus > Triturus cristatus. Next base: position 318,004,768 of record NC_140589.1, on the reverse strand, counting down.
AATTGCATGTCAAACACCTACCCGCAGACCTTGGCCCTGGCCCAGATATACTATGTTGCTACAGCAGCAAAGAAAGAGACCAAACTACCTCCGGAATACACTTTATACCGAGAGGTTTTCTGTAAGGTCAAGGCAGAGGTCTTACTCCCACACCGCGACTATGATTGTCGCATAGACTTGGTTGAAGGAGCCGTCATTCCATCATGTAGAGTCTATGCATTGTCCGAACCCGAGACCAAACACCTGCACGAATACCTAGATAATTTCAGTTCCATTGGCTTCATTCGACCCTCTCACTCCCCAGCCACTTCTCCTCTTTTCTTTACATCAAAGGCCAATGGCGAGTTAAGAACGTGTATCGATTATCGCATGTTGAACAAGAATACGGTGAGAAATCGATACCCGCTTCTGCTCATTCCGGTGTTATTGGATCAGGTGAGGGAGGCCAACATCTACACCAGGCTCGATCTGAGAGGGGCCTATCACTTGGTTCGTATACGTGAAGGGGGTGAGTGGAAGACAGTGTTCAAAACCCATAACGGGTTGTTTGAATACTTGGTTATGCCGTTGGAGTTATGTAATGCCCCGGCGGCATTCCAGTATTTCCTCAACGACATAGATCGAATAGCGATCGTATACATTGATGACATCTTGGTCTATTCAGCCTCACAGGAACAACATGTAAGACACATAACACTGATCCTCAAAAGACTGCAAGAACATAGCTTATTTTGCAAGCTAAACAAATGTGGGTTTAGCGTAAACGAGGTCGAGTTTTTGGGTGTCATTTTGAGTCCTCAGGGGTTTAGTATGGCTGAGAGAAAAGTGCAGTCGGTTCAGGATTGGCTTGTTCCCAAGAGTGTGAGAGATGAGCAATGCTTTCTGGGTTTCTCTAACTACTATCGGAGGTTCATCTCTCACTTTTCTCAGTTGGCCTCTCCAGTGACTCGGTTGTTGAGGAAAGGCACGCCTTTGCTCTGGACCGCCGAAGCCATGGAGGCATTTACCCAACTAAAGAAGGCCTTCTGTACTACACCCATCCTGCGACACCCAGAAACCGACATCCCGTTCATAGTAGAAGCTGACACCTCAGATGTAGCAGTTGGAGCGGTGTTGTCACAAAGGGATAAGCATACAGGACAGCTGCATCCGGTGGCTTTTCTCTCTAAAAAGCTGAACTCAGCTGAGACCAACTATACAGTGGCCGAAAAAGAACTGCTGGCCATCAAGAAGGCCTTCCAAGAGTGGAGACACTACCTATGGGGGGCATAACATCCCATCACGGTCTACTCGGACCATAGAAATCTTCAGTTCATAAAAACAGCTCGACACCTCTCACAGAGACAGATGCGGTGGATGCGGTTTTTCTCGCGGAATATGATTTCTTGATCACCTTTCGTCCCGGATCAGAAAACAAAAAGGCGGACTCCTTGTCCAGACAAGGAGCGAGCAATACACCAAGACCTCTCAGAGACGATCGTAAATCCCGAAAAAGTCCTGTGTGTGGTTACAGTGGAGCAATTCCTCGAACAAGTCACGAACAACCGGTCCCTAGATCAGTGGCGGCGATGGGCAGAACAATGTATTCATTGCACCCTCAAACATGGTGTTCCATTGCATGACAATAAACTGTACTTGCCTACCCATACACTCCGATTGAAGGCTTTCAACTGGTGTAATGACGCGGTACTGGCTGGTCATCCAGGACATAAGAAAACGCTACACCTACTCCAGCGTCATTTTTGGTGGGAAAAAATGGCTAAAGATGTAGTACAATGGGTGTCGCAATGTGAGACATGTGCTTGTGCAAAAGGGTAACAAAACAAGAGCAAGGGTAAACTGATGCCACTGCCCACGCCTTCACAACCATGGCAAACAATCAGTCTGGATTTCATCTTAGGCTTGCCAATGGATCAGGGGTATAAGGCAATTCTGGTTGTCATAGACATTCTTACCAAGATGGGTCACTGTATGCCGTGTAAGAATCTCCCTACTGCGGGACAGACAGCTCAGATGCTATTATCACATGTGGCTCACTTACACGGACTTCCCAGGGTCATTGTATCTGATAGCGAAGCCTTAGTTTGTTGCCAGGTTCTGGCGTATGTGGTGCAAAGCTCTTCATGTGGAAGCTGCTCTGTCCACCAGTTTCCATCCGCAAACCGATGGGCAAACCGAGCGGTTGAATCAGACTCTAAAGAAATTCTTGCGGTATTATTCCAAGGAGTCAACCGAATCCTGGGCATCCTTGTTATAGTTGGCCGAGCTATCCTATAACAATGCTTGGCATAGCTCCATCAGAGAAACACCGTTCAGAACGAACACCGGATTTCATGCCACCACTCTGCCCCTGGTTATTTCGAGTTAGGTAAAGAACCATCCTACGGTTATGGCACAAGTTGCTTCTCTCCAGAAGATACACAGAAGGATACAAGCGAGCCTGGACCAAGCCAAAAGGTCCTTCAAGAAATGGGCTGATCGCCATAGACGAGAAGGGCCTATTTATCAGGTGGGAGATCGGGTATGGCACTCCACCAAGAATATCCGCTTCCGGTGGCGCAACATCTTTCATCCCCGGTTCATTGGTGCATACACCGTTCTTCACAGAATCAACCCTGTGGCTTACAAACTGAGACTGCCAGCTTCTCTGAGAATACACCCGGTGTTCCATTGTAGTCTGCTGAAACCAGCGAAGTGTGCACGGCGCAGGGCTGCACCTCCTGTGGTGAGGGATGGGCAGCTGGAATACAAGGTACGACGCATCCTGGATTCCAGATATCGCAAGGGTCGACTGCGGTATCTTATTTCTTGGAAGGGGTATCCGTCCGAGGACTATTCCTGGGAGCCATGCTCCAATGTACACGCCCCTCTAGGTGGCGCATGGGAGGAGGACGTACTGCCAGGCCTTGACAGGCTGCGCACCTACCTCAGGTATGGCAGAGAGTTGTCAGCTGAACTACATCTCCCAGAGGGCCGCCCTTCGGGGAGGGAACATATACCATGTATCCGCGGGTTTACTGGCACCTTAAGTAAACCGCGGAGATCATTCCGGCTGTTGCTTTTCCTTTGGCTGAGAGAGGAGGATCTATGTGGATTGCGCGGTATCTAGTGACAGTAAAACTAAGGTACCGCTTTTCTTTTATTTCACAGTGTGGGAATCTATTTATCGGGACATTGGTGTGGATCATTCTGAGTACTTTGGAATCTGCTTTCAGTATGGAAATCCCGAAAGAGAGAGGGAATCTGGGATTTTGCAGTTCTACGGAAGTATGACATTTACTCTCACAATGGGACATTGCTTACCTATTTTCTGGAGTTGTCCTTTATTCTTCTTCTTGCTTTAAGGGAGTATGAAACTGGGTATGTATGAGTATTCGATCCATCTGTTTTAACCAAATGGAAAAAGGTTGTCAGAGTGTTAATTGGGTTGTGTTTGGTTTCTAGGTGCTATTTTATCCTGCGGTGAGAGAGGTATCTTACTGGGCACAGAGGATTCATTGCAGCCAGGGAAGATCCTTCACAGGTATTGGAGAGGCACTAGCGAGAATATATGAGTGTAGTTAGAATTGTGTACTCTACTAATCATATGTTTACTTTGTTACAGATCTCCCATTTCCCACTCTGCACCTACCCTATCCCTATCCCTCGCTTGATCACCTCAATACTCTTGGTTTATTGGAGTCAGAGTTGGGGATGTCAGGAGGTGGACCCCTTTGAGCATCACCCAGATCCTGGGGAGTTCTTGTGGACGCGACAGTCTGTCCCTGCAGCTCATGTCAGGAGGCCATCCAACTAGCCTTTAGAGTCACTCTGGGGTCCTGAGTTCAAGACATGCAAGTCCAGTACTTTTCACACAGGACGGATGGTAGCAGGCAGCAGGTCAACACAGCAAGGCAGTAGTCCAGCAGAGTGCAATCAAGCAGAGTGACAGTCCTTCAGCAGTACAGCAGTGATTCTTCCTGGCAGAGTATCCACAGGTCCATAAGTGTACTGAAGTGGTGTTGTCTGAGGTCCAATATTTATACCCAGAAGGGGGGGAGAAGCTTCTAGAGGTTTCAGTTTGAAGTGCTCAGGGATCCTGTCTCCCTGTCCTGGCTCCAGACTAACTACAGGGGGTATGCAGCCCTTCGTGTGTAGGCAGAACACAGCCTATTGAAATGTTGGTGGGGCCATGCCCAGCTCCTCCCTCCCATCCTGCCAATGATGGCCCATCAACTGTCAGCTGCACCCAGGCACATGACCAAGATACAGGCTACAGACAATAAATGGCTAATGCAGAACAATGCCAATTTCTAAATGTGACATTTTCCCAATTGAAATTCAAAATCCGACTTCACCATCAGTTAAGATTTTTCATTACTATTTCAAAGACACCAAAAATGAACCAGTTACCTTTTCCCATATGGAAATTACAGCTTATTAAATGTAATAAGGTAACTCTAATGTTAGTCTATGCGAGAAATAGGCCTTTTATCACTACCAGAACTTGTAAACCTTAACGGTACATGTCTTACCTTTTCAATACACTGCACCCTCCCCTCTGGGCTGTCCATGGGCAGCCTAGGAGTGCCTTATATGTATTAAAAGGGAAGGATTGGGTCTAGCAAAAGCTTTATTTTGCCAAGTCAACATGGCAGTTAAAACTGTACACACAGGGTTCAGTGGCAGGCCTGAGGCATGTTTTAAAGGTCTACTTAAGTGGGTGGCACAATCAGTGCTGCAGACTCACCAGTAGCATTTAATTTACAGTCCCTGTGCATATGTAGTGCCACTTGACTAGGGACTTACAAGTAAATTAAATATGCCAATTGGGGGTAAGCCATTATTATCATGCTTTGGGGAGTGTGCACTCACATTTTAGCACTGGTTAGCAAAGGTAGAGGGCACAGAGTCCTAGGGCCAGCAAAAACGAGATCAGCAAAAATGGCGAAGAAAGGCAAAATGTTGGGTGGAAGACCACACTAAGGCTGAGAGGCCTAACAAGCTTCTTATTCCACCAGGAAACATTTGAAATAAAGGTGGGGAGTAGGCCATATTTTACTATTGGATGCTACCATACAACCAGTTTTGACTTCTGCCTTAATAACGTTCCGGTTGATTATCATGTCTGATCTCGGTAGTGCTTAGTTGCCTTTTTCTTGGATTGCAATGATCTATAAAGGATTGTTGTTGATTGATTGATTGAATGGATGGGCGACACAGTATGTTGATGGACGGTTAGGTGCATGGATGTGATTCACTAGATGCAGAGGAGACTTTTCAAATCTGAAGGACTGCTCTAGACTTTCCCCAAAAATCTGTTGCCTGCTTCAGAACACACATGGGCATCAGATTTACGATTTAAATTCTTTATTTCGGCTCACAGACCACAACATGTCACAGTTCAATAATACGGTACATAAATTCTAATATTTATACATTTGTTAAAAACAACATTAAGATACACATGTAAATACACAAGAACAAAGACATTGCAAATGCTTAAGAATCAATAAAGCCAAGTGATAAAGTGTTTGTTAAAAATAATCTTGTGCACGGTTAAAAGTATTCACGACTTTGAAATGACTCAAGGGATACAAAGAAACTAGAGTGGGTCACATTTCTTAGAGCAGAGAGTAAGAGATGCCCAGGTCAACAAGGGATAAGTTACAAAAACATATAATAAAAGTCCCTAAATTGGGATTGCTGATTACTATCTGCTTATTCTTAGGTTGAATTTAACTAGTGTCTTGCGGACTCAATTCTACGGTTGCAACAGATATGGGGTGATCCGGAACAGTAGGGGCAGAGGGCAATGCATTTTATGCAGAATCAGCCAGATGTAGTCTAAGAACTTGTCAATTGAAAAAAACAATGCAAGGAGTGGGGTCAGCCCTGCAAATTCTCAAAGCAACCTTTGAACTGACGAACTCCGAGTAAACGGCCTAAAGGGAGAATCCAGCGCTTACGCTGCTTGGAGTAGTTGGGGCAAAAAAACAACAGATGGTTGTTGGTTTCATCACACCATTTACTTCGTCCTTCCATTTGGCTGTGAAGGAGGCTAACACGAGGGTACCCCACCCCACCCCAAGGTGATATGATGGTGGTTTTGTCTAGCCAGAACTCTGGGAAGCCCAAGGAGTAGAATGTCTGCTTTACTAGTTCCAACCATAATTGAGATGTCCTTTTTTGCCTATCCAGTATGTGACGTAAACCCACCCTATAATTTAACAGCTCAGGAGTGGATCAAACTTGCAGCCAATATAGTATGGGTTTTAGGCGCACTTGTGGAGTGATGAACTGAATGCCTAGGTCTTGTTTAAAAATCAAAGGGGTGCTTTGAGGTAGTTTAAGAATCACCCTCAAGAACTTGTTTTCTGCTACCTCCAATGCATCAATGTTGATGTGATCCCAAGTTTATGCGCCGTAAGCAGTGGCTGCTTTTGATTTAGCTCTCTAAACTTCTAGGAGTGGGGAAACAGGATGGAAAGAGGTCTTACTTGCCAATCTTAAGACAGCAGCCGTCCTGTGGTTCAGCATAAGCATAATTTTTGTGATTTGGCTAACCCATGAATTGGAGCTGGATAACCAAATTCCAAGTTAGTCAAAGTTGAATACCCTTTCCAGCTCCAATCCCTTAAGTATTAATACCCCTCAAAATTCCCTGTGTGGGTTAATTGCCATAAACTGTTTTGTTCATTGTAGAAGTCAGGCCAGAGTTAGAACAGAATGATTTAAACCTCAGTAAGAGAGTTTCAATACCTTTTGTGTTTTTGAGATCAACAACAGCCTGTTGTCTGCGAACAATCGTGGTGGTATTTTTGTGCCCCCAAGTGCCGGGGAATCTTTGTTGCAGTCTATAAGGTAATCGACACAGCTTTTGATGAAAAAGACAAATAATGTGGGGACAGGGATGCCGCCTTGCCTAACTCCATTATCAACCTCAAAGGGATCAGTGGTTTCCCAGTCTACTCCCAGAGGATTTAAACAGAACTGTCACAGTGAAGGTGAGTCATGATGTCATAGAGGGGGCCTGGAAGCCTTTAATCTGTGAGGGATTAGTATTATAGAGGACACTTAAAGAAGGCAAGAAGCATTTCATAGCCAGGTAGACATAGTTGGAATCTCTACAATCCCCAGTCAATCGAATCGGGATAATGAGTAAGAGGATCAAGATTGCTTCACTCTATACGAGGGGGGAATTCTAGATTTAAACTAGATCAGAGAATTAGAAGGAGAGAGGGATCCCAGTGCTTGCAGGGACAATAGGCTGTTTATAATAGAGGGAGGAGAGAATTGCAGTTTCATTTAATCAAAATTTCTATCCGGAGAAGATAAGCGGGTGGCCCTAGTAATGTTGGAGTGAATGATGCTGTAGCATGTCCTAACATTCCTAATCCAATTAATCACTTTGTTGGTTAAACACGCATCATCCTCCCTGGAAAGTGGGTGGAGTTTGGACATGCCTGTCATGGTGTTGTGATTAGTAATACGTAGTGGACGATTGTGCAAATGAATACAGATGAAGGATTGGATTTCTGAATAGTATATTGGTATAGCAGTGTGCTGGTTGCAGAAATGAAATTAAAGGGTTTGGACAATAGACTTTAGTTTCTTCCCTCTTTAGAGTATCTTGGATAGTTTAGTTGGTAGTCCTTGCTGATCCTAAGGGGGTTTTGGCACATTACAGCAGATGTAGGAGTAGGCAGTTGCCGGTTCAGGGCATTGGAGCAGGATGGAATAGCTGAGTGGGCCTCATTATGTGACCTGCATAGGGACAGGGTGGGTGGGGAACTAGGTTGGAGCAATACTCCATGTCTGTAAGGACGTTTGCATCCCTTAGTAGAGGTTGTTGGCAGGGCCCATTATACTGTGATTTTGTCAACGATTCAACCGCTGCTATTTCCACCCTCAAAGAATTGACCACTTACCAAAGTTTTCTAATCTGTGAGTTAGCCTCCACTGCAACTACCGGCTGAAGAGAAGGATTTAGGGGCATGTCTTGACTACTAGTGGCCCGGTCTTTTGGGGCTAGGGGAGGTAAAACGGTTTGAGCAAACAGTTGTGGGTACTGGGGAATCAGGAGGACATGGGAGCAAATTAGTATCCACATGGTTCACTCACTCCTTTTCTTTGTGATAACTGATAGAAGATGACGAGGCTTTGGGCTTACCAGCCATCTTGTTGAACAAGCGAGCTACTTGAGGTTTTTTAGGTTTCACACCAAGTTTGTTCAAATGATCAGCATGCAGAATATGCTTCACATCCTCAATAAGAGAATCTATGTTTTGTAATGTACAAATCGTGGTGAGAGACCAGGGGCTTTTTTGTCAATGGGTTCGCCTACAAGCTTTTCCTTTTCCCCATTATAACAGAGTGAACTCAGGGATCCCACTAAGCGAAATGTGAAGAGGTTTGGAAATAAGAGCTGAAATTATGAGGGCGAGTAAGATCCAATCAGGGAAACAAGGGCAACAAACAAGAATATGGCAATTTTAGTTTGAACACCACACTTGTTGATCACAAAACAAGCAGCAAACTGAGAGACAGAAAGTGAAGAATACAATTTGAGTCCTGATTTACAAGCAACATAGAGTCTTGAACTAGTCTTTAGGGTGGGAGCAGACCCTCTCTCATGCACAAAACCCAGGGGGAAAATTAAGAACATAGGGCGCACCCGAATTCCAAATGCTGGATGCCCAAAACTGGCAGGGACCGATTCAAGTCTTAGGGTACACCGTGTGGGAGACAAAAGTGTCAATACCTCAATCAATCAATCAATCAAGAAAGCTTTATTCGATTTTGAAGTTAAAATCATAAAAGCGTACATCAGAATATTCAGACATAAATATATAAAGATAAAAATTCTAAAAAAGATTTGATTATACATAATCAAAGTCAATCAGTATAGACCCATGTTAATGAAAAGTTCATCGAGTTTACAAAAGGAATCTAGTTAAAATTAATACATTGAGTTCCGAAACTTAACAGCCAGCTTTAAAAAGCTTGTTAATGCGATGGTAGTACATTCATTGTCCAGCTGTAGTAACCTGATCATGGCCAACCTACAAGTACGTAATCCCCAAGACTTTAGAAGTGGTTTCAGAAATGCCCCCCTGGGCAAATGATAGAATTTACAAAAGAGGACACAATGGATGTTAGATTGAGCAGAGGTATCATCACAGGGGCAGGGTGGGAGTTCATTCGACCAGGAGTTGCAGAGAGGGAAAGCAATCATACGATAAAAACTTCCAAATCTAAGGCGAGTGAGAAGCATTCGGGCATAACAAGAAGGCTGAGTTAATAAATAGTTTTGGAGACCTTCTTGCATGGTTATTTTTTGGTAATTGAGAACTGAATCTTTTATTTTTTCCAGATTCCATCTTTTAGTTATAAGATGGTTTAAAGCCAGCTCTCTTAAGGTCTTTCTAGAGACCGATTCCATGGTTGAAGGCTCCATGAAAAACTCAGGGTGGCCAAGGTCAATCATCATATTTTTTACATATGTGAGCCATTTAATGTTGGATACTCCGTCGAGATTGAGACAATCAGTAATCAAGTCTCTGTTAAATTTGGTCTCCGGAGTAGTCCAAATCTTATGCCACAAAAGTAGAGGCGCAATTTTAATAGTGTCTAGTATATACAGCAGGCCCAATTCGATGTGTATAAAAAAAGTCGATGTAGATTTTGAAACTCCTAATAAGTAGCACAAGAATTGATTTTCAGTTTTTTGTAATAGTTGTGCGTTTGCAATACCCCAGAGACCAGCTCCATAGGTGGCAGTAGAAATACATTTGGCCTTATAAAGAACAATCAGCTCTTTGACTGGTCTGCCACCTAGTTTAGCTGAAAACTGTTTTAGCGCGCCAATAGATCGGGTGAGGGCCAAATTTCTGGCGTTTATCGCTGTATGCCAATTTCCCCTCCGGTCAAAATGTATTCCTAGGTAGGAGAAGTTGTCCGTGGTCTCGATTCTGCTGTTATCTAAAAAGATAGAGCAGGGCAATTTCTTTGTTCCTGGACCACATGCCATCGTGTAAGTTTTTGCAATATTAATGTTTAACCCTCGTTCATTCATATAAGTTGCAAACTTCAAGACGGCCCTCTGTAGGCCTATCTTATTCCGAGACATAATGGCGGCATCATCAGCATAGAGGAGTATTGGGGTCGGAGCTCCTAAAATTTTTTATTAAATATTGCCCAATAGAGTTTATGTATAGGGTAAAAAGAAGGGGGGCTAAAATGCACCCCTGTCGTACCCCTCTCTTGATAGAGAATTTGTCAGAACACTCGCCTTTGTTTCCATAACGGACACTAGCGCCAGCATCACGATACAGAGTTTTTATGAATACTAGGATGTTAGAATCTAGGCCCATTTCAAATAATATGGACCATAGTAGCTCATGATTCACGCAATCAAATGCGGAACTCAGGTCCACGAATGTAACAAAAAGGTTTCCCTTTTTTGCCTCCGTATATTTAGATAAAACTAAGGCCAAATTTAAACTCTGTTCTATAGTCCCTTTTCCTGGACTGAAACCATACTGTAAATGGGATAATACATTATTTTCCTCTGCCCAAAGTTGAATTCTATTTAAAATTGCCCTCGCTGCTACCTTCATTAAAGCGTCTAAAAGTGAAATTGGGCGGTAGCAGGTTGGGACATTTCTGTCTCCTTTTTTGAAAATAGGGACGACTATAGCTTCAGACCAGGATGGTGGGAGCCCATGTCGATTAAAATTATTTAAAACATTCGTTAACATGGGAGCCCAAAGGTCAATTTCTGCCTTGTAGACATCCATCGGGATGCCGTCGGGGCCTGGGGCTTTACCTGAAGGACTGTCTTTAATTGCTTTAGTAATCTCCATGCAATTGAAGGAAATCCCTATTGGGAATATAGTCGGTGAAATTGTGAGTGGTTGAATAATGACTCCGTCAATCAGGGGGTAACCATAATTAAGGTTTCCTGAGTTGTCATATAAGTTTTTAAAGTGATCTACCCAGATTTCCCCGTTTATAGCCATGTCTATGACATCGGTCTGATTTTGCTGTAAATAAGGAGCGTTAACCACTTTCCAGAAAGCTGTATTGTCCCTAAATTTGGATGCAGCAATTAAGGCCGACCAGGCCTCTTTCTTTAAAATCTGTTTCCTGGTTTTTATGGCCAGATAATACAGTTTTCTTGCTTTACTAATCTCAGCCGGTGATCTGATAATTTCATTCAAGGCCCTTTTTAGGTTTTGAAGAGCTTTAGTGCAATTTTTGTCAAACCAACCATGGCCTATTTTAGTGTTAGGTTGACGCTCTTTGGTTAATAATTTTTTCAGTTCAGATTGAATTTTTAAAAAGGGAGTCAAAAGCACTGATGACTCCTCTGTTTCTGTTAGACAGGCTAATATATCGGGTAGGCTAGTTCCCATTAGGGTACGTAGAAGAGCGGCAGGGTCAACCCTGTCCCATTTTATAGAATAGCCATTTTTTGTGGCTAAATTTATATTGAGATGGTAATTAGTTATATCTACAGGGGTCTCCTGAACCATTCTAATTTTAAGATTGAAAACAATTGGATAGTGATCACTGAAGAAAACATTAAGTGTTTCCCAGGAGATGACGAATCCTTCATTGGGTGGAGATAGAAGAGTAAAATCAATAGTCGAATTGCATCCCCGCCCGTAAAGGTTGGTTTAAAGGGGATATTTGGGGTGCAAAGTTCGTTAATAAAAGACAAGTTAAAATGAAAAAGCATGTAATTAAGAGTGTCGCCCAGTTTTGAGTGAGCAAAATGTGTAGGGTTGTCGTCCTTATGTTTACCAAGGCCGCAAATGCCTTTGAAAACATGTGGGCAAATGGTACAATTAAAGTCGCCCAACCAGATCAACACCGACTCACCCTTTCTCTGGGTCTTAATAGCATTGACACTCGTCATGAGATTATCGATCTGGCTTTCTAGATTGCTACTAGGGATATTATTATAAAAGTTTATGAGGGTTAGAGATATTTCCCGCCCCCAACTAACATTTAAAATCTGGTAATACTCAGTGAATGTATGCCTCAGTACCTTAATGCCCTGCGTTATTGAAACATAAATGCTCAGACCTCCTTTATTTCTCCCCTGAGAGGTTATTTGTGCGGGAGCATGGAAGGTCTGGTAACCCGGAATGTGGAGTTCATCTATAGCCCACGTTTCCTGGAGGCAGATAAGGCTATAACATGTAACTATGTCTAGCCACGGTTGGTGTGATATTTTATTAGAAAGGCCTGCGACGTTCCAAGAGATGATGTTATCAGCATCCCCTATTTCCCTCATAACAAGAGCATTTTTATTTTCAGATCTAATTTTTAAAGTTTGGGGGAGAGGGGAGCTGAGAGGTATGGAACGGTCACAAATGGAAGTAGTCGCAGGGTATAAATTATCACCACTGGCTTGTGGCTGATCAAAAGGGGCCACACAGTTTAGAATTCCCATATTACAAATATTAGCAATATCCGTTCCAGGATATGAGGTTGCAGCATGGGTATTAGAAGTCAAGATGGGAACTCCACATAAATCAGACCCCAGGCTAGATTCTATCTGTCAATCAGGATCTTCCAGATCTGTAAGTGCCTCAAAGCGGTTTGTGACTGCTAAAGGCCAGGTTGAATACTGTGGTAAGCTATAAATGTGCTGATGTTGGTGAGGATGAGGCCTGTCTGGAAAGGGTGAAAAGGAAGGAGATACCTTCCAGCGACTAGGGTTTCTGGGATGTTGGAACAAAGGGACAGTATTAATAGATCTTGAGTAATGGGGCGCTGCAACTGATCTTGTATATCTGGACGGCCTACGGATGGTACTGTTCCCTTGAAGAGTAAGGAGGGATTGGGGATAAAAATAGCTCAAAACCCGTGTTGATATTCCTTCTACTCCTCTTTCTAGGAACCAGTCCGCTATGTAAGTGACTACTTTCTGATCTTTGAAATTTATAGTCACAATGTCACCTTCTATATCTTTAGGCCTACACCCAAGCCAGGTCAGCCTTCGCACAAATAAAATCTCACCATTAAGATCTGAGGGCAAAGGTCTGTTCTTACTTAACCAGTATATTACTTTGTTTTTAAGTTCTGCAAACCCCTCCTTCTTTCCTGGACTTAATTTTGGCACACCCGTAAGTATAATAACATATGGAGCAGATTCGGGTGGTAAGTCAATATATTCGTCCATTTTGTCAGGAAACTGTCGTGGGTTTGGCTCCCCGGAAATTCTGGTGTTTTTTCCCTCTAGTGTTTTTTGCGGGGCTACTTTTTCCTTCTCAGCTGAGAAAGTAGGCACAGTTTCAGAGACAACAGAAATGGCTGGAGGCTGAGTGTTTGTGTCATTAGCCAATGCTGCATCTCTGCCAGGGGTCATAACTGAATATTTCCTCTGGTCAACAGTTGTTTGATAAATAACCAGATCCTTCAATAGAGAACCGTTTGAGGAGGTTACAGTCGTTAGAGTGTCTAATTGCTCAGCTAGCCGTTTTGTTCTCTCATAGAGAGGTAGAAGAAGTGACTTTACGAGTTGTTCAAGTCTCTGGAATAGACAATAATTGGGGTCACGGGCAGAAGGACGCATAGTATCTTTGCATTTTGAAGGGCCGGGGGATAGCCTCGGCACCTTGGAACAGCTACCTATTGTTCCTGCACCGCCCCTCTTTCTTTTCAAAGTTGCCACAAGTCTGGCTTGTTTAGGGGAAGTCTTTTTCCTAATAGGCCTTGATTTTATTTTAAGAGGCGTATTCGGTAGATCCCCTTCCATGGCGAGGAGTGGGGAAGTCGTCGCACCTGTGTTAATGGTGATTAAGTCCCGCTGAGAATCTGTTGTCAGCGGCAGGTCCTGCAGAAGTAGCGGTATGCCCGGGTCGCTGAATGGGGCAGAAGTATTTGCCAGTTTGTTTGTTGCAGGTAGGGGAGACGGAATCAACTGTATAGAACCCAGAGAGGAACGTTTGTCAGAAAGTAAGCCATGGGACAGACGACGTTCCGTGTCCGCTATTTCATTGTCCAACTTCGAGACAGCTTTGGCCAGAAAGTGGTGGAAGAGATTCACTTTCCTTGGGCCTCCCAAGAGTGTAGACTTGCCTTTGGATGGCTGTGTAGGCGGGGTTATAGGCATACTTAAAATATGGGCACAAGCAGTGGAGAGGTACAAAGATACGCGTACTGTAAACACTAAGACTACAAAGATCGAAATATAGTGTTTACCGCGAACTGTAAGGGAAGATATATGAAATATCTTACTTGTGACTGCCAAGAGTGGTAGCCCAGCCCAGCCTCTTCTGGCCCCGGACGGCCACAGACGGTCCCGCCCTTGTCCCGGGCTTCTCCCGGCGCTGCCCGCGCGCGGTCCCGCGACGCGGGTATCCCGGCGATCTTTTAAGCGCCTCCTTGGCGCCAAACCAGCGTCGGCGGGTCCTCAGCCGCTGGGAGTTGTGGGAAATGTAGTCGCGTCCCCGCTCCGTGGCCGCAGGTGGTGGTAGCGGCGGCGGGGGACGAGAAAGCAGGAGCAGTAGAGGGTCTCGCTGGCAAAGTAAGTTCCAGTCCCGCAGTCCGTGAACGCTACACTGAGCCCGCTCCGTCGATGTCCCGGCGATCTTTTAAGCGCCTCCTTGGCGCCAAACCAGCGTCGGCGGGTCCTCAGCCGCTGGGAGTTGTGGGAAATGTAGTCGCGTCCCCGCTCCGCGGCCGCAGGTGGTGGTAGCGGCGGCGGGGGACGAGAAAGCAGGAGCAGTAGAGGGTCTCACTGGCAAAGTAAGTTCCAGTCCCGCAGTCCGTGATAGGGGAGAAAAAGGGAACTAAACTAAAACTACAAGTCCCAGAATGCCCCGTGACATACGCCTAATAGGAAGAGTGCTTGTTACTTGAATGGACTCCTGAGGCAACCGTAGAATGTGCTAATGGTACCCCTATCCAAGATGTGTCAATACCTTGTATGCAGTGATCTGGTTGAACTGTTCATGTGTAGGTACCCGCTCACACAGAAGGAAGCAGTTCAACGGCTATCTGTTACTCCTGGCACCCGTAGGCAGTCATTGACCGGTTGCGGAGCCCCATCCAGGCTCTTCCTGGCGCTGAAGGGCACAAGGCTCTTACAGCCTTGGTCTGGGCTTTGCCCAAGCACGGTGCACATGCGTCCCACACCGGGTGGTGGCAAAAGCACTCTATAGCACTGGGATGATTGACAGTTCACTGGATGTGAAGCTGAAATGGGCCATCTCACACGCCCATGGATGTCTAAGGCTCATAGTCCCTCAAATTCCCAGACTGCACATCCTTTGCTGCTGTGTTGGCAAAAGCACTGGGATGATTGACAATTGGCTGCAGGTGCAGCTGGAACAGGCCTCTTCATACACCCGTGGATGTCTGGTGCTCATATTCCCTCAAATGCCCAGATTGTGTGTCCCACGCCACAGTGGTGGCAAAAGCGCTTTATATCACTGGGATGATTGACAATTGGCTGCAGGTGCATCCATTTGTGAAGGAACACAAACAGTTTGAAAGATACTTTGATAAATACTATTTTAGGTTACATTTACATCTTTGGATGGTAACTTTGTTAGCTGTTGTAATGGGCTCATTACTTATTTTAGGCTACCAATAGCATTGCCTTGATGTCTACTTGGCGTTTCCATTTGTGGCCAGCAAACTTCCCATTGCACCAATTGGCTGAACAATCACTGTACTAGTACTGGTTAGCAGTGGTAAAGTTAACTGAGTCCGAAAGCCAACAAAAACAAGATCAGCAGAAATGCGTAGAAAGGCAAAACGTTTGAGGGAAGACCACCCGAAGGCTGACTGGTTTAACAATTGCCATTACACTCAATCTAGTTCTCCTACTCACACAAAGACTGTTGTGCCTGCTACACGAGTTGATCCATATTGACACATCATTGATACAGCAGCTGGTAGATAAAATATTGGTAGCATGACTCTCAGTTTGACCTCAAAGATGGTCACCTGCTGATATGCTCTCTAAGATTGTTATTTCACTCTTGGTGGCCCACAATTGTCTGTCAGGTGATACCTCTAGCTGGGCCTTCAACACCCCCAGATAACTCTCCAATACCCATGTGTGGCCCCAGACACAACCATCAAGCCTTCAGAAGCCATTACTCAGGCCATAGAAATCTTCAGTCTACCCTGAGGCATACAGAGCCCATCCCCAAAATCTTCAATGATCCTCAGCATTACCTCAAAGACCTTAAGCTCAGACAGCAATCAGGCACACTTATTAAATAATTCAATATATGTGCACGCTCTTGGGCCACCTTCATATGCCTTCAGCTGGTCTTTAGATTCTTTCATATGTCCGACGGAGACCCTGAGTTTGCTTTAAGGCATTCCCAGCAGACCTTTGGAAACTCCCTGCCAGCTACTAGACACCCTCACACTTCTTTAAAAAACTCCCATACCGCTCTCCTTGAAACCCATGATGGACACTTCAAGACTCCCCCAGCATACTGCCCCATAAACGTATTTTATTGGCCCCCAGCCTGCCTTAAGGCACCTCCCCTGATACATAAACAACCCAGATGTGCTCCAAGAGACTCTTGGAGGCATGTTATCAAGAATGGTGTAAACATTATCGCCGCTTTAGCGGCAGTAAACTGCTGCTAAAGCGGCGATAATGGACTTGATAATATGCCCTTGAGAATTCCAATAGAAGCCCATGTTCTGGTGTGAACAGGCAGCACCACGGTCTGACAGGTGTCGACAATACACCCAGAAAAACGGCACTGGGTAGTCTAATTTTTTATTTGGTTAAGTGACACCATTTTCAAAATCATTGAGGGGCAGGGAAACTTATAAGACTGTACAAAACACCAGAAGAAATACATTGCAAAAGAAGCTGTAGTGCTTAGTTCAAACAGGTCTCAAGGGGCATGAGACATCTCCGAGATTGTTCACACTGCTGAGATGGAGAATCATCAAGTTTATGGAGCTCCAGCGCTTAATGTTAGCCGGTGGTTGCAAGTGGGGCCCACCGTCACTTATTTATGGGGACTGGTACTCATTTTTTCTCAAATAATTTGGATCTAGAGCAATAGAGAAATAAACACAAAAAGAGGAAGAAGCAGGAAGAAAAGGATGAAACAACTGTCAAAGGGAGACAGGAGGGATGAAAAAGAACCTGCAAGAGTGACATAAGGAATACCTGGTGCTGCATTAAAGAGACATGATGTACAATCTACAGGTGAAAGGATTCAAATCTGGCAGTGCAGACTCAAACCTTTATCATTCTAAAGGTAGCTAAGGAGTATTTGTGAGCTTAGAAATATCCACACCTAGTAATAAAAGTGCTAAGAAACAGGCAGTAGATCAACCATCTTTGTATTGTCACTTCAAATGTTCAGCTGCATTATCAGCTTTGACATTTACCTTGCTAGCAATCTTTCCTCCAGAACTGCAGCAGAACAATGAGCCATCATCTTTCTGTATTGTTTGATTGCAGTCCACTCTTCTCACCTACAGACTGTGACCAATAATTAACATGTAAATAAATGCATTTGAGTTTTTGTTCTATATCATTTTGATACACAGTCAGAGTCTGTCCATGCATTCTTCCTCTTAAATCAGACACTTTCAGAACAGAAAAGAAACAAAGGGTTTGATCTGCAAAGCCTTTTTGTGGGTGCATTGGGGCTGATTCATAGAATCAGGCTGTTTGAGATTGCAAAAAAAGGCCTTTTCTTATTTAAAGAACTAAGGGGCATATTAACAAAGAACAGGGAAAATTAACGCTATGGGTGCATAGCGTTAATTTTTTTAACGCTCGCTATCGCTGGATAATATCGCCTGGTTATCGCGTTATTAACAACGCTAACCGCCTAGGCGATAAAAAATCCGGCGATAGCTGCATTTTGGGAGGTTATCGCTGGTAATGAAGTGATAAAACTACAAGGATAGGGACATCCTTGTTGATAGCCCATGGTGGATTTAGCCATGTAATCCACCTCCCATTGGATTACATGGCTAAGTCTGAAAATTAGCAGACGTAAAAAAACAGCGTTAACCGTGGTTAGCGCTGCTTTTTTTGTCTCTAACAGGGTTAGCGTGAAGCTTGATAATAGGAGAAATGTCGCTTAGCGACATTTCTCCTATTATTTTGCTCTGGAACGCCCACTTTGCATCTCATTAGAGATGCAAAGGGAAGCGTAGTGAAAAAGGGTGCTAACATGCGATTTTGCATGTTAGCACCCTGTTGTTGATAGGGCGATATTTTTATCTCCGCTTCTTTGGCTTTTAAAGCCAAAAAAGCGGAGATAAAGCCCTTGTTAATATGCTCCTAAATTGCGATTCAGAAACACATTACCAAATTAAAATTTTGTTTTGTGAACAAACAGTAGTGAAGTATTTGGTAGGGTTGTGTTTAGGACATTCCTTTCAAATACTAAACATTTTGTTTTGTGAACAAATAGCAATGCAGTATTTGGAAGGGTTGTGTTTAGGGCATTCCTTTCAAATACTAAAAAGGATTGGTATATATTAATGTTTTGCAACTATATTCTGGAAGCAAAGAATTATCTTTTACCACCTCTTGAAAGGAGGGGGTAAGCCAATTGCAGGAAGGGGTCCCCAAAATACCTATTAGCCTTTGTGAATGTTAACAGAAATATTTTTAAGAGTAGTGAGTGAGTGGTCGCATGGACCTCTGATTTCACTTAAAAAATGAAACTTACACTTTTCTTTATTTTTTCCAAACACATCCTGTTTTCCATTAAGGAAAATTGTTCAATTTAAAAAAAAATGCTTTATTTAAAAGCAACCATAAATATAACAGCTTCTTTAATATTTATGAGGTGGGTAGAATCAGTAATTTCTAATTTGTGAACCGACCAATTCATAGGTAGGCTTTCAAATGACCACACTGGTTGCAAAAATATAGGTCACAAATTGCGACCAGTTCTTAGTAAATCTGTCCCAAAGTTTCTTATTGATGCCTAGATATGATATCCCGCTAAAACCATTGGCCGAAACCATAATTTCAACAGTCTTGCATCAGAATTCCAAAAAGATTTAATTCAGGCTTTTCACTCTTTGCGGGTCATGCAGGATTTTACCTGTGTGGAGCAGAGAGAAGGCTGTCACAGTCTATTTGTGAAATCTTACTGTTTTCAACCAGTGGCTAAAGCATCAGCATCAGATGTTGATCATTTTTTATTTTATAAATTCATTGTTTGCAGACATATGCAAGCAATTAATTTTACAGCCAGCACAAACCCGTCAAACACTCTCCCACGTTATAAACTGCTGGGAGTGGTATGTATGGTTAAATCTCTGACTCAGTCTGCCCATACCTCCGGGTTGACTCATGCAGGCATATGTATAGCCAGGAAGTGTTGTATACATTAGAGCTCACTGTTAAACTATGAAAAGCCCAACAGTTCATATGTTTAACCACCTGTCCCTCAAACTATTCTTGGATGTCTTTTGTTTCCCATTTCATTTCAACTCACTGTTCATCCCATGTGTAAATATACAGCTAGCTAGTTGAACTATCTTTTATATCACTAGAAAACCCTGCTTTAGAGTGGCAGCACTTGAGCATTAAATCTTAAATAAATGATCAAGGTGGATATCTGCTACCTACTTGCTGGATCTGGCTCTCTCTGCAGAGTGACCCCCACGCTTTTTGCCTTTAGCTTCCAGTTTATTTGCTGAATTTGTTTTTATTGCTCTTAGGATTCTGTGCACTTTACCATTTCTAACCAGTGTTGAAGTGCATGTGCTCACTCCCCTAAATATGACAACATTGGCTTACACCTAATTGGCACATTTCATTTACTTATAAGTCCCTTGAGTAGTGTACCATACACCTAGTACATGTAAGTTAAATGCTACTTGTGGGCCCTGCAGCACTTATAGTGCCATCCAGTTAAGTAGCCCCTGAAAACATGTGGCAGGCTTGGCATTGCAGCCTTAATTCAATTTTAAACTGCCATATCGACTTGGCAATATAACCCCCTGGCCCAGCCTAAACTTCCTCTTATATTACATATAAGTAACCCCTAAGGTAGGCCCTAGGTAGCCCATAGGGCAGGATGCATTAAAATGTTGGGCGTGTACTTTTAAGTTTTACCTGTCCTTTGAATTGAATTGAGTGAAATTCAAAAAGCACAGCAAATGCCCGAAGGCGTCACGGTGCTACAATCTAAGGCCTGACGAAGAGGAAATGAAGACGGAAAGGAAGACCTTATAACATGAAAAACTAGGTCTTTAAAGCTTTCCTGAAAAGGGATTGAAACATAATGCCAGTCATGTAATTAGGCAATGAGTTCCAGAGTCTTGACGGCATGACTGAGAAGGCTCTGCCTCACCATCTCTTCTTCTGGACTTGAGGCACTGTCAACAGATTCAGGTGAACTGATAGGCCTGGTATTGAAAATCCCTAAATTTCATTTTCATTACTGTGAGGCCTACCTGCCTCATAGGATAACATTGGGTTGTCATATTACATTTAATAAGTGCTAACTTGTGATTGGGGACAGATAAGAATTTCATGTTTGGTATCCATGAAATTGTAATTAAACATCCTCTTTAATGGCACCGTTGGATTTTAAATTGCAAGTTTGATAATGACCCTTTTAGAAAATGAATAACAGAGCCAACCACACTCGTGTTCTATTTGAAAAATATGAAAGTTTGTGTTGTGAGTAAAGTAACTGTGTGTGCTGTTGAGTACTTACGGTCCAGCCTATAGACCTGTAAGGGAGTAAGGGAAGTGGAAAAAGTCCACTTCCCTTACTCAACGCAAATTTAAGTCCCTAAGGTTTCAGACAATCTTATATGAAAGTAAGGCATATAAACAATCTTTTGTCTTTATATTATTTTCTTCAACACAATTTATTCTATGAGTTAGAAAGATTATAAGTAAATGTTTGTGTCATTCAAACAGTAATTGAACAGAAAACATATTACATCATATGCTGTATCTGCTTCGTCACGAACATTTGTTCAGAAGTCATAGACAAATCACAAATAAAAAATCAAAGATTGAAAGTAGAAAAGTAGAAAAATGCCCAATGCATTTCGGGACAGTTCCCTTCTTCAGGGGCTTGTGGTTAAACTGCACAATATGTTCTGCTCTTCAGGCTTATATTCCCAACCAATTGCTGGAACAGTAAAATAGAAATCACAGTAAGTAGACTATACAGACTATGTTGCTTCCATATATACAATGCGTGTGCATATTAACGCATCAACCTCATGTGTTTGTACTTGCTGCCATTTTGTGTAGTGAAGAAGGAGAACGAATGATAGAGTGCCCGTAAAGAGTTAGAGTGAAGGAATTCAGGTGAAGCATCAGTGCAACAATCACCCTTGTGCAATTACTCAGTACCGAAGGCGCGAGTGAATAATAAAGTGAACATCAGACCCCAAGTTTAAAAAAGCGTATACGAGTATATTGATGCCAAATGCAACTAGTGCTGAAATCCAAAGGTGGCAGGTGAAGCCTGTGATATTACTTAGATTACTGGAGAAAGAAACGCATTCCTTCTCTCATTGACAACCGAGAAAGGATGATTCCCGAATAAAATAGTGGATGTCATTCTGATAAATGAGCATTCGTATCATCATCAACTAGCTCCTCTATTAGTTGACTAAATCTGTGAATGCAAGAGAGTGTTTTATCAGTTGCGTGAGAATCAAATAAATGTATATTAGTGCTGAAAGCCATCACCGGATGATATTCGCTTACAGAGATAACTCAGACCGTTAGATTCCCGAACCGGAAAAAAATTGAAAAAATTAGATCAGGGGTATTCTTTAATTGAAAACAGTATGTTTGGTTATAAGACCTATCCAAATAAAGAATATCAGAAAAAATGTGACATTCTGCTGCTTATTTAGGTATCCAGTGCACTTACCGAGAAATTGACGAGCAACCGATACAACGCAGTATCAGCGAACTGGTCCGCTGCGTGTTTGAGTTTCAGAGTGAAGAAGGGAACTGTCCCGAAAGGCATTGGGCATTTGTCTACTTTCAATCTTTGATTTTTTATTTGTGATTTGTCTATAACTTCTGAACAAATGTTCGTGATGAAGCAGATACAGCATATGATGTAATATGTTTTCTGTTCAATTAATGTTTGAATGACACAAACATTACTTATCATTTTTCTAACTCATAGAATAAATTCTGTTGAAGAAAATGATATAAAGACAAAAGATTGTTTATATGCCTTACACTCATATAAGATTGTCTGAAACCTTAGGGACTTAACATTTTTTGCGTTGAGTAAGGGAAGTGGACTTTTTCCACCCCTTTTAGAAAATGGGCATTTTCCTGGCCTCTGCTATTTGGTGCCAGCAACCTCCCCTGGGTCACATGACTGTGTGTAGATGGCAGTTAGAAATTTGTGAATGCCTCCCAGACAGTCATAAAACATTGAAATTTGGTGTGCCTGAGTGGGCCATCTGCTGGCAGGATGGTGGGATGGAGCTGGGCACAGCCTCACTTTCAACAGAATAGGATGTTCTCTGCCTTCCCACAACGGGCTTGTCACTAATGCATTGTCTTAGCAGTCAGCTTGGAGCCAAGGTGAAGGAGTCAGGAAATTCCAACCACTTCCAAGAGAAGCCTCTAAAAATATCCATCACAACAGAGTAGACACCAGGTATGAAAATAGGACCCTCAGACCCACTCTACAGTTCACTCTCTGGACCTGCAGAAAGACTCTCACTGGAGTGCCTGTTGCTGTGTCCTATGCTGTGTCCTACTGTGTACTCCTCAAAATGGCTTGATTGCATCTAGAAAGACCACTTTGCTGCTTGGAACCTGCCTTGAACCCTCAGAGGCCTACCCTGCTCTCTGAGATCTGCTTCTTCACCTGAACCTAGGACCTCTAGAGTGACTCCAAAGGCTAGTTTGCTGGCTAAAGACATAACAGGCTCCCACCATCTTGAACCCATACTTGGACCCAGCTTGAGTGAGCCCTAATCCCCCAAGTGGTGCCAATCCAGTCTTGGGCCCTTGGTGGTGGTGATAATGGTGACCAGATAGCCAAAATCCAAAACTTGGGACTTTCAATATTTTGGGCTAAAACTGTAATGGGAAATGAGGGAAGACTGGGACGAGCCTGCTTGTTGATCTGCCAAAGGTGCATCACCAGTCGGCCTGACTTCATGGCAGCTCCCACTACGTTCTTCTCCGTAGCAGCATATCCTGTTCAGCATTCCTTTTCCTAAGGGATAACCAGTTTCTGGAACTCTCATTGTCAACAGCCTCATGTTTCGTTCAGCTGGAGATTTTTGACTTAGCAAAAAGTGACTACGTCCGAATGTAGAAATCTTCACTACAACGCCTCCCACTGGCTCCCTGACAACAATGCTCCCTTCTTGGATACTGCCTGCAGCCTTGCCCAGCTGATCCTTACCTTCTAGGAGCATTTCCTTTAAAATGTCTTTTAAGTGTAAAGGTAAGCATTGACCGGGTCAATCTACCTCTTGACTGGACATGTTTTTCAACTATAACCCAGTCTATCGCCACTAGATGCTTGAGGTTGGCACTTTAATTGTTTAGACGCTAGTTTTTACTAAAAATGTTACCAAATTCATAATTATGGTTCTACTGATTTGACATTTTTCGTTTTAGTGTCACATAATTTATTAAAATGTACTCTCATTTTCTAAATTGGTGTAGGATTTTTGTTGTGTTGTGTTGTCACTTCATTGGTGTTTGTGTGCTGGCTAAATACTTTACACTGTTGAGCTTGACTACTGTTAGTGCCAAGCTACCCGGAGTGAAGCGGTGGTTAATTTAGTGACTTTTTGTGCTTCACCCGGCCAGGGATTGCGGCTGCTGCTTTGCCAGGGCTCATACCACAGTCAACTAACAACAACATTTCTCACACCCTTTTAATCCGTACCAATTAATATTTCAGGCTTGTTCGATGTGCACAATAGGTTTTCAATGAAAATCCCAAACTTCTCACAGAAGGAAAGTTAGGGTGGAGAATAGAAGGTCTAGACGAGAGAGAGAATGTGTACATCCCAGCCATGGAGGTCTGATGAATGGTTAAGATGCGTTCCTACAAATCGGAAGGGAATCACACTCCAGGCCATGTACAGCTTTACCAAAAAAAAGGCAATGATGAGCCAGAGGTTGACCAAGATACAACCCTCAAACAGGAGAGAAGCGGAAGAAAGCTCTGGGGTATAAAAGAGAGCAGGGAACACAAACACGAAATCCAGCAACCTAACATAAGGGAACTGAAGGAGAATCAAAACACACATCAGGCTTTAAAGCTGGGTGCAAATTAGTATGACAAGTGGGTATTTTACAACACATGAAAGTTGTTAGGTACTTAGGGGCAGATTTACAAGCCCCTTGCGTGAATTTTGCGCTGCAGTTGCGTCACTTTTTTGACGCAACAGCGGCGCAAACAATGCGGCCTATCTACAATGTGTTGCATCTAGGGAGATGCGTCACATTCTAAAGCCCTGCGTCTCATTATACCTGCGTCAGGTATAATGGGGCAGATTTATGTTTCCTGGCGCATCCCTGCAAATCAGCAAGGATGCGCCAGGAAAGATGCATCACGCAAGTTTACCCTTGTGCCACACATGATGCGCCGCATTTACAATGCGGCGCATCATGGCGCAGGAATAAACAGATGCGTGACGCATCCAATGGCGTAAGGTTGGCGCAGTGCTGAAGTTGCGTCGCAAGCGCGACGCAACTCCAGCACTGTGCCAACCTACCCTATCCCTAACATGGTGCGTCAAGCCTTACGCCTGCTTCAAGCAGGCGCAGGGTTTTGGCGCATCAGCGTTGGGAAAGTGACTCAGTCAAATCTTATAGATTTGACTGAGTCACTTTTCAGGGGCGTTCCTGCGACGGAACGCCCCCCACTCTGTTGACACGCCCACGTGAAACCTGACGCAGGTTTTACGTGGCGCAGGGCTTTACATCATGACGCATCTCCATAGATGCGTCACGATGTAAATATGGCTCAACGTGGCGCAGGGTTTACACCGCCGCTGCGTCACTAAAGTGACGCAACGGCAGCGTAAAAGTGGCGCATCTCCGATATAGATCTGCCCCAATGTATGCAGGGTGGGCGTTCCCACGCAGGAAGGTCTCGTAAAAGTGACTCAGTGAAATCTACAAGATTTCACTGCGTCACTTTTAGGACGCCACTGCGTCAAAACCTTACACCTGGTTGAAGCAGGCGTAAGGAGTGACGCACTGTAGTGGGGATAGGCCACAAAATGCTTTGCTGGAGTTGTGTCGTGCTTGCGACACAACTCCAGCAATGCGTGACTTTTCCACCAACAGATGCGTCAGAATTTCTGACGCATCTGTCAATCCTTGCGCCATAGTGCGCCGTATTGTAAATACGGCGCATCTATGCTGGCGCAAGTGTTTCTAAGGGTGGCGCAGGGAAAGTGACGCATCTGTACAGATACGTCACTTTCTTGTAAATCTGCCCCTTAGTTTTTTTGCCTAACTTTGCCTAAATAGCCCCAGGAACGTTCCTGTGCTTACTCTTTGCTGACAAGTGTCAACCCTTGCCTCAGTCTTCTCAAGCCTGTTCACCAGCACTTTGGCTGCCTTGCTGCTGGTCTTGTTTTACAACCACCATGCTTTACTGACAATGATATTCTTTCCTGTGCCTTCAAATTTATGGATGTGACATAGCTGAGATCAAATGCTTACATAAGGTTCTATTACATTTCAGTTTCTTAACATTTATTTTCTGCCCAACTTCCTTAAATCTAATAAGGATCACTATGGAATTTTACTGAAGCCAGAGTATATTTAGATCATTGAGTGAAAAACTACAAAATGTGCACAGGATTACAGGTTCTGGACACTCCTCACATTTTGGACTGATTTTCAGAACTGTTGTTAGGCATGCAACTGTAGTTACACGAGACAAGGGTGCTCATATACAATACAACAGGGATTCTCAAACCATATTTCCAAATCATCTTTATATGATGCAATAAGAAGAGTGTGTGACAAATGTGCTGTGTTTGTTATAGTTAAAGTTACAATCAATGATGGAAAAATTAACAATGGGAATATAAGTGTGACTCTGCTAACTTGTATATGAAAAATTGAAATAGCTAAAGTGTTTAAACGGAGGGTCCCATGACAGACAATGTAAATGAAGGGGGAGGACCCCCAAAGGATACGATTCCATTGCAGGTATTGAAAATCCACACCTTTATACTAACATGAAATTGTACACCTGTGGCTCTGATGTAACGCTTATTCACAAAAGGGGTAGATTTACTAAGATTTTGCACCGATTTTGTGACACAAAAGTGATGCAAAACGTCACAAATTCTTTCTTTCCCATTAACCTCCAGCGCTAAACTTGTTTAGCGCTGGAAATAACATAAAAGTAATGCGAAGCAGCGCATTACGCTGCCTTGCATTACTTTGCGCCATGGGGGCGTACCAAGGGTGGTGTATGGGCGTTCCCATGCAACCACCCAAGGTTTCTCATGCTAAACCCAATTTACTAAAAACAGTATATTGAGTTTAGCGTGAGAAAACTGCTCCCTTTTCAACTAGGCGCAAGGAAGGAAGGAAGAATTGCTTTCATTTCTCCTTCCTTTTCTGACTTTGCATGCATGCTCCACTGTGCAGCATGTATGCAAAGTGGGGAAAGTTTTGCATCGTGCCTAGCAAAGTATTTTTTCCTGTACAAAACCTATACTCACCCATGCCCACACCCTAGCACTGCGGCGCTAAGGTGTGTGTATGGCGCACGCCAGCTGAAATCAGCGCCGGCGCAAGGGAAAGGTAGAAAAATATGGCGCTCTCCTGCTCCCTCCCTGTCACGCAACGCAGCGCAGCCTTGCAGGGGCTGCACTGCATTGCGTTGCGTGGAGATTTTGTAAATCTCCCCCTCGGTCCATTCATTTGGCTCTAACCAATGACTTGTAAACTGTTGCTATCGAAGGAAGGTGCAAGGCATGGTAAGTGAAGCCTGGAGCCTTATTTGACAAATTCTTCAGCTAAATTTGGTTATCGAATGGTACCTTTAGATTATTCACTGAATTAAATGTGTTTCAGTTTTTGGTTTACATCGTTTTGTGACATGGTCAGAGGGACTGATATGGAGTTTCGGAGACGGGAGTTGCTCCGTCAGGGCGGCACATTCAGATACTGTCACCCTGAGGGAGCACCCGCCTGCAAAATTTGAGCTGTCCACCATCCCAGCGGACATGTCTTGCATTGGCAGGAACCAACTCCTCAGCGGTTCCTATAAATCCATTGAAAGTTTGACGGGAGGCAAACTTTCTATGTTTTTTAATTGTCTAAAACAAAATCCCAAAGCAAGATTCTGTTTTTGATAATACATTTGTTTTTTTACTTTTTTCACCATTGCATGGCAATTTTTCACCACGGCATGGGGGTCATTTTGGAATTTTTTACTGACTTTGAACCCCAACTTTTACATTGTGGTGATGGACAGCGAAACCTTATGATTCATTTGCCCACTCTAAATAGGGTGGGAAGACAATTGGAAAACTGCCAATGGTCTTTACTAAGCCGGACCATTATCGGTGTATGTCTGCGGTGGAGACGGAGTAGTCTCTGCCATCGACATGTTGAAGGTCCGTCAGACTCTAAATAAGGTGGGCTGACCTTGATTTTGGTGGAGAAGATACGTCATTGTCTTTGTGATGGGGTACCATCTCAACCAAACTCTAAATTTGCACAGAGCCTGTCAATGCATTTTTCCTCTCAAAACAAAACTTTTCAGAACCACAACAGAAACAAAGTAGGAGATGTACTAATTTATTCCACCATGCAGCACTTCAACAAAAGTTGCTACAGTGTGTGCGTTATGAGAACAGAGCAGGGCAAAGCCATATCTTGCCATCTCTACTAAGCTATGGTGCTGCTGCTCTCTTCCCCAGTGCTGCAACTCTTCCGGGATACCTTATGCCACACTTAGGGGCACATCTACAAGGCGGTGATATAAAATTATCGTCGCTTTTGCGGCCGTTTTCGTCCGAAAAGCGGTGATAATTTTATCGCTATATTAGCAGGGTCACGCTATCGCGTGAAACCTTGTCTTAGCGCCTGAATTCCTAACGCCCATCTTTGCATCTCCAATGAGATGCAAAGTAGGCGTTCCTCCCCAGGATAACGGGAGAAATGTCGCTAAGCGACATTTCTCCTATTATCAAGCCTCACGCAAAGCAGCATAGCGACAAGAAAAGTAGCGATAACCTCGCTACTTTCCTTACGCCTGCTTTGAAACTGACTTAGCCATGATATCCTATGTAAGGTGGATATCATGGCTAAGTATGTGAGGCCCTATCAACAAGCTATCGCCAAACTTTGTGGGATTATCGCTGGGTTTTCAGCGATAATCTCACGTTTTGCAGTTAGCGCTAGGATTTTTATCCCTTTTGAGATAAGCGTTGCTAAAAGCACGCTATCTCAGCGATAAAAATGCACGCTTGCCGGCGATAATTATCCTAGCGCTAAGTGCGCTTAGCGATAATTATCGCCGGTTGTTGCTGATATGCCCCTAATATCTTTGCACCATAGTCTTGCATAGGTTTTTTGAGAAAAGAGTAACCTTCCAGTACAAAATACTATGCTAAGATACGATTTAAAACTTGTCATACATTTTATGTGTGCTCTACGGTGCAAAGTGCTATTTGTATTATGCCTAGGGCTAAGTGGTGCTGAAAAGTAAATATTTTTTTAGCACTGTGCGCCGGTTGAGCCACTTTTTGTTATTTTGCTTCCACACACAATGTTTGTTGATAACTCTGCCCCCAAGTTTCCTCTTATTGCCTACACGTGAGATTTAGCTAAGCCCATGGACACAATACATTGTTTCAGCACTCCAGTTCTGCATTAGAATTCCAAAAAGGTTCCACCAAGACTTTGCACTCTTTCTGGGACAACCCGAAGTTTACTTGCGTGAGACAGAGAGAAGGCTGTCATAATATATTAGTGCAATCTCACATTTTCTCACCCGGCGGCTACACTCTCGCTATCAGATGCGGCTCATGTTTTATATTAGGAATGCATTACAGGCAGACATGTGCATTCAATTTATTTTAAAGCCAGAAAGAACCTGTCAAACTCACTCACGTTATAAATTGGTGCAGTGATGTATATAGTTAAATCTCTGCCCATTCCTTCAGATTGACTCATGTAGCAGTATGTATAACCAGGCAGCGGTTGTATACATTAGCGCTTAATAATAAACTATGACAAAGCCCAACAGTACGCATGTTTAACCACTTGTCTTCCAAACTATTCTTGAATGACCTTTGTCTCTTAGTCATTTTATTTCTTCGTATATCTCACTTCCAAGTATGGCGCTGACTAGGGGGCATATTATCAACGAGGCGATAAAAAATTATCGCCGCTTTTGCGTCCGTTTTCGGGTGAAAAGCGGCGATAATTTTATCACCTAATCAGCAAGGGCACGCTATCGCGACATTTCTCCTATCATCAAGCCCCACGCTATGAAGCATAGCGGCAAGAAAAGTAGCGATAACCCCTGTTGTCGCTACTTTCCTTACGCCTGCTTCAAGACTGACTTAGCCATGATATCCTATGGAAGGTCGATATCATGGCTAAGTTTGCCTGCCCTATCATCAAGCTAACGCCAAACTTTGTGAGATTATCGCTGGATTTCCAGCGATAATCTCACGTTTGGCAGTTAGCACTAGGATTTTGATCGCTTTGGAGATAAGCGTTGCTGATAGCACGCTATCTCAGTGATAAAAATCCACGTTAGCCTGCGATAATTATCCTAGCGCTACGTGCGCTCAGCGATAATTATCGCCGGTCCTTGATGATATGCCCCTAGATGATCTCTCTGTTATATTACTAGATGAACCTGCTTTACAATGTCAGCACCTGGACAGACATTAAATCATAAATTAATGATCAGGGTGGATCTCAGTTACCCATTATATTTACTAACCATTAATGTTCTATATGGATATCAGTGTCCTGGCATTTATTCTCTTTCCCAACTTTCCCAAATGTAAGGATTACTTGCTTTGAACATCCGCATTGACAGGCATGCAGCAGCACCTACTAACACGGCTATGCTGGAAATGCACTTGTGCAATGAAGCAAGGATTCCCAAAACAAAATTGCAATCCATCTGGACATGACGAAGTAAGAAATATGTGAGAACCAAGTGGCGTATTTATGAGCGGAGTTGCGTCACTCTTACATCACGCAATGTGGTTAGTGTATGAGCGATGCAAGTCCAAAATGCGATTTATGAAGCCAGGCAAGGCCACCTCATGTGGCCCTAAGTGAATGAATGAATGAATGAATTTAGACTTGTAAAAGCGCGAACTTAGCCCTAGGGCGTCAAGGCGCTGGATGCAAAACATCAGAAGACGGTGAGAAAAGGATCATGCTCATACTGAAGAATCCCGAAAAAGCCAGGTCTTTAAGGCCTTGCGAAATAATGGTAGCTAGCCCTACCTGGTGGCTTAATAAATCTGGAGTAATGCAATGCAGGCATTCCATGGGCATTGGGTGGGTGTTCACATGCAACGTCCATGGTTTTTGACGCATTCCCAGATTTACAAAAAGTGATAGTCCTGGGAATGCGCCAAAAAGATACTCCGTCTCAGGGGTGGTGTAATTATTTCTCCTTGTTACTTCCTCTTTCTCTGTGTGCTGCATTCTTCAACATACATCGGAAGAGGAATATGCCTCTCATGGTTGTTTTTGCCAACTAAGATTAATGAAATGCTTTGATTCACTTAAACAGAAATGTTACCTTCTTGTCTCTGGCACTGAACTAAGTGATCATGCTTATCCTCAGCAGTACAACACAAGGCCTGTTACAGACACTGGTTCTTACTGAGGGAGATGGAGCACTAGTGATCATCCACCAGATCGGCATCTATTCCATTAACACAATAGACTACCAGACATAATGGGTAAATGTGCAGCAGAAGTGAATGCATCAGTCCAGGACACTTGCTTTCAGATATCAGTAGTGCTCTACAAATACATATCATCATCATCATCATGAGCCTAGAAGTGTCATACTCTGGCGACTGTGTTTGTGTTACTTCAGTAACAGACAGCTGCTTTCATGGAATAGTCACATGGACTCAGAATCTTCTTCTTTCAGCTGGGAAGGTTATTTGATGTCTGCATATCTTTGGGTTGAATCCCTGAAGGATTTCCTCATGGATAGCATGACCTCAATCAGGTTTCAGGACTTGGTGGTTGCATCAAAGATTGGGTGACAGTGTTTGTGCTGCTTTGATCCTGGGACTTAACAAGGCCAGTCCAGTCTTCTCCCGTAGATGGTCAGCTCAATCCCTGTGTAGAGTCTAGGGCAGTGAAGGGAACCTTAGTTCTACTAGGAAAGGGGTTAGGAAAAACAGAGAGAGAAAGAGATGGATAGATAGATAGGGGCATATCAACAACAACCGGAGATAATTATCTCTAAGCGCACTTAGCGCTAGGATAATTATCGCCGGCTAGCGTGAATTTTTATCGCTGAGATAGAGTGCTATTAGCAACGCTTATCTCAATAGCGATAAAAATCCTCACGCTAACAGGATAACGTGAGATTATCGCTGGAAGCCCAGCGATAATCTCACGTTACCTTGTTGATAGGGACAGGCAAACTTAGCCATGATATCCTCCTTCCATAGGATATCATGGCTAAGTCAGAAAAATACCAGATGTAAAAAAGCAGCGTTAACCGCGGTTAGCGCTGCTTTTTTTGTCTCTAACAGGGTTAGCGACATTCTTGATAATAGGAGAAATGTCGCTTAGCGACATTTCTCCTATTATTTTACTCTAGAACGCCCCCTTTGCATCTCATTAGAGATGCAAGGGGAAGCGTAGAGTAAAAGGGTGCTAACATGCAAATTTGCATGTTAGCACCCTGTTGTTGATAGGGCGCTAGTTTTATCTCTCCTTTTTTGACTTTTAAAGCCAAAAAAGCAGAGATAAAGCCCTTGTTGATATGCCCCATAGATAGATAGATAGATAGATAGATAGATAGATAGATAGATAGATAGATAGATAGATAGAGAGATAGATAGACAACTTGCAGAAAGAGAAAACACTCCAGCAGTTTGGTTGGTGGAAGAGCTGGCCTGGGCTCTAAGGACCACAGTATGGCACAGCACCCCAGGAGGGAAGCACAATGTGTCTCTCAATAGAGGAAGAGGAGTCAGTAAGTATGAGGCCACCAACAGTGAATCACTCCGAAGAATCATTCATAACAAATATGACCTTACATGATACTGTGAGGCGTTAAACTGTGACTAGCCCTGAAGCAAACCAGTAAACTTGCCCAAGAACAGAATAGTGAATAGCATTTAGCAACACCAGAGAAGTTGAAATGTACCTGTAGCAAAGGAAGTTCACAGGAGATACAAGATGTCAGTAGTAACATAGGATGGACTGAAGGGAAACTGAGGAGAGAAAACACAACCAAAGTGCAACAATGAAGCCAGGTGTGAACTAATACAGACGCTAAAGAGTCATAACTGCTGTTTCCAGACACTGGCTTTCAGCCGCGGCCGCTGCAGGTAAGAGCGGTGGTGCCGGGTGAAGGGGGAGGGATTTCAAGTGATGACCATGCGGGAAAATTACCAAGATTATTCCATTATGCCACATTGCCCTATTTCAGCTAGACATTTTAACACAAGCGTACAGTTAGGGTGATTTTTTAATGTGAAAGGCGTTTCAGGCATTTCCTTTTTTCCTGAGTAGACAATTCGGTTAATTTTTTAGAGCAGAAATAAAAATCCGAACGCCAGTGACAGTGTTTTTAATGCATGTGCATTGCCATTGTGCTTCAGGCTCCAATTGCCTCATTAGGCTACTGATCTTTGTTTGATTCCTGTCACAGTCCTAATTACACAATATTTTAGGGATTGTTGGTTATTCAAGTGTGAGATCCAAAAGTTATGCTGCACGCCCCCCTTGTTTAAAATGTATGGTAGCATGTCACAGTTGCAGTATGTGTTGCCTAGCCTCTGTTACAGAGAAGCATAGCGCAGGTAGTACACAGGGTCGGAATGGGCCAGAAAATAGGCCGGGGCACCAAATTGAAAGTGGCCCCAGTAGTGAATCAGAAAGCTAAAACAGTGTCCAACATTTTGAAATCAGGGCAGTTTTAAAACAAGCTAAAGAGAAGTGGTGTAGGTGTCTTGCGAGGTTTGGGAGACTACATACATTTGTGCTTGCTGCACGCACTGTTTGTGGTAATAGCAGTGAAATCAACAGTAAAACCCGTCACACCCAGTGCCTAATTTGCAAAAAATTAAGTACCAGGGATTTTCTTGGAAGGCTACTGCAGCTTGCACCACCCATACCCTGCCAGAGCTGCCATTGACAGTACCAACATAACACCTAAGCATCGGCATCCTACAAAGTTTGACAATTCAGACTATTTCTAGCCACACAATGCTATAATAATGCCATGGAAGGCAGGTATTATTCGTTTTCTGTGTATATAGACCCAATAAACACAGTTGATGTGCTCAACTCAAAATTAAAAAAGACACGGCCACCATGTGGCTACAAGCTACAAAACATCCAGAACGCTGCCTCAAGACTGGTCCTCAACCTGCCAAGATACTGCCACATCTCCCAGCACCTGCACACACTCCACTGGCTCCCCATCGAGACTAGAATCACCTTCAAGATCTCACCCATGCACACAAATCCCTCCACAACACCGGACCAGCACACCTGAACAGCCGACTGAATTTCCACGCACCACAAAGAACCCACTGATCAGCCCGGCTCTCCTACGCCGTGGTTCACCGTGCCAGAAAGACCAGATTGGGAGGCGGCTCCTTCTCCTTCCTCAAGGCCAGAGCCTGGAACGCCCTACCGCTCCACCTCAGACAGGCAACATCACTCCCCATCATCACGAAAAACCTCAATACTTGGCTCTTTGACAGACCCTCACCTTGATGTACTGGAACCTGCACCCTCCCCCTCCTCCCTAGTGCCTTGAGACCCTTACGGGTGAGTAGTCGAGCTCAACAAACATGTAATTGGTTGATTGATGTGGTGTACTGTCACTAGAACGTGCGCTGACAATTAAGTGCTGGAGCTGGGCACCGCAAACCACCGGCACAAATTAGGCACTGGTCCCACCATACCATAAACCAGCCCCAGAAACCACCAAAATACAACCCATACCCTGATCTGTCAGACCATCCCTTCGGGCACTACCAAATTACTTTATAGATCAGTACGATCTGACTGGTATATTGTGATGAGATGACTCAGAAGTTTATAAAAAAGGACTCTTAATATATGAAAATATGCAACCCCAGATTTTGAAAGTGCTGGACTCTGATGCTAACCGATTGTGTCACCAATCTCAGCTATGACGTTTTGAGAAAAAGGAAGATAACCAGCACATTTTAATATTTTTCCCTCGTGTATTTCAAGTATTGAATCAAGTGTTTAAAACCTGTGGTAACAGTGAAGCACAATTTAAAATTAATTGTTTGCAATGAAAACTGACTCGCGCTGACTGAGGCGCTCAAGCACTACTTAAATCTCCCTCGGATTTACTAAATTGCACAGTGGCTAAAACATGCATGCACTCACAGGCTCGAGCACAGAGTGGCTCAGTCAGCCACAAGGGCACTCACAAGGTCAATCACAAACTCTATAGCATATCTTTCATGATCCTAAACACCTGAGGCATAAACAAACTTGATTGACAAATATTACTGAGCTAAACACTTCCCAAGACTCTAACAGTGTATACTTTGAAACTTTCGGGATTTTCAATACAATAAGGTATTATTTTAAAAGCACAATTTTAAAGGATGTTCTGTTATGTGCTAGGAATACAAAATAAGCTTTACACCGTGGGCTTGTTCTTTCCTGACAAGTGACATTTGAACAGTAGCATCCATGAAGTGTCAGGAAAATGTACGTCAAGAGCAGAACATGTCATGGAGTTGAAGCAGAGGAGCTGAACAGCTTGATGTAGCTAAGAGGCAAAATGTACCTGTGATCCTATTTCTGTGTTGATATTTTCCTAGCTCCCTTGATCTGAACCTGAAAGAATCTATCAAAAACTGCCGACCATAAACATAAGAAAAACTCTTCTACTACTCTGTATTTAGGAGAGGTAAAATGTGATTATCCTCACCCCAACTTTGTAACAGAGAACTATAGAAGCAATTTGATTAATACTTTTGGACATTCACTTTAGGATGTATTCAGAAATTAATAACAGGGCGGTTCAGAGATGAAAAAGAATTAATTGTGCCTGTGCGTCAAAACAAATTAATCGGTCAAAATATGTATGGATTGGGCTCTCAATAGGGGCTTTGAGCTTGAGTCTGGTTGTGGACGACCCTGGCAATAGGACATTGATTACTGATCCTAAGAATTGCCCAATGTCTAGCTGCGGGAGTAGCGCGGGGATGAACAGGGTCGGATACACCCATGATGAGAGTGGTGTACCAATTGATACTTACTTTGTTATTGATTCTTAACTCCTATATTGGGAATGATGTACCAATTGATACTTACTTTTTATTGATTCACTTGTCCACAAGTACTGCTTGATTGCTGCTGGGTTTTGTTGCTTGGTAAAACTTAATAAAAGGTGTTATGAAAAAATAATTTTATAAGACTAACTGAGCAGAATAGTATAATACACCTTTAAGTGGTGCTAGATGTAAACAACGTTTACCCTGCATGCAAGACAACGCATGCCATTACAAAGTGTTGTTACATCACATACCTTTACAACGCAAGTCGGAAGAACGACTTGCGTTAGGGGGCAGAAGGTGTTGGATTTGAAATCCAACACCTTCCCTACTGTTGCACAGACTGGAGTTGGAATAGTAGATTATATTATTCCAACATCCAGCGCTGCCTACAGCAAGTCGTTGTTCCGACTTGCGTTCTAAAGGTATGCGATGTAACAACGATGTAACAATGCGGTCACTGTAACAACCGCGTTGTAATGGCATGCATTGTAAACGCATGCAGACTAACGTGAAATATTTGGTGCTAGGCATATTCTCAGGAGTCCAGCGAAATTCACTATTTCCATGGTATTTGCAGGATAACTATGGCTCCCTCTGCATGTTTAAATATGTCTTTAGAATGAATGGTCAAATGTTTTGTAGCAGTTACATTAGGTTCCCAGCACTCCTGGTCAACGTCATTATATGGGGATCAAGATACAACATTTGTTATAGTGCAAATTCAAAATAATTCTTTGTAATAGTGACAATTGTAAGAAAAAGTCTGATGTTGATCTGTTGACTCATTCATTTAGAAGTTCTTGTATCTGATTTGGAGGGAAAGAGGGAACTTAGGACCAAATCTGAAGTACTCCATCCATCAGGGTGGTAGAGGACATTACATTAGCCACCATGATGAACTACCGTCCACCAAGTTTAGAGATCACCGCTGGCACAGCAGTTATCACTGTGTACCTTAACAGGAAATACTACCAAACTGTAACGCACTTTTAGCTTTATAGAACCTCAAAGTGTGAGTGTGTTATCTAGAAACAAAAAAACGAATGACCCCACACCCAAGAAACTTTTTTCCATGGTGTGGAGATCATTATTAGTTGTTTTTCCTGTCCTTGGTATGCTTTACCTGGTGGTGATGGACAAGAAAAAAGAACATCTCACCATCCACCCTAAATAGGGCAGGCAGTGTAATGCTCTTCATCTAAAGGGCCCATCACCATCGGGCCATCAAAGGAAACTTCCTACTAATGGAGCCAATGTGGTCACTGTCGATGGAAAGCTGACAGTCCTCCTGACTCTAAATAGTCTGCGCAGGCTGCCATTTGATTGACATGGCACTCCATTTTGTTTGCAATAGAGTACTCTGCCCGCCAAAACCAAAAATGACCCCTTCATGTATTGTAGACTTAGTTTTAATTTAATCTGTGTCAATGTGTGATTGAATTTGAAGTGATCCCAATGTCTAGAGTAAACAATTTGTACTTAAGATTCACAGATTATGTATAAGTCGGGATCAGCTGCATATTGCTGAAAGGTTATTTTCCATCTGTCTTCACAAATAGAATTGCAACCTTGTAAGAAATCGGGTCAATAGTTGAGGGGAATGGAAGCCGCACTGAGGCAACAATAACAGTTTTTATCAGGGTGAAACACAAAACTCACTAAATCAACCTGTGGTTAACCACGTGCTAGCTTGGCTCATAGGCAGTCAGGCTTAACCTAGAGGCAAAGTGTAAAGAATATATGCAACACACAACCAGTAATAATGTGGAAACATAACACAAGAATAACCCTTAACATAATTTGAAAAATTGAGTACATCTAATAAATAGAATTAAACCAGAACAACAAAAATCAAATCAGTAGAACCGAAGATATTACATTTGAAAATTATAAGGGAAAATAGCACCTAAAAGCACAAAACACCACACATGGTCAGCTGGCCACTCTAAGTCTTACGTTCATGTGTATCTTTACTGTGTCCTCTCCCGGGACAGCGTGCCACTGCTTGTGTTTGTTTCCAATCTATAAATAAAGGTTAAAAAAAATTATATATAAGCCATGGGTTGTCTTGGAGAGGGATAGCATTAGAGTAGAGGAGTCCTCAACCCAACATAGTTTGCAGCCTACGCCAGGCCTGGCTGGTCGTGTAGACTGTCTGGACATCTCCGATCTCCAGTGGTATGCCTTGGGGTAAGATCTGTGAGAGTAAGAGTCCATACAGAGCAAGCATATGGAATTCGGGCGTCTGGGTGATACCAGCGGTAGGTGTAGTGGCATTGAGCATTGAGCGGCTGGATAATAAAAGCAGAAATCTGGAAGTCCAAGACCACCACGCTCGTAAGGGAGAGTCAGTATTTACCAACAAACCCGTGGGCGACCCTCGGCCCATACTAGGTGCAAAAGAATGCCACACAGGTTACGGAAAAGGGTCGGAGGCAGCAGAATAGGAATGTTGGTAAAAAGATGTAAAAAGCTTGGCAGTACCACCAACTGAATAATGGGCACTCATCCCGCCATAGAGAGGGGCAGTCTTATCCATCGGTCCACTTGTACTGTAAGGGCTGCCACTGCTGGACCATAGTTGTGCTGAAGGATCTGTTCTCTGTTTCTCTGAAGGTGGATACCCAGGTATTTAGTGTCATCTTTGAGTCATGGGGGTGGTGAGTGACTTGGTGCTCTGGCCCTGAATGTGCAGGCGAGGACTGTCGAGATGAAGGGGACCCATTGCGGATCGCCCTGCAAAAAGCAGCCATCTCTGAGGGGGTGTCCATGGTTTTGGTCCTTTCTTTATGTTCCAACCGGAGGTGTGCCGGGAACAGCATGGTGTATCGAATGCCCAGCTTGCAGAGAGTGTTTTAGACGTTGCTGAATTTTCACCTGGCCTCCTGTACCACAGGCCTGAAGTCAGAGAATAGTGAGATGCTGGCGCCTTGATGTCTAAGGGGGCCTTTTTCACACGCCAGCCTGAGGGCAGTGTCTCTGTCTCTATAGTTGAGGAGACCCGCTAGTATATACCGTGGTTGGGTGCCCTCTGGGGAGAGGGGGCCCAGTGAGTGATGTGCCTGTTCCACCGCAAATGTAGCGGAGAAGCTGGAGTGATCGAATAACTCTGCCAATAGTTGCCCAAGAAGTCCACCGGGCTTCCCATGTCTATGGTCTCTGCACTTCCTGAGATGCATATGTTGATGCATCATGACATAGCTTTGAGGACTTAATTTTTTATGGCCACCTGCTTTAACACACGCTCAATCTTGTCTAGCTGCTTCTGCATCACAGTAGAGGCATCTTCTAGGTCAGAGACCCTCTTCTCTGCACTCTCATGGCAGACCCCTTGTCTGTCCAGCCACTCACCCAGGCTGTCAATGTGGCCTGCAAATGTGTCCAAGCAGGCATCCATTGAACTTAAGCCCGCCTTGAGCACGGCCATTATATTTACCATGTTACTGGCAGTAGTAGCATCAAGGCCTCTGTCTGTGGGCTTGTCTGTGTCAGAGTAGGGACTGTGGCCCTCTGTGGGTTTAGTGCGGTTAAATGTGAGCCTCCGTTGTTTGTGGTCCGTTCAGCACATAGTGGAAGTTCTACCGTCCGCTGCTGCAAGGTCGAGGAATGAGGTGGCTTGTAGTGTGGCTATAATCCTAGGAGAGCACTGTGGTATATGGACCTGGGTTTCGGCAACACTCCCGTATTGCTGGCTAACGGCTGAGACAGGGCGCCCAGTGGAGACGGCTAAGTCCCAGTCACAGCCTATATGTTTACTAGTTTCAAGGGTGGTGTGTTTTTTCTCGCCTTGCACGGGGCATTCAGGGTAGGTTGCTTGAGAAAAGGATCACACCAGTGGTCAATAAAGTGGTGGTTCTTGAATAAGTGTGGATCCAGTGGGCCTTCCCTGTGGTGCTATATTCTCATCCGGCCAGGGATGTCTTGTTGTATATGTCTGTCAGTGCTTGCTGTAGCACAGTGTGGGAGCTAATATGTTAGGCTGGTAGGGGATGTTGCAAGGTCATTGCACCCACCGCTGCAAGCCCATCCGTGCATCCGGTGCTCAACTGCCAGAGCCCTCTCACCAGACCACTTCAGGACACCGCTGGTAGGTCCTCCAGTGAGTTGCGCAATCCGGCAGCCATACAACCCACCCTGCACAAGCCCATCAGGCCGCCCGCCTGTTCCCATGGGCCATCACGGCAGGCTGCCGTCTACATCAGGAGGGTGGACCCCAGGCAGCATCGCCCTCCAGTTGCTTCTACTGGCCCGCGAGCCCCTGGGCCGGATCCATGAGGGTGAGGGAGTACAGAGAGCTAATGCACCTACTGACAGGACCAGGAGGTTTCTGCTTCAGGCTCACCAGCCACCCTTGTTGCCAAGAGGCCTCCAAGGTGATGTCGGGCACACCGCAGTCCTCCGACGTGCCGGTACCATCTATGTCCCTGCTTAACAATGGCATGGCTCAACAGGTTCGCCAGGAACCCCACTAGCTCTGTGTGGCTCACTCAGTGGAATGCATGCAATTTCGGCAGCGGTCAGGTTCAGATTTGGAGCTCCGGAGCCCCACAAGAGTGTGGCCATCTTGGTGGCAGTCGTGGCCACGCCCCAGTGTTACAACAAATTAAAATGGACATAAAGGTATAAGGGTACGAGAGGTTAAATGGGTATGGAGAAGACAAAATACTTTACAAGAGAGACCAATGACTGAGAAAAAACTTTACAACTTAGATATAAGTAAATCAAAAAAGAAAATACGTTGAAGGTGAGAAGAAAAAATGCTTAGGCAGACCCAGACAATTGGGAAAGAGCAGGGCTAGAACAACTCCAAGAATATGGATCAACGTCCATACCTCTAGACGCTAGTACATGTAGTCCAGCTGAAATATTTCAGTAATATAACTATTTCCTGTTGGAAAGTGGGTTGTTAGTAGTGGTAAATAAATATCTACCACTGGAAAGAAGACCACTAAAACAATATAGAGCTCAGTATAGGTTTTAGAAAATTGTTCCCATGCTCCCTTGGCTGCGAGCAGGCAGGCTTAACTTCAAAGACAGGTATGAAATGCATAAGAAAATACCAATTCAGTAAATAATTAAGACACAATACACCCTAAAAATCCAACACTAATGTATATAGATAGGATACATTCATATCTTTAAAATGACATTAAAATGAAAACAATCCAATGAAGGGAACCGGAGATATGAATGTTTAAAGATTTAGCACTATATAGCACATTGAAACCTATATCACCTATTGGGACATCTGTTCGCGCTAGACCGGAAGTAAGTCAAAGTTTCAGGCCTACCGTGATGGAGCCCTGTGCGGCTACCCCTTGCGGTAGGTCTTGGTCAATTTTTTTTACCTTCTGACTTAGAAACTTTTCTGGAGCTTTTCTTCCCGGGGTCCCTCGAAGCTCTCAGACAGTCTGGATTGATGAGGGTTTGCCAGCTTGGCATGCAACAAGCTCCTGGTCAAATTTGTGGAAGTCAGACATCTAGAACTTTCTAACTGGACGAACCAGAGATCCAGGCTGGCGCAGGGTTGAAGGTGGGCAGCTTGGCTCTCGCAGATGGTCCTGGTCACCTTTTCCACGTTCGGACTTAGAAACCTTTACAGATCTTCTTCTTCAGGGGTTCCTCACTGCTCTTCACCAGGCCGGA
Organism: Triturus cristatus; assembly: GCF_964204655.1. Taxonomy (NCBI): domain Eukaryota; kingdom Metazoa; phylum Chordata; class Amphibia; order Caudata; family Salamandridae; genus Triturus; species Triturus cristatus. Next base: position 317,963,659 of record NC_140589.1, on the reverse strand, counting down.
TTCGGTGAGGGTTCACCAGCATGAGTTTCAGCTTACTTCGCTGCTCTGGAAGTCAGAGGTTTTCAGCGGGACGAACCCGGGTGGAAGGCCTGCTTGCAGTTGAGGGTCGCTGGCTTTGCTGGCCAGGTGGAGACGGTCCACTTATGGAGCCTTTTTCCGAATTGCTCCAAAGTTCTCCAAACGTCTGGAACTTCTTCCTGAAGTTCCTCAAAGGGTCCCAAAGTGTCCACAACTTACTCCAAGGGTTCTTGAAGATCCAAAAGGGTCCTAGAAAGTTTGGGAGTTTCGTTCCCACAATCCTCTTCGACAAAACCCTTCCAAATCCGCTGGTAGTACTCCAGGCTGAGGATCCCTGGTTGTGATGTTCCAGGTGAGCTCGCTTTACCTTTAGCTTGCAGGGAGTCCCCTCTTTAGTCCTTTTGAAGCAAGGTACTCCATAGGGCTGTAGTTCTAGATTGTGAAGCAACCATGCCTTATTTTTCAGAGGCGAGAGAAGAGCTGCCTAAAGACACCTCCAGGACGGTTAATCTCTATATTCTCTCCCACTTGCATCTTCTCATTCCTTCTTTATTCCTACCATCTGGTGTAGTTCAAAGAGTGGAGGTGTAAATGAAACTGGCTTCTCCTGAAGAACATTATTTATGACCCCTTCCCCTGCTCTGGCATTCCCATGTAGCAGAATCCTGCCCTCCCGGTAGGGCTTTACAACCTCAGGGGCTACTTATCACCTTATTGAAGGTGACTGGCTAATCCATGTAACTCTGCCCAATCAAGACAGACTACTGGAAGGCTGTACTTTGGCTAATAGACAAGGAAGTCTTATAACTTCTTGTCAATACATTTAAGGACAAATTCAACAATACCATATTGTTTGATTTATCAATACCATTCTAGGAAGTACTTCTTGCCATGCTAACCTATGAGGCTGGGGATTTGCTTTGGGAAAAATGACTTGGGACATTTTTCCAACATCAGAGCTTTATACAAAATCTTCTAAAAGGGCCCGCCTATATTTGCGAGACTAAGGGTCATTTGTAACAAAGAGTTGTGTCGCACTTGCGCCATGCAATAGGGCACAAGGGTAACGCAACTCTTAAGTTAGATTTATCAAGCCTTGCAAGGACACAGAAATCTAGAGAAATGCAAAGCAGCACAAAGAGATGTGTTGCGTTAGTCTGCCATGGGAAGGTGTTCCATTGGTGAAGTGCGGGTGTTCCCCACACATCCAATCAATCAATCAATCAATCAATCAATCAATCAATCAATCAGGGAATTGTGAAGTGCACTACTCACCTGTGAGGGTCTGAAGGTGCTGGGGGAGGGGGTGCAACTCCAAGTTAGCCGAAGAGCCAGGTCTTAAGGCTCTTCCTGAAGGTGTGCAGAGTGGGGGAGCATCTGAGGTTGATTGGGAGGTCATTCCAGGCCTTTGCTGCGATGTAGGAGAAGGCTCTTCCACCTGATTTGGTTCAGCAGATGTGTGGGGTTTCTGCAAGGGCAAGGTCCGCAGAGCAGAGGTTTCTCTTGGGTGCGCCAAAGGAGACTCTTTCGGTGAGGTATTTGGGTCTAGTGTTGTGGAGGGATTTGTAGGCGTGGGTGAGTAGCTTGAAAGTTACTCTCTTCTCAACAGGGAGCCAGTAGAGATCTTGCAGTTGTTGGGTGATGTGTTCATGCCATGGGATTCCAAGGACGAGTCTGGCTGCGGTGTTCTGGATGGCCTGGAGTTTGTGTAGCGGGGATTTGTTGATTCCAGCATAGAGCGCGTTTTCGTAGTCTAGCCTGCTGGTGATGGGTGCATGCGTGACGGTCTTTCTGGATTCAAGGGGATCCATTTAAAGGTCTTGCAAAGGATGCAGAGGGTGTTGAAGCAGGTGGAGGTGATGGCATTGATCTGGCGGGTCATTGTGAGGGAGGAGCCGAGTATGATGCTGAATTTCTGGGCGTGGTCCGTGGGGGTTGGTGGGTTGCCAAGGGTGGTGGGACACCAGATGTTGTCCCAAGCTGAGGGGGTGGGTCTGAGGACGAGGGCTTCTGTCTTCTCTGAGTTGACCTTCAGACAGCTGCTGCTCATCTGGGATGCAATGTCTTTCATTCCTTCCTGGAAGTTGACTCTGGTGGCGTCGGGTTCCTTCGAAAGGGAGAGGATGAGCTGGGTGTCGTCAGCATAGGATACCATGCTGAGTCCATGCTGTCTGATGATGGTGGCGAGGGGAGCCATGTAGATGTTGAAGAGCATGAGACTGAGCGGTGATCCTTGGGGTACTCTGAAGTTAATCTCTGTGGGTTCGGAGAGGAAGGGCGGGAGTCTGATCTTTTGGGTTCTGCCGATGAGGAAGGAGTGGAGCAAGTCGAGGGTGCTGCCTGTCGCTGCTAGAGGAAGGAGTGGTTTCTGGAGTGTGTTCGCTGAAGTTGGCCTTCATGGGGCGCTGTCTGTCTAGGTTGCAGGGGGGGCGAGCTTGTCTGCGCAGTTGGTGATCCACCTGTGTAGTTCTTTGGCTGCAGAGTTGGTGTCAGTTGAGGCGGAAGGGGGATCGTGGTTGAGTGTGGAGTTGAGTTGCTCCTCTGTAACCTTGCTCCAGTTCCTTCACAGAGGACGTGGTGTGGGTTTGTGAGTGGTGGAATTGTTGAGAGAGAAGTGTACGCAATGGTGGTCAGTCCAGGGAGTTGGGTGGTGTGGCTGAAGTGGATGTTGTTCCCTCCTGCAAAGATGGGGTTGAGGGTGTGTCCTGCCTTGTGGGTGGGGGTGGTGACGAGCTGTTTCAGTCCAAGGTTGGCGAGGTTGTCCAGGAGGGTGGCGGAGTTGGTCACTGAGGTTGTCGAGGTGAAAGTTGAGGTCTCCGATGAGTATGTAGTCTGTGGAATTGATGGTGTGGGGCACGATGAGGTCAGCAATGTTAGTGGTGAAGGAAGTTCGAGGTCCGGGGGGTATGTAGGTGAGGGTGCCGCATAGGGTCGTTCTGCGGTTGGTCTTGATCTGGAAATGGAGGTGTTCAGTGGTGGATGGGGAGTCGCTCGTGCTGAAGGTGGAGAGTCGGAGGGAGCCCTTGTGCGCGATGGCGAGTCCTCCTCCTGGGCGTTTGCGGCAGTCCTTCTTCTGGATCTTGTATCCGCCGAGGATGGCGGGGGCAATGTCGGGGCGGAGGTGGCATTGGTCCAGATTTCCTTGAAGAAGGTGACGTCTGGCAAGAGGGTTTCTAGGAGGTCCCATGTCTATGCAGGGAGCGCACGTTGAGGAGGATGTATATGAGGGCTTTGAGAGTGCTGGCGTTGGGCGTGAGTGGAACAGCCGTTGAGGGGTGGAGGATGGTGAAGGATTGTTGGCAGTGTCGGCAAGAGAACTGGCTGTGGGTGGTGTTCGGTGTAGACAGCTGGCAGTTGATTCTTTTGGGATTATGTGTGTACGTCAGCTGAGTCATAGCGGGGGGTGGTCGGGGAACCAGGGTCACTGGCGCTGGTAGTGGTCGGGTCCAAAATGGGCACAGACGGGATTGCCTCTGGTGCACCAGTGGAGTGGGTGCGCAGCAGCCGGCATTAATTAGGGAAGGGGGAGGGAAGCCCAGCTGGGAGGCGGGAACCGGTAGGCAGGAGGTGCTGTGGTGGCAGCAGCAGTGGGAAAAAGGGCGGCAAAAATGGGCACAGAGGACACAAACAAGGGCACAGGAACAATGAAAAAATTTAAAACAGGCGCAATAAAACAGAATACATAATGACAATTACTGAGGCACAAATAACAAACAAGACAGACAAAAGATAGAAAAACAGGCACAAACACAAGACAGACAACAGCGGACCAGCAGGAGAGCAAGGCTCTCCTACTGGCCCACCTGGGATGATGCGCAGCCAGGAGCCTTCGGGTGGAGGAGGGCCTTGAACACCTACCTTAATGGAGAGGTGGAGGGACAGCAGCAAAACAGCAGAGCTGGTGGGGCGGAGAGCAGAGTCTCTGACCAGATTTTTGCCGCATTCTGAGATTTACCATTACTGGTAGACCTATGAATGGATCAAAATCCAATGCCTCCCCAAGTGAGGTGTAACAAGGAGAAATCTCTTTCTTTCTCCTTGTTACTTCCTCTTCCTATGTGTGCTCCATTGTGCAGCACAAATAAAAACAGGAAAATGTCTGTGAGGATTGTTTTTGTACAGGAAGGTGCCCCTTCCCACACAAAAACAATCTTCCCTGCAACACAGACACCTTTACACCATGGTCCAAGGGTACCTGCATTGGCGCTAGGCAGCACATTATGTGCAGGCGCAGGGAAAACACAGGAATGTGCCGTACAATGTTAAGTACAGCGCATTCCTGCCCTTTCCATATCATGCAAGGTGACTTGCTGCATGATTTTTTGTTCAACTTATGCGAAAATAGTGTTGTAAAATGCACCAATTATCCATGTTTTTGAAATTATTTTCAGTGGTAGACCCCACCCAAAATCTGCCAGGAGTCAGTTGCTCCAGCTCTCTCACTTCCTGTGCTCTGTCCAGCTTGAGATGGATATCTCGCTCAACTACATTCCACGTTCAGAGACCCCGCTGGATAAGTGGATTTAGAAAGGGACTGCACTGATAGTTGAGAGATGTTTAAACATCAGGTTGCACAAATGGACATTACCAGCGAAAGTCCACACATCTTTCCTTACCCTACACGGGCATACTCTGGGGCATATTATCAAGCCAGGCGATAAAATTATCGCCGCTTTAGCGGCAGAAAACTGCCGCTAAAGCGGCGATAATGGGCTTGATAATATGCTCTTTGGATTTCCAATTGAAGCCCATGTTAGATGTGAAGGGCATCTAACATGGGCTTCAATTGGAATTCCATAGAGCATATTGTCAAGCCCATTATCGCCGTTTTAGCGGCAGTTTTGTGCCGCTAAAGCGGCGATGATTTTATCGCCTGTCTTGATAACATGCCCCTCTATGCGGTGTATGTGGGCACCTGTAGGACCGGAAAACAGGCAGAACTCAACCGTGTATGTTCGAATTACATCAGGTGTCAATTACACATGCCTAAATCGGAAGAGTTTGCAAATTATAAAAACACTAATACCATGCAAGTATAAATTTAACAATTTCCATTTCACTGATAACTTTCCGAATCAGTCGCAATGAAAACCGTAGCCTTGGGGTCACAAAACATTTTTTAAATGGTTTGACCAGGGCGTATTTCTTTTACCACAATTTCAAATGGATAAATATCTTGCACGGCCTTTTTGGAAAACACAAATGTAACATATGTGATTCAAAGATTACTCGGGTGGGCTGCTTAGTTAGGTTTTTCTGCATAGTTTTTGTTTTAAAACATTCATGCCAAAGCCAGAAGGTACAAGGTTTGTGTGCAACCCGTATCACAGTCAAGGACATTTCCTGAATACATACTTGCTCCTGCACACTGCTGCAACGTGGTTTTACAGACACACTAGACATTGACCCTGCGACAACCCTTCCTTCAGCTTTTGCGGTCTGAAAATGGAAGTTCTGCAGACGTGTTTTCAGTTTTGCAGCGGTATAGAGCGCGTTTTTCATTTCTGAGCTATTTTGTTTTCTGCAGGCAATCCCAGAGTGACCCCTTGACAGCTCCTCTCCCTGCCAGGGTGAGTCATTCTTTAGAGCCGGTGAGTCATGCAGGATTGTATCAGTTTTTTTTCAGCTGCAGAGTTATTAGCACACTCGTCTACAACAGCTATTTGAAGAAAAATATAGGAACAAAGGTGAAAAATCCATAATATGTGACCTTTTATATAGCATAGTCGTTAAGTGATGATGGCTGGAATGATAGGTCTAAGTGTATCTGATAGAAATGTGCATTTTAATGTTTCTGTGTTTTTGCAGGAATGCTAATGCATCCCATTCCCTTAGCAGTGCGGCCAAACCACCATAACGAAAAGGAAAACGACGAACTCAACAGCAAGACGCAAAACTGAATGTTCAGCGTCCCTTTCATGGGTTTATTCGCATTTTTAGATGGCTCACTGCCTTGACTGTACACGTATACCATGTATGTATGTTTCACCGCTATGTCTATTATTTATCAATTATGCTTTCACGTTTTTGTGTTCTGAGACACGTTTTCTGCTCTCTCTCTCACTCTCTAGCAGACAGAGAGCGAGAACAGTAAACCAAGATGCTTACTAACAAATACCAAACCTGTGTGATATTTTGCTCATGGTGGACAACTATTCAGCAAACAAGTGGTGCCCCAGCTTCATCCACAATGAACCGCAATCACAACAGGATTCTGTGACTAACTCCTGGACTACCTGTGAATTCCAGGAGTAGGCCAAGAGTAAGTAAGGAGTCTTCCTGGTTAGGTCCTGAAATTTGTTAGTAAGTTGACCTTTTCTCAGCATGACAGACACTCTTCTTGAGGGACAAAAGGTGAGGGGGGCGTTGCCCCTCAGTCCCTATGGATGGGCCGCAGCTGATGTGTACAGTAACTTTATTCATAAAAGGTAAAGCTACAAAGTGTATTCTCTCCAGTTAGGGATTCGGCAGTGCGTGCATCATGCAGGCCTTCGGCGGTTGAGGTGGTTTTGTCGACGATGAAGGATCTGCGGCAGAGTCTACATGAGAACTGTCCATGGGTGGTGATGGGCGAGGATCTTTCACAGTCGGTGTGTCTTCTGGGGATGAGTGCGTGGAGTGTCGCGGAGTTGTATCGGCAGGGTCCTGGAGATCCAGGGTCCCTGGCGCTAGCTGCAGTAGGGTAGCGAACAGGCGCAGACGGGCTTGCCTTAGGCCCGCTGCATGCGTCCGCTGCCCAACTGCGCAGTGGCGGCCATTACATAGGGGAGGAGGGAGGGACGTGCAGCTGGGGGGCGGGAGCGGGGCAGTCGGGGGGGAAAAGAGGGGAAAACGTAGGAACAATAGGGAAATGGTGAAAAGAAGAAGCAACAACAGTGAGGTACAAAACAAAGAATTAAATAGTAAGGCACAATACAGCGAATTTAAAGAAGCAACAACAGTGAGGCACAAAATAAGGAATTAAACAGTAAGGCACAATACAGTGAATTTAAGGAGGCACAGAGTGAAAAAAATGAAAAACACCAGAATCAGGGTAGTCTGGAACCCTGCAAAAGTGGGGCTGCCAGGAAACACAGAGCACAGCGAAGCTGCAGGGGAGAGTGCATCTAGGACCGAAGTCAGAGGTCTCACGCTCACCGATCTGTGTTGCTAGCCTGGAGCTCAATGTCCTACTTTGTTTGTATTGTTTAAATATAATTTGTAGGAATAGCAGTCATTGTCATTGAATGCCCTCTGGATGATGCAAAGTGCATTGATTGTTAAACATCTGGCTACAGGTAGCAATAGAAGTGTTTTTAGGATAGGTGCCGTGTATTCTCTGAGGAGGAGCCTTACTACCGCACTTTAAAGTAATTAAATTATGAAGTGGGGTGCCATGGTATAGGCTATTGACATATTGGAGCATGGCGATCATGAGAATGAGAATTGCTGGTAGATTTTGTTGGTATTCAAGATATGGAAAAATGCATCACAATAATATTTTCATTGTGTGGAAGGTACTTCTTGTGATTTAACTGGCATGTGGTACCAGGGGCAGATCTGGGTCCAAAGTTACTCCCAGGTTTCTCACTTCTCTTGAAGTAGGTGGTGGGGCATCAAGTTCCATAGGCCATATGTCCATAGGTTGGTTCCTTTGTCCACAGGTTATGATCTCTATTTTTGTGGTGTTGAGTTTTAGGTAGTTAATCATCATCCATGCATCTTTAATATGGAGCTAATCTTCTGGGCTATCCAATTTTAGAATGATTTGCAAATGATGTGCATAGCGGTAACATGTGAGGGGCATATCATCAAGGCCAGGCGATAAAATTATCGCCGCTTTAGCGTCCGTTTTCGGCCGGAAAGCGACGATAATTTTATCGCCTTATTAGCAAGGTCACGCTATCGCGTGAATCCTTGCCTTATCGCCCTTCCCTCCAATGCCCATCTTCGCATCTCTAATAAGATGCAAAGTGGGCGTTCCACCCCAAGATAACAGGAGAAATGTCGCTAAGCGACATTTCTGCTATTATCTAGCCACATGCTAACCTGCAGAGCGACAAGAAAAGCAGCGATAACCTCGGTTATCGCTACTTTCCTTACGCCTGCTTTTCAACTGACTTAGCCATGATATCCTATGGTAGGTGGATATCATGGCTAAGTCTGCCTTGCCCTATCAGAAAGCTTTCGCCAAACGTTGTGCGATTATCGCTGTATTTCCAGTGATAATCGCACAGTTGGCAGCTTGCGCATTGAATTTTATCGCTTTGGAGATAAGCGTTGCTGATCGCACACTATCTCTGCGATAAAATTCAGCGTTGGCCGGCGATAATTATCCTCGCGTTAAGAGCGCTGAGTGATAAGTATCACCTGGCCTTGATGATATGCCCCTGAGTTTCAATGAATGATCAGGTCCAATAAGGGTGTTAGATGTTGAATAGTTGAGGAGAAATAATTGACCCATGAGGGACACCACACAATTGGGTATTGAGGGCAGATTTGAAAGGTAGAATGAAAATCAAGCTTTGTCTGTCTTTGAGGTATGAGACAATCTATTTTAGGGCATTTTCAATTATTCCCATATTAAAGAGTCTTTGTAGTGTTGTCTGGTGAACAGTGTTAAATGCCGCTGATAAGTCCAGACGCAGTAAGTCAGACTTTCAATTCTTGGCCAGTGTAAGTTCTAGGTTGCCCACTATGGATACAAGGGCTGACTCTGCCTCAACTTAGTCTGAATCCAGTTTGTTCATTCGACATCAAGTTATTTTCCTCATTAGAATTTTAGAGTTGAGTAAAAACTGCTTTTTGAATAGTTTACCTAGGATAGGGCGATTAGAGTTTGACTGGTAGTTTACTGGATTGGATGGATATGGATTCTTCCTCTTAATGAATGCTCTAGTGAAATAACTTTTTAACTTGAGTGAGAAACATGCTAATTCCAAGGACTTTGTTTGCAAACATATAGATACTTCCTCTGCACAGGTTGTGCAAATTAAATATTTGAAGATTTTGAGGGGTGGGGCTGGGTCTGATGGTGATTCTTGGAAACACGCAAATGTCCTTGCGTTGTTGAAGAAACGCTCAGTGGGGCTTTCAATGCTCATCAAGTACAGACTGACCTCCCTGCTACCATTCCCAGCCAAGGTCTAGAGAAAATCATCAACAGACGTCTCCCCGATTATTCAACATCCACCAACTCTTTGACACCACTCAGTCTGGATTCAGACTCATTCACAACATGGACACTCCCCTCATCACCCCCACGCACATGGTGGTTGCTCCAGATGACTAAGGTATCACCAATGCATGCCCTAGGGGGCAAATATGGAATTCAATGTGTGACTGGAAGAGTGGGTTGGGCCTGACACGATTTGTTGGACAGCAGCAGGTGCTGTTAAAGCCTTCTTGTGAAACCATGCGTTGAAGTCTTTTCACATATATAGATTGGGGAGGTTTAGTAGAGTCTTGGACACTGAATCTACCAAGGGGTCCTTAAAGTTTGCATTGCAGTGACGTGGTCTACAGATCAAGAGAGTGTGGGTTGTGAGGATGGATTGAAGAGAAATCTTACCATAGAGGATTCACAGTCACTGAATGGGAAGCAGTTGATGTGAGATATCTGTAGAGATGTCTGGTGGATGACTCTGTTACGATTTTGTTGCTGCTACTGTATTCAGATGGTATGGCTTTATGATATGGTCTTGCAAACTTTGAGGTATATTTCCAATAGAAGTTACTGAGTGCGGCGTTAGCCTTCTAGGCTTAACGCCGCGCTCCACCACTTCTGAAACTCAGGGCTGCACCATATTTACAACAATATGGTGAAGCCCTGATTTTCCCTCTGCGCAGGTGCTAAATTTAGCTGCCTTGCGTCAACGCAGGCACCCTAGCACCATAGTGCAAGGGTGTCTCCATTGTAGGAGAAGATTGTTTATGAGGAGGAAGGTGTTCCTTCCTGCACATAAACAATCCTTAAATGGCGTTTTGTAACTTCTATGAGTGCTGCTTAATGCAGCACACATGGAAGTTGCAAAACGTCATTTTTTTAAATTATTGTTTGTGCGCAGGAAGTGACACCTTCCTGCACATAAACAATCAATGTTGTTTTGCTGTTTCTATGCGTGCTGCACAACGCAGCACACATGGAACTAGCAAAAACGAGGAGAAATTAAACATTTCCCCTCGTTGCGCCAGAGTAAGACCAGGTTTTCCTTGGTCTTAATTTTGGCACTGCCCCATATTTACGCCACCCTTGTAAATATGGGGCAGTGTAAAAATCAATGGGTGTTGCAGTGGAACACCCACCGCAACACCCATTGCCCCCCCCTGTCATGCTAAGTATAGCGTGAAAGGGGGCCTTATTTACAAGGCAGCGTTAAGCCCCTTTGTGCTCAGCCAGGTTCTGTGATGAAAGCGAAGTCTGGTGCTAGTTTCTGACTAACTATGTCAAATTTATTTAGGAAATTGGAAATACAGTCCACATTCACCTTACATGTATGAGAAATCTATTAGGGATCTTACAATTTGAGTGGGAGGTACATGGCTGATTCATGCAATATACTTTATTGTCTTTTTCTGTAAAACTAAAGTAAGTCATTTTAGCCGCGGTGCAACTGCCTTTCAGATGAGAAAAACATCAGCTCTTCCACTATATTAAATTTACAAAGAATTTGAATAAGAGCAAACGCAACTGAAATCTATAGATTTTGAGTCTATACGGAGAGGGTGGTTGCTTGATTCCCAAGCTGGAAATTGCAACCTGGTAAAAAAAAAAACCTTTACATTTGATGGGGCATCTATCCAAAGTTCTCTTTAAAGAATTTGGGGGCAGATTTACGAGTCCCGTGCGCCACATTTGCGCCGCCGTTGCATCACTTCTGCGCCACATTGCGCCCTATTTACAATGTGACTCATCTAGGGAGATGCGTCACGTTGTAAAGCCCTGCGCCACATGAAACCTGTGTCAGGTTTCATGTGGGCGTTCCGGCGCAGGGGGAGGCGTTCCATCGCAGGAACGCCTCGGAAAAGTGCCTGAGTGAAATCTACAAGATTTCACTCAGTCACTTTTCCGACGCCGCTGCATCAAAACCTTGCACCTGCTTGAATCAGGCGTAAGGCGTGACGCACCATGTTGAGGATAGGCCAGGTTGGAACAGTGCTGGAGTTGCGTTGCGCCCTTACCTTATGCCGGCAGATGCGTCACGCATCTGTTTATCCTTGCGCCATGACGCGCCGCATTGTAAATGCGGCGCATCTGTGGTGGCGCAAGGGTAAACTTGCATCACGCATCTTTCCTGGCGCATCCCTGCTGATTTGCAGGGATGCACCAGGAAACGTAAATCTGCCCCATGCTTTCCATTCCGTCTTCTGTGCTTATTATCACTTTAAAATAGCTAGGCCTCTCATCAACGTCACAATAATAGTCTGTAATGACACATTGCATTAAACGTGTAAGAGCTATTATTCACAAGCTTTTATCATCAATTATTTATTTCTCCATTAAATCTTATTAGAGGTATTTTTGTGCTCCAATACCTGTAATTATACTGTAGGAAATAATGGCAGACTTTGATTTTTATAAAGTAATCTAACTTGCTAAATACGCATTGATGGATTCCTACTGCAGGGAAGAAATCACTTTATATGCATGTTCTGCAATATGAAAATTCAATAAGAGTGTTCACTGCGAAAGGTCGAAGGGACTATTAATGCGTTATGGATTCTCTATTTGCTCAACTCGGTTTGGACGCTTGCTTGTCTTTTTTTTTTTCAAATTGCTTGGTGACAGGACAAAGCGTTCTACCACTCATGAGTCCAAGCGCAGGGACTATTGTAGAAAAAATGGTGATTATCTCGGGGAAATTGCTTTAAGGAAGAGATATAGAAAAATCAATCCACCCATTTTCACCAATGAATGGTATTTTACTCAGCTTTCTACTAAATATATTGGATTGACTGTGCAACAAAATGATTGATTGCGCCCAAAGAGTTTGCTTCTATGTTAACTTGCAGTCAAAAAGCAAGTTATCAAATTCAGGATCCGTGTTGTTTAAGCATGTGCAGAATGATAATGGGAATTATTGCAGAATAATTGTTTTAATGGAATGCATTTGTGCTTTCTGTTCTTTCCAGTGGTAGAGAATGAAGAGTTATTTTCACCATTCAATCAACACGCTTATTTTTTCATTGATATTTCATATTTTGCAACCAAGATGGTATCCTTCAGATGACTAATGCATTTGCTAATTTTAGGAATCATATTACCTAGGAAGCTAGAGGTGAACAAGGTGAAGGTTTTATCTTTGCAACTTTGTGAAGAGTTTTTTAAAAATATTTTGCCATGTTCATGATCCCCAAGGAGCTTGTGAAAATAAAAAAATAAAAAACCAATACTCAATAATTGGTTTCCTAGCGAAGAAATCAGGGAAAAATCAATGTAAATGTGAGTATTCACTGGCAAATCTATTATTGTTGCAGAAAACCTCTAGAACGTTCATGATAATGGTTAGGTTTTCTCTTCTGTACAAAGAGGCAGATTATGATTGACATTTTAAGGATAATTTGGTTAATGACTACGGTGATAACCTCCCTCCGGGTCAATACCAACACTGTTTCCAGTCCTGGACTTGTTTCCAGTCCACGTGAAATCAATGATCTGGACTTGAAGGCGGGTTACTCTAGGGGAAAAATTTACCAAGTCAACTAACACAACGAAGCAGCAATATTTTGTGAAAGAGACAGAGCAGAACAGCACTGTAAGAAAGTAGATTATTGTTTGGGATGAGTGACTGCTCACCTTAAGGAACAATAAACCTTCTTGCAAGGGTGTGGCCTTAAAGTCACTAAATTTAACTGCATTTAACGCCTGGTCGCTATGGCACAGAGCAGACAGGCTTAACAAAATGCAAAGAAATAAAAATCCCAAACAGAATTAGAAAAATCGAGTGAACTTAATTTTTTTTAAAAATGCCATCAAAGCCACAATAATCCAGTCAGGGGAACTGTAGACATGTGCTTTCATTTATAGTTTTAGGGTAAAAATGTCAATAAGCATTAAGGTCCAACAGTACTCAATGGCTGCGGTAGATCAGGACCTAGGTGTAATTGAGGCTGATCACAATGAAGTGCTGAACAGGTACACTGAGGGCCAGATTTACAACCCTTTTTTGCGGCTGCAAATGGGATATCCTCCCGTTTGCGGCCGAAAAAAGGGTAATAGCATGTACAAATTCTATTTTGCGAGTCACTGACTCGCAAATTAGCATTTACGACTCTCACAATTAGGAAGTGGCGTCCCTTCCTATTTGCGAGTCAACATGCCATGTACTAATGCGGACGCAAAACACTCGCAATTTACCACTTACTTCAAGTAGTTGGTAAACCACTCGCAAAGGGGAAGGGGTCCCCAGGGGACCCCTTCCTCTTTGTGAGTATGTAGGAAAATATGTTTTTAAGAGCAGGCAGTTGTCCCATAGACCACTGCCTGCCCTTAAAAAAATGAAACTGAAAAGTTTCATTATTCTATTTTAAATGCATCCCGTTTCCCTTTAAGGAAAATGGGCTGCATTAAAAAAAAACTGCTTTATTAAAAAAGCAGCACAGACATGGTGGTCTGCTGACCCCGGCAGGCCACCATCCGTGTGAATGCTAGCCATTCCTAAAGGGGTCACAAATTGCACCTGCCTCATTAATATTAATGAGGCATGCAATTTGTGACCCCTTTAGGAATCGCAAACAGTGTCTGAGACACTGTTGTGCATTCCAAATGAGCGAGTCGCAAATTGCGAGTCGCAAATGCGATGCAATTTGCGACTCGCTAATTGGCAGGTCGTACATCTGGCCCTGATCCCAGTAAAGGCATGACATGTTTGAAAATGTTAAGTCCCACTTAAGAAATGGACTTTGTCACTTTATCAAAGAAAAAAAAAACAATTTCTTCTTAGTTTCAATGTGGGATGGGACTTTGTAACTTTTTTATAAGAAAAATCCTCCCATAGGGGAAAGCGTTGAAACTGTAGCCAACGCAGTTGAACTGAAGGCCTGATATGTGAAGTAGGTTGGTCCTGATGGTAAACTGGAGCTATAGAGATTTCTTGGTGAAAACTTTATAAGTCTCAACATATAATGAGACTGTCACTTTTCCAGAGGTGTGGAGATCTCTGCATGGGATATAGCTGAAATTCGCACTGACGCTATGGAACTACTGGACAGACACGTTTCCCGGCAATTCCTATTGAAGCTCTAAATCTGTGAAGGAAAAGTTTTCAAAAGTTTCCATACTTTTTTATAACACATGTCTTGGACAACTGTCCGCAGCCTTCTTCCTTGACACAGATTCAGTAATTAATAGTTTATAATTCTTAATATATCATTTCCCCATGCAAAAGATGCATCTGTAATTTTTAAATGTTGTACATCATCTCTGTTCAAATCAAAATCTACAATTTCAAACTTAGCAATTATATTAACTTTTCTTTTTGCTCCTGAGGACAAAGAGTCCAACAAAGATGCCTCGTCAACCATCCACAAGCAGAGCTCAGTATGCAATGCCAGAAGAAAAACCTATCCTCCTACAAGCTGCCATCCCTGCAGCTACCTTTAAGAATAGGAGGTGGAAGAGGAGGAGGAGAGATTTTCTTCTACCCAGGAAGGCCTCTCTAAAAAACCCTGAAGGCCAGCCAGCAATAACCCTACTAATAAATTCCTATAAAGTGCAAAGGCCCAGATAATGAATACAAAGCCATGGGTTCGTAAATGCAATGCGGGACTTAAATCCACCCTTCAGTGCACTGGTATCCCACTCAATCCTCCAACACATGTTTCTTTCAATCTTTTGAGGGAGTAGAAATCGCTGGTATGGAACTCCTCTCTCCCTATCAAAAATCATCCTCCCACAACCTCCAAGATGTCTACCCTCATTGTAATGGACACCCTGTGCATTACAGTATGGCATGGTTGAACGGTGACACAGGTGGAGGGGGGTTTTGTCATGAGCAAATCCTGTCCTCAGGGAATATATGTTTTTCAAGCAACAATGCACTTAGTGTGGGAATATTCATCAAATGAGGAAGACTCATTGTAATAGTGAATTGCACCAGGAAGGTTAATAGAGGCATAGGGTCTTGTTTTGGAAGTTATTTTACCAACAACATCTCCCTATGTTGACATAGGATGAGGCTGTAAGGTGACATGCCTTTGCCCTGTGAATTATACAGACCATGTCACAAAGACCCCTCTGTCAATGTGTATGACTAACACATAGCTTTCTGTAAATCAGGTTACAACAGCAACCTACAAGTGAGGAGATGCAAAATTTGCATGATTTGCTATTAAATAATTTTTCAAAATGTCAGCAAAATTGTATGAATTTATGCATAATTACGCAAAATGCAAATCAGTCAATTTGTGCTATATATTAGTATATTAGTCCTCATGTCAGTTTTTGGCATGAGAATGCATTTAAACAAAGCCCCACGAACAACAGACGCTTGCATTCTGTTGTTACCATGCATTCTCTGTAAATGTTTACCATGAATGCCTCCATTTGTAGAAAATTTTTCCTGCGACTTATAAAACTTTGTATAACAAGGGTAATGCCATTTTCCTGAAGATATGCAAATAACGCCAGAATAATTCGAATTTTCCCCAGGCTTGCGTACAAACACCTCTCACAAATCCTACAACCAAGAAACCTATAGCACCCACAAATCCAACAGCTCTGGCCTTAAAGCCACAATATCAACATCATGTGGGTAAGATAATGCATAGCCAGACACATATAAACTCCACATAGGCATGTACAACAACCAGCACACACCATGAAATGTCTATCTGCTACTCAGTCACCCATGCCTGTTAAATGCAGGACGAATTGTTAAAACACCATAACCACAAATTTTATGCATATAGAAAAGGAAACAAATAATGTTTACAAACTGTTTCGGGAATAAGCCATCTGTCCTTTGGAAGGAACAGATAAACATGTAGGGGAAGGTTAATAATGTGTGTCCTCTCCTTGCACAGGCGCACTATGTGCTGCTTGGTGCTAAAGCAGACACGCTTGCATCATGGTACAAGGGTACCAGTGTTGGAGGCAGTATTATTTCTGTGCAGAAAGGGACACCTTCTTGCTCAAAAACAAAACTCTGAGGCTTTTTCCTATTTCTATATGTGCTGTGGAATACAGCACACGTAGGAAGAGAGAACATCTAGGAGATAGAAACACATTTCTCCTCGTTACTACTCTCCTAGGAAGCAGGAGCGGCCTGTGCATGTAAGAGTAGTGGGGTGGTTGGGCAGGGTTGGGAGAAGTCGACAGACGACAATGAGGGAAAATTCAATATTTATTTCATTTTCCCTCGTCGTCATCTGCCAACTCCTCCCCACCCCTCGCCATCGCTCTTACCTGCATGGGCCACTCCTGCTGGGATGGCATGGCATTTCGATGCATGACCAGGGCTGCACTTATGGGGGCTTATTTATGAGCCCCTTGCGCCGTCGATGCATCACGTTGCATGACGCACCGGCGGCGCAAACTGCTGTGTGAAATTTACGAGCACACGTAAAGCCACCCTGCATGGCTTTACGTGTGCTCGTAAATATCGCCCCATTTCACGCAACACATTGTTTGTTAGGAGCGTGACATGGGTGTTGCTGTGGGTGTTCCCACACAATGCCCATTTCCACTGATGCATTTCCAGATTTATGAGCAATCGTAAACCTGGAAATGCACCAGAATGCTACGCCACCCCAGGGGTGGGATAGCGAGGCGCAACGAAGAAAAATGTTTTCATTTCTCCTCGTTTTTTACTCTTTCAATGCATGCTGCATTCAACAGCAACGATTGGAACAGGAAATCACCTCAAGTGATTGTTTTGTGCAGGAAGGTGACCCTTCCTGCTCAAAATAGTCTCCTCATGATGCAGGCATCCTTGTGCCATGGTGCAAAGGTGCCTGCACCGGAGAATGGTAGCAGTTTGTGCGCCAGCGCAGGGAAAGGCACAGACATGCGACATGTTGCTGTGAATATGTTGCATCCCTGTGCCTCGAAACTAACGCAGCGTGGCGCAGCAAATTAAATTGCGGTACCAACACTTTGTTAGTTTTTCATAAATAAGCCCCATGGTATGTTGCATCTAGATCCTGGAACGTCCTGGAATGCCCTCTCTCTTCATCTCCGGACCTCACCCTAGCTGCTGGAATTCAGGAATGGATTCCAGACCTAGCTGTTCAACTGAGCCGGCAAGAACCTCAGTGCCTGGATACCCTCGTGGGTGTTTAGCCTTGATTTACAAGTCATGTTGGTTTGGTGGTGGTGGTTGTTAGGGCAGTTTGAGCAGCTGCTAAATCTCTCTTGCTGGTGCTGGGAATGAGCTCAGTTAATTCGATTAAAACCCGGTATTCCAAGCCAGTCAAAATCTATTGTTTGCTGTGAGAAAAAGGGAGGATACCTTTATGTTAGCAGTTCACCCCTACAGCAGCCACCAATTACTCATATAATGTGAATGCCTTTTAATATTTAATATAAAGGTGCGATTCCGATCCTGTAAAACCCGGGTACAAATGGTCGTACGGAGCGTTTTCTCCATACGACTCGTACCCGGGAATTCCACCGTAAAAACCAGCAAGTACGATTCGTACAGAAATACCATTTCCGTATGAATCGTAAAAAACACTGTGCGGCTAAAAAATACATACAATTCCGATCCTGGACAGCGCGTACGCGACGTCCGCACAGAGTCAGGCAGCATTTTACGGACCAGCAAGTACGATTCGTACCCACAGCACTCCGTGCGTACATACGGGGGGCTGGGGGTACGGTGCGTACATACGGGAGGCTGGGGGTACGATGCGTACATACGGGGCTGGGGGTACGGTGCGTACATACGGGGGGCTGGGGGTACGGTGCATACATACGGGGGCTGGGGGTACGGTGCGTACATAGGGGGCTGGGGGTATGCGCTGGGGGTACGGTGCGTACATACGGGGGGCTGGGGGTACGGTGCGGACGTACGCGGGAGGGGTGGGAGGCTGGGGGTCCGTACGACTCGTACCCCGGGCCCAAGTGTACCCGGGGTAGGGGTCGTGCACAGTTCGCTCCGTACGGGATGTTTTCCATACGCTTGTGTATTCGGGACGCCGGTACGGATCGAACTTGTGCGCTCGGACTTCAGTTTTACGACTCGTACGTAAAACTGTCCGGGGACATGTCGTAGACTTTTCCCGAGGTCATTCGTATGTATTTTTCACGTACGAATCGTACTTCGCCGTTTGTACGGGACTTGTATGATTCTTACGTAAAAAAATACGGATACCAGTCGTCGGAATTTTTTTTTAACGGATCGGAATGGCAAAGTATCTAAGGAGAGTCAAATCCACGGCACATCAATGATAAATTCAGTTTAGCTTTCTAATTTTTCTTAATGATTTTACATGGTGTATACACTATTGAAATATTGAGCTTACTTGAAATTTCATTATAAAGTGCTATGCCATTAGAGTGCTGCAACATTTTGCACAGGAGCCTTTTGACTCCCTAGGCCTGTGTGCGCATTTTACTGCTACTTTGACTTGGCATATGAAACTACTTTCCAAGCTCTAAACTCCTATTTTTCTACATATCAGATACCCCTAAGATGCTAGGTAGCTGATAGGAAATACTAACAAAAGGTTGGGCATCTATTTTTAATTTTTGTTATGTCGTAGTTGTGTAAAACACACAAATTCGTTTTTCTCTGTGAGGCCTACTTTTTTCCTATTGAGTGCCTTTTTCTAGGTTAAGTCAGTTTTAACATTACTATGTTAAAATTATTATTATTTTTAGTATTATATAGCTCAAGCTATACCCAAAGGTATCAGAGCGCTTTATTTGTTATGAGATAACAGTTACAAGAGGTACATAAAACATGAACAACCCTGCATACATCAATTATGTACATCAGCAAACACAAATTATCTTCTCTGAAACATAGGACAATGTATGCAAAGTCCATTCTCTTTTAATATGGAATGCTTGGCATTTCTTCCTCAAGTTTTAATTCTGTTTTTTTTTCTTTTCATTCTGTGAAATATAATAATTGAAGTTTCACACATCAATACTCTGTTACAGCTACACTTTCCATAGCAGTGCGCAACTACTTAACATATTTTATATAATTTATATTCTTACCTTTATTTGCAGGGCTATCTGGTGATGATTTATTTTGAACTTTTCTCTCCTGCCAGTTTTTAAAAAACTTTCTAGTGGGATTACCATGATTTTCTCCAAGATTCACTCTCATGAAATGTGCTTTTTACTCACAATGTGCACTTACATCCTGGTAGATGAATACAAAAGGTCTCCTACAAGGGAAAAGTTGTTAGGTAGTGGATAGAATGAGTTAAAAAGAGGAACATCAACAGTTATGGACCAGCCAGAGACATCACAAAAAACCATTTTGCTTCTCTAATGCAGTGATGCTCTATTTTTCATATACTTCAAAGAAACATTTCAAGGAAACATAGTGGCCCAGTACTGTTGAAGATCAATACACTATTTAAATGCAGTCATTCATCCATGACATACTACGCATATTTCAAAATTATTTCCCTGTGTTCTGGTGCAACCCGCAAATCAGAAGCTCCACTCACTATATTCTAGGGGTGGTTTCTTTTTCTGGGGAAAATCAATACCCCATCCTGGCACAGGCTCTTCTGCAGTGGACCTTATAAGCCCCCGAAAGGCCTGCCACTTGTCAATATTCATTGACATAAAGTAACTTCGGGGCATATTAACAACGGCCAGCGATAATCATCGCTGGCTGTGATTAGCGATAATTATATTATCGCAGGCTATTTCTGGTATTTACTCCAGGGCGATAAAAATTCCAGAGATAGCGAGGTTATTTCCCTTTTGCAGGGAACATCGCTGGTTTTCCAGCGATGTTCCCTGCAAAAGGGCGATAACCTTGCTGATACGACCCACAGGGTTGTATCAGCATAATCCACCCCCTATGTTAGGGATGGATAAGTCAGGATTTTAGCAGACGTTAGATTTTGGCTAAAACTGCTGTTTTCGCCAAAATCTAATGTGTGCTAAAATCATGTGGGCTGCCTTGTAATTATCGCGATGTAAACATCAGCCATATTTGCAAGGTAGTCCATCTGGGGTACGCCCAGTAACGCCCACTTTGCATCTCATTGGAGATGCAAAGGAAGGCATTGAGAAAAAGGGTGCTAACATGCGATTATGCATGTTAGCACCCTCTTGTAAATAGGGCGCTGGTTTTATCTCCGCTTTTTTGGCTTTGTAAGATGTTACTTACCAGTCTCCTGTGTCACTACATCTCATATGTGTAGGTATGCATAAATTATTCTCTAACCCAGGCTCTCCTGCAGTGGAAGTTAAGAGAGTCTGTAAACCTCTACCACATATCAATCTCTATTGATACAGAGAAAATGTAGGAAACATTCTCTACAGTCCCCTGTTTAGTTTAAATGCCAGTTAATACCCTTTTTTTATTAATACTGTGTGTTAAATATGCATTTGAAAGGCAAGGTATCGCACTTCTAACGCCATTCTGTTACGGAAATACTGGCACGCTCCCAAAAGCAAATGAATGAAACTCACCAGACATAGCAGGTTGCTCAGAAACAGAGTACAATGTATTTATTGGTACCAAATGCATACATCATTGCTGATCAGCAAGGAAGAATTCAGGTCTCCTGCCTTAGGGGCTGTCAGACTGCTTCTTCCCAGAGTGACTGTTTTCTGGGTGTTATATGCATTTTAGTAATGCCATGTCAGCAGAATTAGAATAAGGCACCAAGCCAAATATGGCTAACAGGGATGTGCAAGATCTGCACCCAGCCAATTATAAACAGCTAGATATGGGTAGACCAGAAAAGGCTGGCTCGGCCCTGTGTAAGCAAATTGCACAGCCAGAAACTAGGAAACTATCATGAAGTCAGGACAAGCAAAGTGACCTCTAATGTGGTTCAGAATAGCTGTTAAAGCTTGTCCAGGCAAGGTCAGATAGGAAGCCCTTTGGAGCTCCGTGCCTCATGTTAGTGTGCTATACCTAAGGATTATATTTTGTAGTGCCTACATATAAATTTAAATGGATATATATATTTTTCAACAGTGGTAACTCTGGGAATGCACCAAAATCCATGGCTGGATGCTTGGGAACACCCATGGAACGTCTCCCTGGGGCAGAGTAACACAAGGCAGTGACTTGCGCTACCTTGCATTACTCAGGATGTACTAAGCCACAGACGGCCATGAAAGGTGGCCTTGTGTGACTTGATAAATCTCACTCTAGGTTGTGTGTCACCCTGCATCCTTTTGATTGGCACAAGGTCAACATGAACCATTTGATAAATCTGCCCCACGGGGAGCATTAGTCTATGGAGGAAGACTGAACTTGGAGGGAGAGCAGGCAACCTAAAAACAAGATGCAACCAAGACTGGATGAGTTTATGTACAAGGTCAAATGGGAATATAAATGCTAACAAAAAAACCTAAATAGGAAAAAATATAGTCCCAAACAAAGTTCAAAAGTCCAAAATGAATGTGGACTTGAAAAGTAAAAATCCAAAAACTAATTTAAAGTCCATGCCCCAACACAGACCGTGTCTCCGAATATCTTTCCTTGTGTAAGGGACACAATTCCTAGTAATCTTTCCCTTCTCTTTCAAAGACCAGGACCACAAGCAGCTTCTTCAGAGGAACAGACATGTTTGATTACAGAGCAGTACTTGACAATCACAACCTGACAGTCTCGACACAATAGTGTAGGTTTAAGGGTGCAATGAAAATACATGCTTGGAGACATAACAACAGCAGTAGGAAGAGCTTGGGAGACAGAAGTGGAATAGAAATGGCTGCAGGACATGAGTCATCATAACTTTCTGTGCTGGCCAGCATGAGCCTTCTACTGTGCTCTTACCTCCACCATAAACTCTTGAAGGTCAAGAGAGTGCTTGCTTAATGACTCCTGAAAAGCAGTCATGGTTGCATAAACAGATGGGGTGTGGAATACCAGGTGAAGGCTCAAGGGTGTAAGGGACAAATGTTACCCTGGGCTGCTGATCATACAGAATGTACTTGCAGAAGGAGAATGGGTAACAGGGGTTGCAGCTGCCACCCCATTATTGTGGGTGAAGTGGAAGAGGATTCCTTGCTGCTGGCATGTAGTGACATGATGAGCCAAACCCTTGATGGCTGCCTCTCAGAGTCTCTTCGCTTGTCCAATGACTCCACTGGCTGATACACCTTTCCTTCTGGTAGATGCTCCCTTCTTCTCTGCAGTGGTGCTGTGGTCTTCCTTCTATGCCTTCCTTGCAGACATGGTCATATTTCTCCTTTGCCTCTAGAAGCAGTCTTTTAATGCTTTCTACTTGGTGGCCAGCTGAAAAGGAAATGGAAATGAAAGAATCACATCTGCATATAACCACTACTTCATGTATATCAAAACATAACTTTCAATGGAATAGTATGAAATTGGTCAATATATGGTAATGTCACATTACCCAAGCTTTTAAATCAAGCTGACGCTTTTAATGGTGGGTGACAATAGCTACTAAAGATACAAAACTAGAACATAGCTAGTACATAACCATAACCCACATTGTAACCCTAACATTCACTTATGATAGCAAAAAGGAAGAAAAGTATGATTAGAAGGAGATGAATGTTGTCTCTTGCCAATGCAGTCCATGGTACAAAAGTGCCTGCATTACAGGTAGGATTGCTTTTGTGCAGGAAGGTATACCTTCCTGCACAAAACAATCTTTTGAGGCATTTCCTCTTTCTATGAGTGCTGCAGAAACCAGCACACGTGCATACCATTTTGATGCAATCACAAGTTTACTAACCTTATTAAATCTGGGATAGCGTCAAAATCCATGGGTGGATGAATTGGAATGCCCATGTTCCACTCATGGAATGCTTTCCCAAAGCAGAGAAGCACAAGGCAGCGATTTGAGCTACCTTGCATTACTGTGAATTTACTAAGCGATACAGAGCAGTGGAAGGTGGCTTGGCATGGCGTAATAAATCCCATTAAAGGGCTTGCTTTGCCTTGTCACCTTTTGTGACCCAAGAGCAATACAAACCCTTTGTAAAATCTAGCTTGTAGGTTTTTTAAATAGCTATGAAAGAAAACAAAGATGGAAATGCATTCCCATGGTTTTGAACGTATACCTTGTGTTATGTTGATGTAAATCAGGGGTCTCCAATCAGTAGCTCATGAGCTACTGTAGGTCTCCAGCTACCTCTGAGTAGCTCACCTGTGTACAGCCCTGCTTAATAAATTAGAAAGCTTTTGCTTGGTTGAGTTAATATACATATGACAAAATTGAAATTATACAACACTAATAATGTTAGTAGCTTTCAATGTTTTTCATTGAACATAATTAGCTCTCAGTACAGAAATGGTTTGAGACCCATGACGTAATTGCATTTAGCAATATATGTTTGTAATAATGAAGATACGTGTATGAAATCCTACATTTTTATATTTTCTACTCTGTTCACTAAATGTGGGGTGTGAGTTGGTGACTACATTTTTAGTGTGTGTGAATAATTGATTTGGTTATAAAATGTAATGGATGAATGAATAAGTAGGTGCGTAGTATGTTAGCATATGCATATTACATTGAGACCTGCAAGCTTGGATATGACATCAAGGTGTAGCAGCAGTGGTGACTCCGGATGATATATGTGTACAGTGCTATAGTCCATCTTTCATCATGGACAATACACTGATCAATCTGTGTGATAAAGCAACCAAACTAACAGTGTGGGTGAAAAATGAAGCCACCAGTTCATCACACACCTGCAGACCATGACCTTTTTCTGTGTGCCATCCCAGAAACCTGAATGGTGCTGTAGTTAAGGGTACGAATAGGGTAAGGCTTAAATGTAAGTCTGTTGCATGTCAATATAGCCTTATAGCCCGCCGTAGCGGGCTATACCGGCTGTTATAGGCCCGCTGCAGCGTTAAAGGCCCGAGCCGAAGGCGAGGGACTTTAACAACAGCAGCGGGACTTTAAAAGCCGGTATAACCCTGCTACGAAGGGCTATAAGGCTATTAGAACATTCTGCCACTAGAGGGCAGAATGTTCTAACAAATAAAACGAAGCCTTCAGGGAGCGCAAGGGGATTCAAATCCCCTCCGGCTCCCTGAAGTCTTTGTTCACAACCAGAGCTGTGAACAAAGACACATTGGAATGTTGGCGCTCTGGGCTTATACCAGCTATTATAAGCCCGGAGCACTCCATTGTTTTCAATGGAGCTCCCAACATTCCAATGTTCTAATGCTCTGTAATATGCAAAAGGCTACAGTAATGTTGCAGACAACTGCTCAAGAGTAATGAAGCACCTCGAGTGCGACTAGAGAATACCAAAAGACCATTTAGTGATGGCTTGTGTACATATGCATGCCTTATTTTACCTCTGTGTTTGGACGCCGGAAGAGGTGAAGAGAAGGCTACAAGTGGGGATTCTGCATCACCAGTAACAAATATGTGATATTTGTTGCAATGTGGTAACTTACAGGATGTAGCACATAATATATACATGACTATGCTTCGGAGTGCCAGTCCGATTTAGTGAAACCTACCTAGTAGCCACAAGCTATAAAAATCCCCAACAACTAAATGACTGTTTGGCAATGTAGCTGTCATGCGTATTTGCAGTAAAGGCAGCATACACATCAGTGTAGCATCCTATGGGTAGGCAGACATCTTACTTGTTAATGGGGTGCCAGCACTGCTTCTTGCAGAAATGTTGTTACCTGCACCAGGGTAGCTAATGTGCCATGTGCGCACCATTGGTGGAACCTAATGCACAAGGGAAGTAGGCAATGGAATAACATTTCCTAGTCTAAAATTCCCTTGTAACCCAATACAAGGCAAAGAGTCATGTTGAAGTGTCATGGTGACCTCAATGTTGCAAAGTCATTCTGTGCCCTGGACGCCCTAATTTCTTAGTGACCAGTACTGGTGGTAACTGACTCTGAATGTCCGTGGGCTCTGCCTAACCAGGCCCAGGGCCGGTGCTAAAGTGAAACACAGTGAAAACACACACATATATGAGGGTACACTAAATATTAGGGTACACTTACAATTGGCATGCCCTACTCTATAAGTCCCTAGTACATAACTGGGCAGGGGGATTATAACTACCTTTAAGTCCCTAGTATATAATATGGCATGGCAGTTTAGAGGCCAGCGGCCCTTTCTGCACTTGCATGGGTGCACTGCTAAGAGTCTGAGGTCATTTAAAAGTGTTGCAGCACTGGTTTTAAAGGTAAATTGTCCTCAAACTCGACTTTGGTGCTAGGGGCACAATATTTTGGCATATTAGGTACCCCCAGGGTATCCCCTAGGTGTCCTGAGGTGGGGGGGCAGGTACTTAAAAGAAGGACCCTTATAAAAGAGGTTTTATATGCCCTGGGGATAGAAAGAAGTAACAATAACAATGCCAGTACTGATGGGTTAATTTACTCCACTTTCTTATGTGGGAACATTTCGAAAGAAAACAAAATGCACGAGGGACCTTTTGTTTCGTCGATTTAATCAATATGTTTATGCGTTTTGTTTTTAATTTCACCAAAACTTTTTTTTATAAGTATTTCCACAATTAACAGTGAGCTAATAACACAAAATATTTACTGTACATAAATAGACACATTCAACCACAGTCGTATCAACATTCACTCCCATACCACACTGGACAGTCCAGAACCAAACATAATAAGTATTAACAAACAATCTAAATCCTCTTAAAAGACACAATTTACAATTTGGCCATTGAAAATGATGTATTCTGTAGAGAACAATATTGAGGGTTCCAAATGATTTTTTGGATTCATTAGGCCAAAAAATTAGAGGTCGACGCGTTTCAAGCCCCTTCTAGTGCGGGGGCTCTCATCAGGACCTGGGAGCTGTGGATGAGGTGTCCACCAGATCTTTTGCCGTGTAAAATGTGTATAGATGATGGGACAGAATGAATCTTGAATCTACGAGTTGTAGGCACCAATCTGTTGCTTTCGTCGATTGTCATGCGTCGCTGGGGGTCGCGTAACTAGCGGTCTAGTCGCTTTTTCCGTATCTTCTCACGCTTCAAACTCGGAGGGCATCAACTTCCGTCAAGTTGATGCCCTCCGAGTTTGAAGCGTGAGAAGATACGGAAAAAGCGACTAGACCGCTAGTTACGCGACCCCCAGCGACGCATGACAATCGACGAAAGCAACAGATTGGTGCCTACAACTCGTAGATTCAAGATTCATTCTGTCCCATCATCTATACACATTTTACACGGCAAAAGATCTGGTGGACACCTCATCCACAGCTCCCAGGTCCTGATGAGAGCCCCCGCACTAGAAGGGGCTTGAAACGCGTCGACCTCTAATTTTTTGGCCTAATGAATCCAAAAAATCATTTGGAACCCTCAATATTGTTCTCTACAGAATACATCATTTTCAATGGCCAAATTGTAAATTGTGTCTTTTAAGAGGATTTAGATTGTTAATACTTATTATGTTTGGTTCTGGACTGTCCAGTGTGGTATGGGAGTGAATGTTGATACGACTGTGGTTGAATGTGTCTATTTATGTACAGTAAATATTTTGTGTTATTAGCTCAATGTTAATTGTGGAAATACTTATAAAAAAAAGTTTTGGTGAAATTAAAAACAAAACGCATAAACATATTGATTAAATCGACGAAACAAAAGGTCCCTCGTGCATTTTGTTTTCTTTCGAAATGTTCCCACATAAGAAAGTGGAGTAAATTAACCCATCAGTACTGGCATTGTTATTGTTACTTCTGTTATAAGGCACGGCCTTACTGACTAGAGTCTAAACCCTTGTCTTGTTCTGGGGATAGAAAGACATTTCACTTCCCCCATTGTAGTAATGTGCTTGCCAAAATCGAGGTGCTACGCTATTTTTGCTTATTCTGTACCTCTAAAGTCTCCCGTAGATGTCCCAGGGGTGGAGGCACCGAACCCTGACTGGTGAAGAGCATCGAGGGATCCTGGCAGAAAAAGGTCCAGAAAAATTTCTAAGTCCATAGGTAAAATCTCGAATGCGAACAGCCATCACATCGCAGCAAGCGACGTTACGACATGTACACAATACGACGCGTCCCATTACATCGCATGCGCTTTTAAAATGCATGTGATGTAATGGATGGGCTCCGGGTTGGACGTGCGCCAGGACAGAGACAAGGAAGAGACGACGCTGGAACCGGAACCACGAGGAGAGAGAGGTAAGTGTCAGGTGGTCGTAGTGTATGGTAGTGCTTTAGGGTTTAGGGTTTAGGGCTTAGGGCTTAGGGCTGAGGGTAGTGTCAGGGGGTCGTAGTGTATGTTAGTGTTTTTGACTTTAGGGTATAGGGCTTAGGGTTGAGGGTAGTGTCAGGGGGTCGTAGTGTAGGGTACTGTTTTAGAGTTTAGGGCTTAGGGTTTAGTGTTGTGTCAGGGGGTCGTAGTGTAGGTACTGTTTTAGGGTTTAGGGTTTAGGGTTTAGGGTCGTGTCAGGGGGTTGTACTGTAGGGTAGTGATTAAGGGTTTGGGATTTAAGGTTGTGTATTGTTTTGTACTGTAGAGTACTGTAGTGGACTGTGTGTTATGTAGGGTAGAAGCATGCGGGGGTTTCGGTGCATTGTAAAGGGATTTTGTATGCATTTCAAAGGAAATGCGAAGCAATGGTTTGCGTTCTAAAAACTTGCGTTGTGATGGTACATGCGAACTAAAAACTGCGATGTAAAGGCATGCGTTGTTTTAGTTTGCGATGTATTGTCATACATCAAATCTCGATGAGGCCTAGCGCAAAGGGTATCCAAGCCTGAAACTTTGACTTTGTCCTGGTCAAGCGCGATCAGATGTCCCAATGTGGGATTATAGGTTTCTAAGTGCTATATAGTGCTACATCTTTTTTAAAATCATACCTCCGGTTCCCTACACTGTTTTTTTTTCATTTTGGTGTCATTTTAAAGATGAAAATATTGCCTATTTTTATAAATTGGCGATGGATTTTTAAAGTACGCTGTGTCTTAATTATTTACTCCAATTGGTGTTTTTAAATGCTTTACATAGCTGTCTCTTAAAGTCAACCCTGCCTGCTCACAGTCAAGCTACCAAGGGTTGAGCATGGGAAAAATTTACTGAGACATATTC
This sequence comes from Triturus cristatus, assembly GCF_964204655.1. Classification (NCBI taxonomy): domain Eukaryota; kingdom Metazoa; phylum Chordata; class Amphibia; order Caudata; family Salamandridae; genus Triturus; species Triturus cristatus. Next base: position 317,935,494 of record NC_140589.1, on the reverse strand, counting down.
TGAGTCCTGTGATAGATGACTATCTACCCCTACATTTCCCACTTTCCAACACTCAGGCACATCCATTCTACAGATCGTTGTGCCTGTTCTGTTAGGCCAAGAGCTCTTCAGGCGGGGCAGGGGACAGCACCTCCCGATACCCTTTCAAACCCTGGAAAAAATGGGCCAGGTACAAAACTAAGTGAATTTACTAATGATTATTGCTGCAGCATGTTTATCAACCACCTGATTATATATAAAGTTGGTAGATGTGTACTTATCTATGTAGTTTATGTACAGTGTACAATGATTTGCAAGCATAAACTTCTGCAATACTTACATAATATTGAATGTACTGTTGTAATAGGTGGACACAGGTGCCCTTTCTGGGTTTGAAAGTCTTTATAGCTTTTACAGTGTGGTGATGTGTGCAAGAGCTTTTCCAATGGAGTTGAGGGCACATTCATTTACAGTACAATTAAAATGTGTTTGTTTTTACCGGTTTACTTTCACAGATCACATGCTAATGCAGACAAGCTCCACCTGCTGTATACTTTAAAATATTACATAAAAATGGAACTTTCAATTTTCCCCTCCCATATCCATTGTATTTGCCCCTTTCCTTCCCTTCGACCTTCTTCAGTCTCCTTAAGTAAATAAATTCGTCTAAGTCACATGCCTGTTGTAATCTCTCTTTCTTTGAAACCATATCACTGCAAATTACTCTAAATTACATGCCTGTCTTTCTTTGAAATCCCATCACTGCAACCTAACATTATCAGCCATTTGCTCCTCACATAACCCCCTTTAATGATCACACCCATGTCATTAATTTACCTCAAAGAAACTAGGGTAAATCCCGCTTCAACCCGTCATCAGGGGTAGTAAGCACTATACAAATGTCATTTCAATTCAATTACCTTTCACCCATGAGCGTGGTAAGGTGGTAAACTAGTACACTCAACGGATGATATATTTCATTACATAGTCGATACTCCCCATTTTGCTACGTTGACCATTTGCCCCTCCTGCATTTACTTCCAAAATCGGAATTTCCGCATGAGTAATTATTCGCATAGGCAGAGATCTCCGGCAAGAATTTTGTGAATGGCTTTTGTGAATACATCAGTGTGAACTATTCGAACACTACTTTATGTGTTCACAAATGTGATCATAATTAGGCCCCTTATGTCTCGAGTACTGACATGGATACATGAAACTAATCAAGTCTACAGGTCTTCCAGATGAATGTTCTTCGAGGAATTAGTAAAACCTGAAGGGGAATCCTCTTGAGCTTGTCCTTTGAAACATATAATATTTGGTGGGCGTTCCTGGATGTCACTGAAGGATTCTAAAGCTTACGTGCGGGTGACTTGATGACTGATTAGGTGGAGAAGCACTTGGGGGCATATCATCAAGGGCCGGCTTTAAAAACGTGTGAATCCATGCTTCAGCGCCCTTTTACTTTTCGCCTCGCATCGCTAATGAGATGCGAGGTAGGCATTCCCGTGAGAAATACAGCGATAATGATCGCTAACTAAGGATCTCCCTATCACCAAGGGAAGCGCTATCCGGCCTAGCGACATTTAATGTAGCGCTAACCGGCTATATTGCCGGTTCCTTACGCCTGCTAATTGTTTAACTTTGGCATGTGTAACATGGGAGGTGGATCGTCATGCTGAGTCCACATCTCCCTAGCACCAATGTTTTTGCTTTCGCCGTTTGTTATCGCAGGTAATCCTGCGATATTGCCCCTTATTGCCGCTATTGCCGGGATTTCTATCGCCTCGGCGATGCGCGTTGCTGATAGTGCGCTCACCAGGTGATAGAATCCGGCGATAGGCGGTGTTATTTTTCTGCACGCTAAACACGGCCAGCCATAATTATCGCTGGCCGTTGATGATATGCCCCTTGGTGCTTTAACTTTGCTGACTGGAATTTTAAAAGGTTTTAATCCTGGCACCAGTGGAAGGAAGGGTGCACTGAAACTGTGCTCGTTAGTGGAAATAGCATGACTCCACTCACCTATGGAGGCATTGCTTGCAACGGTGAGGTGTGACAAAAAAGGCGAAGGGTTAAGAGAAAAATTACACACTATGCCATTAATATCCTAGCAATTACTGCCAACCGTATCCTGCTTTCAGTACCTACTGTTTCAGTGGGAATTTCCTACTCAACACTCACTGTGACCTGTTCAGATGCCTCACAAGATTGCCACTGTTTTTTGGGGTGAGACCAGGGAAGATAATAGTAGCAAAAGGAAGGTAGGGTAGCAAGAATGATACAGATGGTAAGAACAGATATTCTGTGTGTTGTTAAGCAATGCATGGACAGGCAGATCTAGCCTAAGACAGATCATAGGGTTCCAAAATGTCCATCTGGTTTCATCCCTGTTAAAGGTACACAAGGAAAGACTTTGGGAATTAGCTAGCATTAGGACACTGGAATACTATATATCGAGATCTACGTCATTGTAGATAGAGAATACCATTACAGAGAATCCATCATAATGTATGTGCTACAAGAATTTTTGAATCAACATTACTTTGTTCACCACAACAAACCCGTTACAATGAATTATTAAATCAATCTTGTTCTAGCCCTCAACCTGATCCTAAAACCAACCCTAACCACATCTCTAGTCCTACCTTAATAGAATCTTTTGTACAATGCCAGGAATTTAAAGGGCACCACAGTAATCATTGCTGTGTTCATGAGGAGGACAGATATTGTTACCAGTGCTTATTGTTACCGATGGAACTGGAAGGCCAGTTGTTCACAGTAACTATTTTTTAGACATGTTTATACTTTCCTTGACTTCATACTTTGTCAGACATCAGGCCTCGTTTTAACGATTTACTCATGCTCATGTCTTACTTGGATATATACTCACTCAAGATGGATACCATACTGGGACATGAATGGAGAAAGTTGCCCATATCCACCCCGGGGAGGAGGGGGGCATTTCACAATACAGCTCAAAATGTGAATGCGAATTCAACAAAGCAGCCATTTCAACAGCATTTAGAGACCAGTATGTAGTGTGAGCGCGTCCTGTTCATTTGGCTTGTTGTACTGCAATTGTCATGTCAGTTCTATTGAACCTTTGAACTCAATGATTTTGACACCATGCATAGATCGTTGTTTACAGAACTACTGGGAATTATCTGAGGAAAGACACATGCCTCTCTAATCACCTTGATTGGATTATAGGGAACAGTCATGCAACAGTTTCCAATGAAACCTTTCTTGAATGGAGTACTTCCACTATGAACATCAAAACATCCAGTATGGTATCTTTATACGCATCTGATTTATGTGCATGTATTTAGTGGAAACTCAGAGCTCACCTATTGTTTATTGGCTCATCATCTTCATGCACATTACAACACAGAGAACAGTAGGTGAAGAGAAACTGTTCTGGATAACGTTATTATTGTGACCAGAGGTAACCTAGAATGTTTCCTAAAGAAATAACAGTAATTTGAAATCTCATCCTATATTTAGGATTAGAGGTAGTTATTGCTAAGCAGCAGTTCAAACCCTCATTTGTTCAAACAGCAGGCTGTCATCTCAGCTGGAATTTCTCTTCCCAAATCCCATTTCGCTCAAGCTTCTCAGGTTTACTGAAATCCTGGAATGCAGGGTCGGAGAAATGGAGATGTTTCAGTAACTTCTGGGGGCATATTATCAATGAGGCGATAAAAAATTATCGTCACTTTTGGATATCATGGCTAAGTATGTGTAGCCCTATCAGCAAGCTATCACCAAAAGTTGTGCGATTATCTCTGGATTACCAGTGATAATCGCACAGTTGGCAGCTTGCGCTCTGAATTTTATCGCTTTGGAGATAAGCGTTGCTGATAGCACGCTATCTCCACGATAAAATTCAGAGTTGGCCGACGATAATTATCCTCGCGCTAAGGGGCATATTATCAACGAAGCGATAAAAAATTATCGAAGCTTTTGCGTCCGTTTTTGGACGAAAAGCTGCGATAATTTTAACACCCTATTAGCAAGGACACTCTAACGCGTGAATCCATGCTTCTTTGCCCTTTCCCTTAACGCCCAGCTTTGCATCTCTAATGAGATGCAAAGTGGGCATTCCTACCCAGAATAACGGGAGAAAGGTCGCTAAGCGACATTTCTCCTATTATCAAGCCTTATGCAAAGTAGCATAGCTCTGTTATCGCTACTTTCCTTACGCCGGCTTTGAAACTGACTTAGCCATGATATCCTGGCTAAGTATGTGTAGCCCTATCAGCAAGCTATTGCCAAAAGTTGTGCGATTATCGCTGGATTACCAACGATAATCGCATAGTTGGCAGCTTGCGCTCTGAATTTTATCGCTGGAGATAAGCGTTGCTGATAGCACGCTATCTCCGCGATAAAATTCAGAGTTGGCCGGCGATAATTATCCTCGCGCTAAGTGCGCTTAGCGATAATTATCGCCGGCCCTTGCTGATATGGCCCCTGATTCTTAGCATTTTTCTGGAGTTGCTGAGCTGTGATATCTAATCCATAACTACTGTCTTGCCCTAAACCTAAACCTAAACTTATTTCTAATCGAAAGCCTAAGAACAACGCTTATAGTTACTCTTTATTATATGTTAATGATCATGGTTGGGGGCATTTCCCACGAGTGTCCTTTGCTTCATTTTACTGTGACTCTGCAAACTGGGCCACGTACAACTCTTGCCACGACTGATGCTCAGGCAAGCGAGGGAAAGTAGTCAAAGGTTTCTCAGGGAGGCAGTGTAAGCATCGAGACCTCAAAACCCAACAGTCAATCAACAGATCCAATAGCTTATTGTCCTGTCCAGTGCTAATCTTCTTTCTAAAGCAAAGTACTTCAATCTCATAGCAAGATGAAACAATCTTCAGGAAGGCGCTACACACCACCCGGTTGTAGGAGATCTTCGTCTACCATCCACCAGAATCACTTCTTTTTATTCCTGGTTTGATGCACAACTCAGTTTAAGAGTTCTCACTCAAACGTTCACGTGGGTAAAAAAAATCCGTTCATCAGAAACCACTGTGTGATTTTAGGGCCAGATGTACAACCATTTTATTTTGCGACTCGAAAACTGTGATTTTTAGCAACTCGCAATTAGCCAGTCACAAAATGAAATGTACTAATAATCCTCAGACACATTTAAGGATTCACAATGCGGTCACAAATGACCTCCCTCGTTACTATTCATGAGGTAGGTCGCACTTTGCGACCCATTAGGAATGGCCTGTAATCACAGGGATATTGGCCTGCTGAGGTCAGCAGACCACCATGTCTGGGATAGCTTTTTAAATAAAGCTATTTTGTTTTCTGAAATGCAGCCCGTTTTCCTTAAATTAAAGGAAAATTGAACGCATTTAAAAAAGAAAACTTAAAAGTTTCCTTTTCATTTTTTAAGAGTAGGCAGTGGCCATGGGATCACTGCCTGCTCTTATAAAATGTTAATGCCTATATTCATAAAGGGGAATGGGTCCCTTGGGAATGGGTTACAACCTCGTAAAAGTCAGTAAAATATGAATGTTTCGCAACCATATTCCGGTCGCAAAACATTTATACATGCCACTGCGAATCGCTATTAGGAAGGGACACCCTTGAAATGCACCTTCCTAATAGCAACTCACAAACACTATTTTGCAAGTCGGTAATAGGTTACTGACTTCCAAATAGGGTTAGCACATTGCAAAAGCCATTTAAGTGGTTGTAAATAGCCTGATTTTCCATTTGGGACCACTAAAAACAGGAGTACATCTGGCACTTAGTCCCTTATTCATTGGGCAGGCTAAGCTTGCCATTTAAAGCTCAGTGGCAGTGTGCATTGACTCTCTTTGTGGGGACCATAGTGGCAGACTCCTTGTAGAACAGGAATGCCTGGACAATGTCAGTGTGGGATGTCCTTGGCAGTGGCATGCCATCTTTAGCAGTTGCGTTCACCCAGGCCACGTGCAGAACTGTACCCAAGCCTGCCAGTTATGACCTCCGGGCATAATTTGTGAGTTATTATGTGTCTTCAGCAAATGTGGTTTCCCAAGTAAATCAAGCTCATGCTTCAGTGATGCAGTACTTCCTATTTTTTGCCATCGGCAGAGGCTGAACCAGTTCTCTGACCCATGTCAGGCTCCCAGATGACATGGTTGTGCTCATACGTGCAAAGACGTGGTGCAGGTCACACAAAAATCTTCCCAGTTACAAAGACAGTTGTTCAGTTACTTATAACTTTTGCACTGCTTAAGGCACATGCATGAAATATGGCTTACATAAAGGCCCAGATTTACTATGAATTCACGCAATGCAAACGCAGCAACTTGCTATGTTGCATGACTGGGAGAAAGCTGGCGAAAGCAGAACAGCGCCATATCTACTACTAGAACATTGGAATGTTGACAGCTCCATTGAAGACAATGGAGTGCTCCGGGCTTATACTGGCAATTATAAGCCCGGAGCTCCAACATTCCAATGTTTCTTTGTTCACAGCTCTGGCTGTGAACAAAGGCTTCAGGGAGCCTGAGGGAATTTCAATCCCCTCGCACTCCCTGAAGCCTTTGTTTCATTTGTTAGAGCATTCTGCCCTCTAGTGACAGAATGCTCTAGTAGCCTTATAGCCCTTCCTAGCAGGGCTATACTCGCTATTAAAATCCCGCTGCTTTGTTAAAGTCCCTCGCCTTCGGCCCGGGCGTTTAACAATGCAGCGGGCCTTTAATAGCCGGTATAGCCCGCTACGGCGGGCTATAAGGCTATATTAGAACATTGGAATGTTGGCAGCTCCATTGAAAACAATGGAGTAGCTCTGGGCTTATAATGGCTGGTATAAGTCCGGTGCTCCAACATTCCAATGTTTCTTTGTTCACAGCTCTGGCTGTGAACAAAGGCTTCAGGGAGCCTGAGGGAGTTTCAATCCCCTTGCGCTCCCTGAAGCCTTTGTTTAATTTGTTAGAGCATTCTGCCCTCTAGTGGCAGAATGTTCTAATAGCCTTATAGCCCTTCATAGCTGGCCTATACCGGCTATTAAAGTCCCGCTGCCTTGTTAAAGTCCCTCGCCTTTGGCTCGGGTCTTTAACGCTGCAGCGGGCCTTTAATAGCCGGTATAGCCCGCTACGGCGGGCTACAAGGCTATAACATGTGACACTGTTCTGCTCCCTTCCTGCACTAGTGTACCTTATGCTGCAATGCACCAATTCAGGCACCCTTGCACCATAGTGCAAGGGTGTGTGTGTTGTTGTATCGATTTTGCACAGAAATGGGTCCCTTCCTGGGGCAGATACTATTCTTTAAGGCGCTTTCTTCTTTGTATGTGTGCTGTAGAAACAGCACATGCAAAGAGGTAAAAACGATGAGTAATCAAAACATTTCTCCTCGTTACCTCTACATCAAGGAGGCACAGGACTTTGGTGCAAATCCCTGGCTACAATTTTATACAGATAGGGATTTGTCTCAAAACCCAAGGGTGGTTGTACGGAAATGCCCAAGCAACATCCATGGAATGCCCCATTGATGCAAACCAATGCAAGACATCATATTGTGCAGCTTTTTGTTACAATCCAACACAAATCACAATTTGTATTGGAATATAAATACCAATAAAATACTTTGTGTGGGGTTTGTTTTAAAAAAAGTAATGCAATCCCAAAGCAAAGTAATGGCCTTGGTACTTTCCCATTATTCATGGTAATTTTGAGTTGGTGAATATCCGTAAAAAGGTGAGCAGATATAAAAGGAGGCGTATAAAAGCATACATTTGCTAAAACCTTTGACACTGTGTGGGATGAATCTACACACAATTTGGTAGCAGCTTGGAAGAAGTGGGGGCATATCAGCAAGGAACGGCGATGAATAACGCAAAGTGCGCTTAGTGCTTTGTTATTTATTGCCGTCTATCTCCGGAACTTATAGCCCTGGTAGCGCTTTATAAACAACATGTTGCTCCAGGGTGATAGAAATTCCAGAGATAACGGGGGAAATCGCCGTTTTGCAGGGAACATCACTGGTTTTCCAGAGATGTTCCCTGCAAAAGGGCGATAACCTTGCTGATACGACCCTGTGGTCGTAGCAACATAATCCACCCCCTATGTTAGGGATGGATAAGTCAGGATTTTAGCAGACGTTAGTTTCTGGAGAAAACAGCGGTTTTCTCCAAAAACGAACGTCTGCTAAAATGCTGGGGCAGCCTTATAAATATCGCGATGTGCACATCAGCGATATTTGCAGGGCTGTACTGCCCAGTAACGCCCACTTTGCATCTCATTAGTGATGCAAAGGGAGGCGTCGGGGAAAAGGGTGCTAACATGCGATTATGCATGTTAGCACCCTCTTATAAATAGGGCGAAATTTTTATCTCCTTTTTTGGCTTTTTTGGCTTTTAACGCCAAAAAAGCAGAGATACAGCCCTTCTTAATATGCCCCTTAGTTTCTTATAGTATGTGATATTTTGTGCCTATCTATCAATGTACAACATGAGCATAATTTTTCTTCTGAAAGTGAGCATTAAAAGTTCTGAGGCATGGCAAAAAAGTGTTACTTTTCTTTTCAACCAACCTATCCTGATGTTTAATTATTACCTAGTAAGGTGAAAATGTGCGTTCAGTACAGCATGTTTCTGGAGTTATTGTGCTGCCTAAACTAACCCCTGCAGCCTGGCAGCTCTCAGACAAAGGTCCAGCCAGACAACAACATTACAGCTGCCTACATGGAAATGATTACAGTTACCCAGAGCTTTCAAGATGAGTCACCGAGAGGCTCAGATTGTGCTGCTCGATTTCTTTCTCTGAAACACAGAATTGGCCGCTCCATTTTACCAGGAAATGATGAAAGGCTGGTACATAGCTTCCTGGGGCTTTGTGTGACTAGATAAGTGTATCAAATTTGTAGGTGAGACTTTAAAAAAGTATATTTGAAGAACATTTTCTTTGTACAAGTTAATTAAAATGTCACCGGAACAGCAAGCAATTCCCAGACATGTTGCAGCCTGCAGGTTTTGTGTTGGGTTGTCTCAAATCATACTACTGGCAGCAATGTGCCATCTGCAAAGAGCCTGCATAGCATGATCACTTCCCGCATTATTTTGTGGCAATCACAGACATAAAATGTCAGTTAGACAAGCCATATTTTTAACGTCCATGTGGCTTTACAAAATACATTTAAAGTCAATAGGAAGTGCTTCAGATTATTTTTGACAAATTCGTCAGTGTCAAGTCATAAGGCTGTATACCAGGGCCGCATTACATATAGCATTCACAGTTTGTATTCAGTAAGAAACAGAGTGGCTTCTTGCAAGCCTCTTCCTGTTTTTCTGTGCAGGCAGCAACCTGCCTGCACTTCAAAGAGGAGTTGGAGATCCCAGTGGGCCGAAGCGTGTGTGACTGCACCCTCCTGCAGGGGGATGTCTGGGAGGTCCTTTCACATCTTGAGAGGGCTGCCCTCAGGGGACTCACTGACAGTGCACCACCTGTTGGTGGCTCACTATCAGTGTGCCTCCTAAGGGCATGTTTGCCTCTGTGCCCACCTCCTCAATATGGCACCGGTGCATGAGGCCATGGCCCATTGCAAATGAGGGAACTCCCTCTCAGGGTACGTGCTATCAGTACCACAGAAGGGGCAGCACTCGCATCTGCAGCCCCTTCTTTAATACAATAGTGCCCTGGGAGAGCAACAAGCAGGTGTCTATGCCTATCACACCCCCGGGGTGCTATGTGTAATGAGGCCTCATGTGTAATTGTTGTATCATACAATTTAATGTAATCCTGATCCATTTTTTTATAAAACAAAGTAGCAATTGTGTGCTAGTGCTTTTTAATCAAAAAGGAAATATATGTGGTCAACAGTCGTTTTTATGTACACAAACCAGCAAACACAACTTTAATTGTAAGCAACACTAATCATTATATAATTATTTGTGGGTATTTTCTAAATACAGATTTTCTTTCAGAGTTCTAAAATGGAAGGGAAGTGACCATCTAACACTTGAACTTGCACCAAAATCTATCTAAGAATCATCCATGGGAGTTTCAAAAATAAGCATAACTGATTTGGAATCATCAATGGCATATGGGAGATTGTCAAGTGGCCACTAGCTCTTAAAGAGTTAAGGGCCAGGTGTACATGTGTTTTGGTTAGTGATTTCCAAACAGTAATTGCATTGCAATCGCTATTTAGAAATCGCTATTTGAAATGTATGAAAGGTTGCTTTTCTCAATGCAGCTCCATTCTCGTTCGCTATTTAGGGATTTCTTAATAGAGAAGTACTAAAATAAAATGGTATTAGGAAATTGAAAATAGGGCAGTTGCGATTTGGTTGCAGAATGATGACCTCAAAATTAGGAAATCAATAAATACTTCCCCCTTCCTAGAGTTCTGTAACACAGAGGAAGGTAGTGTTTGTCAGGAGTGTGTTTGTTAAGTTTTATCTTATAGGATTTATGGACTGCAAAGAAGGGAAACCATGTCAAGGGAAGATGGTGGCAAAGATCTTGCTGCCAGAAAGCGCAAGATTAACTTTTCAGAAAAGGAGCTGGAGGTCCTTATTGAGGAGTGTGTGTCCCATAATGAGGAGGTGTTTGGGTGAAGTTCCTTCAGTGTGCCAGAATCCCAGAAAATAAAATCTGGAATGACATGCTGGACAAGGTCAATTCCATTGGTGTGACTCAGTGTACCATCCCTGAAATATGTAAAAGTTGGTACGATTTGAGATCACGAGATCAAGAACCAAAGAGACGGTTGCAAGTCCCTTGGCAGAGGCATGTGGGACAAGCGGAAGACCATTTTAGAAGCCACCACCAACACCAATGGAAATGCTAGTTGAGGCAACAATACAGCCTGTGAGTGTGGTGGGTGTTTCCAACGTTGATACCTCAAATCGACCATGCACAACTCAAAGTAAAAATATAAAATGTGTTTTTCGATTTCCATAGGCTTGCAAGCATATTTACTTAATAATAAGAATCGTAGTGTTGTTACTAATTCATTATGGTAGTTGTGCTCAAAATAATGAATCAATCTTTTTATGTGTAAAACACATGCACTTTGTTTGTGCTGTACAAATTTTAACCGTCAAAGTAGTCAGAAATAATAGAAGTACAATTAGCACTATTTTACTATTACTGCAAGTAAAAAAAGAACAGTATATTAAAGTACATCTGCATATTTCTCACGCGTGTCACAACAGATAGAGCTTGATAGTGAGCAAGATGTCAGTATAGAAAGTCCTTGTGATAATGAGGAATGCACAGAAAGATCTGCCACGCAGATACCTCAAGTACTGTCCAGAAGGAGAGCTATAGTTTTACCACTCCCAGAGTTTGAAGATAAACCAACCACAGTCAGGGAAACCAGCCCAGCAGGTTTGAGGGACAGACAGATGCAGCACATGGTACTGCAGCATTGTTGTAATGCCGCTGCTTCTCATAATACTTGTGTTCTTGCCATGGATGATAGATCTAAAGCATCTTAATTGTTTGGGGGGGGGGGAGGGGGTAAGAAGCCTCTATGCTCTTAGAACAGTGTCTGCAAGAAAGAAATATAAAAAGTGTAAAGTAACAATAAAGTGTATGAAACCTACAATGTGATAATTGCTTGATGGCAAAGAGAGTTTTAGGAAAATAGTTGAGGATGGTCAAAACAACTTTGCTAAACTCCCAGATAAACTCACAACACAAATGCAACAACACCATACAACGGAAAGGCTTAGGCATAACCAACACACTTTGGGCCATATTGATGTAAAAGTAATGCAATGCAGCACAGCAAGTCACCATGTTGCATTACAGGGAAAGAGCAGAAATGCACCGTATTTATTGCAATAAGGCACATTCCTGTCCTTTCCATAGCGCTGGAGCACAATTAACTGCCTAGCGCCAATGTAGACACACATAGAAAGAGGAAGCAATGAGTAGAAGTAAATATATTTCTCCTATTTACGACTCACCTGGGAAGGCGTAGCATTATGGTGCATACAGCATAGGTAAATCTGGGAAAATGTGTCAAAATCCATGACAGTTGTGTGGGAACACCCATACAACGCACATGGACCTCCTTCCCAGGGCAGGGTAATGCAACGCAGCAATTTGTGCTGCATTGCGTTACTCCTAATCAAGCCACTCAGGAACACGCAAAGTGACCTTGCATGGCTTGATAAATAGCATTTTAGAGTTAACTTTGTGCGTGCACCATATTGTGTGGTGCAAATGCAACACAAACCCTTGATAAATATGCCCCTATACATTTTGATGAACTGAGCAGAGCAATTAACCATCTTGCCAGATGGCTACCATGCTAGTCAGGTGCACTGTAAATTTATAAACTCAGATGGTCACGGCTGTACAGATGTGGCACTTGGATTAGTGCTGGTCACATCTACTTTCAAAAAGATTGAAACCAGTACTATATCTGGGACTGCAGATTTAGGGGTAGGTGAGAGTGAAGAAACACCAAGCCTAAGTAGTCTCTCAGTGCCTGATGTCTCCAATCTTAGGTACAAATGACAACATACATTTAGCGCAGATGTTCGTGATACTCCAGAGCCAGGTACTGCTGAAAAAGATTGTGCAAGCAGAGGAAGAAGAAAGCACTAACGTGGTTCTTGTATTTTTCATGTGCTGTTTGTGTCGTGTTAGAAATGGGGGTCTCTGATTGGCAGTGGCTTGCACCCTGTCCAAGTAAGCCCCCTTAATCTAGTCATGGTAAGGGGATTACACAGATAAAATAACCCCTGATCACCCCCTTGGTAGCTTGGCACGAACAGTCAGGTTTATCTCAGAGGCAATAGCATTTGTACAAATACACACAGTAACACAGTGAAAACACTACAAAAGGACACTACACCAGTTTATAAAGCAACCAATCTTTATCTAAGCAAAACAAGACCAAAATAACATACGCAGATATCACTTTTAAAAGTTTCAAAATAGTTCAATCCATGGAAAACTATAAATGTGTAACTTTTATCACAAAGTACCTGGGATGCATCAAAATCAAAGACGAAAGCAGGCGCAGGGGAGATGAGGCATCGGGAAACCTAAGTGATGCGTTGGTTCCTTACTCCCAGGGGAGGTGATGTGTCGGTTCCTTACTCCCAGGGGAGGGGATGCTTTGGTTCCTTACTGCAGCACAGGGGAGGTGATGTGTTGGGTCCTTACTGTCATGGGAGGTTGTGGGAAGTTGGCCTGGTATATGCTGTTCACTAGTTCTAGTGACCACCTTGTACCATGCCAAGCAACCCTTATGGTGTGGTTGTAAGTCAACCTTTTTGGACTAGCTGCCCTAGTGGTAGCGTAGGCTAAGCAGTCTTTGAGGCTAAACTCGTGAAGCGTGTTAAGCCAGCTGTTTTACCAAATGCAACCCCCTTTTATACCAATGAAAGGACACCACACAGATATATATTCAAAATATATATGTATTTATTTATCAAAGTAACCCCTAGTCTCTTTATGAGCACAGGAGCACAAATCGTCAAACAAGATTATCACAGAATACACAGAAGTTGCACGTTATATGGATAGGCCCTGGTGGCCACTCAAACCATATACTAAAATAGTGGTATAAGTACCACGAACAGAAAAGGAAAAAGGCCTAGGGCCTCTAGAATCGCTGGGCCTACAAGGAGCTAACGTCAGTTAGTGACCAGGAGGTCCACGGGTGGCGTGTGCAGAGCAAATAGTCACACGCGTGCTCCCATAGGTTTCAATGGGTGCGTAAAAAGTACAAAGTTACTGCAAAGGAGATCTTCCGGGTTGACTAGGAACTTAAGATTTGGAACACAGGCACTAGAGATGTAATACTACACTTGGGCACAGGTGTGCCAGCTTTACCTCACCCACAGGAAGCGGGTGCATAGGCCTCGAAGTGCGTCGGGTTGCTTCTATCTGTTCCGTGGAGCTTGAAGACAAAGATGCTGCAGGCGGTCGGTCCGGGAGAGATGCAGTGGATCCAAGAGTGGATCGGAGATGTTGAAGACCTGTAAGCAGAGGGGACAGTGTTCACAGTCACTAGCCAGTGACCAGCGTGGCACCAGGTGGGTACCAGGCGATGTCGGGTGCAAACAGGTGATGAGGGGTAGCTTGTCTCCGCAGCCACGTGGTCCCTGAAGGTCGACGACGTCCAGGAGTCGGCTCACGAGCTGTCCCACGCAGGCTCTCGCTGTCGGCGGTGTCGGCGACTTGATCGAAGCAAACAAGCCTTGGCAAAAGCAATTGCAGGAGGATTCGGAAATCAGCTGTTGGTTCTGACCAGCAAGGTCAGAGGGATTGCTCCTTTGGAGGGGAGCAAGGGCCAGTCTGGAGCAACCAGACCAGCGGTGTTTGTCGTAGATTTCGTCGCCAAGATGGCCACTAGCCAGCGGGCCAGCAACCGGTTAGGCGCGTCGAGTGGCAAAATGCAGAAGGGCCCCACGCAGATCGTGGAGATGCTGGAGGGCTCACCTTTGGTGCAGATGCTGCTCGAGGGTTGGGCTTCTCAGGACCCAAAGCACAACTTGGAGGGAGCCTCGGTTGTTGCACTGGTCAGCTTGTCGTAGTCGTTCCAAGATGGCTGGCTCCACGTGTCTCGGTGCCTCCACGGGTCTCCTCTTTTCAGGGACTGTGGATCGGGCGGTGAGAGGTCTGGAGGTCCAGGTCTTGTCAGTCTCTGGGCTCGGGCTCCGGCGGGAGGCGGCGGCAAAGCAGACGGTGATTCGCTGGATGGTGCTTGCGTTAGCAAGGTGGTCACTCCCTGACCACAGGGGAGATTTTCTTCAGTCTTCTGTGCAGCAGAATGTCGAAGTTCCCGTCTTCTTCTTAGTTTCAAGTTGATTCCAGGATGTCTGAAGTCTTAGGACACAGCTCCTACCTTTAAGCGGATTCTAGGGGCCGGACTACCTGCTAGGTCCCTCCCTATGGGTGGGACCAGGAAGGGGGGTGGTTACACCCCCAACCCTTTGTCCAGCTCGCCCCAGGCCCGGGACTGGTGTGCCCCAGGACCGGTTTGAACTGGCATATGCACCGAGGCTCCTTGTGAGCCACAGGCATGTCTGGTTTCTTTCAAGCCCTACCTGACCAATACACAAAATCCTGTCTGGGGTGGTGCACGCACCTCCCCTGGCAGGAAACCCTTTGTCCACACCTCCCAAGCTGGAAGGACTCCCAGCAGCAGGAGGGCAGACTTGTGTCTGTGGTGGCAGCATCCATTTTGTGGAGCTGAGGCTATGTCTGATTTTACCCGGGTTTCAGGTACTGTACATGTCGTGTCCCTCTAGAAGGGTGGAATGCTAACCCCGTCGCCAGAATTGGCGAGGGGTTAGTATTCCAATTCGTATGACACCTTACTCGACATGTTTTGATAAAGCCAAACCAAAGATAGCATTTAACCGCGAGGTTCATAATGCACTTAAGAGTATATGGTATGACGATATCTGGAAACAGTAGAAGGAAGTTGTTCCGACCACTGCAGACAGGCTCAGCTCATGCCAGAGCACCATCTCACATGGAACCAAGCACTCTGCCTTCAGGATTGTTAAGGCCTGCCATAGGAGTGACTTATAGGTTACCAGGTGTCCCATTTAAGGTTAGGTATAGGTATACTACACCTAAGTAAGAGGTGATTACACCAACTTACCCCAGCTGAGTGATCAGCCAGTTGTGTCAGATTGTTAGGCCAAGCCTGGGGTGGCATAATACATGCTGCAGCCCCTGGCAGGCCTTGGGTACACCAATGCCCTGGGTACCTAGTGTACACTGGTACAGGGGCTGACAGGGTGATCCACTTCCAATTGGTTATGCACCTAGGGTGCATAGTTTTAATTTAGTAGAGAGAACAGCAGGCTGGGGGTCTGATTGGCAGGCCCACAGCCTCAATATGTCAAAAACCAGTGAAGCAAAAAGCAAAAATTTGGGGTGACCATAGGATAGCAGACCCTACTCTCCTACACAACCCCCCCCCAGCCTCAAGAGCCTTCTTCAGGTGGATCAGGTGATCCTCCCAGGTGGAACTAAAGACAGCAATGTCATCAAGATATGCTGCGCAAAAGTCATCCAACCCAGTAAGGACTTGGTTCACCAGCCTTTGGAAGGTGGCAGGTGCATTCTTCAGACCAAAGGGCATCACCACAAACTGATAATGCCCACCGGGGGTTGAGAATGCTGTTTTGGCCTTAGACTCCTCAGCTAACCTGATTTGCCAATAGCCAGCTGTCAAGTCAAATGTGCTCAAAAACTTTGCAGAAGCTAGTTTGTCTATGAGCTCATCTGCCCTTGGAATAGGGTGTGCATCTGTCCTGGTGACAGCATTGAGTCCTCTGTAGTCCACACAGAACCTCATCTCTCTCTTGCCATCTTTGGTGTGAGGTTTGGGGACCAGAACCACTGGGCTAGCCCAGGGGCTCTCTGAGGGTTCAATGACACCTAATTCCAGCATTTTATGTACCTCAGCCTTTATACAGTCCCTGACGTGGTCAGGTTGTCTGTAAAGTTTGTTCTTTACAGGCAGACTGTCACCAGTGTCCACAACATGGGTACACCAGTCAGTTTGACTAGGTATCAAGGAAAACATATGTGAAAATGATTGTAGAACCTGTCTACATTCAGTCTGCTGATGGGCAGTGAGGTTGCCTCCAAGGGTCACTCCTTCAACTGAGCCATCTTCAGGGTTCTGAGACAACAGGTCTGGGAGAGGGTCACTCTCTTCCTCCTGTCCCTCATCTGTAGCCATGAGCAAGCCCATGTCTGCCCTGTCAACATATGCTTTAAGCCTGTTAACATGGAGTACCCTGTGGGGACTCCTGGGAGTTCCTAGGTCCACCAAGTAGGTGACCTCTCCCTTCTTTTCCAGGATTGTATGGGGTCCAGACCATTTGTCTTGGAGTGCTGCTGGGGCCACTGGCTCCAACACCCATACCTTCTGTCCTGGCTGATACTCAACCAAGACAGCCTTTTGGTCATGCCAAGCTTTCTGTAAGGCCTGGCTTGCCTCAAGGTTTTTAGATGCCTTCTCCATATACTCAGCCATCCTGGAGCGGAGACCAAGTACATAGTCCACTATGTCTAGCTTAGGCTTTTTGAGAGGTAACTCCCATCCTTCCTTCACCAAACACAGTGGGCCTCTCACAGGGTGCCCAAACAACAATTCAAAGGGGCTGTAGCCAACTCCTTTTTGTGGGACCTCTCTGTAAGCAAACAGAAGGCAGGGTAGAAGGATATCCCATCTTCGCCTGAGCTTTTCAGGTAATCCTTTGATCATACCCTTTAGGGTCTTGTTGAATCTCTCAACAAGCCCATTGCATTGTGGGTGATAAGGGGTGGTGAACTTGTAGTTGACACCACATTCCTTCCACATAGCTGTCAAGTATCCTGACATAAAGTTGGTACCTCTGTCAGATACTACCTCCTTAGGAAACCCCACTCTGGAGAATACTCCCAGCAGGGCCCTGGCCACAACAGGAGCTGTAGTGGTCCTAAGGGGAATTGCCTCTGGATACCTGGTGGCATGATCCACTACCACCAGTATAAATCTGTGCCCAGATGCAGTGGGAGGATCCATGGGACCCACTATGTCTATTCCCACTCTTTCAAAGGGGACCCCCACCACAGGTAGTGGTATTAGGGGGGCCTTTGTTGTGCCACCTGATTTGCCACTGGCTTGGCAGGTAACACAGGAGCGACAAAACTCCTTTGTATCTTCATTCATATGAGGCCAGTGAAAGTGAGGGACAAGCCTGTCCCAAGTCTTGTTCTGGCCTAAGTGTCCTGCTAAAGGAATGTCATGGGCCAAGGTAAGAAGGAAGCCCCTAAATTGCAGAGGTATGACCAACCTCCTGGTTGCACCAGGCTTGGGGTCTCTAGCCTCTGAATAAAGGAGCCCTTCATCCCAATACACTTTATGGGTACCTTGAGCATTCCCAGCAGCCTCAGCAGCAGCCAGCTGTCTGAGGGGTTCAAGAGAGGGACAGGATAACTGAGCCTGCCTCAAGTCAGCCCTTGAAGGTCCCCCTGTCCCCAGAAACTCAACCTGATCAGGTTCAAGCTCTTCAGGGACAGTTCCTTCAGGGTCCTCTAGATCAGCTTCCTGGGAAGGCTGATCATCACTCTGAGGCAGGGGGGAAGGCACAGCCTTGACCCTCCTGTTCTTCTTCTTGGTAAGTGCTTGGTCCATTGTTCCAGGATCCAAGACCTGAGGTTCAGTGAGGCACTTTTTGGCCTGTGACCTGGTCACAGCAAGGACATGTGATGATATACCTAACATCTCTGCATGAGTCCTGTACTCCACTTCTGACCATAGAGAACTCTCTAGGTCATTGCCCAACAAACATTCTACTGGGAGGTCTGCACTAACCACAACCCTTTTGAGGCCAGTTACCCCTCCCCATGAGAAGTTAACAACTGCCACCCTATGTGAAGTAGTGGCATTGCTGGCATTGGTCACCAGGTAGTTCTCACCTGGTATGAACTGTCCAGGGTCCACAAAGCCTGGTGTCACCATAGTGACACTGGCACATGTGTCCCTGTAGGCTTGAGCCACTTTGTCATTAATTAAAGGAGTCTGTCTGTACTTGCCCAGGTTACTGGGGCTCACAGTCAGGGACAAATCAATGTCCCCATCACAGATCAAGACTGCCTGTGTCAGGGTTCTGTCTAAGTCAGAATCTCCTTCAGTTCCCATAGTGATTCCCACTACACCCTTTGTCTGGGGACCAACACTGCTAACAGTAGTACTGGGAGCAGGTGCCTTAGGGGCAACAGTGTTGGGGGCTCCACCCTTTTTGCAATCACTAGTCCAGTGAGTTGTATTTTTACAATGATTGCACCAGGGTTTCTTCTGACCTTCTTTCTTCTTCTTGGACTGTTGGGACCCACCCTCCTTAGCAGTAGTTTGGGGCCCTGTTGAAGACTTCTGGTCTTTAGGTTTCTGATCTCCACCCTTTTGGTCTGTTTTCTTCTGATCACCCCCTTGGCCCTGGTTCTGGTTCTTTTGCTTAACCCTGGTTCTGACCCATTTGTCTGCCTTCTTTCCCAATTCTTGGGGAGAGGTCAGATCAGAGTCAACCAAGTGTTGATGCAGTTGCTGGTTTTGACAGTTATTTAAAATCTGTTCTCTCATCATCAAATTATACAATCCTGTAAAATCAGATACCTTACTTCCCAGCAACCAACCCTCCAAAGCCTTAGTGGCACATTCAATGTATTCAGACCAGTCCTGAGTCTGTGTCTTTTGGGTGTCTCTGAACATTAACCTGTACTGTTCAGTGGTTAAGCCTAACCCATCTACTAGAACACTCTTCAGGACTCTGTAGTTTCTGACATCCTCTTCTCTAACAGTGAGGAGTCTGTCTCTGCCTCTTCCTTCAAAGGAGAGCCAGAGGATTGCTGCCCACTGGTCTTCAGGAACCTGCTGTACTTTGCAGGCTCTCTCAAGAGCAGTTATCCATTTGTGGATGTCATCCCCACTTTTGTAGGGGGGCACAACCTTAGACAGGTTCCTATTGTCAAAGACCCTATCTTTGTCCTTAGGGACAATGCTGCCACCAGTGGGTATAGACCCACTCTCTCTAGGTTGCCTAGCCTTGTTCAGTTTTTCTTCCATCAGGGCTACTTCTAGCTCCTGCTTCCTGATCCTCAGCTGGGCTTCCTGCATTCTGGCCTCATGTTCCCTCCTCTGAGGGGTGGTCATCCTTTTCCTGGAGTGACCTTGAGAGCCTCTAGAGCCATGAGAAGCATTGGAGTCACCTGAGCGATTCCTTTGCCTCCCAAGCCCTGTGTTAAGTCCACTGGGGAGATCCAATGGGGGGAACCCATTGTCAGTCCCCAATAGCCTTAGTTTAGCTGGGCCAAGTATAATACTTGGCACTGGGCTAGTTCTCCCTTCATCATCACTACTTTCTGTATCCTCACCACTTTCCTCCCCTGTAGTATGGTTCTCATCTAAGGGATGGCTATTGGAACTGGGTACCTCTGTAGTATCTTCAGAAGGGGGGCCTCCTGTTCCTGACCCTAAGGGGGCTAACTGGGAAGCTTTCTTGAGTGCTCTCTGATTCTCATCATTCTGTAAGAGCTCTCTGAGCTCAGCAGAGTTTGGGTTCTTGGGCTGTTTAAGGCCTCTAAGAGTTGCCAAATGCCTGAGCTCATTCTGATTAAGGGTAGCAAAGCTGGATGGTGCCCTCTGGGGGTCACTCTCAACAGAGATGGGTACAGTGGACCCCTCTGCCCCGGCCATTGCTCTTAAGTGTGGGTGGATGTGTTGCAATCTACCTACACTTGGGTTTACCTACTAAACCTATCTAGTAGTTGTAGTCAGGGTGTGCTACTCCCTTTGCTCTACAACAACTAAGTTCAGTAGAACTTAAGTATATCTAATCTTGTTTTATATGTACCTACAGGTACCTATGTGATCTTTCAATTGGTAACCAAGAGATTACAATGGTAAAACACAGCAAGCTCAAATCCAACCGCTGCTCACCAATGTGAGAAGTTGGCCTGGTATATGCTGTTCACTAGTTCTAGTGACCACCTTGTACCATGCCAAGCAACCCTTATGGTGTGGTTGTAAGTCAACCTTTTTGGACTAGCTGCCCTAGTGGTAGCGTAGGCTAAGCAGTCTTTGAGGCTAAACTCGTGAAGCGTGTTAAGCCAGCTGTTTTACCAAATGCAACCCCCTTTTATACCAATGAAAGGACACCACACAGATATATATTCAAAATATATATGTATTTATTTATCAAAGTAACCCCTAGTCTCTTTATGAGCACAGGAGCACAAATCGTCAAACAAGATTATCACAGAATACACAGAAGTTGCACGTTATATGGATAGGCCCTGGTGGCCACTCAAACCATATACTAAAATAGTGGTATAAGTACCACGAACAGAAAAGGAAAAAGGCCTAGGGCCTCTAGAATCGCTGGGCCTACAAGGAGCTAACGTCAGTTAGTGACCAGGAGGTCCACGGGTGGCGTGTGCAGAGCAAATAGTCACACGCGTGCTCCCATAGGTTTCAATGGGTGCGTAAAAAGTACAAAGTTACTGCAAAGGAGATCTTCCGGGTTGACTAGGAACTTAAGATTTGGAACACAGGCACTAGAGATGTAATACTACACTTGGGCACAGGTGTGCCAGCTTTACCTCACCCACAGGAAGCGGGTGCATAGGCCTCGAAGTGCGTCGGGTTGCCTCTATCTGTTCCGTGGAGCTTGAAGACAAAGATGCTGCAGGCGGTCGGTCCGGGAGAGATGCAGTGGATCCAAGAGTGGATCGGAGATGTTGAAGACCTGTAAGCAGAGGGGACAGTGTTCACAGTCACTAGCCAGTGACCAGCGTGGCACCAGGTGGGTACCAGGCGATGTCGGGTGCAAACAGGTGATGAGGGGTAGCTTGTCTCCGCAGCCACGTGGTCCCTGAAGGTCGACGACGTCCAGGAGTCGGCTCACGAGCTGTCCCACGCAGGCTCTCGCTGTCGGCGGTGTCGGCGACTTGATCGAAGCAAACAAGCCTTGGCAAAAGCAATTGCAGGAGGATTCGGAAATCAGCTGTTGGTTCTGACCAGCAAGGTCAGAGGGATTGCTCCTTTGGAGGGGAGCAAGGGCCAGTCTGGAGCAACCAGACCAGCGGTGTTTGTCGTAGATTTCGTCGCCAAGATGGCCACTAGCCAGCGGGCCAGCAACCGGTTAGGCGCGTCGAGTGGCAAAATGCAGAAGGGCCCCACGCAGATCGTGGAGATGCTGGAGGGCTCACCTTTGGTGCAGATGCTGCTCGAGGGTTGGGCTTCTCAGGACCCAAAGCACAAGTTGGAGGGAGCCTCGGTTGTTGCACTGGTCAGCTTGTCGTAGTCGTTCCAAGATGGCTGGCTCCACGTGTCTCGGTGCCTCCACGGGTCTCCTCTTTTCAGGGACTGTGGATCGGGCGGTGAGAGGTCTGGAGGTCCAGGTCTTGTCAGTCTTTGGGCTCGGGCTCCGGCGGGAGGCGGCGGCAAAGCAGACGGTGATTCGCTGGATGGTGCTTGCGTTAGCAAGGTGGTCACTCCCTGACCACAGGGGAGATTTTCTTCAGTCTTCTGTGCAGCAGAATGTCGAAGTTCCCGTCTTCTTCTTAGTTTCAAGTTGATTCCAGGATGTCTGAAGTCTTAGGACACAGCTCCTACCTTTAAGCGGATTCTAGGGGCCGGACTACCTGCTAGGTCCCTCCCTATGGGTGGGACCAGGAAGGGGGGTGGTTACACCCCCAACCCTTTGTCCAGCTCGCCCCAGGCCCGGGACTGGTGTGCCCCAGGACCGGTTTGAACTGGCATATGCACCGAGGCTCCTTGTGAGCCACAGGCATGTCTGGTTTCTTTCAAGCCCTACCTGACCAATACACAAAATCCTGTCTGGGGTGGTGCACGCACCTCCCCTGGCAGGAAACCCTTTGTCCACACCTCCCAAGCTGGAAGGACTCCCAGCAGCAGGAGGGCAGACTTGTGTCTGTGGTGGCAGCATCCATTTTGTGGAGCTGAGGCTATGTCTGATTTTACCCGGGTTTCAGGTACTGTACATGTCGTGTCCCTCTAGAAGGGTGGAATGCTAACCCCGTCGCCAGAATTGGCGAGGGGTTAGTATTCCAATTCGTATGACACCTTACTCGACATGTTTTGATAAAGCCAAACCAAAGATAGCATTTAACCGCGAGGTTCATAATGCACTTAAGAGTATATGGTATGACGATATCTGGAAACAGTAGAAGGAAGTTGTTCCGACCACTGCAGACAGGCTCAGCTCATGCCAGAGCACCATCTCACATGGAACCAAGCACTCTGCCTTCAGGATTGTTAAGGCCTGCCATAGGAGTGACTTATAGGTTACCAGGTGTCCCATTTAAGGTTAGGTATAGGTATACTACACCTAAGTAAGAGGTGATTACACCAACTTACCCCAGCTGAGTGATCAGCCAGTTGTGTCAGATTGTTAGGCCAAGCCTGGGGTGGCATAATACATGCTGCAGCCCCTGGCAGGCCTTGGGTACACCAATGCCCTGGGTACCTAGTGTACACTGGTACAGGGGCTGACAGGGTGATCCACTTCCAATTGGTTATGCACCTAGGGTGCATAGTTTTAATTTAGTAGAGAGAACAGCAGGCTGGGGGTCTGATTGGCAGGCCCACAGCCTCAATATGTCAAAAACCAGTGAAGCAAAAAGCAAAAATTTGGGGTGACCATAGGATAGCAGACCCTACTCTCCTACAGAGGTGATGTGTTGAAATCCAGCCACAAAGCCTCGGTTCCTTACTGTGGGGCAACGTCGATGAAGAACTTGGTACACAGGTGCAAAGCGGCAAAAATCCAGATGCGCTGGGTGGATGCGGCGGCAGTGAAACAGTAGTTGTGCCGATCATCCAGCCGCGAGCAGGTGATGGGCTGATTTCTTCAGCCGCACAGCAGAGCCTGTATCAAAGTCGGAGTGGGTGTTTCGTGACATCGGAGACACAGTGCTTAGAACTCAGGCTGCAGCAATCTTGAAGCCCCACGCAGGTGCTGCATCGATTCTTTGGTCGCACCACGAGGATGCGTTGGTTTTTCGGCCGCATGGTGGTGCTTCATCAGGAGAAACAGGTGCTGAAGGGCGATGCATGGATTTTCTTTTCTTCTTTGCCACAAAGCCACCTCCAAGGGCCCAGAACTGGAATTGATACTACTTTGCAGGTCAGATCTCCCAGCAGAGGAGTTCAGGGGCTGCAGGTGAAGTCTTTGATAGCCCTGAAACTTCTTAACCAGAGGCAAGCACACACAAGCCCTTGGAGAACCTTGGCAAGCAGGATACAAGAAAGTTAAGTCCAGTCCTTTCACTCTCCAAGACAGAAGCAGCAAGCAGCTGGCAAGCCTAACACAGCAACACACAGAGTGGCAGTTCCCCTCATACAGCTTCTCCAGCTCTTCTTCTTGGCAGAATCTCCTCTTATTCCAGAAGTGTTCTGAAGTTATGTTGTCCCAGCTCCTGTTCTTATGGCAGTTTCTGCTTTTGTAGTAGGCAAACTTCAAAGGAAAATATTTGTAGTGTACAAAACCCTTCCTTTCCCTGACCTGGCTCCAGACACACTACAGGGGTGAGGAGACAGCTTTGTGTGAGGAAAGGCCAAGCCCTATTCAGGTATCAGTGACAGCTCCTCCCACCACTCTAGCTCAGGAAGGACCATCAGCCTGGTGATGGGCCATCAGGATATGCAAGACATACCTCAGCTCCCTTTGTGTGATATTTAGAGGGAATGCACAAACAGTCCAACTGTGACTCTCCCTCAGATATGGATTCCACAGGCAGAGACAGAATGGGAAAGCAAGATAATCCCCTCTTTCTAAAAATGGCATTTTCAAACATGCAATTTAAAAACCATCTGCACTAAAAGATGTACTTTTAAATTGCGAGTTCAGGGACCCCAAACTCTAAATCTCCATCTCTTTCCAATTAGAAGGTACACTTGTAAGAGTTTACAAGACAGGTCCAATGATAACCTATGGGAGAGAGGGTCCTTGCAATTGTAAAAATCGAAATTAGCAGTATTTCACTATCAGGATATGATAAACACACCTGCACATGTCTTACCTTTCAAATACACTGCATCCTGCCCATGGGACTACATCGGGCCTACCTTAGTGGTTCCTTACATGGAATAAAAGGGAAGGTTTGGGGCTGGCTAGTAGGTTCACTTGCCAGGTCGACATGGCAGTTTAAAACTGCACACACAGACACTGCAGTGGCAGGTCTGAGACATGATTGTAGGGCTACTCATGTGGGTGGCACAATCAGTGCTGCAGGCTTACTAGTAGCATTTGATTTGCAGGCCCTGGGCACAAATGTAAATCAAATATGCCAATCATGGATAAACTAGGTACAGATACAATTTATACAGAGAACATATGCACTTTAGCACTGGTTAGCAGTGGTAAAGTGTGCAGAGTCCTAAAGCCAACAAAAATAGGTCAGAAAAAATAGGAGGAAGAAGGCAAAAGGTTAGGGGATAGCCCTGCAAAAAGTGGCAGGTTCGACAGTCTAGATACATTTGTTTTGCTTTGTTAATCATATTAATATGATGCTTCCCTAATTAAAGACATTGTTTAAGTTTAAAAGCGTAACAAACATGTCTTCTTGTATTTGTTTACCTTTTTTCATTTCCCTTACCTTAAAAATAATTGGTAGCAATCTCTGTATGACGTGCTCCAACCTCAGCAGCATAAGCACCATCCTGTTAGTGTTGTATTTGATGTATTCCTTCCTTAGGATCAGATTCTGAATCAATGTCAACATTGTGTTGAAACCTGAAGCGCCCTTTTAGTATTCCAAAGATCCTCTCTATAACAGACCTGTAGTTTTAGTTTTGTGAGCACGATTTTATCACTGCTCATTCCTTGTACTTGGATTTAAATATAGTGTTAAGATCCAAGGTCATAATGAATATGCACTGTCTCCTAAAAAGTAAAGGAAGTTTACATTAGAATGGGTTATTACTGTGAATGGTAAAGTGGTTGTAACATATTTTATATAGGCTTAGCAAGTAGAAAACCATCACCAACATTAGCTTGAGACAGGCTATTATATATCCCGCTGTGGCATAACATATTGGAATCATGTGTCCTGCCTGGAAATCGGGCAACAAGGTCTGTTATTATACAGAAGGTGTCACACACAACCTGTGTTTTGAAGGAGTGACTGTTTTTGCTGTTTCTAAAAAAATAATGAATTCACAGATGGTGGACAGATGGCAATCCCTGTCCCATCAACACATCCTAAAACGTTTGGAAAATGTGCCAGACAATAAAATAAAAGTTTGGTATGTTGCAAATTCTGCTGAGATGCAGGAAAATAAATGTAATCATTCATTTTGGATAGCATACTATCACGAAAACTATGCGAAAAAGTGACAGCACACTTTGCTCCATCCCCCCTCCCCCTCCCCCCCACTACTGCTATTACTCCCTGGTAAATTACAGGAGCTAAAAGGTGTGCACAATACAATACCTGCACATGCAGAGGAATATCATTTGCTGCTGTCTATAGGGGTCTGTAGCCTTGGATGTAAATCAGCCAACACATCCAAAATGGCTTGACTACTAAGCATATACTTATCAAATATCTCTGGCTCAGTTTGATCAACAAGGGTTATCCTAGCCCTAAAAATCCTCTCCTGTCTCATCCTCCTCGCCAGAACACACAAAACTGCCATTGTGAAAAGGCCTGATGCATTTTAGTCCACCTTATATAGGTTGCACATGAATAACACTTGATTTGATTTGGTGGTAAACGCATTTCCTAAAACTGCATTTTACAACTAGGAAATGCTTCATACATACTATTTGCGATTCACTATTTGAAAGTTCCTATTTGTAATTCCTTATTTAAAATCAGAAAAATAGAAATTTCCAAATGAAAGAAATCACAAATTAGAGCTACAAAATTTCTTTTCGTACATAAGGAGAGGGGGAGTTTGATTTTGTAAACGGCCCAAAATAGAGGTGTTGGACAATTCGCGAATGCAAACTTCTTTCGTACTTCTGGCCCTAAGCAACAACTTTATTCCAATTTATGGACCTGACCAGCTAACACCAGGCACTTTGGAAAGAAAGATAGAATGAGTAGCAAAAGCACTGATGGTAGAAATCAAAAAGAGGAAAAATAATGGCCTCTGGTTTGACAAGGAGTGCTGGATTAAACATGTAAGGTTCAGCATGTGCTCTGGAGGTTTTTAATGCATAATTGCCCTACCATTAAGGCTTAAGAAAGGGAAAGATTATGAGAATCCTCCATCAAATCATCTAATAGTCACCACATCTTTACATTCATCTTTTTTCAGAATTCTTGCAAAAAAAGGGATGCTACAAGAGCTCTTGTCAGTTTTGATTGCATTTCACTCCAATACTTGTGCTTATATATTGCTAGTGGGCAAAGAAAAACAGGGAGGATTCCTGTATTAAAGAAGTGATGTGTCCCGGTCACAATAATGTGTTCTTTATTTTAAGTGCTGTGCGCTGTCCCTTCCCCCTGTATTAGCTGGAGCTCAGGGAATGTATTACTTTATGCGGATAATCTGACAATTTTAGACATAACTACCACTGATTTACAAAGGCAGTAAACTGTCCTCAAAATTGACTACAAAGTAAATAGGCTTATAAGTAACACTGAGAACACTCAAGGCAGATTGTGCCAGCACAAAAAGTGACGTAACCTGATACAGTGTTGCTAAAGGTGGGTGGGAAAAGGTAAACTTGGAATGTATCAATATGTATTTTGGTTCCAATCGCAAAAATAGCAATGCTAACCATATTTTACCGACACTCTATTTTTGCGTTCCTCATTTTTAAATGTACTAACGGTTGCAATTTCTGACTAGTCACAAAAAGAGGTTGTAACACTCACAAATTAGCATTGAGTGCAAACAGGATCAGGTGCAAACTATAAAAAGGCAACGAAACTCACTTTTTCCCGCAATGCCTGCTCTGTGTGCTAAGATGAGGAGGATGAGGGTTTTTACTCAACACTAGCAGAGGAGAAGACAAAGACCTAAGTGCATCTTCAGAGTCAATGTGGCATTGTTGTAGCAGACTGAGGGGGCGTTTTATGAGCAGTATAGGCTGAGCAGCAATGTTGTTACTGATTTAATTGCTGATAAAGCAATGAATTCAGCAATTCTGCAATTATGTGTGAATTAGGGACACACACAGGAGTGCCTGTGTCCCTACACACATACAAGTACTTTTTTGCCTTCAACTTTTAGCCTCAGGAAGCTATTAGGTGGTTGTTGCCACAGTAGGAGTGGTTTCAAAAAGCTCACTTTCTCGTTTTTTTTAGAAATTGTTGTATGCAATGTTACTTAATATTAATTTAAATCATGAAGATTTATAGCAACCAATTTTTGGGGGGGTTTGCTATATTTTCCCTAGGTGTGGAGGTGCATGGCCAAATGCCATGATGGTTTGGGTTTGGTCATTTGCCAAGTTTTGGCCAACGCCTGCTTTGCTTGACCTAAGGCAGAGTGTTGGTCCAGGAGTACAGGATGCTGTCTTCGATAACGATCAGTGATGTCAGCAATTTTGTAATTTGAGAAATCATCATTGATATCAACACTGGCATTTAACATGACATGAGTGCCGTTATATACGGGGTCAGTAGCCGTACAGTATGAAGGTGTGGTTTATAGTTAGTTTACCTAGCTGCAGAAGGTCTGAGGCATTTTATCCCACAGAAAAATGTATTTATTTTGTGAAATGGGAGGAACTTTTGGGTCCCCCACATTAGCTCCTGGGCCATACTCTCCCTTTCTTGCAGGGATGTTCTGAAATTGTGTTTCCAGTATATCATTTTCTAATGTTCTGTTGCAGCAATCACAAACTTATTGTCTGCTGACCCAACTTTGGGACTGTGGGCATGAAATGAATGATGGAATCACATATCTTCCTCGCCCAATAGAGGTTTTCTATTTTTTTATTTGGTGTATAGACCGTCTGCAAATCTTGGTTTGAGGACTGTCTCTCTGCTAACTATCCAGATATCTTAACTTTTATCCCTTTCAGGCCCAACTAATACATTTGTTTGACATTGAGGGTATATTTCCTAACATTTTGCTCTGAGTTTGGATCACGAAAGAAACAACATGTTCATTCGAAATTTGCCTTTCAGCGCAAAACTTATTTTGCGCTGGAAAGTCACCTGCAAGTAATGAAATGCAGCACCTTGTGGTTTTGTATCACTTAGCATCAGGGAGACATTCCATGCGTGGTATAAGGGTGTTCCCATGCAACCATCCAGGGTTTTGAAACAACGCCCTATCTACTAAAACAAGCATTTGCAATGCAATAGGTCTCATATTCACGCGCGTTTCAGCTATTGAGATTGTAGATGACAATACCTTTTATTTATGTTTTGGGTTTTAAAACATAAGTAAAGGGCATTGTCATTTACAATACTAATAGCTTAAACTCTCGCAAATGAGAGACCTATTGCATTGCAATAAAGGGTCTTCTCAACCGCTTGTTAGATTGTAAATATCAGATGAAGAGGCTGCACTGCGACATCTTCAAAGTAGTGACAAATAGTGTTGTAAATTGCACAGACACAAAGTGTGAAGTTGAAGTGGGAGTTACATATGATATGAGCTATAAAAACTAACAAAGCACTCCAACACCTTTCACTCTGTGATTACACTATTGCTGCTCAGGAGGAAGAGTGGGGGGCTATTTCCTGCACTCTCTGTGATTTGAGTGTGCAGTTTGGCATTATGTAATGTCATTGCTATCTTTGGCCTAATAAAAAACACTCCAGCTGTAGTAGGGCCCTGGCTTCACCTCCTGGTGCAGGGTGGGCTGTGTTTTATGGTGGGCATGGAGGGAGGGAGGGATGGTCTTGGCTGCAGCTTCGGCCTCGTACAGAGCCCCTGCTATTACTAGTGAGCGAGAGGCACTGAGGTGGTGGTATTGGCATTGGTGGTGGTGGTATTTGTATTCGTGGTGGTGGTATTGGTATTGGTGGTGGTGGTATTGGTGGTGGAGGTATTGTGGTGGTGGTATTGGTGGTGGTGATGGCATTGATGATGGTTTTGGTGGTGGTGGTGGTGGTGGTGGTGGCAGTATTGATGGTGGTGATATTGGTAGTGGAATGGGTGGTGGCAGTATTAGTATTGGTGGTGGTGGTGGTATTGGTATTGGTGGTGGTATTTCTATTGGTTGTAGTAGTTCTAGTATTGGCGGTGGTGGTATTGGTGGTAGTATTGGTGGTGGTGGTACTGGCAGTGGTGGTGGTATTGGTAGTGGTGGTAGTATTGGTGGTGGTATTGGTGGTGGTAGTATTGGTGGTGGCATTGTGGTATTGGTGGTCGTGGTGGTATTGGTATTGGTGGTGGTATTGCTGGTAGTATTGGTACTGGTGGTGGTGTTGGTATTGTGGTGGTATGGGTGGTGATGGTATTGGTATTGGTGGTGGCGGTATTGGTGGTATTGGTGGTGGTGGTATTGGTGGTGGTAGTGGTATTGGTGCTGGCATTGGTATTAGTACTGGTGGTTGTGGTACTGGTAGTGGAAATGGTGGTGGTGGTTCTGGTATTGGTGGTGGTGGTATTGGCGATATTGGAATTGGTGGTGGTATTGGTATTGGTGGTGGTATTTGTACTGGTTGTGGTGGTTCTGGTATTGGTGGTGGTGGTATTGCTGGTAGTATTGGTGGTGGTGGTATTGGCAGTGGTGGTGGTATTGGTGGTGGTGGTAGTATTGGTGGTGGTATTGGTGGTGGTGGTATTGGTGGTGGTATTGTGGTATTGGTGGTGGTGGTGGTATTGGTATTGGTGGTAATATTGGTAAAGGTGGTGGTGGTTTTGATATTTGTGGTGGTATTGGTGGTGTTGGTGGTGTTATTGGTATTGGTGGTGGTGGTATTGGTATTGGTACTGGTGGTGGTGGTACTGGTAGTGGAATTGGTGGTGGTGGTGGTACTGGTATTGGTGGTGGTGATATTGCTGGTGGCGATATTGGTATTGGTGGTGGTGGTGTTATTGGTATTGGTGGTGGTATTTGTATTGGTTGTGGTGGTTCTGGTATTGGTGGTGGTGGTGTTGGTGGTAGTATTGGTGGTGGTGGTATTGGCAGTGGTGGTGGTATTGATGGTGGTGGTGGTATTGGTGGTGGTATTGGTGGTGGTATTCTGGTATTAGTGGTGGTGGTGGAATTGGTATTGGTGGTGGTATTGGTGGTAATATTGGTACTGGTGGTGGTGGTTTTGGTATTTGTGGTGGTATTGGTGGTGGTGGTATTGGTTTTGGTGGTGGTGGTATTGGTATTGGTGGTATTGGTTATGGTGGTATTGGTGGTGGTATTATTGGTGTTGGTATTGGTAGTGGTATTGGTGCTGGTATTGGTATTGGTACTGGTGGTGGTATTGGTGGTGTTGATATTGGTATTGGTGGTGGTGGTATTGGTGGTGGTAGTACTGGTGGTGGGGTTATTGGTGGTATTGGTGGTGGTGGTATTTATGGTGGTATTAGTGGTGGTATTGGTGGTGGTGGTGGTATTGGTGGTGGTGCTGGTGGTATCGGTGGTGGTGCTGGTATTGGTGGTACTGGTATTGGTGGTGGTGGAGGTAGTGGTGGTGGTATTGTGGTGGTCTATTGGTGGTATTGGTGGTGGTATTGGAATTGGTGGTGGTATTGGTATTGGTAGTGGTGGTATTGGATTTGATGGTGGTGATATTGGTGGTGGTGGTGGTTTTGGTGGTGATGGTGGTATTGGTGGTGGTGGTATTGGTGGAGGTTGTATTGGCGGTGGCGGTGTTGGTTGTGGTATTGGTGGTGGTGGTATTAGTGGTGGTGATAGTATTGGTATTGGTGGTATTGGTGGTGGTGGTATTGGTTGTGGTGGTGGTGGTATTGGTGGTGATGGTATTGGTGGTGGTATTGGGGGTGATGGTATTGATGGTGGTATTAGTGGTGGTATTGGTGGTGGTATTGGTAGTGGTGGTATTGGTGGTGGTGGTATTGGTGGTGGTGCTGGTATTGGTGGTGCTGGTATTGGTGGTGCTGGAGGTGGTGGTATTGTGGTGGTCTATTGGTGGTATTGGTGGTGGTATTGGAATTGGCGGTGGTATTGGTGGTGGTGGTATTGGTGGTGGTATTGGTGGTGATGGTGGTATAGGTGGTTGTGGTATTGGTGGAGGTTGTATTGGTGGTAGTGGTGTTGGTGGTGGTATTGGTGGTGATGGTATTAGTGGTGGTGGTGGTATTGGAATTGGTGGTATTGGTGGTGGTGGTATTGGTTTTAGTCGTGGTGGTATTGGTATTAGTGGTGGTGGTGGTATTGGATTGGTGGTGGTGGTGGTGTTGGTATTGGTGGTTGTGATATTGAAGGTGGTATTGGTGGTGTTGGTAGTGGTGGTGGTATTGGTGGTGCTGGTATTGGGTATTGGTGCTGGTATTGGCGGTGGTTTTGGTAGTGGTGGTGGTGGTATTGGATTGGTGGTGGTGGTATTGGTGGTGGTGGTAATGGTGGTATTGGTGGTGGTGGTGGTGGTATTGGTGGTGGTGGTATTGGTGGTGGTGTTGGTGGTGGCATTGGTAGTGGTATTGGTGGTGGTGGTGGTGGTGGTATTGGTGGCAGTGGTATTGGTGGTGGTAGTGGTGGTGGTATTGGTGGTGGAGTTGGTATTGGTGGTGGTGATATTGAAGGTGGTATTGGTGGTGGTGGTATTGGTGGTGGTATTGGCGGTGGTTTTGGTAGTGGTGGTGGTGGTATTGGATTGATGGTGGTGATATTGGGTTGGTGGTGGTGGTATTGGTGGTGGTGGTGGTAGTGGTATTGGTGGTGGTGGTATTGGTGGTGGTGGTGGTATTGGTGGTCTTGGTGTTGGTTGTGGTGGTGGTGTTGGTGGTGGTTGTGGTATTATTGGTGGTGGTATTGGTGGTTGTGGTGGTATTGTTGGGGTTGGTATTGGTGGTGGTGGTATTGGTGGGGATATTGAGGGTGGTGGTGGTGATATTGGTGGTGGTGGTGGTATTGGTGGTACTGGTGGTGGTTTTGGTGGTGGTATTGGTGGTATTTGTGGTGGTAGTGGTATTGGTATTGGTGGTGGTGATATGGTGGTGATATTGGTGGTGGTAGTGGTACTGGTGGGTTTGGTGGTGGTGTTATTGGTATTGGTATTAGTGGTGGTGGTGGTATTGGTGGTGGTGGTATCGGTGGCGGTATTGGTATTGGTGGTGGCAGTATTGGTGGTGGTATGGTTGGTGTTGGAATTGGTATTGCTGGTGGTATGAGGTGGTACTGGTGGTATTGGTGGTGGTGGTGGTATTGGTGGTGGTGGTATTGGTGGGGGTGGTGGTATAAGTGGTGATGGTATTGGTGGTGGTGGTATTGGTGGTGGTATTGGCGGTGGTTTTGGTAGTGGTGGTGGTGGTATTGGATTGGTGGTGGTGGTATTGGGTTGGTGGTGATGGTATTGATGGTGGTGTTGATATTGGTATTGGTGGTATTGGTGGTGGTGGTGGTAATGGTGGTATTGGTGGTGGTGGTGGTGGTATTGGTGGTGGTGTTTGTGGTGGTATTGGTGGTGGTATTGGTGTTGTTATTGGTGGTGGTGGTGGTATTGGTGGCAGTGGTATTGGTGGTGGTAGTGGTGGTGGTATTGGTGGTGGTGTTGGTATTGGTGGTGGTGATATTTAAGGTGGCATTGGTGGTGTTGGTAGTGATGGTGGTATTGGTGGTGGTGGTATTGGGTATTGGTGGTGGTTTTGGTAGTGGTGGTAGTGGTATTGGATTGGTGGTGGTGGTATTGGGTTGGTGGTGGTGGTATTGGTGGTGGTGATGGTAGTGGTATTGGTGGTGGTGGTATTGGTGGTTTTGGTGGTGGTGGTATTGGTGGTGGTGTTGGTGGTGGTATTGGTGGTGGTGGTGGTGGTATTGGTGGTGGTATTGGTGGCAGTGGTATTGGTGGTGGTATTGGTGGTGGTGGTGGTGGTGGTGGTATTGTGGTGCTGGTGGTGTTGGTTGTGGTGGTGGTATCGGTTGTGGTTGTGGTATTGGTGGTGGTGGTGGTGGTGGTATTGGTGGGGGTGGTATTGGTGGTGGTGGTGGTATTGGTGGTGTTGGTTGTGGTGGTGGTATTGGTGGAGGTGTTGGTGGTGGCTGTGGTATTATTGGTGGTGGTATTGGTGGTTGTGGTGGAATGGTTGAGGGTGGTTTTGGTGGTGGTGGTATTGGTGGGGATATTGAGGGTGGTGGTGGTGATACTGGTGGGGGTGGTGGTGGTATTGGTGGTACTGGTGGTGGTTTTGGTGGTGGTATTTGTGGTGGTAGTGGTATTGGTGGTGGTGATATTGGTGGTGGTAGTGGTATTGGTGGTATTGGTGGTGGTGTTATTGGTATTTGTGGTGATGGTAGTAGTGGTGGTGGTGGTATTGGTGGCAGTATTGGTATTGGTGGTGGCGGTATTGGTGGTGGTATAGTTGGTGTTGGTATTGGTATTGCTGGTGGTATGTGGTGGTACTGGTGGTATTGGTGGTGGTGGTGGTATTGGTGGTGGTGGTATTGGTGGAGGTGGTGGTTTTGGTGGTGGTGGTATTGGTGATGGTATTGGTGGTGGCATTGGTTGTAGTGGTATTGGTGGTATGGGTGGTGGTATTGGTGATGGTGGTGAAGGTGGTAGTGGCATTGGTGGTGATATTGGTGGTGGTGGTGAAGGTGGTAGTGGTGTTGGTTGTGTTATTGGTGGTGGTATTGGTGGCAGTGGTATTGGTGGTGGTGGCATTGGTGGTGGTGGTATTGGTGGTGTTGGTGGTGGTATTGGTGGTGTTGGTGGTGGTGAAGGTGGTAGTGGTATTGGTGGTGTTATTGGTGGTGTTGATGGTGGTGGTGGTGGTATTGTTGGTGGTATTTGTGTTGGTGGTATTGGTGGTGGTGGTATTGGTGGTGGTGTTATTGGTGGAGGAGGTGGTATTGATGGTGGTGGTATTGGTGGTGGTATTGTTGGTGGTGGTATTGGTAATGGTGATATTGGTGGTGGTGTTGTTGTTAATAAAACAGGCTTTTGAAAACAACCCGTGAGGTGGCTTTAGTACAGATGGCATGTAACACAGATGTGCTGTTGTCAGCTGCAGCCAATTAGCACACGATTATGTGCTACCTGGAATTCACATAACTTAATTCGCTAATCATTTCTCAATTCATTTTACTTGGGGGGGTTGAAACAGTCTTGAGATAATGCCGGGTTAAAGTGATTGAAAGCAGGTGCCCGTGTTACAGGGGCTGCCGTGCTGCTTAAAAAAACACACGCGGTTTCAGCTGAAGAAGCGCATGTCCGGCCTGCAGTAAGAGAAACTCAATAAAGTAAATAGTGCTTACAGTAAAAGGGCCAGTCGCCATGGGAGGGTACAAATGAAGAAAAGGCTGTACTTAGGAGGGACTAACAAGCCTATTAATGAATCCGAAGGCAGCATTTACGGAAGACAATGACACCAGACAATAAAAAATATGGGAGGAGAGTGGTCGCAGCTTCTCTCCCATACTCTACTACAGCAGTCTCACAGAGCAAGCAGTGTCTGTGTGCTGCCGCTAGGCTCGACCTAAAAAGTAGGAAGGGTTTAGCATCAGAACATAACATTAAATCACATTTTTCTTATCGAGTACAAATGCTTTTATTTCCCCAATCTTTTCTGGTATTGCATGTATGCTACAATGTGCAGTTTACATACAAAGTAGCAAAAGTTTAAAAGTTAATCTAAGCATTGTATTTTGTACTGGAAGTCTCTTCCAGTACAAAATGAATGCTAGACATCATAAACACACACTTGCACTAAGATGCAAAGGTGTGTGCATGGTTCTAGCAACCTGATTGAGCGTGTATGTTGGGACAAGAGCAGGACAGCACCATATCTCTGTAAATATGGCAGTGTCTCCTTTCTGCCTCTCATGGAATGCAACGCAACACAATGCAGCAACTTCGATTGCTGTACCATGTTGCAATACCTTCTAGTAAATATACACCCAATTTCTCAAAAAATACTACATGAATTTACACCAAACCAAGGCACTATCCAGAGTGATGGTCAAGGCCTCAGATGTACTAATATTTGGCACAAAGCAATGGGGCAAGACAACTTGCTGTGCTGCATCAAATGGAGAGAGCAGGAATACATTATATTCAGTAAGATATGGGGTATTCCTGCTCTCTCTCTGGCTGGTGCCCTGGGGGGAGGATTTACTAAGATTATAGGCCCTGGTTAAATCACAAAAGTGAAGCAAATCAGTGCAAAATCTTTTTTTTCCAATTTGCTTTTCAGCACTAAATTTTTTAAGTACGGGAAATAATGTGAACGCAACACAAAACAGTGCATTGTGCTGCTTTGCATAACTTAACGCCAAGGGGGTGTACCAGAGGTCCATGGCTGGAGCATGGGCGTAAGTCTGGCGCTGAGCTCTGCTCAGCTCATGGAGTTTGGAGAGTTTACCGCACTCCGCATTACGCAGAGCTCGCCGAGTTCCGTGGAGCGCAGCTTTTTTCCCCACTCGCGATCATCAACATCAAGTTGGCGAGCTCGAGCGAGTAAAATCCACCTCTCCGTGAGATTTTTCATCATTTGTGATCGTCACCATCAAGCTGAGATTTCTCAACATGGTCGAATTTCTCAATGTGAGTGGCAGCGTATGCTCGCGACCCCTCGCATTGAGAAACCGTCTGTTTGCGTTGAGAAAGCTGCTGCTCAGGTAGAAAATCTACTCAAGCGGCAGAAATGAAGTAGCGTGCACTTGCGCCTGCTTGCGCTGTGCATGGTGCCATTCACAAAAATTTCACAGCGCAGAGAAAGACCCGGCACTGAAAATTATCCCGAACAGCATTTTTTCTAACCCACTCAGCCACTTGCGGAGCTCCGCGTAGCGCAGCAGAGGTTTTTTGCGCTTCTTTTTGCCCAGGCTTAGGCCACATTACCATGCAACAACTCAAGGTTTTTTATGCTAAATCCTATTTACTAAACACAGTAGACAGGGTTTAGTGTCAGAAAACTTCACCCTTTTGAAGTAGGTGCAGGGAAGGAGAAATGCTTTCATTTCTCCTTGCTTTTCTGACTTTGTACATGTGCTGCACTTCACAGCACACATACAAAAAGGGAAAAGGGATAAAGTCAGTCTAAGCATAGTATTTTGCACTTGAAGGGTACCCCTCCAGTATAAAACCTATGCTAAACTCATGGTGACACACTTGCACCATGGCACGGCAGCTGATTTTAGCATCAGTGCTAGAGAAAGGGGAGGAGAGTGCCATATTTCTGTAAAAATTGCACTCTCCTCCTCTCCCCTTTTCATGCAGCACAGCATTTGTGGCTTCTGCACTGCACTGCATGATTATATGGTAAAATGGCCCCAGAGTGCTTCCTAGCACCAATGCTGGAATTCTTGTGCCATGGTGCAAGGGTGCCCACGTTACAGCCAGTATAGTTTTTGTGCAGGAATGAACACCTTCTTGCACTAAAACTATGGTCAGAGGCATTTTACTTTTCCTATGTTTGTTGCAGAAGGCAGCCTATATAGAAAGAGGAAATAAACGTATTTCTCCTTGTTACGCCTCTGTTGAGATGGCAAACCATTTTGATGCAATCCCAGGTTTGATATTCTTAGTAAATCTGGGAATGTGCCAATATACATGAGTGGATGTGTAGGAACGCCCACATTCCACACATGTAATGCCTTCCCAACGCAGAGTAATGCAATGCAGCATTATTCTCTGGATTTACTAAGCCACGCAGAACCACTCAAGGTGGCTTTGCGTGGCTTAGTAAATCCGATTTAAGGGCTAGTAAATCTGAGCCTACGTTTTTTGTCAATCTGGTGTAATTGTTTTTCCATGGTGTATAGTGGGGAGTTAAAAACAGAAACACTGTTTATTGACTGACACTCATTTAAGTATTTCTCCCCTTGACAGATTTCACTGAAACTCAACATATCAAAAGTAAACATTTTCTTGATTTTGGTATAAGAACATGCTGAGGGTATTTCCTCAAGTGTAATTATATAATATTAATCGTGCTTGGTGAAATGACTTCTTATGTGCGCAATTCCGTTCATCTTTCATTTTCTTTTCCTCCATGGGGAAAATATGTTTTCTAAGATGGAGAAACCCCGTCACTTAAATTCCCACCAACTTTGGTGCGTTCACTTCCCATTGGTATCCCAGAAATAGCTTTCTCCTGCCTTTGATTGATAAAGACCTCCAACTCTCTGGCGTGGGAGTGGATTTGGTAAACGTTTGTGAATACCCGCAAAGGAGTAACTGCAGGGGTGTGAATAGATTCAAGGCATTCCTGCTTTGGAACACCCTGTCCCTGACCCTGGCGTAGATTTACTCGCACGAAAATGTATATTATGAAGCTAAATCCTCTCACGCATGTGAAAACACCATAATTGAATTTCAAAGGTGGCTTTGCATCAGTGCTTAATTTGTAAAATATGAAGTGCAGGTGCTCAAATCTTTTTCGTAGGCCACACCTTCTTTCCTCTGGCTCCACCCACTTCCTCCACTAGCTCCACCCACTTCATCTGTTAGCTCCACCCACAGCGCCACCGGCTGAGCCATTGCCCGCAGCGCAACATTACCATCTACTGGGTTGTTGTTGTTTCATTCACATTTTCTTTCCGCCCAATGCAGCATGGGCAAATGAGTCTCCCCATTTCAGACATTGGCTAACTTCACTGTAAAGAATGCCATTCTGTCCTGTAACGAGGACACTGCAAACACAAAGTATTTCCCCTCAGTGCCAGGTGCTACTATGACAATTTGTGCTTTCTTAAACCAAACACGTATATATTTTTGCTTTTAAACAACTTTTTTTTATTCTTGAAGGACAGGAGCTCCCTCAACATCCAGTTTTACAAAAAAAAAATCATAAAAACACAAAACAAGCGTTGAACAATTCAAAAGACTGCCAGTCCACAGCAAACAAGTTGCTTTTACCAGTGCTTGCTTCAAATCGTTTTGTGGCTGCCCATAACATTGAAATTATTTGGTAGACATTACTCCCCCACACATCCTGAATTCTCAAAGCACATTAACTCTATCACCCCCATGACACAAACAAGACAAACATAATCTGTCTGAGCATCTCTGAGGGAAGCCCTTCCTATGCCAACAGGCAGTGCTCAAAACTGGAATATTTCACGGTTATTACACTGTTGTGGGCTTCTTATGTGAGCTATTGATGTAAAAAAGTCATTTGCGCCTAGAAGCCATCATCAGATGACAATTTAGCGCTTTATAATACATCAATACAAATGCCGATGCCACACAGAAGAAGTGTTTGCATCACAACACTGTGCTCGCGCCTGGTCCATGGGTGGAAAGCCCTTACACAGGGCTCGTTCCAGTTGGGAACTATGGGGCGGGAAGGCCTTCAGGGAACAGTTTTTTTCCAGTCTCTGCACTTCAAGAGTGACCTGCTGAAGTTTGGAAAGTCTGCTCGTGGACTCATTCTACTGCACAGAAAATAACGTTGCAATCTTTTTTAAGTTCATGGTGCCAGAATCACAACTGTTGTCTTGCGGCCAAACTAGCTTTGCTGCACAGGGTGCACCGGGCACCCTTACCTTGGTTCTAATGTGCAAGTTCAACAGTACCAGGTGAAACCTTCCTGTCCCAAGACAGCAGCTATTCTCGCGAGCAGAGAGATCGGATATCAGGGGCAGAAATGGAATTGTTTCCAGGAGCAGTTCAGAGTTGATGAACCGGCTGTGAACAGACTTGTGGGGACAACACTTGTGGGGTTGTCATTAAAAACAATCTCCAGCAATTCCACCTTGTAGCACGTGTGGGAAAACTTGTGTTTTCTTATTTAAACTACAACTTGCAGTGCAATGCATGCTGCTCAACGGAGGCCTCAAGGGACGCTGTGTGCCTGTGTTTGAACACGAACACCTGTTTTTTTTTACTTGAATGTGTTGAAATACAATAGGACGACTCTTAGAGAATCATCATCTAAGGTAACCCCTAGTCCTTACTTGGTGGCACTGTTACTTACAGTTACGGGCTGGTTGGTTATTATAATTATACTCGAGTCGTCCGGGGCACTGCCTTTATTTATTACCGTATTTTAGACTCACTCTGCCTGGTGCTGCTACTGCTGTCTGCCTGCTCTGCCTCAACCCTGGCCTGGCCTCAATATCGTTGGACTGATGGCTCGTGAGGTGGGGTGCGGGCCGGGAGTGCTGGGGGGTGGTGGTGCATGGTGGCAATCGGAAAAAAATCTCAGTGCGCTGCCTGCCGCACACACACAGCTCCTACAACATCCAGCGGGCATACTGGCATTGTTTAACTTAACCCAGGCGGGAGGCAGGCAGCAGGCCTCAACCGAAGCACACAGGGACTCGGGACGGAGACCCAGGCCAGAACAACACTCTGCGCCGGTTCAGTCCGACTCGGATAGCCACTAAGGCAGGGCCTTTAACTTGAACACCGGCTGGCCGGCCCGGCCCTGCTCCTATCGTGATAATGTGTCCGGCGTCGGCGGCCGCTACTTGGCCAAGCCAGCCAGGCCAGCCCAGGCAGAGTGCAGTGCGGATACTTCAAGGGGCAGGGCAGAGCTGGGCCGGCCGGGCCTTCTTTAACAACGTAACCCCGGCCAGCGGCGGCTTGCTGAGCCGAGGCAGGAGCTCAGCATGCCATGCATTATTCGAATCTTGTGAGTATAGGATACAATAAGGGGCAGGCCTTCCCTTCTTTAACAACAACTATCACTCTTCTTAACCTAGATATATGATGAATATTGAATTAAATAAATGATTACCGTGGCCGGGCCAGGGCCACGATCAGTGCGTCACCGAATGGAGCCGGAGCTACCCCTTTGCCCGACACGCCACCACTGAGTGACCGGGCATGTCGCAGGTCACAGGTGGCACGCATGGCGATGGCATGATGTCTGAATAACAGTTACTTAGTACTTACGCACTCCTCATTGTGGTCGGCTGGGGCTGCGATTATTAACTGATCGGCGGGCCGTCTGATGGTGCTGCCTGCCCCTCAACGTGGTCGGACTGGCTGAGGCTCTGACTCGTGGGTGCGGGTGTGCCGGGACGTGGCATTGGTAAGCGGAAAAATATCTGCGCGCAGCGCGCACATCCAAATACCCAATCAATGTCTTCACTCCCACCCAGTACTGCTCCCGAGTCCCGCCCACCACCGGCAACAGTCGCAGTTCACTGAACTAATGGCCATGCCTTCGTTACGCCGCGGCCGCCATGATGACGCCATGTCACTGTCAGTATCATTATTATGATTAATGAGTGCTGAGCTGCAATTGCTTTGCTCCGGAGTCCGGACCGGCTCACATTCACAACAATGACTCACTGACTCAAGTCAACCGAAGCACACTGGCACTCTGCGCGTGCCGATTCCGAGTCACATAATTATAAACATCTTGTCATCACATCATCTTCTCATAAGTGACGACGTGCCGTCGTGCAGACTGTAGACCCGGCCCTGAAAAGTAAGTGCCGGTGCTAAGCACCGGATAGCACCGGCACAAATTAAGCACTGCTTTGCATAGGCCAAACCTGTTATTTGCTCTTTTAAATTTCATTTAAACACTAAAATAGTTTTTTTTTTTATCTAGGCTGTATGTGAAAGTACTGCGCAAAAATGCAACAAGTGTAGCAAAAATCAAACATCTCTCATCTTTGCATCTTCCGTAATTCATCATGTTTCATATTTTAGGAAGGCGTGTTTTATGCACTGCAGAATAGGTTCATACTTGGCCTTTATCATCCTATTTCCCCTTGCAGATGATTGGACCGTCATCGAAATGGCCTGTATTTATTAACCGTTTGATAGGCACTGCATTGCAATGTATCAACATTCCTCTGTGATATGAGCGTTTGCGTTAACGATGATTTATGAGCAGAGCCATAACTTTGCTGGTTTTCTTTTGTTATATTGGGAAGGTCATGCTGAGAACCGGACCGGCTGGGAAGTTAATGGCCTAGAGACACCACTGGCCATAAACGCCATGCTACCGATGACATTTCTTTTATTCTTTTATTCTCAGTTTAATTTGAAAGAAATGGCTATTTGGGATGACAGCTTTCGAAACCGCAATGGAAATATATTTCAGCTGAACAGGTCGCCATAAATTAAGCATTAGAGCTCATCTAGCACAAAGAAACTGCAGTAAATCACTGATATGGCCCAATGTGCATTTCTTTCTTTTTTTTTAGCTTCTCTGTTCGGATAAAGAATATCCAGCTGGCTGCCTTTGAGTGCAACAGAAGGTTACAGATGATACCTTTTGTTTCAGATCCAGCAGAAACTTGGTAGAGATGACTTGACTTACACCCCAGTTAGAATGAATTTTACTATAAACCATTCACTCCATTTTCTGCTTCCATGAATGCAAGCAAAAGCGCTGATTAGTACTATCTCAAGCTAAAGGTGGAAATAGGTGGAAAGGTGGAAATAGGAAAAGGAATGTATGAGTCACAGACAGGATCCTGTAAAAGAGTTCAGCAACTGCAAAAAAGACTGGGTGATGCAGCTGGAAAAGCAACTCAGTGGGTTGGTATATCCTACGTACATGTATGAACAGATAAGTTCTAGTGGTTGATTGCATTCATTTTGGTAGTTTCTGTTCACTGAACTTCGCCGTATGCCGACTTCTCAGCGCTAAGTTAAGTTGAAAGATAGTGAACAGCTACAAGCAGGAATTAGAGGGCTCCAAATATATGGGATTTTTCATGCATTGCTTGGTCATCCATACACGCGGTGGAAGAGTCCGGCTTGGAGCAAAATCTGGAAGAACATAAAGGGGAGTTAGGTGGATGGCATACTCCGTCAAAACATAGCACATATCAAGTCCATCATTTTACAAGTCCCACAGGCTATAACCCAAACATATAAGGCTGAGGGAAAACAGAAAATGTATGATGGAGTATCCCACCCGTCAATCTCTAAATAAAACATTTATGATGGAGCATCCCACCCGTCAAACTTTAAATGAGGCTCATAGGGCCTCATTTACAAGGGGATATGGCCACCAGAAAGTCACTTTTAGTGACATTCTGGTGGCAATATCCCCTTCTCTTTATTTACAAAGCGGCGTTAAGCCACTTTTGTGGCTTAACGCTGCCTTGTAAATAAGACCCCTTTTTCCGCTTCACTTAGCGTGAAAGGGGCGTGCAATGGGTGTTGCAGTGGGCGTTCCGCAGCAATCCCTTTTGCTTTTTGATGCTGCCTCACCACCCCCGTTTTGAGCAAGCCACTACTGCTCCTAACTTACATGTCTTTTGAGTGCTTATTTTGAGGCTTAGAGTTGCACATAAATTATGCATAAAAGAAGAAGAGAAGCCTGGGTAGTTCCCAAGTTTTAATGGAAAAGGTTCCTTTATATGGGGCACTCTACAACACCACTTACACTCTAGATGTGCTCACAACAAATGTGTTTTTCTCGCAGAACATTTAAGCATATATATATATATATATATATATATATATATATATATATATATATATATATATATATATATATATATATATATATATATACATCTTACACAGTGGCAGTCACTACTGGGTAGTTATAGTTAGGTCTCTGTTTCCATAGGAAATGCCTTTTTGGGTTTGCTAACTTTGGTGCTGGTTGACGAATCTTTACAAAACTTTTGAAAAAATTGCTTTTAGTGACTAGTTTCACAGCAACGAGGGGGCCGAGAAAAAGAGGGGAGGTCCCAAAATTCAAAATCCCTATTCATTTTCCATATACTTATTAGGAAGCAATACCGCGAAAACTGCTGAACAGAATTACACCAAATTTGTCAGGAAGATCATGGTCTAGAAATAGTGCTTTTTGTGATTTGGTGTAAATTCATTCCGTGGTTTTCAAGAAATTGATGTACTAATATATATGTATATCAGCAGCCGCTCGTTTATTATTCACTGCTACTTGAAGGGGCACCTCATAATGTCCCACAAGATCTTTTTTGTTTATATTTTTTTACAGTTTGTTGGAGTCTCTAGAGTAGGGAGGGATACAACCAAGCCTTTTTAGATCTGGCATTAGCCAACTCTTTTTCAGTTTATTTAAATTATATGTACAATATACTTACTTACAGGGGCTCTCAGCCAGCGTTCTTCATCCATTGGTCTGTTGGTGTATCATTCAGATTTTGCTTCTGAACACTCCATCATAGAGCATAGGGTAGGAGGCCAGCCTACATCAGCCACTGGATAACTTCACTTTGAGTAAGTAAATTTTGCTCTTTCACAAGGAACACAAGCACACACAAGCTAGTGCCATTCTGGGCCAAAGTTTTTGTTTTTACTTATTTGCTTAGATATTGCCTTTATGTTTAGAGTTTGATGTAACAGCAGGACTCTTTATACCAGATCTGAACACAGGCTATTGCAACGCTTTCTCAGCTCCTGTCTCCTTCCAATGCTGTTGTAAATTCCTGTAGGGAAAATACTTTGTTTACCTGACTTTCTCAGATAAACAAAGGACACTCCATAAGGAATTTCACACCATCAAAGATTGCTTCTATTTGAAACTGCTTCATGGTACATTTTAATTCACAAGAAGACAATTCCTCAGAACACATTTATTCTGGATACAAATTTGCCGAGGAAAAAGCCTTATCGTGTTTAGTTTGCAACACTTGTAATACTTTATTTATTCCTTCTTTCCTTCTCCTTTGTTTCTGTGTTTTACTCTTTCATTCCTCTTTCATTCCATCTTTCCTTTTTCCTTCCTTCATTCTTTCATTCCCTCTTTCTTTCCTTTTTGTTTCATTGCTTTTTTCTTCTTTCAGCCTTTCTTTCCTTTCTTCTTTCATTCTTTTCTTCTTTCTTGCTTACCTTTTTTTAAATATTTCTTTCATTCCTTCTATAGTTTTTTCCCTTATTCTTTCTCATTCCTACTTTCTTGTTTTCTTTTTCTTTTCTCATTTCTTGTTTTCATATTTCTTGATTTACATTTTTCTTTCATTCCTTCTCTCCCTGATTCTGTTTTTCTTTTATTCTTTCACTTCTGCTGTGTTGCTTTTATTTTCTTTCCTTTCATCTTTCCTACATTCTTAGTTTGTTTCTCACTTGCCTTCTTTCTTTCACCCTTTATTTATAGCTTTCATTCCCTTTTCTTTCTTTCTTTCTTGCTTTCCTTCTTTCCTTCCTTCTTCCCTTATATCAACCGTTCTCTCTTGGCTTTTGTCTTTCTTTCTTTTTTCTGTCTTTAACTTTCTTAGTTTCTTTGTTTGTTTGTTTCTTTCTTTCTTACTTTCTCGAAGACAAGATGCTAGCATTCAATAGCACAGAGATTGGCTTTTGTAGATCTATGTTAGCCAAACCCTTTTGATTTTACTACAATTATGTGTATGGCATAGTTACATATACGGATTTTAAGCCACACTTCATCCATTTGTTTGTGGTTGTGTCATTCACATTTTTCTACACCCCACTAGAGCATGTATCAAGGGACAACTCGTCACCCGGCTTCAGTCATTGGCTGACTTTACTAGGAG
The DNA here is from genome assembly GCF_964204655.1 of Triturus cristatus. NCBI lineage: Eukaryota > Metazoa > Chordata > Amphibia > Caudata > Salamandridae > Triturus > Triturus cristatus. The sequence continues at coordinate 317,890,570 of NC_140589.1, read as the reverse complement.
TTAGGACATGCTGCTTGTTAGATCTGGGGGTCTCTAGTTGGCAGAGGTATTCACCTTAGACCAAATAGGGACCCTTGCTTCTAGTCAGGGTACAGGGACACCCACGGTAGATAACCCCTGCTCACCCTCTAGGTAGCTTGGCTCGAGCAGACAGGCTTATCCCCAAGGCAATGTGTAAGGTATTTGCACGTAGACACCACAATGACCCCTCCTCCGCACACCACAAACTTAGACCACACAGGTGAGTTATCAAAAATAATATATCTTTATCTAGTTTCCGCAGTTGAAATCAAGCATCACAGGTTTACACAATAGTCGCTTTCTTAGTTGGTCGGGACCGTCAGACAATAGTCTCTAGTCTCTTGAGTGATTCGATACTCACTGAGAATGAATCAGTTTGTAGGCTCTCGATGTTTTAGGCAGCTACGTTGCTCCGGAGGTGTCACTGCGCTCGTTATACCAGCGCTCCTCGGGCTGTTCGGTGCAAGGATTCCACAACTCCCTCGACGAGCCCCCAGTGACGATGTCGACGTCACCGGAGTCAGCCACTCACAGCGCGGCTTCGTAGAGCAGGGAAATACGACTCTCGAACTGCTTCAGGCCTCCGGGTCGCGGCAAGGCACGTGCCGATGAGCACGTCGATCGTCTTGATGCGGCAACCGGTGTCGGGCCCGGCTCGGTGTGGTACTCTCTAGCAAGACAGAGAGCAGCCAGCCCACCTCACAGGCAGACGTTGAGAAGCTTGGTAGAACAGTCCACGGTCCCTGCGGCACACAGCAGCGCAGGTGGGACACAGCAGAGTCTTGAGTTCTTGGCAACCTTTCTATCCCTGGGTTGCGAAACAGGAGGCCAGCTCTTCTCAGGCCCTTGGAGATTCAGTTGAAGACACAGCACACAGCAAAGTCTTGTTTGGTCAAGTGGATAGGGTCAGCACACAGCAGGACCCCTTCTTCTCCTTAGCTTCAGTTGTACGCCAGAACAGGTCAGCCTTTAGAGCACACAGCACGGCAATCTTCCTTTAGTTCTTCAGCGGTCCGTCTTTCAGCAGAGGTTCCTCTCGATGGTCGAATCTCCCAATCTGTTGTCAGGGGTCTTGTACTTATACCCCTAGAAGTCTTTGAAGTCTTTGTGCAAGTGGGTCCTGAGCCCGGTCTGATCCAGTTCTGGGTGTTGCTGGAGCACTTTGTTTTCTTGGCTCCTACATTCTTTTCAGAGCGAGGGGCAAGGTCGTCAGCCGCCCAGCAGGAGGTGGAGCCAGCAGAGTGGCAGGCAGGCACAGCCCTATTCAATCCCAGGTGCTATCTCCTCCCTCCACTCTCCTTGCGATTGTCGCCATTCAGCAGAGGGCTGACTCAGCCAACCTCCCGGGGGATCCCCAGCCCCTGTCACTCTCAAACCAGACAGTCAATCCACAAGCGCGCCCAGGCACACAGAAGGGTCAGACAAGAGAACAGCTACTCTCTAAAAAGTACTGTTCTCCAACTCAGGATTTAAAAACAATCTCTCCTAAAAGATGTGTTATTAAATGCTGAGCTCAGGGATATCAAACACTCATGTCCTATCTTGTTCGTATGAGAAGATAGGCGGATAGCCATTGGCACCCGCCTCCCTCATGTTAGCCTATGGAACAAGATAGCCTTGCAGTAGTGAACACACAAAACGGCCGGTGTTCACTACCAGAACATGTTACCCGCACTAGTACATGCTCTACCTTCTACATACACTGCACCCTGCCCAGGGGGGTACCTTGGGCCTTCCATAGGGATGACTGACGTGTATGAAAAGGGAAGGGTTAGGCCCGGCCAGTGTGGACACTGGCCAGGGGGACATGGCAGTCCGGGGACTGCAGGCAGGCCTGCGGCGGCAGGCCTGAGACACTGTTTTAGGGCTACACAGGTGGGTGGCGCAATCAGCGCTGCAGACCCACTAGTAGCATCCGTCATCACCAGCCCTGGCACACACAGTGCACTTTACTAGGGACTTCATGGTGATACAGATATGCCAATCAGGTATATCCAATCGATACGATATTTTACACAGGGAGCACTTACACTCTGGCACTGATTAGCAGTGGCAGAGTGTCCAAAGCATCTAAACCAGCAAAACGAAATCCAGCACAGCATCAAAAATCCATGTAGCAGAGGCAAAAGATAGGGGAAAAACCCACGCCAAGGATGTCAGGTCTAACACGTGTCCCCTCCAGCTGAAAGCGGGGAGAACTACCCACCCTCTTGGGAGTTCTCATCGCTAAGGCGGAAAAACCTGGACAGACCATCAGCATTGGCGTGCTCTGTACCGGGACGGTGTTCCACCGTAAAGTCCATTCCCTGTAGGGAGATGGACCACCTCAACAGTTTTGGATTCTCACCCCTCATCTGCATTAGCCATCTGAGGGGCCTGTGGTCGGTCTGAACACGGAAGTGAGTCCCAAACAGGTAGGGCCTCAGCTTCTTCAGGGCCCAGACCACAGCAAATGCTTCCCTTTCAATAGCGCTCCACCTCTGTTCCCTGGGAAGTAGCCTCCTACTAATGAAAGCTACGGGTTGGTCCCCGCCCTCGTCGTCCATCTGTGAGAGTACTGCTCCCACGCCTTGCTCTGAAGCGTCTGTCTGCACTACGAACTCACTCGAAAAGTCAGGCGCCTTAAGCACCGGTGCTGTGCACATTGCAGTTTTCAGGGCATCAAAAGCAGTTTGACAGGCCTCGGTCCAATTCACCTTCCTGGGCTGATTTCTAGAGGTTAGTTCCGTCAAGGGGGCAACAATGGTGCCGTATCCCTTGATGAACCGTCTGTAATACCCGGTGAGTCCTAGAAAGGCTCTCACCTCTGTCTGCGTCTTGGGGGGTTCCCAAGCCAGAATGGTATCGAGCTTCGCCTGTAGGGGCGCCACCTGGCCGCTCCCAACCGGGTGTCCCAAATACACCACTGATCCCTGCCCTATCTGGCACTTACTAGCCTTGATAGTGAGGCCTGCCTTCTGCAGCGCCCTCAACACTTCACAGAGGTGTTGCAAGTGTTCGTCCCAAGTGGAGCTGAACACAGCAATGTCATCCAGGTATGCGGCGCTGAATTGCTCCAGCCCGGTCAGTACCCGGTTGACCAGTCTCTGGAAGGTGGCAGGGGCATTCTTCAACCCAAAGGGCATGACTCGAAACTGGAAGTGCCCCTCTGGTGTTGAAAATGCCGACCTCTCCTTTGCCCCGTCAGTTAAGGCAATCTGCCAGTACCCCGAAGTCAAATCGAAGGTGCTGAGGTACCGGGCAGCTCCTAACCGATCCACGAGCTCATCAGCTCTGGGGATGGGGTGCGCGTCAGTTTTGGTGACCGCATTGAGCCCGCGGTAGTCCACGCAAAACCGAAGTTCTGACGGGCCACCGGGTGTAGCAGATTTCTTGGGAACGAGGACCACTGGGCTAGCCCAGGGACTGCTAGAGGGCTCAATTACCCCTAACGCCAACATCTTGGAAACTTCTTCCTTGATGCTGGCCCTGACCTTGTCAGCTACTCTGTAAAACTTCTGTTTCACAGGCAGGCTATCTCCAGTGTCCACATCATGGACGCACCAATTGGTGACACCTGGTGTCAGGGAGAACAGGGAGGCAAACTGACCCAACACCTGGCGACAGTCGCTCTGCTGCTCCGGGGTCAGTGTGGGCGAGAGGACCACACCATCTACTGACCCGTCTTGCTCCTTCGCTGCCAGGAGGTCAGGGAGTGGATCACTATCCTCTTCCCCACCGTCATCTGTAGCCATGAGCATCGTCACTTCAGACCTCTCGAAGTGGGGTTTGAGGCGGTTCACATGCAAGACTCTGAGGGGCTGCCTAGGAGTCTTCATGTTGATCAGGTAGGTCACCTCACTCTTGCGCTCTACCACCTCATATGGCCCGGTCCATTTGTCGCGGAGCGCACAAGGCTCCACCGGCGCCATCACCCACACTTTCTGCCCGGGATGAAATTCTACCAGAGTGGTATTCTGGTCGTACCATCTTTTCATCTCCTCCTGGCTGGCTTCTAGGTTCTCCTGAGCGAGCTTCCTGAAGCGCTGCGTTTGGTTGCGGATGGCCAGCACATAGCTGAACACATCCTGGGGGGTTTTCCCACGGGATTTCTCCCACCCCTCCTTCACCAGTGTGAGAGGTCCCCTAACAGGGTGGCCATACAGCAGTTCAAAGGGGCTGAACCCTAAGGACTTCTGAGGCACCTCCCTGTAGGCGAACAACAGGCATGGTAACAAGACGTCCCACTTTCGTCTCATGGGCTCCGCTAGGCCCATAATCATACCTTTCAGGGTGCGGTTGAACCTTTCAACCAATCCATTTCCTTGAGGGTGGTAAGGAGTGGTGAACTTATACGTTACTCCACACTCCTCCCACAGAGACTTCATATACCTAGAGATGAAGTTGGTATCCCGGTCGGAGACCACCTCTCGAGGGAACCCTACACGGGAAAAGATCCCCATCAATGCACGGCCCACCACGGGTGCTGTGATTGTCCTGAGAGGGACTGCTTCTGGGTACCGAGTGGCGTGATCTACCAAGACCAGGATAAACCTGTTGCCTAAGGCGGTCTTGGGATCCAGGGGCCCTATGATATCAATGCCCACCCGCTCGAAAGGGGTGCTCACTACAGGAAACGGCTGGAGGGGCGCCACGCACTTCCCTCCGCTCTTGCCACTGGCTTGACAGGTTTGGCATGACTTACAAAAGGTACCGACGTGCTTCTTCATCTGGGGCCAGTAGAAGTGGGTGACAAGCCTGTGATAGGTCTTGTCTTGCCCCAGATGTCCTGCGAGAGGCACGTCGTGAGCCAGACCCAGTAAGAAGTTCCTGAAGCGCTCGGGTACCACCAGCACACGGGCTGCACCGGGCTCAGCGAACTTAGGCTCACTATACAGTAAGTCATCTTCCCAGTAAATCAAATGTTCCTTGGACCCTAGGCCTGCTGCCTGGTCTGCAGCCTGCTGCCGCACACCAATGAGAGAAGGGCACTCCTTCTGAGCCTGGCAGAATTCCTCCCTGGAGGGGCCACCCTCTTGCTGCCAATGGGTCAGCTCAGGCAACTCCCCCAGTTCGGCCACCTGCTCCCCTGTAGGTTCCAGGGCATCCCCCTCAGGTTCCGCTTCCTCCTGGACCGTGGGAACAGTGGGGGCCGGTTTCCCGCGCCCTCTGCCCCTTCCCCTCCTGGCAGCTTCCTGGGCCATCGTTCCAGGCTCCAGTTCTACCAATCCACCCTTACTGGCTGTCATGGCACGTGTGGATACACAGATCCACGCTGGCAGTCCTAACATCTCCAAGTGAGTTCTGTGCTCTACGTCCTTCCATGGAGAACTCTCCAGGTCGTTACCCAACAGACAATCTACCGGCAAGGCATCACTGACACAGACTTCCAAGGTACCAGAGACTCCCCCCCATGTAAAGGGAACACGCACCATCTTGCAGAGGCGAACTGAAGTGTCAGCTGCCACTACTGGGCGGAGCACATTGGGAATTACTTGCTCTTCAGACACCCACTGACACCTGACAGATGTCACACTAGCCCCGGTGTCTCTCAGAGCCTCTATCTCCCTCCCATTGATGGTCACCTTTTGCCCGTATTTCTTAGTGTTAGCGGGTATCAAGGTATCCTGGACCATCTCTTGGTCTCCTAAAGAGACAAGGGTCATCATAGCTAATCCCGCTTCCCCACTGGAAATCAAATCCCCTCCCAAAGCTACACTAGCTAACCCTGGGACTGGAGCAGCAGCTGGTGCTGGGGGTTTATTGGGACATTTAGGGGCGATGTGCCCCACCTCCCTACAAGCATAGCAAGTAGGCGGTGGTCTGTTGCCCTTAGGGGGCCAAGACCTCTTCGGCTTGGGGGCTTGGGACTCCTTCTCCTGGGAACTGTTTTGGGGCCCTTTAGAGAACTCCTTACTGTTACCCTTGTCCTCCCCACCTTTCTGCTGGGGACCCTGTCCACCCTTGGCTGGCATACTTACCACCCCTTTGTTGACCCTGGTGCTAGTCCAGCGGTCTGCCTCTTTAGCAAGCTCGCTGGGATCAGTTAACTTGCTGTCTAAAAGATGCTGGTGCAGCTCTGGAACACATAGACTACTCAAGTGCTCCCAACTAATCAAGTGACACAACCCCACATAATCAGTAACTTTGCTGCCCTTTATCCAACCTTCCAGTGCACGCATGTACATACTCACACACTCCACCCACGTACTCGAATCAAGTTTCTTGAAGTTCCTAAACTTCTGTCGGTACTGTTCTGGTGTAAGCCCATACCTGAGGCATAAGGCCTCCTTCATCGTGGGGTAGGTTAAGGTCCCTGCTGCTTCTAAGGGTGCTAAGACATCCCTCCCAGAGGCCTCAAAATGCTTCCACAAACCCGCTCCCCAACTTTTCTCAGGCACTTCATTCATCTTCAAGGCAAGCTCATAGGATCTAAACCACGCATAGATATCCTCACCCCTCTGATAATTCTGCACCAAATCTTTCGGTATGTATACTTTACCCGCCTGTACTGGTTGTGCGCTGCCACCATTCGGACTGGACGCCACCTGTTTGGCTTTAATGTCCAGCTCCCTCATGCTCAACTCATGAGCCAACTGGAGTTTCTTCTCTTCTAACGCAAGAGCATTCCTCCTCTCCTCCGCCTCTTTCTCACTGTCAAGGCGCAGTTTCCTCTCTTCCGCTTGAGCTTTGAGCTTAAAAAGTTCAATCTCATGGGCTCTGACCCTTTGGTTTTCCTCCAGCTCCTCTGGAGAGAGGCTCCTACTGGAATGGGCGCTGCCAGCCCTAGACGCTGGCCTATTCACTGGCAGATCATCGGATCCAAATCCGTGCTCCGGTGTGCCATCCCCTTCCGTAGTTTCCTCGGTTGCGCCATTCTTGGCCTCCCACCAGGCCCTTAGAGCTTTCTGTAGCTCCGTCTTGTTGGCGCTGCCCTTCGCTGGGCATTCAAGCTGCTTGCAGAATTGCTTTAGTTGCTCCTTCTTATACTCGAGCAACTTTTTCACCTCGAATTGCAACTCCAGCTCCTCGCCTACTCCGTTCAGAGACATGATGCTTCGTCGATCCTCCAAGAATAGTCTTCGCAAAAACTTTGTGCGATGCAACTGCTTACTAGATTAGTGATGTACAAAGAGTCACCGCAGGTCAAGTGCAAATACTGGTTCTAATCCGCACCGCTGACCACCAATGTTAGATCTGGGGGTCTCTAGTTGGCAGAGGTATTCACCTTAGACCAAATAGGGACCCTTGCTTCTAGTCAGGGTACAGGGACACCCACGGTAGATAACCCCTGCTCACCCTCTAGGTAGCTTGGCTCGAGCAGACAGGCTTATCCCCAAGGCAATGTGTAAGGTATTTGCACGTAGACACCACAATGACCCCTCCTCCGCACACCACAAACTTAGACCACACAGGTGAGTTATCAAAAATAATATATCTTTATCTAGTTTCCGCAGTTGAAATCAAGCATCACAGGTTTACACAATAGTCGCTTTCTTAGTTGGTCGGGACCGTCAGACAATAGTCTCTAGTCTCTTGAGTGATTCGATACTCACTGAGAATGAATCAGTTTGTAGGCTCTCGATGTTTTAGGCAGCTACGTTGCTCCGGCGGTGTCACTGCGCTCGTTATACCAGCGCTCCTCGGGCTGTTCGGTGCAAGGATTCCACAACTCCCTCGACGAGCCCCCAGTGACGATGTCGACGTCACCGGAGTCAGCCACTCACAGCGCGGCTTCGTAGAGCAGGGAAATACGACTCTCGAACTGCTTCAGGCCTCCGGGTCGCGGCAAGGCACGTGCCGATGAGCACGTCGATCGTCTTGATGCGGCAACCGGTGTCGGGCCCGGCTCGGTGTGGTACTCTCTAGCAAGACAGAGAGCAGCCAGCCCACCTCACAGGCAGACGTTGAGAAGCTTGGTAGAACAGTCCACGGTCCCTGCGGCACACAGCAGCGCAGGTGGGACACAGCAGAGTCTTGAGTTCTTGGCAACCTTTCTATCCCTGGGTTGCGAAACAGGAGGCCAGCTCTTCTCAGGCCCTTGGAGATTCAGTTGAAGACACAGCACACAGCAAAGTCTTGTTTGGTCAAGTGGATAGGGTCAGCACACAGCAGGACCCCTTCTTCTCCTTAGCTTCAGTTGTACGCCAGAACAGGTCAGCCTTTAGAGCACACAGCACGGCAATCTTCCTTTAGTTCTTCAGCGGTCCGTCTTTCAGCAGAGGTTCCTCTCGATGGTCGAATCTCCCAATCTGTTGTCAGGGGTCTTGTACTTATACCCCTAGAAGTCTTTGAAGTCTTTGTGCAAGTGGGTCCTGAGCCCGGTCTGATCCAGTTCTGGGTGTTGCTGGAGCACTTTGTTTTCTTGGCTCCTACATTCTTTTCAGAGCGAGGGGCAAGGTCGTCAGCCGCCCAGCAGGAGGTGGAGCCAGCAGAGTGGCAGGCAGGCACAGCCCTATTCAATCCCAGGTGCTATCTCCTCCCTCCACTCTCCTTGCGATTGTCGCCATTCAGCAGAGGGCTGACTCAGCCAACCTCCCGGGGGATCCCCAGCCCCTGTCACTCTCAAACCAGACAGTCAATCCACAAGCGCGCCCAGGCACACAGAAGGGTCAGACAAGAGAACAGCTACTCTCTAAAAAGTACTGTTCTCCAACTCAGGATTTAAAAACAATCTCTCCTAAAAGATGTGTTATTAAATGCTGAGCTCAGGGATATCAAACACTCATGTCCTATCTTGTTCGTATGAGAAGATAGGCGGATAGCCATTGGCACCCGCCTCCCTCATGTTAGCCTATGGAACAAGATAGCCTTGCAGTAGTGAACACACAAAACGGCCGGTGTTCACTACCAGAACATGTTACCCGCACTAGTACATGCTCTACCTTCTACATACACTGCACCCTGCCCAGGGGGGTACCTTGGGCCTTCCATAGGGATGACTGACGTGTATGAAAAGGGAAGGGTTAGGCCCGGCCAGTGTGGACACTGGCCAGGGGGACATGGCAGTCCGGGGACTGCAGGCAGGCCTGCGGCGGCAGGCCTGAGACACTGTTTTAGGGCTACACAGGTGGGTGGCGCAATCAGCGCTGCAGACCCACTAGTAGCATCCGTCATCACCAGCCCTGGCACACACAGTGCACTTTACTAGGGACTTCATGGTGATACAGATATGCCAATCAGGTATATCCAATCGATACGATATTTTACACAGGGAGCACTTACACTCTGGCACTGATTAGCAGTGGCAGAGTGTCCAAAGCATCTAAACCAGCAAAACGAAATCCAGCACAGCATAAAAAATCCATGTAGCAGAGGCAAAAGATAGGGGAAAAACCCACGCCAAGGATGTCAGGTCTAACACTGCTCTTTCATAAGAAGCACCTCCACACACAAAGTAGTTCTTTTCTGTGCCAGGGAGTACTATGGTAATGTGTGCTTTTTTGAGACTAAAGATAATTTTTGCCATTGGTCATAGTTTTTTTTAGATTGACAAACATCAGGCAGCTTCCCAAACAATATCGTTTTGCTAAACCCATGACAAAACAAGAATTATCAAAAGGCTGGTGAACACAGCCAGACTTATTGCCTTTGCAATTCTTGTTTTTAAATATGTTGGGGCCTGCAGGGAATCGAGCAGCCCCCAGTAAAATGTTTAAAAAGCTGTGAGCCTCCTGGGTCATTTAATCCATGACTGCAGGTATTCCTAGCTGTAGCTCCATGCTCTTTAGCTTGAGTGCAAAGCCCTCTTATGTTTGTCTTTAGGATTTCTTTTTGTGGGTTGCCAAATGTTAAAACAAAGACTCAGAGACATGTTGGTTTTAGTAAAAGTAACAGTATGTCTCTGACTAAATATTTTATAATTTTTCACCCACAAAATGTTACATTGAAAACTACGTTAAAAGAAAGACTCACAGAGATGTTTTCAATAAAGTTTTATTAGGCATTTTTATAATAATCAATAGTAATAAACATCACATTGTGTGAATTACTGAAATATACTTTAGATTAAAAATATTGGTGATTTTTGCAGAAGGATGATAGATACGCTTTATTTATATTAATATACTCACTCTTTGATAAAGCCAATAGGCTGACTTTTTTATTTTGGTGGTGTGACTCTTCAACAAGGTCAGTAAGTCTGCCTCAGTGCAGGCCGGGCCTGTTACACAAACTGCATACTGCCCCTGCCAGAAGGCCTTGCATGTGTTGGGGTTGGCTGTTTGCAGCCCAGGCCCTGAGGCAAACCCCACACTGTACAAGGTTGTACGCGGCAGGCTGTTTGCTGCCTGTGGGGGTTTAACCACAAGCTCTTGGCCTGTGCTTGGGATGGGCTGGTTTTGCGTATGGTAATAAAATATTGCTTTACGTTACAAAACCTTTGAAAATCAGTGAGTCACTTTATCATTTTTTTTTCAGTGACTCTCTAAGGTTTTTTCACATAAGGTAAGCTCTTATTACCTTTCCAAACTATAACTTCATTTTAATCTTTAGGTGTTTCAGTTAATTGCTGTGTTTTGTGGTCATATATCCCAAGTTCCATCCTGAGAACAGCTTTTGGTTATGCACAGAGTGGGGTTGCTGACTGGACCTGGCCTCTGGCCAGGCCTTCCACCCTATGTACGGCATAGGGTTGGCTGAAGTGGCCCTGAAGCCAACTGCCCACGGGTGACCAACTGCCCGCAGTGCACATCAATCTGTTATTATAACATATTTTACACTGCAGCAGAAAGGCTTTCCGAAGGTGATCCTTCATTAATACTTGCACAGCCACTGCGTGGATGGGAGAATAGACGCTGCAGTCCACAAGTGGCATTTAATGTCCAGGCATTGTGTGACTTTCTCACCTAACTATAACATCACTTTAATGCTGTTTTTTCAGTAGATTTTTTGTTTTTTTATTTACATAAGCTAAGGTATTATTTCTTATTTCCAAACCTACCTATAATGTCACTTTCATGTTTACCTTTTTCAGTGAATTTCTGTTTTAAAAAAAATGTAAATTAAGGTCGTATTTCCCTACTTAGGGCCTGATTAAATCTCAGCAGATGGGTTACTCTGTCACAACGGTACCCATAACTCACAGTGACACTACAACTCATTGGCTAATGTGATAGTATTGATATAATTTGATGGAGTTTCTGTCCTTTTACTGTTCTTAGAGAGTGGCACTTGAATGCATTGACATCCTGTGCACTCTCTGCTCGCGTTTTGTATGTAGGTTTTCTTGTTTTCAACTATAAGAACGGATAAATGGCATCTCACCAAGTAAACTGCAGAAAATAATGTTCTTTTTTATTTTTTAATCTAAGTTTAGATGCCTTATTATTTTTAGTTGAACGCTAAGAAAATAAGAAAATGCAGGAAAAAAATTTGAAATGTTTTAGAAAATGGTTCTTGTCAGAACTACCTGTCCTGGTTAAAAAATATAAACATTCAGTCCTGGATTGCCGTATCCATGCCAGATTTTTAAGATAAATATATTTATTAAAAGGGGAATACGCTAAAAATCTGGCATGGATTTGGCCCGCCAGGACAGACTTTGGAGAGCCATGATATATATTTTAAAGGGCAGCTTTAATGTTATATGGCACAATGTTGTGCAGCATAGAAACAAGGGCCCACATTTACTAACACTTTGCACAGGTTTTGTGTTACTCCCAGAGCAAAACATCGAGGTAGTACTTACTGTTCATCACAAATCAAGATTTACATTGGAAAGTTGTCTAAAATAATGTAAAATAGCGGTATGTGGAACTTTGCACTACTTTGCATTAAGGAGGCATTCAATGTGGGTATATCCCTATTTCTATGGAATCATCCATTGGTTTTGATGGAAATCCCTATCTATTGTGGTAGAGCAAGATCTTGCATGTCCTTGAAGCAGATGTAACTGTGAAGCTCTCCTCAAATGTTCACTTATGTGTGGGTGGTGTATTGTACAGCAAACATACAAAGTGGGAAAGCCTTGAAATATAGATTTTGTACTGAAAGACTCCAATTACAGTACAAACGCTATGCTTGATTGAATGCCTTATTGCTTGCACTATTGTGTGCCACTCTCCCTTTCACATGCTGCCCTGGGCAACAAGTTGGACTGGTGCACTATATTGCATAAAAAAATAGTAAATCTGACCTATGCTTCAGGAAGACAGAAAACAGCATAACTCCCGAAATATGGTGCTCTCTTATTGTCTCTGCTTTCACTGCAGGACTAGTCCCTGCCATGCACTGATGCAAATGCTGCTGCACCATAACCAAGAGAGCATCCACTGTGCTAGGCATATGTGTTTCTAATGAAAGGTGGCCCATCTAGTACAATAATCAGGCTTTAACCTTTTTTTCAACTTTCTATGTGGCACTAGGCATGTTAAGGTCTGGTAGGGATAGTGACAGAGTAGGTCAGTGACATATCTTAGTACATCTGTTGATTTCCTGGTCCGTCCCTCTCAAGCAGTACAGCACAGCAAGTTTCCTTCCTGTGGTGTGCTTCATACAATCTATTTAAATGTGCTCCTATCTATGGTTTATTGGTATAGTATGAGGCATATGAATCAGTTGTGACACAAAACAATAGATCAACCTTAGTTGCTACGGTGTATTGCTTCACACAAGCATTAAGAGTAAAAAGAGGTAACAACCACGTAAATTATAATATTTAGCTACTTCCTGTTCTGTAGGGTAGGTACCTAATGAGGGTCTACAGCACCTTGCAGGCACCTTTATAATACAATGTAAATCTGTCTGTGTAAAATTACCATACTTTTCATACTTCATGAATAGCCATGTACTACAAATCACCCACAACCGTTAACCTTTCTGCCAACAAGTGACCGATTGCGCACAGTATGCAACCATAACTGCCACTCCCTTTGCCCAATTCTAATAAACAACCAACGAAGCTCCCTGCTACACGCAATCTTGGACCATGGTCAGCAGGTGTGGGGTCCAACCCCCATGATCGAGCTCCCAGCTCCCCGCTGCACACTGCGCTTGGCAGTGTGCAGTGGGGGGGTAGCCATAGGGCCTAGTCTGCACCTAGGCTCTGCACCCAACACCTCGGGTGAGTGTGCAATCCCTCCGCTGTGAATTGGCTTCAGCAATGCACAGCTGGAGGGGGCTGGTCCCTGGGTCTGGCCTGCAGCCTGGCCCTGTAAACAACCCCACAATGTGAGTGACCAATAACCCACTGCACGTGACCTTCAGTCTTATGCAGCTAGAGTGTGAATGCAGGGCAGCCAGGCCCTGCACCCAACCGCCCTCGAGCAACCAACCCCTGCTGTGGATGGCCTTTATTATTATTTTCAGTACCAACTCATAACCCCTCCCCCCCCCCCCCCCCACCCGAGCTGACAACCAATCCTCGCAGAGTGAGCAACCAAGATCCCGCCCACGCCCAGAGGTACGGAAACTAATAATAATAAAACAAAGGCAGTGCGCTGGGGGTTTGAGGCCAGGCTCGGAGCACTACCCACCACAGGACAGCCAACCCCGCTGTGCGCAGCCAATTTATACTATTATTAAGCCTGGGCAAACTTGTAGTTATGCCGGAGTAATCAGAGTAATTTTGTGTAACTCTTGTAATGTCTAATTACCGAAAATGTCAAAATGCCTAGGGGGCAGATTTATGAGCCCCTTGCGCCACTTTTGCGTCACTTTTAACATGGGAAAAGTGACGCAAAAGTGGCGCAAGAGGCTCATAAATCTGCCCCCTACTCAAGAGCAAAGGAACAAAGCGCAAGTGTCTGCTGACTGCGGCTGTTCCTGTTCTGTAGTATTTAGTTCCATGTTTCTTCTATTGCAAAGCACATCCTCCAGTTCATTGGCACACACGGGTGCACTTTGAGCGAAGAAAATAACACTAAATGCCGTTCCGCTCCTCGTGTAATTCCCTGAAAGAGCAGGATCTGGGGGGTAGTGCACCCCATAACCACACCTTTGAGATTGTCCTGGGTGCAGGGAACAAATATGCATGTGTGTGCCAGTAATCGGCAATTTTGCAAAACGTCGCTAGCACGATAAAAAAACGTTTCCCGGTCCTGTATTTGATTGTGTCTCTTTGTTGCTGCTTATCTAAGCTTTCACATTATTTACACGACTGCAACAAGTTATCTCCAAGGCGGTAACGTGAAAACTGAAGTTTGCGTGAAAGCAGAAGGCTAAAACTTTCGAAGTATGTCGAAGAATTGAGTAAAATAAGATTTTGTGGATTTAGTACACCACTTCATTTTTTCATTGTTTCCATTTATAATAGTTATTAACTTTCAAAAAGCGCTACAATGAGTCACACCTGGTGCTCTTAGGCGCGCACATGCGTGCAATCTGTTGGTAGCAAACGAGATCATAGAAAATTCCATTCGACGTACAAGTCCAGCGAGCATTGCCCTTCCTACAAGTGACTTCGTTTTATTTCCGTAGGATTCTGTAAAAATGATTCATTATAACGTAGATGTGAAACATCTGGTGCGGCATATGGTGGCCAGTCGCCCAGTCATCAATATGTCCAATTGCTTAATGAGGAGTGTCAAACGAGTAGAACGCGCGCACCACGCGCCGAGCCTGAAACTCGCTCGTGTACAGGTTTGTAAATCCCATCTTTGCCTTATGCTCGGCTCTTTAAGATCTCTGTCAGACGTGCACGCCCCGTGCCGCATGCTCCGGCTCTGTTATCGAGGAAAGGGGTGAGTCATGCACATTTATGTGAGCGTGGAACATTCAGGGGGATTTTAGAGGCTTTAAAGTATCACGTGTGCTGTGCAGGCAGATGTCCCTGGTAAATGGGAAGCTGCAGTGATGTTTAAGAAAGACAAAAACTGAAGGGCTCGGTGTGATCTACATCCAGTCAATTAACCAGACAAGAATGTTTGCGATGTACTAGTGTAAAGAACTACACGCTCTGTACTTGTAAATGATGGACCAGTGCAGACCCATGCCCTCTGGGGAGATGCCAGTCCATGTCAAAGGAGGTCTTGGTGCAGATGTGTGTCATCCTATAAACCCACATTGGCAACATGAATAGGTCTACATTATAATTGAAAGTGTTTAATTGTTTCCATCCAAGCACTAATCCATCCATTCATCCATACACTTAATCACTCATCGACCGTGGACCCGATCACTCGTCCTTGCACACATGCATTCATTTATCTACCCAGTAACTTATTACTGTATTCAACCACAAAACCACACACATAAACACACACGCAAACACACACACAGAGACACACACACACGCACACACACACACTCAATGATGAACCAACGTTTTCAGAGTCAAGCTAGATCTGCTTGTTTATATTGCATCACGCCAGAATGTGCAGGACAGAACACAATGGTCTAGTCTCTCTCTTGACCTGAGACAACTTGACAGCTCCGGTAGGCACCTACCCCTGCCTGAGGTATCCCCTCCAGTCCTGGGTGTGAGAAGTGGGTTCTTCAGCTGTTTTTCGGCAAAAATGAGCACATTGACCCGACACTGTGAGAAAAATCGATGCATTGCTCTCTGACAATGACGCAGGTCTCAAATGCAAGGCGACGATGACGCAGCACTGATTCTTCTACACCATCTGCGAGGCTCATCGCCGTGCTGAATCTTCGATGCCATCTGCGAGGCTCATCACCAACTTAGTGACCCAACTGCAGGAAAAATTCCAAAGCTTCATGTGCTCGATGTCGACGCCTTGCTCCGTGTAAGGTACTTTCTCAGTAGGCCCTCTGTGTGAGTTCTGTGGCCAACCTGCCTTCCATTGTGGACGCCTTGAAATTTGGATTTGTAGCTTTCCCTCATGACCTTTTCACCGCTAGTGACTTCTAAGCACTGCTTTCACATTTAATCTTAAACATTAATGTCCCAAGTTCTATTTATTGGATTTTTGCCATTTTGGTCTTGTTTTACTCAGATAAATATTCTCTATTTTTCTAAACTGGTGTGGAGTATTTTTGTGGTGTTTCCACTGTGTTACTGTAATTAAAGCGTGCACAGATACTTTACGTATTGCCTCTTAAGTTAAGCCTGACTGCTCTGTGCCAAGCTACCAAAGAATAAGCAAAGGTTAATTTAGGTTGTGTATCTAACTTACCCTGGCTAGGATTGTGACTCCTGTTTGGACGGGGTGTATACTCTGCCAAACAGAAACCTAAATTTCTAAGAGTGACAGAGAGAGAGTGTGTCTCTGTTTGTGTGTGTGTGTGCATGGATGTGTGTATGTATGTATTTATATATTCACTGCAAAAACCAAAGGTTGCAGGGACATTATAGTTAGGAAATAGAATTTTTAAAAAAATCTTAGAAATTCACTGAAAAAAACAAATGTTACAGGGACGTATAGTTAGGCTGACATGTCACTAGTACAAAACCATAGAAATTCAGCAATTATAGTTAGCTGAGCAAATAATACTCACGTCCCTGCAATGCACTGCTTATGACCTCACATATTACATCACTCATGACATGGATAGTGACATCAATGATGACATCACTGATGACATCTCAAAGGACATCACTGATGACATCATCCAGTGACTGTGAGTGTTTTAAAACAAATTATGAGCATTAAATATATATACACCAAGACGTACTGATGAACCAGTGGGTGGGTGACTGACTGTGAGTGATTAGGTGTCTCAGTGAATGTATGGGTGAGTGACTGGTTGTGTGAATGTTTTTATCAGTCTGTCAGGTGGTGTCTAAGTGGCTGTATGGGTGTGTGAGTGGGTATGTTAGTGGCTGTATGGGTGATTGATTGGTGGTCTGAGCACCTGTATGGGTGTCTGAGTGTCTGTGCAGGTGGGTGAGGGGGGTGTGACTGCCTGTATGGATGAGTGAGTGGGTGAGTCATTGGCTGTATGGGTTAGTGAGTGTGTGAGTGTGTGAGGAGCTGTAAGCGTGAGTGAGTGTTCGTATGGCTGTCTGGATGAGTGAGTGGATGTGTCAGTGGTATATGGGTGACTAACCGGGTATGTGAAAGGCAATATAGGTGTGTGATGGGGTATATGAGTGACTGTATGGGTGATTGAGTGAATGTGAGAGTGGCTGTATGGGTGTGTGTGCTTGTGTCAGTGACTGTATAGGTGAGTGAATTTGTGTTAGTATATGTATGAGTAAATAAGTGGGTTTGTGTGTAACTGTATGGGTGAGTATGTGGCTGTGGGATTGAATGTATGGTTGAGGGAGTAGGCGTGTGAGTAGCTCTATGGGTGACTGACTCAGTGTGTGAGTGGCTGTATGGGTATTTGAGTGGACGTGCCAGTGGCTGTATTAGTGAGTGAGTGGGTATATGAGTGGCTTTATGGGTGAGTGAGTAGATGTGTGTGTAGATCTATGAATCGATGAGTGGGTGTTTAAGTACTGGTATGGGTCTGTGAATGGTTGTGTAGGAGTGGGAGTGGGTGTATGACGGTTTCTGTGGGGGTGTGAGTGGGTGTGTTATTGACTGTGGATGATACTATCAGGGATATCATCAGCAATATCATTTGAGGTGTCATCAGTAATGTCATCAGGGATGTCACTGGCCATGTCATGAGTAATGTAATGTGAGGTCATAAGCAGTTGCATTGCGGTGGCACGAGTTATAGTTAGCTCAGCTAACTATATCGGCTGAATTTCACTGGTTTTGTATGAGTGAAACTTGGGACTAACAATAAGATCCCTGGAATCTTTGCTTTTTTCGGTGAATTTCTACGTTTTTAGGTCTCGCCTAAGACAGCGCTTTAGCGCTGCTCTGGCGAGACTTATAGTAAGCGAGTTTTGGAAATGCAAACAGTGGCTTTTCAGGCCTCCAAATACAGTGCATGTGCGTCGGCCAGGCGCGCGCACCATTTGGAGGCCTGAAAGCACTCGTTTGCTTTCACTTTCGCGGGCCGCACGGCCGCTTTGATGTGATCGCGATTACTTTCACACACGCACATCTTATCTGCCCCATCCCTTTTGCTTCTTCTGTCTCACCCTCGTACCCCTATCTGTTTTTTCTCCCGTCTCCCCCACCCCACTTCTTTATGTTTAAGCACTTCAATAGTGCTTCCTACTTTGGTTATGTTCCTATTACAATACCACCAAATGCAACTGACTGTATTCTATGTTGCTTTCCTCAACCCCCCCATACCCTCCTTCTCAATTGCGGCGGTTGGTTTCGCTTCGCACTTGAGAGTTCAGCAAGTGGAGACGCTTCAATGCTTTCCAGGCAGAACACAAACTACAGCAAAAATCAAACAGACAGTATATAAAAGCTTTAATCTGATAAGATTTTAAAGCAAAAATGATTTTGAAAATTTGGGCCCACTACCCATGCAAAATGCGCTGTCTACCGGCAACTTATAAAAATACTGCTAGTGTGGCTGAAAGACAATTAACAAGAATTTGCAATGTAATAGGTCTCACATTATTACAGTTTGAGCTATTGGTGTTGCATTATTTCTCAGTATTTTCTTTGGTTCTCTCTGTAGCGCTCTCTTCTTAGCTCTTAGTCTGCCTCTCCCTGTCTCTTTCTCCCTGCCTGGCTCTGTCTTTGTTTTGCTTTCTCTCTTTGTCTGCCTCCCGTTCTCTCCCTAACTTTCTCTCATCTTTCTCTAGCCATCTGTCACTGTCTCGCTCTCTTCTTGTCTCTCCACCTTTCTTTCTCTGCCACTTCCTGTCTGTCTTCTCTCTCCCTCTCTCTGTATCTCTGTCTATCCTTGTCTCGTGACTTTTTTTATCTTCCTATCTTTCATTTTTCTCTTGCTCTCTCTGTCTGTCTCTATCGTTATCTCTCTCCCCCCCCCTTATCTGGATTTCCTAATTTCTGTCCCTCTGTATCTCTGTCTATCCTTGTCTCGTGACGTTTTTTATCTTCCTATCTTTCATTTTTCTCTTGCTCTCTCTGTCTGTCTCTATCGTTATCTCTCTCCCCCCCCTTATCTGGATTTCCTAAGTTCTGTCCCTGATTTTCTTTCTATCTACCTCTCTCTCCCCCATTTATTTCCCTCTCTTCCAGGCATCCAGTTCTGGGTGTTCTTAATGTCCTGGACAAACTAAGAATGTTCGGTAATAACTGCTCACACCGCTCCTCCCGGTCCCTAAGGTTTGCTCTGCTAGCCGGGGAAAAATACGTTTGACTGCAGTCTTAGAAACATAGTTTAGGATACGTAATGGATTTCATTGGTCCTGGGAGCGAGGCATGCGGGGCACTTGAACTATTATTATTGTTTTCCATTGCACAGATGCTGCTCTGAAGTTTTTATTTTTGCGTATATCTATGGAAAAAGAAACTGTTTAGCCTGGGATGTGTATGTAAGCATTTGTGTTAACTTGAATTTTGGTAAATAAGTTTAGAGAAGCAATTCCTTGGTCAGTCACTGGTCACTTTAGGTACTCCTCATTGACTCGATTACGTTTTAACTACTTAATATTTCGAACGCTTTTTATGTTAATGGGGCTACATTTGATTGGCTTATCAGGGGAAGGAAATGTGATTGTCATGAGAATTTGGGCTTATTTGGTTATTTTGATTGTTATACACAGGTTAGGTTGCCTCATGATCTTCGACATTAAGGATATATCAAAAGAAAGTAGAATGCCACTTCCTGAGTCCACTCGTTGCATAGTCGATTGCCCCAAATCCCAGAAATACAGTCAACGTTTGCTTATGGGCCTCTTTCCCCTACTGCACAATGCACTGCTTAGTTATAAACGTCTGTATAACTGTGTTTAGGATATTCGAAAGTAGGATTTGTATTTTTTATCAATGTTTTTATTGGCATTTTCATATTACAAATGACAGATTGTGGTAAGATACAAGTGATTTGACTTTATTTCGTACATAATACATCATTGGATATTGCTATCCTCGCATTAAGCAGACCTGCATCCTGTCTTTATTCAGGTCTTGCGCCAAACAAATCTTACGTAGAACTGGGATGCGAAACTGGGATAACTGGGATAGCGCACCATTTGGCAGCCTGCGTGTACATTTCACGGGCGCTTTGATGTTCTCAGTGAGCCGCGCGGCCACTGAGAACATCAAAGCGCCCGCGAAAGTGCAAACATTTGCCACCCCCTCCCTTATCCCACTTCCTGCTTGTTTCACAATGTTTTTTTTCTTTCTCAGTATTTTCTTTGGTTCTCTCTGTAGCGCTCTCTTCTTAGCTCTTAGTCTGCCTCTCCCTGTCTCTTTCTCCCTGCCTGGCTCTGTCTTTGTTTTGCTTTCTCTCTTTGTCTGCCTCCCGTTCTCTCCCTAACTTTCTCTCATCTTTCTCTAGCCATCTGTCACTCTCTCGCTCTCTTCTTGTCTCTCCACCTTTCTTTCTCTGCCACTTCCTGTCTGTCTTCTCTCTCCCTCTCTCTGTATCTCTGTCTATCCTTGTCTCGTGACTTTTTTTATCTTCCTATCTTTCATTTTTCTCTTGCTCTCTCTGTCTGTCTCTATCGTTATCTCTCTCCCCCCCCTTATCTGGATTTCCTAATTTCTGTCCCTGATTTTCTTTCTATCTACCTCTCTCTCTCTCCCATTTATTTCCCTCTCTTCTAGGCATCCAGTTCTGGGTGTTCTTAATGTCTTGGACAAACTAAGAATGTTCGGAATAAGTATTATTTTTGGGGTGCACGTGTAGTGAAAAACTTCTGACACAAACTGATGTCAGTGACATGGGCAGTAACTGCAGAGCGTTCAGTGCTTATTTTGTGTGCCTTTCACACTGGAAAGCTTTGCTTGTGAACAGTCACCCGGTTTTGATGTTTGTGTTGCATGCTTCTCAAGCATTCTGCTGGATCTGCAGGACAGGAGTGTTTTTCGGGGTGCCACTGTTTGCTCTCTGCTTGTTGTAGATACCAGCCGATGTGTGGCATTGGCCACTAAATAACATTGATTCAAAACTCTGCACCATCGTATAACGCGTCTGTCCTTTATGTACCAGACTGCTCACATTGGGTCTGAGGCCTTCTCCGTGCACTTGTATCAAATATCATTTTCTATGGGCTTCTAGAGAATGTTTGTCACTAGCTGGAGTTCTTTCCTTACTGACTCTCAGTGGCCATTGGTCAAGCTCTGGGATTAATACACGCAGTCACGTTCTTTATTTCAGGCCAGAAGGTCCCAGCAGCAGGTTCCTTTGAGAAGAGGTGGCATGAGATGGCACCAGCACAGAAGACATTTATTCGGAGCAGAGAACCATGTGCCATCCGCTGGATTAACGGACAGACAAACAATACAATGCATATCTACCCTGACCACAAAAGGGCTACCAAATATTGTGATCCAAGGATGTCCTGTGCAATCATTGCCACCGCCTTAGAAGGGGGCGTCCCTGCTGCAGCAGTCTTTGTTTAAGGTGCAGCGTGTGGTCTGAGCACCACTCAGCAGGTCACGAGCCCTTTGCGCCACTAAAGGTGGATACGTATCTATCAGAAGGATGGCATCATATTAATGTCAACATTTCACTCCGTTTGCAGTCAGTTACTTTGGGCCAGACGAGAGCGACCAGTCTGATCCCAGGTACATAGCGCTCAAAGGCTGCTGGAAGGCTGTTAGGAGCTGTAGCTCATCGATGTTTGTCTGCATTTAAACAGCTGCTCTTGTCTCAAATACTTTCTGACCCTTGTTAAACTCAAAACGATGATACTTCAGACAGCAGCGAGGTGCCAAGTTTGCTCTTATCCTAATTTTACAAAGCAGGAGTTGTAGCATAACATTTTTAACTGCAGCTCTGACCGCAGCGCCACATCCTCTGCCTCTAAATATCACAGCACACGAGACCTGAAACACAGTGTGAGGTGAGGATTGTGACATAATGACCCCTCTGCCCCACATTTCTCAGGGCCTTACTTTATTCATTTCGGAAGTGGGAATCACCCTGATATCCCTCCCACTCTCTCTATCTCTCTCTTCTCTCCCTCTCTCTCTTTCTCACTCTTTCCCTTTCTCTCTCCTCTCTCTTTCTCTCTCTCCCTCCCTCTTTCTTTCTCTTTCTCCCTCTATCTCTTTCTCTCCTCCCCCTCTCTCTCCTCTTTCTCTCTCTCTCTCTCTCTCTCTCTCTTTCTCAGTCTCTCCCACCCTCTCTTGCTCTCTCTCTCTCACTCTTTCACTCTCTCCTCTATTTCTCTTTCTATGTCTCTCTCTCCCTCCCTTTTTCTCTCTTTCCCTCCCGCTCTCTTTTTATCTCTCCTCTCTCTCTCTCTCCCCCCTGTTTCTATCTCTCTCCCTCTCTCTTTCTCTCTCTCTCTCCCCCTCTCTCTCTTTCTCTCTCTTTCACTCTTTCTAACCCTCTCGCTCGCCCACTTTCTCTCTCTAGCTCTCTTTCTCTCTCCCTCCCTCTCTCTCTTTATCCCTCTTCCCTCTCACTCTCGCACTCCACTCTGTGGCACGTAATAACACGCCACATAATTACACTCTACTAAATGCAACATACACTCCACATAATACCACTCAGTGCCACATAATTACATACCACATATTTACACTCTACTCAATGCAACATAAATACACCCCGAAACCACTCAGTGCCACACAATTACAAGCCACATAATTACACTCTACTCAATGCAACATAAATACACTCCACAAAATACCACTCAGTACCACAGAATTACACACCACATAATTACACTCTACTCAATGCAACATAAATACACTCAACATAATACCACTCAGTACCACATAATTACATGTCACATAATTACTGTATTCAATGCAACATACATGCACTCCACATACCACTCAATACTACATAATTCAACGTCACATAATTACTCTCTACTTAATGCAACATAAATACACTCCGCATAATACCACTCTGTGCCACATAATAACATACCACATAATTGCACTGAACTCAATACAACATAAATGCACGCCTTTGGGTCAAGTCGCGCTATATAAAAAAGCAACAAAAAAAACCTTTTCCAATGCAATAGGTCTCGCATTACTGAATGTTTGCGCTACTGGTGTTGCATTATTATTAGCAATGCCAATAGCTCAAACTTTTATAATGCGAGACCTATTGCATTGCAAATGCTTGTTTAAATTCCATTTCCTAAGTATAACGTAACTGTAACCTTAGGTTTTTTCAGTAAAAGTGTAAGGTTTTTTAAATGTTAATTCCTAACTATAACATCCCTGAAACCTTTGTTTTTTTCAGTGAATTTCTATGTTTTTTTTGAGTAGCAAAAAAGTTAGAGGGATGCTAGTGGACGGACGTGTAAATCCATAACCAAGGAGATCTAGGTTTCTGAATCCGGCGTGTTGGATTTGTGTTTCAATATCCAGTGTAATGGCCAATTACACTGGATATTGAAACACAAATCCAACTAGCGTCCCTCTAACTTTTGGGACACCGTGAAGAACATACAGCAACCTTCCCGCAACTACTTTAGATTAACCTGTGTCGCTACCGGGTCAGAATTATCACCGGTACTGCGATTCCTATGATCTTTTGCAAACATAACGGCCCTGAAGAGTCACAATTGTACCACTTTGTGACGAAACACGTGGCGGCTGGTTTGTTAATTCTGTATTGATCTGGATTAAAAAATCCCCATTAAGATACTCCTGATGTCGAACTGCATAATTCCTGCAAGAAAAGTTATTTTATTTTGGTTTTCATACTAAAACCATCACCTTATACGTGTGCACAGGAATTTGTTCTATAGAGGCACAAACCGCGGCAGGGAAGGACGGGCGACAGAGATAGCAATAACAGACAAAGAGACATGCAGATGAATACATAGAAATAAATGTGCTAAGGACAGATAGTGGAAGGCAAAGGCAGAAACAGATCGAGGCAGTTAGCAAAAGACAGAGACAGACAGATAGAGGAACACAGAGACAGATATTTGAATGCACATGGATAGACTAAGGCAGAGATACATACATAATTAAGAGAAATAGTTAAAAAAAGAGTGTTAGATGTAGATTTGAGCTGTATTAGAGATAGATAGACAAACAGACAGACAGACAGACAGACAGACAGACAGACAGATAGATAGATAGATAGATAGATAGATAGATAGATAGATAGATAGATAGATAGATAGATAGATAGATAGATAGATAGATAGATAGATAGATAGATAGATAGATAGATAGATAGATAGATAGATAGATAGATTACATGGCTTGGAATAGTTTCAGGAATTTCGCCTAACATGCATAGCACACCATTTTCAAATTTACATGAATTACGGCAATGTAACTTAGATTTCGCCCAGAACTAATTCTCACTCACTGAGGGGTCAAAATAGACATTCAGACCCGGCTGTCTAAGAATATGTGGTGTAAAATCCACAATTGTAATCAATTTTCTTTCAAAATGCTCTTGCGGGGGGTGTGGTGAAGGACACCTCTACACCTACCCCTTTTGCATTACAGGCTCATTCGCTCATTATACTCGGTTACAAAATTTTGCCTCACGACTTTGAAAATCCACCAGCCGCCACTGAGTCCAATATGTTAATGATTAGCTGATTTGTTTGTGGCATATGTTAATATAGATCACTGCAAGATGGACTTCGCCTTTCACCTCGCCCAACTGGCTAATCTAGGGAATAACGCTTCAATGGAGAGATTGTAGTTCTGCCTTCCTGAAGTGCAATACCATGGCCATGAAAACTCTTCTGCTAAGCACCACTTCTCTTCTGAATGAGTTGAAGTCATTCATAAGTTGTCTCCCAGGTATGTACCTTTTGGGCATGGCTGGGTATTGCAGACCGTGCATCCTGCACTATGCTGAAATGATGAATCCTATTCAATAGTATGTCAGAAAATACACTCCTGGCTGCTTTGTAGTGCCCTAGTGAAGCTAAAAATGTATTTATGGAAATTTAGCAAGCATTTATTTCTGTACCCTCTTTAGGACTTCCTGATTAGGCCAAACCGTTTACTTTGTATCATCATGAATATAATGAATTTGAACTGTTGGTACAGAGCAATGGTGATCAGAAAACCCATTGCATACTATTCGTCAATTCTGGACATATTTGCAGCTGGACTCTGACTATGTTGTGGGTCTGTGGCCACTGCCGAAAATCTTGTTGAAGCATTTGACAATATTGTGTTCAGTTCTCCTTGAGGTGTTGCTGTGCCTCTTTCTTTTATGGCTCTGCTCCTCACTACAAAAACCCAGCACCTCCCCACCGCCCGATTGTCCTCAAGTGGAATGTTACTGTTGTCCGCTTCTTATACCTTTGTCCGGTCCTGAACCCTGCCTCCTTAGCCCACACCAGAGGAAAGGGAACTCCATGATTGCAACCTTTTCATTGTACATGGAACCAAACCATGTGTTTATGTGACTGACATACCATTCCTACCTGCGAGGTATAGCATTTTGTTGATTGATAAAGGCTCATAAATAAAGATAGCGTCTTGGTAGCTGGTTTTGCTGTATGTACCTTGTAGAAGCTTGTGGAAAGGTGCCATTTGCCAAATTTGATATCTGCTCAAGTTGCAGAACTTATTGCTCTCACCATAGCCTGTTTTAGCCAATGAAAATTTTTGGACTTTGTACATGAACTCAAAGTATTTATTTGGTTTAATGCACATCTTTGGGCTCCTACAGATTCAAAGGGGTTTCTTAGCATCGGCCAGCCCCCTATTAACAAAGGACAGTATATTCAAAACCTTTCAAATGCCTTACAGTTACCTAAGATGGTGGCAGTGGTAACATGCGCACACAAGCATCCTCACAATGATGTCTTAAGCGGTAACACCCTAGCTGATTCAGTTCCTAAATTGCTGCTTTATCTAAAACCACTGATGTTACTATGTATGTTATGAGAGGCTAGGGAGTAGAGGTTATGGGTGTGTGTTCACACCAAAACCTCTACTCCCTAGCCTAGGCAGGCAGTATCATGAGTAGTCCATGTCATTAGGGACAGCAAGATACATGCCACAGCAACCCATTAATATACACCCTCCCTTTTTATCATAGCCCAGAATTAGTGCCAGTCTTGTGCTATGTGCCTCTTACATAATGCTGGAAATGGTATTACGACCACCTTGCTGCTCAACCTGTCCATTTGTGGCATCTTTGTACACTTTCAGAAGGATTTTATCCAGATGCCAAGGTGTGCTAACTTCTAACCTGTCTTAATTATTGTATGCATGCTTTGAGGCTGGGTGGGGGGAATACCACTTTGCCCTTCCAGATGCCATCACAGTAGTTAAGCTGATATTTTATCCCTAGGTTTAGAGTACTGAACCACAAAGCAGGGGACCATGGAACTAACTTTGTGTCAGCAGTAGTACGGCAGTTTGAAAAGCTGTAGGTAAAGATCATCTTTTCCATTGTGCATAACACCCAGAACCAGCGGGCAAGGTTAAAAAGAACAGTTGTACAGAGCAAGATAGTTAAGCTATACTCAGAAACACAATTAAAGTGACCTGATGCCCTGCCACTAGCCCTATGTTGCCACTAGCCCTATGTTTCCTCAGAGCAATTCCTTCACAGGAAACACAATTGAACCCATATGAAATAGTCATGGTCTGAACCATGAGGCTGCCTTCAAATCCTTCAGTCTCAGCTGCTAAGTTATAGTTGAATACAGTCTTGCAATATTGCAGAAAGATTATTCAGTGAGTCTACAGTTTCCATTATCCGGTTCATACAATCTTACCTGACTGTCTAACAGAAGGGTGTCTCCAGCCTGGTGAGTGGGTGTACATATGCGTACACTAAAGGAAGACCACACTGAAGCCTCGCTGCCTGGACCCTACCAGGTCCCGCTCGTCACCAATACACCATTGAATCTCATGGTCTGGTGACATGGATCCGCTCATCACACTGCTAGCAAGCTGCCCCTCCTGAAAACATCGGAATTACTGCTTCTGGAGCCGTGCTGGCCCTGGTTGCAGGGCCTTACTGAAACGGTTTCTGCTACCGTCATGCTATTGATTGATGGGACAAGTCCTCGCTGCCCACCTTCTCTGCCTAGTCCACCACTACCATGCAATTCCGCCCCTTCAGCCTCTCACTGCTATCACCTACGCCCGAGGCAAGCGGCCCCCTTCCAGATACCGGTTCACTCCTTGGGTCTAGTCTGCTCTTTGCCACTTCTTTGAGAGTTTGGTTGGTAATGGAATACATCCTTGTTGTGGAATGGGCAATCATGCCAAGGCTTAGTTGTACTGAACCTGGCCTTCCACAGATCTGCCACTGTGCCTGTGGTAACAACTCACATGGGCTCTGCCTGGAAAAGTACAGACAAATGATTCTTCTTCTTTTTGTTGGATTTGCTCACACTTGCCTGCTGTAGTAGGGGTTAGTACCCCTTTGATTTGTATGCCGGTCAGCTATGATAACACTTGTCTTGATCTTTTCTTCCATTGGCACCAACTGCCCGAGTGTGTCGGCATATTCCCCACTTCTTATCTGGCCCTTGAAAAGTATAAGAATCCTTTCAACATGAATATGACGGTTGTGACCCATTTTGCACTGAGTGAGCCATTATTGATCTGAGAGCACCGTATAGCGAATGTCTTCTGTGCTATTGTTGGACATAGTAAATGTAAACGTGTTGTAAAGAACATTCCTTTCCATCTTCCCTCTTATAAACTGCGTCTTCCCCAAGGAGTGTTGACTCATAAGCACCAGCTGCAAGTGGCTATGCATATTTCATTTGTGGATCCCAAGCCTATCCGTGCCTGCCCTTGGATTGGACTTCTTCTCTGGGATACATTATTCCTGCTATCAGACACTGTGGTATTCACCCTTTACAGAAGAGGTAGGATGGGGTACTGCCTCAACTACTACTAGGTTCTTTTCTGCTTTCATTCCAAAATATGGTATCACTTTTGAAGTGAGAAGTAAGGTAGAGATCATGGAAGACATTGCTAATCCACTGCATTAGCTTTAGACTTAGTGGTAGGCCAATTAGACGCCTATGCCAAGATCATGATCAGAAAGGATGGAATTAAATTACATTTTAGCAGCTAAGGGGTGAAGGGGTTTGCCCTATTGTATGTTCTGAATGTTGCACTCATCCTTCCATAACCTCAGTCAGCAAATAGACCACATTAAGGATACTGCTAAGATAAGAAATAACATGAGCAACAGAATGGGCTGGACTTTAATCTCAGTGGCACCTGGACATGGCTGGGTGGAACATTTGGACACTGGGCATTGAAAATATTTGAAATATTTAATTACAATCAATGTAATTGTGGTTGTTCTATAAGAGCTAATAAAATTAATAATGTCCATCATCCTATGCACTTGCTCAAAGTAAGGCACTGCAGATACTGTTCCATTAGCTACTTTGGATGATGATGAGGACAGTGAAAATAAAGATGTAAAAGAAAAGGTTTTGAAATTATTTGTTATTAAATTATTGTACAGAAATGTTGCCTTCTCGCAAGAAAGGGCGAGGGTGAATACATAATCATGTATTACTATTGTTTAAATGTTAATATCCCCTAGCACCTATTTACCACAACATGCACAGTTACATTTTATAATGAAATGAGGATGTCATTTTTTTTATTAATGACAAGTTCCCTTTACCATCAATATACCTGCTACATTTAATGACTCTAGGCCTAGAAGCCACTTTGAGGTAATACATTTGTACATTTCATAGATCTACAGTACAACTAGTTTCTCTTCCAGTGTTGGCAACCAGAAGCAGGGTTTTAGAAAATTAAAAAAAATACAGAAGGTGTTCATGTATTTATATCTTAGCTTCAAGGACATCTCGCATTTTCCCCATGATAATATCTCAACTGCCTATTAGATATGTTTTTCTGGAGGAAAAAGTATCTGTTATGTGTTTATGCTCCATAGGCGCATATTTAGGAAAGATTGTACAAATACATCCCAAAATTGCATGCATGTTATCATTACATGCCCCAACAGATCTTTTTAGCCAAGAGCGCAGCTTAGTTTAAATGACAATTGATACCAGAATTTTCGCAGAGCTGCTTACAATTTTTGCATTAAATTCATTGCATTGCATTAGTATTTTGAGTTTCCTGACGTGTTGTGTTTTAATGTAACACTATCAAAAGGATTGAGGACTATAATATGTGATCAAGTGATATAAACAAAGAGAATGATTAGTACAGCATTATATATGTGTGTGTGAGTCCTAGAGTCTCAATCAGAGTTTGATAGACAGTGTACTCCGATACAAATGTGGCAGAGCACTCAGTCCACCAAATGGATGGTGCACTCACTCGACTCACAGTTGGAAAGCCTGGCATGTTTCCGTCTGTGGCACATCCGCTAACTCCGCTGGCAGGAACCTTACACAAATGGCCCGACAGATTTAGGATGGACATCTTAAGGATAGATGATTTGATATACTCTTTTTCTGTTTGGGGCCACCAGAAAAGCGTGGCAGTCACAAACAGAAAAAAAGAAAATTTACCCTCACACCCTGGGACAGAACTCACAGGGTGTCCTGGTCATTAATATTTTGATTTAAATATAAAATGCTTGCTTTGGGAGTTTGTTTTTGAAAAACAAAAATATTTACTAAGGAGGCCACATGAAACATTTTGATTGCTCAGAAAATCTTTCACTGCTTTCAGAGGTGCGCCACTGGCAGCATCGCCTCAAAAGGCATAGAATTTTCAAATAGGCCGACTGAGGGGCATATTATCAAGGACGGCGTTAAAATTATGGCCGCTTTAGCGGGAGGAAACTGTCGCTCCAGCGGCGATAATGGGCTTGATAATATGCCGCAGAGAATTCCAATAGAAGCCCATGTTCACACCAGAACATGGGCTTCTATTGGAATTCTCTGCGGCATATTATCAAGCCCATTATCGCAGCTTTTAGCAGCAGTTTCCTGCTGCTAAAGCGGCAATAATTTTAACGCCGTCCTTGATAATATGCCCCCGAGATCTTTTAAATATGGAGGGCTGTTGTCCCCCAGGGCAAAGGATTATGGGGCATATTATCAAGACAGGCGATACAATTATCGCTGCTTTAGCGGCAGAAAACTGCCGCTAAAACGGCGATAATAGGCTTGATAATATGCTCTTTGGAATTCCAATTGAAGCTCAGGTTAGATGTCCTTCACATCTAACATGGGTTTCAATTGGAATTCCATAGAGCATATTATCAAGCCCATTATCACCGTTTTAGGGGCAGTTTTCTTCTGCTAAAGCGGCGATAATTGTATCGCCTGGCTTGTTAATATGCCCCATAATCCCTCAACAGCCCTGGCAAAAGGGAGTAAACCGAGTCATCTCCAAATGACCACCTTAGTTTATCTCACTTCCTGACTTGTATCAGGGCTGGGCCATTGTATTCTTTAATTAGAGCATAGGCTTTCAGGCTGCAAAGATATTTCTCTGATTATAAATGAACTGGCTATGTATTCAGGATATGCAGGGGTATCATACATTGTATTAGTTCAGCTTTAGCTTAATATACCTCTACATCTTTCTGTTCAGTCATCTCTTCATCTAATCTATTAGTCAAGAGGGTCTCTCTTTTACCTACACACTGAAGCATTTTTCTGTGGCAGCAGGGAGAAAAGGGGTAGAAAAATAATTTCCTCTAATGGAATAATCTCCGCTTCAGAAAACAATCTCAGCTTCAATGAAACAATCTCAGCCTGGTTGTTTTATTGCCAGGGTGTTTTTTTCCGAAAGGAAACTGATATTGAGACACCTGTATGCCTCCCAAGGGCATCCTTCAGTTTGCTGACTCTGTTTAAATCAAATGTGTCAAATACACCAAAGGTGATAGGAGAAATGCTTGCAAATATGCTAAACCCTTGACAATCACTCAGGCTAGTATTCCAACCCATTGTTTTTCACCTACTGTGCCACTCTGAACAGAGGCCCGCCCTACGCAAATGAGAACTCAGATCAGTTTCCGCCTTTTTAGGCTTCATCAGACTGGTATCGCTTGAAACCTGTGGCACATCATGGAATGAACTCACGTCTGTGCATGACCTTGACCACTTGGAGCATTACATTAAACACACAAAAGGTGATGGGGGAAATGGATGCAAATTGTTTAAACCACTGACAATCAGTCTGGGTAGCATTCCCAACAGTGCTTAATTAGACAAAGCTCTGCTTTTAAACCTGTGGCCTGTGCAATTAAATATCGGTGCACCGAATACCAAGGCTGCATAGTCTTGAATGCACCTCAGGCCTCTTTAATCCACTACCAGACACTCACTGCCACTTTATCTCACTCTTGCAGGCGTTTGCTTTGCCCCTTTCTGACATTTTGTTTGTCTTTCTTCTCCTCAGTCTTTGTGCTTCATTTGTTTTTCCGTCTCTTGCTCTCTTTTGCAGAAAATAAGTGCTGGTCCCCCAAAATACCTACTGGTCCCCCCACCGGCAACCACCAACTCAAACTAGGCACTGATAACCCAATGTTTTCCACCTACATTGCCACTCTAGACAGAGACCCACCTTATGCAAATCTGCTGATTCAGTTACTCATGCAACAGTCCCGAGCTGCAGGCAGGTCCCCTCCAGAAGGAAACACAAGCAACCCCAGACTGCTCAGGGTGGATTACTCAACAAAAACCAAAAAAACAACAACTGTGTATATATATTCCAGCTGAAAGATTAGAATTCCTGGAAGCCTTGCAAATGGACAAACCTAAACCATGATACACTAATATATAATAATTTTTCAGATGACATTATCTTATCGCACCATGGAATGCACATGAAAAAGATGCTTTCAATAAACTAAAGAAAATATTTAAGCAACAGAATGTACTTTATTAAAACTTGCGAGATACAAAGGGAAACATATGGCCAGAAACAACAATATGAAGAGGATCTCCAATTTAAGTAAGTAGAGGTTAACTGTCAAGAATAGATGAGGCGAGGCTCTTTTTTTTACCTTAGTAGTAATGTGTCTTACACACTGAGTTATGCGAACCAAGGGGCATATGTACAAGGTCGGCGATAAATAAACGCAAAGCGCGCTTAGCGCTTTGTTATTTATCGCCGTCTATCTCTGGAATTTCTCGCCTTGGTAACGCGTTATTAACAACGCGTTACTCCAGGGCGATAAAAATTCCAGAGATAGCGGGGCAATCGCCGTTTTGCAGGGAACATCGCTGGTTTTCCAGCGCTGTTCCCTGCAAAACGGCGATAACCTTGCTGATATGACCCACAGGGTCGTATCAGCATAATCCACCCCAATGTGAGGGATAGGTAAATCTGCATTTTAGCAGACGTTAGTTTATGGAGTGTTAGAAGGTGGTTCTGACACTATGGGCCGCCCGGATTTTTCACTTTTAGAGCACCTCATTGTTGAGCTTTTACGGTGGAAGAGCCTCATAAGTTGGGACTCACCCACAGTGAACTCAGGATGGAAGAGACATGCCAGGGAAAGTCAGTGTGTTTTACTGTGTTTTCACTTCCTTATTTCCCTATGGGAATGTGGAGCCAGGGGCTAGATTAACTTCAATTAGGCCTACAGATTCCAGACACGCACTTAAGTCCACTGTAGCAAATGTGAAAAGAAGTATTCTGCAGAGTCCAAAGTCATATTCGTACTGCTTTTGGGTCCTCCAGAACTGTCATATTTCTCTGAGCCAGCCATGACCAGACCCAGGCTGAGGGCTGACCTCAGCTGGATGGATTGATAACCTTTCTTCCACAAGCGAGGGCCTCCTCTCCACGAAGATAAGATGGGTGGGGCTACAGGCCAATCCATCAACCGCTGTCGCTGGGTGCCAGGCACCAGGCTGCACCAAGGAGGGAAGGCAGCTTTGGGGGAAGGTGCTTCCGAGACATGTGGCAGAAACCCTGGACCACGCCATTTTGAACAAGCTCAGAGGCTGGACAAGAAGCAGGGAGCAGGGGCAGGGACGTGATGTGTCGCTGTTTGATAGGACCAACAGAGACTTCCTGCCAGCCCCCTACTCAACTTTTAAAAAGTGCTTGCACAGGAAGAGAAGGTCTCTCTGAGGTGTGGTCTGCTGAGGGTGAAGGTGCTGGAGCCTGGCGCAATGGGCAGTTGGAAGGAGAGACCCCCTGACGGCCCCCAGGACCCTATCAGCACCAGAAGAAGAGCCCAGGACTGGTGCACAGAAGCAGGGGCCTCTGCGCAGGGAGAGAGGCCCAGAAGGCGAGCCTGGCGAAAGGCTGGTGCAGGGAGCCAGTGAAGACAGCACACTGCTGAATCAACTCTCTCAGAGACCCAGAGGGCAGAGGAGAGTGTTCCCAGTGGCTGGGGCTGGTAAAGAGGAGCATGAAGCGCCCCATAATGCCTCACCAGGCATTTGGAAATCTGCTGTTTTGGTGCTTTGTGGCCCCCAGAGGAGGGGGGTCACCCTCACGGAAGACAGCACACTGCTGAATCTACCCTCTCAGAGACCCAGAGGGCAGAGGAGAGTGTTCAAAGTGGCTGGGGCTGGTAAAGAGGAGCATGAAGCGCCCCATAATGCCTCGCCAGGCATTTAGAAATCTGCCGTTTTGGTGCTTTGTGGCTCCCAGAGGAGGGGGGTCACCCTCACGTGTGAAAAGGGGTGCAGGGGGGCTGCAGGAGCACCGCAGTCTCCCCCAGCATAAAGAAGAACAGTCCACCCCTAAGTTTCACAGGGCATCTGAAAGAATAACCTCTCAAGGGCTCAGCCAGCCTTTAACACCTTCTAGGATGGAACTTATGTTCTACAGCTGAGGGTGTACTATGAAGTACATCATGGAGTGAAGCGCTGAGTTGGGGATGTCTGGAGAAGAGCATCCCCTGGAGGTGAAGTGGTGTAATTGCACCGAAATGCATTTACTATTGGTTATTTATTTTTAGGTGGACTGAAAGTCACATGTGTAAAGTGAAGTACCTGTGTAAAGTGATGTTAAGCTAAATGGAGATATGTTGCTGCACCTTCCTGCTAGGGGGTCTGGCTGTATTTGCGTAATCAAAAACGACAGGAAATGATGGACGGAGTGTTGAACATTGCAAGCACTCACCCCCAGTCAACTGATCTGGGTTTAATCCATCACCGTTCTTTAGCCCACTCTGCCACCCGAGTTCAGACATGGCCATATGCAAATCAGTCTGACCCTGTGCCTCATGGGAACAGTCCAGCCCGAACTGCCAAGCCATGTCTTCCCTGGACCAGAAACAAGCTTCCTAGGACCGGTTTCTGGCATTTCAGCCGTCTTCAGCCAGGCTTGCTTGAATCCAGTGGCAAAGTGCTTGCAATGTTCAACACACCGTCCATCATTTCCTTTGGTTTTTGCTTTGTTCGCCATAAGTTGGCAGGGTATGCTCAGACGTGAGTCCCTTGCTCACTTTGCCACTGGATTCTAGCAAGCCTGGCTGAAGACAGCTGAAATGCCAGAAACCAGTCCTAGGAAGCTAGTTTCCGGTCCAGGGAAGACATGGCTTGGCAGTTTGGGCTGGACTGTTCCCATGAGGCACAGGGTCAGACTGATTTGCATATGGCCATGTCTGAACTGGGGTGGCAGAGTGGGCTAAAGAACGGTGATGGATTAAACCCAGATCAGTTGACTGGGGGTGAGTGCTTGCAATGTTCAACACTCCGTCCATCATTTCCTTTGGTTTTTGCTTTGTATTTACGTAATCCCATGCTTTTACCTGTGATTCCTTTTAAAGTGAAGAGGCGCACTGCAGGAGAAGTGTAGTTGCCAGGAGTACTTCTTTTGAAGGGACTGTAAGTCACATATGTAAGGAGATGTCATAAGCCAAGTGGGGCTATGTTGCCAGACAGTCCTGCTAGGATGTCTGGCTGTATATGCGTAATCCTGTGATTTCATATGTGAAGCCTTTAGGGGCTGTGATTGCAATGCATTCAAATGATCAACTAAGGTGATGAGTACTGTCATTCTAAAGTATGCGTAAACATGGATTCTTGCTGCTGCGCTTAGGTGAAGACCCCAGACTGCTAGCCCTTAAGATATAGAGGTGCATACTTTATGGTCAGGAGGAGATGCTCAGTCAGGGTCATATGTCACCAAGGCAGGTTTACCCCTTTTTAATGCTTGTTGAGGTAATGGGGTGGGTCGCCACTGGGATGGTGCCAGTGCGCAGTGCCCTCGCTCCAGGTTATGTTCAACTAACTGCATTGGGGGCAAGTTGATTTGCATACATGGGAGTGGTGGTACTAGACCCCACCCCCCCTGCGGGAGGGGTGGAGATGTTATGCAATGTCACAAAGTAATTCCAACAGCTTATGTAGATTTGTAAATTGGTACATGGTATTGAGTAGTGTGTGTGTTTAATAAATGTACTCTTACTTTTATAAAGCAAAGTACAGACTGGACAATCAATTACTGAGTGTTATTTTGGTGCACCTGCAAATGGCAATTACTAGCCCACACCACCTTCCTTGAGTAAGCCTCAGACTGCTCTGCAACGCTACCCTCTGAGAGTCAGGCGCTACAATTGGGTGTTTGGTTCCCAGTGAAGGAC
The DNA here is from genome assembly GCF_964204655.1 of Triturus cristatus. NCBI lineage: Eukaryota > Metazoa > Chordata > Amphibia > Caudata > Salamandridae > Triturus > Triturus cristatus. The sequence goes on along the minus strand of NC_140589.1, from coordinate 317,855,245 downwards.
AAATGTAGTCATGTTATTTGTGCAGGCCTCACAGATTGAGAAAACAGCGGTTTTCTCCAAAAACTAACATGTGCTAAAATCCTGTGGGCTGCCGTGTAAATATCGCGATGAGAACATCAGCGATATTTGCAAGGTAGTCCATCCGGGGTACGCCCAGTGACGCCCACTTTGCATCTCATTAGAGATGCAAAGGGAGGCGTTGGGAAAAAGGGTGCTGACATGCGATTAGGCATGTTAGCACCCTCTTGTAAATAGGGTGATAGTTTTATCTCCGCTTTTTTGGCTTTTTAAGCCAAAAAAGTGGAGATGAAGCCCTTGTAAATATGCCCCCAAGTTTAAATCAGTGTCTAAATTTAACGTTTAATGTATTACGGTCATGGACCACGAAGAGTACAGTTTTGTGAAAACTGGTCATGCAGCAGCAGACATCACAGTCAACCAGACTAGTAAGGCAAGGATTGCAATTGTTCCATTGTTGTTTCATTTCTATTTACATTGATAATTAACATTTTACTATAATTGTCTTATTCGCCATGAAGCAAAGGACTATTCGAAGGAAAAATACTTAGAAATATAGACCGAAGTTGTCGGTGCCCACAGAAAATAGATTGCAATCCCACGTACACTGGCACAAAAATGAGAAAAGCCTGTAGGATACCTGCCAGCCTGTGGCATCGTGAGAAACACCAAGACTACCCTGTAAAGCTTTATGAAGGAATATGAACTGCAGAGATCTGGTAATAATTGAAAGCAACGAGTCTGGCAAAAAAGTGCTGAATTCATTTTAATTGACTTGAATACAATTGTAAATAGCTTAGTAATACATTTCACTCTTTCGAAATTTTCAAGATTCTGTTTGAAAGGAAACCCTGCAAGTTATTTTTTTTAATCTCTTATAGTAACTCCTATGCCAGTGCATAATCCTCTGCATAATTCGAACATCTGGGCATGCGTATTTTGTAGGATGAACCTGGCTACATATCAGCCGGCCACTGCGCATGCTCAGCGTTTTGCACCGTGTGCATATAAACTGGATTCTATGTTCGCAGAAGTTAGCACATATGTGTTCCTATATTAACCACAATCTGTGGAAACAAAGAGTCCTGGCAGGAAGGCATTTTATTCGAATTTTTATGCTGAAAGATTGCAATAACGGGAAGAGCACCGACTAGAATTGGAAACGTGATTGCATCACATCAGTGCCCATAATTAGCACCAGGAGACCGCGCGCAATTTTCAGAGGAGGCATTTGCCTACAACAGAGAATACCTTTCCTCATATTCCCTAAACCAGGCCGCTCCTTTATTAGTACACGGCATTGTAAACGTTTGTCACTTGGGAATATTACAGTTAAGGGTCGGCGTCTGCGTGCATTTGCAAATAGTTCCCTAGAGACAACAGCATACCTCGGCTGCATTATCCCTTCCAAATAGAGAATTATAATATTTGTGTATTTACTATGAAAGCACAGTAAGGGAAGTCAAAATATATTACAATGATGGAAATGCAGAAACGTCGAAAACCGTGACTAAAGTTGTTTTTGTATTGTTTTAACAAGATCAAACATTTAGTGAGAGAATGTGCTAAAGGCTAGGGATGAATGACATTCAATTCCAGCATTGGAGGTCAATTCGAGGTCACAAAGGGTAGCAGAATCCAGATCTGGGCTGTTCTTTGGTGCCGCTGGCTCTGCCCTTGCAGACTCTGGCCTCAGAGGAAGCAGGGACAGAGCCAGGACCACAGTAAGCAAATAGAGGCCTGTTACACTGAAGAGCCCAGTGGCAGCACAATGTCTGCATTGCGTTTCCTTTGTCGTGAAAGGGATTCTTAAAGATCTCGAACCACACAGGGACACTTTGCAACCATATACCTCATGCCTACTAATGGAATTTGAGTCCCTGCAACAAGTAGTGAGTGCCTGGGTGGGAGCCTCTATGGTACAGTAGTTCTCCTTCCCTGCATAGGAGACTGTTCACACTTCTGCCCCATAAACAGAGTTCACAATGCCACAAAAGTGCCACATCGTGAATGAGTCACTCAGGAGAGCATGAGCTGGCCCAGAGCTATCAGTTGCCTGCTAGTAAACTGGCCAAGTCTGTTGAAAATATAAAACAAGCATTGGCATAGCCAATAGGTCTCGCCTTTGGGACCTTATAAGTGTTTAGCCATGTAACAGTTAATGTTACTGCACCAAGGATATTGTGCTGGATAACTAAACACTTAAACGGTCCCAAAGGCGAGACCTATTGGCTAAGCCAATGCTTGTTAGCATTTGAGTGTGATTATAGAGGTATGGGCGAAACCGTTTAGGGCCGTTCCGTCCAGAATTTGATGGCCTGTGGTGTTGAAAGCACTGCTAGATAACAAGGGTATAAGAAGTCGGGAATGGGCACAAGTGAAGGGTATGACATGAAATTCCAAATGTCAAAATCATAAAATGTGTGATTTAAGATATGGATGTCGTTTAAGAACAAATGTGTTATTTTCTTGAAAGTTAAAAACAACCAATAACTGCATTGTAAATAGAGACACGAGTTTTCCATTTTTACTATAAATGCTTCCCTCTATTTATTTTAAAAATCACAAAGAAGTAGAGGTTAAGGGTCTGATTTGCAAAGGGACTTACGTGTAGTAAAGGTACAAGTGTGGAGTCTCTGCACTCTGGGCAGCCTCTCTGTCCAGCGCACTGCAGTGAGTGCAGTGCGGAGATTCTGCCATGAGTGAAGAGACACGTAACTTTATTGCATATTAGTCCCTTTGTGATTTGAGCCCTAAGCCTTCATTTAAGGGTCTCACCATATGTTCAATCATGTCTGCTAGATCAAACGTTATGCATATAATCAGAAGCCCTAGTATTAAAACATGCCATCTTGTAATGTGCCATACATTGTCATTACCTTTTCTGTTTGCGAAAGGCACCAGTTATCGAAAGTAGTAATATAAACTTTTACTAAACTCACCTTGGTGAAACTGCAATGATTGCTGCTGCTTATTGAGGAGCATAAGGGCTGGTACCCAGCTAATGCCCCGTGCGCTCATTGAGAAAAGTGTGGGGTGACCAGCAATATCAAAGGAGAGGCAGAATGATCTAAGAGTATGAGCATAGACAAGAACAGAGGAGAGGATAGGATAGTGGAATGAAGGGTCCCGAAAACAGGAGAGGGTTGAGTAGTCGGTTACAGGACAGGCAGTCAGTGCGAAGGGAAACACAGCGGAAACTGTTGGATGAAAGAGGCAAAGATTTGATGAAGGGAGGACGAAATGGTTACAGGGGGGGCTCAGGGTGGATTAGCTACTTTCATAAGAGGAAACGTTTGTGTCAGGGCTCACGGGAGGTTTCCTCCTCGCAGCCCGGTTGTGGCTAGTTCCTCCACTTCCTTCTCCCAGCAGTCTTGTCCAAAGATTGGTCGTGCCCGGAGTTGGACAGTGTGCTGGCGGCGTTGGACATCCAAGATGGCCGCCAGCACTAGTTGTTTAGCAGTCTAGTTCTTTCCTCGTGCTTCTGAGGAGCTCAGGTGAAGCGCGCGCCAATGTTCCAAGGCGCCCTTCACCGAGAGCTTCACCCGAGTTAGACCTACCTTGTTCTCGTCGGAATTTAGTTTAGTCAGGGAGCGTTGCGGTGGCCGTCGGTCAACCTGCGTCGGTTCCCGTCTTGTGGAAGTCTTCAGGTTAGTGTTCAACCGCGCATGTCTTAGAACTAAAGTAGGCGGAATTAGTTAAAAGTGACATGACTAGAAATCCATGAGGGGCAAGCTGCGCATGATCTAAACGGTAGTGCTAGTAAAGGCGCAGGGCGAAAAGAGTAGTGTCCGACTTTGTCTAAGTGGTAACGTTATAGGACAACTTTAAGCAGCACGCAAAAAGAAAGTAATCTCCTCTGAAACATTAAATTAGCCTTAGTGTGAGTCTAAGAAAAGCGCTTCAGTTAATTCACCGCTTCTCGAATCAGCTAGCAGCAAAGGCTGGCTAAGTTTGAAGTTAAAAGGCTAAGAATTATTACGCAAGCTATACAATCGTATTTCCCCCCGAACTCATACCTACAGAACTCGCCTGACTAGGAAAAGTCTGAAAAGAGGTTGGGCAAATCGTAGTAGAGTAGAGTGGGCAGGGATACAGAAAGAGAGAAAAGAAAAAAAAACTTCTCCACGACATAATTAAAGAGACTTAATTACCTGGTATTGAATTCAATCATTAAAGAGCCAGAGAGTCCTAAAATAAAACATAACAAGTAAGTTAGAAAGAAGGGAACACCCAAAAACTCTTAAGTTAATTCATATAGAATGTGCACTTACCTTTGACCTCTCTCCCGGAGAAACAGAATCACGACAACCAGTACAACCTGATAAAAGAAACAAGAAAAATCATTCTACCAATCAACATACATAACAGAAGAGAGGCAAGCCCTTAGAAGACATACGGTAAGATAAAACTTCCTTAATAAAGTTGTGCATTAAAACTTGAGTGAAGAAAAAGATCTAGGATGGTAAACAATTGTATTTAGTAAAGTTTTTACTTGCAGCCAACAAGAAGAAAGAAGATTGAGGCAGAGGCACAGATCTCAAGAAGAAAGCAGGGCAGTCTCTTCTTTATCCAACTCCCCTTTCCCCCCTTGGTACTTACCTGCAAAGGATTGTGAAAGAACCTGGCGGGAACGTATTGAGGGGAGAGTTGGGAATAGGCTTCATTCTGCTCCTGTGTGGTTACGAGAGGATTGAGTCCTGACAGAGTGAAGTGCCCAAGTAGGCATCAGCACCCGAGCAGAATGACTGAAGAATTTGACTTAAAAAATTTAGGAGACATTCTGGGAAAGATCCAAAGAAGCTTAGACACAGTTAGAGAAGAAAACCAGATTCTTAGACAGGAAGTAATGAACCTTAAAATGGGAGAAACAGGTCCAAGAACTAGCGAAAAACCTTTCACATTCGAGAATCCCAGCCCAAACATCACTTCCCAAACCTTGACACCCACACAAGGGATTCATTCATTGTCTCCTGTCATTCCTCTAGCCCCACCAGAACGATTTCATGGGGACCCACAAAAGGCGCAAACCTTTTTGACTCAGTGTTCCTTGCACTTCATGTGTAGACCAACAATTTTTCCCGATGCACAGACTCGTGTCGCATTCATACTGTCATATCTAAGCGGAGATGCAGCCTCCTGGTCCATGCCCTTAATCACCACTGATGATCCAATTCTATACAATCTAGAAGATTTCAAAAAAGAATTTCTACGGATATTCGACAGAAGAAGAGCTTCGCAGGCCACAGATAATGAACTATTAGAATTAAAGCAAGGGAGTCGAGAATTAGTTACCTATCTTGCCCAGTTCAATAAGTTAGTGGTGGAGACATACTGGCCGGAGAACAAAAGAGCGGCAGTATTCTATAGAGGTCTACGTGATGAGTTAAAGGATGCCCTATCACAGATCCCTAATCGCCCTGCGGAAATATCTGCATTAGTGGACTTAGTGCTAGAAATAGATTTCCGACAGAATGAATGAAAAGGTGAAAGAAAGAGAGAGTTTCGACCAAGTGTCCCACGATTCGATAGAATCAAAACAGAAGTGGCACGAGTTGCTGAAGGATCGGCGGGGGTGGAACCCATGCAAATTGGTGCAGTACGTGGCCCTTTGTCTAAAGAAGAGAAAGAAAAGAGACGACAGAATAAACTCTGTATGTATTGTGGTGGGAGCGGACATTATGTTAAAAATTGTCAAAAGAGACCGAAGACTCCAATTAAGGAGAAGGAAAACTTGCAGCACCACCAGTAATGGGAGTTGGGCTGGTGGATGCATGTAATAAGACAACTCCAGTGAATCATCAATTAGATAACACCTTGCAGGTCTCCTCGCCACATCTTACCTTATCCGTAACATTAAAGTTCAGAAATGTGGTGATAACAGAAGTTATGATAATGGTGGATTCTGGGGCGACTGGCAACTTCTGTGACCTGAAATTTGCCACACACATCGGATTACTAGCAATCAAGAAAGACAAAATTGAAAGAGTACGGGCAGTGGATGGTACGGAGCTAACTTCGGGTCCAATCACTAATCATACTGAACCGGTATGTTTAAGAACTTTGGATGGACACCAAGAGATCTTGCAATTCAACCTCATAGATGCTCCGCAATTTCAGTTAATCCTTGGATTGCCCTGGCTAACTGAACACAATCCGTTAATAGATTGGGCCGCCAGAACGATTCAGCTGAATTCGGAATATTGTATTGAGCATTGTTTTGAAGAAAAAGCATCCCAATCCGAGCCCAACGTAGCTTCTCGACTTTGTGAAGATGGAGTCTCAGTTTGCTTAATTCAGACGAATGAGTTGCCAGAAGAATTACAAGATTTCGCAGATGTATTTGACGAGGTTCAAGCAGAAAAATTACCTCTACACAGATCGTACGATTGTCGAATAGATCTGGAACCAGGGGCGAATCTGCCGTGTAGCAGAGTTTATGCTTTAACTGAAAAAGAAAACTTACATCTAAAAGAATATATAAAGAAACATTTGGAGAATGGTTTCATTAGGCCATCGCAGTCCCCAGTGTCGTCTCCACTTTTCTTCGTTCCTAAGAAGAGTGGAGATCTCAGGACTTGTATAGATTACAGAGGAATCAACAAAATAACTGTTAAAAACCGTTACCCATTGCCTCTTATTTCAGTGCTCATCGATCAAGTCAAAGAAGCCAAGGTCTACACCCGATTGGATTTACGTGGGGCTTACCACCTAGTTCGTCTCAGAGAAGGAGACGAATGGAAAACCGCGTTTAGAACTAGGTACGGGTTGTATGAATATTTAGTGATGCCTTATGGGTTGTGCAATGCCCCAGCTGCGTTCCAATACTTTATTAATGATGTGCTGAATGATTTCATCGACCAATGTGTAATAGTATACATTGATGACATCTTGATCTATTCCAACAACGAAGAAGAACATTTAACGCAGGTTCGAGCTGTCTTGCAACGTTTAAGAGAGAATTCCCTCTATGTAAAATTGGAGAAATGCCTGTTCAAGACAGACACAGTAGAGTTCCTTGGGTTTGTCCTATCGCCTGCTGGAATCAAAATGGATCAACAGAAAGTACAAGCAGTGATGGATTGGAAATCTCCCACAACCATAAAAGAGGTGCAAAGTTTCATTGGGTTTTCCAATTTCTATCGACGGTTTATTCATGATTTTTCTCAGAAAATCCTCCCCCTCACACGACTATTGAAAAAGGGAGTATCATTCAACTGGTCGGAAGAAGCTGAGGCAGCATTCAAATTACTCAAGAAGAGCTTTACCTCAGCTCCAGTTTTGTTACATGCAGATCCTACTGAACCGTTTTATGTTGAAACTGATGCTTCGGAGTCAGCTATTGGAGGTATTCTATCCCAACGACACAAAGATACTGGACAATTACATCCAGTAGCCTATAGATCACGCAAATTGAACCCAGCTGAATGTAATTACACCATCACCAAAAAAGAGCTTTTGGCTATCAAGGATGCTTTTAAAGATTGGCGTCACTACCTGATGGGTGCTAAACATACTGTGACAGTTTTCACGGACCATCGCAATTTAAAATTTTTACGCTCAGCCCGCACCCTCACTCCACGTCAATTGCGTTGGTCGCTTTACTTTGCAGACTTCGATTTTGTTATCACCTTTCGCCCTGGTGCAAAGAATGGAAAAGCGGATGCCCTCTCCAGATTGGATACTGACAATCACAGAGTGATCATTGATAATCAACCCATAATTCCCCAAGATAAATTAGTTGGAGCCATTACCCAAAATTCCTTTGAAGCTCAAATTCGAAAAAGTATGACTACCACTGAAATGGAAACTTGGGCTGCAGAAAACTCACAACGTACCATTCAGGATGGCTTGCCGTATCAAGATTCCGCCCTGTTTTTGCCTACTAATGATCTTCAAGTACTGGCGATGAAAGAATGTCATGACCATCCGATGGCAGGTCATAAAGGAATATTGAAGACTGAAGAATTACTCAAGCGCCGGTTTTGGTGGCCCAACATGTGTCGAGACATTCGTCAGTACGTTTTGGGGTGCGAGATCTGTGCACGGGGAAAATCCGATAGGCAGACTCCTAACGGGCTTTTACAACTTTTGCCAACACCCCCATACCCTTGGCACACAGTGTCCTTAGACCTCATAGTGGACCTGCCCTCCTCTCAGGGATTTGATACTATCTTGGTGTGTGTGGACACCTTTAGCAAAATGACACATTTCTTACCCCATAAAGGTACACCTACAGCAAAACAACTTTCCCAGCTTTTTAATCATGACATTATTCGCCTCCATGGTATTCCCAAAGTTTTGATTACCGATAGGGGTTCGCAATTCCTGTCTCATTTCTGGAAAGCCTACACTAAAGGTCTGGGTATCGACCATCGCTATTCCACTACTTTCCATCCTCAAACCGATGGTCAAACTGAGAGAACCAACCAAGAATTGGAGCAATACCTCAGACTTTATCTTCTAGATGAAGAAGGTGATTGGCCTGATTTCCTTTGGACGGCTGAGTACACTCACAATAATGCCCAAAATGTGTCCACTGGTTATTCGCCTTTCTTTATGAATTATGGTAGACACCCCAATTCTCAGATAGATTTTGGAAACGTGAACGTTCCAGCAGTTCAGGACCTCGCCCAACATCTAACTAGAATTCATCACATAGCAACACAAAATTTGACCTTAGCTAAACATAAGTACAAATACTTTGCAGATTTGAAACGTAGACAACACCCGGACCTCAAAGTGGGGGATAAAGTCTGGCTCTGTACGAGACATTTACGACTGAAAGGTACTCGCAAATTCCAATCACGTTTTATCGGTCCATATCCCATAGCAAAGATTATTAATCCAGTTACCTTTCGGTTACTCCTCCCAAGCACTGCCAAATTCCACCCAGTTTTCCACATCTCTTTACTGAAAAAGGTCCATCCGAACCTACGACAGACAAACCCACCTCCTCCTCTGGTTCTTGATGGTGGAATTGAATACGAAGTCAAAGGAATCTTAGACTCTAAAAAGATTCACACTGATCTCTTTTATCTCATTGATTGGAAAGGTTATGGTCCTGACGAACGCTCTTGGGAACTCAGTTCTAATGTTCATGCCCCCCGGTTGATCAAAGCCTTCCATGCTAAATTTCCTTCTAAACCACGATTGGAGGAAACCCCGTTGGGAGGGGGTACTGTCAGGGCTCACGGGAGGTTTCCTCCTCGCAGCCCGGTTGTGGCTAGTTCCTCCACTTCCTTCTCCCAGCAGTCTTGTCCAAAGATTGGTCGTGCCCGGAGTTGGACAGTGTGCTGGCGGCGTTGGACATCCAAGATGGCCGCCAGCACTAGTTGTTTAGCAGTCTAGTTCTTTCCTCGTGCTTCTGAGGAGCTCAGGTGAAGCGCGCGCCAATGTTCCAAGGCGCACTTCACCAAGAGCTTCACCCGAGTTAGACCTACCTTGTTCTCGTCGGAATTTAGTTTAGTCAGGGAGCGTTGCGGTGGCCGTCGGTCAACCTGCGTCGGTTCCCGTCTTGTGGAAGTCTTCAGGTTAGTGTTCTACCGCGCATGTCTTAGAACTAAAGTAGGCGGAATTAGTTAAAAGTGACGTGACTAGAAATCCATGAGGGGCAAGCTCTGCATGATCTAAAAGGTAGTGCTAGTAAAGGCGCAGGGCGAAAAGAGTAGTGTCCGACTTTGTCTAAGTGGTAACGTTATAGGACAACTTTAAGCAGCACGCAAAAAGAAAGTAATCTCCTCTGAAACATTAAATTAGCCTTAGTGTGAGTCTAAGAAAAGCGCTTCAGTTAATTCACCGCTTCTCGAATCAGCTAGCAGCAAAGGCTGGCTAAGTTTGAAGTTAAAAGGCTAAGAATTATTACGCAAGCTATACAATCGTATTCCCCCCCGAACTCATACCTACAGAACTCGCCTGACTAGGAAAAGTCTGAAAAGAGGTTGGGCAAATCGTAGTAGAGTAGAGTGGGCAGGGATACAGAAAGAGAGAAAAGAAAAAAAAACTTCTCCACAACATAATTAAAGAGACTTAATTACCTGGTATTGAATTCAATCATTAAAGAGCCAGAGAGTCCTAAAATAAAACATAACAAGTAAGTTAGAAAGAAGGGAACACCCAAAAACTCTTAAGTTAATTCATATAGAATGTGCACTTACCTTTGACCTCTCTCCCGGAGAAACAGAATCACGACAACCAGTACAACCTGATAAAAGAAACAAGAAAAATCATTCTACCAATCAACATACATAACAGAAGAGAGGCAAGCCCTTAGAAGACATACGGTAAGATAAAACTTCCTTAATAAAGTTGTGCATTAAAACTTGAGTGAAGAAAAAGATCTAGGATGGTAAACAATTGTATTTAGTAAAGTTTTTACTTGCAGCCAACAAGAAGAAAGAAGATTGAGGCAGAGGCACAGATCTCAAGAAGAAAGCAGGGCAGTCTCTTCTTTATCCAACTCACCTTTCCCCCCTTGGTACTTACCTGCGAAGGATTGTGAAAGAACCTGGCGGGAACGTATTGAGGGGAGAGTTGGGAATAGGCTTCATTCTGCTCCTGTGTGGTTACGAGAGGATTGAGTCCTGACAGTTTGTTAGGAGGATGTTGTGTTAAATCGTAATAATGTAACTGCACAGGGTTGAGGCGAGTGAGGACTTGAGCACTGTGGACTAATTATAGTGTTAATCTTGGAGCAGATGTAGCAGGGTGAAGTCATGAGCAGGTAAGGGTGAACAATAGAATACTGATAATTGAAGATGATGGAGAGAGTAAAGAGCTGAAAGTTTGCACAGAGCGCTTGTGGATGGTGAGGTAATGAGGTCCTGGAAATAGATAGATTTGACACCTCCTAGATCATTCTGCAGTGTATGAAGGGCTTGCTTATTAACCAAGAAGTTAGCAGTGAATATGTGCTTTCGCCATTTATGTACTGCTGCCCTCATTTACTGTTATGCGCTCTTATTTCAAGTGTAATTCATGGCTGAGGCCTATCTTTGGTACAAGGTGGATAATGAAGCAGTTGTATGAGCTGTAGTGCAAGACTGAAGTGAGGTCTTTATGAAGATCACGTGGAAAGCAGTGAGAGCAGTGGGGTCCTGTTTTCTACAGCAGATGGGTACATGAGAGAGCGATCTACAAGGAGGCGAACTGATTTGCATGTGAAATGTGTGATGTCAGATGGAGCGATGATGGGTTTAGATCTGGATAAAGTGTTTGAAATTAGCATAAAATTGAGTGGCTTACCTTGCTTGTGGGTGGTATTAAGGAAGGTGTCATTTGAGGAGTGATCAGGCAGAAGTGGAGACACTGCCAAAAGCATCAGTAAAATATTTTGGCAAGTTATGGTCATACCAGTGAAAGCAGAATCGTTTGGTGAAGGCAATAAATAGGTGTGTAGCATAATTTCCACCAGCTGTAACTGAAAGCCATTACTATATAGTTACAGAGACGAATGCGTTTCCAGATGTTTGGAATGAAAGAGGCTTATGGTGCGAGTCCTAATGACTCCGTCACATAAACAAAGGCAATAAAAATCAAACATCAATGCGGCGAAAGTGAAAGTAATCGAGCAGAGCATCAAAGGGCTGGGTGAGAAGGGAGGGGGGAATGCAAGGGTCAAAGCGGCTAAAGTGAAAGAAAGCTATAGAGAAGGGAGGGTGGAGTGGGAGCAGCTGTGCATGTGCATGTGATCGTGCACTCAAGGTTTAGGCCAGCCAAAAGACTGTGGGTAGCACTTTGAAAATCCCACATACAAAATGTCTCTTCGAGCCTTTGGCTCAGCGAGACCTAAAAATGGAAACCATTTTTAGTCCTACCCCATTAGCATTTCACGTTCAGAAAAAAGGAAGTGCAGCACACCCCACTGATAAACGGCTGCCATTCAACATCTGGTGAATTGGCACTTGCTTGCTTTAATAGTACTGTTGTTCTGTCAGTCTCTCCTTTCTTCTGTTGTCGAATACCATGCTCCCCACAGAGCTCGCTATATGGTTTATATGTCATTTTCCATCTGCACGAGGTTTTGTTGACTGGTAACTTTAAGGGGATTAAGAGAATGAGGACGGGAAGAGCAGACAGGAACCCCGACAATGTGCATTGATGTCAGAGAGGGCAAACAATTAGATGAGGGACTACATAAGAAGGCTGCAGCCTGAGCACGAGAAATACATGAAACACATAGAATGGAAGCAGGAGAATGGCAGCTAGTGACAAACAGAGAGAGAATGGAAAGGAACAAAGCAGGAAGAAGCAATGGAAAAGCTAATAGGCGTGTCATTTGCTGTTTGAATCTGTGGTTGTGTCAATGGGTTAGCTGATGGATAAATGCCTAGATTAAAGCAGGAAAATTGAATAGGCAGCATAATGGGAATTCTTCAGACCCAGAATAGAGACAGCATACATCCCCCCTACCAAGACCTCTGCACCAACCTCGGCACCTAGTGCGACAGCAAGAACAAGGAGATGTACATCAGCTTCAACAGTATCGTTACCCAAGACCCTCCCATCCCACCGGCAAACACCGCATCCTGCAACGCCGGACCCCAACAGATCTTGTTCAACTGGACTCTCCTTACCACGGACGACACCCTCAAGACCATAAGAGCATCCACTCCAGAGCACCCTTCTACTCCTGTCCATATCACATCTTCAACAGAGCAGAGACAACCATCACCCCCGAACTCTGTCACACCATCAACTGCTTCATCTACTCCGCCACCTTCCCGGAAGGCTAGAAACACACAGAGGTCAACCTCTTGCTGAAGAAACCTTCTGCCGACCCAACGGATGTCAAAAACTTTAGACTCATCTCTTCTCCCCTTCCCAGCCAAGGTCTTCGTGAAGGCCATCAACACCCAACTTTTTGAGTTCATCGAAGCCAACAACGTCCTGGACATCTCCCAATCCGGCTTCTGAAGCAGCGACAGCACCGAGACAACCCTCCTCACCGCCACAGATGACGTTCGCGCCCTCCTCGACCGAGGTGAGACCACAGCACTCATCCCCTGGCCGCCTTTGATTCTGTCTCTCACTGCACCCTATCGCATTACTGCATGGGGCCGGAATCTGTGACAAAGCCCTGGAATGGATCCACTCCTTGCTCACCAGCTGAACACAGAGAGTCAGACTACCTCTGTTTCTCTTGGAACCCACAGAGATCAGCTGTGGGGGGCCACAGGGCTCCCCCTGAGCCCCACTCTTTTCAACATCTACATAGCCATGCACGCAGCCATCATCAGGAACCACGGATTCAACATCGTCTCCTACGCCGAAGACCAACGAACCATCTGTCGCCAAGAATAACTTTCACAACTAGGATAAAAAACAGCTGCCTCAAGCTCAATTCAGAGAAGACCAAAATCCTCATCATGGGCTTTTCCCCCTCTGCCTGGGATGACTCCCTGGTGACCCGCAGCGCTTGGAACCCCCCACACCCACAGAGCATGCACAGAACCTCAGCATCATAATGGACTCCTCGCTCACTATGAGCTGTCAGATCAATGTCGTCCCATATTTCTGCTTCCACATACTATGCCTATTCTGAAAGATTTTCAAGTGGATCCTCACAGAGTCCAGAAAGACAGTCACCCACGCACTCATCAGTAGCAGATTTGACTACAGCAACAAACTCTATGCCTGCATAATTAAGAAACTGAAGAACATTCAGAAATCCTCTACCAGACTTATCCTCAACATCCCCGCTGCAGCCACATTACCAGTCACCTGAGAGACCTTGATGGAGCGGGTAAAATATTTTCTTTTTACATACCCAATCCATTTATATATGTTTATATGAAAATGATTAATAATTATTTATAATAATTAATAGCTTGATGTGAAGGTACTAAACCAACCTTATTAACAGAAAGAACACACGTGGGAACTGAGATTGTATGCATATTAAAACGATAAATATTGCTTGAGTAATGCTTTTGTGATTTGCGCTTAAATAAACCAGCATTAACGGCTTTGGATGTTGCATATGGCTAGATAAATGCATACACATAGGGGTATTAGCAAGGGAATAACACTGTTTTAATCATTTCTATGTATTAATTACGATTTTGTGTTTCTTTGCTTAAAGTTGACTATTCTGGCCTACCAAAAGATGGCCGCCGACTGAAACCTAACTAAAGTACATTACTTCATCATTTGAACAATGGAGAAAGGCGCCTGCACTGACCTCGTTTGTGTCCCTTGTGTGACCTGTCAGACCATGCCCATGAAGACTACCCTGGGCGAGGTGCCAATGCCCCTGAACGTGAAGCAAATGTTGCTATTGGAAATATGAACTGTCGAACCCAACCTGTTTCCAACGAACTGATACATTTAGGACTATGGATTAGTCTTTCCCATACATTTGCTTTGAGACTTCTTCCACATGGGAACATTTGAAAATGTTTCCTAATGTATTGAGATGTATTTGAAATCAGCCAATCGTTGGCCTGGGAAATCAGAAAATGTAACTTTAATATGTAAATTTTAGTATAAATATTAGTAGACTAGAGAGGGAAGAGGCTACTCTACGCTAGACGCCACTTTATGCAGAAGCTATTGACGGAGAATCGATGATCAGAGATCTTTATGCTGACGGAGAGGACGGAGACTTTATAACTCTGATGAATTTACTGAGGACCAGTTCTGACTTAGAGAAAGACATTTAGCCAGAATAGGTAAATATGACAAAAGATACTATTGCATTATTAAGATTTAACCTGCATTTAAATTAGATAATGAAAATCATTATTTGAATTACTGTGTCGGGTGATTATTTCATTGAAATGTTATTTGATCTGATTTGAGAGTTAACGTGTCATTAAACTAAATAACAACTAAATGATTCGACCGACCTCTTGATGGAGGAATTGTTAGGGTGTTTCAGGAGAAGTGGTTTTCCTCTATCAAAAATAACAGTTGTGGTTAGGATTTGATATCCCTTTGTAGGCACGGATAGTTTGAGAGAATGAGTGTTGGTGTTATGGGCCCCACCAGCGTATGATGTGTGTATGTGCGTGTGACTGAGAAATCATTCTGTCCGTGGAAGCAGGGGGAAATTTAGTAATCCGAACTGCACCAGTATTTCTGGTAGCAAGATGATGGTTTTTATTGTTTTGGTTTAATGATTTTGGCATGTATATAGCTTATCGATTATTGATTGGTATTGATATATGTACCAACTCTATACGTTGAAGTCGTATTGAGTTTTATGTTGTCTGTACGGCTTCTGGGAGGTAGCAAGTCGGGAATTGATAACAATTCCGTTGTAGAGCAGAGGTAAGTGCTGCTCTCGGGAAAGACAGGATTGTGGTTGCCCGTAGGTACACGGGAGAAGCGTGTGACAATTGAAGTTGCACGGCCCATTGTCTGGGTTCGATTCGGTAGCATCACCGAGTGTTACCATTAGTGATATTTTCTGTGTGAGAAAGGTGTGAATGATAGCAAAGGGTTACCTGTGAAATTTTGGTCTTCGGTACCAGGAAACCAATTGGCATACCGATAACGCTTATCATTGAAAAGGTAGCAGGTGTTCTCTGGGCTTGTTAGAAGGACAAAGTAGAGGTAAGCGCTGCTTTGTTAACGTCTGTCAAAATTCTGTAGTAGGACAGACTGTTCGCTGTTCTCGGAAAAGACAGGATTCTGTGTGAATGAACTATATCTTCTTGTGTGAAAGTGCGTGAATGAAATAGCATTTGGGTTAATTGCGAAACTCTGGATTTATTTCTCAGGAGCATTGCGTTTCCAACTATGAGTCTTAATTCTGGAGAAAACAGTTAATTGATGCTTAGTAGAAGGGTGAAGTAGAGGGATGTGCTACTTTGCCAACGGACGTAACGATTCTGTAGTAGGGCAGAGGTAAACGCTGCTCTCAGTAAAAACAGGATTCTCGTTGGAAAGGTCTTTTGCTATTCTGTGGTTAGCGAAGCAGACAATGGAGATGTTTGTATGTTGTAACTAACAAGTATTGTAAAATTGAAACAAAGTCTACCGAGTAGTTTTGTAAAGGAGGGGTAGACTGGAGACAGGAGTCAGGAGCAGGAGCTGCTGCAGCGACTACTGACGTCAGGAAGATCGCGCTGGGATTGGACGGCTAGTTAAAGGGGTAAAACGCTCTGGATTGGTACGTCAGTGTAAACTCGCGCTAGGATTGGAGATTGTGACAGTGACGTAGACGCTCCAGGATTGGTGCGTTAGTGTGAGTCGCGCAGGGATTGGAGATTGTGACAGTGACGTAGACGCACCAGGATTGGTGCGTGAGTAAGGGTCGCGTTGCTATTGGACTAAAGATCGTACAGTCAAAGACAAGACTAAAGGGTTGACGTGAGAAAGGAAGATGTATTATCATTCACCTGAGAAAAAGAAGAAATCCTTGTTTAGTAAAATAAAAGGATGGTTTGTGAAAGACAAAGAGATTGTGACTAGGGAAGGACAGTTACTTCCTCCAGCGAAAACACCCGCATCCTTCATGGTTGCGAAATATGGGTACCATACTTGCATCTGGTTAGATAATTGGGCAAAATATACAAAGGAAGACGGAGTTTTAGCGTTTCCAGAAAATGGTTCCTTTAATTTGGCAATTTTAAGGAACTTACGGGAGAGGATGATGAGCTTAGATCCGTGACCTAGGCCTACGCAGTTTGAGGCATTGACAGAGTGGGAAGACGAGATGCATGAGCCAGAAAAACAGAGAAATGGCAGTAGATATAGATATATGTTCGGACGGCCGAACGATCGTGAAATTCATTGTGATCGAATGAGAAGGTGGCGAGACGTAAGTATGACTGAAGGACTGTTTCCCGTAAGAACTGCAGGGGAAAGTGAGGGAAGGAAATGCATAGAGAAGAAGCATAACGTAGAACCCAGAAGGTACGGAGCAAATGAAATCGAAGATGATGTACTAGATGACATGTTTTACAACAGTCCACCTCCATACAGGCAGGAATCAGAAACGCCAAATGCAGGTACACCAGTGAGGGAAACTCTGCGAATCATTAAAACAGAAGTTACGACTCCAGAGGTAAAGAGAAGGAATTCTCTTAGGGAACGAGAGATGGAAAATAAAGTAGAGAGTGAAAATTCGAGGGAACTAGCAAAAACCACGTTAGAACTGACAGAGAAAATAAGAGAATTGACTAAAAATCTAGAAGCAGTTACAGTTCCTGTGACCATAGGTCCAGTTATGCCCATTTTTGAGAAGCAGAAAGAAAGTGAGCATGGTCTAACCGTTCCGTATGTGAACAATAGACAGGCGGAACAGCCCCTGATGAGAGCAAAAGAGAATCCTTGGAGACACACCATGAGTGAAGGTGAACTACATGTGTCAAATAACCCATTTTATAATCCTGATACTGTAGAGAGAAGCAGAATGGTAGGGGGACCAATATTAGAACCACAAAGAATGACGGAACCAGGGAATGTAGAAAAATCAGTGGGTATAACTACAGACGAATTGAGCGAATGGCTGAAGGGTTTGCAAGGTAAAGAGAAAGAATCCCATACCATTGATGTGGCAAAATTACGGATGGGGTTAGAAGAATTAATAGTAGGGACCATCCCCACAGAAAAGCTGAAAAATTACCAAGATGAGGAATTGCTGTTTTTATGTAAAAGCATCACTTGGAGAGCAAAGAATTTACATGACAGACTAGCAGAAATAGCAAGTGAAATGGGAATTGACATGGACAAGGTAAAAGCTTTACAGAAGCCTTACCGAGTGGATTTTACGGAAAAGGATATTGAGAATCTGAACACTGCAGGACGAATAGGGCAGATTAGGGACATAATCACAGTGTTGAGGAAATGGGGAGATGTGGACAAATGGAAAAGCAGGTGGTATAGGAAGCGGGATGATACCTCAGACAGAACTTTCCCAGCATTTCCTGTGAGAGAAAAGGAAAAGGTAGTGACAGAATTCCCCATGAGAGAGATTCCAGGAGGGGGATACGTGCATGTCCCATGGACAAGACAGGACATTTTGTCATTTACAAATGACTTCCCTCGATTACGTGAAAAGCCGGTCGAGTGGTACAGACAGGTAGACAGATTTGTTAAATTGTCAAAAGTGCTGTGGATTGATCTGAATAGCCTATTTGATATAATAGTGCCAGCAGACTTATGGGCAGAATGCAAGATAGTCATAGATTGGCCAACTAAAGAATATCCGAGAGATCCCAAAACAGGAGCACCAGACCCTGAGGTAATGAAGAAATATGAACAAGTTATGGTGTTTTTGAAAAACAAAGTGCCTCCCAAAGAGACAGACTGGGTTAAAATAGATCGAACACATCAAGAAGCGAAAGAATCAGTTCACGCTTACTATGAAAGGCTAATATTAGCTTTCAAACAGTTCAGTGGAGATGACAATTTGGGAGAAAAGGACCTAAGTCATTTTGTGTACAGATTTGTGTATGGTTTGCGTCCCAAAATTGGGGAAATGATTAAGCAGCATACCGTGGACTGGCAAAGCAAGAAAATAGATGAGATCCTAAGGCATGCTAAATACTTTAGTGATGAGATTGAGGCAAAACAGCGAAAACTAAAAGAAAAGGCAATGTGGGCTCAAGTGAAAGTCGCAGAGAGACAGGAAGCTCAGCTGGTTGAACAAGCTAATAACCCCGGCATTAAACCGAGATTTGGCCCAGGAAAAGGAAAGGGTAATATAGAAGAAGCTAAAAAGAAGTTTCCGTGCCACAATTGTGGAAGGTTAGGGCATTGGAAATCCGAGTGTAAATATCCACCAAGTACTAATAATGAAAATCCATCATTGAATCCACAGGTGCAGTGTGAGGTTAGTGGCCCACCGCCGCAACAGCAGAAGGCTGTTAATCCACAGAATCAGGTGCCAAAACCGCCATTTCCGCAAAGCAGGAACAACCAAAGATACAGCAAAGAAGCGGGATTCTACAATGAAGAACAGGTAAACAAACCGCAACGCGCGAGCGCTGTGTCACAATATTGGCTGCGAAATGACGAGAGTGAGTCAGAGGAGACTTATTGACGGTGCCGAAGAGAGGAAGAAGGGTGCGTACTTGGCGCAACTCTAGAAATAGATCAGACAGGACCATTTGTGGATGGGAAAGTTAATGATGAAAACATTACTTTTCTAGTAGACACTGGAGCTACGCGATCTACTGTCAGATCAGCAGACGTGAAAAATCTTCCTCTTTCGGATCAAACAATCCAAGTAGTTGGTGTGTCAAACACCCAGATTAGGACCTAATTTACCGAACCGGTAAAGGTTACAATAGGGAAATTCACAGACATGCACCGATTCATGGTGTGCGATACTAGTCCTGTGAATCTGTTAGGAAGGGACCTACTGTGCAAAATGAATTGCACCATATTCTGTACTCCAGATGGAATAGCATTTGAGACACCAGATGAGGATGTACTGTATAAGATGACAATAGCTAATCAAGAAAATGGAATTACAGGAACTTATGCAGTATTTAACCCAGATGAATTACTCAAAGAATTGAAGCAGTCAGTGAAGGCAGGAGTCTGGGATTTTACTGGAGAAGATGTAGGCCTTATGAGAAATATAGATCCAGTAAAGATTACACTAAAAGAAGGAGTAGTTTATCCAAACATTGCCCAATATAGACTGACACCGGAAATAATTGAAGGGGTGACACCTTTAATTGAGAAAATGATTCAACAAGGAGTGTTGAGAGAAATAATGAGCAGTCCATGTAACTCACCTATAATGGGACTGAAAAAGCCTAATGGGAAGTTCAGGATTGTGCAAGATTTAAGAAGGATTAACAAAATCGTTGTGTCATGTTGTCCCATTGTTCCAAATACATCAGTGATTTTGTATCAGATTCCCCATGATGCAGAATGGGACACAGTAATTGATTTATGTCATGCTTTCTTTTCCATTCCGTTGCATCATGACAGCCAGCCGATTTTTGCATTTCGGTTTGGAGAGCGTATTTTGGCATGGTGCCGAATCCCACAGGGGTACACAGAGAGCCCCTCAATTTTCAATCAGTTGCTAAAGAAATCTCTGGAAAGTCTTACCATGCCTGAAAATTCAGTTTTGGTTCAATATATTGACGACCTATTGGTGGCGTCAAAGACACGCGAAGCCTGTGAAACGGGCACAATAGCTTTGCTGAATCATTTGGCAGATGGAGGACTAAAGGTATCTCTGACAAAATTGCAATACTGTAAAAAAGAAGTACAATATTTGGGCCATACAATTGAAAAAGGGCTGAGAAAAGTAACCATAGACAGGATCAGAATTATTAGAGGGATGAGAGCTCCAATGACCCAAAGAGAGGTGAGAATGTTCCTAGGGATGGTTGGTTACTGTCGTCAGTGGATAAGTAACTTTTCCCTGATTGCCAAACCATTGGAAAATTGACGAAAAGTGAGGTTAAAGACCCCCTTGAACTGAATAAAGAAGAATTGGCAGCATTCAGACAGTTGAAAAACAGCCTTTGCGAAGCCCCAGCTCTGGGGATGCCAGACTATGAGAAAGAATTTGAATTATACTGCAGTGAGAGAAATGGATGTGCACTCTCAGTGTTAATACAGAAACATGGAAGACAAAGGAGACCAGTGGCATATTTTTCATCAATGTTAGATCCAGTGGCGGTAGGTCTGACAGGATGTCTAAAAGCAGTAGCTGCTACATGCCGAAGCCTAGAGCAGAGTGAGGGAACCGTGATGGGGTATCCAGTAAGAGTGTTTGTACCCCATAATGTGGCGATCCTTTTAACAAGGAGCCGAACACAGTTCATGTCACATAGTCGGCTGACTAAGTATGAGAAGGTCATTCTAGGTGCAACCAATGTGAGTCTGGAAAGATGTGTGAATGTGAATCCAGCTACACTTTTGCCTGATGCAGAAAGAGTGGAGGTAAGAGATGATGTTGATCATGATTGTTTGGATGTGCTTGACTTTTGCACAAAACCACGACCAGACATAAAAGATTTACCCTTGCCAGAAAGAGATTATGTGTTGTTTGTGGATGGATCGTGCTTGAGAACAGACAAAGGATTGTTGAGTGCGGCCTATGCTATATGCACAGTTGCTGCAGTCATAGAAGCATCACACTTGAAAGGAGTTAAATCCGATCAAGTAGCAGAACTAGTGGCATTGACAAGGGCATGCAAAATTGGGAAGAATGTGAGAGTGACTGTGATAACAGACAGCCAGTACGGCTTTGGAGTTGTCCACGATTTTGGCCAACCTTGGCTGCAGAGAGGTTTCCTGACCTCAAGTGGAACTCCTATAAAGAATGCAGAAGTGGTGGGAAAATTGCTTGAAGCAATACAATTGCCAAAGGAACTGTCAGTGGTAAAATGTGCTGCTCATAGTCAAGGTAGTGATTACATCACTACTGGGAATCGTTATGCCAATGACATGGCGCAGTACTGTGCCCGAAATCTGTATTCAATTAACAGGGCAAAGGAAAAGGAGATGTTTTCTTGCTCCATAATGTTTACTAACGTTGTGGGAACATCGGAAGAAGTGAGGTAGTTGCAGGATAAAGCAGGAGATGAAGAAATGAAGCAGTGGGTAAAAGCAGGTTGTGCACCAAGGGAGAAAGATCATGTGTGGGTCTATCGGGATGGAAGACCAGTAATGCCTGATAGCATGATGTCGACCATGGCACGGATGTATCATGGCCAAGGACATCTGGGAAGGGATGCCATGATAAGGGCTTTTAAGCAGACCTGGTACAATGCAAAATTCAGGTTGATAGCCGAGAGTCTCTGTCAAAGATGCCTGATATGTCAGCAGTACAATCCTGGAAGGTAAACAGTGGTGAGCCTAGGCACAATTGGCCGAGAGGGAGGACCCTTCACCAGAATGCAAATAGATTTCATTGAAATGCCACCTTATAACAAGCTGAGGTATGTTCTGGTGGTAGTTTGTCTGTTCTCCAGGTGGGTGGAGGCATACCCAACAAGAAGAAATGATGGAATCACAGTGGCCAAGCTCTTGTTGAGGGAATTCATCCCAAGATACGGGTTCCCAATAACCATAGAAACAGACAGAGGAGGACACTTTTACAATGAGATCATGGCTAAGGGTGGGCGTAGTTCGCGAAGTAGCACTTCGCGAAGGTACGCAAAGTGAAGTTCGCACTACGCGAGCTACGCGTAGCACTTCGCGAACTGCGTAGTAACATGTTCGCACTGTGCAAGATGTTGTTTTCAATGATTGCACAGTGCGGACAAGCAACCGGCACTGTGCAATCATTGAAAATGGAATCTTGCACAGTGCGAGCTGTAGTTTTCTGCTGCTCGAGTAGATTTTTACTCGAGCGGCAGCTTTCTCAACGCGAACTGGTAGTTTCTCATCGCGAGCGGTCACGAGCATACGCGACCCCTCGCAATGAGAAACCTGACCTCCTCGCGTTGGGAATCTCGCCGGGAGGTTTATTTTCCATGCTCGCGATCGCGAACAAGGAAAAAGTCTCGCCAGGATGTCATTTTGCTTGCTCGCGGTCGCCAACTTGACGTTGAGGACCGCGAGCAAGCAAAAAATGACCGCAGCACTACGCAACACTACGCTACGCGTGTTCGCACTGTGCTACGTGCAGTTCGCGTAGTGCGAAGTAGCGCGAACTTCGCAAACTACGCGAGCGTAGCGTAGTGCTTCGCCCAGGCCTAATCATGGCATTGATTTGTGAAGCATTGGGTGTACAACAAAAACTACATTGTGCCGATCGACCAGAGGCTTCTGGTGTGGTTGAGCAAATAAATGGTACGATCAAAAACAGAATAGGGGAAATGTGTTTAGCCACAGGAATGAAATGGCCTGATGTCTTGCCTTTAGTCTTGATGACAATTAGATCTACTCCAGACAGAACTACAGGTTTGAGTCCCCACGAAATTTTCATGGGACGAGCCATGAGACACTTATTTGTTCCAGTCAACAAGTTGATGACAATAACTGATGACATGATTTTGGATTACTGTAAAGGCCTGGCTGACGCAGTCCATTCTGTGTTTCACCAGGTTGGAGCGGACGCCACCACCCTTGAGAGAAAACCAGCCCATGACCTAAGCCCAGGTTACTGGGTGAGAATAAAAGTCCACAGAAGAAGGAAATGCTTGGTTCCAAGGTGGGGAAGACCCAGGCAAGTTATCTTGACTACAACAACTGCTGTGAAGTGTGCTGGTCTGAAAAATTGGATACATGCAAGTCACACATTGAGAGTTCCAAATCCGGCAGATAGCATTGGAAAAGAATATTTCGATGATTCAGAATCGAGTGATGATTCAGGCAATGAGAATACAAAGTCAAAAGAAAATCCTGAAAGGGGGGAAAAGGAGCCAAGACTAGTTCCAACTCCAAGAGAAGAAATTTTGAGGAAGAGATTATAGATTTCAGATGGTTCAGAGTCTGGAGATGAGCAAAACGCCAGTGGCGAGCACAGAAAGAAGAAGAGAAAAGAAAAGAATGTCCAGTCAGAAGTAACATTTACACCAGACGAAAGAGTAGAAGAAGTTCCACCTGAGGAAATTCTGGAAGGAGAAGAAGGGACAGTCACAGAGAGAGAGGGACAGATTGCGGAAGACCCCCGAGGAGTTGTAGGGAACTGCAACACACAGCTAGGTGAAGGGACAAGTAGTCAGCAGGAAAATTGCGTGCCGGAGACCCGAGGAGGGACAGAAGTAGGGCAAACACAAGAGGTGGAGAAAGAGACTATTCAAAAAGAAAAACCAAACGAGACAGAATCTGAAGACAGTGAAACTGAAATACTAGAGGGTCGAGTTCTAAGGAAGAGAACTTGGATCGAGGAAAGAAACAGTAAGGACAGCAAAACAAGAAGGAATGCTAAAGGAGACCTTTGGCCAAACAAAATAAAGAGATTGAGATATCGATTGACACGAGTCAAACCCTCAGAAGCAGAACAAGTGAATGAAGTAAGAAGTCAGCACAGAGAAAAAGAGGGAGAGACAGAAGTGTCTGAAGCAAACAAACGATTGAGAAAACCAAACCAGAAGTATAAGTCACCTGAATGGACGTACGTGGCACTGCCTGAACAAGGAGAAGAGGTAGATAGTCAAGGAAATCCAGAGGAGACTTTACTGAAAGTATTGAAGGAAGAAGAAACAGCGGAAATCCTGAGAGTTATCCTATCTGATATCGGAGAAGAAGCGGAAGATCAGGAAATTCTGTATGTGAATGACGAGAAGGAAGTGAAAAACGACGAGAGGCCAAGCTGAGTGATTTCAAGAAGGTCCTTGTAGAAAATATAAAGGATTGAATAAGAAATTGAAGTATTTGGATCACCTGATAAGGGCCTAGCTCTTGCAGGAAAACTACAAGAAGCGGAGTAGAAGAGGCTAAGTCAAAAGTCACGGTCAATTTTAACAAGATGGCTAACATAGATGATAACAAGAGTAGATGTACCTTTATGAGAAGATGGTGCAAGACATGTTGTTGTTGTAAAGGACTATTAATGCTTCTTTGGAGCGTACTCGCTCTTTTGATCTCTTTCAAAGTAACTTTAGATACACTAGAAGGGCATACAGAGAATATAACTAACATAGTGAAGAGTTCACAAAAGGTAGTTCCATTTAAAACAAGCACTGAGCATATGCACAAGGATAGGTCTATAACTGATTTTTCTAGCAATGTTTTTTCAAAATTATTGTATGAATATGTAAGAACAATGGATGTAAGGGATTGCTACGTATGTATGCAATTACCTGCATCTGTTTCAGAAGGAGTGACTTATCATCACCTTCCAGCAATTTATGGAATAACCTGTAGCGTTTTAACTAGTATATTTTATCAAGTAGGGAAATTAGAATATAATCTGTCTAATATAGATAAAATTCTTGGACAATTGCCCATGAATAATGAATTGAATCCAGCTTAAACTGCTAATGTACTAGGTGAGATTTTTATAGAGACTAAAGAACTAACTTTAGAATATATTTTTTAGGAACAATTCTCTTCTGTTTGAAGACAGAAGAGAAAACATTTTTATATATGGTTGAAGAGAGGAGATTGAAAATACATAAAAATGTAGGACATAAAGAAGGGGAAAACATTTGGGAAATAGGTGGGAAAAAGGAGACAAAGGGTGATGCTAGACCAACAATAGCTATAGATTCACCACAGAAAGGCAAATTATGCATTATGAGGGAAAGATCCCAATATGATTATTATTATATATGGACAAGTGAGTGTCATGATACATATTTTATTGCATCTGGATGGGGATTTAGAGGCGGAGAAGATCCAGTTTTTCCTGGACACTTTGAGGGGAGAGCACGGACCTCTATTGATATTCAGAATCGTGTACTGTGCTCTTATCAAGGTGGCACTGGGATTACAATTAGGATTATTAATTTTGGAAACACAACGCTAATAATACTGCTCCTCTCGAGACGGATATTTATTTACACAGACGACGGTCATATTTTTGGAATATATTCTCAACCTCATACATGCCCTGACGAAGTTCAATTTGAACGAAACGCATTGGCTGAGACTATACTATGGTTGGACAATTAAAATAAAGATTTTTTCTAGTGCAAACAATTTACCACTGGGTGTGATGTATTAATAAGCAAATTGGTGGTGCACCGCGCCGAACTTTTCTTCAAAACTTTATTGATCTGCTTGGCAGTTTGCATCTATTAGCGGCGGATGCAGGGGCGTTCATGTGCACACCATCATTAACTATACTTTCAGATCACATACTATGGGAACAAAGTAAGGAGGTGCAGCTGTTGGAGTCCGCCGTTAACCCTCTTTTCTCTTAAGTTTGTATGCATATTAAAACGATAAATATTGCTTGAATAATGTTTTTGTGATTTGCGCTTAAATAAACCAGCATTAATGGCTTTGGATGTTGCATATGGTTAGATAAATGCATACACATAGGGGTATTAGCAAGGGAATAACACTGTTTTAATCATTTCTATGTATTAATTATGATTTTGTGTTTCTTTGCTTAAAGTTGACTATTCTGGCCTACCAAAAGATGGCCGCCGACTGAAACCTAACTAAAGTACATTACTTCATCATTTGAACAATGGAGAAAGGCGCCGGCATTGACCTCGTTCGTGTCCCTTGTGTGACCTGTCAGACCATGCCCATGAAGACTACCCTGGGCGAGGTGCCAATGCCCCTGAACGTGAAGCAAATGTTGCTATTGGAAATATGAACTGTCGAACCCAACCTGTTTCCAACGAACTGATACATTTAGGACTATGGATTAGTCTTTCCCATACATTTTCTTTGAGACTTCTTCCACATGGGAAAATTTGAAAATGTTTCCTAATGTATTGAGATGTATTTGAATTCAGCCAATCGTTGGCCTGGGAAATGAGAAAATGTAACTTTAATATGTAAATTTTAGTATAAATATTAGTAGACTAGAGAGGGAAGAGGCTACTCTACGCTAGACGCCACTTTACGCAGAAGCTATTGACGGAGAATCGATGATCAGAGATCTTTATGCTGATGGAGAGGACGGAGACTTTATAACTCTGATGAATTTACTGAGGACCAGTTCTGACTTAGAGAACGACATTTAGCCAGAATAGGTAAATATGACAAAAGATAATATTGCATTATTAAGATTTAACCTGCATTTAAATTAGATAAAGAAAATCATTATTTGAATTACTGTGTTGGGTGATTATTTCATTGAAATGTTATTTGATCTGGTTTGAGAGTTAAAGTGTCATTAAACTAAATAACAACTAAATGATTCGACCGACCTCTTGATGGAGGATTCGTTAGGGTGTTTCACGAGAAGTGGTTTTCCTCTATCAAAAAGAACAGTTGTGGTTAGGATTTGATATCCCTTTGTAGGCAAGGATAGTTTGAGAGAATGAATGTTGGTGTTATGGGCCCCACCAGCGTATGATGTGTGTATGTGCGTGTGACTGAGAAATCATTCTGTCCGTGGAAGCAGGGGGAAATTTAGTAATCCGAACTGCACCAACCTCACATGGTTACCAGTCAACAAAAGAATCACATTCAAGCCCCTCACACATGCCTACAAAGCCCTACATGATGCAGGACTGGGGTCCCTCAACCACCGCCTCGCATTCCACGCATCCACCAGAGATCTCCGCTCTGACCAACTGGCCCTGGCCACCATCCCACATATCTGCAAGACCACAGCCAGGGGAAGATCCTTCTCCTACCTCACAGCAAAGACTGCCTCTCCACCTCAGGCAATCACCGTCATTGCCTCATTTCAGGAAGGACCTCAAAACTTGGCTCTTCGACTGAACCACATCGCCCTGTAGGACCAGCAGCTATCCCCCTCCCATGCCTTAAGACCCTTACTTGTGAGTAGTCGTGCTTTAGAAGACATCTGATTGATTAATAGGGGGCAAAGGCAGTGTGGGTTTTAAGGAAGTGTAGGGGCACGGATAGGGTTGTGAGGCTGCAACTGTGAGGGGAGTAGTTTGATTGATGACGTATGGGGTGGGGCAGTAAACGGTGAGTTATTTCATAGAATGAAAAGCTAGTGCAAGAATAACAGAAGGGAGTGTTAATGTTTAGTTGAGAGGGAGAAGGCATTGAGAAGAAGATGGGAGAGAAAGCATGCATATTCATCTGTTTGTATACCATCTAAAAACAAGAGCTGCTTCTCTACTCTTGCATGCAAAAAGATTTTGCATCAACTGTAAGCAACACATTATGGTGCACAATTAACACTGACAGCCTGAAGCGAAAATCTACAAAAGTGGCAAATTACCTCTAAATGATATAATGAGAGTGTAAGATGTGATGCTGGCGGGCTTGTGGCAAAGAGTGGACTAGGAGATAATACACCACGCACCCAAGAGATGATAATCCTGAAAATTATTAAACTGTCTCAGGATGTGGAGGAAATCTTGTACTCCATCAGCGCAGAGATTTCAGGATTCCAACAAAAACGCACTGTAATCTTTATGCATTGGCCGTCCTACATCTGAATTGGGCTGCAGGTATCACTGCTTATGCGTGCCCTTGCTGTGCTCCTCTGAGGCTGGCAGATAAACCCTCAGGACACAAACCAAAGGTTCCCTATATGTATGCTGATTTTACTCTTCAGTAATGTGGGCCAAGCTCAAAGATCGCTGTGGGTGAGATCAGGGACGGCTTTAGTGCTGGTGTCGTCCGGTGCAACAACAAGCTTTAGCACCCCCCCATGACCTCCTCCCCAGATTCACTCACTACCACTCGGCAAAGAGTGCCTCTCAACTCTCCATAGCCCCGCTCTCACATGGATTTCGTTTGTTTTAAAGCCCTTGTAAAGGCTGGTGTGGATGGGACCTTATATTACTTATATCATGAATAAAGAAGTTACTCTACTACCTTCAGTGTATTCAACTTCTTCACACTGGCGACGAGGATGGGATGATCTGAACTCAAGATACACGCTTCCTCCTCATCAACAGGTGACAAAAGGAAATTCAAGGTCCTAACACAACTGAACTGCATCTGGATATCCTAAGGTATTTTCTACTCTAAACTTTCTGGGATAATCCTTCTGGACCCTGCTTCTTGGCGTTTATATATACTTTCCACACTGAGACAAATGATTTTCAAGGGCATAAGCGACATTTATACGCTTCTGACATTTCATTTCCTGCTCCTTGTGTCTCTGTTTATGGCTACTTGATACGCTATTTTAATGACTAATTTTGCTGTTTTTGCAAGCGTTTTGCCATAATTTATCACTTTTATGCACAGAGCTGCGTGTTAGACACAAGCTCCTTTAAAAACGATAAGTTACTTGCTTCTTGTCTTGCTCGTGTTTCCCATCAAAGCGCTCCATTACGGCTGAACCTTGCGTCACTGGAAAACATCTCTGTACGTCACTTAACTACCACAGAGGCTTCCATAACGACAGCCGCATCCACGAACAACCGACGTCACTTACGTTCAGACGTCACTGAATAACACCGGCAGCTTCCTTAGCAACTACATAGATACGTTGCTGTGCAACCGAATTGCGTACAATCAAATTATCCGCGATCTTTTTACTGGTGATTTACACATCGCGCTTACGTGCGAAGCGAATTGGGGTACTCCGACGCATTCCTTCGGTGTGTCTCTCATCGCTGACACACACAGCAATGCGAATTGGTGTACTCTGACGCATTCCTTCGGTGTGTTGCTCATCGCTGACACACACAGCAGCTTCAAAAGTCCTTTCAATTTCTCACGTGTGTTTATCTTTGATGGGTCATTTTTACAGGCCACGCGTATCTGCTATAGGTGTATTACGTTCACGTGTAAAGCTGCATCAGGGTGAGAAAATTATTCAATCTTCACGCTGATGTACACAGCCTTTGAGAAGCTGCACGTCTTGTAAAAAATAAATATATATATATATATATATATATGTTTTATTAACGCTGACGTGCACAGCACTTGTTTTATGAATCTACACTTTATTTACACCGAAGTGCAGTCTTCACACTGATGTGCACAGTTCTTACCCTTGAAGTTACACGTCACCCTATGAATAAAATACGACCCTCACGCTGATGTTTGACGTCACCTTTAAAATATGTATATATAAATATGTTTTTGCCTATTTATCGCTGCTGCGCACAGCACTTACTTTGTGAGTTTGCACTCCATTTTCACTGATTTACACAGCATCTACTTTCTTTTTTTTTTTTTTTTCTTTTTTTTTTTTAAACCGTTTATTACAGGTCTTAAAAGTATACAAGTATGGGCCCACAACCTTCCGGCCGGCCGCTAGCAATGGTAGGAACATACGACATACATTTATGGAACACGTGGTAGTACAGGAGGAGCATTTCTCCGTAGGTAACAATGTCAAAGCCACATCATCCAGGCCCCAGTATGCGGTTTCATTTTAAATTAAGAACAACAAAAATTAAAACCACACCCACAAGGCAACCCATAATTAAAAATAGCAGCACGTGCTCCCCTAGAGGGGGGATCCCAACTATACACAGAAGTGTGAGGAGGGGGAAGAGAACAGAGCGAGGACTGGGGGAACCCAATGCCCGGCAGCGGAGGAATGAGTCGGCTAAGGGGATGGGGCTGGCGAGGCATCAGGCAGCAGCGGTGGTGCGCAGATACCCCCTCGGTAGGCGTTCCAGGGGCCCCATACTTTCACCCATGTCCCAGGCTTACCCCTCGCCACATACACCACCTTTTCGCGAAACATGCACCAGTCCATATGTTCTTTCCAGGCCGAGACCGTCGGGGGCCTCTGGGATCCCCACAGTTGAGCAATATCACGCTTGGCTATCATATATCCCAGAGTCACCCACCACGTCTGCGGCGCCGAGTAATCAGTCGGTTCCCACACATTCAACAGGCATCTCCTCGCTTCAGGCAACAACGCCACATGCGTAACCAGTCGCAGCACCTCATGTACACCACGCCAGAACCCCTCTACCTCCGGGCACTCCCACAAAATATGCATAAAGGTCCCCAAAGCACCACACCCACGCTTACACAACCCATCTCCAGCATAGCCCATACGCAAAAGCTTTGGCCCCGTCATGTAGACCCGGTGGAGTATCTTGAGCTGGACGAAGCGAAGGCGAGCCGGTATGGCCACCTCCTTCGGGGAGGCCACCGCGGAGGTCCAGTCCTCGTCGTCCAACTCCAGCCCGTCGGCAACCCAAGCCGCACGAAGGGCAGTCAACAGGCCCGAGCGGTCGTTTATGAGCTTTTTGTATATAAGTGAGATCGTGCTGTCCGGGACGTGCCCATCCAGCATTCTATCCTCCAGGGGGGAATATTCCGGGATGGAGGCAACGTCCGAGAAGACGGAGCCCAGCGCATGACGGACCTGCAAATACCGAAAGTATTCACTGCCCTGCAACTGAAACTCCGTCTGTAGCATATCGAACGTTTTAAATCCTCCCCTCGTCCAAAGATCCCCAACTTTACTGATACCTATTATGTCCCACTTCTCGAAGCCCTTAGAGGTCCACAGGGAACCTAACCGCTCAGACGCGTACAGTGGTGATGCCCGGGTCAGACGGTCCTTCCACCCCATAGCTGCATTGGCTGCGTGCCAGACTTGCACCATGACACGCGTGGGGCCCGTCAGACGAGCGTCGGGCGCGCTAGAGTAGAGCGCTCGATTGTAGTCGCCACCTGGCAGGAGCATCTTGTCCATTTCAAATGCCGGGTTTAAGGCGGGCCCGAAGAGGCCATGGTTAATGGCGGCGAGCTGGGAGGCCCAATAGTACCGTTTAATATCCGGGAGAGCAATCCCCCCGTCAAACCATGGGAGCGTCAGCTTAGCCAGAGCAATGCGCGGCCTCCCGTCCCAGAACAGGCGGCGTTGCAGACTCTCCACCTCACGGAAGTAGCGCGCCGGGACCAAGTCCATAGTGTTCTGCAAAGCGTACAGAAAACGCTGCAGAGACATCATCTTGAACAATGCCGCCCGGCCGAGCGGCGAAAGCGGCAGGCGCCGCCAGCGTGCGACATCTACCCGCAGACGCTGGAGGGGGGGAAGCAGATTCCGTTCGTACCGGGCCTCCGGGTCCAGAGTAATGAAGACACCCAAGTACCGAAATCCCTGCGGGGTGATCTGGATCGGACAGCCCCGTGGGAGAATAGGAGCCTCCCCAGAGAGAACATACACACACGATTTAGCCCAGTTGATGACGAGACCGGAGTTACGACCAAACAAGTGTAAAACATCAACTAGCACTATAAGTGATTTACGTGGGGAGGCTAGGTACAGAAGGATGTCATCAGCGTATAGGGATACGCGGTCCTCATACTCGGGGGTCCAACGGAGACCACGGATGGAAGGCTCCCACCGCAGCCACTCCGCCAGGGGCTCCAAGGCAAGCGCAAAAAGAAGCGGCGACAAGGGACAGCCCTGTCGCGTGCCCCGGCCCAGCTCAAACGGGGCCGATACTCTTCCGTTCACGACCACCTGCGCCATTGGGCCCGCATACAACAATTTGACCCAACTGATGAATCCTGGGCCAAATCCGAACTTCGCGAGCATCGCCCAGATGTATGGCCACTCAAGCGTGTCAAACGCCATGGTGGCGTCTAAGGACGCCAAAATGGCCGGTTCCCGTATAAATGGGACGCGCGCAAGCACCCCATGCAAACGCCGCAGATTAAGGGCTGTATTGCGATGGGGAATAAAGCCAGACTGGTCCTGATGAACCAGATCTCCCACCACACCGACCAGCCGATTGGCGAGTACCTTAGCGAGAATTTTGGGCTCCGCATTCAGTAGTGAGATAGGCCGATAAGAAGTAACCCGATCCCGAGGTCTCCCCTCCTTATGGATCACCACGATTGTAGCCAGACGCTGGTCAGGCGGGAGGGAGCCCAACGAGTGGGCCGCGAGGAACATTGCGCGGAGGTGAGGCGCCAATGTATCCGGTCGCAGCTTATACAGCTCAATAGGGATACCATTCGGGCCCATGGCCTTGCCGGAAGCGACCGAGCGTATGGCGAGGGCGATTTCGTCGGAGGTGGGAGCTCTTTCCTTTTTATCCAACCACGCTATCAGTTTACCAGCCTTATCACCCACATCATACAGTCGCCCCTGTTGCTCTCTACTAAGGCCCCTGGCCGCCTCCGTAACGAGGGCCCTATAAGCCGCCTGCTTGAGCTGGAGGACATGTAGTGCAGCGTCCGTCACCCCATCTTCTAGATTACCCTCCAGCTCCGCTATTTCAGCCTCCACCCGGGTCACCTCCTCCCGCTCGCGCCTCCGGGCGTGGGAAATAAGGGATAGGGCCTCCCCTCTAAGTACTGTTTTGAAGGCCTCCCACAGGGAGATAGCTGAAGGCACTGACCCCACATTCTCCTCAAAATAGCGCTGGAGGGATTTAATCAAGTCAGCGCGAATGGTGGGGTCGCGCAGGTACCAGGAATTGATTGGGACCACCCTGCTCTCAGCTCTCGGAAAGACATCAAAATGCAACAATAGCGGGGAGTGGTCCAAGATACCCCGTGCCAAATGGCGCACCTCCCCCACCCTCCCGACATGGGCCGCCGGGACAAGGACATAATCAAGCCGTGAGAGACTACCATGGGCCCCCGAGTGGAAAGTGTATTGCAACTGCGTGGGATGTTTTAAGCGCCAGCAGTCCACCAATCCCAGTGTATCCAAGAGGCCAGACAGCCACGCCTGTGCCCGGGGGAGGTCCCTAGGGGGGTGACGATCCACAGTCCCAGAAACCACCGTGTTGAAATCCCCCCCCACCACCAGAAGCCCCCCCGGAAGGCCAAGGAGGAGGCGCCCCAGATCTGCAAAGGTGGTCGACTGCAACCCCGGTGGGACGTACACTGACACAAAGACAACCACTTTGCCCTCCATTCTCCCCACCAAGACAGTGTAACGTCCCCTGTCATCGTGGAGCACCTCATCAATTTCTAATGGGAGCGAGTTCTTTACCATGATACCCACACCCCTCGAGCCTGACGTGAAGCCCGAATGGGCAACGAGGCGGTAGCCACGCCGATTCATGACGCAGAAGGAATTGCCAATAAGGTGTGTCTCCTGCAGGAAGACCACATCAGGCGAAAGTTCAGATACTGTAGGACCACACCTCGTTTGATCCTGCCCCCCAGTCCATTGACGTTCCAAGACAACAAAGTCAATTCCCTACCCCCCATCATACACAGAAACCATCATTCGTCCCCCCGAGAGCACAGTAGAACCAACACAAAAAAAGGGTTGCCTTGTGATAATAACAAACAACACCCCATCCCTGCCCACCCACCCCAACAAAACTCCCCCCTCCCTGCACCCCTGCATGAGCCCAGACAGCCCCCCCAACGTGCAGTGTGCCTGTCGCCCCATAGATAGTTAAACTAACTAGACCCCCAGAGGAGGAGGGAGAACCCCCAAGAGACCCCACACGACCTCCATAGGAGGGGAACTTAAGCAATCCGACGTATAGCCAAAAGTGGCATCATTTTTGTCCCGAGCGAGGCATGATATTAGTCCCTCAGTCTTGATCCGGCGAGCCCTCTCCCCCGGCCGCTCCACCCCCGCCACCCCGATCCCGTTCTCCGGACAGAGTATCCAGCCAGTCCCCGGCCGCTTCGGGACGATCAAAAAAGTGTGTGCGACCTTCCACCTCCACTCGCAGCTTAGCTGGGAAAAGCATGGCGTATTTGAGATTTAGGTCCCGAAGACGGCGCTTGACACCAAGGAAGCTCAGTCTCTGCTTCTGGACCGCAGGGGTGAAATCAGGATAGAAATTAATGTCCATATTGTCAAGTCTAATCGGTCCCTGTAGTCTGGAGGATTGGAGGATAGCGTCTCTGTCCCGAAAATTAAAAATCCGGGCGATGAGAGGTCTCGGAGCGGCTCCGACCTTAGGCCTTCCCCCGGGAACCCTGTGGGCCCTCTCCACTGCAAAGAATTTACTCAGCCCCCGTGGCTGGAGGTGGGTAACAATCAGGTCTTCCACAAAAAGGTCCGCCGCCGCTTCCTCACGTCCCTCAGGCACCCCGATGATACGGATATTGTTCCTCCGGGCCCGACTCTCGGAGTCCTCCAGGCGACGATCCATCAGCGCACTCGCCCGAGCAAGCCGGCGCACCTCCGTTTGCAGGGCCGCCACATCTGTCGTAAGGCCCGATGCGGTGTGGGCCAAAGAGTCGACTCTGTCGTTGGTCTTGGAGAGATCGGCCCTTATCAGGCCAACATCTACGAGGACCGAGTCGATCTTCTGCGCCAGTGTGTCAAAACGCTGGCCCACAGAGGCCTTCATCTCGGCGATGGCGCCCATGACATCCCGCAGAGTCAGATCCGTGGGCAGATCGGGGGCATCAGTAGGGCCCTCAGGGGACCTGCGTGGCACCTCAGGAGATCCCTTCTGGAGGGTATAGCGATCCATGCTGTTGGACTGGTGGGCTGCGCCACGTCGGGTCAATTTTACCTTTGCCCGATCGCCATCTTGTTTCGTGGCCATGGTCCCAGTCTCCCAATCGCACCAGCCACGTCGTGAAGGGCGGGCAAGTTGGTCCACGGGCTCCGGGGGGGTGCTACCCCAGATCTGCGGGGCGGATCACAGCCGGCGGGCAGGCAGGGTCCCCCAGCGAGGCCACACCAACACACAAAGCCCCGCGACCCAACCTCACATATACAGCAAGGAGGGTGCGAAAGCGAAAGTGAAAGTGCGGGTTACGCGAGCCACCAAGCCCTGTCCGCCGCTGTTATTCACTTCGTCACTGGATCGCCCCACAACGCAAATCCGGGGTTCGGCTAGGAGAAGGCCGCAAACCTCAATCGGTGCTAAAGTCGGTGTCCGAGGTCCGATTTGGAAGCGGAAAACGGGCGCCACCTCAGCTCGGGCTCACCAACACAGTCCCCTCATCTAGGACAGGATATGTTCAGGATAGTCATAGGAGGTCGCGGAGGTCCTCGGGAGCCTCGCACCTACGCGGCCATCTTGGTTGCGCGCTAGGCTCCTCCCTCAGCATCTACTTTCTTATTCCACACATTTGATTTTGTCTACTAACTTATGACATTTAAAGTTGTACTTTACTAAATCAATTATATTCATCTCTTGGTATATCTCAATTTATTTTGGAGGTTGTAAAGTGCAAAACGTCACATCTCCTCCATTCTTCCTCTCCAACCCTGGTGATTCACCCATTCATTGAGCAAAATGGAAGAAAGTCTTCTTAAACTATGCAAGAGTATGCGGTGTATCCCTTAGTGCAGAAAGGAAGTCTGCGCTACTACTACATTGTCTCGGGTCAGAGGGGCAAGAAGTATTTGAACACCTTCCAGATTTGAACGATGAAGAGTTGAATAATTTAAATGAGTTTGAGTTTAATCTTAAGAAACTTGACAAACATTATCTTCCCAAAGTAAGCACGATTTTAGAACGGTATCAGTTTGGCAGACGCACACAAAAAGATGAAGAATCTGTTGAAGTCTATGTCACTGCTCTACGAAAATTGGAAGCTACCTGCAAATTTGAAGGCTCTCTGGAGGAGCGAATTCGTGACCAATTCATGCTTGGTTGTAGCATAGAGAAAGTAAAAGATGGACTTTGGCAAATGGACGATCCTAATTTGGATGAAGTAATTACTATTGCCAAAAGAATAGAACACTTTCTTGCATGTGTTGAAACAATCAAAAAGGAAAAAACTACTTCTGAAGAGAAAGTACTTTATGTCAACAAAAAACAGTCTCACAACAAGCCTTCGTCTAAACCTGCTTGGTCACAACGTGATTCCATTTTTTCTTCTACCTCGTCTAAATCAAAGGGTGTTGTCAAGCTTAAATGTCATCGTTGTAATGCTCTTGATCACCTAGCTAATGACAAATCGTGCCCTGCAATCACTTCCAAATGTCTTAACTGTGGGAAAATTGGTCATTTAACAAAAGCGTGTAGATCACAAAAGAACAAGAAAGGTAGACGAGTTAAAGAAGTATCAATTGAAGAAGAAAGTGACTCTGACTGTAATGAGTTAGATTGTGGTGAAGTTTACTTACTCAGTTGCAATAAAAAGTGTAAGGGTCCCATAGATGAGGTACAAGTCAACGACTGTTATATCAAAATGCTTTTTGATTCGGGGGCAAAGATTTCTCTCATACCCAAAGCTTTTTTTGATAAAAAACTATATGGTAAGGTCAAGATATTTAAGCCTGATATTAAACCACTGGCTTATGGTGGTCAACCAATAAAACTATTTGGGTACTTCTTGGGTGACATTGAATATAAAGGGAGGTTGACTGCTGGTAAAATGTACAT